>NC_062222.1:111575939-112825939 GCF_902686445.1 Sciurus carolinensis | reverse complement strand
GAATAAAATTTTTAATAACTTCTAAATAAGTATATATTATGCCTTTGAGAGCATAATAAAAGAATCATAGTAGAACCTCTATAAAATATATGCTCTCTATATGGATGGAAAATTCCTTTGTTTATCTGTAGTCAACATCTGGCATAATATTTGTGCAAACTTAATATATGAAAGAATATATTGAACCAATATAGTTTTCACTGAGATGAGGCAAAATTCATTGGTTTTATAAATTGGTGTGCAGAAAAATCAAAGTAAAAATAAGCTTATTCCCTCGGTTTTAATCATTTTCCTTTTGAAACTTTCAATAATGATTCAGCTGTTATGTTTACTGACTTGTTAGCATATGGCTCATGAACTAGCAAATTAAATTTTTTTGAAAAATATAACATTCAAAATCAAAGCAAATCAGGCTTCTCTTGACCTCAGAAGACAATGATCTGTGCTTGGATTTTTATTGAAATCTTTCATCCAACTTAAACTTGATTACATTTTGGGGAAAGTAGAATGGGAAAAAAACTACATAAATATATAGACATATACATACATAGATACATATTACATAAATGAGTAGACTCTACAGTGCTGCCAAATAAATGAATAACCATATATAATAGTTATATAAAAGTCATCTCATAGTCCTCTAAACCAGAAATATTCTAAGTTGGAAATCAAATTGTAATACTTCTTCTACCTCAGGACAATATTCTAGGCATAGATTATTCTAATTTTTAAAGACCTAGTACTTGAAATATTTTCACTACACAGAAATGAAAAACTAGAATAACAGACATAAATTTCTATGTAAACACACAATTTTTATTTTCATACTACAGAAAGTAGCATGAGCTACAGTATTATATGATATACGGAAAACTGGAAGAAAAATATTTTGCTCCAAATCTAGAAAATTGCTAAACCTTATATAATTCATCAAAAATTAATTAGATCACTCTGCTCTACTATTTAATACAGTTAAAAATACTCTGATAAGATGATGGATTTTTAAATTCAAATATCCATAGATCATAGGAGAAAAACTCAGCTAATCTTTTCTAAAACTTATTTTTTAAACATCAAAATCTGAGACTTTTGTGGTTTTCACATTTAAAAAAAGTTCCTGATACATGCCCTATTATCACTTTCCCATTACTACTGAAATTCTTCATCACTATGTGGAGTTCTCCCTAGGATATTTCCTTTTTAAGCAGTACAGGATCTGCTAGTCAATGTTCTCTTTAATTTGCAACCTCTGAGATATTCACAAAAACTGCCAATTAAAGGCACTTGAAAATTGTCTGACTCAGAGATGCAGCTGGATTGAGCTAAATAGAAGGGTAGCTTAGATAATCGTTTGCTAACATCTTAATTTACGTTTAATGGAGAAAGTAAAAGCTTTTCTTTAATTTACATTTGCTTTTCTCTTTAATTATTCGTTCTGCCAAATTTTTAGTTTTTTAAAAACTAAACCCTGTACAATTATATAAAAATTATATGTTGTTAAGTATTACTACATTCATGGATTCTGCAGTAATGAATTGCTTCAATAAATTCAGCTTGGGAATCTTCAAGGACCCAAATCATTGTCTATTATAAAAGAAATACTGCAAACTCTATAAAAATATTAAAGAAAATTAGTCCCCAGGAGTAGAGTTATTCATTTATTGTATAATTATCTCTCATTAATAGAATATGACAATGTTATAATTGAAACAAAAATGTTTTAATCTTCTATACCTTCTTTTTCTTGTAATGCAAGATCTTACAATGCAAGATTTTTTTTTTCCTAAGAAACAATCATGCCATTTTAAATAACTGTTAAATTTGTATTTTGGAATATGATATATATAACAAAAGTATCAGAGAACTATTTACCATATTAAACCTAATTTATAAGGACTATTGAGCATGCCAGCTAGATATTTATGCTTATTCTATGTAACATAAATATACATTCATTTATTTATTTAGGATATATTTATTTTTCCTCTTGAACATTACATAAATTTATATGATACTTTACAGTTTATAAGTCATATTCACTATAGATTTCTCATCTTATTATCTTTACTTATACATTGGTTTATCTCTCAAACTTGTAGTAGTGGCTGTGTTCATGTCTGTGGCTTAAAGTACTTTATAAAGATAGCATAAAATATTGGACTGAAAAAAACTTGTAAATTTGTCCAGTTTTTGATGCAGATCTATACCAGGAATGTTTCCAATGAAAATGTTATTGAAAAGGCTCAGTGCTTACCCAAATAGATTAAATTGTAAGGTCATATTTACCTTAGTGAATTCTCCATTATCAACAGTTTGGTCCTAAATCCTTGGAGCTTAGGTTCTCAACATTTTTAGTAAAAGAGTGGACTGAAAATGAGAGAGTCAATTCATATTCACAGCATGTGCAGTACACCAGTGTGGAACCCAGAATATTAACCTGTTAACATAAAATGAAGGTACTTTATTAAAAAACAAAATTGACAATTAACCTGGTTGAGAGAATTTTTCCACTGAGCATTGGCATGGTAAAAAAATTACTCAAATATGTTTTATTAAGTACACTGCTAGCAAACAGAATTATTGTTAAAAGTATGGGTACCAGACTCTTATGCCATGATTTAGACAATACAACTTTTAAAAAATGTCATAGTTCAAATCATATTTCAGCAGAAACACAAGTAACTGAAAACATTTTTAAAAGTTAAAAGTGTTCTTGATTCTCTTGGATCACTATACTGGGAAAAATATAGCTTATTGCTATATTTCTAAAAGTTTTCTCCTGCTCACCCCACTCTCTCCTTTTCTAGAATGGTACTGAATAGAATGAGTGCATGCCTTCAGGTTTTTAGACACTGAAAAAAGGTGGAGGATCAATAGGTTATATACTTTCCTGTTCAGAAAGTTTCCTATAAAATAATTTTGGTTCAGCTTTCATGGATTTTTATTATTAATTTGATGCTATTGATATTGCCACTACTGCTGTTGCAAATAATGCCAATGAAAATGATTCTGCTGATTTTATAATAATAATAATAGTAACAGTAATTCAATACTGAAAACCCACCACCTTTGCTTTTATCTTCCTACGTGATTTCCTTCCTATATTTTTGCATGTATGAGTATAATCACATGTGCATGTGCACACACACAAACACACACACGCACACACACACTCCCTGACACATAAAAACAGACATATCTACGACTAAAGAAACTTAAGATTTTTTTGCAGTTCACTACTGAAAACTCCTGGGCACTTTAAAAATTTCAAAATTTCTACCTTCATTGAGATGTCATTCCAGAATTCTAATCCTATCTTTCTTTCAACTGTTTGCAACAATGATAGCATCATGCCTCTTCAATGCTGCCACTTATTTTATGGCATTAGTGTTTATCTATTGTTTTAATCTCTTCAAACTCCTGGCCTAGATAGATCTGGTTTTCTGAACCCGACTTTTGCTATTGCCCTTTGTTCAACTCTCAGTAGTTCTGATTATAAATAGGCAGGTATCCAACTAACTTTACAAGAAGACTACTTTATTAATATCTCTATTCTGATTTTATTTGACTTTTATTTTCTTATTTTTTTCTATATCAGACATTTTATATCCAGGAGCAATTATATCAAAATCACATTTAAGATATCTCTGTCCTCAAACTTCCTGGAACTATTTCAGAATTCTCATGTATGTGCCTGTGCCAGTCAGGGTCCAATCGAGAAAAAGAAACTGCACAGTAACTTTAACAGGGAAAGTTCAATATATACAGTATATATAATTAACTACAATAGAAAGAAATAGCAATGAGGAAATGGTAGTAAGAAATGAGGCAAAATATATAGACTAAAAGAAGACATAAGGAACAGTCACCACCCTAGGTCTGGTGTAGAAAGAACAAGAAAAAGCCCCCTTCTTTGCTAATGAAAACAGAGTTTCAGACACTGTTTGCTAGGAAACTACAGTACTCAATAAATGGCAGAGGATTTGATATGGTATTATCATGCCAGGGAAACTTGTTCACTTGATAAAAATTTGCCACCCAGAAATTTTTAGAAATATGCTTAGGGTGTTGAATTATTATTTTCTTACTTCTTTTCTATTACCTATATAATTTGGAACAAATTAATTATTCTTCATTTTTCACTCCTGTGAGGAGCAGCCCATATTATAATTCATTACTCGTTGGAATTAATTGTTTTGTTATTATGACAACAAATGCACAAAAAATAATGACTGAATACAAAGCAAACTTTGAGGGGAAATAACTATAAAGAGATGCATTGAAGTTGCATTCTAAAAGCCTTTCTAGCCCAGACCATTTTCTGTTTTTATTTTCAGAGCAGCAGTTGGAGAAGCAGAGCAGAGACTGTGGCATGCAGTTTGCATTATTTTCACTGAACTGGGGAAGCAGATGTAGGAGACAAAGACACCACAGCATTCAGGAACTGAGGGGCCAAAATAACAGAGAAATGGAACCAGAGAATTTAATTCAGGTCTTTTGTATCTGACTCCTCCAAAATGCATTTATCAATTCCTAAGTTACACTTGCTCAAAGCAAAAAGTTAAAACAACCAGGTAAAAAGCACCTTTGGAGATCAGAACTATAGCACAGTTTGGGAGGTCTTAATGGTGCAAAACTTGATACTATTGACTCCCTAAGAAGGGAGTCAGATCCTGCACTCACCCCTGGTTTATAGTTGATAATCCTAAAGGGTTATTCTATAAGATGAAGGTTGAGGAAGAAATAAACCTACATAAAAACTAAACCAAGTATTTGCTGTCACTGTGGAAGCTAAGTGTTTTGAGTGTATGCTATCTACCTGTAAGGGAAGAATATACTTCTCTGAGGATGACAATATGATCCAGAAATTTTACTGTTCTTCACAAAAGTATCTAAACTTTTACCAAGTGCACCAGCCAGCAGGACTGAATGAAGGAAAAAGGGGAATAAAAAGACATAGAAACACAAAACAAAGCAGATATAATTAGCTATGATAATATTATAATGAAATAATTTCTGTTCAGCTTTTACAACACAAAATACATAGAATTTTTTTAAAAGTGTAAAATCTACAACCAGATTTATGTCAATCACTTATGTTAATTGCTTCAGTGAATGGAAAATGATGACCTTTTTAATAAATTGTATTGGAATAACTGTGTCACACATAACAAAAAATGATGACTTCTTTTCAATTTTATGCACCAAATCAATTCTAGATGAATTATGAAACTAAGACAAGAAAAGAAGAAAAATTAAATTTTCTTCAACTTAACATAGAGATGATCCAGAAATTTTACAGTTTATAGAGATGATGTTCGAATAGGTTATTATTTCCTCAACAGAATACATTGATTATTTTCTATAAATAAAAGACTGGTAAATTATATGCTATTAAAATTAAGAAATTTCATTTTTCAAAAAAAATTTTGGAAAAGATAAATGAAAATGCACAGATTAGAACAAGATATTTGCAATGCATATACCAACTATGGACTCATATAAGAACACATGAAGATCAATTACAAAGCAATAATGAAAAGATAGAATATCTCAGTTTCAAGCAAAAAGAATGAATGAGTTGGCCAGATACTTTCAGAAGATGTTTAGGACCAAACTTATGAAATTATGCTTAACATTTTTTTCATTAGGAAAACAAGTAAAATCACATTAAAATATTGTTATTAAAGTGTTAGAATGGCTAAAGTTAAATTTAAAAGTCAAGCGAAATGCTAGTAGAAGTACACAGGGAATAACTTTCACACACTTCTGTTGAAACACAAGTTGTTATGAACACTTTGGTACTCCTTAGCAGTATCAAGGAAAGTTCAGCACATGTACGCATATGACTCATCAATGAAATTCCTAGGTATGTGCCATAAAAATAGGTAGAATGCCAACCAAAATATGTATAAGAAATTTTGAAGAAGCATTACATATATCATGCAAAACTAGGAATGATCAAATTTACCTCAGCAGAAAAATGAATAAAGTAGGATGGTCATATAAAATCAGAATAATTTCTATAATTGAATAGTACACAGCAATAAGAAATAGCAAACTACAACTGTGCACAATATAGATGAATCTCAAAAACATTGTTTAATTTAAAAATCTATAATTATAATACTGTACACTGATAATATTCAAAAAGTCTATTTTTTGGTGGTAACTATCAAACTAGTAAGTGTATTTCTGGGAGTGCTAGTGACAAAAGAGATAAGGGAAGATTCTAGAGGCTCATAATATTCTATGTATTGATATATTTAAAAGTTTTATTGTTAATGTTCACTTTTTAAAAATAATTTTGTTTTATCTACTTGTTTCTTTTTTGAAAAGTAAAGAGCTAATAATCGATGCTGGGCATTGTGTACAGATCCATATGACTTAGCACATGACATTGACTTTTTAGGTCATTCATTCCTTTTATTGATATTTACTGAGTGATAGATAAAGTGTACTTACCTGTCCTTAGTTTGATGGAAGTGTTTGACACAGCACTTCCAATACACTTCCAGCTTGTTAACATTTACACCACCACTTTTCAAAACTGGTGGCAGACTTAGGTGTCTGTGTCCCAACTCATTCATCCCTAACAGAGTGTGTTTCACACCCAGCTATTCTCTCTGTTTTGTTGTGACAAATATCAATATGGGGAGGAAGGAGAAACACATCAAAAGAATGATCTTAAATGGAAGCTATGTACATTCTCTCAAGCAACTGGTAAATTTTGTAGTCAAGGGAATGCTAAACAAAAACTATTCCAAACTCATGATTTTGCTTTTGGTTAAGCTATCTAATTAACAGGTACATCATGTAATTGACAATTCAAATTCCCTTAGAATATTTTTTTCCAGCACTTATTTTGTTTCCTCTGCAAAAATATACATATTAAAGCTTAATCATTAAAAAAAGAGAGAAACAATCATTGCAATAGTTTTCTTTATCTTCCTAATTAGAGATAAATTCTATATTAGTCCAAATACCACAGGTTTCTAACACTAGCTTTCCAATTATTTTATAGGTGAAATTTAAAGTGTTGCTTTTATCACAGCTATAGTATGTAAATTGCTCAGTAACTATTAGAGATCAGCACAAGTATCATCATAAATTATTTGTCATTTCCAGTTGGAAGGCATTTGAAAATGTTGATGTTTATCCTATGTTTAAAATATATTTGGTCACTTTTTTTTTTCCTTTTTCTTGAGGCTCCCCTCAATGTCACACATTTTTGGTGTAGAAATTAAAATCAATGAAAAAAATCTCTGTTAAAATGACTATCTCCCCAAATTAATTTAATAATTCAATGGTATTAAAAATAAACTTTTAAATGGGATGGCTTATAGAATTTGAGAAGGTGAATGCATGCTGAAGGAAGAATATATATTCTTAAATATAAATGTGTGTGTATGTGTATATATATATATATACACATACACACACAGGTAATACAGCAAACCTTATAGCTATAAAAATGAAGCAGGCAGGAATATATTATGGTAGGTAGAATGAAGAAAATGTTTTCTTATTTCATACATATAGGTGCCAATATTCCTTTTTTTATCAGGAGAATGCATTTATATATTATTTATGAAGTGCAAGAACTAAAAAGGAATAGTGCCTTTTGGTAAGACTTTTGAGTATTTACCATATTTTAGAAAGTATTCAAGGTGTCTTATAAGAATCTTATTGTTTCTATGTTTCAGAAGAGAAAAAATTAGCTGGTCAAAATTGTACAGCATAGAAGTTCTGGAGCCGGGATTTGAATCAGGCAGGTTTATATTTGTATAAAACCACTGTAAACCACTCACAGCATTTCTCTCTACCCTGAGTTGCATGGACTTAGAAAGAAAAATATCCTGCATATATAATGGGGATAAATGAACCAAGTTACAGAAAAATATGTATGCTAAATTTCAAAAAAACACATTTTTATGAATGTATGTACATATATATACTCTATATTACACATGGAGATTTTAAGACAATCTATAGGGATTAAAAGTAATTTAAAAAATTTCACTGCTTATAATGTACATTAGTGTGTTACTGTTGCCTAATAATTACCACAGATGTTTAATGACTTAAAACAACACCTATATACTAGCTCACAGTTCTGTTAAGACAGAAGACTGCCTGGTATCACCAGATTCCCCATTCTGATTATCACAGGCAGAATTTCTATGTTGCTGTCTCAGAGTCATATCCAGGCTGAATCCTTACTGAGAGGTCAGGTAGAAGAATTTGCTTGTTATTGTAGTTCAGATTGTTTGTGGAATCCACTTTCTTATTCTGCAGTTGTAGGAATAGGTCCCCATTTTCTTGCTATCAGAAAAAAAACCCTCAACTCCTAGAAACCACTTCTCTCCATGTCATGTACCCCATTCAGGCTTCATAATTAGCAATAGAAAATTTATCATAGACCAAATTTCACACAATTTGAATTTATCTTATTTCCTCTTCCTCTAACCCTTACACCCAAACTTAAAGGGCTGATGTGATTGTGATCAGTCAGCTCTGCCAGGAGCCATCTATGGCTAGATAAATCAGGCTTGGTGAGCTGTCAGACACAGAAATCTGGTTCCCAGGAATTGGCAATCACTGAGAGAATGTTCCAGATCACCTGGAATATGTGGTATTCATGCAGGTCCTGCTGGGATGACCCACTAGAGCAAATGGCTTCCTTAACTAAACTCCATCCTGTTCCTCACAGATGAAGCTCCTCCTGTTTCCCCCTTTAACCTGTACAACTATAAATAAAGGACAGGTGGGCTCTCCCATTATTAAAGCCAGATTAGCAAGGTTCAATCGGTCATGCTCTGATTCAAAAGAGATTATTCTCTCCTGTGGTTCTTTCTATTAAATAAGTTTCTTAGTGATTATTTTATAGTCAGCCCATCCCTGTGACAGAAACCCATTCCCTCACCCATGCTGGATGTGGACAAAACTTGAGACAAACCCAAAGTGCTCCTTATCTAATGTCAACTGATTTGGGATCTTCAAAATCCATTCGCAGCAGTACCTATATGAGTATGATGATTTATTTTCTGTGTCATCCTGGCTCAGCTATGGTACACACTTCTTTGGACAAACACTAGATGTGAACATATTTTTTTAAATGTGATTAATATTTACAGTCAGAAGACTTTGAATAAAGCAGAGTACCCTCAGTAATGTAGATGTCCCTAATTTGATCAAGACTTCCAGATAAAGACAAAGGTGTTTCAAAATGTAAGTCTGCCTCAAGACTGCAACATAGAAATTCTTCCTGAGTTTTCAGCCTGCTGATCTATCCAGAAGACTCTGTATTGAAGTTTGAAAAATTATATTTCACCTGACTGTCCATCCTGCTGGTTTGCTCTTCTGATTTTGTACTTCAACTTCCATAATTGTGTGACCAAATTCTTTAAAATTTCTCCTTCCCTCTCTTTCTTTCTGTTCTGTTCTGCTTTATATTTCTGAGGGATGGGGGAAAACATTGGTTCAATATCTGGAAAGTATGTGTTCTCTAGGGGAAAGGAATTACAAGTTTATCTCAGAAAGTTACACTTTCCATGTTGCCTTCTGTATTCGTAATGGTTCTCTAGAGGAACAGATTCAACATGACATATGTATAGAAAGTCATTGGGGTGACTTACATGATCAGAAGTTGTCTTCACATTGGAGAGCCAGATATGCCAGAAGTTGCTCAGCCTAACAAGCTGGAGCCTCAGAACAAGAGGGAACAATGAAACCTCACTCTAAAACTGAAGACCTGGAAACTCCCTGGAGAGTCAGTGGTCAAAACTCATCTTGAAAGAGTGAAAGAATGTTCTTGGGCAATGGCAACATCATCAGAAGCACCCACATCCAACTCAAGAAAAATGGAGTTTGCATCTGACTCCGCATACTCCTTTTTCTGCCCTTTGTCCCTTCAGGCTCACCATCTTGTAAGACAATGTCTCTGACATTCAGGGATAGTCTCCTTCTTCACTGTGCTTTGTCATATGTCAGTCATTTGCAAAAATACCCTCACTTACACACCTAGATGTCTCTTAATCCTGGGCATCTCTCAATCCAGTTAAGTCGACAATTCACAATAACTATTACACCTACCATTTTGTTATTATAAATAATACTTATAAAGATTTTTTACTTTAATTTCAGACTCTTTGAACATCTTTTTATACTTTTGGTTTGCATGTATAATAATTATTTTATAAGCTGGGCATGGTAGTGCATGCCCGTAATCCCAGCAGTGTGCAAGGTTGTGAAGCAGGAAGATAACAAGTTCAAGGCCTGTCTCAGCAACTAAGCAAAACTTGTTTCAAAATAAAAAGTGAAAAAGGGCTGAGGATATAGCTCAGTGGTAAAGTACCCCGGGGTTCAACCCATAATTCCTAAATAAAAATAAATAAATTCAATAAAAATAAAGTTACATCATTGCCAAGATCTTGGATGACTTATGTAAGTCAAGGATAGATTTAAAGTCATTTGGAAAGAAATGGCATGGGTAAAGAATACTATTTGTTGCCAGAGGCCTGGAAAGATGCAAAGGTATTGTTAGAAAAGGAAAAAGAGTTCTGAGTGAAAATCATAGGAAAGTCAGCACATAATGGGTTCTGGAGTGTTAATTGGTCTTAAAAGTGATGTCTGTATTAGTTCTTTCTTCAACAATTGCTTTAGTGACTGTGTTTCTAACATAAGTCATCAGGTGTTTCTCTGCCTCTGAAATTACTTCTCCAATTTAATTGCTTAACTACTCTTTGTGCAATGTTTTGGAGTTCCCTTATGTACTATCATATTGAGCATTAAATAGCCCACACCACAGGAACTTGATATTTGTACTGAAAACCTTCTTACCTATACTTCTAAATGCACTTCTCTCTACACATGTCTGAATTACACTCTTGGTCAACTCAGATCTATTGATATTTTCTGACCAAGTTTTTCATCAAATGATTTCATTTTTCTTAAATGTTACTTATTCCATAGGTAATTTTTATTCCTCATTGATCTCCCATATTTTTTCCATAACATTATTTTTTTCTTCAGCCTAAAATCAATTACTTTATTATTTTACTCCATGTTGTGCCTTGACGCTGGTGGTAAGAGACTGGGTTCAGTTTGTTTTTATCTTTCCCGACTTGATCTCTATTTTTTTTTTTTTTTTTTGGTCCTTCAATATAGCTCCAAAAAATGTTTAGGGGAATGCTGTACAGGCTTAAAAAGGAATCCTTAAAGCATGAATAACTGATTTGATTAAATTCTGCAACATTATAAACCATTTTATTTTACAAATGAAAATACTAGTTTTAAAATATTAGTATTGGTTATTTGGATAAATTGTGTAGATTTTTTCACCTTTTCATCATTAAAGTTTGATACATTTCAGGCATATTATTAAAGAATATTTAAGAAGTGTCAGAAATGTTACTAAAGGATAATTACCATATATAAGCATAACATACCTGAATTGTTTTGAAAAAGTAAACTTATAGTTAAGAAAATTTACCTAGTTTGAATACATTTTGATTTAATTTATTTTGATCACTGATTTTTAATAACAGTATAACAGCATAAACGGCAGATTCAAAAGGATCATTTTCTGACATAAAGTTGCCATACTCATTAAATAAAATAGGGGAAAAACAGTTTAATTTGAAATTCTAATACACAATGAATAAAGTAACAGTATATTTCCAGAATACCAATACTAAAGAAAATATCATTGTTTATTTTAAATTCAAATGTAACTGCTATCCTGCATTTTATTTGTCAAGCCTCCACTAAGTGTTTTTATTTTGAGATTTTTGTTCTTGTTTACTTATTCAAGATTTGGGGGAAAAAGTATTTAAATGTTGAGGTTAATAGTGTTTATTTAATGGTTATGGCATTAAGTACATAATTAAACCAGTTGTGTTTTAACTTGTAAATATATCCAGAAGCAATAATGCAGAAACTCAAGTTCTTTAGAATAATTTTTAAATACTGATGCATATTTATGTGTATAGAAATTACAAAAGCTAAAGGATTCTATGAGGTATTTTGAGACATCAAAAACAAAGGACCACATACTGCTAAACACTCATTTTCCAGCAAATGCTGCATCCGCTAGCATAATAAGCTATTCAAGCAATTGTATCATATGCTCCTTGCCTTTTCCAAACAGATAGAAGACATTGTAGTTCTACTCTTGCATTTCCTATGCATGTAGATGGAGGCAGTCTGAGGAGAGCAAGTTTCACTTCACCTAGATTCAGGAAAGATAGACCTTAATCATGGTTTTGGCAGGAACTAGCATCTCAGAGTCTAAAATGACCCATTTCTCAAAATAAAATGGCACCAACTTAAAACGGATCATTGTGAGGGTTGTATTAGAATATCTGTGCTAATATTTCATAAAATGCCCATTATTATGAATGTTGTTATGCAGCAGTAGTTGCTCATTTGGTATCTAGTTGAACTATAACCTCTCATAAATGATTTTTTTAAAAAAGCTTCTCATGTGAATTAATACTCAGTATTTAATTTTAATTTTAGAAAAATGGCTATTACTGTCTCTGATACAAATATTCTATAGAGATCCAGCTACTAACCTCTTACTGACCAACAGGCTAATTTTAATATAAATATATGAGCTTAAACTAAATGAATAAACAAATTTTTATTGCATCATGATCAATTATATAACCACTGTGTGTTATCGATTTTTTTAAGTTCAAGTGGTTTAACAGTTATAGAAAAATCGACTAGAAAGTACAAAGTTTCAGTATATTCTCTCCCTGTTCTCTCAAAATCCTTTATCAATCTTCTTATTCATGAAATTCATGTCATAATTATGAACAAATATTAATGTTGTAATTATAAAGTCTTAGTTTATATTAGGATTTAGTTTTGTGTTACACCAGTGTTTTAGTCAGCTTTTCTGCTGCTGTGACTAAAAGATCTGACCAGAGGAAAAGCTTTTTTGAGGGCTCATGGTTTTAAAGGTCTTAGTCCTTAGAAGGTAGGTTCCATTCCCTGGGGTTGGAAGTGAGGCAGGACGAGATGGCAGGAAAGTGTGGCAGAGAGAAGCAGCTTGCATCATGGTGATCAGGAAGCGAAGAGACTCCACTCTTCAGATACACCCCAGAGCCACTCCCCCAATTAACCACTTCCTCCAGCCATGCCCCCCCCTGCCTCCCATTACCACTCAGTTAATCCAATCAGAGATTCACTGATTAGGTTAAGTAAGACTCTCAAAACCCAGTCATTTCTCCTCTGAACCTTCTTGCATTGTCTCACACATGAGCTTTTGGGGGACACCTCATATTCAAACCATAACAAGCAGTTGTATGGGTTTGGTCAAATGCTGTGTACTATGTTCACCACTACAGGACAAAATCAAACAGACTAGTTTTGCTGCCCTAAAATTCTCTTTGGCTCAACCTATTCATTCCTCTCTCTTCTCCAACTCCCAACTGCTTTCTACAGTTTTGCCTTTTCCAGAATGTCATATATTTAGAATCACTAGCACACAAAAACTGAAATGTTGACAGGAATTGCCCATTGTAAAGATCATCCTCTCACTCACATGGGTCCAGCTGAATTTAATAATCCCTTCATTCAACAAAAAATAGTTTTGTGTATCTAAAATGTGAAACATGTTAGTAGTTCCTTATGATAAATCAGTAAATAAGATATGTTAGTGGGAAATTTTGTGGAGTTCCTAATCATGTTTGGGAGATAGAAGTGAACCAAGATCTCTATAATTCCCAAAATTTCTCAGAACAGCATTAAGTTCTGTTGGAAATTAACCTAAAGCTGAGACTTGAGCCATGTTTATCAGTTAACTTACATGAGATGAGGAGGAAAGAACGTACAAAGGCTTAGATGTAATACTGCATAACCCATTTAGTAAGAACACACATTAAAGTATAGTTACAGTAAAAAACCAAACAGACAAAAGTAAAAAAGTACAGTACATGAAAATGGAAAGATATTAGAGAAAATACCAATAGTGGAGGCAGGGTGCAGATCCTGGGTAGACCTTTCTCCCTTGTTCATGAGTTAGAAATTTAGTTTGAAAATGAAAGATAAGAGGGATTAAAGCTGAAAGGATCATGATCATATATGCAATCAAGAAATATTAGTGTAGAGAGTTTATGAATTGTTTGCAATAGGTGAAGGGCTCAAGTATAATATGTCCTTATTGCTTCAATAGAATCAGTGTAGAATCCATTTATTCTTTACCTCAGTAATATATAATGGAAAAAATTTAAAAGAAGTACTGATATAAATTATCACAATATTCAAAGAATGTAAAATTCTGGTAAAATTACTGAGTGAGTATTAATAAAGACTTTAAAATTACATTTACAGAAACTAAATGTACAGGAAACAAGAATAAGCCAAGGTTGGCCAGAAACACTGTAGTATGTTGAAACATAACAGAAGGAGAAGAATAAAATGAGAATATCTAATATAGGAAAACTATCTTGGATAATAGGAGTGTACTTATAATTTTCTATAAATTTATAATTTATTTTCTTATCTGTTTACTCAATCTCTGAGTTGGTTAACATTTATTGTCCAACCACCATGAGCCATATCCTTAACCAGGTGCTGAGAAAATAAAAATACCTAAGAATATACTCCTAAAATAAGGTCCAGAGACAAAGTCACAAATCATTTATCCGAGAAGTTTTACTTTATAATGACTGTAATATAACAGGTTAAAAAAGGCAAAGAAGAACCTGAAAAAAAAAAGTAGACAATTTTGTATGCTTCCTTAGAGATATTGATTCATAAATAGCCATCAAGGATATCAGTTTTTAGCAATAAAGAGGCAAGGAAACTGAATTTGGGGTAAAGGGGAAAATAACAGTTATTCATCTACTAATCAGCAAGACAAAGAAAGATAAAAATTAACAAAGAATCAAGTAGAGTAGGCAAGGTTTTTTTTTTCCTTTACATGATTTGACCACAGATTGATCTTTCTTTCTCTCTCTCTCTCTCACTTCCTTTCTTTCTGTTGTTGTTTTTAGATATACATGACTGTGGGGTATATTTTGACATATTATACATACATAGGGTGCAACCCTTTACAATTTCAATCCCATTCTTGTGGTTGAACATGATGTGGAGTTACTCGATAGGGTATTAATATATGAGCATAGGAAAGTTATGTTCGATTCTTTCTACTGTTTTTCCTATTCCCATTCTCCATCCCTTCATTCCCCTTTGTGATGTAGCTCAATTCACAATAGCCAAGATATGGAACCAACCTAGGTGGCCTCCAACAGATGAATGGATAAAGAAAATGTGGTATGTAAACACAATGGAATGTTACTCAGCTAGAAAAAAGAATGAAATTATGGCATTTGGCAGTAAATGGATGGAACTGGAGAATATCATACTAAGTGAACTAAGTCATTCCCCAAAACCAAAGGTCAAATGTTGTGATAGCTGGATGCTAACCCAAAACAAGGAAGGGTAAGGAGGGGAAGTATACAGTTCATTGAATTTGACCACTGATTTCTTATAACATTTGGGTAAGAGTCAAGGTAACTCAGATATTGATGAAAACATGTAGGGACAAGCAAATTATCTTTTTGAGAAGTTATTGATCAAATTCAAATCTAAGCACCCAAAACCCATATTTCCAGTTACTGTGAAATAAAATTGTTTCCCACACCAGCAAAAACAATTAAAATTGAAGAAATGTATTTCCAAAGAAATAGTCTCTTTAAAGAGGGCAGGCAACATAACTGACAATATTGAGGTTGTGAGGCTTCTGTTACTTGATCTATTAAGCTCATAACAGCTTATTGACCTAGCCAGTTTTCATTGGTTCATAAAGTAAATGTATGTGTAAGAAGCCCAAGTCAGAACCACATGGAAGCATGAGCCTGAGCTGAGGAAATTTAAGTCTTCTTTGCTTTCCCACCTTCCTAATAGCAAGACAGACTGGGGAGTTAAGGAGTATTCTTGTATTAAACGGTGTGAACCAAAGACAAAGTGACTTCAAAGTCACCCTGCTGTACTTCAAAATATGGTGAAATCTCTGTTTTAACATATCAAGATGGATTAAAGAAATAACAGTCTTTGACCATTTACAAAATTGACACACACCAATACAACTTCTTTTTTAAAAAAACCAAAGTTAAGTGTTTTAAAATATATATTTCTATCTAATAGGTAATTGCATTATAATAGTAAAATAATATAATCATGGTGCCATTTTACATGAACAGGATAAGTAATAATCATATTATTTGAAATACCTTAATCACCTATGAGGAAAATGTCTTTGCTTTGGGTTTGTTTCTTAATTTATTTATGAAATTCTTAATTCTCTAAGAAAAAAAATCTAATATAGAAATATTTAACAGTTTTTGTTAAGGTTAATAAAAGTTATTTTAAAAGCATTTGAGAGGAGCAGCTAAATCTTTCCTTTTTTTATTTTTTATAAGTCATCAAATACATTTGTGAATTGCATGAAATCTTATTATGAAGTGATTTTTGACCTTATACCTCATTAGAATGAAATATAATTCATACTTGTTAAATTACCTGTGGTATTTAGGGAAAAGCTGTTAAATTTCAATAATGTTAAATTTTCTACATGAACTGTTTTAATAGTTATGACTAAAAGTTTAAAAATGTGTATATTCACTTAAAGCACACTATTATTCAATTTATAAAATAAAATATGTGTATTTATTTAGCTTCATGGATTGTGAAGTCTTTTATTTTTTATGTCATCATTTGGAGATCAACTTTGTCATTTTTGAAAGATTTTTCAAAACTTCACCAGGTTGACTCAGGTCTTTGAGATTGATTCTGGTCCTGATGCATATGAGAAAATTCTGTTACTCCTAAGAAGAATTGAAAGGAGTTCTATCAAGAACTCAGATCTCCATGTCTCTACCAAAGGAATTAGTCAACTCTTTGGTTGTATTAACATTACTTCAGCTAGTATTTTATATCCACACCAATGATCATGTTCATCTCATGAATAACTACAAAATATTTTTATTAGAATTTATTTTGAAGAGAACTTTTAGATTTATAGCCAAACTGAGAGGAAGGTATGGAGATCTCCTATACACTTTCCAACACATGCCATATCAGCATTCCCCACCATCAGCTAAAATGGATGAACCTACATTGACAAGTCATTATCACTTGGATATTTGATCTGATTATATAACATATTTCATATATATATATTTATATATAACATATATGGTCAGATATTTATTTAAAAAGTCATCTTTTTTTCATTTAAGGATCATTTTAATTGAAGGTCTATTTCTTTTTTTTTTTTTTTTTTGCTGTTAGAAAACACATTTAATTGTACAGTTGTGAAATTTCAGGAAAATCTTTCCACAAAAATTTGTCCATTTCAATTTAATATGCATTTCAAAATTCCCTGAGGCCTTTATACATACATATGTGTGTGTGTGTGTGTGTGTGTGTGTGTGTTTAGGTTTTTTTAATTTTTTTTAAAGACTGTATTTTGATTCATTATACACAAATTGGGTACATAATTTCATTTCTGTGGTTGTGCAAGATGTAGATTCATACCATTCGTGTAATCATACATGTACATAGGGTGATGATGTCTGTCTCATTCTACCATTTTTCATACCCCCTTCCCTCTCATTTCCTCTATATAATCTAAAGTTCTTCCATTCTTCTCTCACCCCAACCCTACACTCCCATTATATATCATCATTTACTTATCAGGGAAAACATTTAACCTTTGGGTTTTTTGGCTTGGCTTATTTCACTTAGCACGATATTCTCCAATTCCATTCATTTATCTGCAAATGCCATAATATTATTCTTCGTTATGGCTGAATAATATTCCACTGTGTATACATAGCACAGTTTCTTTATCCATTCATCTGTTGAAGGGCATATAGATTGGTTTCACAATGTGGCTATTGTGAATTGGGCTGTTTTAAATGTTGATGTGGCTGCATTACTGTAGTATACTAATTTTAAGTCCTTTGGACTTTAAGTCCTCTAAATAGAGGAGTGGGATAACTGGCTCAAAAGTTGGGTTCATTCCAAGTTTTCTGAGGATTCTCCACACTGAGTGGCTGCACCAATTTGCAACTCTACCAGCAATGTACAAGTGTGCCTTTTCCCCCACATCCACACCAACATCTATTATTGTTTGTGTTCTTGATAATAGCCATTCTAATTGGAGTAAAATGAAGTCTTAGAGTTGTTTTAATTTGTATTTCTCTAATTACTAGAGATGTTGAACACTTTTTCATGTATTTGTTAATACCTGTATGTCTTCTGGGTAGTGTCTGTCCAGTTCCTTGGCCCATTTATTGATTGGGTTCTTTGTAATTTTCGTGTAAAGTTTTGTAAGTTCTTTATAAATTTTGGAGATAAGTGCTCTATCTGAAGTGCATGTGGAAAAGATTTTCTCCCACTCTGTAGGCTCTCTTTTCACATTATTGATTGCATTCTTTGCTGAGAAAAAGTTTTTTAATGCAGAATAGCAGCTCACTTTTTAGTATTACATAATGCAATCCAGTTAATAATGTATAGTTATGTTTAGTTTGCCCAGTACCCCCTTATAATGGCACTTCTAGAAATAACTTTGTTTAAACTTAAAGAACTCTTGAAAGATAAATTTTTATCATGAGATTCTTACAGTTATTTATTTTCATTTGTCAAATATAAAGAGAGTTGATCACAAATCTTGATCCTTTAAAAAGGAATATTAGCATGGAAACCATAAGTATGAAAACATCCTAGAACATCAACAGACATATATTTCAAACTCTATACACTCTAGTGAGATAATATGAAATATTACTATGCCAAAAACTTTTTGCAGTACAGCTAAAATATTAAATTCCCAACTTCTGTTAGGCAGTTGTTGAATATTAGGGCTGTTTATCTCTTTTCCAATATGCAGACTAGGAACTACTATAATGCATTTATAATAATGCTTGCCACAATAAAAATTAATATATTAGTATGCTACTTATTTTTATCTTCATATGTCTCAGGCTGCTTTGAGAAATAAATGTGAAAACAAAATGTATCCAAAAATGTTTGTAGAACTTAAATGTTTGTAGAATTTAAATTTTGAAAGTATCAGAAGATATGGAATTTAGAATACAGGAGCAAATCATCATTTACCTTTTTCATGCTTCTAAATGTTCAATGGAGGAAGAGAATGAGATGATTATTACACAAGTCTAATGATCAAAAGTGATACTGGATGAGTATGATTTAAGTGTGTTCTTTTATCTATGTGGATAGAAAAAAATATGATCAGTTGACATTAAAATGGATAATTAACAAAACAAAACAAAGAGTACCTGTATAAATATTTGGGGAATTGTCCAGAATTGGAATTGGAAGTAACAAGCATCTAGACCTTGTGTTGGGAGAATTCTGGATGTGCTCAGATATAAAAGCAATCCCTTGTGATTGATGGTATAGGAAAAGAGAGCACAAATTTGTAGGAAAAGATGCCACGTGAGGATGAGGAAAGGTGAAGACAGTAGACTAAGCAGAATATATCATTTATCATCTCCCTCTGCCATGTCTTATTTCTAACTATAAGTTGAAAGTAATAATTAGATCAATTTTCTTATACTAAAATTAATTTTCAGAGATATTATGCCCCTTACTATATTATAAAATTGTACTTGGAGTATCATAGTACAGATTTTTAAATTTCAACTTTTAGGAAAATACTCAGTGTTCAGTTTAACTTTGACAGTTTATATTGTTGATAGGAAATTTTTCTTAAAATGGGAATCATCTAATAGGACTCTTTCGTGGAACTGAAAATTAATATGATGCTGAAAATCAGAGTTTTGTGTATTTTCTTGTATATTCAAAGCACTAGTTCTTATTAAGAACTAAAATGCATTCCAGAGGCATTTACAATATTCACCCATTTAATCTTGATGAGAACTTTATAGAATAGGTATTATTACTTTTCTCATTTGAGAATGAAGAGAATGGAAGCCCAGTTCATTTCCAAACCAGGATGAAAACACAGGGCTAACCAAAGTTGGAAGCAAGATTTTCATTCAGTTGGTCTCTTCTAGAGTGTACACACTCAACCACTGTACAACCATAACATTTCAGTTACCTTCCTTGACGTCCCTGGGAAAGCCAGTGATATATAGATGCATCAATGGTCGTCCTCTACCTAGGGTATTAGAGAGTGTTTAGTTTTACCTTGGCTGCTATTGTTACTGGGTATGAAGGATCTAAACCTTGGCTCTTCTAAAATTTCTAATAAGTATTCAAAATTACCTTTTCTTCACAAATTATATGTTGTTGCCTGAAAATAAGGAGTTGTAGAAAATGCAATAATTGCTTGCAAAAGCACTAGCAAGAAAAACACTCTAAAGGAAATGTGGGAATAGTTTACAGCAAGGTTCAGATTAATTCAGTGAGGAGTCAATTAATTTGAAAGGATAAAACACAGGTAATCCATTGCACATAGTGGCAAAATATTTACTTAAATTATTCCCTCTGGTCACCTGGAATGAATTGCCCATTGAGAGCTAGGCTTGAGCAGATTTAGTGGTATTATGATCAATGATCATGACGGGTTTACACTGGGCAGTATAGTTGAGGGATGGAGAGTTGGCAGCTTCTGACAATACTGCAAGGACAGTGACCCAGCTCGGGATTTAAATTCTCATCTCAAAGGCAGGTGAGAACACAGGGATTTTCTTTTTACGATAAAGTAATCACTTACCTTTTGAGTCGCAAGGCTTACATTCACACACATTTTAAAGGGAAATCTGAACCTTCATTTTGGTGAATTACAGCATTATATTAGCTTCCTGGGATGGCTGAAACATAGTACTAAAACATGGTATTTCAAACAACTGAAATACATTGCTTCCCATTTCTGGAAGCTACAAGTCTGAAATCAAGGTGTCAGCAGGACCCTGCTCTCTCTGACAGCTCTAGGCACAGAATACTTCCTTGCCTGTTCTAGCTTTCTGGAATGTTACAGTCATCCTTGGCACTTCTTGGCTGTTAGCTGCACCACTCGAGTTATGGGGTGCCTTCTTGCCATGTGTCTGCACATGAACTTCCTCCCTGCATACTTGTCTCTGTGCCTAAATGTCTCCTTTTAACAAGGACACCAGTTACATGAAATTTGGACCTGCTTTATTGACCTCTTTTTAAGTTTATTACTGCTCTAAAAATTCTAATTCTAAATAAGGCCACATTTGGAGGGTCTTCATGAAATTTATTTTTGAGGAGACACAATTTGGCATACAACCAGAGTAGCCTGAATATGTAGTAATTAATTTCAAATCTCTTATGTTAAAATTGGGCATTAAGAGAGAGCAGGATGACAAAATTTGGGAAGCTTTCATTTGATAAAATTCCAGTGACACAGATATGGTTCTTTAATCCCGCCAAAACACTCTGCCAAAATTTGACGAACTACTTTTATCTTTTTTCTAAAAAGCAAAATGAATCCACATCAGGAAATGATCTTGAGAGATGAGATGCTTAATTTTATGAATCAGTATGACTGGGCCAGGGGATGGCTAGATATCTGGTTTGACATTATTACTAAGTCTGACTATGAGAGAACTTTCAGAAGAATTAGCATTGGGATCAGTGAACTGAGTAAGATGATCCTCCCCAAGGTTGAATGGATCACCCAATCTGTTAAGGAGCTGAATAGAAAAGGCAGAAGAAGTTTGAATTTATTATTTTTCTGAGTGTCAGTTGGGTCACAGGTATACTGGTCTCAGTTTTCCATATTGTCAGACCTTCAGAGTTGTGTTGGGGTTGGAATCTCCACCATCAGATCTATGGCTGCATGCCAGCAAACTACCCCACCAGTATTTCTGAATCTTCACTCAGGCAATAGATAATGGAACTTCCACACTTCCATAATAATGTTAACCAGTATCTTATTGTAGACTTTTCAGTGTCTGTATATCTATACCTATGTCGCTGTCTATGCCAAATTCTATATATTTATCTGTATCAATTTCTATATCCTACTAGTTACTTTCTCCAGAGAGTCCTGACTAATACAACTGGGATGCAGATTATCCTCATCCATCTTCTATCTTCCTTCCTTGCCACTAGATCTTTAAACAACATCATACCCAGAATGTTTCTGGGGAGAAATTACAAAGTCAAAAATGTTTATAATGGTTTACACAAAAATAATTGCAATATTTGATCTGTTTCCAAATTTATTAGAATCAGAAACCTAGGAATTATGTGAGGAAGTATTGCTGTTGCTATAGCATTTCCATCAATGGAAAATTTAATAAGTTATTTCACTTGAGGATGCATTTACTAATGTGCTGCCAGAAATTCTTGAATTAATATGTTTGTTTAAGAGGCTGGGTGTGTAGTGCATGCCTGTAATCCCAGCAGTTCAGGGGCTGAGGCAGGAAAATCGTAAGTTCAAAGTCAACCTCAGCAACCTAATGTAAGGCCCTAATCAACTCAGCAAGACCCTGTCTCTAAATAAAATATACAAAAGTGCTGGGGATATGGCTTGGTGGTTAAGTATCTCTGAGTTCAATCCTCAGTAAAAAAAAAAAAAAAAAAATAGAAAAAAGAAACTAGGAGAGATTTTAACTGCTGGTTCATTTTGTTCTCTTTATTTGGAAATCATCAATAGTTCATTGTATATGAAATAGGCATTTCAAAACTTTCATGATAAAATGTAGAAAAGATATTCAAACACTTAAGGAATTGAAATAGCAAAGTTGACGGATCATATGTAATAAAACATTAACACCTTCCCAGGACTCCTGAGAGAATCCAGAGATTACTCTATTTTTGATGTACTGAGTACATTGATGAGTAGAATATCAAACTTTGAATTACTTAAAACTGTTCTATTAGGTATAAAGGAAATGCTACTACTGAAAGAGACTCTCTTTTTAGATTTGATCAATAGATTTACTCCTGGAGTATCAGGCATAAAGTAGTAAAATATTAGTTCTATATCTGGATGGCATGATAATACGAAATGAATGCCATAGAGCAATTCATATTTACTGTGATGATGATTGTGACCTGATTTTGTTATTGTATTATCATTACATAAGACATAACTACTGGAGGAAACGGTACAGGTACATTGGACTTATCTTGACTTCTCTCTAATTCAAAAAACATTGTATGTTTTGAAACTGAAGAACTTGCCATATAATGGTTTCTCAGGCCTACAAAGCCCTTTATGAATGATTTAGCAAATGAGCTATGAAGATCTTTCCTACTGGCAGGTGAATCACAGTAGAATTTTGTGTTCCTAGGGAATTGTGTAGTAGCTTAGAGAATGTTCCCCCAAACTTCCCCAAGTGGAGTTTCCTCAGAATATATTTGCTCTGAATAGTGGCTACAAGTTCCATTGGTAAAAATCCTAAGGAAGATAAATGCATGGAGCTGTCTTAGGGTCTTTCCTAAATAGAACCTCATCCCTGCTTCTTTCAAGGAACCCTTCGTCTGTAAACTAATTCAGGACTGGGAAGTATACCAAGGAACATTTTAGGGGATTCAAGGCAATGTCTAGGCTTAGAAGATTGTCTTAAAATCTTATACCGCAATTTAGCAGATAACAGATCTTTGTGACATCTAGTGTGTTCTTGCAGTAATACCATCAGTTTGCCTAACACTAGATTCCTGAAGTTAACATTCTGATTACCAGTACTACTTTTTGACTGTTAGAGTAACCAAGACAATACTTTGTTAACAATAATTAAATCAGTAAATTCAGAATAAAACAGATTAGTCTCCATGATATGGAAGGACCTGAGCTAATCCGTTGAAGACCATAAGAGTAAGACCAATCTACCCTACGGAATAGGAAATGCTGCCATCAGACTCCCTTAGGATGTGAGCTTCAAAGGCAGCTCACATGTAGATTTCTAACCTCTAGCCTACTCTGCAGATTTCCGTCTTACTAACTGTGTAAGTCAATTTCCCTCCCCCTCCCTCTCTCCTCCTCCTCCTCCTCTTCCTCTTCCTCCTCCTCCCCCTTCTTCCTCTTCTTCTTCTTCTTCTTCTTCCTCCTCCTGCTCCTCCTCTCCTCCTCCTCCTCCTCTTCCTCCTCCTCTCCCTTCTTCCTCTTCTTCTTCTTCTTCTTCCTCCTCCTGCTCCTCCTCTCCTCCTCCTCCTCCTTCTTCTTTTCTTCTCCTGTCCTTTTCCTTCTTATCGCTCTCCTGTACCCTTTCTGCCATTCTTTGTAGGGTTGAGGATTAAACTCAGGGCCTCACACATGCTAGGCAAGAACTCTACCATTAGCTACAAATGGAACCCTTTCTTTTTCTAGATAGGTAAATGGATAGATAAATAGATAGACAAAAATATTCACATGCTTTTTTCCTTCCATGATTTTGTGTGTGTGTGTGTGTGTGTGTGTGTGTGTGTGTGTGTGTTTATTCTCTTATTGATGCTATTTTTATGGAGAAATCTGACTAAGAAGTTAAATCTACTCTTGTATAAACCCTGAATATTGTAGATTAGTCTCTGGGTGGTAACAAGGGAGATGAGCAGAGGTTAGTGTTTCAAATTGTCTTTGAATCCTATTTGTCTTTGAAGAATGGCAAAGCAATTAAGCTAGGTGTGTTCAGACAGCCTGTAATTTCAGTGACTTGGGAGGCTAAGGGAAATTTAGGGAGATCTTCAGCAAATTAGTGAGATTGTATCTCAAAATAAAATAACTAAAAGGACTGGGGATGTAGCTCAGTGACAAAATTAACCTTGTTTAATGTTCAATACAAAAAGGAAAAGGAAAAAGAAAAAAAAAAGATAAAGATGTGAGGAGTTATTAAAACTCCTTAAGACCCCAGAAATATTACAAGGCTCTAGAAGTTGAGAAACATTCCTGACAACCAACCAGGACTTCAATAATACATCCATATGGAGCTAAAATCTGCCAGTACTCTGAATCTAAAGCTGGACTCTCCTTCTGCGCTCCTGTTAAGAGCTCAGACCTGAGCACACATTGATTTTAACTTTGTGAAACTCTAAATAGAGTTCTTGCTGAAGATCATCCTACTTCTGTCCTACACAACTCTAAGGTTAAAAATCTGTGGTATATTAATCAGTTAGTTTTTGCAACTTATTTCTCTGAAATTAAAAAAAATAGTTTTAGAAGATAACCCATAGGCCACAGTAAAATTTTTTAAGTTCTAATTTTTTGGCACATATCCAAGTACCTAATACCCCAATAATACCATACCCCAATTTCATACCCCAATAATGAAAGTTGAGTCACTTCCCTCACAGTCTTACTAATAAAATGTTTAATTTGACTCATCAAAGGCACATTTATGTCTTGCAAGATGATAATCTCTCAAACTTGGGTGCTGCTATTCTCCAGAGTAAGATATGTATTTTGAATAAGCCACCATTATATGGTTCTATATTTCTGTTTTAGTCAGATGCTTTAATTATGTGATTAAAAGACTTGACAAGAACAATTAGAGGAGGAAAAGTTAATTTGGGGTTTCACAGTTTCAGAGTTCTTAGTCCACAGACATTCAGTTCCATTCCTCTGGGCTTGAGGTGAGGCAGAACATTATGGTGGAAGAGTGTGGGGGAGGGAAGTTTGCTCACATGGTTATCAGAAAGCAGAAAGAGAGAGAGACTCCACTTTCTTGATATAAATATATACCCCCAAGGCAGGACCCCAATGTCCATCTCTGCCAGTCACACCCTACCCACCTTCAATTACCACTCAATTAATCCTTTCAGGTGATTAATTCACACTGATTGGGTCATGGCTATCATAACCCAATCATTTCTCCTCTAAACTTTCTTGCATTGGGAGATACCTCACATACAAACTATAACATTTTCCCAAAATCATGTTATTAAGGTAGTAATGTCCAGACAAAAATGAACAATTCATTAATAGACTTTAGTTGTCTACTGAAAAATATTCTCAGCCTTGCCAATCTTTGTTCTTCTGTTTTAGAGGCATTAGTATCCTATGGAATATTTATGTGAACTGATAAGTTCTGCTATTGCTCCATTTAGAAGACACAGAACAACCCAGTGGACTGATTTTAGCCTCTCATTCATATAGAAAAACAGAAAAATCAAGTAATGGATTCTAATTGTCAAGAAGAAATAGCATGATCACCACATGAAAGATTTGCTGAAGCTGATGTCTGTGGGGCAAGGAATTTTTTTATTATCTCATTACTATAATTTAATTAAAAATACATCTAACCCATATAGACAAGATCACCAAGGATCCATAGAAATGAATTTGAGTCAGCCCAAAAAGTATATCACCCTGACATTAAAAGGATATTGTATGAAATTAAGGACAAATAGAGGGGTATTTTAAGGAGGAAATCCTAAGACCAATTATGACCTTGGAACTTATTTAAAAAATGAGGAATGTGGGGAGTTTGTCAATAGTTTCCTTTATTTGTTATGTATATATTTGTCAATTTTCTCTTTTTCTTCTGATAATATTCTTTCTCTATAAATTTTCCAGGTATGTAAGATGCTATTAAATGTTATGCAGTCCCTACTTCACAGTGCTGAGAAACAGGAACTGATTTGAGGAGGAATGAATATGTGCCAGAGACAAATATATCGACAGTTGCTCCTATATCTTTAATCTAAGCAGAATTTTAAATGTGTTTCATTTTGTGAAGAGAAAGTTACTTATGTTAGGCACAGACATAGATATTTTGCTATTTTAAAATATTATTCATATACATATATACATACATATATATATACATATACATGGGGCACAGTGTCATAATTCAATACATGTATACAAAATGTATTTATCACATCAGAGTATTTAATGGTTCCATAACTTTTTCACTAACTTATGTTTAGTATTTTAAGTAAATAACTATGTTTATTGCAGCACTATTCTCAATAGCTCAAATATAGAATCAGTTCAGATTCCCATCAACAGATGAAAGGAAAAAGAAAATATGGTATAGACAAAAGGGAATATTTTTCACTCATAAAAATAATTATATTCTATCATTTTCATTAAATGAATAAAATTAGAATGTTAAGAGAAATAAGTAAGAAATAAAGACAAATACTGTAAGTTCTTTCTCATATGTGGAAGCTAGAGTTTTAAAGTAACTGTGGTTCATGTATACTTTCCTCCTATTTGCTGACTGTTACATTTAGTCATCTTCATGAAATATGTTAGGCTAATTTTTTCATAACTTAAATTCATCTGGCAGTCAATTTCTGATCAGAATGTAGAATGATAAGAAAAGAGAATAGAGTTTGGAAAGGTGGGAGCAGGGAAAATCAAGGGCTGTTGGATATGAAAACATACATTGGGTATGAAAACACAGAGGAATAATTTCTAGTGTTCTATGGCACGGTGGGGTGGCTATTGTTCACACAGTCTCATACATGTTTTATGAAATTGTAGAGGATGAACTGAAATGCTATTGTTTTCCACATGGTTGAGTACATACACAGATATGAAGTGGTTAAATTGACAAAACATCTTCTATGGATTAGCTTACTCAATATCTATTTTTATTTCCTTCTACCTTGTCTTCCGGAAATCTGTATTTCTCAGGGTCCCTCATGACTAATGTACTTGATGAGGTCTGAAGTTAAGCCGAGGAGCAGTCCTATCATTAGACAGGATGAGAAATAAGCAACATGGTTGTGGATTTGAGGTGTACATTTCTTTCAGACACATTGTTAACAGACATTTCTGGTAGAAGTTCAGAGCTTCATCTATAGCATGTTAAATTCCAATAGGTACCATTTTGAAATAAATTTCTGTTAGAAGAGTCTTGTGGGATGGAAGGATATTTTTCATAAAGACAATTGTTTTGGCAATGTAGCATTTATATCTGGTTTTCCAGTTCTTCTGGATATTTCATATAATACTGAAACTCTCATCACATGTCTTTCTACTAAATCTAGAATAGATGTGATTCTCTCTGATACAAAATCCTAAATAACATGGAGTGAATAGATTTTCCGGATGATAATGGAAAAATCTGCAGTCAAGAAACATTAAGGAGTGAGGCAAGTTTTAAAATAATTACGGTCCATGTATACTTTTATTTGTTGACTTTTAATTTTTGTGACCTTCATGAAACCTTTTAGTCCAACTTTCTCATGACTTAAATTCCTCTGGCAGCCAATTTCTGAAAAGCAATCACAGAACAGTAATTCATTGTTACCAGTGAATGCTACAGAGCCATCACAGGAGCAATTTCTTTCATTTTTCTAAATAATTATAGCTGCTCGTGCTAGAACCATTCTAGTAAAGGTCACTTGCTATTTCTGTTATGCCTCTCTTTCTTATTTCTTAGCCATTTTAATTTTATAATTGATAAATCTGTCTGGGTAAATTGCTTTCATGGAAAATTTAAAAAAATATTGATTCTCTGGGCATGTAAATAAAAGTAATATCTATTCTAAGTAGTACTTTTCAATATATATGTGTTCATGAGAATTTGTGCTTTGTTTAATTTATAATTTATATATTGAAATGAAAAGTGAATCAAAATGGCAGATCTACTGAGTTTAATTAAATATTTAAAATAGAATGTAGGCATCATGTTAGAATTAAACTTTTCTACTACAAAAGTGTCTTTGGGAGGTATAAATATTAGAAGCAGAACAGTGTCTGCCCTCTTAATATATGTCAGTGTGGAGATTCCTCACAATTCATAACCTGCAACTACCACACCGGCCCCATTCAGGAGCAGGAAGGAGTCTGGTGTTGCATCATTTGGCTGAATTTTTCTAATAGTTTGGATATTGGAGGCTGATTTTATTACTCTGTGCAGTAAACATATATATCAATACTTATCTCAGCTATCACAGGTCCAGATTATTTTAGCAGGATATAAGATACTTTAAAGTATCAAAGAGTAGTGGATTTAAAACATGATTCAATATGAATTCAATAAGAATTTTAAGTATGATGGATGTTTAACTTTGTCAAATAGTTTTCTGAAATTAGAGAGAGGGTCATGTGATTTTTAAAAATTATTAATATATCATCTTGTATTCAGCATGGATTGTTAAAGGTTAGATAACATTTGTGCTACTGGAAGAAACAGGTTTTTTTTTATATTGTGATGAATTTTATTTTAGAACATTGGCTTTATTTTGAGAGAGTATTTTATCTGTAATTCATTAAAATATTTTTATTAGGTTTAGTTTTCAAGGGTTTAAGAGTTTATAAGTACAGTCTCCTTTTCGTTGTGTTTCTCTATGAAGTATATGAAAGATTGGTTTTATATTTTTCATATATTTTTAAATTAGTAACTATAGGGAGCTGAGATTTTATTTTTGAAATGAATTTCTTTAACATATTAAATTATTTTAATACCTTTTAGATACTTTGGGTTATCTATTTCTCTCATTTTTAAGGTGAACTTTTAGAAAAAGCGTTCCTTTAATTAAAATGATCAAATTTAAAAATTGCTTTTATGGTTTTACTATTATATTTAACATTTCTCTCCATATATAGTGATGTTACTGATTAACCTTTAATATATTAGCATTTTATTTTCTTCTTCATCAGTCTAGTAGTGAAGAATTATGCATTTAATAGTTTAAAAATTACCTTTTAATCTTTGCTATTTTTTCAGTTCTATACATGCCTTCCAATTTTAATATTCCTTTTTGTCTAGTTTTTCTTCCTTTTTTACTTTGCTACTTGATTTCTTTATTTTCAAAATGGCAGTTTATATGTTGATCTTCAACATTCATTATTTTTCTAGTATATCCATTTATGGATATGAATTTTCTTCTAAGCATTATTTCAGTTTCAGTGCACAAGCTTTGGTTGTTTTTTTGGTTTGTTTTGGTTCTGGGAATTGAGCCCAGGGGCACTGTACTATTGGACCACTTGGGCATATCCCCAGACCTTTTGATTTTTTTTCTATTTTGAGACAGAGACATGCTAAGTAGCTTAGGGCCTCACCAAATTGCTGAGACTGGTCTCAAATTTGAGATTCTCCTACCTCAGTTTCCTGAGTCGTAGGGATTACAGGCATGTGGCACTCCAGTAACTTTCAGTGTTTTGTCTGCTATATTTTTCTTCACATTATCATAATTAGTACAAAAACAGTTAAATAGAAGTTTGAATCATATTGTCAGGAAGCATATTCAACAATTTCCACCCTTTCTTGGATTTTTCCCATTATATTTTGGTTCCTATTTTACAATTTAATTCTGCTGTGACCAGTGAACACATTTTAAATCTCTTCAATCTTTTGAAATATGTCAAAGATATTTTCATATCTTACAAAAAGTTCAATTTAGATAAAATTTTAATAGGGATTTAATATCTAATTTTTATTTTTGTTGGGTGCCATATATGCCAACCAGTCAAGATTATTTTTATTTCCATATTTTCTTTGTCAATATTTAATACTTTTTAATCATTCAGAGAATTTTTAAGATATACTATGATTATATAGTTAACTATCTCTTTAATAATATTTTAAAACTATGTATTTTCAATGAGTATGTTTTATTGCATTTAAATTTGAAATATATCTTCCTGAGAGATTGTTGCATTGTCATTATGAGAAGTTCTTGCTTGTTGTCAGAAATGTTTCTTTCTTTAAGGTACTTCTGACCAATATTAAAATAATTGCTAGTATTTGTACTGATCATGTTTTTCAAATAAAAATATTTTGTTTATGAGAATTTAAAAAAATTATTGGTATATATTAATATTTTAAAATATCAAATTGTCTGTGTTCTTTTACTTTTCTCACATTGCCTGTAAATGTATAGATGACTTTAGATTTTTAATGGATTTGATATTTTTCTTCATATTAGAGCATCTATCTTCTTTATACTTAATGTAAATTCCTACTTTATTTGTCATTTTACCATTGTTTTCTGTTCAGCCCTTTTGAAGCCCTCTTCTCACTACTTATTTTAGAATAGGTACATTTCAAAAATGAAATATCTTGTAGTTGAATAAAATGTGACAAAATTATTCACATATAGATATGATTTTACATTATCTCAAAGTTCAACTTTAAAAAATCACTGCACTATCTCTTAATAGAACCATATTTTTAGCTTCTATTCTGATTAATTTCTACTTCTGAAAGAATATCTCAAGCCTTAACACTGAATTATCTTTTAAGAACTACTTACTTTCATTTTTCTTTTTTTTGTTTTGCTGCTTTTTATAATGAACTGTATTATATTTTTATTGAAGGACTTTAAAATTTCTTCATCATCTAGAAATAAGTTCTGGAACAGATATCATTCACAATTTATATAAATAGGAACTAAAATTGTCAAGAGTTCACATTTTTCTCTGTTTATATGTGTTTTGCATTATTTTAGGGAAGTATTTAGGGATAGCACTGATGATATAGGCATAATATCTTGAATGAACTCCCTTTAACTGGCATACAACAGTATCCCATCCTCAGACCTCAGCAAACAGGCTTTTTTCCTCCAAACTCTGAAGTACTTCCACTGTTTAAACTGAAGGCTTAACAAAAACCATTTGAGTTTGATCCCTATAAATAGTTATACAGGTTGGATTTTAAATATCACTTATATGTTTGAATAAAACATTTGATTAATATTTGGAATTAGAATTTGAAAAGAATGAGAATTTGGGAAATGCAAATCAAAACTACCCTAAGATTTCATCTCACCCCAATTAGAATGGCGATTATCAAGAATACAAGCAACAATAGGTGTTGGCCAGGATGTGGTGAAAAAGGAACACTCATACATTGCTGGTGGGGTTGCAAATTAGTGCAACCACTCTGGAAAGCAGTGTGGAGATTCCTCAGAAAGCTTGGAATGGAAACACCATTTGACCCAGCTATCCCACTCCTTGGCCTATACCCAAAGGACTTAAAATCAGCATACTACAGAGATACAGCCACATCAATGTTCACTGCTGCTCAATTCACCATAGCCAGATTGTGGAACCAACCTAGATGCCCTTCAGTTGATGAATGGATAAAGAAACTGTGGCATATTTATACAATGGAATATTACTCCGCAATGAAGAATGATAAAATCATGGCATTTGTAGGCAAATGGTCGAAATTGGAGAATATCATGCTAAGTGAGATAAGCCAATCTCAAAAAACTAAAGGACGAATGATCTCGCTGATAAGCGGATGAGGACATATAATGGGGGGTGGGACGGGCTAGCATTAGGTTTAGGGTTAGGTTTAGAGTTAGGCTAAGGAGAGCAGTAAGAATGAAGGAAAGAAGGACTGTGTAGAGGGAAAAGAGGGGTGGGAGGGGTGGGAGGGGTGGGAGGAGTGGGGGGGGTGGGGGAAAAATATAATAAACATCATTACCCTATGTAAACGTAAAAAAAAAAATAAATAAATAAAAAAAAATAAATAAAAAAATAAAATTAAAATTTTTGAATAAAACATTTGATTAATATTTGGAATTAGAATTTGAAAAGAATGAGAATTTTTAAAATTAAAATTCAACTAAATTTTGTAGATATTCAAGACAGTAAATTTGTTAATAAACATGCTATCAAATTAGGCTTATGCAAAATATTTGTGTAGCAAAATCTAGAATAAATTATAAAGCTGCTTTTTTCAGTTTATTAAATATCTCTAAACTCTAACTCTTAAGAGGAATTATAAGTGGGAATAACAAAGGGTTCATACGGACTATGTTCGTGTGAACATGTACCATGAACAATCAGTGAAAAAACAACATAGAAAAAAAGTCCCTCTAAATTACATGAATATTTTCACAAGTGACTATAAAAATTAATATTAAAGAAAAAGTGTGCAATAAATACAAATTATTTTTTGATTCCTTTCCTTTTCACCTTTTTTTTTGTTTTTTATTAATCAGTCACGTATACTTCATTGCCGGGGTCCAGCCCTAGCAGGAGTCCATGGGTTCCACACCGGTAAACGGGGAGTGGGGAGACAGCGTCGGCGATGGATGGAGAATGAAAGACACAGACTCTAGTTCTGGTGCAATCAATCCCACTTTATTCTGGGGAGGGCTGGGTTTATATACAGTTTTCTTCAGGCTATAATGGCAGTCTTGTGGTTAATATTAAAGAAGTTTTCAAAGCATAGGCAGAAAACAACAACCTTACAGATCATCCTTACCTAATCACAATTGTTTTAAGAATATCTAACTACATTGATGAGCTAATACAATGTTTATTTCCTTAATATCTAAACTCTATGTGACCTAAGACTATTCTTATTATTCTCGCGGTTAAAGTGATAGACAAGTAATCTCATGTGACCATTTCTATTAGGTCCCTCTGGTTAATATCTAAATTGCTGAGTTAAGGGTTACAGGAGGGCAGCGGTCCCAATGGTTATTGTGTGCCAACATTTATTATAGGGGTGACATATTCTTTGTAGGAAGGAAGGAATGTCTTGGAACCTTATTCTCTTACCTCACTACCACACATAAACAAAACCATTGTTAAAATTTAACCAGCCTGTTGGAGAGAAAGGCAGATTTATAACTATTTTCTCCAGAGGCTTTCAGAGACTCATTGCACGGTTGCAAAATTATTTTTAATTTTGTTAATGGTAAAGACCCATTGTTTTTCAGATTGTAGGTAATATTTTCTAGAATTTTTGTTGTATTCCCTTCATCCCCTTAAACAATCCGTTCAGACTGAAATGAGTAATATATTATCAGAAAAACACAGCAGAGAAAACACCATGCTTTGGAGCAAAACATCCGGTAATTCCTTTTAGGATGAGCCTTTGCAATCATCCTCCAGAGGATCTTTGTCAAGCACTGGATGGAATTCCGGACGCCCCCGCACTTCATGATCATATTGATTAAAAAGCTTCTGTTACAACAAAAGATGGGTAATTCTATCCAGCGGAAAGCAACCCTTTACCTGCAAATGCCATAATTTCATTCTTCTTTAAAGCTGAGTGTGATATATATATATCACATTTTCTTCATCCAATCATCTGTTAAAGGACACCTAGTTTGGTTCCATAATTTACTATTGTGAGTTGAGCTGCTGTAAACATCAATGTGCCTGCATCACTGTAGTATGCTGATTTTAAGTTCTTTGGGTATAAACCAAGGACAGCTGGGTCAAATGGTGGTTCTATTCCAAGTTTTTTGAGGAACCTCTGTACTGCTTTCCATAATGGTTGTACCAATTTGCATCCCCAACAGCAATGTCTGAATGTACCTTTTTCCCCACATCCTTGCCAACATTTATTGTTGCTTGTATTGTTGATAATTACCATTCTGATTGAAGTGAGACGAAATCTTACAGTAGTTTCGTCTCCTTGCTAGAGTAATCAGTGGTTTCTAAATTAGCTAGATGTAGGAAGTGTCAATTATTTGACTTTGAAATAGAAGAGATTTAAAAGTCTTTTTACAACTAGTTGACATGACCTCCTGTAGGTCTATGAGAAACCTTCAAATCTTTGTTTAGTTAAATATGAATCCTATAATAATCATTCTCACAAGTTTTTCTCAAATTTTAGAAGTATAGTCAATGTCAACTACTTTTCTATTTATTGAATTTTAGAAAATATGTGAAAATCATTCCAGGAAACACTTCAAAGACTGTTTAAAGTATCTTAAGAAAATATGGTTCCTACAATGGGTGAAGATATTTAAGGGAAAAGTAACAACAAACTCTTCAAAAATCTCACATAAAATGTACTTTTTCTTCTCTTGATTTTGCTTTGTTCTCTTTTAGCTTTATTGTCTATGTTTCAAAATTTCTTTTGATTGAATTTTATTCAGCCAATTTTACTTTACTTTTTCATGTGGATTGGATACTCTGGCACTTCTTGTTTAACTTAAAAGATTAGAATCAAAAGTAATTTTCATCCTACATTCCAGATCAAGGAATGAAGAAGCAAAACTGCAACCCATAGGAGTAACAACCCACTTGGTGGTAAGTTCATTGTAATTCCTGAGTTGTATAAGATAGAGAAGCTTTAACTTTTGTGTTGACACATTGATTTGTAGGTGATTTCTCAAAGAAGCAAATGCAACTAAAGCAGGGTAACTAAACCACCACCAGATATTCCAGCTTTGAATTTGTAAGAAAAACAGTATATAGATTCTGGAAGCTAGAAAATGCACTTTTACTTAGGTTTTCAATGATAATTCTCAAAAAGAATGCCTAGAATAGTTTCCCAAAGTTTTCCTGTAATGCTATCACTAACTGTCATTTCTCAGTTGTTTGATGTTAATATGCTTTAAATTAATTTGAAACTAGTGAAGTTTCCAGTATCCTTAGGGTCCTGATACCTTGGATATCTCTCTTGAACCCAGCAGCTCCAATTCAATTGAAATTATTTGACACCATTTATGAAAAGCCTTTGAAGTGCTGCTGCCTCAACTCACACGGAATCCAGTCTAAAGTTAAGAAAAGAAAAACACAACGCTTTTTTCTACACCTCTTTTATCGTAGGACTTTGTCATTTTCCTTTTCATTTAAAACTTCTGAATTGTAATTGTATTTGAGAGATGAAATCATCTCTGTCACATATTCATAGAATGACACATTCACCTGGTGGAAACTGATACAGTGTGAGATAGGCAGTGTGATCCTCTTTGAAATTCAAGGTCACTCCATGTCACAATTAAAATTTAAACATATCCAGGAATTCCTATGTGACACTGAATAATTTTGAATTATTTTTTCCTTTACATATATCAATAGTATATACTTGGTTAGAATCAAATAACAACAATGTATTAAAGCATATATTTCTTTTGCCTTGGATAAAACAGACACAAAACATAGTAGTTTCCCTTCTCCAAAAATTTGCTGTTCCCTCTTTTAATTCCTCCCAATCCTCGAATCTGGATATAACCAATAGGGTACACAAATATTAAGATTGTGAAAGGAAATATGCAAACATGTGTTAAATGTATTTATTATACTACTTCAGCTGCTATGATCAGTATTTAAAGCTATGTGACTAACTAATAACTAATAAGGTGAGATGATCTGCTACTTTATTTCTGCAAAGATTCACATAACTAAGCACCATATTTTTCAATAACTGTGATATGTGATTGTGTCAACAAAAATATATATTTTAATAGTGCTTTACTTTAAATAAAAGTCTTCTCAAAAATGGTGTGGTTCCAAAGACCAAATATCTGTACCATATGTATCACTAAAATCAAATAACCATAACAAAATATTTATCCAGCCAATGGCCCACTTTTTCTGTTTGTACAGAGGTCAGATTAACAAAATTCTTCAGTGCAAAAGTTTGTGTACAACCTCTGAAAGATTTCTATATCCGTCTAATTATCTTGTTTTTCCTATCACAAACTCAGACATGTTATAACTGCAAACTCTAAAGTAGTAATAGTATTGCATATTTTGGTATCACACTCTATAATTTCTTTCAATCCAGTGAGTCTCATTGAGTCTTTTGAGTGTTTTTGTTTGTTTGTCTTCAATACTGGAGATCAAACTCAGATCTTCACACATTCTAAGTAAGCACTCTATCACTCAGCTATACCTCAAGTCCTTTTTAAAAATATTTATTTTAAAACAGAGTCTCACTAGATTGTCCAGACTGGCCTTCAATTTACAATCCTCCTGCTTCTGTCTCTCAAATATCTGGGATTACAGATGTGCACCACAGTCTCCAACTTTTGAGTCTTTCCCTGGACTTGACCCTTGAAAACCCAAAGAGAGAGAATAGATACAATCTGAGACAGAAGTCAAGTTAAAATCCAGAGGTCTAGAGTTAGAAAAGTGCATAAGAAAGTTCTATTTCAAAGCAAAAGGAACTAAAAGAAATAGAACATTTGGAGATGAAGTGGTTGGCTTTAAAGTAGGGATAAGAGAAGAACGAATATTTGTTATCATTCAAAATTTGCTGATGCTCAGATTCAGGTTGTGATTGTTTTGATGGTTAAATCTACTCAAGTTTCATGTTATAGGTTCTCCCTCGCTTTACAGGACATACTGTGCTTTTTTAAAACAGTGTTATGTTTTATAGTAACTGTAAAAATATCAGATTCAAATCCAAGTAGGAAGACTTTTTTTTGTTTTTTTTTAATTTTTTTCCAGAGACTTCATTTGATCCTCCCCTACCTACAGCCCAGCTTGCAATTATAATTAAGTAGGCTGTGGTCCTATCAGGTAGTACTAAAGACAAATCATATTAGTCTTTAAAACTCAGATTGTTCCTCTACACAAAATCTTTCAACAATTTACCTTGTTAGTAGAATGTTTTCCAAATTCTTATGAAATCTTAGCATAATACCCCTACATAATCTTGCTGCTACCTGTGTCCAGAACCTCATTTTCCATCGCTGACTTCATTAACATACTCTAGCCACACTAGCTTGCTTTCTCTTTCTCAAAGATGCCAAGTTCATTACTGGCTCAGATTTTGGCATATGCTGCTTCCTCTGTGTGGAATTAATGACCTTGGAACTGACCATGTCTGACTTTGTATAATCCTTCAGATCTCAGCTCAAATTAACAATTTTCAGAGAGGATTTTCCTGAACTTTGTATCTGGCCTCTTTCTGATAATTCTCTCTACTCCAGTCCCCCCATTTATATCTTTAGTAGCACTTATTATACTCAGAAATTATTGCAGTTTTTGACTATTGATTATCATTTTTATATTAAATATAATTAAATATAATTATGTTTTCCTGGTTCCTATATCAGCTCCTAGAGTAATTTGTATATTTATGTATATGAATACTCACCCACAAAATAAATATAAATTTAATTAGTGAATTAAATTTCAGGAGCTTAACTCTTCTTAGATAAAACTGCAGACCCTATGGAGAATTTAACATCTGCCAAAATTTCCATTGTTCTGGAACCCACCCAAAGAAAACATACTAACCAAAAGAAAATTGTGTGCTTGTATTTGAAATGCAGCTTCAAAGAGAAAATGTCTATCCAGGTACTTTTCAGGTTGCAGATGTTCAAGTTGCTTACTAGACTTCTATTCCACACATTTCTAGGGGTCTAAGGTAAATACTCCATGGTTCCCAGATGAATTACCTGGCTCATGATCCTCCCAAAGGCCACTGCTCACTCCTCTGAGGTTCATCCTCTCCTTTCTAGAAGGAATTTTCTCTTCAATTGCCTTTATTTTCCTTCTTTGTTCAACCCAAGTGTGAATCACAGAACTATTTATCGCCCATAATGACAGCAGAGATGAGGTTTCACATCTAGTGGTACTTTAATTAAATTTAGGAAAGACCCAAGGGAAATAGGGATGAACACACACACAAATGAATTAACAAAGGCCATGAGATGGATATTTTATTGCCAAAAAGGGCCCGCAGACTCAGAGATCACTACTGGTCTTTGTCAACCTAGAAACACACTTCCACAATTTTTCCCAGGTTACTATGGGACAACATCGAGCTAACCTCCTTGGAAAAGCATCTTTGAATATGTCTTGAAATTTTTCTGGATCACCTATTTTTCTTAATAGTTTTACTGATGCATAACTATAAACACATACTTAAAGTGTATGATTTGATGAGTCTTGACATAGGCATACATCCTTGAAATCAGTGGAGGTTTTTCATTGATCTTCACTGTCCTGTCCTCAGTGACTTCCTCTGACCACCCTACCTGGGGTATAAAGTAGCAGCCCCTTTCAAGTACTGTCTATCAGTTGCCACTCTTTCAATTCATACCTGTGATCACTGCCTTAAAGTTATTTTCATTATCTTCTACTAGAATGCAACTCCAAAGACAGGAATTATATTTCAGAGATTGCCTCTAACATATTAGGGAATTGATAAATGTCTTGTTAAATCTGAATCTCCTCTTTTAAGACCCGAAATCACAAGTTTCCAACAAAGGATTCAGGTGGCACTTAGCCCTTATATCTCATTCACGGCTTTTGAGAGTGATGTATAATTTTTCTGCTAGTACATAAACACCATGAAAGAAGAAATAATGTTCTGTATTTTTATTTATGTATCTTCAGCTACAATTACTTTACCTTTGTGTTTAATTGAATTAAGCATTTAATCAGTTCACTGATTCCTCTAGGTTATAGCCATTTGTGAATAGCAATTTGAACTTGTTCCACTATTTTCAACAAGACAATTTTCTACAAAAAATTTAAAAACTAATATTATTAAAATGTCGAAATTATCCAGCTATATGAGGAACATCACATTGTATTTTGGTTGTATTTCAGTCAGTATTAGTTAAATACTAGTCTTCTTTCTCTCTAAATTTGGTTAAATAAAGATTTGTTCTTTTGAGTCTTCTGTTGTTTGAACTATGCTTGAAAATGAACACAATTATCTGCTTTAAAAAGAAGAAACTCATCAAAATTGATGGAGTCTTTATTACTTCTTAGGAAAGGGGTATTTTATATTTTGCAGCTTTGTAATTATAACAATCTTTGGTTTTTGATATTTACAACATTACTTTAAGCTGTTTATATATTTAATTCTTTATTATGGTCACAATAATTCTAGAGATTGAACTATTATTATTATCATTCTGAAGACATGGAAATAGAGGATAAAAACTAGAAATAACTCCTTCAGCATCACAGAAAATTAGTGAAACTGGGTTTTGAAAACTGTTAAATGGGAGGGGGATCTGTACCTGCTACCTGACTGTATAATATAGAAAAGGTGAGCTACTGTTGTGTCCGTGATTGTGTTACCTAAGATTGTAGTGCTGGTTTCCCTATGAGTCTCTCTCCCCTGCTAGTTTTGATTAAGCAAGCATACTAGGAACTGAGAAAAGTCAATAACCAGATGGAACCTAAGGACATTCTCTAGACAATAGCTAGTGAAAATCTGAGATTCTCAGTGCTAAAACCATGGGAACTGAAATCTGCCAATTACCACCAGAAACAGATCCTTCCACATTCACACCTTAAGATGAGACCACAGATACATTCAGCACCTTGACTGTGGCATCTTGAGAGATCCAGAAGCAGAGAACTCAAGTAATCTATTCCCACACTCATGGGTCACAGATACTGTGAAATAACAAGTGGAGATTTTTCAAATCACTAATTTGTGATGAATGTTTTCTGAAATATACAGATCACTAAATTACAACTGGGAAAGAATGTATAAGAGTAAAAATTCTGGTGCCATATGTAGAGCCAGATTGCAGACTCCCTAAATGTGTAAATATCAATAAGACATTCCAGTTGATATATCATGTTGTCTCAGTACCAGGATCATATCCAGAAAACCACATTAAATGTATTCTCTATCACTTCATAGATTCCTTTTTATTATGACAGTATCTCAGGCTTTCTTTGTTTGATTCACCTTAATAGTTTTGAGTATTACTTGTTAAGCATTCTTTGGAATGACCTTCTGTTGGAATTTACCTGACATTTTCTCATGGTTAGACAGGAAGGCAGATATAGAGGTAAATTACCAGTTTCTTCACATCATATCAAAGATGTACACTGTCTCACCTGAGTTGTCAAAATTAATTTTGACCTGGAACAACTGGCTGAGTTAATATTTTTCAGGCTTCCTTAATATAAAATGATTCTTTGTTTTTCATATTTTACTCTTTGAAACATATTGTGTAGGCTATACTTGCAGGGTGTGTTTTGTTACTCATCCTAAAGAATGTTTTATGGTGTGGATATGGGGTGTCCCCCAAAAGCTCCTGTGTTAATTCAGGATTATTCAGAGGTGAAATGAGTGAATTAGGAAGTTGTAAGCTAATAACTCCATCCTTGTTTCGATGGACAAACTGTGTGCTAACTCTAGACTAGTGGAGCATGACTGAAGGAGGTGGGTCACTGGGGACATGCCACCAAAGGGTTCATGTTCCCTGAAGCTACTTCCTCTCTCTCTCTCTCTCTCTCTCTCTCTCTCTCTCTTTCTCTCTCTTTCTCTCTCTCTGTTTTCTGGCTACTATGAGCAGAGGAACTTTCCTCCACCACACCTGTCCTCCATGATGTTCTGCCTCATCTTGGTCTCAGAGCAATGACTTGCAAGACCATGGACTAAATCTCCAAAATCATGTACCAAAATAATCTTTCCCCCCTGTAAGTTGTTCTTGTCAGGTATTTTGGTCACAATAATGTAAAACTGTCTTAACATGGAATGAAATACTTAATATAAATTATTTGAGGTTCTTCTGCATAGAGACTACTGTCTTTTCATTTATTTATATCATTCAATCATTTATGCCAGTGTGTATTAGATATATAATTTCTGATTTAAATTGTTGTCCAATATTTCCTGATTGTTTAAATGCTCCAGTTTTGGCTACTTGGAGCTCTTTCAGATGGTTCCTGAGTCACTTTGACATAACCCTTTCATTTTTTAAGTTGTTTATCTAATCTTACTTTCTTTCATGACAAGATATTCCAGGCCTATTTCCTCTGTTTTCTGAACCATTTATAGAGATATTGGCTTTTCTCAAAGAAGTTCTCCTTCTTTTATTGGAGTATATTATTAGAAATAATTATTCTGGGTGTCAGCTATGTTTATTGCTACGGAGGTGACATTTCTTCTAGGTATTGTCAGCTAACAGAACATGGGAGACGTGTATATGTTAAGCTATGCATGTACATATATCTAAATATTTCTATACCAATCTGTAACTATATTAAGCTAAGTCTGAGTTTATACTGATGTCTCCAACCTTCCATTATCACATGTACTATTCTAGTCTCTTCCTTGACCATCTGTAATTTCTAGTCACACAGTGATAAGCCTGCATCTCACCATCCACTTACATAATTGTTCAATTCCAGTATGTATGTATGGCACTATTTTAATTGTTAATTCATATTCACATGAGAAACCACTTTATCAACTGAACTGCACTGCTTATGAACCATTTTTATTTGTTTGCTTGGCTATCTCTTAAGATTCCCTTACCAGGTGTGTGTTTTACAAATATTTTCTCTCACTTATTTCCAAATTACACAGGTTCATAACTCCCTCCCCCAATTTTCTTCTGATGGGTATTTTTCATACAATTATAATGTAGTTCCATTCTTTTGCCATAGTCTTTATTTCACATTACAATTCATCCGTCCCCTGAATGATTTTTTTTAAAGACTTAGCACTTGTATTTGTCAGGATCCTCTAGAGGAACAGAACCAAGAGGCTGTGTACATGTATGATTATAAGAGGGGAGTTATTAGGCAACTTTCTTGATCAGAAGCTGGATATTCCTACAATGATCATCTGCATGCTATACAGTTAGAGGAACCAGTAGCTGCTCAATCCGAGAAGTCTCTAAACAAAGAGGGGACTCAATGATGTAGCTCCAGTCTAAGACTGAAGGCCTGGATACTCCCCGGAGAATGTCTGGTGAGAGTCCATATGGGAAGAGTGAAGAAGCTGGAGTCTGATGTCCTTGAGCGATGCCAGCAGCAGCAGGAACATTGCTCATGAAGAGTCATGCTTGCCTCATCTGGCATCCTCCTACCACCCATTGTCACATCTGGGCCACCAGGCTATCAGACAGTGCCACCCACGATGAGAGCATGTCTGAGCCCTCTGTTTGCATCACAATGTCACTCATCTCTGGAAATTCTTTTATTAACACACCCAGAAATTTCTAAATCCTAGGCAACTCTAAATCAAGTTTATAATCCAGATTAATCATCACAGCAAAAAATTCGCTATTTTCTCTACCAAGTTCCATGGTTTTGACAAATGCCTAATGCCATGTGTCCACTAATATAAGATACCTTAAAAAATGTAGTACCCCCCAAATTCTCTGTTCCACCAACTCAATCCTCTCCTCCTCCAAGATGCCCTGGCACTTAGTAATTTTTTTCATTTTATCCATATTTGTATTTGTTTCAGAGTGTACTATTAATGGCATTAGATGGCAATTAAGATGGAGTTCCTTCATTTCGCAACATAAATCTAAGATTACTTTGTATCATTCCATATATAACACAAAATTAAATTCTCTTTTAGGTAAGTACCACCATTTGTTTATTCATTCAGTGACAGTTTTTCTGTTTGCCTCAAATTTTTCCAGTTATGGATGAGGCTGCTATAAAGCTTTGCATGCAAGTTTTGTGTGGGCATAAATTTTTAAATCAGTTAAGTAAATATCTAGCTGTGTAATTGCTTGATTATGTGAGAAGACTATGTTAAGTTTTGTAAAAACCCTCACACTCTCTAAAGATGATGTACCATTTTGCATTCATACCAGTACCTTCTCATCTTATTTTGCTTTTGCTAATATCAGTTTTTTAAATATTAGCCATTCTAATAAATTTGTACTTGTTCCTTTTTGTTTTACTTTGCATTTTCTATGACAAATGAAATAGACTTTTTTTTATATATTTATTTGCTTTCTTCTTAACCTCCGTTTTGAAGTATCTATTTAGATCTTTTGCTCATTGTTTTTTTGAATTATGTGTCTTCTTACAGTTAAGAATTTAAAGCTCTTTAAATACCTTGGTTATAACTCCTTTAACATGTATGTGTTTTACAAACATTTTCTCCCTATTTGTGACTTGCATTCATTTTCTTTAGGTTGATGTCATGTCAATGAGTCTGAGTCTATCTAGATTAACTTTTAAAACACATCTGTATACATTTCCCAACTACTCTATAATGAAATGACTATAATTTCTGCATTGAGCTATCTTTAGTACTTGTCAAAGATCAGTGGACTTTATTTATCCCTGTCTTTTTAGACCATATAAACTATTCTATTCATATATGCCTCTATTTCATTTGACCAGTATCACAGTGTTTTTTTAGCTTTATTACAGGTCTTCACCTTAAATAATGTAAATTATGTAATTTTGTTGTAACTTAGTATTGCTTAAAGTTGTTTTCATTTTCTGATGAACTTGAGGGTCAGTTTGATGACATGCAAAATATCTTGCTGAGATTTGATTGGGATTACATTCTGTATTTAGATAAAGTTGGAAAGAAATTATCATTTTATATTATGACTCTTCAAATGCATGAAGAAGTGCTATCTCTCCATTTGGATTGTCTTTGACTTATTTCAATAGATGTTTATATGTTTCACCTATAAGTAATATACATACTTCATTGGATATACATATGAATTTTGGATTCTTGGGTGCTATTACAGATAACATTACTTTTAATCTTAAATTATAATTCTTTTTCACTAGCACAGAGAATAAGAATTATTTTTTGCATTTAACCTTGTTATGTAATATTACCTACTAGTTTTGATATTTTTAATATAGGCCATCATGTCAGCTGAGAATAATGGTAACATTTCTTCTTTTTCAAGCAATAAATCTTTTTTCCCTTTTCTCATTGAATTAAACTAGCTAGAACTTCCAGTATTTTTATGTGTGATAGAACAATAAAAGAGGATATCTTTTCTTCTTCTTGATCTTTGGATATATTAACTTATTTGATTTTTCCCTTCTCCATTAAACTCATTGTTTCATTTAAGGTGTCTTATGAGTGATTAATCTAAAATTTAGTTGTTAAGTTATATTATATCAAATGAATTTTTAATTAAACATGAAGAAAGATAGATTTTTTCAGAGATGGATATAATGATAGATAGGTCACTGATTTTTTTCTCTTATGAGAGATAGGAAACTATACTTCATTTACAAGATATAAATATGCCATAGTTTCAATTATTTTTGTTTGAAACTGACTATGTATAAAAGATTGAAGAAAAAGTAAGTGTCCCCCCCAAAGACAATTCAGGAATGTTCAGAGGTAAAATGAATAAATTGTGGGAATTTCAACTTAATCAGTAAATTAATCCTCTGATTTAGATTAACTGGGTGGTGATTTATAGGTAGGTAGGGTGTGGCTAGAAAGGTAGGTTACTGGAGATGTATCTTTGGGGATTATATTTTGTCCTTGGTGAGCAGAGCTTTCTCTGCTTCCTTATTGTCATGTGTTGAACTGCTTTCCTCCTCCATGTCCTTCTGCCATGATGTTATGTCTCAAATCTGACTGAGAGCTCTGGAGTCAGCCTAGCATAGACTGAACCTTTGAAACTTAAGCCAAAATTAACTATTCCTCCTTTACATTATTCTTGTGAGTTCTTTGGGTCACAGTGAGGAAGAGTTGATTAAAACAGCTGCTACAATGACAATTCGGTCCATTTCCAAGTTGTGTTAACTTCTAATTGTATTAAGCCTGTTAATGAAAGGTAAAACATAATTTTAACATATCATTCAAACCATTCTACTCTTAAGTATTTTCCTAAGTTAAAGCATTTGTCTTTGGAAATTTCATAAAAATTATAGTTCTTATCTTTATTGTAATAAAAAAGATCTGAAAACAAAATCCCACAGATGTTTATTAATATATAAATTAAAAACAACAAATTGTGATCTGTTGTTAAAATAGGATATTACTAGGATATGAAAAGAATAAACTATTATTTGGTATAATAAGGAGATAAAAAGATACTCAACATCATTATTTATTAAGGAATGAAAATCAGATTTACTGTGTCCATAATCCCAATACAAAAGAATAGTTAAGATTTCAATAACCAAGAAAAAGTCTGATTATAAAAATGTCAGCAGCAATGTGAAACAGTTGGAACATTCAAATATTTTCACCATCAAAGAAGATTACAAGAATTTTAAACAATTGATAATTCTTTTAAAAACTACAGTTAGTGTTCCTAGGGTTTTATAGAAGGAACATGAAAATGTATGCCTGTAAAAATATTTTGTACAAGAATGTTTATAATAGTCTTGTTCACAATAGCCAAAATATTGGAAACATCTAAATTTCACTGGAATGGAATGAAAAAACTATATTTTAATATGCTCGTAAAATGTTATACCATTGAAAATAAAATGAATAAACTATTATTAAAGGGAACTAGATAAATCTAAAAAGCATTACCTTTTTAAAGTAAAGTTTCATCACTTAAATGAAGTCTAATGACAAGCAAAACTAGTTACCGGTAATAGGAATGAGAAAGTGGTAACCTATAGTTTTCTGAAGAGGAAATGAGGCAATTTTCACTTTTCAGTGTGATGAAATATTGCATATTTTAAGTTTTGTTAATACATTATCAATGTCCAGAATTCATTGATTTTAGCACATTTGAACCACATTTCATTATATGTAATATTTATCATAATATTTAAAATGATGTACATATTTATAGCTAAACATTACCATGTAGTCTGTATATACTACATTTTATTTTTAAAGGACTAGCATCATATCCTACTGAGTTTCTCAAAAAAATGTTTTACAATAGAGTCAAAAAATCTTCCTTTAAAACACATTGTCCATTTGCTTTAATTTTTTTATAAAATTTAATGTGCTTCATATTTTGACTATAACATTCTTAAACATTTTCATTCATTTCAAAACTTTTAATGCTCTTTTATGATTTTTCAATGTTTACTGTGAATTTAATGTTCGTGTTCCTTCACAATTCAGCCACTGAGGCCTTAACCCCCATAATGACTCTGCATGGAGATGAGGGCCCTATGGTATTAATTCATATTAAATGAAGTCATAAGGTCCTGATCCAAAACAAGAGACCCAGAGAGCTGGTGCCTCTCTTGGTCTGTTTTCATACTACACAACATAGCATCCTTTCTAAAAAATGCTTTTTCTTCCTACAGCTTTCCTTCCCAGGGCCCTCATTTTTCCTAATTTGTCTTCCAACATTTCTTGTACCACAGACCTGCTAGAGATAAATTCTCTCAGCTCTTAATCTGTTTTCCAATACCTTTATTCAACTATCATTTCTGAAGATATTTTTAGTGGATATAGAATTGTAGAATGACTCTTTTCAACCTTAAAAAAAATCATCCCATAGTCTCTGGCCTCCAATGAATCTAATGAGAGTTCACTCATATGTCTTCTTGACATTTCGTTTACATTGCATGTATTTTCCCATCTGCCTTATTTCCTTTGGTTTCAACAACTTTACTGTGAAATGCTGTGCTTGTACACAGAGAAGCACAAACGCACACAACCACACACACACATACACACAAACATACATTTAAGGTTCACCCTCCTCCTGTAATTTGTGAGAGATGAAGAAAACTATAAAAATCTCCTTGTATAATTCTACATCTAAGAGATATAATTTGTCAAAGAACATGAATACTTGTTATTATAAGTTAAATTTAGGTAAAAATTAAATATCATGCACAATTTGTTTCTGAGCATAAATAAAAGAGAAATCATAGAGCAATAAAATTCTCCCAACCATCTTGTGATTAATCTGCATCTGAAATAGAATATAGGTCATATGATCAAGAAGAAACAGTACAACTAACAATTCTCAATGCTTTTTTATAGAGAGAAAACTATACACATACATGTATTTGTTGGGATTTCACACCATGTTAATTACACAGTGGTTTTTCGTTGGATACAATACATGTGTTGTCTCTCCAGTGAGGAGAACCTCCCCAGACATAAACATACATTCATATACAGATACACACAAACTTACACATATAAATCCTACACACATTATTTGAATACTAATCTATTGTGCTTTAGAGAAAGTTTATTAATCAATAATTGATCTAAAATAAAATGGAATGCATTAAAATTAATCTTTGACCTTTCCTTTTACTTCTTTTATGTGCCACTAACTTTTCTCCTTAACTCTGTAAAATTAACAAAATGCCTAAAACCTATAGCAGTTACATAGAACATAAAAGCATCAAATAATTAAAGAGTTGTCATATATATGGTATACTAGTTTAAGGGCAATCTGTTTTATTGAGTTTGTCATCTGTTTCTTTTCTGAAAGAGTCAGAGGAAATTCATTATTCTTTTCAGGTTAAGGTAACTACAACTACAACAACAACAAAAGCTCAATTGAGAGGTAACTATACTAGCATTTGTTGATTACCATTGTGTATCTAGAAAATCGCATGCTTATATTACTTTTTGCCTTCATGAATTTGATTCTTTTTTAATTATTTTGACCTATTTTTTTAATTATTATTAAATAATAACATGCTTTAAATTATTACCTTTGGATGAATTTGTTTGCTGCTGCAATTTGTTGAAAAATGAATATTTTCATTCTTATGTTTATTCAGTTAATGATTGGCCTTAATATATTGATTGATTTGTTTTAATTTTATTGATAAATTCTTTGAAATCATGGGAAAATATGCAAGATGTAAATAGATACATTTGCAATTGTGTGATCTTAAGCACAGACATATAGTCCAGGTGATTCACTTCCTTTTTTCAAAGGGACCTCAGCTATAAAGCCAGGTGACAAATATTTAAATCTACCTTCCCTATGGCAGTGTGTAATGATTTTCATATTTCAAATACGTCTTAGCTTCAAATTCTCTAATGTTATTTGAAGACAATAAGGTTTACTTCCCAAAATTGTAAGGATTAAATTAGAGTTAATATGTAACTTTGATGCCAAACATCATTACATAAATGGAAGTTGCTCTGACTGTAGTTCAATCACTTGCCCTGAACGTGTTTTCTTTCTATCAATTTTTCTTATTCACCAGGAAGAAGTCATAAACTACTTCTCCATCTCCCAGCAGGAAGAGATGAAGGACTGACATCTCTCCTCCTAATATTTTTTCAGATTCTTTGATTATTACATTTAAGATTAGATATGCGCTGAGTGAACCTGAACACATACAATCACACATCCGCTCACAAAATAGTCCCATGAATTTCCACTTTAATTAACTTTAAAAAAACCACATTAAAAAAATCTTACTGAACCTGAGTAGACCTTAAGAGCAGAAGAGACTGGGTAGCACAGAACAATGTGCCTTTTCAACCCAACACTGAGGACCTAATCTGAACATGGTAAATCTGGTCAAGTGGCAAAGTTGAATTATTTACTTAATACTCACTTTTATGCTAAAATTACATTGTTTTTCTGGAAGAAGTTCTATTGAGAACCTATGGAATCCTTTTAAAGTGAATGTTGACAAATTCTAGGTTCTAAGTAAGTACTAGTTATATTTTATGCTGGAAGAAGAAAAATAATTGGTGGTGCTATGTCTGCTATGTCTGACAGTATTTCAAACTTCTTATTTTCTTGATTTGTGGAAAGACTAGTCCTCCTGATAAAGGACACATTAAATTATACTATGTATTTCTTTATTTATTCTTTTGTCTTGTTCCATCACCTAAAGTTGAAACCTGGAAAAAAAAGTCTTCTTTGTTACTGTGTAGATTCAATATTTATATACTTTTTGATGGTTTTACCCTCAAGTAAAACTTTCTATGTAAAATATCTTTGCCAAAATATATTTCCAGTATGAAAACTTTCTGATTGATATCATTAACTTAATTTCACATATGCACATTAAAACTAGTTTTAAATATGAAAAGATCATGACCTCAAATCTTTAGAAATAATTATTACCTGATGTACCTTACAGAAATAGAGCAAGCAATTATGAAATTCATCTGGAAGAATAAAAAAACTAGAATAGCTAAAGCAATCCTTAGCAGAAAGAGCGAAACAGGGGGTATCGCAATACCAGATCTTCAACTCTACTACAAAGCATAGTAACAAAACCCACATCGTATTGGTACCAAAATAGACAGGTAGATCAATGGTACAGAATAGAGGACATGGACACAAACCCAAATAAATACAATTTTCTCATATTAGACAAAGGGACCAAAAATATGCAATGGAGAAAAGATAGCCTCTTCAACAAATGGTGCTGGGAAAACTGGGAATCCATATGCAACAGAATGAAATTAAACCCCTATCTCTCACCCTGCACAAAACTCAACTCAAAATGGATCAAGGACCTTGGAATGAGACCAGAGACCCTTCATCTTATAAAGAAAAAGTAGGTCCAAATCTTCAACATGTCGACTGAGGATCAGACTTTCTTAACAGGACTCCCATAGCACAAGAAATAAAAGCAAGAATCAACAACTGGGATAGATTAAAACTAAAAAGCTTTCTCTCAGCAAAGGAAACTATCAGCAATGCAAAGAAAGAGCCTACAGAGTGGGAGAAAATCTTTGTCAATCATACTTCAGATAGAGCACTAATCTCCAGAATCTATAAAGAACTCAAAAACTCTACACCAAGAATACAAATAATCCAATCAACAAATGGGCTAAGGAAATGAACAGACACTTCACAGAAGAAGATGTACAAAGCAATCAACAGATATATGAAAAAATGTTCAACATCTCTAGTAATAAGAGAAATGCAAATCAAAACTACCCTAAGATTCCATCTCACCCCAATTAGAATGGCGATTATCAAGAACACAAGCAACAACAGGTGTTGGCAAGGATGTGTGGAAAAAGGTACACTCATACATTGCTGGTGGGGCTGCAAATTAGAGCAGCCACTCTGGAAAGCAGTATGGAGATTCCTCAGAAATCTTGGAATGGAACCACCATTTGATCCAGCTATCCCACTCCTTGGCCTATACCAAAGGACTTAAAATCAGCATACTACAGAGATACAGCCACATCAATGTTCATTGCTGCTCAATTCACCATAGCCAGATTGTGGAACCAACCTAGATGTCCTTCACTTGACGAATGGATAAAGCAACTGTGGTATATATATACAATGGGATATTAGCCATAACGAATGATAAAATTATGGCATTTGCAGACAAATGGATGAAAGTGGAGAATATGCTAAGTGAGATAAACCAATCTCAAAAAGCCAAAGGACGAATGATCTCTCTGATAAGCAGATGATGACACATAATCGGGGGGTGGCTGGGGTTAATGTTAGGGTAGGGTTAGGTTTAGGGTTAGGTTTAGGGAATGTGGCAAGAATGGAAGAAGGAAGGACTGTATAGAGGGAAAAGAGGAGTGGGGGGGTGGGGGGAAGGGAAAAAATAACAGAATGAATCAAACAATATTACCCTATGTAAATTTATGATTACACAAATGGTATGCCTTTACTCCATGCACAGAGAAACAACATGTATCCCATTTGTTTACAATTAAAAAAATAAATAAATAATTATTACAATAAATCTAAAGTATAATAGATATGTGTTTGTACTTTGTCATGTATTGCTTCTATATAGTTTCCTTAATTCTGAACTTATTTCAAATGGTAAAAGTCCAAATACACTTCCATTCTGCAAGAACATTTTGATGCTTTTATTGAATATCTGTTTTTTTCTTACTTATATTTTTGATGCTTCATCTGTTTAACTACCATAAGGGTTTTAAGTATTTAACACAATTATACCTCAGCAGAATCAAAATTACATGATTGAGTTTTTAAAAGCACATAACATGTAAATTTCACAAGGTAAACCAAACATGTAATCCAATTATATACCCAAACCAAAAGCACTCAGTTGTAAAAGAAAAGGTGTCATTGGTCAAATTTTTAAATATTCGGAAAATTTATTCAAATTGCAATTGAGTACCTATACAAAGCCACATTTCATTATGCTATCTATTTTCCTTTTATATGTCCCTGGATTGTATTTGTTTTTGAGTTGTATTGTCATCACAAATAAACATTTGATATGCCTAGTTAGTACTGAAAATATGAAAAAAATGGAAGAAAGTTATATCTATTTTCATATTCTCAAACATAAATGGAAACAGGAAAATAATTGCTCCAGAATTATCTATTATAAAGATTATAATTTCAGAGTTGCATTTTCACATTACTTACATCATGCTGCTAATAAAAAATAATAATTCTAACATAACTCTAATAGTAACTGAGCTGCCAAAAATATCACTGCCAGTGAATTAAGTCATGTTGTTTACAATAAGTTGCCAACTTTTAATTTGAAAAAAGTACTTTGTGGAACTAATGCTGAAGCTAATTCTGCATTTTTATGCTCTGAAATGACAACAAAATGTAAAATGAATCTCATTTCAATGTGCATTTTTGATGCAAAGCACAAAGACATTATAAAAGATATTTTGATCAAAGTATGCCAAAATGTAAAGTTCTTAGGAAAACAAAAACCTTAAAGTTTCTTATCTATTTTGACTTGGAACCCACTATATTTTTATTTTGCTTTTGATAGAAGCTTTCTGATAAGCGACTAGCTCAGAAATAAACATATATTTATTTTTTATGACTATAGGTAACTGTTTACTGAAGCTTATGTGCAAAATTTAATTACAACCCTAACAATAAATGTGAAGATTGATCTTGAAAGGTAAATGTCATTCTACAGCTTATAGTGTTAATAATAATAGCACCTACTTTTTTTTATAAGTGGGTAACTTTGATATTATTATTTTGTTATAAAAATTAATGAGTCACAGTATGATAATTTGATAAATATGTATAATTTACAATGGTCAAATCAAGGTAATTAACATTTCTACTGGCTAGTTTTTAATGTAGTTGATTTTATGGCACTTTGATCCTTATTAATTCTTTTGATTACTTATTAGCATATATGTTACATGAAAAGTATGAGAAAATAAACAACAAATTTATATTACTTAAGATTATCATCACTTTTATGATTATGATTTCCATTTTTAACAATTTTGTCATTATGCTTAGTGACCAAGTAAAATAAAATTTGAAGTCAATCTGCCAACTGAAAATTAGCATGTTCACAAACATTAAAGAAAATCAAGACTAGAATGAAAGTAACTTTCCAATATGAAATGGTAGGAGTCAGATTTTTAAAGAGTTCAAAATAGCAAAATGTTCCAACTAAAGTTGTGTGCTCATCCTTCCAGTAGAAATGTTAGATATTTTCCAGAGGGTTCTCATGAACTTCTCAGTTTGAAATTTTTGATTACTTTTCAGAATAGATAAATCATTGGGTTGATCTTTAAACTGTGCTCAAAACTTGAGTTCTTAAGAATAAAGTCGAATTTAAATTCTTTATCTTATAAAAATCCTACATGTATGTGTATTACTAAAATATTTATTATTTGATTTATCTAACATTCTCAAATGCAAAATTAAATAATATAACTTGATTTCTCAAATATATATTCTTAAACTTTTCTAAATTATTTATAATCCCAATATGTAATAAATTTATGAGCCAATAAAACTGCAAATATTTTAGACTTTATAACATGCATATTTCCCAATAACTTTTTGTTGAATTTATCCTCTCAATTTTAAAACTACATTATTTAATGAACACATTTATTCAAAATGAAACTAAGAAATTCCCATTGACTACAATGTAGCACAAAAATCTTTATAGTATGTCATTTTTAATCTTTTATTTTTTATCTTATTCCTTTCAATTTAAAGTATACTTCTGCTCAATAGTATAGGATACGACATTGTTTTTTTTTTTAAATCCATTATAACAATCCACATTTTCAATAGAAATCTCCAGAGCACTCTATAAATGCTTTAGAGCACTTTTAAAATAACTTTTTATTATGTCTGGATTGAAATCTATCTTGTTGGTATTATTTTAGTTTTCTATAAGTTCTTGTTTTTTCCCCATATTTCTTTCTCTGTTTTCTTTTAGATTAGTTGAAATTTTATAATTCCATTTTGTCCTCACCCTTGTATTATTAGTTTTACCTACATTTTTCAAATTAGTAATTGTACAAGGATTTAAAATATACATTTTAACTTACAATATTATATTATTTCATCGTAGCTATACACTTCCAAGTTCTCACTCTAATTCTTTTTGGTTTTCCCATCTTGAACGATTAACAATTCTATGCTATTGTAAAGAAATTAATCAATAAAAGTTACTTCAAAAACTTTTATAAACTTTCTAATTTTTATAGGTGAAGGGATAGTCCAAAATGCTTAGTCTATTATGACCTTCAGATAGCACTGATCTTTTTTAATTCTAATGGTACATTATAAAGACTGTACTAATTAATCAAGATCTGAAAGATACATAAAAATATTACACAAACAATTTCTTTCTTTTTACTTTGTTTTTTATACTATTTGCCACTATAAAACCCATTCAAAATAAGATTAATTGGTCCTTTTTGTACATTGAGAACTAAGATCCTTATCTACCCTATGTTTTCTTTCATTTTATTAAAACAAACCAAAAGCAGATAATTATAAGAGAAGCCAACTATTAAATATAGAATTCAAGAATGTAGAGCTTAGGAAAACTGAAAAATAATTAAGAAAAATAAGTAAGAGTGTACTTCTACACCGGACATGGTTGTGCACGCTTGTAATTCCAGCAGCTTTGGAGGCTGAGTCAGGAGGATTGTGATTTCAAAGCCAGTCTCAGTAACTCAGTGAGTAGTGAGGCACCAAGCAATTCAGCAAGACCCTGTCTCTAAATAAAATACAAAAACGGACTGTGGATGTGGCTCAATGGATGAGCAACCCTGGGTTCAATCCCCAATACCAAAAAAAAAGTGTATTTCTGGACTCAGAATAGCTGCATGTGTGTGTGTGTGTGTGTGTGTGTGTGTGTGTATGTGTATTTTGTGTGTGTTTATATGTATATATATATATATATATATATGTTTACAAAATTGTAGGTGGGTGTGACTGGGAGTTGAACCACCATACTGCTGATGTATCCCCAGGCCTAAAGAATGAATTTTTTCAAAGAATATTCAGCTGAGTAAACACTTGGCAATTATGTCTGCATTATTATCATAGTCATTGAAAATAATATGAAAATCATGATTATATCCATAATCATATTAATATTCAACATTATGTCACAATTTTTGAAGTTGACTGTTTGATCCTTTTAAAAAAAATTTTCATTCATGTCAAACTTTCAATCCACAAAGAAATACTTTAAAAACCATTCAATTTTGCATGTTGAAGAGGCTCATAGAAAGTTAAGTGATAGTAGTTATGGTTAAGGGAAGTTTGAACTGGGAACATGCAGTGTGTTCTGTTGCAGCCTCTATAACTTAATTTTGTATTTTTTTTTTACCATCTCTGCAACCTATTCAGCCAATCCACATATTTTTTATATTTGTATTCATGGTTCTGGGTCCACAGAATGAGAAACTGCTCCCAAGGAGCTTATACTCTAGCTAGACAATATGATAGTATATTACACCAACTTGTCATAAAATACAGATGAACACAAAATTTATCACTTCATAAGTCAGAATAAAAGTGTACATCGGCTAAGAAGATCTCATTGGTAAATTAATATTTAAGTTGAAGCATCAGTGCCACACGCAAATGACTCCTAAATTATATTTTACCCTAGAGAAGCGATAGCATGTTCCACAAAAGTAGAAGGGAACGTGTGAAGATGAAATGGTGAAGAGATACATTTGCTATTCTGTTCTGCTCATCAAAATTTGCTGAGCATGTAATACATGTCAGGCATTTTATCAGACTGTGAGGGTTGATGAAGATAAGTAAAAGGCAAAGAAGGTAAGATGAAAACCAAATCATCTTATTATCTGTAACAAAGAGTTCAATATCTTCATCTTTTCATTATGTGCAGCAAAAAGAGACATGGATCTGTACAAAGTGAGCCTTCAGTCCTTTAAACTTAGAGGAAGGTTAAGTCTCCTCATTCAGATGAGTGATATTCATATCACATCTATTTGTGTTTGGAACATGTAAAAACAAGGAACTTGGATTTCTTTGTGGGTTTAATGATTCCCCAGGTGTTCTCTTGATGGATCCCCTGAGGAAACACCAGTGTTGTCATTTACATGCCATTTGTTACCAAAACTTATGCAACATTTTTATTTATAACAATACAGCTTGTGGGCATATCGATATAAAATTCTACCTGAAAAGTTTAGGCTAATCTGTTGAAGATCAGCAATACTTTTATAAGAACTGAGAAGTCATAATGTTGCCTTAAAAATTTGTCAACAAAAATATTCCAAGTGATACTAACTTTTTCATTATCAGTAAAAAATGTGCATTTTCTTGATAAGTGTTCTTTCCAGGAGGGCAATAGATTAACTATTTTTACCACCAAGAATGTTTTCCCAAGTTTTGTATACTTTCAATTTAACTAGAATGAAAGCCAATGCTAGCCAGTCTCTTTCACTTATTATTCTCTGAATAATAGAACCATTAATCAAGAATTCTTACTGCAGTATTTCCCTAGTGTTTTCCAAATTATATAGAATCCTTGATTATAGGTTTTCAAAGAACTACTGTGCACAGATATGTGATTACATATATAGAATTCAGAAACACTGGGCTTGACTTTAAAAGTTTCAATCCATTATTTAGGAAATGAAACCTTATAAGAAGAATGAGAGTTAGAAGAAAGATTTCCACTGCTGGCTCAGAATGTTCCTTTTCAATCAGGGGCAGTGGTGCAAGCCTGTAGTCCCAGTGGTTTGGGAGGCTGAGACGGGAGGATCACAAGTTCAAAACCAGCCTCAGCAAGAGTGAGGTACTAAGCAACTCAGTGAGACCCTGTCTAAATAAAATACAAAATAGGGCTGGGGATGTGACTCAGTGGCTAGTGACCCTGAGTTCAACCCCCTGCCCCGCCCCAGCTAAAAAAAAAAAAAAATTTCTTTTCACATCAGGCTTAAATTAAGAATCACTAACTTCATCAAATGGCCCTGTTTATTAATTACAAGTGTTCTGATCAACATTATCCCTGCTTAAATTACTCTAGTCCCCAACTACTACAGCTTTTTATTTCAATTTCCATTATTAAAAAGGGGAAACTGAGAAAAAGATTGAATGTTTTTCCCCAAATAGTGTCTCCCATTGATATATTAATGAGACATTCATCATCAGAAACCAAAGAATAGCATCAAATAGAATGCTGTTTGTTTATTTGGATTACTGTGGAATCAAACACAGAGTATTTTATAACATTCGTGCCAAAGAAGAAATGTCAGAAATAATACATAAGATATGTCAGGACTCAAATTTTCTCAAGACTCAGTTTATGTAAAAAATAATGAATAACTTCAATAACATTAGACTACAGGTTTGTATTAGTGCTTTGACTTCCTTATACAATATTAGCTGAGTATACTTTACAAATGTGAATGTACAAAACAATCTTATTTTCATTAAAAACCAACCGATTATGAGTTCCCTTCCTATATTACTTTGGAGGGGGATTAGAAGACTTATTTTTTTTTTCTTCTCAGTTTCTAAGACCACCATCAAACCTGCCTTTCTTCTTTGTATAGTTTTTATCTTCTTGATGGTTTCAGTTTAGTTGATTCTTTGCTCATTTTTCTATTAATCTCTGGTTGGCTTCTGTTACTTTTATAAATCTTGTTAGTATTCTATACACACACACTAGCCTTATAGGAGGGAAAAAAAGTGAATGCATTTTTTAATTCATTACAGCTAATGTAAGTTCATAAGTAAAGCATACTTTTTCTCCATTTTCTCAAACGCCTTGTGTAGAATTGGTTTATCTTCTACACTTTTTGGCAAAATGCAATGATATTGAAAAAATACAAGATCCAGAGATTTAATTGATTATTAAGTTAGTTTATTTAATAGGTATAAAAATATTCTCATTGGCATTCATTTAAATATATTTTATAATGCTTCTTTTTGACTTTCTGTACTTCAATAGATATTTCAAAGTATACCTTCCATGGGGAACGACATTAGCAAGATGGCAGACTAGGGAGATCTAGACCTTCATTATCTCCAACAAAAGCACACATTCAACAATTATTGCACAAATTTCCTTTGAAAGAAACTGGCAAACTAGTCAAAAGCCTCTCTTGAGCCTCAGGAGAGCACATAAAGTCAGTTACATTGAAGCCAGTAGGAAAATGTGATACATATTTTTGGTATAATCCCTGCCTGAACAACCTCCTCTTACCCCTCGTCTCCTAGCTTTAATCCTGCTGGTGATGAAAAGGAGGCACACTATACGTTCAACACCCCAGCCTTTTCAGTAGCTATCCAGAGGACAGGATTTTTAGCCCATCTCAAGGAGCAAAGTGGACATGGGATGTGACCTTGTTAAGCAACTGAGGCCAGTGAGAACAGAAATGATAATTGAGGCTGGGATCACCTTCACCTCTTCTCCCCTTCAGCACAGAGATAATAGTCAAAAAGCTGAGCTCCTTGTGTTTTCTTGTGGAGGGAAAGGATTGGGTCACATATCCAAAGGTCCAATTTCTAGAATAAAATGCAGGGAGAATATTCATGGCAATGGTCTTGGTAATGATTTCATGGATATGAGAATGAAGCAGAGGCAACAAAAAGTAGAAGTGGACTAAATCAAACTGAAAAGCTTCTGTACATTAAAGGAAACAAGTGGAAAGGCAAACCAGAAAGGGAGAATATACTTAAAAATGATATGTCTGATAAAAGGTAACTTTCCTAACTATCCTAGGAACTCCTAAAATTCAACAGAAAAAAAAAAAAATCCTGTGACTTGAATAGACTTTTCTCTAAAACAAGTGCTGTGAAAAACTGGAGATCCTTCACAAAATTAAAAATAGAATGACCATATGATCCACTAATATTGCTTCTGGGTATTTACCCAGTTAAGATCTCAAAATAGGTATTAACACCCCAAAATGTCGATTGAAGAACAGTTCAGAATGGCCCAGATGCAGAACAATCCATGGCTTCACTGAAGAATGAATTAGAAAAAAAAAAGTGTTACATTCATACAATGGAATATTAATTCACCTTAAAAATGAAGGAAATTATTCATTATTAACTTAATCAATGTTAATAGAAGAATATACTCCAAGATGTCAGTACTTGAAGTTTATAAAACTTGTTTACATGGGCATATGAAAAGGATGCATATTACTTCCATATCTATAATGTCAGGTCAAATTGGTCAGCAGTGTGTAATTCTATATTCTTAAAGTGTATTGTCACCTTATTCTATAATTTTCTGAGGTGGAGATCTTATTTCTATTTTTATTTTTAGTCTGTCAGATTTGGATGCTGTTTTTAAGTACATGTGTCTGTGATTTTTATGTCCTCCCATGGATTAACGGTATTATTGCCATGCAATATACTTACCTCATGTGAAACTCTAATTCTTGAAGTCTACATGTCTATAATGATTATAACAACAGCTCTTTTTTACTATTGTGCATATGGTTTTGGTATATCTTATTATTTTTCTATTTATTTGTGAGTTTATGCTTATGACTCTATTTATAAATAAATGTTATACTAATACATATTGTGCAATATAGCATGCACTTGCGTGCACACACACACACACACACACACACACACACAACCACTAACAGTCAAAATTCGGGACATTTTCATTATTCCAAAAATGTTTCTCTTGCCACTTTGCAGTACATCACTTTCTGTACATCTGCTCACAGGCAACCACTGATCTGTGAAGGGTTGGTGTAAGTTTGTTTGCAGTTTCTAGACTTACACGTAAATAAAAATATGCAGCATTTATTTCTGGCCTCCTTTACTTGACATAGTGATATTCAGGTTTATCTATGTTCCTATATGAGTTAGCAATTACTTCTTTCTTTTAATAAACATTTTTTTAGTGAATGAATGTACATTTTGTTCATTATTTCACCTATTGATGGACACTTGTATTGCTCCCAGTCTTTGGTGTGAATTAACCTTAGTTTAACATTCGTTTACAATCCTTAGAATGAAATACGCATTTGTGTTCTTTGAGTAAATACTTAAAAGTAAAATGTTTGGGTTAAGGTTGTGGTATATGCTAAAATATTTTCAAAACTACAATTTTTCAAAGTAGCTTAATGATTCTACATGCTTTGCTGCTGAATATGTTAGTTACTTTTCCTCTACATCTTAAAATTTTTTTAAATTAAATTTTCCTGTGATTTTTATCTTCTGCCGTTTTACTTTGTGTTAACATGATAACTAATGATATGAAACATACTTTTATGTGTTTATATATAACTCATGTCTTTTTTTGTAAAGTGAGTTTTTACAAAACATATTCACATTTTATTTATCTTTATAACCGTTCTTCACACATATCAGATTTTTCTTTTGTCAAATATATAAAATGTGCATTTTATTTTGCCTGCTGTGTTTTGTCTATAAACTATCACCATGAAGTTTTGGAAAGCAATATATTCTTAATTGGACTAAATTTAATTCATCAGAATATTTTTTTATAATTTTCTCCTATGTTGCACTTAGAAAAATCTTTACTTCTTCCTCAAGTTCATAAAATTTTCTTCCTGTTTTTCTGTTGAATCGGTTGAGATTTTTGTATATTCTGGATTGTTTTGTTTCTATAATCACATTCAAAAGTTCTTTGCTCAGAACAATCCCCTGAAGCATTAGTCTTACATATTCTTCTAATAATTTTTATAGTTTTAGATATTATATTTGCCTCTAATTCATTTGGATGGGGTTTTGTACATGGTAAGAGATAAGGTTCTAGTGTCATTGCAACACACGTTGACATCCAGTTTTCCAGGGTCATTTATCAAAGACCTTTTTCTTGTTCGCATTCTTTCCAAATTCAATTACTACTGCTTTGCAGTATCTTCTGAATTCAAGTAGTAAAATATCTGCAGTTTTGTTCTATTTTGCTAAAGATTGCTCTGATTATTCAAGATTTATCATGAATCCATACAAATTTGGACATACTTTTCCATTTTGGAAAAATATGATAGTGGTATTTTAAAGGAGATTGCAATAATTGTATAGGCTAATTCAGATATTATGGACATTTTAACAATATCAATTCTTCCAATTACATGAACATGAAATATTTATCCATTTATTTTCATATTATTCAATTTCCTCAATAAATATTTTTTTAATTTACTACAGGTTTGTGATATTGTCTTTGGAAACACAGAACTTCAACTTTCTATTTTCTTTTTCAAGATGCTTTTCTATTCTAGGTTATTTGTATCTCCATTTATATATTTTAATCAAATTGTCAATTTCTAAGTGTGAAAATCGATTGTATAGATCAAATTGTCACGTAATTTTAAATTTGAGACTCCTAATTTGTGTTTTATAATAAAAACATGTATTTTACTTAGATATCTATGTTTTCAACAATGTTGTATAATTTTCATTGTAAAAATCTCACATATTAATATATTCCTAGTTTCATTTTTATAAGATATTGTTATTTACTTTGTTAATTTCAAATTACTTGTTACCCATACATAAAAATGTAATTAAATTTTAAGTTGGAATTTGTTCCTCTTATTATGCAAACTTTAGGTTCTTTTCATTACATCATATGTTTCTACAGGATTTTTCCAATAATGTTAAATGAAAATGAAAAAGTCTTTATTTTTTATTTCTAATTTTTGTAGCTCTTAAAATTTATTTCTTTTTTATTACAAAGGCCAATGATCTCCAATGGCAATGTTGATTAGAAATGGTAAAAATATGCTTTCTAAACTTGTTTCTAATCTTAGGAACTAATTTTCTTTAAGTTGGTATTAAATACAGATGTTCTTTAATATATTATGAAAAATTTCCTGTATTTCTAGTTTTCTAAGAGTTATTATGAAAAACTGTTAAATTTCCCGCATGCCATTTCTACATCCTTTTTAAATAGTCTTGTTTTCCCCATTTATTCTGTCAATGATTACTTGGTTTAATAAATTGGTTGTGAACTTTCACATATTTTATTATATCCTAATCTATATTAACAATATCTAATTTACAGACATTATCACCTGACAAATATATTTAGTGAGTGGTGCAAATCCAGTTATTTAAATCTTTATTTTCTTCAAACTAAATATAAGAACAGAATAAATAAATAAACAAAAGATTATAATGGTAATGGTATATTGTTATTCAGAGTTTTTACACATACCATCCTGCTTAGCAAATATCTTCTTGTATTTAATGTAGTAGGATTAGTGATTATGGTTACCATACAATATTTTAATTACAAGTGTCATACTGAGATAAATTTTTGAAAGTCTCACTAAGGTTTCCAATATGATGTTATAGTCAAGGAAAAGAATGAAAACCTAAAACTAAAAAAAAATACTCACAATGGTAACTTTATTTTCCACACTTTTCATATGGAAAATATCTATGCAAAATTGTTAAAAGAGACATTCCAATTATATTATGTTTTAGTTACCTTGATAAAGTCAATCTGATTCTCTTGTACCATTTTCAATTTGTATCCATTTTGCTTGAAAATCTACTCTTTTCCAAGATGCACAACATATGTGAAGCATCAGTGTATTTTATTTGACAATATTGCATCATTTGATAACTTTAACCAGCAAGAAAATGTTGGATGAGAAAGAGGAAAAATTTTCAGACCACACCCACAGATTTCAGTGACAGATTTTAGTTTAATTTAAAAGTTATCCTTCATATTGAAAAACTAGGTAAAGATTACATATTTTGAAATTGGAATTCACTTGAACTTTTTGAAAATTTGTGGATGCATAAAATATGCACATCTCATTTATAAATATATACATAATATGTGTATAAATGTATACTTACATTTATTTTCATACCTACATATTTATACTTTAGTATATATATACTTTTTTATATACTTACATTTATAAATATCTTTTATTTGGGGTTTACTGGATTAAAGTGATTTTTTTTTTAATTTTGACAATAACATGTAGCAAATAAAATATGGTTTATTAAAATAATAAGATTTAAAAATGAAGATACTTGATTATTCACAAATTTTAAAAATTATTTAAAACCACATAAAATTAGAAATATTTCCAAGTATACATTTTAATATAATCACTATTATCCAATTATAGAATAGTTATCTCACTCCTTTCATTTTTAAATTTTTTTTTCAAAAATTGTTTTGGCTCTTCTGAATCCTTTTATGCCCATATGAATTTCAGATTAATTTGTCAATATCTAACAAAAATCAGCTGAATTTCCAAAATTATGGTGTATCTGTAGATTTAAAAAATGAGCATTTATATTTAATAATAAGACTTCCAAACCTTTTATTTTGAATATCTTCTTCTGTTGACTTACATCTTCCTTAATTTCTTCCAACATGTCATTTTTAGATTTCAGTTTACAAGTTTTAGAGATCTTTTGTTGATTCCTTCCTAAAACTGGTTATTCCTCTTTACGTTATTACAAGTAGGACACATATACATATAACTTCAGTATTTTTTCCTCAAATAGACACATAGTATTTCTTAACAATTTGTCCTCAACTAATGATATTTTCTCTGATGATTCTATATAAATTGTAATTTTTATCATGATTACTTTATTTCAAACATGTTCTTTTTTATTCATAACAGTAATTAGAATTGTTATGTTGTGAATGACAAGCATTGAGGATAAATGTATTTTGTCTATATTTTACTATGTACACAGATACATCATGTGCGGATTTTTATCGAAACCCATTGTGTTCCTCAAAGTATACAGTTGAAACCAGAAAGCAGCTAGAGAATGAGATGCTTTCATTTTCCAGTTCCCATTCCTCTGACAAAAGCTTACTGAATAACAGCTGTTTCCTCAATGCTCTTTCTCTTCCAACATCTGTGTACAAAGGATGATAAGTTCTGAAAGTATAAGTGCCATGATTTGGAACAGCCTGTGTTCTTGAATCACTGAAAGAGAGCCACTAACCAGCAGAGAGCAGAATGTTGTGGGAGCAAGAAAAAAATAATATCTGTTGTCTTGTAACTTTATTCACTTTTGTTTTGGATCTTATAGCAGATTGGTGTATGTTAACTAAAGACACACAACATCAGACTTCTAAAACTGAAAATATTCTAATGCTGTGTTCCTCACTAAGCGTTGCGTGAGACTGAACAAGATAACTAATGAGCCTTAAATTGTTCTTGGCCACATGTTTCAGTGAATCCCTACTGAGATTACAAAATAATAAAATATTAAAAAAAATTTGTGGAGCATATCTCACATTAGTCACTTTTGAAGGTACCAGGGATGCAATTAGAATAGGTATACACAAAATACAGGTTTACATACATGCAACCAAGTGCAGTCTTATTGTGACTTCATGTGCCATGGCTCAATTCTCAAAGATTCTTGTGATAATTGTACCCATCGAGTTATCAACACTTGATGACCTACCTATGATTCTAAATCAAATGATATTTTTATGCCATATTTTATTGTTGCATTATAATTATACATTATATTGGGATTTATTGTAACAAAGTTGTAAATACACACAATATAACAATATACTTTGCTAATATTATTCTAAGTCAAACAATTTTATTCTTTCACAAAAATAAAATCTAGAAAATTGAACTCTATGTAATAATTTAATTATAAATAGATATAAACATAAATGTCTGATTGTAACTACTGTTATAAATAAAAATTGAGCATGAAAATAGAATAATCATGATGGAAGATGATACTTTATATACATTTGAAGAGAAGGTCTCATTATTTGAACTGTATTTGAGTAGGACAAACTGTTAAGAGCTACCAGTGGCTATTTGAAGAAAAGTACTTTGGGCAGAAGGAAACAAAAGAAGAAAATATTTGATAATGGTTTGTGCTTGACTTATATGACATGAAGAGCAAAAAAGCAAATGAACAGAAAACAGTGATGAAGGCAAGACAGTATTAGATAATGAGCTAGATAATAGAGAATTTTATAGGCTTTTAGGACCTTAGATTTTAACTTTAAGAGAAAAATAATGCTGTGAGATGGTTTCCAGTAATAAAATAAAGTATTTCAAGAAATAGGTAGTATTCAATATTTTCTGATGCTACTGAAAAGTAATGACAGAGAGTAAGAATTGGCTCAGATTCTAAAAATTTAAGTTAGGTCATTAGCATTTTCCTGTGAAATAAAACTTGTCTATGAGAACAGAAAGGAGTCTATCATTAAGTAGCAGCTATTCTGATACCACCAAAACTAGATGATCTTTATATTATATTTTGTTTATGGCATTTTATGTAATAGATATTATATTCCTAAGCAAAATTGTTTGTTTTTCTGAGAGTAATACCATGTTGACTGAGGAAGACTATACTTGGTGATTTTGAGCCATTTTCTGAAATAAGAATATGAAATTAAAGAACGGAAAGGATAACCTAAAAATATGGGTTGTTTGTGCCGTGCCACATGGAGTACAAAATGTTCCTATCAGAAGCTTGAAACTTTGACATCAAAATCAAAGATGGAAAATTGAGTCTGTTGCAAATTGTGGTCACAAAATGAGTCATGTAACCAATAAAATCAAGACAATATTTTCCTGGATACCCTTGAGGTTTTTTTATGTTTTTCAAGATTGTCCACCTTGCCAGTAGCACATAGCAGGTTTTACCTTGTTTGGTAGACATAAATTTGAGTGGAATACTTTATCAGTGTCGACTCCTTTCCAAGGGCCATGAGCAAAATCTTACCAGCAAACACAATTGCTAGGACTCAATACAAGAATGTGAACTGAGTTTTATGTGCAGACATTACTCAGAATGATGACATGCCAAAGGCCTGGTTACAGTGGATTACAGCTGGCAGTCACTTGTCAGATATGGATGATCATTTTTTATACCCAAAAAATGTGTCTCAGGTAACAGACCTGAGAGACATGACTTTGTCATGTGAAAAAAGTAGAGACATGTACGGCTATTCCTGCCCCTCTTACAATTAATGTGCCACGGCTTTAAAATTCCAATATCTGTTATGGACCTTCAGGAAGATTAAAATAATAACAGATTATTTTGGAAAATCTAAATATTAGTGGAATCAAAAATAAGCAAAATAATAGGACATGAAACATGGGTGAGTCCTCGGGAAATAAGTGTCTTAACCGGAGGTAACACTTAACCAAAATTTTAATCAATCAACAGTGTATAAAGAAACAGTCATTTGTTCATTCATCTTTTGCTTCAAAATAAACTGTATTGTTCTAAACATGATACCCACATTCTTGCTGGATTTGCATGGTTGTTACTTCTACATAACATGGATATGGAGAAAAAAGATAATCAATTTACATTTTCCAAAATTCTAAGTTTTATGCATATATTCACATATTTAATCCACACATGGAAGTTAAACTGTATATGGATTATTATTTGGAGAGAAAGAAAGAGGAATGCAACATCAACCTACTCTCTCTTCAATTAGGTCTTAGAAGTGTAGGATTCATGGTATTTATAATACACTTGGTACAGCTTTGTTAAGAAAAGACAAGATAATTTTAGTCAATGTATGATTAAATATTAAAATTAGGTGAGAAATTATTAATGCTAAAGATCAGAGCTCATAGATAAACAATGCAGTGTATCATGAGTAACAAATGAGTTAGGAAAATGAAAACTAACATACAATGTAGGGAAAAATGTAAACAGCAAATATTTAAGCTTTTAAATATTTTAATATTTAAAATCTTTTTCAACTATTACTTTATGTACTATTGAGACAATTTAACAACAACAAAAAGATAAAGATATACTTCTAAGAAAGCATCAAGTTGATTAAAATATTTATCAATTCAGATAACACCTAAGTATATAGCTTATATAGCTTTGTCACCTGAGAGGGCCCAGAAGCAATGGTATTTAGTATCAAGAAGCCCCCATAATGTCCAGATCTTGCTTTTCATTCCATTCCCAAAATAAAAGAACCAGAGGTCTCGGGAGAAATGTCTCATTTTATAACCGTCAGAAAATGTGGAAGATGGGCTTGAAGCATCATGTATTGTCAGATAGTAGGAAAGTACTAAAAATTACAAATGGGATGTACTAGAAACACAAAGTCAAGTTGAAAGAACCCCCAAATGATTAAAGCCAGAATAATTTGATCAATCTAATAAATAAAATAATAGTTATATTATAACCTAAAATAAGAAACTAATATTCCTATTATCACAGTGACATAGATGATTGAATGTATAAATAAATGGCAGAGAATAGATAAATCTTTACTGCATAATAATTCCAAATAAATTATGTAAGACACAAATAAGGAAAATGAACAACTCACTAGTTCATACATACTTTTTACATAATAACTTACAATTCTCTCCTGCATCCTATATGCTCAAGGGAAAGTGTTCCCGTCAGAGGGATGGGCTGACTGTGAAATAAAAGCTATGTAAGTAGAACCACAAAATAGACACAAAGGCCAGAAATATGTTTTGAAGAGTGGGACAGTGAGGTACAACTTCTAACAAAGATGGGAACCCTGCTTACTTTATTTATTATAGCAGTCCAGATCAAAGGGGATTAGTAGGGGTAAGGTTTCAGTGTGGGAGGAGTCTTGTCTCCTGCTTGCTTCTTCCTGAGAAACAGGGTATGGGTGCTAGTAAGCAGGGTGTTTGGCTCTAGCAGGTCACTCCCATCTCCCAGGCAGTGCTTGAACATAAGCAGTGACCTAGAACAGGGAGCCCTGTGAATAGGTGTTTTCCAACCAGTGAATTCTGACTAGAACTTCCCAAGATCAGACTTCCCTGCCTAATGGCTCCAACATCGTTCAGTTCCCACATGACTCATGGATGGCTACCTGCAAATTCTGCTACTTAATCTCTAAACTATGACGTACAATTTCATTTCTTCTACAGCTAAATATTTGCAATACTCTTGTCAGTCTTTTAGTATTCAAGAAAGGGCTACTGGACACCATCTAAACTTGTCTGATGTTTATAAAAATATTACTAAATAGAAGGCAAACTTACAAATCATTTTGTTTTTTACTGAAATAGTGTTCTTTTTCCATGATAGAAAAATGCACATTAAGTATCTAGATATGCTTTGTAGTAGTTTCTTGCAGTCCCCTTTTTACATGATACACACAGAAGAATATTTAAAATTAAGTTGAATTTATTGGAAAGGGATCAATGAATCATAGCAAATGTAGACATTTCTCACTTAAATACGCTCTGCATGGCCACTTAAACAATTCTCTTCTCCAAACACATTCATTATCATCACTGAAATTTAATTCTAATAAATGTAATTGCTTTGCTATTGCTGAGCAAATGTGCACTATAACTGCAGAACTGAAAATATATCATGCTAATCATAGTATACACCACTGTCAATGCAATTAAAATATTACATAATTATTCTCTTGTACTGAAGAATTATCCTTAAAATAAAGTGCATTCCCAAAATAAATGAGGTACAAATACGATGCCAGCCTAAATTGAATGAATTCTTAATTTGATGATGTAAAAGTTCCTTTCCAATTCAAATTTCAATTTAAATTAGTTCAATTAAGTGTTGTCTTCATAAAAATGTTACATTATTATAACCCTTTATCAGGAAGGAGATTACAATTCTGTCCTTTATATGAACCAATACCAGTAGAACTCTCTCGAAGTTGTTTGCTCAAGTATTTTCTTGATATAGTCAACAGCCAAAACCAAGACATCACATTATTTGTCCTTCTAAATCCTAACCAATATCATATGGATAAAGTTCAACAAGTCATTGTTCTAGTTATTATACATTAGAATGTAAGACTGCTTTACATGCTAAACTTATAACTCAATGAGTAATGTTCAACCTGTCAGATACCTGAGTATTAGATATTTAGAGAAATCTTGATATTGCTTAGTTGTTTAACTGTATAAGTACTGCTGATATTTCTCTGTTGGTTTCCTGTCACTGAAAAAATACCTGTGCTCAAAACAATTTAAAAGGAGGAAACGTTCTATTTTGTTTCATGGTTTTAGTCCATGTTGGCTGGCTGTTCCTTTTGTGCCTGGGGCAAGGAAGAACATCATGGCAGGGAACTCATTGTGGGGCTGAGTACTCACCTCATGGAAACCCTGAAGCAAAAAGAGAAAGAGAAAGGAATGGAGTCCTAATATAACCTTCAAGGACTTGCCTTCAGGTACTTAACTTCCTTTCACTGACCCCGTATTTTAAAAGTTTTACTAGTTCTCAATAATGCCACCAGGTGGGGACCAAGTCTTAGCCTACAAAACTTTAGGAGACATTTAAGATCCAAACCATAGCAGTATCCCAGTAGATTTTGATTCAAAATTCAAAACTATCTTTACCATACACTCCTTTGGCCCATAACTTTCATTTTGTGTAGTACATGTAGTTCTCATTAACACTTGACTATCTAATCTAGATTTATTTACTTACTCTGAGTTCAATAAGTGAAAAAAAAAAAAACTTTCCCCCCTCTGGGGACAATCAATATTAACATTTTAGCTAAAAATATTTGAAATAACAAAATAAAATTTTTAAGGTCATTGTCATTTAAATGAAGGATTATAGAAAAAGTGAGAGAGGGTCTTTGAAAACAAGTAATATAACTATTTACTTTTAGTGGTCCTTTTGCAAATAATAAATACAACAAATAATTTTACAAATATGGAATTCTCCTTTTTGTTATTTCCCCTTTCCCTGGTGAAATAAATTTTGTTTGTTTTATCTAATACCTCATTTTAATAATAATATAATTGGATTTTAATTAAAGGCAAAATTGGTATGAATTTTGGCTCAAATATATTTTAATTACTTAATATCATTATTGCTTCATAAAAATAAAGTAGTTTATTTCCTCTCAATAATTTTCCACCTTGAGCATACATTGCTCTGATTAGTGTGAATATGTTTTTATTACTCTCAGCGAAAAACTGTGTTTATCAGGTGACATGTTAAGAAAGTACCTGAGGGATCACCCCAATTGCCACAATTGAATCATTACTCTTTGCTAATGTCATAGGCCAATACTTCACCTCAGGTTCCAGTGAAATTGGAGAGTCCCAAGGAGTACAAAAGTCACAGAAACCTCAGAAATATTATTGAATTTATGATGCCAATCCATCTCTAAAATTTACTTCCTAAATAAGAAAAGAGGCTAACTCTAAAACACCTGCCAAATTCAGTATCTTTCCACACTACAGTAGCTCATAGGAATAGTTAGGGCCTGGACCTGATACCATAGTCAGCAGAAATCACTCTAAATCACTCCCCCTTCCTTAATATTTCTTTCTCTCTCTCTCTCTCTCTCTCTCTCTCTCTCTCTCTCTCTCTCTCTCTCTCTCTCTTTCTCTCTCTCTCTCTCTTCCTTTCTTTAAATATATTAGCCATGTTTTGTTTTGTTAACTGGTCCAACATCAAACTCCAAAAAAATGACTTGAATATTTCTTGAGAATCTACTATAAATCAAGTCCTAACTTGGCAATGGAGGAAACAGTGATACACCTAGTGTTATATATTGCCTATGTGACTTTCAAGGACTGACAAAGTCATAAAAAGTTTACAACTTGTATTTTTTTTAAAAATTCAAGTTTCTTATGCCTGGTGAAAGCAAATGAAAGAGTTGATTTGAAAGCCCTAAGGCAGAAATATGGTCATTTTCTTTCCACAACATGAAGACAGCCCTTGAAAAGGAAGTAGGAGTAAAGCAATTGACAATAAAATCAGAGAGGTGATAACTTTACTGATCTTATAGATTCAGATCAGAATCAGTATTAATACACAGGAAAAACATGTATTTTATACTTTACTTCATTACATTTTTAAAAACACAGGTAATGGAGTAGGGGAAGAGGGAGTAGAGAAAGAATAGTTAATGGAAGAGATGCAGCTACATAGGAAGATTAACTTCTAGTATCCTGAAGCACAGTAGCCTAACCATGGTTGACAAGATGATGATGATGATGAAGAGGATTAACTCTGAGGCTCCATGTATGTTAAGCCTGTGCTGTATCACTGAGCTGTACCCACCCCTACAGCAATTAATTGCATATTCAAAAGAGCCAGTAGAAAGGATTTTTGAATATGCAACATTAAGAAATGAAATATTCAAAGTGATGGATAGGCCAATTACCCTGATCTGATTACTACCCGTGTATACATATACTGAAATGTTATAATGTATCCCAGAAAAATGTGTAATTTTATGTCAATTAAAAACAAAAATTATTTAACAAAAATTTTAAAAATACTTGTCACTTATGTGTCGATACTTTTGAGGTGAATGGATGTGTCCCTAAATCATCAAAAAATTGCTTAATATATAACACCCATATCCTAGGTAAATTGAGAGGTGCTCACCAAATTTTTTAGTTTATATAATTTCCAGAGGACTCAACCACTATTCCACTATTTATGGTAGTTTTTCATCTTTTTCATCTTTCTCTCTCTCTCTTTATTTTTTTGATACTGGAGATTGAACCCAGGGACACTTTATTACTGAGGTATATTCCCAGCCCTTTATTTTCTTCCATCCTTCCATCCTTCCTTCCTTCCTTCCTTTATTTTTTTAACATAGAGGCTGGCCTCCAAATTGCCTCCCTTAGCCTCTTGAGCAGCTGGGATTATCAGTATGTGCCCCCACTCCCCACTTAATCTCACTTTTTTAATATATATCAGGCAGCTTAGGGTCAGAGTTTAATAATTTTATGCATGGGTGGGTGACACGTAAGGTATGAGGCATATGTGTCCAGGTATCAGTAACTTTCTTTATAAGTGCCAATAAAATTCTTTATATGCAATCACTAATACATACACACACATTCATTTCAGTCTTTGTAGATGATCAAAGTATGTTATATACCTATACAAAAATGCCATAATAAAACCCAATAATCTGTGTAATTAACATGCATTGAATATTCACTAATATGAAAAAGACAACTGTCTTTACTTTTGTTCTATCAACTCATTACCAAAACACCACCTTAATGACATGGCAACTTAATTCAAAGAGTACCTGCATACTTATAATCCATTTTGATATGGAAAAAGGTGACTTTACTTTTTAATTGTGATTTCCTACTTAATTATTTTCTAATAAGATTTTAATATTTTACCTTTCCACACATTTTACTTTGAAATTCTCTCCCCTCACCATTTATTCTAAAAAAGGCAACTGCAGCTCATGCTACTGCTAATTGGAGAAACAAAATGAAATTTTTCTCATTTTACCAATGTATGTGTTGTAAACAGTCATGTTGTATCTGTGTCTGTGCTCAGTTGTAAATCAAAGACTCTTTCTTTGTGTGATCTGTTGTGGCTATATATTGTGTAGGCAATGACATATGAGACTAGGAGTTGACATGGAGATACATTAGTGTGAAGATGGTGACATCATAAACTTAGTGTTTGGATTCCTTATGGATTGTGGGATTTTTGTAATTATGTTACTGGCCATGCATGTAAAATAATTTTATTGAATATATTTCACTAATATAGTTACCACATTGACTAATTTGGAGGTTATCATAACCGGAGAATTCAACTTACTTTGCTTTCTTGATTTCTAAAATATAAAATGAAATTTATATGATTAGCAAAAAATCATGTACATTCCATACAGGAATATAAACACACAAAAAATGTGAATATCTTATGAAGTTCCTATTATTGAAAATATATTTTATCTATAATTTAATTATTACTTTTACACCATAAAATCATTTTCAAAATAAACTGCTGATGAATAATCTTAAAAGAGCTTTCTATGACCAATTAAACTTACTGACATTTTTGGCATTAGCATCCTCCATGTCTTTTTTTTTTTTAGTGAATGGAAAATCAAATAACATTTTTATTACTAGTGAGGGATTTCTTTAGCATTACTTTGTATTTAATTTGTTTTTGATTAACACATATTGTATACATGTATAGGGTACAATGAGATATTTCAATACATGTATGCAGTATGTCCTGATCAAATCAAGGTAACTAGTATTTCTCTCTCTCGCTTTTTTTTTTTTTATGTTTGAAACCTTTGAGCTTTTTTTTTTTTTTTATGTTTGAAACCTTTGAGCTCCTCTCTTCCATTTCTGCATGAACCATGTAATAGTTTATTTTAAACTAGGGTCACCTTCCTGTTCTGTAGAACACTGGAATGTGTTCCTTCTACGTCTGTTTTGTTAACCATGATGAAACCCCTTCAATCCCCTTCCCTCAAAGTTTCCAACCCTCTAGTAATTGCTATTGTTTTCTCTTGTTCAGATTAATTTTTAAATTTTGTTTTTCAAGGGAACACGGAGTGTCTGACTTTCTGTGTCTGGTTTATTTCACTTCATACACTATCCACCAGTTTCATTTCTCTTTCTGAAAATGCCAGGATATTATTCTTTGCTAAGGATGAATAATAATCCTCGGTGTGTGAGTGTGTGTGTGTGTGCCCACACACATGCATGACATTTTTTAACCCGTTTATCCACTAATAGACACCTAGCTTGATTCTATCGCTTGGCTACTGTGAATAGTGATGTCATAAACGTGGGAGTACAGACATTTCCTTGATAGAATGATTTCAATTCCATTAAATGTATAATCAGAAGTGGGATAAATAGATCATATGGTAGATGTGTTTTACTTTTTTGAGGAACCTATCTTTCTCCACAATGGCTATACTAGTCTACATTAGCACCAACAGGATGTAAGAGTTCCCCATACTCTGAATTCTCACCAGCATTTGCTATTTTTTACTTTTTCCAGAATAGCCATTATTGGATAGGATTATATTTCATTGTGGTTTTGATTTGCATTTCCTTGATGTTTAGTGATGTTAAATACATTTCATATACTTTTTGGTCATTTATATTTCTCATTTTGAAAAATGTCCATTCAGATCTTTTTCCCATTCTTTGATTGTGTTTTTTTTTTTTTGATTGTTTTTGAGTTTGTTGGCTCCCTTATATATTCTGAATATTAATCCTTTGTAGGGTGAATAGTATATAAATATTTTCTCCAATTCTACAGATTGTCTCTTCATGCTGTTGATTCTTTCCTTTGCTATTCAGTAGTTTTTCAGTTGGAAAACAACTCCAATTTTCTATTTTAGCTTCCCTTATTGCTTGTGATTTGGAAAAAAAACAAGTCAATGTCTATACTGTTTTCTTCTAGTAGTTGAATAGTTTAAGACTTTGGTCCATTTTGAGTTGAGTTTTGTAAACTGTAAGATACGATGGCCATTTTATTCTTTGAAATGTGTATACCCAGTTTTCTCAGCATCATATATTAAAGAGATTGTCCTTCCTCTGTATATTTTTGGCAACTTTGCAAAAAATTGGTTGACTATAGCTGCATGATTTTTTTTTCCCCTGGAATCTGTGTTATATTCCATTGTTCTGTGTATCTGTTTTTATGCCTTTACCATGATGTCTTGGTTACTGCAACCCTGTAGCTTGTCTTGAGATCAGGTACCTTGATGCCCCCTGCTGTGTTCTTTTTGCTCAAAGTTGCGCTGGCTACCCACAGTCTTTTGTCATGAATTTTAAGATCATTTTATTCAATTTCTCTGAAGAATGCAACTGATAACTTTGATGGGGATTGCATCGAATTTGTATATTGCTTTGGCTAACATAGGCATCATAAAAGGTATTAACTTTTCTAATTTATGAATATGGGTAAGGTTTCCATATATTTGTAACTTCAATTTATTTTATCTTTGTTTTATAATTTTTATGTTAAGTTATTCATTTCATTGATTAAATATATTCCTATGTTTTCTTTTTTCTTTTTGGTAGCTAATATGATTATGATAGCTTTCATTACTTCTGTCTCAGCAAGTTAGCAATTCGATATCAGTGTGTAAATATGCAAGATATTTTATATTGATTTCCAATCCTGCAATTTTACTAAATTTGCTTATCAGTTATTATATTTTTTCTTTCATTTTATGTATGAAGCCCTGCCATTTTTTACTTTCTTTAATAACCCCTTGTAAATTCAATATCATGTTGTTCAGTACCACATATTGGTATGATTTTTAAAGTTCTTTTTATTGTTGATTTCCAGTTTTGTTCCACTATGTCAGAGAAGACATATGTTATAATTTTGATTTTTTTAATTAGTTGAGAATTATTTGTGAACTAACAGGTGATCATTCCTAGGGAATGTTCCATGTTTTGATGAGAAAATATATATATATAAAAAATGTGTTCTTTAAAGTTTTTGGATGGCATGTTCTATAAATGTTTGAGTCGATTGTTCAATCATATAGTTTATCTACAATGCTTGTTAATTGATATTTTTGTCTGGATAATCAACCTTTGATTAAAGCGTAATGCCAATGTTTCCAATTTTTATTATACTAGAATTTATATCTCCATTTAGAGCCTACTCCTATCATTTTGATTATTATCTTCTTGATTTAAATGTCCTTTGTTCTTTTCTTCCTCTCTTATTGTTCATCTTTGTGATTTTTTTGGTTTTCTTTTTGATAAGATTTGATCCTTTTTCTCTTCTGCATCTTCTCTTCTAGTGGATTTTACACGTTCACATGTTTTCATGATGGCACTTATCTTACTTTCACTTCTTCATATAAATTCATGAACTGTTCCATATTTTTGATAAAGAAAATGTGGTACATATATACAATGGAATATTACTCAGCCTTAAAGAATAAAGAAATTATGGCATTTGCAGGTAAATGGGTAGAACTAGAGAATATCATACTAAGTGAAATAAGTCAACCCCCCTAAAATCAAAGACTGAATGTTTTCTCTGATAAGCAGATTCTGATCCATAGTAGGGTGGGGATGGTAGGGAAGAATGAAGGAATTTTGAATTGTGCAAAGGGGTGTTAGGGGAAAGATGGGATAGTGGGATGGGAAGGATGGTAGAATGAAAGAGACATTATTATCTTATATACATGTATGATTACACTACTGGTGTGACTCAGCACCAGATACAGTCAGAAGAATGAAAAGTTATGCTCCATTTGTGTACTACATTGTCAAAAACAAGTAAAAAAATTAATTAAAAACAGAAAGAAAAAAAAAGGACTATAGGAAAGCTTTATCAGGTTCCATCTTTCCAGACAGGAGCATGAGATGTTTTGTGTCAGGCATTCCATTCGTTTCTTTACAGGATTTTTCATAGTCTTCATATTCCACTATTTCTCCATTTCGCCTGCCCTGTGATCCAGTGCTTTCCGTCAGAGTTTCTAGCTGAAGAGTAGTTGTTTCTTCTGCATTTCTTACCCTTTTTTTTAAAAAGGAAAGTGTGTTCCATTTCTCTCGTAATCTATCTTGCTCTGGAACACACCCTTTCCATTCACTTTGTTTTCACAGAAACAATGGAAGGAATGATGTGTACTAATCATTTTTTTTTTTTTAATTCTTAAGAATTAGATCCTCTTTTCCCCCCAGAAATTAGAGTCATAATGACAACTATCAAACTTATTTTAGGGTTCTAGAAAGCAGGGTCTAAATTTTAATTTTATTTACCTCTTCTTTATTCAGTCTCATAAATCTATACATCTCTGACAAATACTCAAATAAGATCTTCAGATTAACAATTACTTATCTATTCCTTTAACATTCTTCTTGATTACTGGAGATTCAAGATAGGATTTAATGAACAAATGGGAGTGGAACCTAAACTATAGAGTGCTATAGTAATGATACAGAATCATGTGGGTCCAGATTTTCCAATAAATATAAATGTCCTATATTAGCATAGATCTATTGTCATAATTTTCAATTGTGTTTTCTCTAATATAACTAAAAAGAATGCAACATATCTTGTGAATAAAAGCCTACATAGTTATATAAATTTGAAAACTTTGAATTTAATACACTGAAGTAGAAATTTCAAATTGGAAATACTATCAGAAAAGCTGTATAGCAAATCATACTAATACACTCTATATGCTCAAGATTATTTTATTATTTGAAGGAAATCTCTGTAGGTTCATATGCAATATTGGATTATGATGTGGGAGAAATATCACTGTAATATTTATAGAACTAAAGCCAGAGGGTGCTTGGTTAAACTTTCTCACCACTAAAACTCAAATAATAATTCAGTAGAATAGCATAGATTTATCGGTCTTAATCAACTATCTGTACATTTTATTTAAATATACCTTGAAATATTTCTATTTTTCTTTTTAAACTATTGGAACTCTAAAGAAGCATAAGATAAATATTAACTTGAAATATTTTTCTGAAAAGAAATAGGAAAAACACCTTTCTTGAAATTAGCACCTATTTTGTATCTTACAACATCTTATAATTCACCAATATCACCATACCTTTTAATTATACCTCAGAAGACTTCGGTATAATTATACTCATTTTGCAGATGAAAAGGCTGAAAGTAAGATTGTTTATTGTAAATTTACAGAGGAAACTCTTAGCATCTCTCAGTTAAGAACTTTTCTCTGTTTTAATTCACTCTACATCTTTCAAAATATGCAAACTGTATTGGAATTCCTTCATTTGTAAAGAAGAGAAAGTCAAATCAAGTAATTTTAACAAAGACAGGCACTGTGGCACACTCCTGTAACCCCATGGGCTGTGGAAGCAGAGCCAGGAGTATGACAAGTTCATGGAGAGCCTACACAATTTAGAGATACTTGTCTCAAAATAAAAAAGAAAGAAAGCAGGGTGGGTCTGGGGATGTGGCTCATTGGCAAAGTGCTCCAGATTCAATCCCTAGTAACGACAACAACAAGAAGTTATTTTGATAAAAACGATACTTGGTGGTGTCAGTGGTCTCAACTAACTGAGAGATTAGAAATATGTCTCATGACTTCAGGTATTGAATAAGAGTAGTTGATGGTCAGCAATCAGAAGTGATGGGTCCCAGCTGAGGTTTTGATCAAATGCAGAAACCACATCTGGGGTGAAATGGGAGGCAGTGGTGAATCCCGATGGGAATTGATGGGAAGGATTAAAACTCAAAGGCAGTAGCTTTGGTGCTGCTTTCAATGCCTGTTTAACATTGTACACCAGAATGTTTTTTTCTGCTATCAGGCCACCTCCCTTGTGGCAGGAGTTCTTTCTTTTCTCACTTAATAAATTATGCTTCTTTTACTCTTCCCTTCCATTTTTCTCCATGGATTTTATTCTTCAAATTTCGTGAGACAGAAACCCAGAAGGAAATTGGCAAAGTGGGGAATCCAGTCTCATCTGAAAACTTCAGTTTCAGTATGACTGAGTTCAAAAATAACAATTTTATAATGATCTACTAGATTCTCCAGGGAAACAGGAGCAATGGTTGTCTATCTGTCTCTCTTTCACATACACACACACACACACACACACACACACACACACACACACCTGTCTGAGAGTCAGACAGGGAGAAGAGAGAGAGAGAGAAAAACTTATTTTGAAGAATTAGCTGACAATTTTGTAGGATGCTCTCTCAGAGAGGACCTCACTGTGTTCAACAGAAAGCAGCATTTATTAGTGCCTGCACTGTCCCAGCAGATTTGTTTCCAAAAGCTCAGCCCTAAGCACAGAGGGGCATTGCTTTATATGCTTACCTACTTTATATGTTAGCTTATTCGACTTCCCTATAAGGTAACATACATTTTGATTAGGTATTCTATACTATAGAATTACAACAGACTTGCAACAGCGTAGCACATAAGAGAGTTGCAGCAGACTTAAAACAGAGTTGCCCATGAGAACTGCAAGTACCACACCACCTTCTCTTTGGTCTGGGTGCACATGCCCACATAGTTATTGTTCCAGGGGAACCCTTACTGCAGTGGGATCACGTGACTATTGAGGTGCAAGTGCAGAGTCTTCGGGGTAAAGCAGCAGTCCAAAGAACTATAGAAAGTTTGCAGTCAAAGACTAATGACTGTCTGCTGACAGGATACTTTATTTGGGAAAGTCAGATTTTGTTCTTTTAAGGCTTTTAGATGTTTAAATGAAGTCCACCCAAATTATGGGGAGTGTCTACTGACTCAAAATCTACCAGTTTAAATTTAAATTTTACTGGAAAAACACTTTCACAGAAACATTCAGAATCATCTTTGACTAAATAACCAGGTACCATTGCCCAACCATTACAAATAATCTTCCCTGTCTTGATCTTCTCTCCCTCCCGTTCTTTTTTCTGATTCTTTTTCTAATCTCCTTTCCTCCCTCTCTCTGAGTACTACAGTTCAAATCTCTCTTCAAAATTCAAAGAATGATTAGGAAAGGAGATATCCCCCGCCTCCCCCGCGCCCCCCGTTGCTCTAGCAAATGTCCTCAGCAAATTGAGATTGAGTTAATCCAATCTATACATATTAAGTTGCATTACTAAAACAAAATACATTGCAAAAACCTCTCAGGAAATGAAGGGAATTTTGAGGGCTCATGGTACTAACATGCTAGTGCAAGCCTGTGGAGGACTATACCCTGGCTGCATTACTTCATTGTAAATAGGGTGGCACTGGCAGGGTGCAGGTCAGGATCAACGAAGTGAGTGCATGTCATTGCTGAAGTAGCAAAACAGAAGGTGAAGGGTGCAATCCCACATCCTCTTTTGGAGGCATCCCCCACCTTGTGACCCAAGGACCTCCCACTACACCCCACTTCAAAATGTTCACCTTCTCCTGGTAGCAGCACTCTGGGGACAAAGTCCTTAACATTTGGATCTTTGGGGGACACTGTACATATTAAAAACATGACAACCTATTACAAATACATTCAGAGATAAAGATGCAAAGCGCAATGACCCTGAATCCAGAGTAGATCTTTAATGACAAATATTTGAATCTTCTCTGAGAAATAAAATAAAAGTATACAACAAAAAGCCTCAGCTATATTTCTCTCATTTTATTAATGACAGAACTTTGAATTTAAAATGAATAATTTTGTGTAAAATGTCAAGGAAGTGTACCTATTTTTTTTAAATTCATTTAAAGATACAAACATGAAATCATGAAAAGAGTAATGATCTTCCTGAGATATTAACATTCATTTACCATAGATTGAAGAAAAAAAATAAAATAATAGGTGCAGGATAAAATTTTCCCTGCTATCCATTTTTGCAATGATTATGAAAAGTTTCCTTCAAATTCAGAGTACAGAAATAGAATATTTACAGTGGATTAAGAATACAATACATTCAGCTTAAGGACAAATATTTAAAATGAAAACATATGACTAGAGGAGAATTCTCATAAAATGTGAACACTTTGACATTAATAAATTTTTTTGAGTATACAGTCTTCTTTAATCTCTCTTTTTGTTGTTGTTGTTGTTTACAATATCCAACATAACACAATTTCTTACATCTACTCATGACCTGAAGTAAATTGAAAAAAAAAGAGACTATAATAAAAATGATTTCTGATTTAGGCCATTAAGAGTTTTGTTATTTTTGTTTTGTTTGTTTAGGAAATGAGCCAGTCCTTAGGTTGGACATAGTATATTCTGATGCATGCATAAACATTCAAAGATATGTATAACTCCCAAACTTGTTAGACATTCTTTTAATCTTCAACATCAATGATTAATTCAGCCTTGCGTTCTCCCTCAGTAACTTTTACTTTTTAAATTATTTTTATTTTTTGGTACTGGGGATTTAAACCACGGGTGCTTTACCACTGAATCACATCTCCAACCCTTTTTATTTTACTTAGAGACACAGTTTCACTAAGTTGCTTAGGAACTCACTAAGTTGCTTAGGAACTTGCTAAGTTGCTGACACTGACTTTGAACTTGTCATCCTCTTGCATCAGACTCCTGAGTTGCTGGGATTATAGGCATGAGCCACATGCTCTCCCTCTCTCCTTTTCTTCCTCTCTCCTTTTAGTCACAATATCTCAGAACAGCTTCTTTAAATGGAATGCCAAATTCTCCTATTTGTCCCTTTTCAAATGCCTCTAGTCTAATGGCACAGTACGATTTGAAGGTATTCTGCTATTTTCTTGCTTAACTGTTTATAAAACAATGTACATCCTCAAGTACATGAAGCTAGCTTACACTTCCCATACTGGGATCTGGGACTTCCTTCATCAAGAGAAGTATACATCACAAACCATTGAATTATCGTTATGGTGGTAAAATCCACATATTCCTTTAAGCAGACCTTAAATTCCTTATCAAATTTATGATAGCATTCTTCAAATTTCAGAGTGCAAAGGACAGTGTTGCCTCACTGTGCCAAGAAGTCAGGGAGCTCAGTCAGTGACTCACTGTGCTTCCTGGACCATGTTTTGGAAGACCAGTAATATGAATGGCATGTGTTTATCTCTGAATCTGCTGGCACTGCTCATATATCTTTAGACCACTTCTTTGCAGCAGAATGCATGGGGTACCATGTAATTTGACTGTGTTGTGTGATAAACCTTTAGGATGAATTATAGATTTAGAACAGCAATTCATTCTATAATGGGTGAACCAAGTAATGTAAGAATGAATCCATAGTGACCATTTAAAATGGAATTCAAGAAAAAGAACACTTTATTTGCTTCATAAAAACCTGTGAGGCATTACTATTGAATAACGTAAGCAGAATGCAGACATATAAATCTTCTTAATTTACATCTAGGGCTTCATTATGCATATTTGATAGCACTCTGCAGAACTTTAATTTACAGACTTTTGGAACTTTACCAATCCCAAAAGAAGTGCTAAACATGCCTGTTGGAACATTTAACTGAAGTAAGTCACTGGAGATTTCCTTAATGAGTGCAGAATTATCAGTTATTTGCATTCCTTGTAGATTTAAAGCAATAGGGCCTATTAACAAGATAATGGCAAATTCATTTTGAATGCAAGTATTTCTGGAGTCATTTACCAACATGCAGGATTCAGAGTGTGCCCTGAATTTGAGTTAACATTTGTTTACCTCTGCTGAATAGGTTATATGATGCAAATGGGCACATACTGAACAAGGTATCAATAAATCAACTTTAAAGAAATGCTTGGCATTATCTGAAGATAGACCTTTGGTGCAATCTGTTCTTATCCTTTTTGCTAATAATTGATCAGAAAATACAAGGAAAAATGATAATAATTCTATTAGAGTGTTTTCAGAAAATCAAATTGTGTGATTTAATACTCAATGACCAAATATAAGATTCTTTCAAAATTTCGAAGCTTCCAGTTTAGGAAATTTGGCACAAAATATGTCATCATCCATTTGTAAAACACCACTATTAGCTGTTTGTTCTTTTCTCAACACTAACTAAATTATTATTCATAAATGGGAGAGAAGTAAGTTGATGAAATAGAATTTTAAAACTGACATTTGTTGAAAGAGAAACATTTATCTATGATTACTTTGCCTTGGATTTTGCTTTTCTTTTAACAGCATAAATAATCTACCTACCCATGTGTATACTGGAATGATGAGCTTAGTCATCAACCACACATGATTAGGAAAGTGATTTCCATTATGAGGCATATAATATATTAGCTCTAGTAAAATAGCAGCAACTAAGTGAACCACTGAACTTAAGACGCATTAGATGCTATCATGCTCTATAGAGAATTAGCCAGAGTGATACGCCATGCCAAACAGAAAGTATTAATTTTATCATGTAGATGTATTTTTCTTTTACTTGAAAATGTGTATAACTTGTGGATTTCATACACATCAGGCATAACCACGTCTTTTCTATACAGGGTTTTCCTCATAAAAAGAACTATGGTCAGCATCACATTTGATTGAATCTGACTACAGAGTCTGTTGTGACTTAGTAGATTCTCATGTCTCTTCTCCTTTCAGTAGCAAACCAAAACAAAACAGAGAAAACAAATATTTTCTAGGTGTTCCTTTTTTTTAATTTTTGAAAATGTCAAAATGAAAATCAACAAAAAAAGAAAATAAATAGTTCATCCATGACTATTGAAATACAGGTTCACTTTCATGGTGTAGTTGTTGAACTTCTTTTTCTACGTTAATTTTCATAAGATAGGTATTTCATAAATTCAGTTAATATACTGCCACATAAATTAAACCCGTAGTGTGAAGACTGAGGTAATGAAGATCAGTTTTCATATTTACTCATGTTATCACATTATTATGGGAAAAGTAACTATTTGGGCATCAGAATGATTCAAATAAATACAGAACTATTTATTTTTCTGAGTCTGATGCAATGAAGGGCTTGTATACTTTGGAACTAGTAAGCACATTTGGATTTTAACTCAATAGTATATTTTTGGTCTACAACTTGAAATGATTTAACTTAAAAAAATTACCATAGTGCAAAGACAATACACATTTAGTAAACAATATACTTCAGATTTTGAATGTCGATATTTATCTCCAGGCTACCGTACTCTCTTGTGATGCTGGACAGTGGCAGCAAGCTGTGACTCCCAATAAGCCATGGGATCACAAAGGTAAAGAACAAGTATTATACTGTATACTTTCTTGTTAAGCTATGATGTTTGATAAGTCATGTATATTAAATTAATTTTTAACAGTATTTCTAGCTTATGTTGGGTTTCTTTGCACATAAACTCATACAAAGTCAAAGAATATATATATATAATGTAGCTTCAAGTTTTAATATTTATAAAGAGAAACATATTAATTAATCCTTTACCATTGCATGAATTTTTTTAAATATTAAGAGGCAGTATGTAAAATTTATTTTGTGGAAATTGAGAGCTATTTTAATAAATTTGTCAGATTATTTTTGCTATTATTGATAGCATTGTCATTTTTGCTTGGGCTCCATTTCTATATTTCAAATTTCTACTTAGCTTCTCCAGGTGGAAAACCCTCAGTTCTGTAGTAATGTCTCTGAAATGGATATAAACATAAGGACTTCCTCCTTTTAGTCAATGATACTGTAAGCTTTACAGAATGAGGTAAGACTAAGAACTTGACTCTATGCTCTAAATTAACACATAATGGAAAAGAATGGTCATGGATAAAGATCCATTTGTTATATAAAAAAACTATCTTGGTATATCTTGTAGTACATATATGTAGAACATGTATTTTATAAAATACATGTATGCATGTGAACACATAACTGTACATCTGCATGAACTACCGTCAATAGTTTCCGTCAGCAAATAAAGAATAAGAGAATTATCATACACACTTTGCATGATTCATCTAAAGATTCCGAATGGTGAAGGGTTTCCTCTCAGATTAAATTTGAATATCCTGTCTTTCTGTAGGCATTTCCTTATTATGTAGAGAGACTTGTTAGGCTATGAGTCAGATGATTTTAAACTCATGCATCATGTACCAAAATCAATTAGCACTATCTCCATTCTCACTCTGAACATTTGGTTTCACATGAAGCCTATTTCATATGAGAGAAAGATGATCAAGCTGACCAAATTCTAAGGATATTATATCTTATTAAAATTACATTGTACCAATCAAATATAAACAAACAGATGAGCAACAGGAAGTCGAGTTAAGTACTGGAAGGAGAATGAGATGAAAGACGGTAGTGAAAAGGTAGAGGGAAAAGGTGGGGGATCATGAACCCAAATCGAATTCCATGCATGTATGAGTTGTCAGGACAAATTCAACTACTATATATAATTATAAAACACTAATAAAAAAAAGAAAAAATGAGATTATAACCTTAAGTATCCTTTTCTAATAGCCTTTGTCATTATTAACTTGAATTCTTAAATCTGATCATTTTGAGGAAACAGATACCAATTTCCATGCCTTAAAGATCGAATGTTAATATTACAATTGGAAAAATCATACAAAAGAAGCTCATTGGACAATTTGCTGATTTCCCTCTGGTAATGTGTCTCTTAATTATGTTCCAGAATATTCTATTGTGATTTGTATTCTCCAAGACATACAACATATTGCTTTATCTACCATTATCAGTTGAATGTGTTGCCATCATTTTAATCAACCCCTCTAATAAAATACACTAGTTGAGTTTAAATTTTGCTCTATTTCTTACCATCTAGGCACTCTGGGTAATTATTCTGTCATAGTTTTTTACCTGTATAATGAGCAATAATGATACATCCCATTAAGATGATTAATTGGGCTGAAAAATTGTAAGACACAAGTTTAATGCCTGCAATCTAGTAAACTCTTATAAGCTTTTTCCAAATTCTGTCATTGTGATATCTCACAAATCAGTTCTTGCTTCTCGAAACATATCCCAACTTTTAGCTTTTTCATCTAACATGAAAAATTTTTAAATATTTTTCATGATTGTCAACCTACATACTGTATTTTCCCATCCTGATTCCACATAGCTTCTACAGTGATCTTCCCAAGACATACATCTGATCATCACACTTCCTCTCCTCATATTTAACAGTCGCTGAGTATTGCTTATAGAGTGAATTCTAAACTCTGCAGTAAGACATCCTAGGCCATCCACAATCTGTTCCTAATCTCACTCTTCAGCCTCATTTCACATTATGTCCTTCACAATCGCTCCAATCTAATTATGCTCTTCTGCTGGCTCCCAAATGCATCAACCAAGTTTTCAGGTGGGAATAATTGTCACATTGTCGTTAAGAGCCTGATCACTAAAGTAAAACTTCCCCAGTCCCATCCCCTGTGTAATCACTTATTTGGTGTTGACCTTTAGTAAATCATTTAATCTCCTTACATGTCATTTTTCTAAGTTTTAATTTCTAAGAAAAATATGACCAGCCTCACAATTAAATAAGAGTATGCATGGCTTTCAGTGCTGTGCTTGGCACTTATTATGTGATTGGTAAACTGTTCTTGTCTTCTTTTAGGTTGCCATTGTTGTTCCCTCTGCTTGAAATATCTCTACTCTTTTCTGTAAATTTTTTTTCATTGTATAAGAGTAAGATCAATTGCAAGTAGTATCTCAAATATTTCCTGTCTCTCCAAAGCAGCATTAGTTATTCCTGTTACAGAACCCATGCATCATGTTAATTTTACTGACATTTAGAATTGATAATTATTTATTTGTCTTTTTCATTTAATAGACAGTGAATTTATTAAAGGGAAAGACCATGTCTTATGAATCTTCCTATTTCCTCTAGCCCGTTGTCATCAAGAATACTGCCTTAATGTTAGGCCCTCTAAAGGTGCTTACTCCTTGCTTGAAAGAAATACAGGCAGGAAGCAAGGTTAGGCCTCCATGTCTCATACTTTGATATATTTCACGCCTCACATTCAACCTTTGGCTTTTTCTGCACCGTTATTAGCCCTGTAACTTTGGGGATTTATTTATACCTTATAAGACTCAGTGTCTTCATCTGCATATACCCATATGAATGTACCTATCCTGAGAGACTGTCATGAGCATTAAGTAACATGATTCACATGGTATAGTTGCTATAGTCAGTGCTCAGCCATGCTTGTACATTATTATCATTACTATTTTTAGCTGAGTTAGAATTTAGGATATGAAAGAAATGAAGGTTAAAAAAAAAAACATAACAAGTTCATGTTTTAGTGTCTAGTTGAGAAAGAAAAAAAGAATGTCTTATTGCTTCATCCCTGCAATTTCAAATGGAAACTGGGAAAACATTCTGAAAAATTGTCTAAGCTTTGGCAACACACAATATGAACACTGAAAATACCAGATGCAAATGTGTTTTCCTCAAGATAACTTAGAAAAAAGTAACATTACTTATTATTTATGTGAGGTCCTAAAAACCTTTTAGGAACTAAAGATCATTTTTCTCCAAATCCCTAAGTATCATGTCCAGTATTTCAGTATCTAGAAAAGATGGTATGTCATTTTCTCAGATCTCTTAAGAGTTGATAATTTAAATTATCTTGTGATTGTATCATTATTGAATGCAATTCAACTTTAGAATGATACCCTGATGTTTTCAGATTTGGAAGCTCTGTTCAAAGATTTATGTAGTTAAATGAACATCTGACTCAGTAATCTCCTTCATTAATTTTCCTTGTGCCATAATTTTGATGAGTGTATTTTCCCTCCTATACAATCCCTGTGACAACTCATGTTCATGCATTTTAGGGAGAAACAAATATTTTTTCTATTTTTAGCTTTGATTTCCTTTTCCCTAACTCAAGTTCTAATGATTAGTAGGAGTTACTAAAGGGAGATCTAAGACTTACACAATGTACTTAGTAAAAATATGGAGATTTGGTTTTAAACAGACATGCTAGTCAACATTTCTGGGAGTGAGAAGCTTAAAATACAGATTTTTATCAGGCTCTCCAGTTGCTTTTTTTGCAAATTAAAGTGTGAGAGCAAATGAAATGATTGATACTGCTCAGAAAAAAATAAACTTATGGATATTTTCAATTTCAAACAGATTATTACAAGAGAAAATAAATACTTATGAAAGTTATCTCCCCTGTGGTTTGCTGTGGTCATCAAAGTTCTCAGAATTTTAGTATTATTGTTTCTGAGGCCAGTTTTATTAACAATTAATTTGATGCTATTTCCTTCCTTAACATATTGTTCAGCTTTATATTGAATTCACAATGCTGTCTCAGTAGTTTGAACTACTCCACAAAGCAATTATAGATTTGCCTATTTGCAGAGTGTCCTTTGAAAGCTAGAGCATTTCCCTGTAATCAAAGGTTTCTGTTACAATTGCCTTTCTAAATGCTCTCAATTCCCTTGTAAGTCTGGCCTTTATCTGATATTTTTGGTATGTGTAATAATCATTATGTTCTACTCACCCTTAAGAACAGTCAATTTATGTACCTTTCTTTTGTTTTATATTTTGCTTAACATTTTTTTCTTTATTTACTTATTTTGAGGACTGAGAGCTCCATTTTGAAGACATGATTATATTTCATCTTAAAATCTCCAAAAATAAGTCCATTAGGCCAGAGTCAGCTGAGACCTGAAGAAAGAACATTTCCTTGTGTAACCATATTCAAGTATGCTGAAAACTTATTTTTCAGTGAATCAGGTCAATGGAAGCAATTCCTTCATAAGTCACACCTTTAATAACTCATAACACAAGTGTGAATTGTATCTCAGAAATTTTCATACAAAAATCATGAATTTTTAAATTGTACTTGTGTTGGGATTAATGACATGTTAACTAACTCAGGCTGACTCCTTACTCCCTGGCAAGGGAGCAAGATCAAGGCCCCAAAGGTGGTTTCAAAGGTTAATGATGATAAATCGGACCACCATCAGGGATTGGTTAACAACAGTTTCGTGAACGTGATGAGCTCGTGCTTGCCATATAGTCCTATGGGACCCTCACCTGCGTGAATCCCCCCTGCCCTGCTGACCTTTAAGCTGATTGGTTCCCGTCTAGCCTCCACCTTACATAAAAGCTGTGTGACTTCCTCAATAAACAAGTTCCTGCTGTGACTGGTCTCCCTGACGCGTCTGATTGTCCTCTGCCCGGAGGTCTGGGAGTGGGCAGTCAGTCAGCCCTACCTATCTCGGTCTGACCTTGTTGGGGAGTGTCCTCTTCCCTTGTTGCTGGTCGAGAAGAGCAAGGGGGCTTAAGACCCCAGCATCTGGCACCCAACGTGGGGCCCCTCAAGGCTGATCCACAGTCAAAGCAAAGAGGCAGCTTCGAAACCGAAAGTACCGGCAGATTGGGCCAAGCGAGTTCCGAGGTAAAGGCATCCCTGAAAAGATGGGGCAAGCACACACCACACATGGTGACCCTGCGCGCTCAGCTCTTAGACTCATGCTGAAGAGTAGGGGCCTTGAGTGGTCTAATACACAGGCGGAAAAAGCCTGGGACACCTTTACTCGGGTGGCCCCTTGGCTTACTGCCATTAATCTTTTTGACTGGTCCACATGGGATTGTGTTAGGAAGAGGGAAATCAATTTAGGGGAGGGTCCCCCATTGGGAATCTGCCCTACATTATCCGCCCTTAAGGTCTGCTTTCTACAGGACCTCCCAAAGGGGGCTCCAAGCTTTCTCCCAAAGAGCCGCCGCCTAAAGAACTGTCGGCTCCTCCCATTGCATCTCCTTCCAGAAACTTGCCACATAATAAACAATGTTGGAAGACCTTTAATGAGGAGCCCAGTCCATCTCTGTCCGCTCCTCCCGAGGTTGAGGAACCACGAGGGCAGTCAGCCTCTATACATAGTGAGGGCCCACTTCCGCCTCTGGGAGGCTCATTGCTGCCATCTTGTCCAGATGATGGGAAATCTTCTCGGTGGCCATTTTATAATTCTGGGAGAGAACTCACAGACTCTAACCTCCCCCCTCCCTGTGTGGCCTTCCTCGTAAATGCTAAAATGTTAGTTTGGGAAGGAATGACTACTGATCACAAATTGGCCTGTGCAGGGATGAAAGATTGCTCCATGGGAAGGTGGATCATGGCTACCAAAGATATTGGCACACAGCTTCCACGAGCGAGCGGGCAGATGGAAAGGGATTCCTTATCTTCAAGGAATTCCTTATCTTGTGCGTCTATGCTCTTCCTGCAAACTCCAACACCTCTTTCTTCTCACCCTCTTAATCCCTCCTTCTCCTCCTCCAACTTTGACTCAGCTGTTTCTGCTTCCATTCCCCGGCCCAGCCCACCTAGTCCTCCTGGCACAAGGTCCCACATACGCCAGTGTGGAAGGAGTAACCAATCCAACCATCAGTGACATGTCCTAGTAAGGAGTTTGATATAGGAGCCCCATTCCCCACAAGTAGTGGGAGATAATTGTTTCACAATTTTCTGCGTCCAAACCTGAATTGAACCAGGAAAAAGGGTTAAAATGCCCTAGGCACAAAGTTTCTGCTAAAACCTGTCAGCTCCTTCCAGATCTCAGTCAAGGTTTACATTGAAATGTAAATGGAGGAAACCAGAATGCTTAGTAGGAGACTGGTCTCAAACCCAAGAGGAGGAAAAAAAAAAAAAGAGAGAGCAAAAAGAGTCTTAGAGTTTTACCTGAACTCCAGCAAAAGTAAATTTTATGGTGCTTTACTAAAGTAATTAACTGCCGTATCATTTTTCCAGGACTCTTGTTTTTTTGAATTCTATATTTTTTTGAGCTCATGATTTTTTTGATCAGTTCTATTTTTTTATTCAACTAGAGTTTTTGAACATCTGTTACATTGCAATGGAGATTCACCTATAAAGTTACAAGGCCTTTAATTTTGTGTTATTTTTATGTCATGCTGTCTAATGTCATGTTTTGTCTGTATCAAAATTGAGTGCTCCTAAAATTAAAATTTAAAAATGGATCCAAATATTTTTAATTCAAGTGATTTAAAAAGTTTCGATTTAAATTTGGTAAACTAATAGAAGTAAAATGTCTTTAAAATTAACTCACAAGTCTCTAGGTGGTCAAACTAATAAAATGTTGATGTTTATAAAATGTCTAACATCAATTTTTCTAGGACTTTTCTTCAACAGGAAAGAGATGGCAAATACTGTTTACACTTGTCTAACATCTCGTTTTTTTTACACTTGTTTGATATCTTGTTTTTTTTTTTACAATAAGATGAGTGCATTATAGTTGACATGTATGGGATTATTCAAACGTGTTTGTTAGAGACATCTGATTAATTTACAAAGTTATTCCATGGAGTAACATACTTAAAAACATTATTCTTTGTATATTAAGTGTGTTCATATTTTCCAGTTATACAAGCCTTTAAAGCAGAAAATTTATCAAGCTGCTAGTCTACAAATTAAACTTGTCTGTAATGGTAAACCTACCATTTAATATTCTATATAGGACCTGTCATCAATAGGGTATATGTAAAATTTGTTAAATGTATTTCTAAAAGTTATTGAGAGCCTGATTTGTTTAAAGGTTAAGCATGAAAGCATTTTACCACTTTGCCACACAAAAGGAAAGTTAAAAGCTCTCAGCCTTTCTTTAATTTATGTTTTGGATATAATGTTAAATTGTGTTAACTAATGTTCATACAGACTCAGGAGTCAATATATGTAAATTGCTTAAAATGACATTTAAGAAAGAGTGTAATATGCGGTAGCAAAAATGGGACAACGGTGATTCAGATTGGGATCTCGGACCTCAAGATTCTGGACAGTGGACTTCCTTGAGAGCTACACAGAGCTCCTAACATTGCACTTTGCAGCTCTACCATCTTAGATCTACAGGTTCAACTTGATTCCTTGGCCACTGTCGTCCTGCAATGGCAAAGGAAGGAGGGCTTTGCCTGTTTCTTGGTGAAGAGTGCTGTTTCTATGCCAACCACTCTGGCATTGTACAAGATAAAATCAAAAACCTACAAGAAAATCTGGAACATCATAGGAGTGAGCTCCACTCTAATTTCCTCTGGACTGGGTTACACGGGTGGCTCCCCTACCTCCTCCCACTTATGGGCCCGCTAATCACTATAATCCTGTGTTCACCTTTGGGCCTTGCATAATCGATGAGCTTATCCATTTCCTGAAAAGCTAGGCTAAGTCTGTGCAGCTCATGGTGGTCCAACAGCATTATACCGCCCTTCATAATGATGATTGGGTGCCCTATAGGCTCATGGATCACTCGTATCAGGACACTGGGGTCTAAGTGTCTCTCCCTTAAGCCCTGCTCCTCCTGAGGGGCCCGCCTGAAGTGCTAAGGTGGTAGTCAATGACAGGTAAGATCCTCAGAGGAGGACAACCTAAGGCAGGCACACCTTCGAGTAAGGCAGACCCCCAAACTGCTAGGGTAATGTTCCATGACGGGTAAGACCCTCCCAGGGGCAACCTAAGACAGACACACAAAAAAGGGGGATATGTTGGGACTAATGACATGTTAACTAACTCAGGCTGACTCCTTACTCCCTGGCAAGGGAGCAAGATCAAGGCCTCAAAGGTGGTTTCAAAAGTTAATGACGATAAATTGGACCACCATCAGGGATTGGTTAACAACAGTTCCTCACACTTGATCAGCTCATGCTTGCCATATAGTCCTATGGGACTCTCATCTGCGTGAATCCCAGCCTTCCTTGTTGACCTTTAAGCTAATTGGTTCCCGCCTAGCCTCCACCCTACATAAAAGCTGTGTGACTTCCTCAATAAACGAGTTCCTGCTGTGACTGGTCTCTCTGATGCGTCTGACCTCCGCCCAGAGGGCTGTGTGAGGGCAGTCAGTCGACCCTACCTATCCCAGTCTGGCCTTGTTGGGGAGTGTCCCCTTCCCTTGTCGCTGGTCGAGAAGTGCAAGGGGGCTTAAGACCTAACATACTTGAACACTGATTAAATGTTCTAAGGAAAGGAAAATAAATTAATTAAATAGTAAAACCAAGTTGAAATAATTTTCACATTTCTCCAATTTATTCCAATGAATTAGCCTTTGTATATGTATTTGAGGCTAACTTATTAAATTTTTTACTTTGAATTTTTCACTTTGATGTTTTTATCTGCAGCTAATTAAATAATTGTCAAGTTGATATCATGATTAGCAAGCTTTAAGTGATTGCCATTATGTTGGTACAATGAAAAGTCCACCATTGATATACTGAGAACTGTAACTTACGGGTAAGGGATGTAGCTCATTGGTAGAGTGATTCCCCACTATGTCTAAGGCCCTGTGTTCAATTCCCACAACTGCAAGAACACAAACAAACAACAAATAATCTGAAAAAAAAGAACCATATCTTGTTCACTTTCCTATTACAATTTTTAAATTTTTTTGTGTTAATTTTGTAGTCTTCAAATCACCTTGTTGACTTCTAAAATTTTCCTTCATCGAATAATCTTTGCACATTCTGATGTACATGTAGAATAAAATTGATTGAGTGGCACAGCAATCATCTAGGAGACTACCAAGAAACAGTATATTACATATTCCTGTTACCCTTCCATTTTACATATTTCCTGATATTATTATATTTTATTCAATGTCATAGAACATGAACACACAGAAAAAATACATATATTAAATATATATGAATATGTATACATCTATTCATATTTATGTTCAGGGACTCATGATCAGTGATCAATAATAAACTGCTACCAATACTAAATGAGTCTGGCATGTTGTATAACTAGAAAAAAAAATAGCACCAGCTAATTGATAAGTCAAAATTAATAAAAAGAACCTATAAACAGTAGATACTTATAATCAGGGAGGAAAAATGATAGATAAGAATGTAACACTTACTGTTTACTATATAGCACAGGTGCTGAATTAATATTAAATAGATATTTGTTCATTTCAATAAATTAAATATATTTAATATTTGTTAACAAATTAGTTTTATTTTAATATGTCATACCATGTATTTAATTATACATAATTGTTATTGTGCTAGTCTGTTTTCCATCACTGTGACAACATACCTGAAGAAAACAACTGTTTCAGTCAGCCGTTTCACTGCTGCCACCAAAAGACCTGGCAAGAGCAATGTTAGAGGAGGAAAAGTTTATTTGGCACTCACAAATAAGGTCTCTGTACAAAGATAGCAAACTCCTTTCCTCTGGGTCTGAGATGACACAGAACGTCAGGACAGAAAGGTGTTGCAGAGGAAAGCAGCTGGGAACTTGACACTAGGAAGCAGAGAGAGAGAGAGCTTTCACCATGAACAAACTATAAACCCCAGAATTACACCCCTAGGGACTCACCTCCTCCAGGCGCACCCTACCTGACTACCACCCAGTTAATCCCTATCAGGGGATTAATGCACTCATTAGGGTAAGACTCATAACCCAATCATTTCACCTCTAAGCTTTCTTGCATTGTCTTACACATAACCTAATATCTAAATCATAACAACTTAAAGGAGAAAAGATATACATTTGCTCACGGTTTTAGAGGTTTCAGTATGTGGTCACTTGGCCCTGTTGTTTGGGATTGTAGAGATGTAGAATGTCATGTTCATAAGCAAGTTTCATCTCATGGTGACCAGGAAAAAGATGGAGGTAAAGAGAGATGGAGACAGAGACAGAGAGAGAGAATGAGAGGAAGAAGGTGACCAGGGCATATCTCATGGACCTGCTTCCTCCAACTATTCCCTGCCTCCAAAGCTTCCATCACTGCCCAATAGTCCTTTAAAATATGAATTCGTCATTGGGTTAACATGGTGATTAGATCAGAGCCCCATGCATCAATCACTTCCTTAAAGCCTTGTTCCTGACACTGCTGCACTGGGGACCAAATCTTCAGCACACAAGCTTCGGGGGATATTCCAGACCCAAACCATAATAGTAAGAATAAAATTTTTTGAATAAATTAAGATGAAATAGATCATTAAAGTATTTATTAACCTAATAACTTACTTATTTAATTGACTATAACAAAAGGAAATATCAGAACTAACTCCCAGAAGAAAATATTGCATAAATTGCTTGAGTAACTTTATCTAGGGTCTCTAGCCTAGGTAGAATGCTTTTACTTGGCTGTAAAGTCTCTGAGCTTTCCATTTTATCTATTTGTAGTGGAGTTGTATTATAGCACTTTACTATTGATTTTAAGCACAGGTTTAGTAAATGATATAATTCAGAAAATCAGAAATTGAATCAATATAAATTAAGATCCTAGATGAATGTTTCAGACACTAATTTGTACTTAAAATTTAAAAATAGTATTGCACGAATTACAGATTTGTTTCAAACAAGTACATTTAATATATTTTACTTGTTATATTAATTATAAATTTAAAACAAAATGAAAAAAATCTTTCTTTTTGTATTAGCCAAGTCAATACCTTTCAATAACAAGTAGCATTCAGAACTCTATTTAACCACAATCAGAGGGGAAATATTTTTTAAAAAAGGATAAAGTGGTGTTTACTGGCAGAGATGCTATGCTTAAATTTCATTGTAATATAGTATTATATTTAGAATCTATTTAATCTGGCAATATAGTCTCCTTGCAATAATATTTAATAAGTGATTCTTTGACCACAGTATGAAAATTTATGAACTTTGAAGGTTTTGCATAAAGATAAACATCTTCTGTGATACCTAGGTTACCCTGTCTTATTTTCTCAGGGGATACATAATCTTTCTTTTACATCCGTAGTGATTAAATTTTTCCATGAAGCATGAAATATAATTACAGTGAGATTAGAGAGCATTGCCTACATGTGTTATAATTGTCCAGGGAATTAGCAAATTTCTTCTAAAAGTTAGCTACAGTATTTAATACTTTTTCATCATATGAAACTGGAAAGAGTTAAAGTTTCTCAATTACGTTAAATGATAAAATGTTAAAATTTCAATTATTTCTCTGTAGTTTTAATTTTTACAAAAACACAAAAAACAACTGTTTGGTAGAGTCTTTACTTCAATCTGTATTAATTAAATTCCAATTTAAAATCCTTAGATGAAATTTTGCTAAATGTCATTTGTCTTAATGAATATGTATAAAATAAAATACAGAATTCATTTCAGAGAAATATTTTCAAAGAACTCAGCGTTTTTGGAATTGAATACCCTTTTGCAGTTGACTACATTGTCAAAGATACAATGTGTTTAGTGTCAAACTGTCTAATTTTACAGATAAACCCAGAGCACGGATGGCTGCCGTACAGAGCAAAAGCACTAGAAAGTTCTGAGTAACAAAGGGAATCGTGTTTAGTTGTCAATTGTCCTTCCACTCCTTTTCTGTAAATCCCATTACTTCATCATCCACTGACAGAGCATGGAAAGAACGTGTCTTGGTTCTTGCTGTCCCTACCTCCCTTGTAGCACTTCACTCTGGCAACGTGACATTTACCTGCTAAACATTCCCTTTGTCTGTGTTATCTCCATCCTATCTATTCTCTGCATTTCCCCCAGAGAGGTGAAATATATCCTTAACCATGTGACATTACTGATTAGAAATTGTTCTTAAAGTATTCTTTCTAGTCAGAGTGTTAGCCCCTACCATAAGCAAATGAAGGCTGTAAGGTGGATAGGATTAATTGCAAAGGAAGCATCCAGGTACTCTGGTGACTGAGAGCAAATGATCAAGTGGAAGGTCATAGTCAGAATAATGAATCTGATAACCTAAGGGGTGAACTCTCCCACTCTTTTCTCCATTTAAATTTGAAGTAGAGTTTTATGTGTATTATGTTGCAAATCTGCTGATTCTATTTAGAGAAATTTAGGAAATATAAATAGAACCAAAGAACTATATCATAATTAAACAGAAGGCTAAGTCAAATGTTTTCCTTGCCTCCCAATATATTCTGCTCAGGTGAACACATGTAAAATGGATACATTGTGTGACTTTATATATGGTAGAAGAGTTACAACAAAAACTATAGTTAGAAGAGTGAATCTCAGGATACTAAGAGACTCAGCAAAGCGGGGGTCTGTTGAATTCTTTATCAACCTGTGTGGCCTCTGAGAATATTCATATTCCTTGTAGTGCCAGGCACACTACTTTCAATTAGGCTAAGAAATGAGTTGAATAAAGATGAAATGATATGACTTTTCTTTGACAATCCTTAACTCATGACTTTTTGATGTGGGGTTATAAAACAGTCAATGCTACCTAAATTTAGTCTAAATGATACCATCATGGGAAAATGAGGACTAAATAGAAGTGTTAATATAATAAAAACTTCTATTCATATTTTTATATTTATTTGAAAATTATTCTATAAAGTACAGTGATATTGGTGTTTTTTGTCATATTGATTGCAAAACTCTACCAGCAAACATGTTCCCCTGTAGTAAAAAATATATTTTGACATAGTTTAAAACAAATCTATGGGCTATTTAAATTTTATTTTACCCCTACTTAGGATAGGAATGGTAAAGAAAGAATATTCCAATTCCTTCTGCTTGACTCTTAAGTAGATTAGTAAATATCTAGCAAATGCAGTAGCCTGAAAACCAAAGTGCTCCTATGCCCAGGAACTTGAGTGAATGAAAGTCTTCTCATCTGGAATTTATATAAAATGTGGCATTGCATATAAAAGACCAAAACGAAAGAACTATTAACATAGACACTTTACCCCACTATCAAGGAAGAAAGCAAAATTGGACCATGATAAAATGAGAGGGAAAATAAGAGTCCAAAGGGATAGATAGATAGATAGATAGATTGATGGAAGTTTTGATATAGGTAAAACACTGAGAAGAGGTCTAAAATGTTGTGTTTGACCCAAGTCTGGGTGATCGGGGTGATGTGGGTTTCCTACTTGCCTGATTCTGGAATGAAGCTATGTTAGACATTTTTTTTTTTTTTTTTTTTGTATCTGTGACTGAAATATAGGACAAGAAAAACTTAAAGGTGGAAAAGTTTATTTTGAGCTCATGGTTTTCAAAGGTTCAGTCCATGCTCTGCTGACTTGATTTCTCTGGTTCTGAGGTGAGGCAGCACATCTTGGATAGGGAATGGAATAGATACAGAGCCCAGTTCATGGCAGTCTGCAAGAAGAGAAGAAGGTGCCATGTACAGATACAGTCTGCCCTCAGTGAGCTACTTCCTCCAGCTCTGCCCCACCTACTGACAGTTACCACTCCATAGGTTATTAAAATTTTAACCCATCAAGTGGATTACAACACTGACAAAGTTATAGCTTGTATAATATAATTGTTTCACCTCCGAACATCCCTGCATTGTGTAAAACAAAAACTTTTCAGGAGACATTAAAGATCCAAACCATGACAGAAGCTGACCTTGGCAAAGATGTTCTCTGTCCCTCCTGGGACCTAAGGAGCTAGTATTAAACGGAGTAACTATAATATTGGGTCAGAAGGAAATTTCACAAAAGGCTACTCCCAATCTGCAATGACAAAAGTATCCCAGAGTTATTTCGTCTTATTGGGAGACAACAATCATTGTCAATTTAATAAAGATTAAAATACAATTGCCTCAAAACTATGAAAGCACATTTTCAAATACATGTTGAGAAAATTTTAACCCAATAAAATATAGAAAAAGATTATTGAGATTGATTCTTATACTACATATTGTCCAGTAGATTGTAAGGAGATGTGTGTGCTATAGGCTTTCAATCTTTTATTGGTTTGCTCACTACTCTGTAACTAAGTGTAGATGAAAGTTGACTTTCAGAGAAAGAATGGAGAGGCGAAGCATTCCATTCTCACTGAAGTAATACAAATGATTCCTGCTACACTTAATGATCTTTTAAATTTTTTAAAGACAGCCCATTTGATCTCCATTTACTGTGATTAGATAATATCTTTAATGTGTTTCATTTATTTTTGTGTAATGATTTAATATTTTTGCTTTACTTATATTTTATTGAATTGGAATATTATCAGGTAAAAGAATTAACACTGTTTTTTCTGGGAACTTGGGGGACCAAAAATTATGTTCACTGATGCTCATCAGTCCATTTAGCATAGAAAAACCTCAGAGTTTAAACCTTCATTCTGACTTTTAATCCAATAACTGAGTCTGTATTTCACTGCATGCAGTTTGCATTTGGTCTAAATGTGTTGCCACTTAGAAGTTTTCTTTAACTTCAGTTACGTTTTGCTTCAGTTTTGTTTTTTTGTTTGTTTGTTTTGTTTGTCCAACATAGCCATTAAAATGAACAGTTTGACAGAATTGTAATCACTATATATAAAAATACCTGTGTATACACACATACATACGTGTTCATGTATTTCTCTACATACACGTATATGTACCTTTGAAAAAAAAATAAAGCAATTTAATAAGCTTTAAACATTCTCATCAACTCATCAAATGTTAAAATCAAATGCATGGGCAATAAGAAATAATGATATAATGTTGAAGTTATTTAACCTTTTTCTTAATGAAATGCATAGTGGTTTGGAAGGAGGTAATTTTTTTATACTTTGTACTTGAAATGCTCCTAATTTTTTGAAATCATGCTCACAATTTAACGTTGATGTCCTGTATAATGGAATCGCTACCTCAGTCCTCTTTTTCTAATGGAAAGTTTAAGAAATCACCCTTAATTATCTGATTTTCCCAAATGAATACGAAAACGTTCCTCCCTTCATTATTTATGACAGTCCACTCTTACATGCTTTTAAAATGTTTTTCTTTTTATAAAATATTGCATTTATTTCACATATATACCCCCAAGAACTATGGAAGCGACGTCTTATTTACATCTGTTGCCAACATTTTAACTTGCATATAGTTGACAGGTAGTCAATGGCTGCAATATATTGCTCCAAAGATTAATCATAAGTCGAGGGATTTATTCAGTGTTTCAGTATATTTATATAATTTTACGTAACAATAGAACACATTTTTGCATGTTGGTGAATGCACACAACAGAACATTTGATTAGGTCAATTTTGTCCTCCAATACCTCCCCTTTCCTCTGCTTGTCTTCTTTCTAAGGAATGCCTTCAGTGAAGTTTACAAACTTATCTGCAATTATTTTATTTTTAAATTTGCTTTGTTGAATTTAATTCTTTCTCAATCAGCCTGTCCCTGGGACAGTATGTGAGAGCTTATGTCAGTTGCCACATCAAGAACCATATTGAAATTAAGCAATGCATTTTGTCACTTGCATTATGACATGGTCTCTATAGTGTTGATGAGTACAGAAAACTGTATCAGTTAAAGGGCTTTATTACTTATAAGCAGCATACTACAAAAAAGAATAAAAAAGACACACAAAACTTTTGGCACATGACATAACCTCGGTCAAAATTCTGGTTATGCTCCTCACTCTCTCTTTAATAATGTGAAAGACAATCTTATTCAGTTTTTTCCCACTGGTAGAGTGAGCAAAAATATATACCCCACCTCACAGTGTTTTGTGATATTAAATTTTTTTTAATAGTCCATGGACACAGAAGGCAAAATTTCAAAACTGGTAATTTCTTTAACTTTCTTTTTAAATTTCTTGAAGCTCCTCAGTCTACATAGATGCTTAGCTTTGTACTGCTCACTGTTATACAAATTCTGTTTCTATTAACAACAGAGATAACCTAGTAAAATAGGTTCAGGTGGAAGATGCTTTGGCAATAGACATTAGTTACACACTTCAATCATATGATTTCCTTTGACCAACAGGCAATAGCACATGGCATGAGAAGAGATTTTGAAGAGCTTGCACATCGGAACTTGGTCTTTTGATGCTCTGCAAACCCTGAAGCTCCACTGTGAACTATCTTAAGCAGGCATGATGAATGACAAGAAAAAGGTAGCCTAATAGTGCTCATAGTCCAGACTGACAGGCATCCAGTAGCCAGACACATGAGTGAGGTCACCTGGAACCAGATAGCTTACAACCAACCTGTCAACTGACTGTAGAAACCTGAATAATCCCAGTGAGTCCATTCCAGATTAGAAGAATCATTCAACTGGGTCCAGACCAATGCTAACCTGCAGAGTTGCAAGATAAATACATGGTTGCTGTTTTTAAGTCACTATATTTTTGTGATTTGTTAATACTGAAACAAATAATTGAGGACTCTCACCATGTGTTTTTAAAAATGTACTATCAATTGACTGAAATATAGAAAAAATGAGAAAGGTTGAGAAGAGGGACAAAGGAATGTAGAAAGAATGGAAAGGAAAAAAAGATGAATAAGAAGAAGGAAGGATTTCTCTCTTGGATCTGGATATTATCCCAAGAATGAACAGAAAACTTATTTGCCATCATTTTTTCTTGCTAACTGAATAAATTAGCATTCCAATACAGAAATGCCAAATACATTAATTTAGGGGATTAAGGATAATAGCTGAGAGAGAAAAACCTCTCCAAGAGCACCTTGGAAAGGCCTTTGTCTTAAATATACCAAGAACATGATTTAACATTTAAGAGTATTTTAGTATCATTAATTAGCATAGATGACTTACACCATCCATCTAAGAACTCATTGGCAAAACTGAATGTCACAGTAATAATAGAAAGAGCAGTATGCCAGTTGGTGCAATATTAATCTTGAAGAGAGCAGAGAAATTTGAATAGGAAAGATGAATTGTACTCACACACTAGCGTATATATCTTCCTGAATTAATGTTAGATGTATTTCAATCTCACTCAGTGTAACATGACATCATAGGATAAGAATGACAATTTATGTAGCTCCATAGTTTGTTTTGTAAACAATTTATTATTCACTCTTCATACCAACAAAAACATGTTTTGTGTCTTTAAGATATAAATTTACACTTGATGCAATGTACCATGTAAACTAAAAGAGACTGAGAGTAATACTTAGTTTGTAGTATAAATGAAAGACTACAAGCAAAAGGAATTATAAATTTTAATGACAGATGTTCTCTTGGGACCTTGTAGATGAAGATCAGTCACATTTACAGCATTTGGCTGTTCCTCTCACAGTCCTAGAGTCATTTCAAAAATGTTCAAAATTCCCCAGGTGCAGTGGCTCACGTCTGTAATCCCAGAGGCTCAGGAAGCTAAGGCAGGAGGATGGTGAGTTCAAAGCCAACCTCAGGAAAATAGAGGGACTGAGCAACTCAGCGAGACCCTGTCTCTAAATAAAACATTTTCAAAAGGGCTGGGAATGTGACTCAGTAGTTAAGTGTTCCTGAGTTCAATTCCTGGTCCCTGCATCCTCCCAAAATGCTCAAAATTCCAGAAAATGTGAACATACAGGAATTATGTCACGCAACTAATTGTTCAACAAGTGGTAGAATTCATACTATCAAAATTAAAAATATATCCATTCTATAATGGCCACATTAAGATGCTATATAATCAATCATTCTAATGATGTTATTATTTGTAAAAGGTATTGTTTGCAACTGCTTTGAGAACCCCAAGCTAAAATTCTGTACTCTGTGCTAACTAGCTAGGGAAATAAAGCTTCTATGCTGCATACTCCCATGTAAGTGAATATGTGCTCTCTGTACTGAGAGCACAAAATTTAAAAAAAAAAAAAAAGAGAAAGAAAGAAAAACTGTGCAAAGATCTCTCGTACATTAAATATGTGCTAAAGACACTGAGAATATGCGGTTTGCCTCAAAGAAACACTTTCTAGGGTGTTTTTTCATCTGTAGTGAACAATCAGAGTAACGCTACATATCCATGATCTCTACTCACCAATTTTCAATCACCCCATCACCACAGTAAAAATCACTAATAGTGGTGAACCAAACCTTTGCAACTTGGAGTTCAGAGTTGATACTTGGGTCCACAAAGTCTCCTGATGACTTTTACTCTACGTACCACATTCACTGGGTATTACCAACTCTGAAAAATACAATGAAGAGGTGAAAATAAATCTTCTGTTGCTACAATTGGAGATAAAGTGGAAGGAACATGAGTTTTGCAGTCCAACAAACATAAATGCAAACCTAATGGTAAGCACCTGCTCCTTAATTTTATATAGAACTTGTAATGTTGTTGGGAGCTTTAGAAATACTGCATGTAATTTATATAAAGGTTTCATGACCAAACTAATGTATAATCTTCTAATCTCCAAAACAGAACCCATAGATGAGAAACAAAATATGCTTTCAAACGCATATTAAAGGAAATAACAATCTGCAAATCATGGAAAGGATAGATATTGAGATTTGTAAAAACTGTTGCTTATCAGTGGCTTGAGGGTAATGGAAGAATGAAGAATAGGAGTCAGTGAAAAGATGCATAATTTCTGCTCCCCTCTGTTGGGCATTAACTACATCTTGAAACTTCTCCCCAAAATCATTCCTAAATACTTCGGAACCACATGATTAGTATAGTCACAGCATTGCTACAACATCTTGGTAGCGATTTCTGTATTAGTATTTTATCACTGTGACTAAAATGCATGAAAAGAGCAACTTAAAGGATTAACAATTTATTTGGTTCATGGTTTCAGAGGTTTGAGTACTTGGTTGGCTGACTTTATATCTTTCATTGTGGAAGTGTGTTGCAAATGGAAGCTGCTCACCTCATGGAAGCCAGGGACCGGAGAGGGAGCTAAAGAAAGGATCCAAAGAGAAGATCCACCCTTTCATCACATGCCCCCAGTGACCTACTTCTCACTAAGTTCCACCTCCCAGTAGTCATTGGAGTGATTAATCTACTGATGAGGTAAGATCCTTCATGATCACATCACTTCCCAATAACCTCACCCTCTGAACACATGGGACTTTGGGCTTCAATCATAGCACATTCTAATATACAGTATATATATATATTTTAATTTTCATAACTACTAAAGGGAATTTTAGTATCTATTTGGTAGAAAAAGGATGCTGTTAAAAAGCTATAGAACATAGACTCGTACACTGAAGAATTATCTGGCCCCAATACTAACAGAACCAGGTTGGGAACATTTCTCCATAATTCAATTATTTATTGTATCAACTCTTTGTCTTTTGATGTAGTCTGGGCTTTACAGGAAATAGACTGTTCTGTATCCCCAGTGCCTAGAATAATGTCTGGCACACAATAGAGAGTCAAAAGCTAGTAGTTAAAAGAGTTTATAGACATATAAATGGAAAATTTTAAAATTCACATATAACTATTCCTGGAATATTCTACTTTATCTTACAGACTAATATTCCTAACTGTATTACAATAATTCTAAAAAAAAAAAAAAAAAGATCTATACAAAAATCTCTTCAAGACAAATACCTACGAACTATTACTTTTATATCTTTTCAAAAGAAATAGTTTTAAAAATTGTGATATTTATGACAAAATCTAAGTGAACAAAAGGGTTATATCAGCAATAAGACCCTGCAGTGGAAGTTTCATGTTCAGATACTTCATCGCTCCAATAACGACTTACCCAAATGATCTTTTTCTCTTCTCTGAACTTCTCTAATGCTGTTTGCCTCTGTTACCCATATTGTCCTGTAATAGTTAAGAGATACCTATATTTTAAAGAATAGCAATAGCTTTCTTCAATACAGACACCCACCAGAATAATGGGAAGACTTTTCAAGTCAATGCACTGAACTTCCAACATTGTATCAACAACTCAGTTATTAGCAGGGCTTATCTTAATTTTCCATGAAGTAGATATACTTTAAATTTAATCATCTCTTAGATTACAAATAGGGTTGTAAACTTAACGTGAGCTTCTCATTTCAACTGCATTCAGTATTTTCAATTCAGAAATAATTGATTTTTCATCTACATTTAGAAGCATAAAGAATGAGAGAAAAATAGTTATAATGCCATAAAATCAAATAACTATATGGGGACATATTGAAAAGCCTGATTAAAATTGAGATAGTAGCTTTGAAACATTTCAAGTGCTTTGATAGTGAAAGTAATCATTTTGGATTCCATTACTTATTTTTTTTACCTATGGGTCAAGTTCTGAACTTGGCTTTGTTCTTTCTATGGTATTTCATTTACTATGCCTATTATTTTATATATTTACTAATTTACTTAAGAATGAGTTATTAAGCAATAATTGCTTCAAATTCCTGTGGTGTGTTCTTGGCAGAGGTGACAGGATTAAAAAAAATAGATGAAGTAAGCTCTCTAGGCACAAAAGCTTTTTGCTTTTTTTTTCTTAATGAGAAAAGAAGACCCATACTGTAGCACAGGCAGCGTGAGGATTCTTGGATAATCACTTACTTTTAAACCTGATCCTACTAATGAACTCTGATCATTACTTAGTATTTCCATTAACAGACAATTAGTTGAATTAAAAACAGCCTTTCTGAACAGTTTTATTGTAATTCCTATGCTTTAGAGTTTCTCAAAAAAATTAGGTTAATTTGAATTTTCAGCTATGGTCTAATGCCTGATTTCAAATATCTCAGTTTCCAAATTTTCATTGACTAATTGGTTTACCTGTTCCAGGATTTAAACTTCCAGGCATATTTTAGATTACATAATCCTAGTGGAAACTATTAAATAGGAAAAAATGTCCTTCAGCCAAGTTAAAATAAACAGTTAAATGAAAATGAATGCAAATGTACTTGAAAATATTATTATAAAGGAGCCCATTTTTGAAAAACAAAATTAGTACTATAATTAAAATTCATAAGGTTAGCTTAATGAGAAGGAAATATAAAAGAAAATAAGTTAAAAATTATAAAGTTCAAAATTGTTTGGTGTTTAAATAATGCTCTTTTGAAACTGTGAAAAAACAAAATGAACTAGAGAGAAAAAATTGACTAAATTCAGTGCAATAGAGAAGATAAATTGAAATATCACAAAAAGTGGAAATAGGTCATGTCTCATGGGTAATGGTGAAGGAACTACATCATATATCAGGGAGAAGATATACTATATAAGACATAGAAAAGAATGAGGAAATGTTTTTTAAGTTCTCTACAACCAGTGTAGGAAATTTTGTCATCCCTATATTAAACAAGAAAATAGAGGTAACAAAAAGCTACATATGTATGCATAATATATACATATTATGTACATATGCATATATACATGTGTGTATATATATATATATGTGTGTGTGTGTATATATAGTACTTTCTAATGTTGCAATTATTTCAATTCTTAATAAATATCCTGAGTAAGTATTGACCAGGATGTGAATTAGGAAATAGTGTATTAGAAAGAAAAATGCATTAAATTATTTTATCAACCCATGCCTCAATTTTGCCCCATATCCTTTAATTCAGTATAAGCATACTGCATTTGTGTCGTTAAAATTTTGACCAATCACCCTGTATGACATCATCCAACACTAACTTTTTTCTGCCTAAGTATGCTATACCATTCTGTATCAGCTGTGTTCCCAGAATCTCATCCTTGAACATAGTTGGCCAACAGTGAAAATATGCCTGATTTATTTAGGACATGGATGTAAACGAGCAATCATTCCTCTGAAAGTTCTTGGTCAGAGAAAATGTGAAACTGATAGAGATGGCCTATTAGAGTCTGGTTTATTTTTGTTGTTTCTTGCATTATTAAGTGCTTTCTGAGTGCTGAACCTGCTGAGAGTCACCTTGGGCTAAATTGCTTTTTGTGCAAACTCAGTAGCCATAAAGCCATCATTCTGTGATCAGCTTCAATATCACATGCATTATCATGGTCTTTTCATAGCATATAGAGAATTTAGTTCCTGGATTTCCCTGTAAACTCTAATTATGCCACCTACAATGAGGCTAGGGCCTGAACTTCCTCAGATATTTCTAATAACATTGTCAGACTTTTAGTTTTCTAACTCTTCCATAATTGTGTAAAATGTGTTTCTTTATTGTATAGTATCCACCATTCTGATTCCTGTCCTATTAATTGAACCCTGGCTGATAGTTGTATCAAGCAAATATCTTGTTTTCCTAAATTTCATCATTCATAGACTTTTATTTCTACAAGTCACCTTTTTCAATTTCTGTTCTCTTAATTTATTTGCAGTACTAACATATTTTTCTCTTTTTAGACTAAACCAAGTTGCAAAAAGAAAAGAAGGAGGGAAAAAAGAAAGAAAGAAAACTTCTAATATACCTCTGGTTTCCCACTCAGGCTACTTATCAGAACTTCTAGGTAACTTTTTCTTTTTTTAAAATTTTTTTTAGTTGTAGATGAATGCAATACCTTTACATATTTATTTTTATGTGGTGCTGAGAATTGAACCCAGACCCTCACACGCACTAGGCAAGGGCTGTTCCACTGAACTACAGCCCTTTAGGTAACTTTCTTAAAAATATAGATTCTTAAAATCAAAATCATTTGATATAGATTTCAAGCAACTTTTAAAAATCCATCTGTGAGTCTAATGTATCAGCCCTGTTACCAGCTGTTATGGATTGGATATGTGGTGTCCCCCAAAATTACTATGTTAATGTAGGAATATTCATAAACAAAATGATTAGGTTATTGGAGCTGTGACCCAATCAGTCCATCCTAGTTTGACTAGACTAAGTGTGTGGTAACCTTAGTCAGGTGGGGTGTGACTGGAAGAGGTGGGTCATTGGGGGCATGCTCTTGAGACCCCTTCTCCCTTCTCTTTCTGCATTCTGGCTCCTATGAATGGAGAAGCACTCCTCACCATGACCTCCTCTATGATGTTCTGCTTAATCTTTGGCTCAGAGCATTCCTAATTTGGCCAAATGGACTAAACCTCTGGGACCATGAGCCAAAATATACTTCCTGCTCTAAAGTTTTTTGTTGTTGTTTGTTTGTTTGTTTGTTTTTGTTTTGTTTTGTTTGTTTGTTTGTTTTTTTCCAGTCAGGTATTTTAGTCACAGTGATGCAAAGCTACCTAAAACACCAATTTTAGTGGAATAGAATTACAATTACACTGATGTTATTTGAATATTAGTATGGATTTGAACCCTAGTTTGTTTAGTATGTAACTTGAGACTGTTTCCTAAACTCTCTAATTTTTAGTTTCTTCATATTAAAATGGAATTACTGATACCATCTAACAGTAATAGTGGAGCAATTTACAAAGTAATAACTACTTTGTCTAACAGAGTAAATTAAATTCAGTTAAACCAATTGATGGTTATAGAAAATTCAATAATAATTATTAGTCGTACTGCAATAATATCATCCTAAAACACCAGGTGAGTTCACTCTACAACCTAAATACCTCCAACTTATTCCATTGCATCACTGACCTCCCCCCCAAAAATCATATCCTTCTTAAAGTTTCAACAAAAATATTAGTGAGCTTATGCTGCTCATGCTAGAATTGTCTTTTCCAAGTACTGGGAATCAAACTCAGTGCCTTGCCCATGTTAATCCTGTACTCTATCACTTAGCTATACTCCTTGTCCTTGTGCTAGAAATGTTGATACCATCTTTGAATTCTCTTTCTCTGTATTCTAAACATTTGTTTTCAGTACCAGGCTAGATCCATGATAATATACACAAATATGCATGTTGTAATAGAACCTATATTTTAGTGAAATAACAATAATGAATAAAATAATTATGAAAAATATCAGGAAGTGATCATTTTGAAGAAAAGAAAATCAAGAAAACTAGAAGTAAGCTTTGTTAGTACTCTCAGTTTTTTGAGGCCATAGATTCTGCAGGGGGAAGAAGGCCTCATATTGGTCATGGAAACCGGACAATGAAAAATATTCTAACGTTTTCACAATTGGATATATATTGATAATTTTATATTACTGCTTTATTCCTTTAGAAGAGTGAAAAATTTCCTGAGAAATATGCTATTAAAATACAAAAATTTAACTACAGATAAGCATTTAAATATAAAATGCTATTATTTTGCATTAAATCATCATAATGATGTTTCCAAATTAAAACTTTAACAATGTGTTCAAAGGTGACAACTAAAGTAATTGTGTTTTCTTCAATTATCAAACCAAACAAGACTCAAATAATGTTTAATCATACTTTAGTATATCATTGCCTAAGCTAGTAAATAATGGGAGATGATCCAGAGACTAAAATAAAATTTTAGGAACAATTGGCAATTGAAGTTTTGTAATTTGAAAAATTTTGATTATATATATATAGAAATTTTCCAGCATTAAAGTAGATTGCCAGGAAGTATTATTAAGATATACACATTTTAATAGTACAAATAAGATTAATCAATTTCTAAAAATGAAGAGACACAGAACAAAATTAATACTATGAAACAATGGTAAAAATTTTCATACTGTTTCCTGATTAAAAAAGAAAAATTATGATTTAGGACTGGAAAAGGATTTGCTTAATTTGATAACAGATATCAAAAAAAGGAAGAATACCATAAACAATATTTACTGGTGATGTGCTACTCTCTGAGATTAGAAATTAGATGTGAAAGCTTTTTTATTACTATTAATTTAAACAAAAATATTTAAGAAATTACACAAATAAATAAAACTGTCTTTTCAAGTCACACATATGTGAAAGTCAGACATCAAGGAAAACCTATAAATAAATTACTAAAACATTTTAAGTGAATTTATCAGGATTACTGAGCATACAGTAAGTTTTCATTTTGACCCCTCTAAATGAAAAAGAAAAAGTAGGAAAATAAAACCATTTAAAATGACATAAAATATCATTTAAAAAAATAAATATATACAAAAAACATAAAGTACTACACGTGATAATAAAAACCCAATCAAGGTAAGGATGCACCGTATTTATGAATTGGTAGACTCAACACTATAAAGATAAGCATGGTGTACAAGAAAACAATAATATTAAGTGTAAATTCCAAACAAAACTCCAATCTTTTGCTTGAATTTTTTGTTTTTCTGTTTTGATTTTTCCAAGTTTATTCTGAAACTTATTGTGCAAATTTGAAGAATAGCCAAACAATATTGGAAACAAATAAAGGGATTTTTTTTTACCTCCTAAATATAATATTCCTTATAAAGTCAAATTAACTAAGTAATGGAAATACTGCAATTCAAAAATATCAGTAGCAAAGAATAAAAAATTTCAAAAAAGAGACACATAGGTGAACAATTGATTTTTAACAAAAGTAACACAGTACAGGGAGAAAAAGTTGGTCAATGAACAATTTCAATAAATGTAATATATAGAAAACAAATAGCATTTCACACTTATTCCCCACCAGAAACAACTCAATTCCAGGTTCAATATATATATATATATATATATATGTAAATTTAAAAGCTAAGGTAATAAAGTTTATAGAAAGTGTCAGAGGAAATGTATTTGTAAACTTTGGTAAGTAAGTATTTCTTAAACAGCATAAACATAAACACGTGTACATACAAATACTCATAAAGGACTAGGCTGAAAAACTAGAATACATTCTTACAAGGAAATTATTTTTATCATGAGTGAAAAAGTGAAGAAAAGAATAAACAATACCTTGAACACATATAACTAAAAAGTTATCTTATCCATAATATAAGGACTCCCATTCTCTATATAAAGAACTCAAAAAAACTCAACATCAAAAATAAAATAATAAATAAAATAACCCAATCAATAAATGGGCTAAGGAACTGAACAGATATTTCACAGAAGAAATACAGTTGATCAACAAATATATGAAAAAAATGTTCATCATCTCTAGAAATTAGAGAAATGCAAATCAAAACTACTCTAAGATTTCATCTCACTCCAGTCAGAATAGCAATTATCAAGAATACAAACAACAATAAACATTGGCAAGGATATGGGGGAAAAGGTATATTCATAAATTGTGACTGGAAATTCCTTAGAAAACTTGGAATGGAACCATCATTTGACCCAGTTATCCCACTCCTTGTTTTATACCCAAAGGACTTAAAATCAGCATACTGCAGTAATGTAGCCACATCAATGTTTATTAAGGACCAAACGCTTTTTGCAAAGTCCTCTATCTTTATCTTAGCTACTCTTCTCACCATTTCTACAAGACAAATTTATTACCCTCATTTTATAAATAAACAGGCTATTTTATTTGCCAAAGTTCAAATTCAAAATGAATGACTCAGTTAGCAGCTGAATTCAAGTTTATATGATTCCATTTCAGAACTTCTCTCTGCTCTGAAATACGACCAGTTAAATAGGTAGAAATTAACAGTGTAGAGTGTAGAGGAAAGAGCAGAGGAACTTTCAAATAATGTAACCTCCTGTAGAATAATGGGATTGTCTTGCAGGAAAGGTTAATTTTAAAGATGCTTTGGAAGAAAGAGGTTATTGAAAGTGAGACATTAAAATACTCTCTAGGGCATTCACCCTGTATTAGGCACTCAAAGATGTAATATAATTTTATAGCATTATTAATATGTATGTTCAAGTTAAACAAAGTTAGCCTTACAGGAAAATGTATTGCATAGTTCTCAATTAGTCATTAGGTAAATCAGGTTCATTTTTAAAAATTTTGCTAAACTTTAACCAAATAAAGTGTTCTAATGGTAAATTGAAGAGAAATAACTCATAAGTGCATCAATTTATGTTCAAACAAGAATTCTTTGTTAGACACCAGATAACTATGTCCTTTATGTGGGTAGATGCAGATAAGCATTTCTTCTCTACAGCAATATGTATATATTCATAGAATCCAGTGTTAAAAGTAGGAATAAAGGAGGATAAAATGAGAATATGTAAGAATGCATCATTCTTTATTTTACATTTGGATAAGGTTTAAGTGCAAGTATTATATAATATAAAATACAAAATTATTGATAGAGTACCTACAGAAAAATTAAAGCAAAATCCTTAAAGATTCAATTGTTATGGTACTTGATTTAAAACAGCATCATTAAATCTCCTACAATTTCTTAAAACATAAATAATCTAACTCTAAAAATGAGCTTAATTTTCTATATATTTTTTCATTCTGTACAGGGGATTGGTCAAATGATAGCATGACTACTTTACCTGAGATCAAGAAAGTTGCCAAGAAATATTTTTCTTCCCCAAAGAAAAAGATAAAAAGCAAAATGACTGATACAAAAATGCAGAGGTCACATAAGAACAATGAGAATCATTCTCCAGGAATTGGAGAACAAGGAATGGATGACCATAAACAAGTAGCCTGGAAGGAATATCACTTAGTTCTATGTTTCCTTCCAGCAATCATTTAATGAACCATTCCTTTCAGTATTGCAATTTTATTTGTTAAAAATTCTCCCTCAGTTCTTACCTTGAATCCACAAACTGTTCAAAAACTTTATATATTTGAATCTTGTGATTCATTAATATATCATACAATTTTAGTGCATGTGTTGACTTTTGATTTGCTATCTTAAAGGTATAAAAACTAAGGATCATTACAAGAATATGCTGTAAGAGTGAAGTCTAAAGAGTTGCAAAAATCTATCTGAAGAGTAAAATGACAATATTTTACTCAGTTTGTGAAAATATTTTGAAAATCAACAAGTTTAACTTATATTTTACTGAAATGAACTGTATTTTACAAGTCTAATTTATTATCTTACAATTTTAAAATCTAGATTGCTGATAAAAATTAATACTTACATTTTTGACACTATACTGTCACAGAGCATTTTACATTTTTTTTTTCGCTTAAAGTTTACCTTAATTTCAGTTAACAAATAACACTGAATTCTAGAGAAATCATGTGATCTGTCTAAACCTCAGAGAATGGAAAAGTTAGGTTTTAAATCAAGGAAGGTGTAACCATAAAAAATAGTTTCTCTCACTCATGTGTGTAAGATAAAATATTGATCTCAAAGAAGATGAAAATAAAATGATCATTATCAGGAACTGGGGAGAGTAAAGTAGAGGGTGGGATGGGGAAACTTTAATCAGTGGGTCCTCAATTACAGCTAGATAGGAGCAAGAGATTCTGGTCAAGAAGCTATAGACAATAATTATGTACAATAGAATTCAAAATGCTCAAAGAAAATATATTGGATGTTTTCACCATGAAGAAATGATAATTGAAGAGCTAGATATATTTATCCTATTATAAATATGATATATACATGTATCAAAACATTATATTGCATAAATGTGTATAATTTTTGTGTCAAACTAGATCCATTATAAAATACACAAACATATATTTTGCAATGGAAACTACATTTTAGTGAGAGAAAAATAATTAATTTTGCTTTATACATCAATTAAAAATGAGTTCAAATTTTAAAAATGGTTTTTAAACTGTCAACTTAGATTCAAAGTTTGTTGCCACTCACCAATTTTCTGCTTCTTTAGCAAATCAACAAAAAGAAGTTCTAAAAAAAATTCCATCAAAACAGCTTTTATTTTCCCTTCATAATCATAAAAGTACTACTTTCCCCTTATATAAAAAAAATTTTTTAAAGCATAAGGATTTATTCAGCTTTCCAACTTGAAAATTGTTACCAAGTTCAGACCAGAAAATAAGCTTCTGACATTTAATTTAGTGCTATTACCATAGTGTTGATTTAAAATTGGATTGAATTCTAAAAAAAGAAAAGATTATTTTACAAAATGATTATATTTCCTATTTCTCCAGAAAGAATTAGATGTATGGAAATATTTTTATTATTTTGTTAACTTTATTGATAATTATCATGTATCTACAACAAGCAACATGCTACATATAATTTTTGCCATCTAATAAAAACCACAAATCCATAAGCTAGTTGATATTTTACCCAGCATATTACTGAAAGAACCGTGGTTCAGAACCAGAGCAAAGTAAAGTATCCATTACCCAGAGTTGAGAGGCAGAGTGGAGGGATGGGTAAGGGGAGAAAATGCAGAATGAATTCTTAAGAAATCATGTTATATGCGTTTATAAATACACCACAGGGAACTTCACCTTAATGCTCAGGTAGGAAGAACAAATCAAGTATAAATAAATAAATGAGCAAAAGGAAGTCTAATAGAATTGAGGAAGGGAATGGGAGAGGGAGGGAAGAATAGGAAGTGAAAGGGGGAGGGAAAGGGGGAGGGATCACGAACTGAAATGGAATTCCATGCACATATGAGTTTGTCAGGATGAGAACCCATCTGGATGTGGTGTGGTACATCAGGTGAGAGGAGATGGTGCTCTATTCTAAGATATTCATGACCAATGAGGAGAATGAGAAGTATTAAGAACATAAAAGCCCAAAACCTTGTAAAACAGCTGTAAAGATTAAGAAATAGAGAACAAAGTTTGTTAGGTTGTTGAAATGGAGAGGATAAGAGGACTGGCAACTTAGTGCATAAAACAAAAAGAAAATCCATGGGGAAGACATGATTTCAGGTTTTCATGATTTACGTTTGGGGTTCCAGAGAAGGAGTTTTCCATGTCTTTGGTAGTCATGGAAGTAAACTAGGAGAATGGCATGGTTTTGGGGAATTTTAATATATCATTATTAGACTATGGCATAGATTTAGTTGGGGTCATCTAGTGAGATGGTAGAATAAATAATAATTAAATCTTAATTTTATCATTATTAGATTATGGAATGGACTTAGCTGAGATCATCTAGAGAGATGATAGAATGAAAAATAATTTAGCTTTGGACTGAATTCCATGAAATAAAAATATAAGCGGTTAGCCAAAATGTGGTACATGTAGCAGACAGAGAAAGGTTAGTTAGAAAAACACAATTAAAAAGGGAGTGGAGTATGTTAAAAAGAATGAATGGCCAAAGTTCAAATTATTCAATAAATTAAGGCTTAGCTGGGAATGGTAGCCCATGCCCATATTCCCAGCAGCACCAGAGGCTGAGACAGAAAGATGGCAAGTTTAAAGCCAACCTGAGTAATTTAGCGAGGCCCTAAACAATTTAGTGAGATATTGTCTCAAAAATAAAAAAATGATAAAGACTGGGGATGTGTTTAAGTGGTTAAGTGTCCCTGGGTTCAATCCTAGGTACCTAAATAATAAATAAATCAATGCCTAAAAATACTGCTGCCATTGGAGATTTCCCTCCTTTGGTAAATGTATATGCCTCGGTACATATTCTGCTATATGCTATGCACTACCAACACAGTGAGAAGAAAGCACGTATGCTCTTTCTCATTTTGGAGATTACATGGAGTAAGGAAGAAAATCACAAAAGAAAAAAATAATACTAAGTTACTTTGGGCATTAAATGGAAAAAGAACAGCAGTGGAAACAGAGAATGACCAGATTTTCCCAACTAATATTTGAAAGTTAAGACAAGCTTGTCTGAGTAAATGACATTTAAACTGTGATCTGCAACATGGCAACTTAAAAGTAACCCTTCAGAGGATATTTTCAAGGAGAAAATGGGATGGAATTTAGACTGCAGTGGGTTGAAAAATTAATGTAATATGAAGAATTGGATTCACTTTGAGGAATATTGAAAATAGGAAAAAGTAAAACTTTATGATGTGGTATGTGGGTGGTACTGATTTCACCTCATCATCATTGAGAAAGTGAAACAAGTTGAAACAAAAAGGTAAACAAAATGAGGGAGTGAGCCTGCTAACCAGGGAGAAAGAAATCTTCCAGAAATCCAAAACAGCATCAACCTCTGACATGTTAGAAGCATGTGTTGGCAAAACAGGACAGAAGGAGAAAAGCAGACAGACAGGTTTAAAAAGGCAATGACAATTGGAGAACATCATGCTAAGTGAAATAAGCCAAACTCAAAAAACCAAAAGCCTAATGTTTTCTCTGATATGCAGATTCTAATTCACAACAAGGGGTGGAGGCAGAAAGGGAAGAATAGAGTTACTTTATATTAGGTAGAGAGCGAAGGTAGGGGAAGGGGTATGGGGTAGGAAGAATAGTAGAGTGAAACAGACAATATTACCTCCTGTACATATATGACTGTATGACTGATGTGATACTACAACATGTGCAATCAGAAAAATGAGAGATTACACTCCATTTGTGTATGATTATCAAAATGCATAAATGCATTCTACTGTCATGTATAACTAATTAAAACAAATACAAAAAATAAAAATAAAAAAATAAAAAACAGCAATGATGGTCGTGTGTAGTGGCACATGCCTGTAATGCCAGTGGCTGGGAGGCTGAGGCAGGAGGATCATGAGTTCAAAGTCGACTAGCCGCAGCACTTTAGAGAGGCCTTAAGCAACACAGTGAGACTTTGTCTCTAAATAAATACAGAAAGGGCTGGGGATGTGGTTCACCTTGTTAAGTGCCCCTGAGTTCAATCCCAGGTACGAAAAGAAAAGAAAAGAAAAGAAAAGAAAAGAAAAGAAAAGAAAAGAAAAGAAAAGAAAAGAAAAGAAAAGAAAAGAAAAGAAAAGAAAAGAAAAGAAAAGAAAAGAAAGAAAAGAAAAGAAAAGAAAAGAAAAGAAAAGAAAAGAAAAGAAAAGAAAAGAAAAGAAAAGAAAAGAGAAAGAAAGAAAGAAAGAAGGAAAATAGGCAATGACTGAATGACTGAGAGGAGTGGGAAAAGCAGCAGGGCTCAGTAAGTTGCTGTTAGGACCTGGGGTTTTGCTCAGTGAACTGAGTGGCCCATGTATGCTGATCAGGAGTGACATGATGGGATTTACATTTAGAGGGACACCCCTGGCTACTAATTTGGGGACAGCATGTAGAAGTGTAAGAGGTAAGAACAGAACTAAGGAAATTATTTAGGAAGGTATTGCTTCTTGGAAAGAGGTGGTAATGACTTATACCAGAAAGATAGCAGGGGAAGGAGTCATATTCTGTTTGTATTTTGAAGACAGAGCCAATAGAATTTCTGATGTTGAATATAGGGAGGATTTAAGAAATATCAAAATCAAAATTTATTCTAAGATTTTAGATCTGGATGATGAGAAGGGTATAGTTTCTCTTAAGCGAAAGATGGGTGGAGGAATCAGATTTCGATGTAAACAGGTTGGGCTTAAGTCATCTCTTAAAAAGGTATTCAATACAGAAAAATGAATTAGAGAAGGAGGTTGAGGTTAAGGATGCAAATATAAACATGTTGAATGAGGGGTTATCATGTAAGCATGAAACAGAATGAAATCATGGAGGGAGAAAAAAAGGAAAATACCTCAAGTTTATGGACTGAAAGGAAGAAAGAAGTAAAAGAAGAAATTGAAATGATACGGAGAATATATAACTAATGAAAAAAGAAAGGAAGGAAAAATTCTAAGTGGTCTAAAATGATTGGAGTTTTAAGAAGAAATAGCAGCAACAGATGGCATTGGCCACAGCAAGGAGGGAAATTGCCCCTTTTGCGACATCAAATTTCCCTCATGTCTCCTAAAATCATTTCCATTATAAATATTCAGCAGACGTTTGTCACTGATTTTCTTACTGTTACTTTGTGGAACATCGTGGTTTCATCAGGGTACTTGTGAAAATTTATATTTATTTTACTCCTTTGTGTACATATTTAAAAGGGTCCTTATCTCCCAGTCTCATTTTTAAGGAAACTGTTTCAATAGATACATCCATCACCTATAAATGACTTCTTATAGGTTGAAAGTAGAACTGATTAAGGGAAAAAAAAAAAAAAAAAAAAAAAAAACCTCACTTATTAAAGGAAAGTTTCCAGAGAACAGGAAAGAAAATTGAACAAATTCCCTAAATAGTTTATTTATACCCAAACAGAAAAACAGTGTTTCTCTGAACCAGTCAGATTGAATGACTTTGCTTCCCTCTGAGAAGGCAACACCTGTCCTTTATCTGTGATGGATCCCTGCTGGTCCACACTGGATTGTCCTTTTGGACCTCTGACAAACTGCTGGCAGATTTCTGGTCCTCTGTTTTCTCTGACAGCTCCAGCTCTCATGTCCACCTGAGGACAGAGGCAGTCTTCCCACTAGTTCTGGGGTCTCCCCTCTGACCTCCTGTCTCTGTAGTGTCAGTGCTTTGATATTTTACACTATACTGTACAGTTTGTTGCTTCCTTTGTCATCGACCCTGTCTGACATGACCTTTGTACTTGTGCTGACATCACAGGTCAGAGCAGACCATACCAGGACACTTGATGAAATATTCATAATTCCTGTGTAATGATTGAAGTGAATGGGAGAACGTAGAAGTGAGGGTGTGCTGCCATTACACCAAGACAGCGCAGGGTGTGGAATATTCATGACAGAACAATGAGAGGTAGGTAACAAGAAGGGATTCGTGCAAATGGAACACATTGTGGAATCATATGTGTCTCCTGTGTTTTCTTCCTACACATCATTAGCATCTCATCTAGCAAGTCTTCTTTCGTGACATACCATTCGGATCCCTGCTCGCCCCTGTTCCTCTGCTTTTTTTGTGAAAACAGATAAAATGAAAGATTTTCAGTGTAATTTGCTTCCTTTCATTCAGTTTCTAATCACAACTGTATTTAATTCTAACAAAGTTCCCCAAATTGTGCCATTTGGATTTTTCCTTAGAAAAGCTTAAAGATGCTCAAAACCTCTATGAATATTATATAGAAATTTTAGTTCATCTAAATTATAGGTTTCATACTCAAGTTTGAACTTTGCCACCGCTGTCTTAGAAAAGTTTTGCTAATGCTTTATCATCTGGATTATATATGCTCTTAGGACACCTTAGAGCTCTATGAGAAGTTTATATTAATTCTGCCCTAAGGATGTTTCTCACTGGTTCATTGCATTTGATTCAAAATGGGTTTTATTTTGATTGATTTAAAATAAATGATTGATTTAATGATTGATTTAAATTATGAGCCTATTCATTGATATTACTGCATATCAAATACAGATTTCTGATTCCTCTTGAAAATATGCCCATTATCACAGGGCTCTTGCTCCTTCATGCAAAAAAAGGAACGACCCACTCCTGGTTTCCCGTGCCTCACAGAGTGGCCCATTATGTGTTCACATCCCAGGTTGACAAAATCTGACTTAGATTGTCTCTCTCATGCCTACAGGCTCTTAAAAGAGCCTCTGAACTGAAAAGTTCCTGGAGTACACTATAGCATCTCACATGCTTTTGAAAACAGAAAAATAACTGGAGGGAAACATTTTACGATAGTTAATGAATGAATATTTTACCTGGCCTTCTACAATTAAATTAAATTTCAAAATGCCAACATTTTAAGAGAATATGAAAATCAGTTCTGACTCCATGAAACAAAATTTGGGTGAACAGGTAAATCACACAATGTTCAAATTCAAAATCATTACTCTCTTCTAATTCTTTGAATTTGAACTCTCAAATATTTTTGGATGGACTGATAAAAATTCATGCTTTGAATATATTTTCTAGCTTCTTTGTTCTAATACTTCTTTTTCCCAAAAGGGGATGTAAATTCTGAAATATTAAGTAACTTATCTAATGTCACAAAGTTGAAAACAGCCAGATTTTCTGATTTCCAGTCCATCTGGAAACACTATCATTTTACCTTTAAACAATGTGAATGTGTTAATATTTAATAAGTGATTTCAAATATAATTAAGGCATAAAGAGACAACCAACCAAAGGTTTTTATTTATTTATTTCTCAAGCAGATTTTAATGAGGATTTCTACTTTCAAGAATTATAATGAATAAATTTAGAGACATAATCAAAACAACCCGATATTGCGGATGGCATTCTTATTAAATACTCTATATTGTTATGTCATTAAGTACTATAAGTCTAACAGTTTCCTTTATGAATCCTATATTTAACATTAAGAGTAGAATATTTCTATGGAAAAAAATGTTTTAATTAGGCAGATGTTTTTCTAAGTTTTTTGGCTATAAGTAAAGAACAGTGTTTGGAAGACATGTGACAATTCTCAAGATAATGACTATGAGGAAAAACATACCTGTGTGGTATTATTTGTACAATTAATCAAAGAAATGAAATTATTTTACAACTTCCATAATACAAAGTATTTATTAATTATGACTAGAATTATTTAACAAGAATTGTAAATTATCAAAATTTGAATATGTGTCCTGATTGGTGATCTTTCACTCTCAGGGTTTAGGAGTAACTTCTATTTCATCAGTGTTATGAGTTTTTTGAAATCTAGCTCCATCCATAATAATATACCTTCACCATGACAGTATCATTCCGTCTAGTTTTACTTCTCAAAAAATTGTCTGTACTCTGCCTATTTATTGCTGTCTCTCTAAAAACCCCTCTAAATCACTGATCTTTTAACTTTATCCATAGATTTGATTCTTCCACAATATTATTGGATACATGCAATGTTTATACTATACGAGTTTCTTTCAGTTAGTAATAGACCTTTAGGCTTCATGTTTTTCATACCGCCTTTATTTTTAATCTGTATATACCAACTTATTTAAACTACTTACTCATAGACTTCTCTTTCACTTCTGAGTTTTGGCAATTATGAATGAAGTTACTATAAATATCTTTGTGCAGATTTCTATGTGAATTTTTACGTGTGAACATTTGCTAATGTTATAACCATTCAGTATTTGTTTTTATACTTACGATTTTTCTAGAACTTTATTTTGATTTAATAAGAGGGTAGGCACCATCCCAAGCTTAATCACATGTTGAAGTTGCTTTTTAACCTACAACTTTTAATCTCTGCTTGGGTGAGTGTATTATGTATCAATACAGGTCATAAAAGAGTAAGAACAATTTTCTTGAGTGCACACAATTAAGAAGTAGATCAATGAAAAGAAACCAGTGACGGATGTGTAAAAGAAGAGTAAAAAAGAAAAAGTTATAAAGATTATGTTCCAAGAGTTTCTCAAGTTAGGAAATATTTAAGAATGCCTCTGTTAGTTTAGATCTGTTCAAGTTGTAGATAAATTAAATCTTTTGTTTCTAGCTTCTTAAGTTCAATACTGCATGCACGATATTTATTATTACATTCTGTTAAAGCTTTTTTTTTCATTTTAATACTGTATATCATTCCATTATTTAAATATACCAGAAGTTAATTTTATTCATGCCATTATTCAATATTTGAATTTTCTTAATTTTTGAACATTGACAGTATTGTTTCTTTGAACTTTCTTGGTAAATTCGGTGCTTCTATCTCTACATACTTATTTGTTTATACCTAGGAATACATTTCTGAAATATACTCACTGCAAAAGACCAACTTTAGCGTCCACTGCCCAAGAATTTTCCAAAGTAGTGTTGCCAGTTATTAGTCCCACTAACATGCTATCACAAGTTCTAATTTCTCCATATCCTTAGCAACACAAGGTAAATCAATTTTTTTTAAATTTAGGCACTCTATTGTCTGTGTAATAGAATTAACTTATCATACAAGTCCTAATCCTTTACCAGAATAATCTGCATATTTTTGTTTCTCCTTGGATGAAAGACAATCTATGTTTGTATAGATCAAGAATTCTTATAGTTTGTAAATTAGAGCTAACTTATTATTTTTAATTGTTGTTGTTTTTCTTTAATGCTGGGGAACCGATCCAGGGCCATATGAACCAAGCACTCTACACTAATCCTCATTCTCAACCTCTATTTCTTAGTTATTTTTAAGAATTTGCCAAAATACTTTTTAATGATATTTGATTTGCTTATAGGCCTGAGTCAGAGTTGATAGTTCAAAAAGATTCCCTACTTAAAAAAAAGTGCCTACGTGTATTCTTGAGTCTATCTGAGTATTTGAGTGGTAACGGGCCCAAACCAGGGATTGATATGAAGGAAAAATAGTCACAATAATTCAGGCAAGTCAGGATGAAAAATGAAAGATTTCATCTAAGGATTAAAGAGATCATCAGGAAACATGTGTAAATTGGCAATTACTTGAGGAAAAGAAGATCAAAAAAGACTGAGAAAAAAACACTAAGAAATTAAAGGCTAGGAATCCGAGATAGAATTGTGACATCCAAATGTCATATGCCACAATAAAAAGGACATTTAAAAAATTTGACCCTGAAATAACTGGCAGTAAAATGATTTCATCTCTGAAAATGAGGGTGGAATTTCGACAAGTGCATTTATCTTATTGGAGCTGAGGTTGCTAAGCAAGGAGTCTGGTGGAGGTTAAGATCTATAGATCTTCTCAGTCACTAATCAATATAGAGGAAAAGAATAGTCATGTTGTGAGTACACTCTCACCTAGAAGTAAGCAATGATTTCATCAGTAAGTGAAGAATTTCACTTTGGCAAATTTATAGAATTCTAAATTTTTAGCAAGTTTCTTTATTCTTCTTCAACTTAATAAGTCAATTAGATTTAACTTTGCAAAAAACCAACTCTTTGCAAAGTTCCATTTTAACTAGATTGATTTGCCCTTGAAAGAAGTTTTCTCATAATATAGAAATGGTGTCTTGTTCATAGGAAATATAGCAGTGAATGATTTTTAATAGGTAATAACAACATAAACAGTAGCAGGTAAGAAAAGGCTTTATTCCACATTTAGTAACATGTCCACTGGGGTGAATTAGAAATTCTTTTATAGCAAGATTCCTGCTTCAAACATAGAACAAAACTGAATGTTTATGTTTCAAAAGATTTCTACAGAATCTCCCAAGTCAGTTCTTAAAAGCCCCCTTCAGAAACTCAAGGAGAATTTTAAAGTTTGGAAGATTTACATCCATATTTTATTTTACTCTTTAGAATGTTATCTTTGAATAAAGGAAATCATGCTTCTAGAACACTTTCATGGTTTGGGAAATGAAAAGCAAACCTAATGTCTAAAGAAAACAATGTCATTCAAGGTCAATAGTCACATTTATATACTAGTTAAATACATTAAAATGATAACCATATAGATTAAAAGTATCTTTTTAAAGTTATCACAGCATCCTATAGTCATTATATCTGAATTTGTCATGTTTTTATGTCTTATATTTAGAATACAACTTAATCAGAATTTTGCAGTTATTTATCCTTATGATTTTTTATTTATGTCATTTAGTTATGTATACACGTGTGCACAGAGTACATACAGATCCATTATATACAACTCTTTTAGAAAATAATAAAAGTGATGGCTAATAAAGTATTAAAAATAAATGTCTTGTATTTCCTTTACATACAGGGAACTTTTATTTAAGCTATCAGTCGCACAGAAATCCAAGATAGATATTTCCTTCTCTTTCATTTAAAAGTCTGAGTAAATAGTCCAGAGCTGACTTACTAGAGATGCAAGCTTTTTTCTATGTCATTTGTCCCTTGTATGTGGAATCTTCCCCCAAGTAGCTTGAAACTGTGTCTCCAGTCCAGTTGCTGAAATTCCTATGCTGAGGTTGACAAGAAAACAAAACAGAGAAAAAAGGCAAGCTCTTGCTTTAAAGATGCTTCTTGGGGTGTGCACTCCCAGCTTCCACCGATAATCATTTTTCTAAAAGTTAAACATGATTGTGTCTTGTAAAAGAGGCTGGAAATAGTCTTTGGAGAAACCATTTGGACAGGTTAGCATGCTTTGACTAGGAGAAGGAGGACAATGGATATTGAGGGACATCTTGTAGTCTATGCTCTGACTTACTATGCAGAGTAGTGATGTGTGCGATTCTTTTTCTTTCTATGTATGTATGTGTGTGTGTGTGTACACATACTATATATATATATGTATATATATATGTTCATGTATCTTATATTGATGTGAATATATATGTACAAATGCACACACATATATAACTTCATTTGTTAAAACTGAAGTTATTAGAAATTATTTCCAATGTCAATGATTTCAAATAACAATTTTATTTAAAATAATTAAAAGTATTATTGTGGTATGCATTAAATGATAGCAGGTGACAAGCTAGCAGACTTCAGGATGTGGAAAAATACATATGAACTTCTCTCTGTGTGTATGTGTGTGTGTGTGTGTGTGTGTGTGTGTGTACATAGTACTTAAATTGATACTATTAGAAATTTAATTTGCCTGTACTCGGGATAAAAGTAGCACTGGGGAATTTTTTTTTAAAGCACTTTTAATGCTTTTGTGTCAATGTTGAAAGAATGATCTAGTGACATTTAGATGACACAATGGAGTCTTAACACTGTTTCATTGTTGCTTTCAATGTTGACATTAGGTTTAGATGAAGATAGAACTTTTAAGAGTCATTTGGGTGTGATAACCAGAGAAAGACAGTGAAATAAAGCTCTACAAAATTCTCTAAACAAAACACTTAAATAAGAAGAGTAGGGAAGAATAGACTATTATTGTTTTAAATATAAAATTTTAAATCAAAGCCAAAAATAATTTTCACAAAATTCAGATGAATTTACATTTATGTGAATTTAAAAGAAAGCATAGTTACCAAGATATTCATTATCACACTGCTGGAAATATCAAAACATTTACTGCAATATAAATGACCAATATCAGACAATTGCTATGTAAATTATAGTATAGCTGAAAATGAAATCTTAACCATAGAACTGAAATTGCTAATGTATATATGCTAGTATCAATAGATATTTCGGCTATAGTGTTATATAAATGGAAAAATGGATAAATATATGCAATGTGATCCAAATTTTGCAATAAAGAGTACAATAACAAATATACACACAAACATTATAATATTTTAATAATATATACTAAATATTAACATTTATTATGTCAATATAGAATTCTGATCATCAAAATTTTCTATATCATCTGAAAATTATTATAAAAACTACAAGTATAAAGTGAAGTAGTAAGATAATTTAATGAAGTGAGAAATATTTAAGATACATAATTCATTAATAGCCAAATTACATATCAATGTGAATATTCGAATCTTCTTTAATAAAATAATGAATGTGCATTATGACAGAATTTAAGATAGGTACATCAGTGCTAAAGTTGAATCATTTGGGATTTAAGTATTTCCCACGATTTTTCTAATAAACTAAAATCTACGTATTTGAAAACACCAAGCATAAAACATTGAATTCTGATTGTTGACATATATGGATTCTAATGTCTCTGCTAGAATACAAGAGGAGGCCCATTGCTTGCTTCCTGTTCTTAACAACCACACTCACTTTAGACCATGAGGGCCTAGGAAGATAATTTATGACTACATAATTATCTAATTACTGACAAATACACAAGTAATTGACATTCTAAATATTTTAACTTACTAAAACTTACTAATGGAGATAATACAAACCCTTGGTTTAAAAAAAATTATAGTAGATTTACATTAATTGAGGACATGACACATGTCTGGTGGCAGAACTCAGAGTCGTGCTGAAAGGCCCCAACTCCATGCCTTGAACCCTGAGTCGGGGCTAAGCCCCGCTCCCATCCTTGACTGATAAGGTCTCCAGGCAACCGCACATTCCTCGGACAAATATCTCTTAACAACCTTGGTAAACACAGGGGCCCAGCAGTCCTGTTTGTCTTTGAGACAGTTAGCAGCACAGATACCACCCTGCTCTCAACAGCATGCCCTGCCCGGAGGCCGTTACACTGATAAGCAGGAACCATAAAGGTGTCAAGCAAAAATTTCCAGGAACATAGTACGAAAAACGACCTTACCCTTTAGGTGACCCATGTGCTGGATTCAAAATAGCCAATAAGATACCTGTTGCTTACCGCGCGCGAAACCTGCCCCTTCACCCTATAAAAACCCTGTGCCCCAAAGCCCGGTGTGCCAGTTCACCGAAGCTCCGGCTGAGGTTTTACTGAGCACCCGCAGGCGCCTGTGTACCAATAAATAGCCTCTTGCTTTTGCAGCCAGTGTCTTCGCGTGATCTTTCTTGGACAGGGGGACGGAGGGTCTTTCAGTGCAATCTTAGGACTTTAGTAAGGGTGCAAGCTGGGCATGCCTTCCAGAGTCAACTGTGGCTCTCCACTAACTGGCCCACATAAGAGTATGTGTCTGTGTGTGTCTTTTTGTATAAGAGAAGTCAAAAACCTCCTCTCTACAATATTAGAGTATAATCAGGAACCTACACATATATTCCCATAGTCAGTTGAAGATGGTTCCTATCTGCTCAACAAGTTAAAGACATTTACATTATGAAATGTTGTCTCAAATTCATATTGCATTAGTGTTCATCAAGAGCTACTTATAGGACAATAAATAAAAATAAGAATAAGGGGGAAATGTCTCTATACCCAAAATATGGGAAGGTCCCAGGAAGAAATAAATCAAGGTCTAAAAATGACTTATCTCAGTTTTGGGTCCACCTCCTCTCTCCTCCACTCTTTCCTATCTCCCTCTTGTCATGTGTCTCCTCCTTCCCTTCCTCTTGCCCTCTTGTTCTGTGTTGTACTTAATTACCTCCAACTGCTAGCACCCTTTTGCCACACAAATAACATTCTTTCAGAGCCTTTCTCAGTTTTCCTATGTACCATATGAAATTTCTGGGGGGAGGGTATAGGTCACATTCACTGCCACATTGGCCCCATGTATTTTATCTTTCAAATACTCTCCAGGTATGTCAGCGTCTGCCTGCTTCCAGCACTTCCACTCAGGTCAGTTGTCTCCATCTCTCTACGATCTTTCCTAAGTAGCCTGACACATCCCCTGTGCCACCCCATCCCCAAGACACACAGATCATGCTCTTGGGTGAAATTACCGAAATAGTTTCAAGTAGCAAGCCTGATTAAGTTCCACTCACATAGTCTTTCCAGCAGCATCCATGGCCTCCCAGAACCTGAACATGTCCTGCAGAGTCGGGTGCTTTGTGACCATTCCATCCTTTTCCAACTTCTTTCAGATTGTTTACCTTCTTTGCCCCAACACCAAAATGATGCTTTCCCCCACCCTAAACGGATCTCCTCTTAAATGGACACTGCCTCTAACCAAAGAATCTTCTCTCTTTGCACAAACTCTTCTTTCTTATTCTTTTTACTTAGATAGCATTGACCCATTTGTTAGTTCTTGCTAAATGTTTTCCTTTTCTACTGCTTTGTTGAGTAGTATCCTATGTGGGAAGAGATCACTAGAAACTTAACTGGCTTAAACTGAAAAAAAAAAAAAAATTTTGATATCTCACAGTTCTAGAGGGCTGAAGTCAAATCTGTCCTGCTGAGTTAAGGTTGCTATGCTGGACAGCCTGATTCCTTTGGGAGGCTCTAGGGCAGAATCTATTTTGTTGGCTTTTCTAGGTTTTAGAGATTGGTTGCATGCCTTGGTTTATGGGAATATTTTCTATACTCAAAACCAGTTGTGTAGAATATTCACCTCTCTCTCTCTCTGGCTCTAACCCATGCTTCCATCATAATATTGCCTTCTCTTAATTGATTCTCTTGCCTCCCTTTATGAGGATCTCCATGATTATATGGAATATAATGGGATGATCCAGGATAATCTCCAATGTGAAAATCCTTAAATTAATCATATCTGTGAAGTCCCTTTACCATGTAAGTTATCATATTCACAGGTGCTGAGGAATAGAAAATGGAAATCTTTGGAGAAACATAATTCTGCTTACCCTACTAACTTTTTAAATGGAAACTTTCTCAGTTCTTCCTTATTTTATGAAACTAAATTGTGCTTTCTATCTTCATTTACTTTTTACCCTCCCCCATTTTAAATTCTGAGCCTCACGAGAAAAATTGATTTGTTGATTTTACTGACCATTCTAATGAATGTCTAGCACAATATCTGTCACATAATAGGAACTCAATAAATACTTTTAATGAATGAAGTAATGTGTCCAATTAATGTTACCTTCAGACTTTATCTTATCACAATAATTACATAAATGTGGTACTCATGGGTTCATCTTAAATCATGTGGTCACCTTTATGAGCATACCAAAGTAAGGATGAGGAAGTGCTTGGTATTCACAAAACAACTGCTACACCACCATTTTGTCTCATATTCTCCAATTTGCTAACATTAGGACAATTCTCTTAAAATCACATAGTGCCCAAAGGACTGAATAGTAAAAAGTAATGTTGACTCAAAAATGTTAAGGGTTAGAAATTTCAGGAGCTTTATTCCAATTTCTGAAAATTTATTAGAGAATCTTCTGGAAAAATAATACATATAGTAAGATTTGGTAGTTTTTAGCTATTATTCAATCAAGTATCCCAAATGATAAGATGTATGAAGACAAAATTTGACCACCTCAACACTGGGCACAACCAGGGACAATATAGTGTTATAGGTAGAATGGCAGATATGTCCTGTATTCCCAGTAGAGAGTGATTCATTTTAAATCACCACTCTAGGGTCCCAAAGATTAATAAGACAATAGCAGGGCCACACCTCTAAAAATGATTACTAAAGAAAATACACAAATAATTTTAAAAGACCTTAATTAAAGGTCTTGGTATTTCACTTGGGTTCTAATACAGAAGAAAACATTCATACACACAAACATGTCCAAATACACACATATTTTTCAAGTTCTTAAATGAATTTTTGGTGATTGATCTGTGTGTTCATTGGATTAGACTGAAGGGTGTTCACATATTTGACTAAACATTATTTTGTGTGTATATAAATTTTCTGGATGAAATTATTGTTTGAATTACCAGATCAAGTGAAGCAGATTGGCTTTCCAATGTACTTAGGTCTGCTTTACTCTGTTAAAGGCCTAAATAGAACAAAAAGTCTGAATAAGAGAGGATTTTTTCTGTCTTTATGATTATATTTAAGTGGGCCTCTGGCCTTCTCCACCCTTTGGACCTGGACTCTGTCTGGAGCTTACACATATGACTCTCTTGCTTCTCAGGCCTTCAGGCTGAAGAACTAGGGACCAGGACCATTGAACTTGCAGAACTGCACGAGTCAATTACTTACAACAAAACTATTGGATCTGTCTCCCCGAAAACATTGGATACACAATTAAAATGGTATACACAATTTAAAAATTAAAAGCAAGGTCAAAGAGGATATATTGATTCTACCAACCAGGTAGTACTCTGCTATATCAAAAACAACAACAAAAACAACAAATCTTACCATTTTATACTCAGAGTCTGAGGTAGATTCATCACAAAGCTAGAGAAACTTAAGTTTTAGGGCCAATCACTTTTTTGGACCCCTTCCAAGAAGGTGGAAGGATACTAGCAACATAATTATATGACCATACTTTTGTGTAAAGTTGTCAAAATCAGGATAATTTTATTATAATTGATTAAAACAACAGAAACACTCCCTATTTACCTTTGTTTCCAATTTAATTTAGTGCTAGTTATATTGAAGAAGCTGGAGGCATTCTTGGGATCCAGTTAATGGGAAATTGAGCTGGGAAATCAATTAATTTGTGTGTCCTAGATATATTTCTTTGGCTTATAGTTGCTTTTGGAGACATTTATTTCATTGCTAGGTGACTGATGTAGGAATGGCTTCCAGTAATACTCCTGAGCAATCTTGCTTATCCTCCCAGCTTGCTATATAAACGCCCATAGCCAGAAGTTGTATACCAATAAAAACTTTTCCCTTGAAATAAAACAACACCAGAAGCACATAGGAAGAGAAGGAGAACAAGGTCTTCGAAGCACAGAGTCAGAAACTAATGCTCATTCTCCTGATTTGAAACTGAAAAATAAAATTTCATTTGCATTTTTAAAATATTCTTAAAATACAGCATCCAATCATGATTTAAAAAGATTTTTAAAAAATCAAACTATCAAAAAGCAAATATTTGTTAAATAGCACTATAAGAGATATACCCAGTTTTTCCTCTGGAAATAATGAAACATTTCACCATTTCCATGCACTAACAATTTACATAGCATTTAAACTGAAATACAAATGTGGGAAGTGGACAACAATATCATTGTTTTAGCCTGGGCCATGAGAGCTAGTGGTCAGATGGGTCATTTGGTCCCTGTTGTAAGTGCAATGAAAGTCTCAAATTTAGGTTTATCAAGTTTTCATATATATATATATATATATATATATATATATATATGTATTATATGTTAGTTTTGCATACTTAGGCATACACTATCAAGAATTAAATATATCATTATTAGATTATATAACCTAGAACATACAAATTAATACTTGCAGAATTAATAATTATTAAGTTAAAGGCAAAATGTTTTATATTTTATAGTACATTTCCATTAAACATTTTTGTGACTGGGTAAATTTATAATAGATATTGGAGAAGTGCTGGTTTAAGATTAATTAATAATTTGTTTCTAGATAGTAAATGACATTGTGAAGAATAAGACAGGCTTAGCCAGAATTGACTCAGACATATGAATAAAACTATTGATTGCATTTAATGTGCTCAGCTGTGAGGAGCTAATAGGGAGAGAGGTAAAGTGAGGCAAGGTCTAGGATTCCAGAAAGTTGTCAAGCTGGCACTAGAAGTCAGTTTTTGTAATGCCTTGTCTAATGTTGATAGATATAGAGCAAGTAGAGATAGGAGAGAGAAATAATAGAGAGGGGTATTGATAGAGAAGAAGAGAGACCGAGAGAGAGAAAAACAAAACAGAGACACACACTCAGAGAGAGAGAGAGGGATTTTTAACCTTTCCTCTGAGAGATACAATAGCAGGACTTGCTTCCTGAGGAAGAATAAATCGAGATGGAAAAACAAAACACGAACTAAAACTAAACACAAAAAGTGCCCTGGAAGAAAGAGAATCTGGGTTGGGATTTGACTTTATCTAGTAAAGAGTACAGAATTTCAGAAATATAGAGAGTCAAACTGATTGATCAGAAATAATTTTGAAATACACTGATATAATGAAAATATGGTTTTGAAAATTTTGTTGAAAACTTAGTGGAAGTAAGTTCAGGCTTCAAAAAGCATGCTAAAGTGTTCAAATGTCCTACCTTTAAAATTCAGATTGACCAAAGGTCGTCTTTCACCAAACCTCACCATGCAGATTCCTAGGACTAAGTAAAGGGCGAGGGGTCTAGATAGAAGATTGAAGTGAAGACCACAAATGAGGAATATGTTTATGATAACTGGTATTTTCTCATTCTGGATTTGAAAACAATGTAGATTTTTCCAAGAACTTTTATTAAATGTTTAATTTAACTGTATGACAGTCACACTGTACCTATAAAAACATTTCAATTGTGATTACGAGTCTAGTTTTTTATAATGTATACATATGTATAGAGTTTCTCAAAACATGATTCTTGGATCACTGATGTCAAAATCTTGCTCATATCCAAACTCCTAGAACCAGTTCCAACTTTCTGGGGGTAAAATTCAGAATCTACATTTTGTTTTTGTTTCTTTGTTTTTTTTTTTTTTTTTTTTTTTTTTTTTTTACTGTAGTAGGTACAAGCCATTAGAATGAAATGAAAATGCTATATAAATTGTGAATGTTAAGCAATAGCTGAGTATATCAAAGACAGCATTTTAAAATATAACTTGGAAAAGACAAAATTTCAAATTGGAATTTAAGCAATCTTCAGACACGAAGTAATCATTTAGATAAAATCATTATTTTCATATGCTAAAAATGAAAACAGAGCAATGACAATATCATTAAAGATTAGTCTATGTCCAGATCAAATAATATATTTATTTTAATTTAAAAGTTGTTAGCCAAGCTACTTTTATAGAAAATAAAATTAAGATAATATTATACACTAAGAAAAGTAAAACTTACGAGGGAAAGAAAAACAGAATAAGTTCCAAAATATGGCAGAAACAAGTGACTGTAGGACTGCCTTAAGAATCTGTACGGATGACGTGATCATCTTCACTGAAATATGATTATAATCTCCAGGGTCATGGGATAATTTAGAAGTCCTTTTCTTTAATATTAAGTTCTAAAAGTCCTTGACTTTATATTTTTAAACTTGATTTTCTTTTTCTACTTGTTTAAACGACCACCTCAATCAGCTTATCTTATGAAAAAAAAATAGGGCAACCTTATCTGAAATCTAATAGCATTAACATCCTGCATATTTCACTGTCATAGCGAATCACAAATGGCCATGTATACAGTAAACTATTGATGGTTGGGGAGATAGACAAAGAGATAGAACCATCACTGCACTTTAGGCATTTTTAATAATGTAAAAATAACTTCTTCATTGATTCTAACATAGCTTCAGAAGTTAATAAGTTGCCCTTAATATATTAAATAAAAAAAAAACGATTCTTGAATATCATCCCAACACACTAACTCCATTACTTCAGCTTGAATAAAACAAAACAAACAAAAAGTCATCTAGAGGTGAACAAAACTGCACACCAACAATGATGTATGTTTTAATATAAGTGCAAGTGATGCAATTTAACACCACCATCCCTTGGTAAAATCATTTCAGGTAATGAACTTTAGGATATGTTGCTTCAAAACCACTGTGCTTAATTGATAGTCCATAAATTCACTGTCGGAGATATCATGGTCTGCAGTGGGTTCCAGCTAATTGGCACATCTCAGTGGAAATTGAAATATGCCAATTAGACAATGATTGTCTCATTTAAATACATAATTGCTCTTATGAACTATCAGATACATATGAAATTAGAATGGATTTTTGAAATGCAAAACATTGACCAAATTGTATATGTACATAATTAAGATAAATTAGAAATGCAGATGTTGGGCATGATAAAAAGCATTATCATCAAGGAATATTTCCATTTTTGTGTGTGCAGCAGTTTAATGAGTATTATAATCCATCTGGTCAACACAAACCCAAAATATACCTAATAACAACAGTCAAATATGAATTTCAAATATGCATTAATATTCTACACTAATATTATTTCAGAAATCCACCAAAGCCAAAAACTGTACAGAGTTTCTGCTTCTTCATACTGAAATGTTCTTAATTAAGGTAACTTTTTGTAGTGAACTAATTTTTCATGGCAAGGACAAAATAATGATTTTCAAAATTTCAAAATAATTTTTATGTATGTAAGAGTACAAATCAACAGGATGCTACTTAATTAGTGCTGATATTATTAATATGGGCAAATCTTTTTCATGCATAAATGTATTTGCTACAAAGAATCTTTATAGCATTGAAGATATCAAGGAAGGATAAGGTATTGAGAGTTTCTCTAGCTGTTAAAGCATTGGTATTAATTTACCAAGAATTCTGCCCTTACTTCATTGCATAACTTAATATTTATGTTTCTGACAATTTATATACCCAGAGTGCTTGTGGTATTATAAATAAAAACAGACAGTGTCCTGTTGATTTTCAAATTAAAATAATTTCAGGTAATAATAAGCTATATTTTGTGTTATTACTTAGAATTATGTGTATATATTAGGATATAAATTTTATTATGTGCAATTAATAGCCTAACCAAGTAGTAGGTAATAATATTTTAAAATATTCAAATCTATAACTCAACCAAAATTGAATAGAATAACCAATTCATGTTTCCTTTGCATAACAAATATCCACATTGTTAACTACTTTATTTTTAGTTCGCATTTATCAAATACTTAAAATATTTTAAAAGTTATTGAAAATACTAAAAGCATACATGATCAATTGCATTTAAGCAGGTTTTTTAGTTTTATTTTATATTTTACAAAATATTTAAGCATCATAGATTCTGTCTTTAGAAAAAATCTTAAAGTGTAAAATTAACAGATCAAATATTAAAAAATTCAATAATTTTGATACAAATGTTAGGTCCAGAAACATTATTAAATCAATTGATAGTCTCATAAAATGTGAATATTTCTATTTTCCTGATAATTAGTTTGGTAGTCACATTATAAAATGGCCAGAACTCCTCTCTCCCATGCTGTGCACCCCTTGTATGGCCCCTGAACCTACCTGCTGGTGGGATCTTGTTAATATGATACAGTATGGCTCCCTTGATTAGGTTTTGTCATATTCCCAACAGTGATGAATAGTCATTTCTGTGTTAACATTGTGTTATGGAAGACTGTTGTAATCCACTGGAGGTGAAGATGTCAGAAAGAAATACTGCTGGCATAAAAAAACCACATGGTAATGTGAGCTGCCTGTGGGAGTCAAGTGGGAAAGAGCTGAGGACAGCCTCGAAATGAACGTGGGCTCCATCCACAGCTAACATGAGGAATCTCTCTCTCAGTCGTATAACTACATGGGACCAAAATCTGCAGGAGGAGCGCTAATCAGCCATCTCTTAGATTTCTGCTTCCTAAGAACACAAGCAGAGAACCTCACCAAACTATACCTGGGGTCCTAACTCATAGACACACCCAAATAGTAAAGTGTGTTACTTTTTGCCACTAAGTTTGTGATAATATTTTATGTCAAAATGGAAAACAAATACACTTGCTAGATATTATTTTTAAATTAGTGTCAAATACATGAATACCACATTTGAGTTTAATTTTCACTTCTTTGAATTCTTGTGATATTCATACCTTTTATTTCGTGGCTTAAGAATTAATTTTTAGTTTACTCTCATCTTACCTTTTATCATTTATGAATTGTTTCTTTTAGGCACTTTGAAAATTATCTTTAGGTTTATTATACAGTAATAAAAAATTTCCACATTCCATTTAAAATTTTTCTTTTAAATTGTTTATCACATTTTATATATGAATTTTGTTTTAAGTTGTAAGTTTGCACATCCTGGTTTATTTTGTTTGCTTGTATTGACACTTAGAAAATTCCCTAAGTTTGAAATTATATTTGATTGGTTTGCTATTAGATCATTTATATTTCATTATTGAACTTGCACTGTAAAGTGTAATGGAAGATACAAGTGTTGATTTTTCAGTCAAAATGTTTTCAGATTTAACATTATTCCTCATATTTTCACTTTCTTTTTGCACTGTTTTACAACAAAACTCATTACATGCCAATTCCAGAAGTGTCCCCTGCCTTCTATCTTCCCTGCTAAAAACAATGACTGTGCTCTTTCAAACACTTGCTTCATGATCTAAAAATTATCTGCAGATACCACCTCTGACATTTTGCTTTCCTGAAATTCACCTGTCCTTTGAGAACATTTTGAAAATACAAAATGAAACTAAAACCAAAAGCACCTCCATGAAATTAATGTTGATGATCGTGTTATAGCCTAACAAACTCAGGGTTGGGGTATGAAATAAGTCTTTTTTTTTTCTCTCCCCGTGACAGTTTTCAAAGCAGTGCTTGGCCGCTTTCATAGAAAATCTCCTGCTCCTTTTCCATTTTTATCACTACTTCCATCTGCCTCCTCCATCCCTGTGCCTTGCTCTTTGAAGAACATTAACACTGGATTCCATTCTTCTTTTCCACATTTGCTGTTACTATTCAGGTTTTTTGAACATTCATGTGTGTGGCTCATCCAAAAACTTAGGATATTTTTAAAAATTTCTTCATATCTAATAACTCATCTTTCAATCTCCTACAATTATTGATAGAATTCCCAATAACCGCAGAAATTAATTGCATAAGAATCACTGCTTTGGAAACAATGTCCACGATTTGTACACTCAAGTAAGTGTTCAGTTTTATTAGTACCAGCACACTAATCCCTCCAATTACATGTTGTCAACCTGTTTCTGCCTTTACTTTTCTCTTTATTCAACTCAGCTTATCAGCTTAATAATTTAATAACACTTATAAATGCTACTTTCATTTTCTATTTCTACATAACAAATTAAAGAAGCTAAGAGACTAGTTAAAACAAGAAAACAACAAAAAGAAGCCTCTTATTTATTACACTCATCTTACCTAACCATGTCCATGATCAGGAGAACAGCCAAATTCACCTGGATGCTTTGCTCAGGCTGTCACAAAACTGCAATCAAAGTATTAGATATTTTTCCAATCCCATGGGAAACTCAAATTTCTCTTCATAACTCATGTGATAATTGGCAGAATTCATTTTCTCATACTTACAAAACTCATAGAAATGTGATTCTCCCAAAATAGTGGGATAGGACAACTGAATTCAAGGAAGACCTAAATCATTGTATGGGGACGTATAGGTTAGACTTACCCAGAACAATCTCCTGTAACTCAGTACCAAACTGATGGGATCCCTAATCGCATTCAAAAAACTCCTTTTCCTTAACCATATAACTCAGTTTAATTACAACCACACTAGGGGTGGGAATTTTGGGGTCCATTTTAGGATTTTATGTGCCACAAATACCAGATATCCTTTTGACCCTCTATCATTCCCATTTGTACCTCCTCTGCAAAAGAGCACTGCTGTGTGAGCCCGGACATCTGCTTCTTTCACCTAGAAGCACTATGCTAGGTCAGGTGAACCTGGTTGCGTAATATTACATTTAAAACTTAGATTTCTCTTTCAAGTGCCATATACAATGGGCATTTGTTTACATGGTTCTTCTTAAATATATCAGTGATACTTTATATTCAACATATACAAGTCTAATGTATGTTTACTTCCCTAAAACACCAGTTTTGTGTTCTCTCAATTAAAAAAAGACATCGCCAGATGCCAAGTGCTCAAGCCAGAAATCTGGCAGTCAATTCTGAAATGTCATAGTCCCTTAGCCCCAAATGTCAATCACTAAACACAGAAATACTAATTAATAGCTGCTAAAATTATCTGTTATGCCAAGGAACGCCTACATTGGGTTATCGTGTGAGCAAGAGTAAACTTTTGATAGGTCATGCATGGGAAACTGGAGCTCTTCATTTCAGTCATGAGATTACTGCAAGTAATGTGGATATAGATTTTTGAGGTTGAATACTATAATAAATTTTAAAAATTAAATTGTGTGACATCAGCTTAGCAGGTAACTGGCAGTTTGACAAATAAATTAATACAGACAGCCTGAATTTTAGGGACACATTATGCCACAGAAAAATCTTTAGTAAATATAAAAAAGACAAATTAAAAAGCAGTTGTCTGTAATAACTTGAAAGTTAGACTCCATACACACTAAGCCTATGACTCCAAAGGAAGGGAATGGGAAAGAGAATCACAGAAGTGTAAGTCTGGTCATTACTGACTATGTTTAATAAGGTATTAAAACAAATAGATGAGCTCAAGGAAGCACTAGATCATTTGGAAAGAGACATGAAAGCAAAAGTAATCACGCATTATGGTGGATGCTTATAAATTCAGAAAAGCTTCTATGTCTGAATTCCACAACATAGAAAATTGATTAAAAAACTTTTGAGAGCAAAATCTCATTTTGCAAGCAGACAACTTGAGCTTCTGGCTTCTCCATTCAAGCAATGTTACTGAACACAGGGAGTCAGATATTAGAGCTAAAAAGCATAAAATAATTAGTATTAGGAATTGTGTCTAATTGTGTTTGACAATTAATGTTTATGAGCTAGTGGAAAATGGATCACATATGTGGATTATCTGACCTCAAGGAAGTAAAGCATAACGTTTTACTCCTTAAGTTTGGGATCTCTATAACTACTTCTGACCAAAGGTTTCAGTTTGAAAAAGAGTTGACAGAAGAGTAACTTTGCAGTGAAAAACCTAACAAACACTATCTCCATCATCTGATCCAGGTCAACATCAAGAACTGCAAGTCAAGCTGATGATACACATGAACCAGGGTCTACTGTCATATAAAGTCTTTTAACCTCTATGGATTTTCTTCCTCAAATCCATAAACCCTCATGAACCCTACTTTTTGTTCTTTTCAGGCACTCAGCAGATTGGATGATACTTACATTGGTGAAGGTAACCTTGTTTACTCAATCTATCAAGTCAAAAGCTAATATTTTTCCCAATCACCCTCACAGACACAACCAGAAACAATGATCTATCAACTCTCTGGGCATCCTGTAGCCCTAACTGACTGACATACGAATTTATCATCACAACCCATCACAAATACCACATCTTTAATGACAACATTTTTCTGAGTGTATAGCTAAAGTTTTATTCAGGTGATTATAAATAACAGATGTAGTTTCCTGAGATTTGAATTCTTAAGGTGATTCATAAGCATTAAATATATTGTTGTCTCATTCCAAGTACTAAAGTAGAATGAAGAATCTAAAACAGGCAAGAGAAAAAGTGCTATAGGTGGTAGATTTGAAGTTATAACATTCCAGAGGTTTTCAGAGTAATAAAAAAGTTTTGAAATTTTTTGTGTGTCCTTTTGCCCCATTGGCAAATTTATAAGAATTTTCCTTTTTATGAACTATCTTTAGATCTCTGATATTATTTTAAAATTTATAAACATGTATGGAAATATTTGTCACATCTTCAAAATAGATGAGGCATTGCTTCAATATTCTTTTATGCTCTTAGATTAAATTCTTACATGAAGTACTTAAGTAGGAAAATTGGTGCCTCTCTTTTGACTCCAGAAGAATAAGATAATTTCGTACATTCTAATTAAGTATAACAAATGAAAAATGTTACATTGATTATGAAATTAAATATCCTATTAATGAAATATTTAGAGAGCTAATATTTATTAAAGCCAGCAATTCAGGAATTTAAGACAGGTAATAATAAATACAGCTGGCATTGTAATTTACTCTCCTCTTTGAGTCTTAGCAAATTTGACTGTACATTTAATAAATAAGATGCTTTGAAAATTAGCATATTTCTATGTTGACCTTAATATAAAGAATATTTTATCATTCCATAACTTTTTTTCACTATGTAGTTCATCAATCAGTTTCTGAATTGAGTTGTACAAGTTAAGTCCTTGGAATCAACTTGACTCCTTTTTTTTTAGTATCCAAGTTCAATACTCAGGTAATGTTGGCCATATGCAAAACTTTTCTGGAACACAATTTTTTTCTCTCCATATCTTCCACCACCATCTTGCTGCCATCAAAAATCACATAGACACCAAGATGTTATCCCCATTTCCAAATTTGCCAGTCATGGATATCTTCAACCTAACACACAGAATAATCCTTTAAAAATATAAACAAGTTTATATGGATTTTCTACTCAACACTAGTAAATTCCTAATTATCTCACAATCAGAGTCAAAAATCCCTACAGCATCTGAAATATACAGTGAGATCTTCATCCTTCTTGAACTTCATCTCTCATTAACCCTACTCTTCCTCATTCCTTTCAAGATATTCAGTCCAGTATAGATCTCAACACTTTTCTACATACCTCAACTGTTTTCCCTCCAGATACACAGTTTTCTCTCTGACCACATTCACATCACTGCTTTCATATCACCTTATTCACAAGACAAATGCTCTGAAATTTAATACTCTTCTTCTAATACCCTGGTAATCCTTTATTATTGTTGGGATGTGAGATGTCACCCAAAAGCTGCTGTGATAATGAAAGAATGTTCAGAAGTGAAATGATAATTTATGAGAGCTGTACCTAATCAGTGGGTTAATCTATTTTATAGATTAAAAATTTCATTATTGTACTGGGTGGTAACTATAGGTGTGTGGCGGGGGATGGTTGGAGGAGGTAGGTCACTAGGAGTGTGCCCTTGAGGATCATATCCTCCACGTCTACCCCAACTTTCTGCCTCCCATGATCAGAGCAATACTTCTCTGCCATGCTCTTCTACCATGATGATCCACCTCACTGTGAGACAGACCAAGAGAGTCTACTGACCATGTATGGAACCGCAGAAACCATAAGCCAAAATAAATTTGTTCTTGTAGGGTATTTGGGGTATAGTGATGAAAATCTGGGTAACATACTTTTATTCCTGACATATTTTCTGATCATGATATTTATTATTTAAAGTATTATATACTTTAATTATTAACTCTCTTCCCTACTAGAATATCTTCTTCATGATAAAAAGTGCCCCAGCTGAGAATAGTATCTGCTACATAATAGATGATTACTTGATATTTTTAATATTTTTGTGTTAATAAGCATATATACAAAAATGTTATTATTACTTTAGTTATAGCTTAAAGAGTAAAAACAATTTAAAAATAATGGTTCTTAGATTGTACCTTTTATATATTACTGGAGTTCCCTAATTAAACTCATATAAATAATGTAAACTAGAGTTCATAGGATTTTAGCAATAACTAAGTTTTTAAAAGGCATGCAAAAGAAGAGAATAAAGTTAAAAGAAAAAAGTTAGGGCTGAGTAATTATTCCAGTCAATTAATTGGTATATATCAAATGCATGAATTTTCTGCTAATGAAATTCTCTTCATTATGCTCATCATTAGAATTTTCTTTAATCCTAACGGTGCTAGCCCAACATTCTTTTCTCTCTGCATTCTTTTACACAATCTCCCCATGTCATGCCTAGAAGGTCACCAAGTTAATTGGCTGTTGAGTACTTAAAGTAGTTAATTCCATCTTATAATTTATCTGATTTTCAATTTTGAAGTTCTTTGGTCAAGGTTACAAGATTAACATAACCTCAAATCAAGAACATGTATCTGGGCACAGCAATGCTTCACTAGTCAGTAGTTCAATGAAACTCCTGACAGGATGTAATTGCATGAGAATTCAACTGCATTCACCAAACCAGAGAGCACATCATCTTCTTTCCATATGACATTTATGTTAGGTTGGTAACAATTTCAAGGTATTGTGACTGGGAAGTGGGAAACGAGGGGTGGGGAATAAGAATCATAACATGTTTAGTTTATTTTCTAATGCTCAATTTACATTAGTAAAAATGTATGCTTAGTGATTATTGTTTGGTTTGTTATAAAGTTAATTTCTCCTCTTTTATCTTATAATACAGTGTTCAAAATATACTAACTTGTTTTCTTTACAATTGTGCAAAACATTTTTAGTTTTATCTTTATTATACATTGTTCCAGGATTAGTAACTTGCCCAGTATTTTAATGTTATAACAGTTACTGTCATAAATCAGGACTCAAATATGTTTGACTTAGGTATCCTTACTTTCTTTTACATGAATTGCAAACTCATACAGGTAGCCAGGTAATAGTAAATCAGTGAATCATAATGGGTGCATGAAAGTAGAAAATGAAGAAACTGGCTATTCAAAACTGCATGTCCGATCAATAAGGAAAGCTAATACTTAAATTCAATTCATTGAGGCATTGTTATATTGTAAGCCCAAAATTGCAGAATTTCCCATTTTAAGCCAGATCTTAGATTTCTAAACACACATGATTTGTAGATGTTAATTTATTTTTTACAAAGAGCGGGTTGATTGTGGACTGTAGGGTTGCACTATATCATTTTCTTTTTATGAATTTAAATGATGAGCTGATAATTTTGTTCTTCAAGCTGTCAGTTTCCAAAGAACCATTATTATCATAACTCATTAAATTCTATCCTCTTGAGATCCTGCAGATGAGTGGTTTCCAAACTGAGTCCCACTCAACTTCAGGATCCACAGAAGTAGTTAATGAGCCTTCGCTGTAGGGAATGAGAGGAACACTGAGTAGTCAGGGTTGTTGACTTGCCAGTCTTAATTCAATCAGCATAGCTTTTCTTTTCTTTGTTGTGGGAAATGTTGACTCCTAAATGTTCTGCTGATAAAAATTCTGAAAGTCACTGTTCAATGATATGATTATCAGAACTTTTTAATTACCGAGAAAGTGTTCATTCAAAATGAAATAAAAATTATTAAATGCATTGGTGAGTTTTGAGTATTAGTTTCTACTCTAGGAATTGTCATGTGACCTCAATGAGTTTAATGAGAATCCTGGAAGTCTCTCAGCTGCTTTTCCTAACACACATTCCAATGGAATCAGTTTTTATGAGTCCACAGTTTGTTTTATTCAGCTCTTTTACCTTCTGTAGGAGGGAGGAGGGCAGTTTTCCCAGGAGGAATAACCTGTTCACAGGTTGTTCACATGTATATGATTTGCTTCAGAGAGAAGTGTTTGACCATGTACTAAGTTTTATTCTTGTCACAATGTTCATGCTTTTGATAAACAATCTGTGTATTCCTGGTGTTCCACCTCATGTGTTATTTCTTAGACTCACAGATGTTCTGCTTCTTTTTATAGAATGATGCAAAGACTTCTTCCCTTTACTCTTTATGGCTGAAAATTGAAATTTTTCTTAGCTTGATGTATTGTAACTTCTCATTTTGCCTTATTTATGAATTTTTGTTGTTACCATTTTTTTTTTTTTTTTTCAGAACTGGGAATTGAACCCAAGGCCTCATGCATGCCAGTCAAGTATTTTACCACTGGAGTCACATCCCAAGCCCTTATTTATGAACGTAATAGTTACCAATAATATATTTGTAGTTTCTTAATTGTACTTGAAAATCATAACATTTCAATATCTAAATAGACATTAAAAGATTTGCATTCTGTACATCATCCACTTTAATTTTAGCCAGATGGCAGAGTAATATAATAAATAACCAGGTTAATACATTCAATCAAATTAAATTAAAGAAATATATTACCTTCACATAAATTTTGACTAGAAAAAGACAAAACATTTTAAAAATTGACAACATGATAAAGATTCAAGGATAATTTTAAGAAAGCAGAAAATAATGGAAGACTATTGTCTTTCTTTGTTTTGAGAACAAATATGAGTTACAAGGGATTGATTTTCTATTCTTTAAGACAGATTGATACCCTTACATCAGAGCCCCATTACCTTGAAACCAATCTGACACTACCCAGGAACTACCTATCCTATATGTTCCTTCCCTGCTCTGTATTTAACTGAGTTGTCACTGACTAGTTGAAATTTGTTCATTGCATTTCTATTTTATATTAATCTTCTTTGTGTTTAAACCCCACTTTCTACTAATAATCCTCCCCAGACATAAGACTAGTATTTTAACATGTTCATATTACAAGTGTACATCTTCTTTTATTAGGGAGAATACTTTCCTCTTTTTCTGAGCTTTATGGAATCTAAATCCTCACCTTTTACTTTAAAAAAATTTTTAGTTCCTGATGGACTTTTATTTTATTCACTTACTTATAAGCAGTGCTGAGAATCAAACCCCGTGCCTCACACATGCTAGGCAAGTGCTCTGCCACTGAGCCACAACCCCAGTCCCTTTCCCTTTACTTTTGAATAGCATTTCTTCTGTGTCAGATTCAACACTTTAGGAGAAGGATGGATTTGGATAACTTGTTGCAAATCCATTAATTTGCCTATTCTCAAAAAAGCCCTAACAACTCTTTTTTTTAAATTTTAATTTTAATGTTTGGCTGGTGCAGTGAACTTTATTGATGGTATGTGATAGTAGGGTTCCCTAAGCCCCTTTCCTTCTCCAGGGGGTCCAGGATGGAAATGGGGGGGTATATTCTCAGTGTATTGAGGGATTAGCTAGGGGCAGAGACTTCCCAGCAGTTGAGGGTCTCTCTATTCCTCTTGTTCTCACCAGGACAGGTGGTCCAGAGGTTCTTACTCCTTGGGGCCATGTGAACCATAAGGTCCACCACCTTGTTGCTATCCATTGCCACACCAGGAAATTAGACTGACAAAGTGGTCATTGAGGACAATGCTGGCCTCAATATTGAAGGTGGAAGAGTGGGTATCGCTGTTAAAGTTGCAGGAGATCACCTGGTCCTCCAGGTAGCCCAGGATGCCCTTGATGGGGCCCTCCGATGCCTGCTTCACCACCTTCTTCATGTCATTATATTTGGGAGCTTTTTCCAGGCAACAGGTCAGATCCATGACCAACAATTTAGTGGTGGGCACATGGAAAGCCATGCCAATGAGCTTCCCATTCAGTTCAGGGATGATCTTGCCCATAGCCTTGGCAGCACTAGTGGATGCAGGGATGATATTCTGGGCAGCCCTACAGCCGTTATGCCACAGTTTCCCAGAGGGCCCATCCAAAGTCTTCTGAGTAGCAGTGATGGCATGGACTATGGTCATGAGTCCTTCCACAATGCCAAAATTGTCACGAATGACCTTGACCAGAGGGGCTAAGCAGTTGTTGGTGCAGGAGGCATTGCTGATGATCTTGAGGAAGTTGTCATACTTCTCATGGTTCAACCTATCTCAAACATGGGGGCATCAGCAGAAGGGGCAGTGATGATGATCCTTTTGGCACCACCCTTCAAATGAGCCCTCTCTCCATGTTAGCGAGAATACCAGTGGACTCCACAACATACATATTCAGCATCACTCCATTTGATGTTGGTGGGATCTGATTCCTGGAAAATGGAGATGGACTTTCTCATGATGACAAGCTTCTCGTACTCAGTCTTGACTGTGCCTTTGAACTTACCAGGGGTGAAATAATACCGGAACATGTAGATCATGTACTTGAGATCAATGAAGGGGTCATTGTTGGGGACAATATTCACTCTGCCAGAGTAGAATCAACCCTGGTGACCAGCACCCAATAAGCCAAATTCATTCACTCAATCCTTCACCACTGAGTCTCAGGGACACAGCTGGCACTGCATGAGAGGAGATGTGGCTGTTTGTTGAATGGGGAGGAGCAAAGAGCATCCTAACAACTCTTTATCAACTGGCTTTAGAAATGTAATTGATGACAAAAATTCAGTTTTCTGAGATTTGGTATGCACTTTTGGGAGCCAATTATGTTAGTCAGCTTTCCACTACTGTGACAAAACCTGATTAATTCAATTCGTAAGGAAAGGTTTGTTTGGTTTATATTTCAGAGTTTTCAGTTCTTGGTCCCAAGACTTCCAATAATGGAGGAACTAATTTGTTCCTATTTCAACCTTAACATAGTCACCTTCCCTACATAAAAAAGGCAATGGAAAATAAAAACAAATAAATAAATAAATAAATAAATGCTGGACATAGAATCACATGACTGTAACTCCAGCTACTTAGGAGGCTGAGGCAGAAGGAACACAAATTCAAGGTCATCCTGGAGAACAATGAGAACTCATCTCAAAATACAATTTTTAAAATGGCTCAGTGGCAGAATGCTTGCATAGCATGAGGGAGGCCTTGAATTTAATTCCTAGTACCACAGAAATAGACAGATTTATAGGTAGGTAGAAAGATGTGGGGGAGAAACCAACAATAAAAAAATGACCATTCTGGGGTAAACATTGAGACAAAGGTAAGCATTATTTTTGTTCCATGAAGAATTTGTGATTACACCATAACTTGCATTTGCTAATTCAAGGATACATGCTGGCCTTCTGCATCAAGACTATACATACTTTAAGTATTTTGCCCTCTTGAAGTCACAGTCAAGAATGACTCTGAATCTTTGGCATTTTTTTCACCATTAACCACATTGTAGCAATTCATGTCCTTCTTATCTATGACTTCATTCCAGTGTGTTATAATCACCTACCCTAATTCTTTCTACTTGCTACTCCAATACAAAGACCAACAAATTTGTGGGGTGTTGCTAGGATATACACCAGCAACCCTATGACTACTGAAGCATCCTGTTCACTGCAGAGTCAGTTATATGACAAAATTGGTGCCCATTAAACAATGATTTTTTTAATATGTAATGGATTTACTTCTTAAGAGCCTAATAACCTATTTCTTCAACATCTGTACCTGGAGACTGAAAATATCATAAGCAATGAGGAAATCTCAGGCTTATGAAGTGAACCGCCCCCCAAAGGTAACTGTGCTTTCTTTTCAAAAGGGACTGTAAAATGAGGACCATGGAACAGATGTCTTTTCATTCAGGTATAATATCAATACAAATCAAGAGCTTTCTACATTTAACATTTGACATTGTTTTGGGAAAGAAGAGAAAAGATACCATGTATTTAAAATACAATTATTACCATGTAGTCACTTGGTAAGGATGTGTCTCCTGGACATCATAAACATGTACTCCATCAACTGGCTCAGTTGTACATATACATCCACCAACCTCTGAGGTCAATGTAATGCAATAAAAGTTTTAATTGTGCTTCATTAAATCTTTAAATGGCTATGCATATGTAATACTATGTCCAAGTTCTACCATACATGTGTCTTAGATATATGTAAGCTCAAAAGTATTATGTTCACTCGTTTACATAGGACCTTATGCCATCATAATGGAATTTATAATCAATCTGATCCATTCATGATTCCTGTCAGGATGTGGTCACTTTAATAATGTACCCATTATTTCCTTGGTTCACCTCAGCAAATTTATCTAATTTTACAAAGAAGTTTCTGTGTCCAAATAAATTTATCATAGTCATTTTAGGTTGTGTCATTATATTGAAAAATAGTATTCAAAACTCTCTATATTCATAGCTGCCTGTCCATTAAGCATCACTCACAATCCAATTGTTACATAGAAATATCAAGTGGGCCTTGTAAAAATGTCTACACTATTACAACTCCATTAGAATGAAATTGAAAACTAGCTACCCCACACCTTGCCTGACTAGCACCACATTTTCCTATGGCAATTCACTGCCTACACTTCTACCCATAAAATACCACTCCATAATGAATATACCTTCCACCCTGCCACTTTCCTGAAACTAGATTGCCACAAAACACTAGTGCTCAATCAGAGTCCCAAAGATACTGAGTGAGAGTAGGACACACAAAAAGCACAATAGGACACCTGACAATATGTCAAGAGAGTTACCTATTATATGCTGATGGAAATTGAATTCCCAGAGATAAAATGTGATTTCTAAATGCCACATGGATTTCCATCTGACACATTCCTACCACCTGCTTCTGATGAAAATTGAAAGATTGCTTGCTAGAGCTGGTCAAAAATTATCAAATCAATCAAATCCACTGCATCCTATTTTCAAATGCCTTGAAAATACAAATCCTTTCCATCTTCCTTGACTATGCTACACCTCATTCCCCAGACCCTATGCTGCATTCTATTTTCATATGCTAAGATCTCATATAGATATAATAACTAACACTAGAAGTTTATTCATAAACCATACCAAGATTGAAATAATTTCTCTAAGAAGGCTGTCCTTGCCCTCATTACGGCTTATTGGCCATATTCTGTATTTTTGAGCTAGTTTTAAGGTGTGTGGCTCTATGACTCATCCCATTTACTCATTTGGTCTTGTTTACTTTAGGTGTCACTGATATCCAGGGATTTTTTTGGTGGGGGTTACTGGGAATTGAACTCAGGATCACTCAACTACTGAGCCACATCCCCAGCCCTATTTTGTATTTTATTTAGAGACAGAGTCTCACTGAGTTACTTAGTGCCTCACTTTTGCTAAGGCTGACTTTGAACTCAAGATCCTCCTACCTCAGCCTTCTGAGCTGCTGAGATTACAGGCATGCACCACTGCACCTAGCTATACCCAGGTTTTAATTTTACTGAATTGATTCTGACAGTTTTTATGGATCTGTTCTTGATGTAAAAGAGCAATATAGGTCCTTGTTTTTTCTGAAGCTCATTTCTGAGGAACAAGAAACGTGATATTACGACATAGACTATACAAAGAACAAATATAATGCCTACCTATGAGACCTTGGGAAGAATACCTTAGAAATTATCCTGTTCTTTCAGCCATGTGCATGAGTTATAGGCAAATACAGTTTCTACTTTTGGTGTCTCTAGGAATGTGATACATAAAGTCTATATTTTGAATTATTTTTTATTAAGTCATATCTTTTAACCTCCAGTTATTTATAGAAGTGCTTGGGAAGAAAGGGAAATTTGAAAAATTTACTAGCAATGGTAATTTCCATGATTTCTGGGAGTCTGGAAAGGAACTCTGATAAAGATTTTGATATTGAAAATAATCAATTATTCTTCTGGACATGATATTGAAGATGCCCAATTAGTTAGCATATAATCTTGGTAGGGTCAGTTTATATAGTTTGTAAACACAGCATTCATGATTGTACACAAAAACATGTAAAAACTGTAGTCTATAAGATAACTAATATATTCTGCTGATATTAAGAAAACATAAGCACTTTATCAGTCATTTCATTTCTGCTTCTATCCACCTCTATTTTTCCTGTGTATTCCTGAAGCAACTGACTGTATGTATAAAATCATAAAGAATATATGAAAACTAATTTGCTATTTACTCAAACCTCCTAGGATATGAAAGTATACCTATTTTGTTAAGTTTTAGAAACTGATTAAATTGAGTAGTTCTCAAAGAGTAGCTTTTCCTAAATAATTAATGCAATTTTTTTAAAGTATTTACCTCCAGGTTAGTGTGTGCCCTAGAAGCTTAGGGATACCTATGTCTTATTTTGTAGATAAATGTTTAGAGCTGAAATCCATTAAGACTAATCAAACCTGAGGCATTGTTGTAGCATGTTAATTTACCTGAGCCTATTAATTCATGTCTGCTTCAAACCATATTTTACTTAACCAAGGGTCTGGAAATTAAGATAAAACCATTGCAAAATGCATATAAAATGTCAAATATATGCGTGTGTGCAAACATATATGTGTGTATGAATAAAATAAAAATATTATAAAGTCAGTTCAAAAACAAAGGCAACTTACCTGCAAATATTTGGAAGAAACGCTTTTTATAATCTCAGAAATGAATAGCTTTTCCTGCAATCTGTTAAATGTACATTTGTTCCAAATATAAAATAAGGTTTTGGCCAATTGTTTCACATGGTAGCAATGTCAATGCAACTTAAAGACAAAGTGTTCTACATAAGATCTGGCAATTCTCTGAAGCCTACATTTGCATACTAAATATTCAATCTAAAAGCCAACAGTCCTCAGATGCATTCATTTAAACTACTTTCCAAGTAAAAAATATTAACTAATGATATACTATAAAGATTTACTGTATCCACTTTTAGTTATTGATTGTCTTTTACATATGTATAACCATTTATGAGGTTTGATATTTCATGGTTTTATTCTCCATAAGAGATTTTATTTTAAAAACAACAAATTTTTAAATAAATTATAAGACTCATTCTGTATTGCACTTTTCTTATGGCATTATTTGGATGGTTTCATGAATTAAAAGATAGTTATAAAACATAAATAATATTATTTTCCTCTGTACTAAAAAACTTGGCATTTAATAATGATATAGGTCATTTCTTTATTATTTAGCTATTATATCAACTATGCATAAAATAATTAAAATATTGATAAAAGTAAAAAAATGATAAAATTGCCTGAAAGATAGTACAATGTTAAAGTAAACCATCACCTTTCATTATTTTTAACTTTTCTCATTGTGTTTCCTCAAATTTTGCAACAGCCTTAAAAACAATGTTTAAAAAATTCTGGAGATATTATTTGCAATATTAATTTGTTTTAGATTTAACTAAGCACAAGTGAGAATACAGGATTCGTACTTTCTGTCATAATAGCAAAGAGAATTTGAGAGAAGACAATGTATCATTGTTATTGGTCAACCTAAAAGACTACAAGGAGAAGTATAGTTGCAATCTAGACAGTGATGAAGGTGAGATTGATCACTCTTACCTCAGGTTGTAGTATACTATTCTTGTCGATCGTTTTTATATTCAAGACTGAATAAACAAACTGCATTTCTAAGAAATGAAAATTAAAATCACATTCAATTAGTCATTAAATATGGATACCTTCATAATATTTACAAAACAAAACTGGATTATTCCAGCTTGCTAAAAGGATGTGTGAGCAAATTTCTCTTTTAAGATAATTAAAACTTGACACCCTTTCTAAGTGGACTAAGGCTAAGGTGTATGTACAAAGGTGATGAAAAGTCAAAAATAATATAAATCAAAATACATTCAGATATGAATTATATTCGATAAATCAAGTTGGCTTCCGTAAATCTGAATTTCTTTTTCAATTATAGAGCAAAGAAGATGGCCATTCCCTCTTCTACAAAATCACGAGTCATTAAAGTTTTAAATGATATTTTATTTTACTTTTTTGGCATAAATGTAAGATGAAACCAAAGTCAGGAGAAGCTGAACTATAGATCTGTATTTGAAAACTGTGCTCAGTATATATGAATGGCTGTTAGAAGTTTATAGATGACAGTTGGTGAGAAGTTAGTTTCACTCAAAGGATGTTGCCTTTTTGGCATATTTACTATATACAAATCTAGAATTATGAAGCATAATTTATGTTTTGTATATTCAAACTTGTATTAAAATGTCTAATGAACTGACTTTTTACTATCTATTACTTTATAAACTATTCATAAAATGACTGTTTGATCTAATCTTTTATAATTTGCATAGTAGCCTATAGTATAAGGACCATGTAATTGCAAACTTCAAATAACTGCTAACTGGAAGATGCAATTTAAAATGGAAATTCCCCTAAATTGTGGAAAGTTTATGTCTGGAGTACATTTTTATTTATAATCATTAGTTGCTCTTGTCTTATGTTGGCTAAATCTTCATCTTACAAAAATATATAAACTTACAGTGAGAAATATGAATTCAAATGGTAATTGGAGCAACCATATACACTTGAGTAATTCAAATAAATTTATATTTGATGAAAGGGTGAAATTAAAAATAGTTCTACAATTAGTTCATATTTAACTAGAGTGTTCAGCCATCTCCATTATATCCATTGTGCTTTTACTATTCTTCAGTCTATTTTTAAGTCACAGCATAATTTAAATATTATAATATTGAAAATAACTTACCTTACAGAAAAAAATGCAGTTACCTGGGAAGAGAATATATTTTGAATTAACCTTTGGATTACCCAATGTCATTTGGAGAAATGATAAAATTTATTCCTTCTCACCCCACATCCTGCGTGGGCGAGGAAAGGGGGTCCTGTAAAGGGATGGGCTGGTTGCAAAATAATAGCTAACAAATTTATTTATCATAAAAAGACAGAAGACAGAATTACCTCTGAAGCAGGGGCAGGACCGATTGAGCAGTCTATAAGGGACTGGCTCTAACCAAGGAAGAAGCCTGGGCTTGGTATTTTTTTTTTTTTTTTTAGTGGTACAAATCAAAAGGAGATGGATAGGAGCTTCTTCCGTGAAAAAGGATGGGATGAAGTTAAGCAAGCCATTTGACCCTAGCAGGTCATTCCCACATCCATGGCCTGCATTCAAACTCCACCGGTGAACCCAGCGCAGGGCAGCCACGTACTCCAGGCAATCTGAGAACAGTTTTCAGTTGTTAGCTCCTGAAAACCAGCTTTCCTGTCTAATAGCTCAACCAACCGTGGGTTTACTGCAGACCATAGGTGGCTTCCAGCAACTCATGACCTATGAGCTCCAATGAATATTCACGTTATATTATTATTTAAACATAAGACCTTCTAAGAAAATCTTAATATGAAGTCAGACTGTTCACAGAATTTCCCCCTACACATTCTATCAACTTTAATTCAATCTTAATTTGTAAAGCAAAATTCAAATTTGAAGGTAAGATTCAGGAGATTCTCAGAATTTTTTCTAGTGGTCTCCCACCATCTTGCATTACAATGAGTTATGTAACCCTGAAATACTTTATGATCCACTCAGAATAGTGTTGTTTTTCTTATAAGAAAATGCGACAGCACAAAACTTATCAGGATTTAAATCTCCAATTTTATAATTTTAACACAAATTCACCAAGAAACTCTGTAATATGGCTTTAAGAATTATTTTCAGGTTCAAAATAATTAAATTCTGCTCAATTATAGTGAGTTATTGAAGATTTTCTAAAGGATGGACACCGGTATTATCTTGTATATTATTTCTAAATAATAATTAATTCATATATTCTTTGTTTAGACAAATGCAAGACACTGTTCGAGGGAAGAGATAAAGGGTGGGCAGAAGGGATAAAACCTCTGATGAACCATACAGTTTAGAGTAGAGACAGATGGTGAACAACAGCAAGGAAAGATGTATGTGGATAGCAAGTGATGGGTGTATAAAACTTTGGAATTACAGAGTGAACTAGTTTCTGTGGGTACTACTTAAGACTTTTGAAAGATTGTTGTGGAGATAAAGAGAGCTCCAGACCCCAGCTGCAGTCCATGCTGAGATTGTGGGAGGACCACATGAATAATGTATTAGAGGGTCAGCAAGGAAGTCACGTGTCTGGCATTAAGTGAAAAAGGAGCAATATATATGAAATGACTCCCAAGGTTTGGCCAGGCCATGTGGTCTTTGCAGACCATGAAGGATTTCTGTGTTCCTAGAGGCCAGGTTGTACCTCCCCTTCAGTTCCTTGATAGTGTCACTTCCTTGATAATTTCAATAGAGTACTCCTGTTCTTCCTGTCATGGTAATTCTTCTATAAACTGTTAGTGAGGGATTGAATAAGTCAACTGAGAACAATCTCTGTGCTTCTAGAGGTCTTGTGTGAATGTGAAGTCACATGGGCACCAAGAACAATTCTAGGTGAATTGACTAAGGTCCTTCTTCTGATAATGTACTGAGATCCTAGTTTTATCTTATACCCACTCTTCATTCATTCCTTCCTTCCTTCCTTCCTTCCTTCCTTCCTTCCTTCCTTCCTTCCTTCCTTCCTTCCTCTCTTCCTCTCTCTCTTTCATTCTTCCTTTCCTCCCTTCCCTCCCTCCCTGCCTTTTCCCCTCCCTTACTTTCCCTTCCCTTCCCTTCCCCTTCTTCTTTCCTTCCTTCCTTCCTTCCTTCCTTCCTTCCTTCCTTCCTTCCTTCCTTCCTTCCTTTACTTCTTTCTTTTCTTGGTACCTGGGATTGAACCCAGAATTGTTTAATCACAGAACCATATCCCCAGTTTCCCTTTTTAAAAATTTTAGTTTAAGACAGGGTCTTACTAAGTTACTGAGGCTGTCATTGAACTTGCAATCCTCCTGAGTTGCTGAGATTATAGGTGTTCCCCACCACACCGGGCCCCTGGTTTTATTTTCAAATAGCCACCTCACATGGTATTGAAGTTCTTGGGACCCAGAATTCTGGAGAGTAGTCTTTTCACACAGTCTGCATTGAGAACTGGGAAATAGGGGCTCAGCTTTGGCCTTTGCCTCTCCAGAATTTCAAACTGGGTTTAGGGAGGTGGGGGGTATGAATATAAACTTGTGTCAACTCCTGTCTTACCTAATTTCTCTTGTCTTTCCAATAGTCTATCCCAGTCAAAGAACAGGCATCTCTCTTCCTTTCACCACCTTGTAACTGATAGACCACTGGTTACCAGTGAAAATGAGTTCCATTTGCCCGGATGTTGAAGTCTGAACACCCCAGAAATGTTGAGGCAAGTCTAGAAAGCAAGTTTTATTCAAAGAATAGAAACAGACGTCTCTGCAGAGAAGAGGACCCAGAGTTGGTATTCAAAGAAGTGGGAGTGTCCTGTCCCTTTTATAAATTTTAGATTCTCTTTGCTCTCCTATCCTTCTTTCCCTTATCTCTTCCCATCCTTTGTAAGTGACCAGTCTGGAGGATTTGCCAAAAGTGGGAAACAAATGAACAAGGGGGAAGGACCAAATGGTGGAGTGATCCAGGCCCTAGGTGGGTGGGAAGGGAGACCAGGAGGTACTTCATTAAAGCCTTTTGGGAAGAACAATATAGGCAGGTGACAGGTAGAGGAAGGGCTCTGAAGGCATTAGCATTTCAGTCCCCAAGAGACAGTCTTCATCTTCCCAGACCCAAATCAGTTTTTATCTCCCCTATCTGACAGTATCACTTATCTACACTAACTGCCTGTCCTTAATTTTTGCTTCATAATGACCTTTGCATTTTCTGTTCTCCCCTCTAGTAGCCTTCAACCTTCTCTTTTTCTTAACAGTACAAGACTGTCAGGGATATAAAGAGAGAATTCTCGTGATTATCTCTGAACTTATTCAGATATTTTATTTGCTAACTGATATTATTGTCCTGACATGTTTGAGGACTGACTCCACTGTATGTTAAGTATATGTGCATGCCCCTGTGTGTGTATTTATGGGATTACAATTCTTGTTTTAATTTTATTTTTAATTTTTTATTTGTTCTGATTAGTTATACATAAGAGTAGAATGCATTTCGACACACCATACATAAATGAAGTATAAGTTCTCATTCTTCCAGTTGTGCATGACATGGAGTTACACCAGTCATGCAATCATATATGCATATAGGGTAATAATGTCCAATTCATTCTACTATCATTCCTACCCCCAGACACCTCCCCTCCCTTCACTCCCCTCTGTCTAATCCAAAGTATCTCCATTTCTCCCTAGTCCCCCGACATTTTATTATTAATTATCATCCATATATCAGAGAAAACATTTGTCCTTTAGTCCTTTGGGTTTGTTTTATTTTTCTTAGCATGATATTGTCCAGCTCCATCCATTTACTTGCAAATGCCATAATTTCATTCTTCTTTAAGGCTGAGTAATAGTTCATTGTGTATATAGACCACAATTTCTTTATCCATTCATCTGTTGAAAGGCACCTAGTTTGGTTACAAGGTTTAATTATTATGAATTAAGATGCTATCAATGTTGGTGTGGCTGTGTTACCATAGTATACTGATTTTAAGTCCTTTGGGCATAAACCAAGGAATGGTATAACTAGGTCTAGTGGTGGTTCCATTCCAAATTTTCTGAGGAATCTCCATACAACTTTCCATACTGGTTGCACCAATTTGCAGTCCTACCAGCAATGTAGGAGGGTACCTTTTTGGGATTACAGTTTTATTGGTGCATTATTACTTTAGTTGCTTTGTATGATTGCTGCAAGTCATTTTGGAGTTACCATACAGTCATTCAAGGGTCATAGTCAATAAAGTCTGTTGTCTAACAGATGATGCTATCAATCAATGAGAAAGAGACTATTGTAGGGACACCATTTTGAATGAGGGGATGATGAATTCAGTTGGTAATGGGCACTTTGAAGTAACTTTTGGCATTCAAGAGAAATTTCAAGTAAGGTTGTTGGTTGTACATGCCTGTAATCCTATTACTCAGGAGACTGAGGTAGGAGGATCACAAGTTTGAGTCCAGACTGGGCAATGTCGTGAGATCCTATCTCAAACTAAAATTTTCAAAAGGGTTGATTGTACACCTCAGTAGTAGAGCACTTGCCTAGCAGTGAGAGGTCCTGGGTCTTTGAGATCAAAAGATAAAGTCAGAGAAAGAGAGACAGAGAGAGAGAGAGAGAGAGAGAGAGAGAGAGAGAGATTTCAGTAGCTAGAAGTAGATAGAAGATTGATAATTTTGGACTAAATTACAAAGACAGAGGCTGGAAATGTAAATATGAAATTATCATTCAGATATCAAGGTTTCTAATACTGTTTATACAGTAAAATTAATGAATTAGACAACTTGATCCCTCAACAACTAACTTCAAGTGTTTTTCATGTAGAATAACTAAGTAAAAAAGTAAGATTCAGCATGATATGTTTATTTTGTAAACAGTTGTCATGAAAACAAAATCCTAGTGTGTGCATACACTCTTTCACAAATACAAGTGTACACTTTGAAAGCATTGACGTTTAACTGAACTATATATACAAAATGCAAATATGTGATGACTTATACTATATTACTTATGGGGATTATTTATACTGAGTCAGAATGTAGATTCTAAGAAAACAATGTAAATTCTAAGAAAACACTTAATTGACTTGTCAGTTGGACAAATCATAATAATGAAAACTAGCACTATGTGACCATAGATAATTATAGTATATTTTGATTTAAACTTCCCTGATATGAAGGCCATAAAATTCTCCAAATTTACAAATAACAGTCTCAATCATACATACATATTAGCACTGTTACATATTACTTTTTAATACATTTTGCAAAATTATGATAAAACTTACAATAACCTATTAAAGTAAGCACCATGTTTTTTACTCTATAGACATTCAGGAATATAAAATAATTTGCATTTTATCCAGCTGAATTTAATCTTAGATAATATAATTCAAGAAGCCATTGGAATTCAATGTTTCCAAAAAAGAAAATGGATTGATTTAATTATATATATATATATATTTTTTTTAGCAAATAAAATATTTATTTTTAATAATCTCTTCTGCACAAAGAGAGGATGCCACTCTCACTTGCTCTCCTTATCAGAAAGTATGTGCATTCCTTCAGGGTTCCCTGGAAGAACACATAGTGTGAAATTCCCAAGATCCCAATAATGGGTGTTTCCTGGTAAGATGGGTCAGACACAATATTAATAAAATTAAAATTGATTAATAAAAATAATAAGCAGCTTTCATTATTTACTTTATGATGACACATAATGGGGGGTGGGAGGGAGGCAAGAGTGGAGGAAGGAGGAACTGTATAGAGAGAAAAGAGGGGTGGGGTGGGGGGAAGGAAAAAATAACATAATGAATCAAACACCATTACCCTATGTAAATGTATGATTACACAAATGGCACGCCTCTACTTCATGTACAACCAGAGAAACAAGTTGTACCCCATTCATTTACAATTAAAAAGAAAAGAATTTTAAATTTTGCATATAATTTCTGGAGTTAGTACTTACAATTCTAAATTTCATTTATTTATTAGAGTCTAAGAACGCATCACAGAAATGAGAGGGATATGAGTTCTAATAGTCAGTTTTTTTTTTTTCAAACTCATGTTTGTTTTAAAAAATTCATACAATCATATAATTAAATTCAGAGTCTCTGTAAAGCAGAATTTTGGAACTTAGCATTCTTTAAGGAAGATTATAATTGAATTAACCTACTGTTCAACATATTTAGTTACTGATGCGTGCATAGATATACATATATGTGTACTATTTACCTCAAAGATTTATAATTCTAGTATTGTAGATGAGAGATTGGGAGGCAATGATAAATATTTACATTTAGACTTTTCTGCAAGGTTGAGCATGCCCTGAGCAAAGAAATTAGCACCACATTTATGAGGAGATAGTGAAAAACGAAAAAATCTGTTTAAGTAAAATCCTAGTACAAATTACCTTGGGTGAGAAAGAGTGAGGTTCATCAGAGAAAGAGTGGTCACTGGGGAAAGGGTTAGGTGATCAAGTCAGAAGTAGGCAGAACTTCAAGGCTGGGAGACCTGGAATTAAAGCCATCTGAGGTGTCAAGTAAGGAAAAGATGTAGCTTGATTTTTATTTTATGTCTAGCTGTTTGACTACTGTGTAGACATATGGTTTGGTTTCATTTCTTCTTACATATGTTTGTCTGTTTGTTTCAATCTAAATATTGTTTTTCTAGCAAACAAAAGTGTTAGAATTATATGTAGCAATTGAAAAGTTTTATAAAATCAAGATATTTCTACCAGATAGCGGGGTCTCTTTGTCATACAAGATTTGCATTGCATTCACTATAATTATATTACCATGCAATTATTTTAGTATGATTTGTTATTTTTACATGAATGAATGAAAAAAATATATGTATCATGATGCTATAAAAGTTTCCAGACAATTTATCTTACAATCAGGTATTTAAAACAATCTATATAGATTAAAGAATTGTCATTACATTCCATAATATCACATGTCACACGAAGAGCATTAATTTTTCTAGTATGCAAATCTGATTGTGACATTTCCTTACTTAGAGGTCTTCACTGATTTTTCTTGCTGATGGGACAAGTTACCAGTGCTTCTCTCCACTGGGGTAGGGAGAGAGGAACATATGGACCCTTTAGCCTCTCCCCAAATCTTTAACTTCATCATAAGTTATTTCAATTCTTCCTACTGAACTCCAAACTAATTATAATTTGAAAAATATGCTATGATGCATTATTTTCTTATTTTTATATTTGCAAGTCAAAATATTAAATATTCTTTCCCACTTTCTGACTGGTGAACACGTATCCAGATGTAAGTCCCTTTTGAACATTTATCCATAAACCTATGGCCAAAATTCCCAAGAAAACATTCAGATTTTCTGAGCCTTCTGATATATTTTATGGAACTCCAATGGGGCATTGGTAACAACCATTATAATTTATATTACATTTTGCTTTTACCACTTCATGACTAGATTCCTAGAGAGCAGGTATGATTTTATTTTATTCATTTTTTATATCCCTTTATTAACTCTGACACATAATTTAGTTTCAGTAAAAAAGTGATTAATGACTTTAAAAAATTAAAAAATGATTAAACAGTGTTGACCTTTCCTTTAAGAATACATCTTGTGAGATTATCTACTTTACTTCAGAGAAGTAACCATATTTAATTAGAATTAATATGAAAATCCTAATAATAGAATGAAACTATTTTGAAGAGACAATTTTATTTCATCTAATATATTTAATTTGAAACTTTATCTCTTTATGTATATATATGTGCATTCATCAGCAAACTCCTAAAAATAAACAAATCAGATGACATTTTACTCATCTTTTTAATATATAATTCAGTTTTAAAAAAAATGTTTCCAATTGGAATTCAGTTCAATCTATCAAAAGTGAGAGATCCTATTCCCTGGTTTACTTAAGGGTAGAAAGTGAATAGGAAAGGAAAGAGTTCTGTAAAAAGCTTTTATTTTCCCTTTATCTTCGTCTTTGCTTTGTTTCCTAAACTTTTGTGAATTAATCATTTCAAGGTCAACTGTATTGTCATTTCTCCTCCTGGCAAAATTTCTCACTGAAGTCAATTAATGGATCAGCTGAGAAGGCAGTAGCTTTACTAATTTTTGCAGTGTTTAATCAGATGAAAAACCTGCTTTAATGTTATTTCGTTTCGTAAGAGATGGGAATACAAGCAGATCCACCAATCCATGACTACTTTCTAAGTCAAATCACTATTAACTTGAAATGTATAAAATACTTAAATTAGAGAAACTATTAACTAGAAAAATAAACAAAATTGCTTTGGTAGTTGCTTTTACAATTGAGAGAAAACCTTCTGACAGCTGGTTGAAGGCAGGAAACTTTCCTTTCAGTGTACATTCTGAGATAGATGAAATTTCCAATTCTCTTTTAAAGAGAACTATGAGAATTATGAAAGGGTTAGATGAGAAACAAAAATATGATACCATTAGTATATAAAATGCATTTAATGAATTCTTACATTGTATGATAAATAATCATTTATGTAATATTAACTGTATATCAAACATGACAAATTATGTGACAAGTTAATAGCCTCTCTTCTGTATCTGTATTATTTAGGATGTGACAACCTCCTCAAAAGTTAAGGTGTCAAAATATCAACCATTGATTTATATTAGATATCAATGGTTGACAGTTGGACTGGTTCATTTGGTTGGTTATTGAATCCCGATGCCACTTGACTCATATCATCTGATCTCAGCGACAATCGGCTGCAGGCTAGTAAAGTTGTTCTGTTTCAGGGTGGTCAGTGGACTGAATCCGTTATGTAGAAGGCTTAGGAATTAAGCTGTAGTTTCTCAATATAAAACAGTCTTCTAGTCTTGTTCACAAGGTAGTTTGGCCTGAGTCCAAGAGTGTGAAGTGAATAATGTATCTTAAGGCCCATACTCAAAATCTTCAAAATACTACTTCAGCCAATTTGGTTACCCTTAGAAAACCTCAAGACTAGTTCAGGTTCAAGGATCAGAGACAGAAGATGTTGCAAAATCACATGTAAAGAGTAGATGCATACATTTTAGGAAGAATTAAGATTCCTTCTTCCTTGGTCAGTCTTGAGTCTCTCAAAACCTTGAGCTAAGTGTATGAAGCTCACCCATATTATGGAGGTTAATCTGTTTGACTCATTCTACTGATGGAAACATTAATCTTATCAAAAACACCTTCACATCAATGCCCAGACTCCCGTTTTACCAAATATCTAGACATTGTGACATCGACAAGTAGAAGCATAGATTTAACCATGAACTCTTCATTATTTCCCACAGAAATTTTCAAATGACAACAAACCAAGTACAAATATTATTTCTAATAACAGTAGTTAAATAAATGAAGTGATAAGTGAATGAATGAAAAGAATATGCAAAGTTAATAATAATAACTCATATCTAAGTAAGCAGAGGTAATAAGGGACTCTCCTTTGCCTCTCTTCAATTTTATCTCCAAATAATAAGTTTGATGAAGAAGTACAATTGACTCACCATCTTCATTGATACAGTGAACCATGGCATGATTTACCAAATGCAGAGAAGACCAAATGAGTTTGGAAAAATACCTAGAGAAGACATTTGCCATACAAATCAAAGCCAGTGCATCTCAGTTCTCCAGCATAAATGCCATAATAAGTAGAGGGTCAAAGAAATAATTATTTAAATTTGTAACCATAGAAAAGGAGTGCACACAAAGGCATCAGGACTCTGATGCACCCTGTCACTCATGAATACAAAGGGAAGATATGTGAAAGGGAAAAAAGAACAACCACCCTTCCAAAAATCAATTCATCTGTAAGAGACCTAAGGTAGGAGAGGGAGTTAGAAGCCAGAAAGAAAAGAGAATATTTTAGGCAACCTACAACATTTGACTCATAGTTCCTGAAGCATCAACATACACACATATACATATATTCATACACCTTAGTCTTGGTATTAGGGACTCGGATGAGAACAGGCAGAATTTTTTCCTGCAAGAACATCTGGCAAGCTTATTTGTTCATTTAATATATTCTTCAATGGCATATTAATATATATATATATATATAATATATATATATGAGACAAATAAAAAGAATAAAATAAGGCAGCAGAAGATATATGCACAAACATCACACAAAAAGAAAAGAATAAAAATAGTGGTTAATGTTGCTACTGAGCAAATAAAAGTTATTTGTAACATATTCTCACAAAAGCAGAAAAATAAATGAACTAGCTAATTAAAAAACAGTGATCCATGGGTTTGAATAATATTATCAAATAATGTGAAAGGTGATCTAATATGATATAGTAAATAAGTGTAAATGAAAAGTAAAATCATCTTAGAGTGGTGAATAATATTTGCATATATAGGCAGATAGAAACCATTGGTACACAGATACATGGAGAGGCATGGGAAAATCAAACAGACAAAAAAATCTTACTAAACACATAGTTTATTAAAATTACAGAGAAATTAATGCATTGTTTGATGCATAAATAAAATTCAGTTTAGCTTGGAACCTCAATATATTTCCCAAACTAGAAAGATGAAAGACTGTTTTGAAATCGAACAACCCAACACACAAAGGTAATCAAACAGTAAATAATTTATTTCAAATTTAAAGAAAGGCTCCCTGAGGATCTGGGAAAATAATCACATTTCCTATAAGTAATGTAATCATATAGTGGATTGCCCAAATTTGAATGTTTTGAGCATTAAAAGAATGCAGTTGGCAATTTGATGAGAGAACAAGCCTGACCGGGACAATGATGGCAAAGTGGCACAGAGTTCTGTCCTACTAGAAACAGACCAAGCCTCCTGCTGGGCTAAATTCACCCCAGAAGGACTGGAAGGCCACGTGGAGCATCCCTGAACCTTTTGATGAAAGAAACTGTGATTCAAGAAAATTGGCAACTGCTAAACTATCTCCAATCTACGAAGGAAAGATACAAGCATGTTTGAATTTTGAAGAGCATACAGGTTATATTTCTCAATAAATATTTTGAAGCATATTTCTAGGGAATGATTTTCAATCAAAATAACTGAATATAAATATGATGGTAAGAAGACTACTAAATATCAAATTGGTTAAAATGTATGAATAATATCAAAGTGATTGTGAAAAATGTAGTTGTTGAAAAACTGTAACTGTTGTAAATTGAAGATTACAATAGAGTAATTTTGATCCGTAAATACAAAAGATAAAAACAGGAAGTATAAGTACATGAATTTTTCATCTTTTTATGTTGGAAATTAAGGCATTAAATTTAAATTTAAAAAATCAAGAAATAAATTTAATATATATGTGTGTGTGTGTGCGTGTGTGCGTGTTTAAAGGCATACATTTAGATTAGTTAAATTTTATTTTTGCATTATATTTTTAAACTTAGGTAATGCATTTTTGAAACTGAAGTGATTAATAATTTAAATTAGTGATTTATAGGTTACACATGTATACAATATATAAAGCAAATACAGTAAATATAATACAACAAAATTAAGTGGAGAAATGAAAAGAAAGAAGAAATAGTACAAATTTTATTCTATTAAGCATCAATACAAACATTGCATATTAATATTTAAGGCCTACACATTAATAAAAACTCAATGGAACTTTCTCAGACTAATATATCTGATTAAGTTTTTTTTTAATTTTCAAAAAATTTATTTTTGGTGTTTTGATACGTGCATATGTTGAGAATCAACTAAATAAAACTAGTCAATATATAAATTACTTCGCATATGTATTACTTTTTAGAGTGAAAACACAAATCTACTCAGCTATTTTCAAGGGTACGATAGATTGTTATTAATTGCAGTCATGATGTACAAAAATGATCTCTTGAATTTTTTCCTCCGGGTCTAATAAAAAATTGGTATTCTTTGACCGGCATTTCTCTTCATTAACAGTTATTTTATTCATTGCTTATCAGCTCAACATTTACATTGCACTTATAAGTGGTAATATTTGGCTTTCTATGCCTGGATTACTTCCCTTAATATGATGATCTCCAAGTTCACAAGAGAGGACACATGCCTAAAAAAAAAGACACCACAATGGTCTTTACCAAAAGTAAATAGAAGACAATCAAAAGAGCTCTCAACAGCTAAAATGGGAAAAATTTAAATAACAAAATAATAAATAAAGGCCAGTCCAAACTAATATAAACAAGTCATTAAATAAATAAATACACAAAGGAAAAGAGATAAATCTACACTGATCTCTTTTATTTCCAGAACTTTCCATGTGCCCTTCCACAATAGAACATATATGGCCTGCACTTGTCTCCATAGAATCGAACAAAGAACATGGAATTCAGAAAGTCGTCAATTAACATGAAGATAATTCCACTTGAATAGACCAATATTTTGTATCTTGGTAAATTATATAACGATAGAGTATAACTTACTCTAAGCACTGTAATCTAACATCCACTTATCTACTGTCAAATGCAAATATGGATATTTTACTAACTTCCACAAAGAAGCTGTGATGCAGAAACTTCTTTACAGATTAATTGGAAATATTTTCCAAAAGATGTTAAATATACATTTTCAAAAATATGTTTAATATTATAAGATTTGCCTGTTTTGTTTTCAGCTGCATAAATTGAAATATTTTTGCTTTTATATAAACACATTTAATGTATAGTCATGCACTGCCTAGTGATATTTTAATTAATGAAAAACCACATATATGACATTGGTCCTACAAAATTATAAGGGAACCAAAACATTCCTATCACCTGGTAGGGTCATAACCATCCTAGCATCATAGCATAAGGCATTAATCTTGTGATTGGGATGATATAAGTGAAAACAAACACACTACACTGCTAATCATATAAAAATGTAGTATTTCCAAATACCTGTGATGCATAATATTAATAATGGTAACATATGATTACGAACTGCCCTAGGTATTTACCATACTCTTGCTATTTTAGTGTAGAGTTTGCTTTACTTTTCCTGCATAATGCCACATCTTCATGGTTTTTAGTATGCCTTGGAATATTTGTTGAAAACTAGATATTTTAAGTAGTATTACATTGTAAGTCTGGATTCTGATTATTTCCTCCTCCAAAGTTGTTTGTTTATAAAATAACTTTCCTGAAACAAGTCTATAGAACATGCTTCTTCCCCTGAATGCATTGTCTCATGTCCCTGCTCTGTTGTTTATTTATATTTAAGTCTGGTTTGAGAAGGAACACCTTTGTATTGTATATCTTAATTGATCAGAGATTGTGCTCAGACACTTTGGACCAGTCTGTTTGGTATGCAAGAATTTTTAGGTTTTGCCCCATATTTTTTTATTATTATTATTATTTTTATTTAGCTTTTAATTTTTTACAGACTGTATTTTGATTCATTGTACACAAATGGTGTACATCTTTTCATTTCTATGTTTGTACACAATGTAGATTCATACCATTCATGTAATCATACATGTACATAGGGTAATGATGTCTGTCTCATTCCACCATTTTTCATACCCTCCTTCTCATTTCCTTCTACATATTCTAAAGTTTCCCCATTACTCGCTCATTCCCCACCCCCCACCCCCATTGTATATCATTCTCCACTTATCAGGGAAAACAGTCGGCCTTTGGTTTTGGGGGATTGGCTTATTTCACTTAGCATGATATTCTCCAATTCCATCCATTTATTTGCAAATGTCATAATATTATTATTCTTTATGGCTGAGTAGTATTCCATTGTTTATATATACCAGAGTTTCTTTATCCATTCAACTGTTGAAGGGCATTTAGTTTGGTTCCACAATCTAGCTATTGTGAACTGAGCTGCTGTAAACAGTGATGTGGCTGTGTTACTGTAGTTTGCTGATTTTAGGTCCTTAGGATATAAACCGAGGACTGGGATAACTGGGTCAAAAGGTGGGTCCATTCTGAGTTTTCTGAGGATTCTCCATACTGCTTTCCAGAGTGGCTGCACCAATTTGCAACTCCACCAACAATGTAAAAGTGTGCCCTTTTCCCCACATCCACACCATCATCTATTATTGTTTGTGTTCTTGATAATAGTCATTCTAATTGGAATAAAATGAAATCTTAGAGTTGTTTTAATTTGCATTTCTCTAATTACTAGAGATGATGAACACTTTTTCTTATATGTATTAATTGTCTGTATGTCTTCTTCTGTAAAGTGTCTGTCCAGTTCCTTGACCCATTATTGATTGGGTTCTTTGTATTTTTGGTGTAAAGTTTTGTAAGTTCTTTATAAGTTTTGGAGATAAGTGCTCTATCTGAAGTGGGTGTGGAAAAGATTTTCTCCCACTCTGTAGGCTCTCTCTTCACATTCTTGATTGTATCCTTTGCTGAGAAAAAGCTTTTTAGTTTGAATCCATCCCATTTATTGATTCTTGCTTTGATTTCTTGTGCTTTGGGAGTCTTGTTGAGGAAGTCTGATCCTAAGTCAACATGATGAAGATTCGTGCCTACTTTGTATTCTATTAGGTACAGGGTCCTTGGTCTAATGCCCGATTTTTTCTTTCCACTGGACCTTCTTGTTCCTTTCTGTGTGTGTTGTAATCAGTCAGAGAAGTGCAGTTATCTTGGAACTTCTCCTGTGTCCCCTGCAGATGTGCAGAGGCATCTGAGCATGTGTGGAGAGCTAGTAAACCCTTGTATGTAAATCTTGTTTCCAGAATCTTCCCAAAATACATCTGTCTAGTTTACTAATTCACTGGTTAGCGGAAATGTTGGTTTTCTATGTTCACATGCTATTGATTTCACTGCTTTTACTCCTCACACTGCTTATTTGGGGTTTTGCTTTCTTTTCTTAATAAGGGAGTTACTCTGTCCTTAATGGAAGTTCATTAATCTTTTAAAAAAATTTTGTTTGGTCTATTTAGATATACATGACAGTAGAGTGTATTTTGACATATTATACATAGAGTATACCTTCCAATTCTTATGGTTGTACATGATGAGGAGTTACACTGGTCATGTATTCACATATGAACGTAGGAAAGTTATGTCTGATTCAGTCATTTTCCTGACTGACAAATTTGAGAGCTACCAAGTGAATTCTTTCAACTTTGATAGTTGTTTTGAGAGAGGATTTATAAACCTCAGTGATCTGCCACACTGGATATCCCTCTTTACCATATTGTTTTACTTATTTTATTTTTTAAAAAATTTCCCCATATTTTATTGGAGCATTAGAGTTGTACCTAATGGTGGAATTTGTACATACTCAACTCACAACAGCCAATCCATGAAATTAACCAGGTGTTCTTCAACAGATGAATGAATAAAGAAAAAGTGGTATATATATACAATGGAATATTACTCAATCATTAATAAGAAAGAAATAATGGCATTTATTGATAAATGGATGGAACAGGAGAATATCATACTAGGCAAAATAAGCCAATCCCAAAAAACCGAAGTTCAAATGTTCTTTCTGATTTATGAATGCTAACTCAAACTAAAGGGAAGTTGGCAAAGGGAATAATAGAAATCCATTGGATTAGACAAAGGGAAATGAAGGGAAGGGAGTAGAAGGGAAATAGAAAGGCAGTAGAATTATTCAGACGTGACTTTCCTAGCCTTGTATTCGAATACACATCCAGGGTAACTCCACATCATGTACACCCAAAAAGTGGGATCTTAAATAGAATAAATTATATTCTATGTATGTATAATTTGCCAGAATCCATTCTACTGTCATGTATAACTAAAAAAGAACAAATAAAATTTTTTTTTAAAATTCTTTACTTTATTGGTACTTTACGGTTGTACTTAGTGGGATTTGTACACACACAATATATAACAATATAATTTGGCCAATATCATTTCTCAGGATTATCATATGGTTTTAAAAATACTGAATTGGTTTTTAGAAATTTTCAAAGAGTGGAAAAAAAATTTATTCCAAGGCTCTGATATAATAAATTGGCCAGTTGATTTATTTCCAATGTACATTTTGTTGTATTGAAATAAATTCTATATTAAATATTAAATTACATGTTACATGTTCATACCACTGGATTCTTCCAATACAGGTATATTATGATAACACACACTCTCTTAAAGGCCTCATTCCCCAAATGTTTATTGATCTTCTAATGTGATCAGAGTCCTGACCTTAGGTTTGATTCTACCACCTTCAAATGGATAAAAATTATCTCAAGTTAACCAATTAGGTAATAAGCAAATAAACAAACACCCAAGCAATAGCACTATAGTAAGTTCTATGAAATAAAGGAACAGAAATATAGTACATGAGACCGTCTGGATAAAGTGCTAGAAATTTTGAAGGGCATGCATTCAGGAGCTTGCACTAGGATGTAATCTCTAGACTCTATACCTTTTCAGATAGGTAATGAAGAGCTAGTTTGTTTTGCATGTTTTCATGTTCCATTAAAGAAACTCTAGTCCCATTCTTTTGATTCACAGTAAATAATTTATTTACAAAAAATAATATATTTGTATTGATTTTGCTATTTTCCTCAACAAATAACGTAGTTGAAAATATATCCCTAAGTGATCCCAAGAGGGGTGCCATTGGAAAGTGCTGTAGATTGTTAGGAGGGGAAGTTGCTAGGTCACTGGGGCAAGCCCTGGATTGGCTGTGGATTCATGCTGCCAATCTCTCTCTGCTTCCTTTGTTATTATAAGAGTACTCCACTCAGACATTTGTCTGCAACTTTATGTTTAGCTCTTACCAGAAACCCAGACCAGTGGGGCCACCTTATCTTGGACTTCCACCTCCAGAATGGTGTAGAAAACATACTTTTCCTTACTTCATAAGGAACCCATGTCAGGGTTTTCACCACAGTGAAATGAAGCTAACTAATGCAAGCAAACCACAAAAATTTGAATTCAAATTTATTAATTTTTCTGTGCTTCAGGAGTTTGAATCATACTATGAAATTATTGTTTTCCCAAAATATAAAGAAATCATAACATGTTTTCTACAAAAATTATGTGGCTTCACTTTGTATCTTTCTTATGTATTGTGAAGAATGTGATATGTGAATCTAACAAATGAGTTCAAAAGTCTAAAAACTGAGCATAAAGTATCTTTCTTTCCCTTCTAATTTTCTTTTTCTTTTTCTCCCTTTTCTGCCTCCCTAAGTCATCACTTCCTTTTCTGAGCATTGTGTTCTCTTTTGATTTATAGAAGTATTTCCTGGATGAAACAAATACTATTAAACAAAATAACAAAAACTAAGGGAAAACCGGGGACCTTGTTGCATGCCTGTAATCCCAGTCCTTTCGGAGGCTGAAACAGGAGGATCTCAAATTTAAGGTCAGTCTCAGCAACTTAGCAAGACCCTGTTCACAATAAAAAAAAAGAACTGGGGATGTAGTTGGGTGGTCAAAGAACCTGGGTTCAGTCATCAGCATCCAAAATGAATAATAAACAAACACAAGAAACGAGGTAAAAGAATATTCAAAGACGTTCACAAACACATTTATTTAGAAATATTGGGCAAAATATTATATGTGACAATTGTACAAATAATTTCACCAAGGTCACAAAACCTACCAGTGGCAAGACAGAATCTGTACCAGTTAACTGTGTTCAAATATTTCACAAAATCACTTTTTCTCTAGTATTAACATATAGTCATCCAAATCAAAAAACAGGACTGAATTCAAATGCTAATTCAAAAACAGTATATTTCTGATGGGTAACAGCATGTTGTATTGTGCAATATGGTCTTACAAAAGGTAGACCAATTCAACTTGAAAAATCTTCCCATTTTATCAAATTTTTAGACATATTTAAGTTTTCAGGATTTGATCAGAATATGTTTTACTCAACATGTTATTCCTTATGGAGAAACAAAAACAAACAAACAAACAAAACAACAACAAAATCTAGCCTTCAATTTCAGAATTTATTTTAAATTTACAGTTTCAATTCATACAAATTGACTTAATGATGGACTAGGCCAAGGAAAGCTCACTGTATTTACTTTTCCATACTCTTTTTTTTTTGCTGTTTATTTATTTATTTATTTATTTATTTTTTATTTATACAGACTGCGTTTTGATTCATTGTATACAAATGGGGTACAACTTTTCATTTCTATGGTTGTGTATGAAGTAGATTCACACCATTTGTGTAATCATACATGTACATAGGGTAATGATGTTTGTCTCATTCCACCATCTTTCATACCCCTGCCCTCTCCCTTTCATTTCCCTCTATGTAATCTAAAGTTCCTCAATTCTTCTCTTCCTCAACCCCAACCCCTATTATGTATCATCATTCACTTATCAGGGAAAACATCCAGCCTTTGTTTTTTTGTACTTGGCTTATTTCACTTAGTATATTCTCTGATTCCATCCATTTATCTGCAAATGCCATATTATTCTTCTTTAGGGCTGAATAATATTCCATTGTTCAACATCTCTAGTAATTAGAGAAATGCAAATTTAAAAAAAAACTCTAAGATTTCATCTTACTCCAGTAAGAATGGCTATTATCAAGAATACAAACAATAATAGATGTTGGCATGGATGTTGGGAAAAAGGCACACTTGTACTTTGCTCGTGGAGTTGCAAATTGGTGCAGCCACTCTGGAAAGCAGTATGAAGACTCCTCAGAAAACTTGGAATGGACCCAAATTTTGTTCCAGTTATCCCACTCCTCGATTTATACCCAAAGCACTTAAAATTAGCATACTACAGTAATGCAGTCACGTCAATGTTTTTAGCAGTTGAATTCACAATAGTTAGATTGTACAACCAACCTAGAAGTCCTTCTATAGATCAATGAATAAAGAAACTGTGGTATTTATATACAATGGAATATTATCCAGCCATACTTTTTGTTAATGGTTACATGAAAGGGGTTGTGACTAAGGATGAAGCAATTTGTTTTTAAACAAAAATAGTCTTTATTGCTATTAAAAATAATAACCATAAAGGAAAAATAACAACTTACAATTTATTTTAAGTTGTTCTTTCTAGAAAGAGCTGACCTATTTTTCTTTTATAGATCAATCATTTGAAGTTTTAATTAGACTACTTGAAAAACTATCATTATTTGCAATTTATTACAAAAAAAAATCAGGTTCTATAAGTAATACCTTAATCAGAGAATTTTGTTCAGAGTTCATAACATCATATCATTGCCAAATTATCAAGCTGGTGCAAAGATTAATTAAAATAATATTGCTTATACTACTTATCAATGCCAATTAATGTTTTCAAATCCTTGCTAATGCATATGATGACAAAGGAATTTAATAATCCCTAAAGATTTATTTTTGTAAATTGTTTCCTATCTAAAAACAAAAAAGAAAAAGTATTCATTTTTGTAACAACCAATAAAGTTGCTCTTCCATGCTTTGAAAATTATTAGGTGAAATTATTTCTCTAGATAGTTATACTACGCAATATTTATGACAATGTTCCATATATCTGAAAACTCATCACTTTATATAAAGTTTACAATGTCTTTGAAAAACTGTAGTTTTCTTTAACATAAAATAGAGTGTGTTGTGGCATATGTATATCAATGTGTATTGGCATTAAATGTAATTACATATTTTGTATATACCCACAAAATTTTAAGTATTTATATACATATTATGTGCAAAGATATGCAAAGTTTTTTGTTTTATTTTGTTTTTAATTACATGAAGATTTTCTCATTGTATTTGGATTATTTCAGTTTGAATATGATTTGACTACACATAGATTTTGGGAGATATTTTAACTTGATATAATCTCAATTTCCTGTTTCTTCTTTTTTATCTGACACCAATTTTGGGAAAGACAGCTACTATTACTTTAAATATTTCTTATGTTTCATTCTTTTTCTTCAGAGATTGCAATTATGCCTAGCTATACTTGTTGAAAGAATTTCTGAGTTCTTGAATATTTCTAATTTCTTCATCTTTCTCCTTGAATTTCAGTTTGTGTGTTTTCTCTCTTCAAATCCATTTGCTCATTCCTCCTATGTATTTTGATTTGTCTTTCTCTCAATTTCTATTCTTTACTTGGACTCTCTAGTTACATTAGTCACCTATGCTTCACTTTGTTTATTGCTCCTAATAAAAACTTTAACATATTAATCATAGTCATCTTAAATTTTATTACTTATAATTAAAAAAACTGTATTTCTTGAGTCTGGTTTTGCTGTTTCTTCTTTTTCCCTGACTGTCATTTGATTTGTTTGTCTTGCCTTTTAGTACCTTTTATACATTAAAAAAAATTACTATGCATGCATTATTGGGCAATAGAATTTTGGTTAATTTGACCTTTAGTGTTCAGTATGCATGTGAATCGGACTTGAAATATGTGCATTTTTAATATCTGGTGTAGCTCTCAGCACCAGAGACTGTGGATTCCTTTGGTGTACTTGTGTATGGCTCTGCTTCTAACTTTAGGCATCCCTGAGTCGTTCTCCTCAGTGAGAGATTGTGACTGTCAGCTGTCATCCCTGGCCATCATACTAGGGTCCTGTTAGTGAGGTAGTAATGCATGGACGTGCAGGGGTGTTCTATAATCTCATGATTTCATTTGTCTTTTTAAGGCCAATGTCTCTATGACTTCCTCTGTGTTTATTTTTGTATAGGTTCTTTTCCTTCTTTCTCAAGTGATGCTAGAAGGCTAATAGGAGTTGAGGGTGCAGAAATTCCCCCCTTCCTTCAACCCCTACACAAACTATATGACGAGATTTTGATAAAACCTCACCACCTAGAGTACAGGTCATTGTTGTAGAAAAGACTTATGCCTTTGCAGCTACCAGAGTCAAGAGGGGATCCTTCTCAGATCTTTACTCTGAGAACTTCATGGTCTTTGGAGGTAAAATGTGGGAGCACCCCTGAGATGGCAACTCAAGTGTTTCCTGCTCTCAGGTAATCCCCAGTTTGCTTCCAGGAATTTGTTAAAATTGTCACTTAATTTTTCCTTAATTGTATATCTCCATGGACTCTGATCCATGTACGCAGACATAGAATTACCTCTCTAAATTCACCTTTCTTCCAGATTTTGGGACAGTGTTTTGCCATTTACCCTGAAAACTCAGTTCTCCTATGGGCCCAAGGCAAATTATTCATTTTCAGTTTGTCCATTTTTTTTCATGTAAAATTTGAAATAAAGATGTCTAAGCTTTTGTACCTTGAAGCCAACACAGGAACTTTTCCAATTTATTCTTAATTGTTAATTTCATGGTTTAAAAAGTAAATTTCCCTATGAATTTATTCTGAAAAAGCACACATTTAAAACAAAAAGTGAAATCATAAGCTCATAATTGGAATTTTGCTAAAACTTTGATATTACCTTACACATATATGAAACATAAATCTGAGATGATAGATGCAATTATTCAGGATATTAAGAAATGGCCAGAAAGTTGTCTACTGAAAATTAAGGAATTTTGGCATTATTATTATGTTTACCTTTCCTTCAGAGGAAAAGAGAAAAAGTAATTAAAAAACGAACAAACTTACACTGACTCTATTAAGCCTGCATAAGGAGATATAGTTTTATATAAATATGCCATTAATACAGTAGATTTATTAAATAATGATATTTGAGTATATAATGAGTATCTTATTTCCTTTTTAGGTTATGTGAATATAAGACACTTTTTTTCTTACATTAATATGGCATATAATCAATCAGTAAAAGTCTCATATCATTGAAAACTTCGGTATAGCTTTGATTCCTACAGCATTAACAAATTATGTTTCTATAATTAAAACAAAGTATTAAACCATAACAATCTAGCTATATTATTCTTTTCTAACCAGGATTAGGGGAAATCAAATTTCTCCCTTCTGATGTAACAGACTGGAAGAAAAACATGACTCCTGAGGAGCTCAATGCTCTATTGAGCATCTGAATAATGAAAAGAGAGTACAACACAAAAAGATCATCCTGGCTCTATTGCTAAACTGTTGTAGTTTCTGTTAAAAAGTGGGTTCAGCTCTTCATGACTACTTTAAAAGACAATTATACTGCACTTTTAAAGAGGTATTTATATGATAGTTCCTTTATCTATTGGTTGAGGAAATTTCTGAAAGTGTAATGGTTTTGTCTGCAATGAAAAAACTAACTACTAAGCATATTGTGTAACGAAAACTCATGGCCAGAAAATGACATTGTTTTTCCTTATTAAAGAAGAAATTATAATTGGCAAAATGACTTTTTACAGCTTTCAGTATATGCTAGTGAAATTACAAAACTTCCACTTCAACTCATTATGAACTTACTCCTTGATCAAATAGATGGTTTCTTCAAACAGAGCTACTGCCAAAATGCAATCAACCCTGCATTGCTTTTAACTTAGTGAAATATCTGAAGTACTTAAAAATCGAAAAGTTTGAAGCTAAACTAACAAATATGTTTTCTTAGTTTGGAGTACTTTTTATGAAAGCATACATATGAAAATTTTATTGCTGTTCACTGAAACTCTAAAATTAATTTTATCTGCAATGTTAGGAGGAAAAGACTTTAAATTAAAATTATAACTGCAGTAATTGTTTGCTTTCTTAAATAAGTTGATAATATAGAAATTTTATAAGTCCAATTTTGTAGTTTCAATTCAATAATGCATTTTTAGATATGAAGATATGAGATTTAATGTCTGCTCTTTTAAATGATGTTCAGGAACAGTTCATTAAGAAAATAATCATGCTTACTTGATTTTAATATGTAACATATTAAAAGTAATGACTGTGAATATATTGTATTTCTCGATTAGTATATTTTAATTTCTTGATTTTATTTGTTTTTTTATCAAAAACATGATATAAACTACTTATACTATAAGTTACTATATTAATTACTTAGTTACTGTTGATTTGAGCGTGGTTTATATGTCTTAAGTAAATTAGCAGGCATATAACTCCATATTTGTCACCTTTACAAAAGGATATTATTACTTTGTTGAGAGACAAGGAATTCTCCACATTAGTTTTTCCTGATGTAGTTAGAGTTTTATTTTGCTTTCTCTTTAAATAATTTTAATATTCACAATTTTATTCTGAAAAGAAACAACTTCACCCACAAACTGTCATTAAAGCCTAGTTGGTTATCATTAACAAAAGACTACATTGCTTGCGTTATAAATTGTCTCCTTGTCATAGCTGACTTGATTACACAATGGATATCAACCAATACAGGACTGGGAAAATAATAATATCTTTCCAGAGTGGCAATAATCACTTGGCCTACGTTGTATTTTTTTAATTGTGAATAAAAGAACAGATGATAAATGATGCTCGCGCAGAAAACACAATCTACAAGCATCTTGAGTAATGTAAACCATGATTACATAAACTTCTGCATGTCACTAAACAGCAATCAGGAGAAAATAAAATTGAACAAAAGGATAAGGTCATGACCAGAGCTAGAGGAGCAACTGTAGAGCAAACCTGAGGTACCAGGAAGACAATCCAAGAACTCCAGCCACCAGGGTCCAGATGAACAGTTTCTATGTAGTATGATTGAAAACATCTGAATGGTGAGTGGAGCACATTAATCAGAAACAGAAATGCCTTAGAAATATAAGTTAAAGATTCAAATCGTATGTATTATTATGCTGGGCTGTCTCCATGGAGTCCTTGTTAGCATGACTAGATCAAGAACCTAGAGTGCATTCTTAATTAATTAAAGAGAGAATTTAAATGAATATGGAGTACCTTTGGTTTGGCATTTAAAATATAAATATATAAAACAAAATATAAAATATAAAAAAGTGCATGTTCCAATTATATTTAAAATTAAAAGAAAAAAAAAAGAAAACCAATATTTTAACATCACCGTTACTTATTTGGGTTAAATTAGCACAAGTAGATCTTAAAATTTTCCCAACATCAGAAGTCTCAGGGAGCTTCTTACATTACATAATGATTGGACTCTATCCCAGAACCCCTGAACCATAGTCTGACTGGTGAGCCAAGAGTCTTTTCATGTAATAAGCCACACAGTTAATTGCCATACACTGGTTACCTAAAGGTTGTCTCATTAGCTTTAATTATGATCTGTATTAATAAATTTTTAAAGTGAATCACTGATATGTATTCATTGACATAAAAAAAAATTATTTTACAAAGTGGCACAGAGCCACATCTCTAGCCCCTTTCCATAATTTATTTAGAGACAAGGGCTCACCAAGTTGCTTAGGGCATCGCTAAGTTGCTGGGGCTAGTCTTGAATTTGCAATTCTCCTGCCTCAGCCTCCTGAGTCTCTGGGATTATAGGTATGTATGATGGCACCTGGATTCTTTCCTTAATACTATATTGCCTTTCCTCTCATGTTGTTGACCATTTGTATTCAATTTTTATTTTGTTTTATGTTTACTTCTCATTCTAAAACATTGGAGTTTTATAAGTGTATCAATCTATTCCCTCTTCCAGAATAATATCTATAATTTCTTAGTTTTAAATGTCATATGATGCATATGTTATGATTTAATATGAAGTGTCCCTCAAAAGCTCCTGTAATGCAGGAATGTGAAATGATTGGGTTTGAAGAACTGTAGTGTAATTAATTAATCCTGTTTTGAATGTACAAGATGGTAACCCTGAAGTGTGACTGGAGAAGGTGTGTCACTGTGGGTTGCCTGTAAGGGTCCATTTCCCCTATTGCCTCTTGCTACACCCCCTCTTTCTCTTCTTCCTGACCCCACCAGGAACTGAGCAGCTTTCCCTGCATGGTATGCTACCTCAACTTTCATTCCAGACGAATTGAGTCAGCTGTCTATGAACTGAGACCTCTGAAATCATAATCCCTAAATAAACTTTTCTTCCTCTATGTTGTGTTTGTCAGGTATTTTGGTCACAGGAATGCAAAAATATAAGTGAAATAGAAATCAATGCCAAGAAGTAGGGTCATTGCTGTGACTAGCCTGATCATGTGGTTCAAAAGACTTTGAAGCTGGTTTTCAGAAAAACTTGAAAATATAGGTTAGAAAAGATTTAGAATGTTGTAAGCAGAGGTTAAGAATAATTCTAGTGGAAGATTAGAAGACCAGAATGCAAATAGGGATATGGACCATGCTCATGAGGTTACAGAGGAAAATGAAGACTCTCTTGAGAATTGGACTAAAGGTCACTTTATACCATTATATGGTAAAGAAGTTAGTTACATGCTGCACATGTCAAGAGACTTTCTAGGATGTTGAATTTGAAAGTGATGGATTAATTAATTTGATGGAGGAAATTTCAAGACAGTACAGCATTCAGTCAGTGGCATGGATACTACTGGTAGCATTTATCCAGTTTCACTGTGAGAAATGGGAGCATGAAGCAGAGCAGAAGAATTTTTTAAAAGTGGTGCTTTGGTCAGAAATATCCAAGTAAATCTGGGACCAAGGAGAGTGTGTTCGTTATACAGATTATAGCCACTAAAGAAATGCTAAGTACTTTGCTGAGAGGCAGTAGGAATAATGTTGCAGGGCATTTCAGGAATTTGCAAGACTACATCTCTCACAGGCTCCGGAGTACAGAAGAGAAAAATCCTTTGAGAAAGATCATGGGAATTCCTTGCTTTCACAGGGAGATTAAGAAGTTTTTTCAACATATTGAGCCTTGCAGACACCCAGAGGCTGCTGAAGCCAAGTCAACAGGGTGTCCAAGTACTGTGTGTGAGCTGGTAGCTGACTTTGGTAACACCAATGTGTTGCTACTTATGCAGGAATGCAGGATACTGGAGTTAAGGGATCAAGGAGACTTCCACCAAAATTTCAAAGAAAGGCCTGGGAGATCTGGCAAAGTGAAGCAGAGATGAAGTTTCTAAAGACTGCTCTTTATAGGGTGATGCTCGAAGCTACAAAAGTGCAGTCAAAGTTGAAAGGGAGATAATTGGTATTAAGAGATGCCAATAACATACACTGGCTGCTGGTTGAAGAGATGGGATAACAAAAAAGGTCATGCACACAACAAGTTATCAAGGCTAATGGGCCAGGGTTGTTCAAGTCTTTTGATTAACACATCTACCTTCCATATGTCCTAGATGCTATACATGACTGGGTTTGGCCCAACCAGTTTTTGATCTTGTCTTGTCCCCTTCTCTTCTTTCTATTCCCCTTTCTTTTTGAAATGAGAATTTTTTTTTTTTCTGTTCCACTGTAATTGAATCTATGTAACTTAATTTTGTCTTTTAGAGGGGCTCTCAGCTGAAAGTTTGCCTCGAGTCTTAGAGGATAAAGAATTTGGGCTTTTGGGTAATCTTGAAACTGTTAAGAATATGAGATTCTTGGAGATTAACTAAATACATTTTCAATGAGAGATGTACATGAGCTTTTGGGAATAAGGCAGAAAGCTTATTGCAGACATTAATCATCCCCCCAAAGTTTTCTGTATTAATTCTGGAGTATGAACAGATTGGATTGTGGGAATTGTAATTAATCAGCCCATCCTCATTTGAATGGACTGGGTGATAACTGTAGGTAGGTGGAGCATAGCTGGAGGAAGTGGATCACTGGAGATTTGCCCTGAAAGGTGTGCCTCGATTGTACCTCCTTTCCCCAGATCTGCTTCCTGGCCTCTCCATGAACTAAACAGGTTCCTCTACTGAGCCCTTCTCCAATGATGTGCTTCTTCAACTTGGCCCAGAATATTGGAGGCAGCCATCTATGAACTGAGACTGCTGACACCATGAACCCCAAATAACGTATCCTCCTTTAAGTTCTTCTTCATGGGTACTTTGGTCACTGAAATACAAAAACTGACTAAACAACCACAAACACAAACACACACACACACACGTGTGTATATATATATATACATACATATATGTATACATATCCATCTATCAACATATATAGATTGACACATATAAAACAGCTATACCTGTCCATGCAGATGTGTATGCATATATATGTATATATATTATATATATGTTATATATATTTTATATATATATATATAAAATATCCCCTGTTTATATTTCAAGACAGAATCATAAGGGTTACATCCTGAATTATTCTCTTTCTTTCATTCTTCTCATCCAGTATTTTTCTAAAGCTACCTCTTTATCACCAGAATGTGACTTACCTTTGCCTGGTACTCATTTTCATTCTCACAATTCTAGAGGTAATGTTTCAAACTGTGTATCATGTAATGATTAATATTTTGTGCTCTATGAAAAACAAGAAAAAATAATAATAAATAACTTTGGGAAATGCTACTCTGACTTGGAGTTACACTAAACACATTGGCACTTACATGACTGAAACATTTTTCGGTAAGTGTCTTTAAATTTGGTATTCCATTTATCTCACTGTTTTTGTACCTGAAACTACTTCACTCTATAAAAAGTAATGTACTTAAAAATCATTGCCTTTGAAACATTATTTGGGTAATAATTTTACAAAAATCCAAAGTATTGTAAATTACATGTAACTTTACCCATTGTAGACAGTAGAATAAGACTGAAGGATTTTGCTTACGTTCTTTAATTAGCCATAATTGCACCTCAGATAAACTTCACTGACTATGAATCTGCCAGAGTGCAAAACATTGCTTTCATTTTTAATTATAAATAGTAAAAATTTCTGAGAACATTTTGTAACTGACTCCCTTCAACATTTAAAAATAAAGTCATTTACTTAAGGTCTATATTTACCAACATATGGGAAACTGTATGCATCACAGAAACCATGTCTCACACCTGAAATTTTGTAGATAGATAGATAGATGACAACAAATCATTTCTGGAAAATTTAATTATAATTTTCTTGCAAATGAGAAAATTGATAATAATAACTTCCTGACTTTTCCACACAGTGCCATGACTCTTCGGCAAAAAAATGTGAGGCCTGTGGAAAATAGTGGCAAATAATGTGGATTTAAAAGGTTAGAAAAATTTCTCTGAATTTCTAGTTCCTTGTATTATCTAACTACATGATCTTGGGATTTTTAGTCTATTACAGAGGCAACAAAATAGCACAGTATGGGTGGTTTTTAAACAAGCAAGATTTATTTCTCACTGTCCTAAGCTGAGAAGCACAAGATCAGAAAACCAATACATTCAGTGTCTGGTGAGAGTTTATTTCCTGGTGTCATAAATGGCACCTTCTCTCTGTGTCCTCACGTGGTCATAGAAACTTTTTAACAAGGTCATTAATCCCATTCATGAAAAGTTCCACACTCACGACCTAATCACTTTCCAACTAATACTTCATAATGGCGAGTAGGCTTTTAACACAAATTTTTACGGAGACACAAACATTCATATCACTGAATCAAGTAATTTTCTTCACAGTGACACAATTGCCTCATCTGTCAATAGGAATTATGATAATACTAGTGAAACAGTAGTGAAAGCTAAATGATATATTCTGTGAAATGTTCTACGAATACTGTCTAGCACAGAGTAAGCACTCAGTATCACACTTCATTAATGAAGTTTAATTTGAACAGATCTACATTACTCAAAATATCAATGTAAACACTTATTTTAAATAAAACAAAAACACTGTAATTGTACTTTCACTTTAACATTTGCATAATGAACAACATCACTTGCCATGAATTAACTGACAAATGAATTCCAAATTAAGTTCTTAATTAAAATTGACACTTCTGGGCTCACAGTGAGAGCAATAGCCATCTGCTTTAAAAGTGACAACTAGCCAGATAAGAGCTCTGTGTAAAAGAGTGTAGAGCAGTTACCAATCTGCTTTAATTCCATGTTAGGCTTCAGAAGGTAAGAATCTAAGATTACACCAGTCTGTACTTTTGTAGAAATGCTATAGTACTGATGTGTGTCTTTCAGTAAATCACAATACCTTCATTGTAAAAAAAAATACCTAAAAATCCCCCAGAAAACAACAACAAAAAAATAAAATAAAATCATAGACAGTGATCATTTATAACATGAAAATTAAAAGAATAAATAAAATATCCTTGCTTCCTTCAAGAAACACTGTTTATTTTTAAAGATTTGGAATATTTGTGTGTAGAAAATAAATTCTGGAGTAGGCATGCTGACTGGGGATTACAAGTTGAACAAAAATGAAATGTTTAAGTCATGACAATTATACTTGGGGCTTCTGTTTTTTTGCATTGATAGTCAAGCTATGTGATTCGTCAGTTTAGCAGTTTTCTTTTGGAGAAATATTATATAATACTTTGAAATTAATCTATACATCCTGGGGGTATTTTTTTCAATGCTGTGATAGTGACATCACAACAAAAGACTTACTCTGAATTCATTAACCATGCTTGCCCCAGTGGTACACTTGAGGGGACTTCACCTTGGGACTGGGTAAAGAACTCACTTTCTTTTTCTGTTTTCCAACAAGTGGGGCAGGTAGGGAAGTCTCTATTAACTATTTGCCCAACTATGGCATTAGGAGCTTCTAGTAATACAACCAGTTTCCAACCAAATACAATATCTCTCTTGGTGATTAAGTTGGGTGATTTATAGAATTAATAAGAGGGTTTTGTTTGTGTTCGTAGACTCTTTCCAACTTGAAAGAGAATATGTCATTTTATTAAACAGACAAATATGCAGAAGATCAGGTTAGTTTTTTTCCTGAAGCATGTGAATATCCATGATTCCAGCGTATGTGATAGACATGCCTTAATACCTTGGATCTCAAACATTGGTGAACATCGTAAACACTTTTGGGGAATTTCACAGGTGCAATTTGAGAACTCACTATTCGGCATTAGGATTCAGTAGGACTTGAATGGGAATGGGAGATCGGACTCATGTAAGAGATGATTGGAATTTGATACTTAACTAGTCAGAGATTTAGATAAAGATTATGTCATTAGTCAAGGAATGGTTCAAAAAATAAGTTTGATGGATGCAAAAATATTCATAGAAAAGAAGCTACTACAAACAGTGGGAAAGCCTATTGCTAGCTATTAGTACAATATGGCATCTTGCTACTCACTGTGACTTTAGGCCAGAAAACAAGTAGTATCTACTTACTCTCTGGGAAGCAGAATAGAAATGCAGCATAGCAAGAACCACCCATATGGGCCTTACTGAACTCAAATCTGCATTTTAATAAGACTCTTTAATAATTAGTTAACACACTAATGTTTAAGAAACACAAAAATAAAAATGGAAGAACTACACCTGTCCTCTTCATTCATTCTGCTCCTAATCTGAAAAATTCATTGTCTTAGAAAGTAATTTTTGCAGAGAAATAATCCTTAACATTTTTATATTTCAAGTTTGGGTTTTTGTTTTTGCTTTTTTTTTTAATAGCAATGTATTTTATTCCTTTATCTTTTTAATGATTATTAATAAGAATAGATCAAAAATATTTAATTGATTCACATCTCTTGAGGTAAAAAAATAAAATATGCTTTTCAATAATAGAAAGAACTGTCTACAAAATGAATAAGACCTGGGGGAAAAACAACTAAACAACTGCTCCCTTTATATTAGCTTTCCATTTCACAACTCAGTGAACTCACTGTATGGCAAAAATCCATTGATTTTAAATCTATCGTATTTCAATTAGAACTTGTGTAGCATTTACATTTAGATCAGAAATGTGGTAGTGTGAGTGTTGTTAGGAAGCAAAGGCCTAGAAGAGTAACTGCTCTTTTGGATTTTTTAGGCCATCAGCCACATATTCTGCTCACGGAAAGATTAACTTCCTAGAAAATTCTGTCTTGTGACAAAATGCTATTAACTCCTGATAGTCATAAACACATTAAATAACAACCATAGATGTTGCTTTGACAGCTCTCAAGAATTTGTATGCAGTTTTAATGATGGAGAACCTCACTTATCATAATTTCTGAGTGTCGAATTGATCCTTGGAAGAGAGGCTGATAATTTGATTGTTCTGTAATGTGCTAGTGCATAATTTCAGAAAGAGAAATGATTTTATGAAGAAACTAATTACATGTAAATGAGTTCCTTCACAAGATGTTAATAAAATTAGAAATACTTTTCAAAACTGAAGAAAAAAATGATATAAAGTAAAAAGCCTTGAAGAGGTAGATGATTAAAGAACACTACGGAGATATTGCCCTGGGAAAGAGTATGAAGGAAACCATGTAAAGGAGAGGAAATGTTTTTTTCATTCTCTACTGTATCAGAAAAATCCTCTAGTCTTTTTTACCCTTCTAAAACCTAATTGATAGTATGAATTATAAAAATTCCAATTTATATTGGCATAAAAGTGTTTTTCATGGGAAAGCTATCATAAAAAAATCTCTATGAATAGAAAATACTTCATATCTTGCATGGAAGAAATCAGTGATAATTATTCATATCCATCTTACAATACATGTCTTTATAGTCTAAAAATATAAAAATAACAAAATATATTCTAGAAATGCTTTTAAAGAATAAATAAGGTTTACTATAACTTGATTTTAATATATTGAAGCAATATATTAACCCAGTTACCATTGCTTCTCCTTCTTATACATACTCTCTTTTCTTCCTTCTCTTTCTCACATACTGTCACTTTATTTTAAATAAGGATTTGTGCTGTACTGAATATAATCCAGGTTTACAATCTTCTAAACTATGTAGTCCTAATATTTGGATTAGAAAATGTCATGATTCTCAAAAGTGTAGTGAGAAAGTGAAGCAAACCAAAAATGGGTGGGAATCCCTACACAATTAAAATACCATGTATTTTTGCTAATTAATTATTCTCACTTATAGTCAGCTTTCTCATCAGGAAAACAGTATCTTTTCATAGGAATTACCATAATTTTGCTCTTACTACCATGCTATTTTTTTCCTATTACTTTCTCAAATCTATTCCTTCTTAAATTTCTGTATTCTCTCTTTTCAAAATTTTTATCGGAGCACTAATTTTTTAGAAAAACTGGGGGGTTTCTAAACTTTTTAGCTCATGGACTGTGTTCTTCATACATATTATGACACTTATTAAGTTGAGTTTATTCTCCTCTTTTCTCTCAGTTCTTCCTATTAAAGCAGATTTATGGACCCATACTCTTTTATCTCTTTTAGAACTAATTTCCTGCCACCAGAAACATGCACATACAAACAAACATATGCCCTCCCCCCACACACAACACACGTGAAATGATGTTCCTTGTTTTTGAAGAAGTAGGTATTGTTATTGAAACCTATAATTGGAATATATGTCCCTCAGTGTTATGGTAATGCTTCCCAAAGTAGTGAAGATAGAATTTAGCTAGGTATTAAAGAGGACACTGAAAAAATTATTTTAACCAGAAAACTAAAATGCTGAATAGTGACTGTTAGGTATAGTAAAAGACATCCCCAAAATGAAATACTTAGATATATATCAAATGGAATGTGTATACTATCTATATGAATGAATCAAAAAAACAGATGAAAGAAGAATACAAAATAGATGGAAAGATACTCCATGTTTATGGATAGGAAGATTCAAAATGTCAAAATGCCATTTCTTGACAACTTGATCTATAGGTTCATCAAAATTTTATTCAAACCTAGAAAGTTGTTTTTGTGGATACAGCAAACTGATTTTAAGGCCTATATACATATATACATTATATATATATATAATATATATATTTATGTGTGTGTGTGTGTATCTTATATACATATGTGTTTCTCTGTATATAGGCCTTAAAATCAAAATATAGGCAGAAATCTAGAATACTCAACTAAATATTGAAGGGGAATTACAGAGGTGGACAGATGATTACCTGAATTCAAGACATACTATGATACCACAGTAATCAAGACATCATGGTTTGGTGCAAAAGCAGACAACTGCACTGATGGAACAGAATTAAAAGCTCAGAAATGACACAGATAAGCATGATCAACTGATCTCTGACAAAGGGTCACAGGTAATACAATAAAGCAAAGACAGTCTTTTCTGAAACTGGTGCTAGTACAGCTGGCATATACATGCTAAAAAAAAAAAAAAAAAAAAGAAAAAAAAAAAAAAAAAAAGGAATGTTCATACAGATCAGACCTCAACCCTTTATAAAAACTAATTCTACATGGATTCTAGATCTAAATATAAATTGCAAAACCATAAAGCTTCCAGAAGATAGTGTAGGAGAAAACCAAATAACCATGACAATGACATTTTGGTCTGAACTACAAAGACAAAACCCATGAAAGAAGCATTGGATAAGCTTGACATTAAAATAAAACATTTTTTGCTCTTAGAAAGACAAAGTTAAAATAATGAGAAGACAAGGCTCAGTCTTAGAGAAAATACTATAAAAAATACATCTGATGGAGGATTATTATGTAAAACATACAAAAACTCATTATCAAAACTAAAAATATGAACAATCTATTAAAGAATTGATCAAAGAACTTAACAAACACCTCACCAAAAAAGACAATGTTATTTGAGAAATATGAATAAAGATATTCAACATCATATGTCACTATAGAATTGCAAAAAGGAACAATGACTTGTCATTTCACACTTATTAAGATGGCCAAAATTCAAAATGGACAAAAGTAATTTGGTGAGGATATGGTGCAATAAAAAATCCTCCCTTATTGCTGACAAAATCCGCATCCTCATGAAGAAATTAAACAAAGTCTCAATATACTAAACAGATAATACAATTTGCAACAAATTTCAGAAGGACACCAGGGAAGAACCAAAAACTATTTACCCTTTGACTCTTCATTAAAACTTAAATAGTATCTTATTATGTTGAGAAATACTTAAGTGAATAGAAAATAAATAGAAAAAATAAAACTTTTGTGTAGAATATTTTCATTTTAAAATTTGTATGTGTATTGCCAAAAGATATCCTAGGACAAGCAGTTCTTACATTTACAGCACTATTCCATATCAATAGATATTTAAAGCAGGGTCTTTAATATCAAAAGCATGATGCTGAAAAAGATATACAAAGCAATTCAATTGTAAAAATATAGATAATTAAAAATATATGTAGCCAAAGAAGGCAGCAAATGCTAATAACAGAATTAGATGAATAACTAAGGAATTCAAGACTTCAGTCTCTTCCATTTCTCTGCCATTTATTTGTAGCTCTTTTCTTAGTAGCCTGTGCACTTAATGTGACTGTCTTCTCCACTGATCTGTCAGCTGCTTTGTTTTATTTTACATTTCATTCTATTCACCTTTGTAGCCTAGTGACTAGTCAAATGCACTCTACCTAATGTTGATTTAATGTCATTTCAGAAGACGTCATTTCACAAGTGGAAAGTTTTAGAAGCACAACACTTTGAGATGTGTTTCAAAAGATGAGGGATGAGGCTCTTTAGGGTTCTTATTGGCATCCACGTGGAGTTGAAATGACCTACAAGTAGAATAACCAATAGATCAATCAGATTAAAGGTGAGATTCAGGTATGGATTGCCAGGACATAAACTAAAAACAACTTGTTCAGTCAATCTATACCACTTGAATCCATGCTATGGGGTTTGCATTGTAGTCAGCAATGATAAATCCTCCAAACTATTACTAGACATGAGTAGGGAAAAATATATCTGATACATAAAATGCAATGTTTCCAATGTAAAATGTCCTATAAAAGAAACATTCACAATTAAAAAAATTTAAAATTTAATTATATCTAAGTAAACAAATTGAAAGCATAGTGATCTGTATATCAGAGATTAAATATAGTTATTTTCCTACTTTTGTTTACTTCTTGTTTAAAAAAAAAAAAAAAAAAAAACAGCTTCCTGGCTGAATGTCCTATTTAGATTTGCTTATACAGCTAACGACCACTGTGCATAACTTCCAGAATGGGAAATGAGCCTAGCTAATTTAACCACTAGGATTCCAGATGAATCCTGTTGATATATTCCTGATAATTAACAATCTGTGAGCAGCTTCATTGTCCAATATACAATACACAGCACAAGGAAAATGATCATTTGTACATTGTGGGTTTAGTGGACTAAATGAAAGAGGATTTTTTTATTAATAGCTGCACTTTTCATAAATTTTATGAGTTAATAGGGTTCAATTAATGTTGCCAAGTGGTGTGCTTCATGCATATGTCTCTGGGGCGTTGCGAAGTTGAGAAGAATGTGTAATGAATGGTTGAGCAGTTATATTGGTACCCTAGTAATTAGAGAACGGGTAATTAATGTGCATCTGTGTTAGGCTCCTGGGTGCTGTCAACGACCCTGTAGTGTGCAAAAAAAGAGGAATTATGAGTTTGGCAAGGGAATACAGCTTTTCTCCTTTTCTTAAATTTTAGATCTACATCTGTGTTTAATTAGAAGAAGAAATGAATTCCCATTAACACCATTAGGCAACATGCTATGATTGGTTAAAACCTACATGGACTGTGAAACACATCTAGAAAGCTCAGGAGGTCATAATGAAATGTTTTTAATCTCAGAAGGACTTTTAAAAAATAAAATACAAATGCTGAATAACATCTACCTCATCGTTGTAGAACACCTTTTCCCTACTTTTGGTCGCTTTCTTACTATATGTGACTTAAACAGGCAATCTACTGAGTAAAACTGAGTTATCACACCTGCAATTGTATTTTTTTTTCCAGCTGTGCACATAAGATGCAATCACATAACCTTTGCAATAGGCTCAGTGTACAAAAATGTCACATATATTAATGACACTGTAAAATAGTTTACTAAAAGGTAATAGTCACAGATGTTACAGATGACTAACTGTGCTCTGGTTTCCAAAGAGATTCAAATTAAATTGCTTTTATCTCCTGAAGCAGAATAACATTTCATATTCCTCATGATAATAAAATGTATCCTTAGGGCAAGTAGTATGTCTGTACTTTTAAAATGAAACAGTCATGATTTAATTAGCAAGGACGTGGGCCTTGGTTTTAAGAGAAAGATGACTCTCCTGAGTGTTCTTGTTCAGTGGCCCTCGAAAACTCTGCTTTTTGACAGAGATCTATTGAGTGGTTGTATTTGTAATTAAACACTGTCTTTACTTAAAGTTTTGGTAATATTCTGTAAATTATTCCATTGAGACATTAACTTGAAATGAGGATATTTTCTCTTTCGTATACAATTACACTGCACATCGCCATGCACCATAGGCTATGAAGTTGAAATTTGGGGGGAAAGTTTTAGAATTGAACATCAACAAACAATTTTGTAAGTGCATTGATAGTGAATCATTTCATCCACAAGAAAGTTTGGTACTTGAATTTAGATGGTAGCATTTATATGGATGCAAATTATTTGCTTCTTTGAAAAATGCCTACTTAACATGCTTGCATGTGCTTTGAGGAAATCCCTGGTAGTGTGATTGCTAGATTATACTGTAGTTCTATTTAAGATTTTTAAGAAATCTTTAGGGTTCTCCACAATGATGGGGCTGGACTAATTTCAATTCACACCAATAATGAACACACATTCTTCTTTCTCCATATTCTCCCCAGCTTCTTTTGTCTTTTGATAATAGATTTTTCTACTTGGATAAGTGGGTATCTCACCATAGTTTTGATTTGGATTTCCCTGATGATTAATGATATTGAGCATTTTTTCATGTGTCTTGCCCACTTTTTGTATGTCTTCTTTGGGGGGAAGTATCTATTCATATCTTTAATGCATTTTTATTTGAGCTACTATTCTTACTATTATTATTCTGCTATTGAATTGTTTTAGCTCTCCACATATTCTGGTTATTATCCTCTTGTCAAATGCATACTTTGCAAATATTTTTATTCCATTTTGTATCTCATTTCTTTGCTGTTTTAAATTTTGAGACAGGGTCTTGCTAAGTTGCTTAGGGCTTTGGAAATTTCTGAGCCTGGCTTTGAATTCAGGAGCCTCCTGCCTCAGCCTTCTGAACCTCTGGCGTTATAGACTTCCACCACTGTGTCTGGCTTCTCTTTGTGTTTTTGATTAGTCCCTTTGACGTACAGAAGGTTTTAGTTTGATGTCTATTACAGCACTGTTCATTATAGCTAAGAGATGGAATAAATAGAAACGTCCATCCCCAGATGAATGGATAAAAAAGTACTGCATATGAACACCACCGATTCTTTTCAGCCGTAAAGAAACATGACATCCTGTCGTTTGTTATTACATGAATGAATGTGAAAGCATCATGATATGTGAAATAAGTCAAGTACAAAAAGGAACACCACATGATCTCATTCATAAGTGGAGCTTAAAATAGTTCATCTCACAGAAGTAGAGAACAGAGTAGAGGTTCTCAGACTGATAAGGGCAATAAGGGCAGGGGCAGGGTAGAGGGAGAGGTGGATCAATAAGTGTAGTGTTATTGTTTGATAGGAAATAAGTTCTGGTGTCCTATGGCACAGAATATTGTATTTTTCATATAGTGAAAATAATGCATTAAATATCTTAAAATAGAAGACATGAATTTGAATGTATTCATCATAAGGAAATGATAAAAGATTAAGGTGGGTTGGGTACTGTGGCACATGCCAGTAATCCAGCAATTTAGGAGGCTGGGGCAGGAGGATCGAAAATTCAAAGTCAGCCTCAACAATTTAGTGAGACACTGTCTCAAAATAAAAAAAAATATAAAGGCCTGGGAATTTGGCTCAGTGGTTAAGCACCCTGGGTTCCATCTCTGGTGTTGAATATGCTAATTATCCTGATTACCTTGATTTGATCACTACCCAATGTATGAATGAATCAAAATAGTCTCATAAATATGTACAAATATTGTCACTGAAAAAATTTAAAAATAAATCAGACATATATTTTCTTCCCATTTTAATGTACATGTACAGTAAAGTTGAGTCAATTCTCCAAAATATTATGAATGTAAAGCAACATATGATCACATAGCACAAAACATTAAGACTATTTAAAATATTTGATTTCTTCTTTCTTCTTGCTCTAGATTTGATAATTCACTTAAGATTGAAGAAGACTTTTTTAAAAATACAATGAAATATAGAAATCATTGCTATATTTTCCTGTTCGTAGTTATTGTATTTTTGAATCTCTGAAGTCAGTAATTCTAAGATGAAATTTTATCTTTTCAGTTTACTAATCAATATATCAAGACACTTAGCTTCTATTCTTTCCCCTCTTTACCTCAAAAAATGAAAATAATAGTATCTATATCACAGGGAATATTAGACAGTAGAATGAACATAAATATACATAATGATGATGATGATGGAAACTAGCCTTAGTAAGTGCAATTATTTGGCAGTATTTTTAAGTGACTAGATTAAAGATGGTCCTATAGTGCACCACTCTCATTATTGAGAGCTGGAGTCTAATTTACCCCTGCTCACATGTGGGGTGACCTTTGTAACTTGTTTAACCAATGCAATGGAAAAAACATGAAGCTCTGGGACTTTGGGTGGAGTTATAAGAAGACTGGCAGCTTCTACCAGGTTTCTTTGAAGAGTACTTAGACAGCAAAACACTATTAAATAAACATTTTACCATGTCATTTTATTATGAAATGATAATGTAAGCACGCTTCAGGTTAAAACACAAAAAGAAGGTCTGAGTGTGTAACTTAGTGTTAAAGTACTTGCCTAGAACACATGAGGCCCTAGATTCCATTTGCACAACCACAAAAAAGATAAAATTAATGTAATAATATAATAGCGATAATTACTTTTTATGTTAGGCAGTTTCATGTACTTTGCATAACTTATCTCACTGATCATATGGTTAGTTCTCTTAAAATTATTTCCTTCATTTTCTAGATAAGGAAATTGAGATGCTGAAAGTTTAATTAATGTGGTCAAAAAATGATAGTGCTGAAACGTCAGTTCACACAGGTGCCTGAGAGATGCTTCCTACCACCATAGTATTGCCTCTGAAATGGGTGAAGTCAAAATTGAACCCACACTTATTTGATTTCAAAGCCTTATCGGTGATTAATTTATATGTATGGAAATCCCCAATTTATGATAGTTTAATTTATGATTATTCATCTTTATGATGGTACAAAGGCATATATGTTCAGGAAAGCTACTTCATATTTTGATCTTATCCTGGGTTGGCAATATGGTACACAGTGTTGCCAACTGGGTATTAGTTTAGGTGTATTAAATGTATTTTGACATACAATATTTTCAGTTGTTACAAGGCTTATTGGGATACAAACCTGCAATAAATCAAAGAGCATCTGTGCTCAGCTTTCTATTTCTCCCATAAACCTTCAGGTCAGCTAATTCAGCTAAACAACATATAGTTCTGACTTAGTGTTGCTGCTTTCTAATTCATACAACTTGAGCCACTATTTGGGTTACATTTGTTAATTGTGGGCTCCTCCATTTTGCTCCAAGTTCCACAGGCACAGGGATTCTCTCTCGCTTGCTCACTTTTGCACCTCCATTACCTAACAGATTTTCTACCACAGGCGCTATGCTTAATTTAAAAACAAGAAAAAAAATGTTCAACATCTCTAGCAATTGGAGAAATCAAGATACAAGGCAAGGATGTAGGCAAAAGGTTCAATCTTATATTGCTAATGGGATGACAAACTGGTGCATTCATTTTGGAAAGCAGTAAAGAAATTCATTGAACCCTTAGAACGGAACCACCATTTGACTCAGTTATCCCAATACTTGGCTTATACCTAAAGGAATTAAAATCAGCATGCTATAGTGATACAGCCACATCAATGTTTATAGCAGCTCAATTTATCCTAGCCAAGCTATGGAACTAAATACATGCCCTTCAGCAGATAAATGGATAAAGAAAATGTGGTATATATACACAATGGAATATTACTCAGTTACGAAGAACGAAATTATGACATTTGCCAGTAAATGGATGGAACTAGAGAATATTATGCTAAGCAAAATAAAGCAGTCCCAGAAAAACAAAGATTGAATGTTCTCTCTGATATGAGGATGCTAACCTGTAACAAGGGACAGTAAGGAGGGGAAGTATAGAAGTTTATTGGATTAGACAAAGGGGAATGAGGGGACAGGAGGAAAGATGGGAATAGGAAAGATAGGAATCAGACATAACTTTCCTATGCTCATATATGTGTAGCGTAAATTCATATTACGTTCAACCACAAGAATAGGATCAAAAATTGTAATGGGTTGCACCCCATGCATGTATAATATGTCAAACTATACCCTACTGTCCTGTATATCTAAAAGGAACAAATTTAAAAAAAAAGACTTCTGGAATGAAGGATAAAGTGTTGGCTACCTTAAAAAAAGTTGACCATGTGAATCTTGAGCTGTCCTTGAAGGATCAACTCTACAACCACATCAGCTTTACAGTACCTGCTTGTCTTCCTTACTTGCCTCTTTCTTTATCCCTCTATCAGTCCATGTGGTCAAGGGACTTGAATGCATGGGCTCAATGCCAATATTTAGCATTAAATAAGGTAGTTGAGAAAGCATACATGCTTTTATAGTAGGATTTTTACTTAAAGATGGTAATTATCTATGACTATAAGGGAAAGTTGAATTTATATAAACTTTAAGCTTAAATTGCCACACAGCTGGTTTGGTGGAGTATGGAATCATCGACTTATTTACAAGCACTATTGGCACTGAGTCTTTCTCAAAAGAAATTTTGGTTATGTGTATTTCATCTTGAAAGCAGGAAGGGAGGTTGCTTAACTACCAAATGCCAGATGTCCTTTAATGCTCCTCATTGTTTGCCATATAATATATCTAAAGTTAAATAAAGTGAAAGAAGTTAATTATTAAACTATCCCCCCTGAACAAAACTCAAGTTAATGTTCTAAGCAAGGAGAAGTTGTTAGCTGGTTTTGATTCATTGAAGATAAGAGTCTCAGCAGCTAATTGGCAATTCTTTGTTATTTTCTCATACCCATGGAAACCAGTTTTCTTCTTGTTGTGATTCTTTTAATTTTAAAATTATTATAAAAAATTTTGAAAAATTCCCAAATTGTAATCAAATAATTTCTCACACTCACTATCACAGAATGTGCATAATGGTGCAATTAATTTTTCTACTAAGTACCATTATAACCATTCTGAAATTTGAAATAATGAAAGTCAGAGTTACTATGAAATTGCAAATTTTTATTTCCTTAACAATACTTTCAAATGAGGAAACAAATTTCAAGCTCTGAATCTGCTTGCTATTGATGTAGTCAAACTTTGAATTCTACGGAAGCCAATTATTTTGCGCTGAATCGAGAATGTAAAAAATAGGGAATATTTATACAATAAGTTAATTTTGCACAAGGACTCTTGTATTTATTTTCAATATGTTTCAAAAGACTTGCTCAGAATAATATATAAGCAAATGTAATTAACAAGGTATGTATTTATAGAAAATTATATAATCATTGGAAAATTGAATAATCATTCTGTTATTATACTATCGTTCTACCATTCCATTATAGCTTTGTTATCGTACTTGAAATGTTTGTTTGAAAATAATTGCTTATCTGGTACTTATTTAAGTTTAGTAAAACAATTTTTTTCAAATACTACTGAAGAACACAATTTTATTTCATGCTCATTAAAGACAGCACACATTTTAAAAACTTGAGATAGACCAATAGGAAAGTTTCATGTAAACTATTATATTTTAATTTATCATTTGAATATGTGCCAGAAATGAGTCAGAAGAAAATCTCACAGTAATATCTGTTAGAACTAATAAGAAGTTAAGGAAAGTTATTCATTAAATTATCTCAGATTTTCTATGCAGAGCAAGTATCTGTGAATAACTTAGTAATGAAAAAAATTCTAATATGCCAAGAGGCTTGGGATCTTCATTTTCTTGTAGCCTACTATGAATCCCTGGTACACAAAAATTTCTGGCCCATATTCTGTTTTAAGCAAATAGGATCTATTCCTTCTTTTTCACCACATTCTTATTTACCTGCAATTTACAGATTCCCTCTATCACTGTCACTCTTAAAATAGAAAAGGGAGTCTTCTAAATCATTTCTTTCATGAATTCCAAGTCTTCGTATTTCTGAAGCTTTGAGTTAATTAATGACTGAGCTCTACATACCCAGTTCAAAGAAGTACTATCCTATCACTAGTGTAATTCTAAAAATAAATATAAGCTCATTTGTACTGAGAAGGCAAAACCTAGCCACAGCAATAATTTAAAATCCTTTTTCTTCTCCTCTCTACCTCTAATGACCCCACCAATGCTCCAGTGCCCTTCTTCCCAATTTCCTAAGTCCTAGGTCGTTCATGGTCTTCCTCTCTTCTCTCCCTTCCTCTTTTATCTTCAATCTCTAGTCCACATCTTCTTCCACTTCCAGATTCACCACGGTGCAAAGAAGTAACCTGACATGAGTGAGAAGGAAGTGAATTAACGGAACAAGAAATCTGGAGTCATATTTATTGAAAAGGAGAAAGGGCAACCCTGTATACCTTCAACAAATTTTAATGGCATTTTTATTTACCATCTTCCAGTCCAGAGTAATGATTCTTCTTAAATTACCACCAAGGTACATTTATGTAGGGAACTTAGAATCTGAAATCTGAGATTAATAGAACTTGAATTGTAACACATTCATTTACTATAAGGAAAAATAAATTAAAACATAAATAAAGCATGGTGAGGCTACTGATCTTGTCTTCACCAAATGACCTCCTGCCTATTTAAAATGGAAGAAAACAATCGTGAGTATTCACATGTAAATTTCTCTAGTATCCAATCTATTCCAAATCACTGGAGACAGTCCTGAGACAGGATGGCATGTTCTGATTAACCTCTACCAGTTAATCTATTAGATATATTTCTTCAAATGTTTTATAATTTTTTAAAAGAAGAATATTACAAAAAGCAAATACATATGTTATAAGGTACAGACAATAAGCATATTATGTTGAAATATTTTTGGAAATGTTCTTTCCATTGTTTACATTTTATCCATAAATGTACTCATGGACTTTTCAAATATTTGTCAATCATTTCAATGGCATCCCCCCAAGAAAATGATCATATTTATTATTTTTGTAAATTTTGATAACTGAAGACAAAATTTAATGATTCAAGATATTCATGTCATTCTTGTTCAACTGGTAAAACCAAGGGTTAGGTTTGGGGTTAGGGTTAGCGAGGGTGGCAAAAATGGAGGAAGGAAGGACTGTATAGAGGGAAAAGAGGGGTGGGAGGGGTGGGGGGAAAGGAAAAAATAACAGAATGAATCAAACAACATTACCCTATGTAAATTTATGATTACACAAATGGTATGCCTTAACTCCATGTACAAACAGAGAAACAACATGTATCCCATTTGTTTACAATAAAAGAAAAAAAAAAAACCAAGTTGGTAGAATTCTAGCCACCAATTATTAGGAAACACAAACACATATACACATACTCATGCAAGAAGTATTAAACATCTCTTTTTCCTGTCATTTACAAAGCTAGAGTGTAGAAATAAAATCTCACTTTCTTATATATTAAAATTTATAACTGTTGGAAGAAACTTATTTGTTAAATAAACAATTAAGTGCTATATTTAAAAATTGTGTAGGTTGTTTTAAGAACATTCACATTTTGAGCCAAAAAAATGCATTTTATTTTAGAAAGAAAATTAGTGGGATTCTGAAAACTAAATTTTCATGATTACACAACTGTTAAGGCTAGAAGATGTGATAAACACTTTAATATCTTTCCTTTTGCAAATCATACATTTTTTCAAAGTACACAGGTAAAAGATTGAAGAATTTACATGAAGATCTAAAAGTTCTATGGGAACAACCAAATGCAACCATAAAGGGTCCCAGGCACTGGAGGCAGTTAGTCCTGTGGCAGGATGTTGTGAATGTTTTCCACTTAGTTTAGGCTTTAACACCCTGATTCAACAAATGCTTGTCAAAGGCTATATTTAATTCTGTTAAATTATTTGAAGATATACTAATGAAAAAAGAAAGTCTCTTGCTCTTAGGAAACTCATACTCTACTCAATGGGATAACTAATCAGATCATAAATTAATCAGATTATAAATGTAGTTGTTTAGCTATTGATGAGTACTATTAAGGAAATGTAGAGCAGAGTAAGGAACTAGAGAATGATAGTGGGTACATTATTTAAACTGAAACTTATAATTCCAGCTGACAGGTTGTGACCCGTAAAATAGTACTTTCTTATATTTCAAATTAATGCATAAATTAGTATTGAGAAAGTATTTTTCAATGAGATGATATTTGAGTAATGATATAGAAAAAGACAAGTAGTTGGTGCTGGGCACAATGGTGCATGCCTGTATTCCCAGCAGCTTGGGAGGCTGAGGCAGGAAGATCACAATTTGAAGCCAACCTCAGCAACTTAGTAAGGCCCTGAACAACTTAGAAAGACCCTTTCTCTAAATGAAATAAAAAAATGGCTGGAGATGTGACTCAGTTGTTGATTGCCTCTGGGTTCAATCCCTGGTGCTAAAAAAAAAAAAAAAAAGAAAGAAAGAAAAAAGCAGGCAAGTAGTCAGCCAAGACCTTATCCAAGGAAGAAAAGATTGGGCAGATGGAAATAAAAATGTCAAGTGCACCTTACTTCTTAAAGTCATCAGTTATGCCATTTTGGTTTGAGAGGAGTTAAGAAGGTGGGATAGCAATTGAAGTTAGAATAATAGCATGGAGATGGTTGGGTGGAAGCTGATCACATATGATCAAGAATATGTTTTATTCTTAGTGATGTGAGAGTTATTCCGATGAACATAAAATTTAGGCTAAAATACATGACCAAAGTTATATTTTAACAAAGTCACTTAGGTTGCTCTGTTGGAAAAGGACTTGGAATTATAAGACTGGTAGACCAGGCAGAAGGACGCTAAAATATTTGAAGTATGAAATGATGGATACCTAAGACCAGGATGTTAACAATACTGGTGTTGAGAAGATCAGAATCTGAAATTCCAAAACAGAGTTGAAGGTATTTCTTCACTAAGCGAAAAGTAGAGAAGCCAAAAGAGGATCCCCAATCCTATAGAATGAGTAAATAAGAGAAGTCGAGTGCTATTTAATGAGATGGGCAAGATTATAAGTGGGAATTCCAGAATTTAGTTTGAAAAGTTATGTGGATGTGCAAGTGGAGATGGCAGATATTCTGCATGTTATGAGTCTTGAATTCAGGGAAGGTGTTGGGTCAGGAGAGAAGTGTTTGTCAGCATGAAAGCACTATTTAAAATCAAAGGAGTAGATAAAATGATCTAGAAGATAAGAAAAGACATACAGATTCTGAACCCTGGGACTGTTCATTATTTTGAAGAAGTTTAGGCAAATCACATGAACAGGAATGAGAATAAGAGGCAATTAGGGAAAGGAAGAAGCAAATGGAGAGAAATTTGATGACTCTAATCAGTTAAGAAAAGAGAGATGCAGGAGGACAAGAGGAAGTGTTAAGGACAAATAGATTTCTTCAGATAATTGAAATAAGAAAAGAATTACTATGTGAATTATGAATTAGCAAAGTCAAAGTCACTGGTAAGAAGTTTCTGTAGCTGGAAGGAGATAAAAGCCTTTCGTAGTGGATTTCTATGAGAAAGGAAAGTGGAAATTGTATTTATAAGCAGATATTTGGTAGTGTTCTGGAAATTGACTAAGAAAGTAGCTCAATAACCGAAGACAAATTTGAGTTAAGAGGGGCTTTAAGATCAGTATTCTAGAATAATCATACACTACAGAGAATACACTAACAGAGATAAGTTGTTGATATCGCTTAGACACAACTGCAGAAGAATCTCTTAAATAGAAAATAGAGGTAATAGAATCCTGGGCACAAGAGTGTGTGTGTGCACATGGGTGTGTGGGGGTTAGAGGTTTCTCTTAATTAATAACATTATAACAGGAGAAAAAAAAACAAAATATAAGGACACATAATGGTTGGGAGATTATTTACTAATAAAAAATACATTATACCTTTTTTTTCCTGTTTTATTCTCTTTGTAAAATGAGGAGCAAATTAGCTGAATCTGGGAAGAGAAAGAGCATTCACATTTTGAAGAGAGAAGAACAAGAGATGGTTCCTCATCTATCAGTAGTTTGAATTGAGCAAGGCAAGGAAGTAGGATTAAAGGGCAGTTTTTCTCACTGCTTCCAGCAGGACTGAACTCTTCCTCTAAGTAATGTTCATGCTTTCATGAACATACTTAGCATTTTTATTAAAGTTATTTACCTCCCTGTCTCTTCAGTTAGACTGTAAACTCGTCACAAAGTCACCATTTTATATATTCCTAATAAGCATGTTTTTTTTTTCATAGAAATCACACTAAGAACGCTAACCAAGTGGAAAAAATGGGACAGAATTAAGTGGCAGCAGCAGAGGCAGGCAGGGACAGAGCAGAATCAGGAACTTGAGCATGCTGAAATCATCCACGGACAACCAGTGCAGAGGTCAGGTATGGATGCTGAATTATAAAGACTCAGGGATCCAGTCACCAATATTGGGAAGATGTTAGAAAATATGAAAAGAATACCACGTCTAAAATGATCTCAATCAGTCTCAGTTTATAGACAACATAAAAGGTATTTTATATTGTGTTTACTTCTTGTAAAGGATTTTCATCTCATTTTGGCTGAAATGAAATCCTTTAAGGTGGAGGCAAATCCTTTAAGGTGGAGTCCTCATGTTAAGATGACTATTTCTCTTACATATTGCCATATGCAATTGCTCTCACCTAATGTTTTCTTGGTTATTTAAAGCAAAATGACAATATTCCCCAGGAAGTATTGGGGCACTGATTTTAATTAATGCCGATATCTACATATAAATTTGATAAAAAGAGACTGTGGTCAGTCAAAGCCTGAAGATGAGCAATTTGAGGATGAAGGGATTTTTAGTTAATGAGGATGTGCTGGATCCTGGGCGGCCTGATTTACTTGGTTTTCTGTTAGATGCCACATATGATCATCCTGGCTACTGATGAGCATTATTTTGGGCTGCCTTGGAACACTATGAACTTCATCACCAGTATGTGGTGGTTCTCTAAGGCACCTGACCCTTTTCCTTCATGTCATTTATGGAAACTGCCAGCTGTCCCTTGAAGGACATATCCTGACCTTGTGGTCTCTGAAGTTGGACCCCCTGAAGTGTTCACCCATTTATATGTTTAAGCAGATTCATCTCACAACTTCTCCACAACCCTGTGCAAAGTCCAAAGACAAAGAAGGCTTGAGTGTCTCTGGCACCACCCCCAGAGGATGCCACTGTGATCTTGGGTCTGGTTTCTCTGGAAACTTTGCAAAATAAACTAAATTTTTGGAGGTGCTCATAATCACACTCTGTACAGTAAACTGGCCACCGAAGATGGAGGTGAATAGACAATTATTCTTTCTATTTTGGAATATTATTCCACAGAACAGTAGATATACTAGGAGACATCCTGGAAAACAGAACAATGAGTTGTACTTGTTAAGATGTCAGCTCAGTGGTGCATTCTGATCTTTGCTTCTCTTTTATCTTTTTCTCACCAAAATTGCACCCCACTGCAAAGCATCAGTCAATAAATCTTGCTTAGACTCTATTTTCTCTAGAAACCCATCTAAGAAAATGATATTTCTTTGTGCAAGCATTTAAATAACTCTTAGGATAAAATCTATTTGTTAAAGTCTATCCTAGTTATGTGAATAATAAAAGAAAATCTTGTTGAAGTTTTTCTTTATTTGGTCAAAATAATTGCCTTTTATAGTGAGGACTGCTCTTAAAAGCAAAATGTATGAAATACTTCATGGGATAAATACATTGACCAAAAACTGCGGTATTATTCTAATGAGATACTTAATCCCCAAAACAGCAAGAAAAAAAAAAAAAAAAGAACTTGGTCTTCTAATAATTCCTTGGTTATTTCCACCTAATCAGACCATAAGACTAAAAACTGTAACATTTTCCCCACTTGATTTATATGCTCATTCATTTATTCATTTATTTTTGTATTTAATAGACACATATTTTTTGAATGACTATTATGTGCCAGGAAATGTACCCTATGACAAAGAAAAAAATAGCAACCAGTGTCACTCTGAGATAGCATTCTATTGGATGGTGATATATAACAAACACAATTTTAAAAAATTAGAGTATGCTATAAGGTTATAAATTTTTGGAAATGGGAAATGAAGAAGAAAAATATTCTGAGTAAAAACCATATTGAATGCAGGAGTCTGTATTGTGTAGAATGGCCAGGGTAGACCTTTCTGAAAAGTTGAGATTTGAAGATATCCTTGAAGGAAGTGAGTGAAATAGTATTAGGTGCCAAAGAGAATGGGAAAAATAAATTTAATGCAGTACATATAAAATAAATCTCAAGAAGTTATATTATAAAAGGAAGCAGATGAATGGTTCATTAAATGGTAAAGGAAATGAATACTAAAACTTTTCAAAGGTTGACTATAGAGGCTAGTAAGTGGGTAGACATGATGTTTGTGATTTATGACAAACCAATTCTAAGTAGCCCACAAATAAAACTGGTGTCTCATATCTATATCCTTGTTAAATCCTCTCCCATGAAGTGTGAGTAAGATCTTCATTTGTTTTTAACCAATAAAATGCAACCAAGTTGATGGGCTGTCTCTTTCATGATCATGTGGCATAAGATGTAACTTCTGTTTTGATAGCCAACTTTGTTGCTTCTCTTTCTTGCTGGCCTTGATGACAAGGAATCATAAAAAGAACCATTAGAAAAACTAAAGGTGACCTTGGACTCACAGCCAGCACTGCTGTGGTCATCAATGTCCTCAATTCAAATAACTGAAGGACACCAACAATTATGAGAGCGCAGCAGGCCAACCCTCCTCAGTAAATCCTGAGATGGCACCTTGGTCCTGGTTGATACTGTGATTGTAGCCTTGCAAGAGACCAGGATGCAAGGAGTCATGTAAAGTCATCCCCAGAAAACTGAATTAAGAAACTGTGAGATAGTATGTATTTGTTGCTTCAAGTCAGGAATTTGTGGTAATTTCTTATATACAAATAGAATATTAACAGGTTTGAAGATTCTCTCAGGATTTCATCAATCATTTTAGTCAATGCAGAGGTCATTGGATGAAAGTAAGTATGTGGAGATGTTTGATGTTTGAAGAGAAGAAATGTAAAATATGCATCTGGAGAGTTGAAGAGAGAAAGGATTAAGAATGTGTGCTGTGAGTGCCTAGCGGCATGAAGAGTTCACTCAGGGTTCTTGGCCTTTGCACTGAATCTGAGAATATTCACTTTTCTTGCCTATTTTTCTCTGGCTCATTTTCTAGCCTCACTATGATCTCCATTTGGAGTGGTACTATAGTAAAGAAGTTATGTTTGAAAAATAGTAGGTAGTGATCTGAGAGTGGCATCATGAAATCAAGATGATAATCACAAGTAATAACAAAATCTAGGTGATGGTCATGAGGATAGGGAGCTGAGAGATATGGAAAGGAGAGGTTCAAGGGATTGAGAGGGGAAGGTTATGAGGAAAATCAGCTTTGTGGGCATGAAAGTATCCAAAAATAAGAATAAAATAGTATTGGAAACAATAACAATGGACCAAAAGAAAGGTGAATGTGTCTGATTCATGGTTTACAGATGATAGAAACAATGAGATGTGGTGAATAAGATACATGCTCATAAATCAAAAGTGAAGAAGCATAATGAGATGGAAAAAAGAATTGTCTAAAAGGGATATTTTAGAAGAAAGGACATCTTTCCAACTCTAGACTCAATGATATGAAGACTGAGGAGAAATAGACATTTTATGGTCTGCAGAGGAAGTGTGCCCTGTAGGAGATGAAGATATTCAAGTCAGCTTAAAACATAAGAGGATGGGGCAGAGAAGGTATTGAGAATACATTGGAGGCTGCTTCTGATAAATAGGAAAGGTCAGGGCTCTGTCAATATCATTCAGCCAAAGATCACAAACTAAATTATTTGATTGTATATCTTATTAATTTCTATCTAAACTCTCAGAAGAATAGAACGAGGTTAAATATGATTGGTAAAGAAGCAGCTACTCATATCAGCCAACACAAAAGAATGTGCTAGTCATTTCATATTTTTAACAATGTTCTAGCTTTCACCTGTGTTCAGACAAGACTTCCAGAGTTGTCTAGCTTTTGTCTTTATCCATCTAGCTACATAGTGTTCTTGTCTCATGATGTTGTATGCGATTTTTTAATGCTCAACTAGGGGGCATTAGGTCTTAGCTATGAGTTTAGATCCATTTCCCCCATCAGGTGATGGATTTTTCTTTCCCAGTTGGAGGATGGTTTCATAAATTGTCAAGAAGAGACAACAGAGAGTGATTAGCATATGTGCATAGTCCTGCAAGAAGTGGAGTAGAAGGGCAACATAGGAGTCCAAGGCTTTTTGTGTTGAAATATTTTGAAATGTGTTGATTATGATAGCAATAGACACATATTCATGGTTTGAGGAGCTATATTTATTCAGTGCTTACTGTCTGATTTTTTACCAAGAATAATATGTATAATTTTAATATTTTAGTTAATCGCCACAAAGAGTATGAAGTAAATTGCTTTTAACAAACAAAAATCTTCCACTGAATTTTCTAAGATTCTGCATGATCATAATATCTTGAGTTAATTGTCCTTTTCATGATACAAATATAATTACATTAGAAAACCATAAGACTCTTCTTTAAATTTTATTGTCTATTATGAGTCACTTCAGGTTAAGTCAGGGAGATAGTTTTCCAAAAGTTTTATTAAATAACTATTTACATATAGATCATATTTATAACAGTAATGTATTTTGGAAGAACTTAAATTTAAGATCAGTATATCTACATGTACTTTAAATAGTTGCAATTTATTACTCATGAGGTAATTGAAATATTACTCATAATGTTTTACACCATTCTTTCCCCCCAAGTATGGGTTCTCTTTAATTTTTTTAAAGAACTAGGAGCTATAAATCTACATAAATTTTCAAGGGCAAAATGCAAATATTTTGAGAATCATTTTTAGAAATTATATCACAATTCAAATATATTTAAGAGAAAATATTAATACTACATATTCACGATTAAATAAAATTTACTTACAGATGCCATAATAATCAAATGTACATTAACTATACATTAAAATATCAAAAGTATATATTAATTAACTACAATTTGTAGGCAAATAGAAAATGGAGAAATGGACATTTCTGATAACTCTGCATGAGAAATAATCAGGTTTCTTCACCAAGTAAACTATAGGGAAAAAATAAAACTACATTAAATATAGTGGAAGAGGATGCATATTAAAATGGATTATTGAATTTCTCAACCAACAGAAATGGATGATATTTTTTAATCTATCACAATAATAGACCCAGAAATAGGAAAATGTTTGACATCTGTAAGACAATCCCTATTTGAGTAGAAGGAGTCTTATGATGGTATGTGGTTTTATGTGGCTTTTTGTGGTGAAGATTTTATTGTGTTTTGGTTTTAAGTTTTTAGTTTTTTGTAATACTTCTGAGATTTATGAATGAAATGCAATAACTGGAGAAAATAGTGGATGTAGATATAAATGAAACTGTATTGATAGTGACTAGACAATAATTAAAAGTGAGTGAGAGGTACCCCCTAGGAGCTTCTTATTCTATTTAATTTATTTTTTATATACTAGAAATTTTCCAACCTCAAATAAAGAAAAATAATATAACATGTCATCATGTATAAACAATCTGATAATAGAAATATAGAAGGCACAAAATCTTAGAGGGACATTTTTTTCAAGACAGTAACTTCAGAGATACTTAAGTTTTTCTTTGCATCAACTATATGACTTGCAATGGGTTTTACTATTTTATTGTAATTGCCTATGTTATCATATTTGATCTAAAACTTCTCTATTTCTAATTTATAAATGCACATTAACATTAATCATATAATTACTCTGCATCAGAAGCTGACAAACATTTGAATGTCAATATAAAAATACTTTAAAGAAAGCAGTCGGAAATCAGAAATCATTAATTATACAACTGCTTTACTTTAGGGAAAAATTATTATGGATTATGCATCTTATGCCCTCATTAATTAGCATACTTACTCACTTAACCTGGATTTTTACAGAAGCTCATTCAACATGTGTAGGAGGACTGGGTTTTTAGATACATACAAGTGTGACAAAGGGATGTCTTAGTCAAATGCATAGAAAAATGGATTGAGGAACAACCAAACATAGTCATGAGAATTCTAAATAGATTTTGAGGTACATCAAAATCGTTGTGTGTAATATTTTTTTTAAAGTGCATTTATTCTGGAAAACCAAAAACTAAAGAAAGACATTTTAATTATCTTCAAATATTTCAAGCTTTCTATTTTAGAATTGACAGAAGTGTAGTTTTAATCTTATATAAGATTTATGGGAGAAAAGTTACTTCAACACAAGAAAAAATGAATAATTTTGAGATACCTAACAAGAAACACAGTGTTCTTATCCAGTATATGATCATGTTGTGCTAAATTACTTGAACAATTATTGCCATCATAGGTGCTATGCAGATCATTTATGCATCTCCATTGTGAAGCTTGCTGACTGTTATGGTTTGGATGTGGGGTGTTAACCCAAAAGCTCACATGTCAGATAATACAAGTAGGTTCAGAGAAGAAATAATTGAATTTTGAGAGCCTTAACCCAATAGTGAATTAACCCCCTGATAGGGGTTGACTGAGTGGTAACTGAAGTCTGATAGGGTATGACTGGAAGAGGTGGGACATTGGGGGCATGACTTTGGGTGCATATTTTGTATCTTGCAGTGGACTCTCTCTCTGTTCTCTGATCATCATGTGAACTGCTTCCCTTTACTACACTCTTCCGCCATGATTTTCTGCCTCACCCTGAGCCCCAAGAAATAGAGCCTGCTGTCTGTAGATTCAGACATCTGAAAATGTGAGCCCTCAAATAAAAGTTTCCTCCTATACAAATGTTCTGATCAGGTCTTTTTGTCACAGAGGCAAAAAAGCTAAGACAATGATCTAGATTTACTACAATTCTATGATCCTAATCTTGAAATTACTGTATAGGAAATACTGAATCATAATTATGGTTTTATTAAATCAAACACTGACTTAATATTAGTTAAACTTGGATTTCAGTACTGCATAGCTTATTACCTACATTGTATTGAAAAATCAGTGACCAAAACATCATAATTTGAATGACAGAAGATTAAAAATCAATTGTCTTTTGAATGTCAACAAGGGACATTATTGTTTGAAACTTGAAATATAAGTTTCCATTGAAGGGCAACTCTAAAGCTCCTAATTGCTAATACTGACATCTCACATACCTCTTATGCTATTGCACAAAGTCTTAATTCATACTAGACTCTAATTAGGTTGAAGAATTTGCATCACACACAGAGACACACAGTAGTTTGTTTTCATTGTATGTACGTTTAAATTTTATTTATTCCTTCCTTCTTTCCTTCATTCATTCATTTATTGGTATCAGGGATTGAACCCCATGGAACTTAACCACTGAGCCACATCCCAGTCCTTTTTATTTAGAAACGGGATTTCACTGATTTGCTTAAACCCTCTCTAAATTGCTGAGATTGGCTTTGAACTCTCAGTACTCCTGCCTCAGCCATTAGAGTCACTGGGATTATAGGTGTGCCCCATAGTGCCCAGCTTGTACTTTTTAAGTATTTATTTCTTTATTTTTATTTTCTGTATCAGGGATTGAACCTAGGTATGCTTAACCATTGAACCTCATTCCCAGTCCCTTTTACTTTTTGTATTTTATTTTTAGATAGGGTCTTGCCCTAGTTGCTTAGGGCCTCACTAAATTGCTGAGGCTGGCTTTGAACTAGCAACCCATTTGCCTCTTGAGTTGCTGGCATTTCAGGTGTGCACCACTGTATGCATTTTTAAACAAAATTAATATGCAATATATAATTCTGTATTATAACTAATTCTGATTATGTATTAATATATAATTCTTAAGCTATACATTTACCCATTCAGAGTATAATCAAATGGTTTTTAATAAAGTCACAGATTTGTGCCCCCATGCCAATTTTAGAACATTTTCATCTCTTAGAAAGAAATCCCATATTTAATAGCAGTAACTCCACCAGTTCCCTTGACCCATAAGCCCTAGGAAATCACTAATACATGTTTTTTTCTATATTTTTGTTTCTATCAAGGATTTCATATGAAAGGAATAATATAGAAACAATACTTATTTGGACTGGCTTGTTTCACTTAGTATAATGTTCTTCCATGTTGCATTTATTGTGTGAACTGATGCATTTATGTGTTCATCATCTGATGGCTATTTTGGCTTTTCCATATTTTTGCAATGAATGATGATGCTATGAAAATTAATATGCAAGAAATTATGTCTACAATCTTAATTTCTAACTGTGTTTTCTGGTCTCCACCTTCTCACTCCCTTGCTCTACTATCATTTCTTTTGCCCCAATTTTTCCAAGTTAACAAGAAATCTGGTTCACTGTCATTTAACTTTTTCTGTGTATGTCACTCCCTGGTTATCTTCATTTGTGGCTGAGATTACACTGTTCATTATTATAATTACACTCTTAGATACAGCACAACATATCAGTCACTATCTATGTCCTCCCTGCATACCACTCACTTAAAACCCCAACCCTGTTAAAACCCCTGGAATACCATTTAACATGTTTGAAGGAAAATATGCTACTTGCTTACAGTGCACTTGCAATAGTTAAGAATCTCATTACAATTTCCAGTTAAATATTCAAAATTCTACCCTGAAAGAACTTTCACTATATCAAATCATGATTAAAGTCTTGGTTTATTTCACTCATTCTTTCAGAACCATTGTTGAAGTGATTTTTCCTTTGGTTTCTGAGTTATCGCATTTTCTTGATTTTCCTTCAAACTCTACTTTCTCCATTAGATGACATTCTTTATTGGTTTCTCTTTCCCTCTAGACCTGTAATTATTGGTGTGCCCTAGGACAAAGACCTCAGATCATTTTGTTTTTAATCCCCTCTATCTAAGTCAGTAGTTTTTCATTCAGGGTTATTAAATCACATCAGCCATAGAGCTTTAAAAAATACAAATATCTAGTCCTATTCTTATATATTCTAATTGAAATGGTATAACTCAATTATAAATATCCTTCAAATATTTTTAAGTCAATTTAAGAGTCAATATTAAAAACTGTTAACTTAGTAGTAGCTAGTCTCATGGATTTAATATAGGTTCACGGCTCAAATAGTTATTAGATTCAGTCCAAACATGACCTGGCATTATCATCTTGTACTTGATTATTACAAAAGCTTCTTAACTGGCCTACTGCACCTCTTGCTCTTTATCAATTGATTTTTCTGTTGATATTTATTAATTTTAAAATCTTTTAGGGTATAACTTTTATACTCTTTTTTAATAAATTAATAAGAGTTTATGTAAAATAAATTTTCTCCATTTATTTATAAAGTTTCAAACCTAAAAAATAGTCAAAAGAATAGAAAAATGAACATTATGTGTCCTTAACAAGAATCACCAACTTACTTTTTCCCATCACATTCCCTGTTTTCTGCAAATGAATGTGTGTTTGTATATGTATGTGGTATACTCATCCAATTATATATAAAAACATGGCAGACATTGAGGTATTTCTTCTTAATTATTTCAGTGAGTTTTTTCCTAGGAGGGACATGTTTCTACTATTCTGGAATACCACTATTGTATCTAAGAAATTTAGTATTGATAAAATATTATGAGCTATACTATACACATTTTCCAAATTTTCCCCTCAAATCCATACATCTTTATTTATGTTTCTATACTTTTGAAATCCTAGATCTAAACAGGAGCAATAAAGGGACATGTATTTTCAGCCTCTTTAAATATAGGGCATTCCTCCTGCCTTTTGTTGTTAATGTTCTCTTTCACAATGTTGACATTTTAGGAGTTCCATATTTGGTTGATTGTGACCAAGGCACACATTTCACATACAATACATAGTGCACGACTCTTGAATGAGATGTTCAGTAGAATTATAGCTTCTTTACAGACTTAAGGCTTCAGCCTCATAGATCAGCATAATGACCTATTTGAACAAGTTCATACCCAATTAAATGAAAAGTGGCACATTTCAGTCATTGGTCAAATATTAGGGTGAAGTCTAACTACATTTTTTGATGTTTGCTGACAATTTTTAAACCTTACCTGTATCTGTTACCTAATAATTGGAAAAACTGATTAGAAATTCTGGGCTTTTATTCCTTTGGAATTAGTGGGAGATTTGAACCCTCCAAATTCCCAAAACTACTGCATTTGTCCCAGTCCCTCTTCTCTAATCCCATTTGAAGCCCCAAACTACATATAACATTGATATATATATATGTGTGTGTGTGTGTGTGTGTGTGTGTGTGTGTGTATATATATATATATATATATATATATATAACATTTATGAGAATTCTTCAACACTTCAATTTCCAGGATGCTACTGTATGTACATATGATTTGTATATACAGTAGTAACTCCATTTCTGAGTTTTTGTTTTCCACAGTTTCAGTTACCTACTATCAAGTCCAGTCTGGAAATATTAAATGTAAAATTCCCAAAATAAACAATTCATTCATTCTAATTCCTGCACTATTCTAAGTAGTATGAAGAAATTTTGTGAAACCTGATTGCATCCCACCTAGGATGTGAATTAACCAGGGTGTATATGCTACCTTCCTATTACACACTGGTAGCACTCTTTGTTATCAGATCAAAGATTGCAGTGTTAAAGTATTTGTGTACAAGGAAACCTTATGTATTTTCTTAACGCTACCTTGCAATGCATATGTCATTTGCCTTACTTCATCTCATCATGGAGAATACCCAAAGGCTGGTTTTCAACTACTATTTTTTGTTCAGCATTCAGGGCACATAGTGGTGATATGTGATCTTCAAATAGAAAATAGAGATGAGGTCCATTTGGACCACAGCAACAATGATTCTGAGTGTTTGGGTGTCTAAGTCTGATTGAAATGATTCCTGGGGGAGCAATTTCCTAGGCACCCCTGGGAGAACAGGATACACCCATATTGTCTTATCAAAGGAGTCTTCACTTTTACACCCATGAGACTGTTGTGGTTGTAGTGTTTTGGATTTGCGAAAATATTGTAAAGCATAATTACTACTGCCTCTTTGCAAAGTACTTAGTTTCTTTTTAGTGATGGCAATCTCTTCCACAACATCTTTCTTGGCCCCAGTTTACGTGCTTCTCTAGTCAAACTTAACTTTTTAAAATCCTTCTGCTATGTTTTATACTCCTTGCTCCCACATTAAACCTGTGTAAAAACTACCAGCAATGACTATATCACTTCCCAAAGGCTGTATTGCCTTGAAATTTCTTTAAACAGTTTAATTAGTTTGTCACTTTTAAATTTAACCTCACCTGTGACATTCTCAGGATATGGGAAAAATGTAGACAAGGTCTTTGCCAGAATGTAACGTGCATTCCAATTCCCAAATGAGTCCGTGTTCCCCTCTGAAATTGCATGAATATATTCTTTACTGTCCACATTCCTATGGACCTTTGGGTCTTCTGAGCTCCCATTTGAATTGCCTATTAAGTTTAACTTTTCTATTCCCCATTTCCAAACTTTTCTAAACTCCTCCCACATTCCAGTTTGAAAGCTTTCTTAACCGTAATGTCATGTTAGAGCAAAGTCTTCTCTCAATACCAGTTTTTGTGTTAGCTGCACTTTCATTGCTGTGTCGAAAATATCTGACAACTTTGAGGAGGAAACGTTTATTTTGGGTTAACAGTTTCAGAGGTCTCAGTTGATAGATGGCTGACTCCATTGTCCTGGGCCTAGGGTGAAGATTATGGGAGAAGGATATGACAGAGAAAAGCTGCTCAAATCTTGACAGTCAGAAAGGGGAGAAAGAGAGAGAGGGAGGGAGGGAGGAAAAGAGAGAGAGAAAGGAAGGAGCCTGGGCCAAAATACAATCCTCAACAGAATGCCCCTAATGACCTACTTCCTCCAGCCATGCCTCACCTGCCTACAGTTACCACCCAGTAATCCATTCAAGGTATTAATTCATTGAATAACTTAATCCACTGGTTAAGATATAGGTTTTATAATCCAATCATTTCACCTCTAGACATTCCTACTTGTCCACACTTTTCATGTGACATCTCACATGCAAAACATAACACTCTGTATAATTGCAAATATGGTTCAGATAATTGCAAGATTTCCAAAGACTTATAAAACTTATTCAGTGAAAACTATTAACCCAAGCAAAGAACACTGGATAATAAAAGAAGAAATTTGTGTAAATTTTGGATGTCCAAGATACATCCAGGTTTATTCTATAGAAGTTTGTTAATCTTACTGCTTCCTTTTTTCTTATGGGTTCTTCACTAATATGCTGAGGACTTCAAAATGCATTTCTTTAATATTTGCATGAGTCATATATTTAAATTATCAAAACTTACCTATGAAATAAATGACTTCATTTCAAAACCTTTTCTTTCCTATTATTGCCACTTCCTTTCCTTCTTTATGCTTTTCTTTGCTCTTTTGTACCTACTCTGCATTTTTTGATTGAGAGAATTGTTCCCAGACTCTGTGATTCAGTTTAGGCTCTCAAATCCTCTATGAATGGATTACCAAATTATTTTGCATAATGTTAATACAAGATAGAACTGTTTTATTGGCGTTATCTTCTTTCCTCATGTAATTATGCTTCCAGAATTTTGAGCATATTCTCTTCCATACTTTATATAGAAATAAAATTTTGTAAGGATTACTTAAAATATAGTGACAAATTTTCTGTGCTAATATTTCAATTTTAGCTTTTGTAATTATTTTCTATCACCAGTTGTCAAACTACATTCTATTCACAATGCATGACTTAAGAACTTAAGCAAACTGAATTCTTTCTTTTCATCTTGATTGCCTAGAAAACACTGAGATGCTTACAACAATGAGCTCTTTTTTCAATGAAGACCACTTAAAGGAACTGAGATATTAATTTTCCTATTATTAAGCAGATGTAATAGAAAGGTTAAAACCAATACTTTAAAATAAATTAACATAGAGTGGATTTATTTATTAGGATAATTTTAAGTTTAGACAATTAAAATGTAGCTTTATTGTTTAAAATGTTGAAAATACCAAGTACATAAATAGATCATGATATGCAAAACAATTGCATAAATTTAAAGAATAGTGTTTCTCCTACATTGAAGTCACTTCTTTTGAAAGCCAGTCTTGGAGTTATGGTAGGAAGTACCAAACCCCAGGTGCCACCATGTGCTTGGCATGATGAATGAGCAAGAAGTCATTGGGATAGCTAAGGTGAACAAGCAAATGAAAGACTCAAAGAGGATAAGATAATAGACAACAAGGAACCAGAACATGTAGTCTACATAGGCCAATTTGAGAGATGAAAAGTCATTGGAGGATTTAAAGAGAAATAGAGGGAATCTGATTTGATCTTCATTTTAAATTGACTACTTTGGTAACATGGAGAGTGAACTGAAAAGATGAGGACCAAAAAAAAAAAAAAATAGTTTGAATTTTATTATAAGCAACCCAGTTAAGGTCAGAGAGCTGGAAAAGTATGGTATTGGAGTACTTAGAAATTGTTGGTATATGAATATATTTTGTGCATAATTTGTGAAATGGAAGACAAGATTAATATTATTTCAGAATTTTGTTTTTGAAAAATCTAAAGAATTAAATTATTTATGTTAATATATGGGGCAATTTTAATTCATTTTTCTTCCAGAGAGAAGGATGAAGTTTGGAAGAAAGGAAATGGAAATAGGGAGAATGATAGAGAAAGAGAGCTGTAAGTAGAGAAAGAGAAAACTATTGCTGAAAATGAAGTCATAAATTCCACAATTAAAAAACAAAAGTATAAATGGTATATGTGAGATAAGCAATTGTAGGGAGAAGCATGATGACTTAAGTCAATCAAGTCAATCTTGGATATAATTAGAGATCCATATTCATGGGAAGTTGATTTATTTGACTCATAATGAGTTTTGTGGTTTTTTTTTCCCCCCCAGCACTGACTATATTTTAACAATCTTTGCACAGTGCTTTGGTCAGTTTGAACATCTGCAACTAAAGTTCTTAGATAGTGTGCCTAAAACAAGAGACATTATCTCTCAGAGTCTGGAGGTTAAAAATTCAAAATCAGGGCAACCACACGGTCAGGTTCTGGAGAGTTTTCTCCTCCTAGCTTGTAGATGGCCATCTTTTTTCTTCTGTTCACACATGGGAGACCGAAGATTCTGTTGTCTCTGGAGCTTCTTTATAAAGATGATTCAATCATGGATGGTCTTTCATCAAGACCTCACAAACCTAATTACCTCCCCAAACCCCACCTCTTATTGCTGTTACATTGGGAGTGAAACTTTATTATATGAATTTTGGAGGCAAAAACATGCAGTCTATATCACACAGATAGTATCTTTAGGATATTTCTATTACTCTCATATAATAAAACATTGGATGGATAAAAAGTTTGGAAAAATCCATTTGACATTTACAATGCTAACCTAGTTTCTTTTTCTTTTTTTTTTTTTTTTTTTTAATTTTGTTGGTTCATCTTTATGTTGGGTATAATACATTTCCAGGAGGGAAGTGGTAGGTGGGAGAAAGTAGTACTTAAACATTTCCCATTCAACAGATTTCTGTTTTCATTGTCACTCATAGAAATAGAGCACTGATATTTAAGCTTATAAGTTGTATAAATTTATTCACCAGGAAACCAGTTTCCAGTGAACTACATTTTTACTAACATCCCTGCAAAAAATACACACATTCACATAAAGGATTCCAGCTGCTTTCCTAAAATTTCACACATCAGCTAAGTCAAGCACCCCACTAGTCACAGGTGACAAATAATGCTTGAACATCTGCTTGCTAACAATATAATCTGGCTCATTTACTATCACCAGTTTCCTGGTATTGTGCCCACAGGAGATGTTCAATAAATACTGAATGAAATGCTTCTACCTGTTGAGAAAAAATAAATAAACCTGCAGGGTGAGAGAGTAAAGACTTCATAGCATTTTTTTCTCTTTTAGAAGAAATAGTTGTGGGTCACATGAAATGTGGGAAATATACTGGACATCAGTACATTTTATAGTATGATCTTTATAATAAGTATAAAGTCTGGTGTGGTTTTTCCAGGAAATCTAAAATAGGTCAATTCTCCTCTGAATGTTTTTGGATTTGGGAGAATGATAATTTCAATTTCTGCTCAGTTTATTTCCATGGCAAGCAGTGATCCAAATGATTAAACTCCTACCACTGGGAATAGTTAGAATTCAATGTTTCAGCTAGCTATGAATGAGTCAACAAACTGCAAGCAGTTTGGCATGTTGCCCATAAGAACAGTTAGTTTTAGATAAAGGCATTGAAAATGTTCTTAGATAAAGGCACTGAAAATTCAATAAAATAAGATATATTTTCAAAGATATAACACAAGATATCTTAAATTAAATTGTATAATAGTAAAATATTACCAGTTTTATTATATTTAAAATACATTATTCAATATTACAATATATTTTAAAACCATACAAATTAAATATCTTAATTGTCCTTTATTATAAAATTATAAGCCTTCATGATGGTAATATAATATCCACTCTCTTTTCAAAACATTTTGTGGTAATTTTTTTTATATATATTAACTTCTTCCAGGCTATGAAACCTTAACTTTCCTTTCCCAATACACCCACACATACAGTCTCTCTCATATGATTATTCCCCTTCAATTTCACGAAGAAAATAGAAATTAGTCACAGATAATTTCCATATTCTTCTACAATATTACCTAACAATGTACCTACATTTTCTATGATATTATCTAACAATGTACCTACATCTGTTCTTAAAATTCTTACCTTTCATACTTTTGAAGTTTGAATGATTTTTAGTTTTAGCCAATACCCACCTTTATCTCATCAATGTGTTTGAGTAATGATTCACTCTCTTTCATGTTTGATCACTTGTTCTCTTTAACAATGAATAGATCCATATATATATATATATATTTTTTTTTTCTTTTTTTGGTACCAGGGATTGAACTCAGGGGCACTTAACCACCAAGTCACATCCCCATCCCTTTTCTGTATTTTAGTTAGAGACAAGGTCTCACTGAGTTGCTTAGGGCCTCGCTAAGTTACTGAGGCTGGCTTTGAACTCATGTTCCTCCTGTCTCAGTCGGCCAAGCGTCTGGGATTACAAGCATGTGCCACTGAGCCTGGATAATATCTTATACATTAAAAACAATCCTTCCTGACAGGTGTGGTGGCTCATGCCTGTAATCCAAGCAACTTAGGAAACGGAGGCAGAAGGATTGTCAGTTTAAGACCAGCCTGAGCATTTTAGCAAGGCCCTGAGCAACTTAGTGAGACTGTTGCAAAATTCACATAAATAAATAAAGGATGGGACTATAACTCAATGGTAAAGCACCCTGGGTTTAATCCCCAGTACCAACAACAAAAAAGCAAAAAACTGACCTTCCTAAATACTTCCCATTACCTAAGCCAACTATCTGTTCACATATGTTCCTTCCTTGAAGTCATTGCTATAAGATTTTGTTTTCATCACTACTTCAAATTGGTCTTATAAAAATCACCAATTACTTTCGTATTAGAACACTAAAGTTTTTCTTGATCTTAATTTTACTTAGTTTCTTGCAGAATTTCATATAAATTTTTCTTCTTTTTTTCCATTTTAAAATATTTAATACATTCTGGTTCTGGAACACAGAAGTTTCATGGTTTTTCCTTTCCTTTATTCTTCTGTTTGGATTTGTAGTCATTCAGATACTAGATGGACATATGTATGCATAATTTAATTAATGTATATGTAAACTTAAAACTTACATTGGATTTTAAATTAGATGCTTGATTGAGATCTGAGGGAATCCAGTACAGAAAATTAGTAGTTGCAGAAGTTAAAGTACTAAAGAAGAAAATTCACTCAGTACTTGAATTACTACTTCAACATTTTATGAACTTATGAATCAAAACAGGATGATTCATAAAGTAACAATTTCAGCAAATAAGAAAAGATAAAATATGGATTTTAATTGTTTAGATCTAGATGGGTCTCAAGAAAGCACATCCCCCAGATGCTTACATTTGATATGATATGGTACCTATAAATACCTACAGTATGAACATCTTTTAGTAGGTTTTAGCATTGAATTTAAACAGACAGAATGTCCGCATAGTCTTAGATACAGAGGGTAAAGTATGATTTGTAGAGAGAAATGAGCATAATGGGTTTTAAGGCTACTTAGAATGACTTTTGAAAATGAATAAAGTTAAAAAGCAGAACAGAAGAAGGGATATATATTAATCAGGTTACCACCAGAGAATTAGGAATACAGGTATAGATAGAGCCACAGAGAAGTAAAGCTTGATGGAAAGAGATCCAAACATGTTCAAACATATTTATGTGGCACTTAACAGGTATACATTTTGAGTAATGTGTCATTAGGCCATTTTGTCATTGTGCAAACATCAAAGAGTGCATTTGTATAAATCAGTAGGGTACTGCCTACTACATCTCTAGTTTATGAGGTGTGTGAGTACATACATATGAGACAAAACACCTGTGATAAACAATTTAAAAGGAAGAAAAGTTTATTTTGGCTCACAGTTTCAGGGGTTCAGTCCTTGTCACTTGTCTCAATTGCTTTTGGGCATATGGAGGCAGAACAAAAATCAGGGCATACAGTGTGTGGTGGAGAAAAGCAGCTCACCTCTTGGCAGCTGGGAAGGAGAGAGAGACAGAGAGAGAGAGAGAGAGAGAGAGAACACAAACAAGTGACCTGGGCCCCAGCATTCACTTCAAAGCCATTACAAATGACATAACTTCCTCCAACTGGGCTCATTCTCCTACAGATTTCACTACCTACAAATAACATGACAGTCTGGCAACCAAGTCTTTAATACATAAGTTTTTGGGGAACATTCCAGACCTAAACTGTAACATATGTTATGACCTATTTCTTCTAGAATTACAATGAACAAAAAAATGCCAAGATTAATGAAGCACAAGAGAAAATGATACAACCGAGACCCTTGGTAAACACAAAATGTATAAGACTACTGCAGGCATAAGGTGGTCTGCAGTTGTAGATTAAATTTTGTATAATTTGAAGGTGTATACTCTAAAATATTGATAAAATGTAAACTATAGTAAGTACATGAACCAGTGTCATTTTCATTAATCAACACTATAAAGTATTATGGCATATGCTATATAGCGGTATGTGGAAAATGTGTACATGCCTGGTAGTGCAGTGGTTTTATTTATACCAGCATCACCACAAATACATGAGTTATGCTTTCATGTCTGTGGCACCACTGGGATATAGGAATTTTTCAGACCCATTACAATCTTATGGGACTACTGTCATGTCTGTACTCCAGTGTTAACTGAAACACATGTGCAATACTTGACAGTATCACAGTATCTGGTACATAAATCTTCTTCCACTACCTATTCTATTTCCCTTTGGCCTTCTGAAAGCACCTCAACTGGCATAGCTCTTTATTAGTGGAATAGTCCAAACCTTCATTTTTGAAGTGTTTGGATCATTGATAGTCTTATTCTGCTATTCTGTCATAGTTTTCCTTCAACATCAGCCACAGATCATAATTTCACTACAAAACATTTTTAAAACTCATCTGTAATCCAAACATACTCTTCCTTACTTTCATTGTTAGTGAAAGCCCAAATTTCCCTTGATAATCAGGATTAATAATTCTAGTCAGCAAAATAACTTCTTTTGTCTATTGATTCATAGGAATGAGGATTACAAAGAAACTGGGGAATGGTCTTAACGTCCAGTTCAGCAAGATGATTGTTGTATCTCCTGACAGAAATATTTCTTCCTTTGGAACTAAGACCTCTACACCAGTGGACCATAAGGTCACAGGAAACAAAAATGTTGCTATTCTATCTCCATGGATAATATAGTTTGGTGGCTCCTCTAATTTCTACTCTTGGATTCATGGATCTGTGAACTGTAGCCACAGTGATTGATAGTAGAGAAACCTTCATGGTGACATTGTACCACACCTGCTAGTTATTTTCAATTGTCTGAGATTTTATCTCCCTTCAAAAACGCATCCAGACATTTTATCAAATATTATTCTATCATACTTTAGGATAGTAGGTAACATGGTAGACCAACCCAGAGAATTCCATGAGCAAAGATCATTATGACATTTTATTCTATCCACTAGCCTCCTTAGCAAAAAGTAATGATACATGGAACAATTCTATGATGATGGGTATGTCATTATATAAGTCTACTGACAACAGTTTTACATGGAGGGAAAGTAAGTATACATCAAGAATAAGAACAAAATGATGTCCCTTCCATGATGAAAGTGGTTCAATGTCATCAACCTGACAACACATAGCTGGCTAATCATGTGGGGGAATACTGCCGTAATATGGTTTGGATATGAGGTGACCCCTAAAAGTGTTCATGTGTTAAAGCAGGAATGATGACAGATTAAATTATTAGATTATGACCACTGTAACCTCATCAGTAGATTAATCCATTTGGTGGATAAATAATTTGAAAGGACTACTGTATCAGATGATAACTGTAGGCAAGTATGATGTAACCAGAACAAGTTAGATATTGGGGTGTGCCTTTGGGGATTTTATTTTTATCACTCACTCCTCCTTCTATATACATCTGCTTCCCAGCTGTCAGGAACTGAACAAATGTCCTGGGCCATGCCCTTTCACCATGATGTTGTACCTCACCTCAGGTCCAGAACAATGGAACTGGACAATCTGAAATTGTGGGTCCAAAATAAACGTTTCCTATTTTGATTTGTTCCTGTTGGCTATTTTGGTCACAGCGATAATTTACATATACCCTTAGCAAATTCAGTGTTGATGTCTGTTCTTGGCACTTGGGTAGTCAGTGGTGACTATAGCGAGGTTGACCTTGGTGAATAGAAGTTCATGTCAGGGGCCCACACATAACCCCTTTTCTGCTCCTATGTTTACTTTGTTCATGAGCCCATTGGGTAATGATGCTGGTATACACAGAATGAATCATCCTTTATACTTGATTATTAAACTATGTCTCTACCAATTTCATTCTTTGGTCAGTATTCAAATAGGACAAAAATATTTCCCTATTTTTCAACAATTTATAGAAGTCCGCCCACATACCCCTTCCAAAGAGCTCCTTGACCTCCAAATTTTCAACTATGTTCATTCCAAGTTTCTAACTACCCAACTACACATATTGCATACATTATGAATGTATCTACACACTCATGCACCCCTTCTGCTCACTTCTTCCAAGTAGAATGAACTTCCCCTAGGTCTGCCCATGGAAAGGATTCTACCTTACCACTATCCAGCAGGAACATCCCAGAGAAGGTCGATAGTGCTGCATCCCAACAGCAAATGTTTTTCTTCTTCAGAAAAATTCAGTTCTGTTGTGAAATCACTTCTGCTGATTATCAGTCCCACTCAGAATATCTGTAATAATCTCTTTCTTATTTAAAGTCAGCTATCATAGATGTTAATAACATCTATACAAGTCCTTCACTGAAACACCTCAATTAGTATTTGAGTGATTGGATACTATATCCTGGACATCTCAGGGGATCAATCTCGCAAGGGGTTCCATGGAGAAATGACTAAAATATTAAATGGAAAATGGTGGGGGGACAATTTATTTTTGGAATGAAAAACTGAAAGAAAAAATAGAAGAATTGGCTTTTTTAAAAATTAGCTCAATTTACAAGTAGATATGACAATCTAGAAAGCTCATGACTATTGGTTTCTATGTTCCTCGTAACATACATGAATCTTACTGGTGAACCCAAAATACGTACGAATGCAGAAAGAAACTTAGATATGCATATTTTAATTTATTTTTTACATATAAAATCTAACTCTTGAAATTAAAACATTTAGCGGGTAAACTACTCCCCAGGGCCATAGAGAAACAGCATGCATTAGAGTAGAGATGCTGTTAAGAACATCTTCCTCTCTTTTTTTTCCCCAATCTTCCCTTTATTGTGTTGTCAAAATGAAACGAAGCAAACAAACAAAAACCACTTGGGGGTTTTATTTTCTGTATTTTGCTTGATCTTATAAGATGTTTTAGTTTTTAAAAACAGTTTGAGCAAAATAAAATTCAGATGTTTAGAAGTGAATGTCAAGTATTAAACATTTTTCCTAATTTTTAAAATAATTTCTTTTGTAGAGTTCCTCAAAAACAGTAGTCTGTAATTTCAGGTCTAGAATATCATTGCCTTTCTAAAGGGACCATTTCTATTCTGAACTGAAATTTTTCAAATATTTAAGGATGTATTTATACTTCCTGTATACAGCAATACTTGTAATACTTTTGAATAGATTTCTGATATTAAAATCTGAAAGAAAATAAAATACTTCCACTAGAAAAAAACTACTCAGCAGGTATAAAAATATCTAACCACCATTAGTTAGTTAGAATTCAGAGCATTTTTATTGTTTAGTTTACTAGATATCCTAATAATTATTTTCTGATTATTTCCTGTTTTCAATGTTTGTAAAAAAATCTAATTGAATAATGAAATAACAACTTCTGAAATGTGTTCTATATCTTCTAATTTTTCTTGTTAAAATTTCTTTCACTGACTGAATTTTATCTTTCTCCCCCCTTTCTTGTATCTCTACCTTTCTGCCTTTTCCTTCTAAGCAATACTCACAAATATTGCCAGTTATATTTCAACGACTTCCATAATATTATAGTATTCCCCTGCTCTAAGGATTACATAACAGAATATCTGAGAACACAATGGTTTAATCAGCAAGGTCAAGAATAAATAGAAAAATATCAGATATGAAAATAGTTTGTAAATTTCCCTGTTTGTTTAATAAATTACCATATAAGAAAAAAAGTCTCCTTAATTTTATTTTAAGATAATTTAAATCAATAAGAGAAGAACTACAAGTATAAACGTAATATTCATGATTTATGTACAGTGCTTGCTATATTCTGGAATGATTTCAGATTTTTAAAAAATATACTGTCATTTCATCTTTGCAATAACCTATTTACAGGAAGCAGAATATTTATCTCAAGCTAGTGGACAAGAAGACAGAGACACTGGAACTGTTTGTCAGCTTTTTCATTGCTGCAACCAAAAGACCTCACAAGAACAACTAGAGAAGGAAAACTTTATTTGGGGCCTCATGGTTTCAGAGGACTTAGTCCATAAACAGCCCTTGGACCGTGAGGCAAGGTAGAACATCATGGCAAAAGAGTATGGTGGAGGAAAGCAGCTTTGGACGTGGCCACCATGAAGCAAAAAGAGAGAGAGAACTCTGCTCAACAATGACAAAATCATCTCTGGTCCACCCTACCTGCCTACAGTCACCACTTAGTTAATCTCTATCAGGGGATTAATGCACTGATTGGATTAAGGCTTTCATAGCTTAATAATTTCACCGCTAAACATTCTTGCATTGCCTCACACATGATCTTTTGGAGGACACCTCATATCTAAATCATAACAGGAACTTTAAAAAAAAATCACTAAATTTTGTCTGAAATTGAATGGCCTACAGAGTTTTACTCTAGAATTCCTGTTCAATTGAAATATGAGGAAGTGCATCAGTTCAATCAAGTCATTCTATATATTGGTAGTTATGGTAAGAAAATTTAGTAGAATTAATCATGTTGAAAGTTCAATCAAGAAAGCAGAAAATACAGGAAACATGTGCAGTGTAATCATTGAAAATAAGGTAAATAAAAAATAAATGAAGAAAAATAGACATAAATTGGTAACTTTGCATATTGTAATGATTTATAAAATGAAGAAAAATATGGAAGAAATTAATAGGCAAAAAATATAGATTTTGATGTCTCCCTTAAAGAAATTCAAAGCTACTACACCAATAATTATCATAAGAAAATAAAAAATAAGTATATTGATGGAATGATTGGCATTATAGATTATTTTCAAATTCTATTATGGTATATGACAAAAGATGATAAAAGCGAAGCAATATTTACTGAGGTACAGCTTTTCTGCCAAAACTACCCAAAGATGCTAAATAGTCTCACTCTTAAATGAAAGACATGGAGAAAGGGGTGGTATATGTATACACTCACGCACACACACTATTGTCTATGAAGACAGTGTTAGAAAGAAATTTGTTTCTTAGCTCTGTCATTTATTCACATATCTCATATTTTATGGTTTTCTCCTAATTGTTAGCTTACCTTTAATTAAAAGACCATTTTCAAATGCATTATTACAACTTAAATAATTTTAATGAGCATCTTCAAGAAAGGTCAGACTGTATTTCAAGTTGTATTGATTCCTCACAATGATTGCACTTATTAATAATTCCTATTACTTCAATAGCATTTCACAGGAAGATAAGCCCTCAATGGATAAATTTCAGAAATTTTGTAACAAGTTTTATAGCAAAAAGAATAAAGAGCAGAGGATTAAAATGTGACACTGTTCAGCCACTATTTGGCTATTCTCACCTCCTAAAATTAATTTATAACATGGCTTCTGAATTTTAACCAAAATGAACTTTCAGGCCTCTTGTTTATCTCACCCTCATTCCAGCCACTTTGCACTATTTATTTTCTATTGTTGCAAAACAAATTTTTATAAAAGTAGCAACTGGAAACAATTCCTATCCATTATCTCATGGTTTCTACAGCTCAGAAGTTGAGGAACAAGAGAACTGGCTTCTTCACATAGTACTTTTCTATTCTGAAATTCTGAATTAGGATTTTATGTACTTTGCATTTCTTTCTGGAGGTCAGGGGCCTCTTTCAAGCTCTTGGGGTTATTGGCAAAATCTGCTTCTTAGCTGCTATAGGACCAGGTCTCTATCCCCTCTGGACTCTCATCCCGGCTGCTCTTCTCTCTTTTCTGTTCCACATGACTCTTGCCCCTTTTCAGAGCGCTTTTCAGATACCCTTTCATGTTGCTAGTATCTCACTTCTCAAGACTTCTTAAAAAAGGTGGAACTGAATATAAGAGGTCTCCTTGGAGAAGCTTCCTTTTAATTAATTCAAAACTGGCTGAAGGGCTGGGGAGATAGCTCAGCTGGTAGAGTGCTTGCCTTGTAAGCACAAGGCCCTGAGTTCGATCCCCAGTAACACACACAAAAAAAAAAAAAAAAAAAAAAAAAAACTGGCTGAAGAATGATCTGATCAAACTAATCCCATTATATTCATTCTTGTGGAGTCATCTTAGACTTCTGTGGACCACACAGTTGAAAGCATGTTTGCTATCTTTTGCTTTTACCTTCCTAATTAGCACACTTGTTCCATGATATCCTGTAGATTTGAGGCAACATTAGCTTTAACTACAACTGGGGATACTATAAGGAAGTAAAATAATCATATTTAAATAGTTATGTTTCACCAGCAAATAAATTGATCACATTAAAGCATCCATTTCTTTTGAAGTGTTAATTCCTATGAGCTTTCTCAAATACTATCATAGGGTGATATGATAGTATTGAATGCAGATACACTGCTTGCTTTACCCGAATTACCTGGTGGTAAATTATTTTTATACGTGACTACTTTATAAATCACCATTTTAACCATATATGATTATAATGATCAAGTTAATGACAAATAATGTTTTTAACCTTTATAACACTAGGTGTTGGTGTTTTAATTTATATTATTCTTTTCTTAAAGGGATATTAAACTGAGATACTAAGCTAAATTGAATATTTTTTAAGTCTATAATATTGTAGTAAGCATTTTCTTTCTTAGATCTTCAATTTCTAAGATAAGATTAGCAAAAATCTCTTAAAACTTTATAACAAAGAATAGTTCATATTCCCTTATTACATTCTTCTCAATGTTCCTAGGAAGATGAATGCATCAAAAAAGACGGCATTTGGTATGTGAATGCCTGAGTATTACGTGAATTCCCAGAAGTTCTTCTGGAGAGATTTCTGAGTGCAGAGGGAAAGTCACTTATTCATGACAGTTTTTGCACCATAAGATCATGTTAGTCAACAAATTGTACATGAGAGTGTACTAATGAGATTAATAAGCAGAATGCTTGTGAATTGCCCCCTAATGAATATTTCTAGAAAAATTAGAGTAAGATAGATATAGTAAACCTGAAGTTTGCCAAGACTGACAGAGTTTGCTTCTATGTGCCCAGTGGTACAGTTTAATGTAACCCAATTTGTTTGTACGTCTGCATTTTATTTTCTTCTAAAACCCTGTACCTAGTTCTACTGTCCTCTAGGAATATCAATTGCTTTCTAGAATTTTGCAAAATATTCATCAGCCAGAAGTGAAATTCAATAGACATGGAATATTCATTTTCTCTGAACCTATTTGTGTATCTGTCAAAAATTTCTATTCTTAAAATGTAAAACATGTTTATGTGAAGAACTGTTCAATGTGCTATCATTTTTCAAGAGTATATTTATTATGATTCACAGTACTAGCACAAAAATGTTAAAACACAAACTTGACAGTACTGATCATTTAAATACATTGACAGTGTTTAATTCATATAAACTCTTCCAAAGCATAACTAAAATAATTTTATATAGTCTTTAAGTCCCTTCTAAATACAAAATTTAAACAATGTACATAATAGTACAAGTCATAATTTATCTGTTGATTGCTTGTACATCTTCTTCTGTGAAGTGTCTGTTCATTTCCTTAGCCCATTTGTTGATTGGATTATTTGTATTCTTGGTGTAGAGTTTTTTGAGTTCTTTATAGATTCTGGAAATTAGCGCTCTATCTAAAGTATGGTTGGCAAAGATATTCTCCCACTCTGTAGGCCCTCTCTTCACATTGCTGATAGTTTCCTTTGCTGAGAGAAAGCTTTTTAGTTTGAATCTATCCCAGTTGTTGATTCTTGCTTTTATTTCTTGTGCTATGGGAGTCCTGTTAAGGAAGTCTGATCCTAAGCCAACAAGTTGAAGATTTGGACCTACTTTTTCTTCAATAACATGCAGGGTCTCTGGTCTGATTCCGAGGTCCTTGATCCATTTTGAGTTGAGTTTTGTGCATGGTGAGAGATAGGGGTTTAATTTCATTCTGTTGCATATGGTTTTCCAGTTTTCCCAGCACCATTTGTTGAAGAGGCTATCTTTTCTCCATTGCATATTTTTGGACCCTTTGTCTAGTATGAGAAAATTGTATTTATTTGGGTTTGTGTCCATGTCCTCTATTCTGTACCATTGATCCACCTTTCTATTTTGGTACCAATACCATGCCGTTTTTGTTACTATTGCTTTGTAGTAGAGTTGAAGATCTGCTATTGCGATACCCCCTGCTTCGCTCTTGCTACTGAGGATTGCTTTAGCTATTCTAGGTTTTTTATTCTTCCAGATGAATTTCATAATTGCTTGCTCTATTTCTGTAAGTTACATCATTGGGATTTTAATTGGAATTGCATTGAATCTGTATAGCACTTTAGGTAGTATGGCCATTTTGACAATATTAATTCTGCCTATCCAGGAACATGGGAGATCTTTCCATCTTCTAAGGTTTTCTTTAATTTCTTTCTTTAGTGTTCTGTAGTTCTCATTGTAGAGGTCTTTCGCCTCTTTTGTGAGATTGATTCCCAAGTATTTTATTTTTTTTGATGCTATTGTGAATGGGGTAGTTTTCCTAATTTCTCTTTCTGTAGATTCATCACTTATGTATAAAAATGCATTGGATTTATGAGCATTGATCTTGTAACTTGCTACTTTACTGAATTCACTTATGAGTTCTAAAAGTTTTCTGGCGGAATTTCCAGGTTCCTCTAAATATATAATCATGTCATCAGCGAACAGGGATAGTTTGAGTTCTTCTTTTCCAATTCGTATCCCTTTAATTTCTTTGGTTTGTCTAATTGTTCTGGCTAGAGTCTCAAGGACGATGTTGAATAGAAGTGATGGCAGAGGGCATCCCTGCCTTGTTCCAGCTTTTAGGGGGAACGCTTTCAGTTTTTCACCATTTAGAATGATATTGGCCGTGGGCTTAGTGTAGATGGCCTTTATAATGTTAAGGAATGTTCCCACTACCCCAATTTTTTCTAGTGTTTTGAGCATGAAGGTATGCTGTATTTTATCGAATGCTCTTTCTGCATCTATTGAAATAATCATGTGATTCTTAACTTTAAGTCTGTTGATATGGTGAATGACATTTATTGATTTCCGAATGTTGAACCAACCTTGCATCCCTGGGATAAAACACACTTGATCGTGGGTGCACTATCTTTTTAGTATATATTTGTATGCGATTTGCTAAAATTTTGTTGAGAATTTTTGCGTCGATGTTCATTAAGGATATTGGTCTGAAATTTTCTTTCCTCGATGTGTCTCTGTCTGGTTTAGGTATCAGGGTGATATTGGCTTCATAGAACGAGTTTGGGAGGGTTCCCTCCTCTTCTATTTCATGGAATACTTTGAGAAGTATTGGAATGAGCTCTTCTTTAAAGGTTTTGTAGAACTCGGCTGAGAACCCATCTGGTCCCGGACTTTTCTTTGTTGGTAGACTTTTGATGACCTCTTCTATTTCATTGCTTGAAATTGGTTTATTTAAGTTGTGTATGTCCTCCTCGTTCAGTTTAGGTAATTCATATGTCTCTAGAAATTTGTTGATGTCTTTGAGGTTTTCTGTTTTGTTGGAGTAGAGATTTTCGAAATAGCTTCTAATTATGTTTTGTATTTCACTCGTGTCTGTTGTGATGTTTCCTTGTTCATTCCGAATTTTAGTAATTTGAGTTTTCTCCCTCTTTCTCTTTGTTAGTGTGGCTAAGGGTTTAACAATTTTGTTTATTTTTTCAAAGAACCAACTATTTATTTTGTTAATTTTTCCAATTATTTCTTTTGTTTCAATTTCGTTGATTTCAGCTCTGATTTTAACTATTTCCTGTCTTCTACTACTTTTGGTATTGGTCTGCTCTTCTTTTTCTAGGGCTTTGAGCTGTAGTGTTAAGTCGTTTGTTTGTTGATTTCTACTTCTTTTGTTGAATGCGCCACATGAAATAAATCTTCCTCTAAGTGCTGCTTTCATAGTGTCCCATAGATTTTGATATGATGTGTCTTTGTTCTCGTTTACTTCTAAGAATTTTTTTATTTCCCTCCTGATGTCTTCTGTTATCCATTCATCATATAATAGTGTATTATTTAATCTCCAGGTATTGGAGAAGTTTCTGTTTTTTATTCTGTCATTTATTTCTAACTTCAATCCATTATGATCTGATAGAGTACAAGGTAGTATCTCTATCTTCTTGTATTTGCTAACAGTAGCTTTGTGGCATAAAATATGGTCTATTTTAGAGAAGGTTCCATGTGCTGCTGAGAAGAAAGTGTATTCGTTCTTTGTTGGATGGTATATTCTATATATGTCCGTTAAGTCTAAATTGTTGATTGTGTTGTTGAGATCTATGGTTTCTTTATTCAATTTTTGTTTGGAAGATCTATCCAGTGGTGAGAGAGGTGTGTTAAAATCGCCTAGTGTTATTGTGTTGTGGTCTATTTGATTTCTGGAATTGAGAAGGATTTGTTTGACGTACGTGGATGAGCCAATGTTTGGGGCATAGATATTTATGATTGTTATGTCTTGCTGATTTATGCTTCCCTTAAGCAGCATGTAATGTCCTTCTTTATCCCTTCTGACTAGTTTTGGCTTGAGGTCCACATTATCTGAAATGAGGATGGATACTCCAGCTTTTTTGCTGTGTCCATGTGCATGATACGTTTTTTCCCAATCCTTTCACCTTTAGTCTCAGGGTATCTCTTTCTATGAGATGAGTCTCTTGCAGGCAGCATATTGTTGGATTTTTCTTTTTAATCCAATCTGCCAGTCTATGTCTTTTGATTGATGAGTTCAGGCCATTAACATTCAGGGTTATTATTGTGATATGATTTGTATTCCCAGTCATTTGGCTCATATTTGTTTTTGACATGATTTGGTTTCTCCTTTATTTGGCTATTCCTTTAGGCTACTGCCTCCTGTTGCTGATTTGCATCATTGTTTTTCATCTCTTCCTCATGGAATATTTTGCTGAGAATGTTCTGTAACGCTGGCTTTCTTTTTGTAAATTCCTTTAGCTTTTGTTTATCATGGAAGGATCTTATTTCATCATCAAATTTGAAGGTAAGTTTTGCTGGGTATAAGATTCTTGGTTGGCATCCGTTTTCTTTCAGGGCTTGGTATATGTTGTTTCAGGCCCTTCTAGCTTTTAGGGTCTGGATTGAAAAATCTGCTGATATTCTTATTGGTTTCCCTCTGAATGTAATTTGATTCTTTTCTCTCGCAGCCTTTAAAATTCTGTCTTTATTTTGTATGTTAGGTATTTTCATAATAATGTGCCTTGGTGTGGGTCTGTTGTAATTTTGTATATTTGGAGTCCTATAAGCCTCTTGTACTTGGTTTTCCATTTCATTCTTCAGATTTGGGAAATTTTCTGATATTATTTCATTGAATAGATTGTTCATTCCTTTGGTTTGTTTCTCTAAGCCTTCCTCAATCCCAATAATTCTTAAGTTTTGCCTTTTCATGATATCCCATAATTCTTGTAGATTCTGTTCATGATTTCTTACCATCTTCTCTGTTTGGCCAACTTTGTTTTCAAGATTAAATAATTTGTCTTCAATGTCTGAGGTTCTGTCTTCCAGGTGTTCTATCCTATTGGTTATGCTTTCTATGGAGTTTTTAACTTGGCTTGTTGTTTTCTTCATTTCAAGGATTTCAGTTTGCTTTTTTTTCAGTATCTCTAACTCTTTATTGAAATGATATCTTGCTTCCCGTATTTGGTCTTTTAACTGTTGGTCGGTGCGATCATTTAATGCCTGCATTTGCTCTTTCATCTCCTCCTTCAATGCCTGCATTTGCTCTTTCATCTTCTCATTTGCTTCTCTGATCGTTTTAATTATGTACATTCTGAACTCCCTTTCTGATATTTCTTCTGCTGTGCTGTCATTGGGTTTTATTGATGTAGTATCTAGGTTTGTTTGGGACATTTTCTTCCCTTGTTTTCTCATATTGGTCTGCTGTCAGTGGGACCCTGAGATATTGCAGATTTCCTCTATTGCCTTATCGTTTCCCGGTAGATTTCCAGTGTATCACCTCCCAGCCTTCAGTAGCCTGAAGTCTTGGAGGAACTTGATAATGCAGTGCTTCTGAAGAAAGCTGCCCCTAGCCCCCTACTGGTTCCAGGGCTTGGAGCTGGCTCTGTGCAGAAAGGCTCTCACTGGGGGCCTGCATCGTGCGACTAGCCGTGTGTGAGGAGCCCACCACCGGAGTGTGGAAGGCTACCTGGGGAAAACTCTAGGTGCCCTGCCCTGCTCTGATAAGCCACCCCTATCTGTGCCTGCCGCCCAGGCCAAGTTTCGCCCAGTGGGGGAGACTCACCCCGTGACTCTATTTTTGTCCAAGTCTCTCAATGCCTCCCCTTCTTGAGTCCTGGAATCTGGAGTGACTGGAGATGCAGTCACCCTCTAGTCCGCCATCTTGGATCGCCCCGTGGAAAAAGCCTGTGGCTGGAATGGGCAGAGCCGCCTGGAGAAATCTCTGGCTGCCCTGCCCTGATCCCAGAGGCTGTTTGTGGATCGAAGCTCTCCATTGGCTTGGGGACTTGTGTCTGGCTGTATGTAGAAAGGCTCTCACTGGGTGGTCTGCTCCAAGAGGCTAGCCTTGAAAGGCACCTCCCTCCGCAGGGGACCAGGCTGCTTGGGGAAGTCTCTGGCTGCCCTGTCCTGGTCCCTGAGGCTGCTTGCGAGCTGGAGCACGCTGCGCTGGCTCCGGGACTTGGAGCTTGTTCTGATCAGAAAGGCTCTCACTAGGCGGCCTGCTCCGAGAACCTGGAGAAGCTGGCTGTGTGGGAGGGGCCCACTGCTGGAGTGCGCAGGGCTGCCTGTGGCAGACTCTAGCTGCCCTGTCCTGCTCCGATAAGCCACCTCTATCTGGGCCTGCCACCCGGGCAGAGCTTTAACCAGTGGGCAGACTCACCCGAGGCTCTATTTTAGTCCGAGTCTCTCAATGCCTCCCCTTCTTAACTCCTGGGTTCTGGAGTGACTGGGGATGCAGTCACCCTCTAGTCCACCATCTTGGATCGCCCTGTGGAAAGAGCCTGTGGCCGGAGTGGGCAGGGCCGCCTGGAGGAGTCTCTGGCTGCCCTGCCCTGATTCCAGAGGCTGTTTGCGGATCGAAGCTCTCCATTGGCTCGGGGACTTGTGGCTGGCTCTATGTAGAAAGGCTCTCACTGGGCGGTCTGCTCCGAGAAGCTAGCCTTGAAAGGCACCTCCATAGAATGTATTTTTTAAATGAAAGATTCTAATTATAACAAGTAGCTGAAAGATTAATGTTCCAAGAATAACCACTTTTAGGATATCTATGTTCATATTTATGTCTATGTTTAGATCTTATCTACCTATAGTTAATTAATGTCAGCTTGAATATATAAAACACTTTTATGCTGAATTACATGTCAATTCAAAAAAAAAATAAACAGATTTAAGGATTACATAACCATTTCATTAATTTATAATGTCTTGTGACTGTGTAAGATTTCTAGCAGTAGAAATCAACCTCATAGAATTTATCATTAATTTTCAAGAGGACGGTTTTCCTAGTTCTCAACCCATGATATGCATTTGATAGTATACAGTTTCTACATGGCAGGCCAACAGAGATTATTAAATTCTTCTAGTCCATATCATGCTCTGTGTTCAGACTTAGACTGTTAATGACAAGTATTTCCTGAATGTAAATTTCTTCAAAGGGTAGAAAAGCAACATTTTCCCCTAAATGAACAACTTCTTTTTTCCAGCATTTGGCTAATTGGGCTTTAGTTATCACATATATTTACATATAAGAGTACAAAATTACAATTTAGATTACTGACAAACAGTGTAATTCAGACAATTAAAAGTTAAGGGCATAAATAGTGACTTACACAAAGTCTGCTTTATTGAAAATACAGGTTAATATTATAAACTAAGCTTATTGTAAGGTAAAAAATATTTTGAGAACTTTCCTGCCATTAGTATCTGGTATTAGTTATGAAGTATTTACTTTTTGCCATTCTCCAATCCAAGTAATTAACACTCCTGTATCTTTACAACAAGTCTTTCAGGTAAACACTGTAAACTCATTTTACAAATGAGGGGATTGAGACACAAAGAGATGAAGTGAATCAGGTATTTTTAAGTATCACAAGGTTAGCACTCAGACACAGGTTCCAGAGGTGTCCTGCTTGATTTAGTAATCTAGCCAGCTCTTAGATATTATTATTCTCATTATCATCTTCATAATCATGATGTTACCTTAAGATAGCGAAAGAAAAAGATCTAAAGCCTCTTACCTCCAGGTAGACAGATTAAAGATCAAAGAAATGTTTATAGGTCACAGCTGTACCTGTAGCTACCAGTCAGAGCAGAATTCAGTTCAGGTACAGTAACTCATGGTGTTACATATTTTTAAAAGTATACTGGTGCAATTAAAACAAACCAAAAGTTACACAAATACACATTTTTACCTTGAAAATTGTATAGATATTTGCATAACAGATGTTTGAGGAACATGGAAGGCCTTTAAAACATTCAAAGTAGTTATGAAATGCTTCATAATTTGGCTCCAACCATACTTCTCAATATGACCTAGTATATATACTGATGGGTTGGTTCATTAACTACCCAAAGTCTTTTGATTGTGCAAACATACTATTTTGCTTCCCCTCATATTTACAGAAGGTGGTGGCTATACCTGTGTTACTTTTCTTAGGAGATCATAAAAGTCTGACTTTGAGGTGGAATTTACCATATTACATTATGATTAATTGGAGTGCTATTCATTGTGCTATAAATAAAGATAAAAGAAGTTGTTCCATTTCTTAAAGAAACTTAAAATCTAATAGGACCAATGGAGAAGTGGACCACTGTGGGTTAAAATGGAAACCCTAGTTAATGTCATAGTAAATGATTCTGGTGGGAATGAATCTATTCAGCTGTCTACAATTGATCAGTAATGCCATGAAATCATCCAACTAATTCCTTTTACAATGACTTCTACTCTGATACTCTGATATGATTTTTTCTAATGTACATTAGTGAATCCCCTAATTAAAACTGACTTCTTATTTCATTTTTCATGTAAAAATCAAATGTTCTGACTCAAAAATCACAGTAAAGTTAACTTGCCCATCAAGCATATGGGTAAGTTAAGCCTTTTAAGTTGGTCTTTGTAAAATATAAGATGATATTTGTTCTGAATTGCCACTCCTATGTAATATTCATAAGTTTTTTTTAAGGACAGCCTGGAGAGGAATGATGTGTGTTGAATCTTTTCAAATACTGAAGAAAGAAAGATAAAAATGAGTTGACCTTTTTTTGGTGATCATGAAAATTAATTTGTGTAAGGAAAAATATACAGGGAGGCTTTTAAGAATGTTGGGTATATGACTCTGAAACTTTGACTTTTGTGGATAGATGGGATATTTTCACTTTTGCCTTGCGTGGAGTCAAGTCAGTAGGAATTTTCTTTTTTTTTTTTTTTTACTTTTTAGCTGAGACACAAAAACATGAAAATTGTACATATCTACAGGGAACTTTGTGATGTTTCTATATATCCACACATTGTGTAACGTTTAAATCAGGCTAAACATATCTATGTCCTAGAATACTTACCATTTTATTTCATGAAAACATTCAAGATTTTGAGTGTTGGGAAAAGTTTTTTGAGATCTTTGGGTACCCAGCTTGATGACCCTGGCTCTATCCACAGCTAAGCATCTGTTTCTGTAGAGCATAGGCTCCTTACATGAGCAGCATCGGCATCAGTTGAAAATTTTCAAGTGAGACTGCACATTAGGGTTACCTGCAGACATCCCAAATCAGTGTTGATTGAAGCTCATCAGTGCTTCCGAAGTGTAGCCAAGATGAAGAACCAATGTGCTAGAGAGTCTATTGAGCTTTAAACAAAGATAAGAACCTCAGCACTTGCGAGTGATGACAGCCTCAGCAAAGGCAAAGATGCCTCCTGGTATGGAGATCTGGGACATGAAGCATAATGAAGTCAGAAGAGAGTGTCAGTTACAATCTGTAGAGATCTCAGTAATCAAGAACCATTGTGATACAGAGTCAACACAGGGAATGACCAAAGGCATTTTGGCTATGACAGACTTCAAAATTCAGGTTACCACAGTTCAACACTCAGGCACAGTATTACCTAAATAATAAATGTTGCTTCGGAAATCACTCAATTTTGAAGAAAAAGAGGTCCCTTCTCTTTGGATTACATTGCTTTATTTTGAACTACAAATCAATTCATGTTAGCATGCATTACTCCTTACTTATGAAGACTTCTCAGATTTTGCAAATATAAGTACAACATGCCATTTAACTTTGAATTGTGGTGTCTATGCTTTGGATTTTTGGAGGGGGTGGTGTACCAAGGATTGTACCCAGGGATGCTTAACCACTAAGCCACATCCCCAGTCCTTTTTATTTTTTTTTTAATTTTGAGAAAGGGTCTTATTAAATTGCTGAGGCTGTTTTTAACCTTGCAATCCTCCTACCTCAACCTCTTGAACCACTGGGATTACAGGTGTGTGCCACCACACCTGTCTGGTTTGTATCTTACCTGTCCTGGATAGGCACATATGTGAAAGTCCTGGTCATTAACCTGCGTGGTGCTATTGGGAGGTAGTGGAGCCTTTAGACGGAGAAGCTTAGTGGAGGGAAGTTAGGTCACTGGGAGTGTGCCCTTGAGGGACATGTTGGGAAGCGACCCTTTGCTTTTTCTATCCTTATTTCTTGGCTGTCATGAGGTGAAATGACTTCTTCCAACACATATTCCCACCATGATATGCTATGCTGCTGCAGGCCCAAATGGACGGGGCCAATTGACCACAGACTAAAACCTCTGAAACTGATAAGTTGATTATCTCAAGTACTATGTAACAGTGACAAAAAGCTGCCTAACATATTTGGGTACAAAAAAATGCTATTTTAGTGTGGATATGTTCCAAATATTGCATGGGATAGACTTATACTAAATGTAAATTATCCAAACTTCAAATTTAACTGTACCTCTATATTCTAACTAGCTACCTTATGTTACTACGATTGAAGCCTTAAGTTGTTGGGCTTTAAGTTAACAGAATTAGATCAGTTAGTTCCAATTCTCTTCTATATTAAGAACCAATGAGGTAATTAATGAAATATTTTCAATAACTATAGCTTGTTTATGAAACCAGGAGCTGAAAATATTCAATCAATTGCTGAGTGAACTCAAGGTAGGGAGGTTCATAGATGTTGCTTGTTCCCTAAGTAAATACATTTAAGAATTTCGTGGAAATCAAAAATAGAAAAGAAAGTATTTGTCCTACTTAGCACATGACAAAGTAATTATAAGTCTTCACTAGGCTTTCAGTGGCAGATGCATTATCAGAGATTTTAATTTGATAATCTTCTGAGAATGACTTTCCCATCTGAGGTGGACATGGAATGGGTTAGATATAATTTTCAAAAGCATGACCCTTTTGCAAGTATAAAGTATATATGTGTCAGTGATTTAAATTAACTCATTGATGAGAGCACTATTAAGATATTAAAACTGATTCTAAGGGAATACAAGGAACACACATGTACATAAGGAAAGCTAAAATGCATTTGTTAATAGATGCAAAATTAGTGAATAACATATAAGGCAACTAAGTGTAATATTTGAGTTCATCTTTTTCAATCAGGCCAAAAAATCGTTTAAATTTTTATGAACAAAATTAATTTTTATTTTTATTATTATAAACATTCCACCATTGAACTTTTACATTTGAATGTGGTAAATAGTAGAAAAACAACCAAAAAGGTACAACTCTGTGAGGTCAGAAAATTCTCCAAGGTCACACTAAGCAACACCCAACAGTAACCGGAAAGACACCCAACAATATATTTGATTGAATTCTAAGTCTTTGAAGGTTTTTTCCAGACAATGAAATAGCAGGTATCTTTTTCATACTAGAACTATTCCATAGCACAAATGAATGAAAAGAACTTTAAAAATATCTTCTCTGGGAGGTCAGAGACTTTGTCACCAAGTAGACTCTACTTAATCCACATTACTTTCACTTTAAGCTGAAATTATTTTCTCTCACTGCACTGTAATTGTTGCTCATTCTCATACGCTTCTAGTTTCCCTGATTTCTTGTTGAACTATGATCTTTTGCTTTTGTTGTTTTTCTTACTTTTCTCTATATAGGCTACAATATTTTCAGTATTTATTCGAGTATGGAATAGATAGAATTGCCTGAATTTTTTTGATATTTTACTCTCACTTCTATTTTGCTCTATGATTTTGCATAGTAGTGGGAAAAGTCAAAGAGAATATAAAGAAATTATAGCCAGTTCAGCAATTTTTCAATTACATTTGTATTGTATTTTCTTCCATCACTCAGTACTTTATCTGTTCAGATTTCAACGCCTTTATATAAATTCTGTTTAAGTGCTGAAATATATATTTATTCATGTAACAAGGTGGGAAGGCAATTTAGCTCGGTCAGTGTATATAACCATTAGGATACACTTTAAATTCCCACTGGATGTGGTCATCCCTCCAATACTGGCAATTCTGATTTGTGACCCTTCTCGATTAGTACAAAACCAAAGTCTCTGATTTATTTATGGATAGCATTGATAGCAACACTTTGTCAAGGTTTCGAGCTCCCTTGGTGTTAGCCTGGTTTTAGTATCATAGTCATAACAAATTTAGCCCCTGTTTTAGTCAGCTTTTTCATTGCTGTGACCAAAAGATCTGAAAAGAACAATTAGAAGAGGAAAAGTTTACTTGGGACTCACAGTTTCAGAGGTCTCAGTTCATAGATGTCTGACTTCATTGCTCTGGGGTCAAGTGAGGAAGAAAATCATGGTGGAAGAGTGTGGAGAAGAAAAGCAGAGTAGAACATGCAATCAGGAAGTAGGGAGAGAGCTCCCTACTCACCAGGTAAAAATGATAAACCCCAAAGGCATGCCCCAGTGACTTACCTCTTCCAGTCACACCCTACCACCTACAGTTACATCCAGTTAATCCCTATTAGTGTATCAATCCACTGATTAGGCCACAACTCATAAATTTAATCATTTCACCTCTGAACATTCTTGCATTGTCTCAAACATGAACTTTTGGGGGACACCTCATATCTAAACTATCATAGCCACGTAAAACTGAAGTTTGGTATCCTGGATATCATTTATGGAATGCAAAGTGTGGGCTGTTTTCTGAGGGAATCTTGGACCAACTCAGTTTTCTGCACTCCCAATTCTTATTTGTAATTCTAAAAATAAGTGTAGAATATTTGAGAATGCAACAGCCTGAAATTAAGGAGGAACTGACCTGAACAGCCCTTCAGAGAACAGGATGCCCTAGAAAAGCCTTATCCTAGCAATTAATTTGTCCTCACAGCTGTAGTGCTGTGCTGCAGGGCATGAGCAGACAAGATTCCATCCACTCTTGGCAGATTTCCTAAGCCTTGGGGAGCCAGCTCACCATGAATCCTTGGTTTCTACTGTATTGCTACTGATATGTGAGTAATAGAACTGCTTCATGTAACTTGTTATGTGAGTGTTCTGTCCACCAGATTTGTGAAAGCAGTATTGGGTAAAAAGTAGTAGAAACTTCAGCTCAAGGTTCAGTGGCCTGAAGTGGTTACTGAACCAAGGTGAATCCATTTCAACCTGAAGAATTTGAGGGAACTACCTCTTGCCTTGCAACCTGGACAAACGAAGTACCAAAACCCATTTTACTTTGCCATATGAACAGAATCTGGGGAGGGTGATGCCTCCCACGGGACTAAGAGGAAAGCTGTGGATAGATTCTCTCAATCCTAGAACCTGGTCCAACCAAAGTCTCTATCTGCCTCCCTATGACACTGCACAGTGCTCAACAACAGTGAGACAAGAGACGTGACCACAGTCTGCCTTAGCCTCCCATCTGCTGATTAGACCTTCCTTCCCATTCTAAGCCTGTGGGATTTGCATCTGCTCTGGGGCAGGTGGGGAAATCTAGTTTTTATTTGTGACATAAACTAGAGGCCTTCAGAGACCTTATTTTGCAAAAACAAAGTCCTGGATCTTGGAAGGCAAAATTGTCTAACAAGGCTATTTTTCCTAGTGTCAATTTAAAAGCCAAAAGTTAAAAAAAAATTACTTTTTTAACCTCCCACACCATTTCTCTGCAGTAACTACTCTATATTCAAAGTAGTAAGCCTTTGGTTCACTAGGCACCTCCTTTAAGGATCAAAACAAAGTTCAGAAAGAATGCAATCGTGTGGCTGGGCATGGTGGCACACACCTAATCCCAGCAAATCATGAAGTAGTAGGATTTCAAGTTCAAGGCCAGCCTCAGCAACTTATCGAGGCTCTAAACAACTCAGTGAGTCCCTGTCTCAAAATAAAAAATAAGAAGGGCTGGGGATGTGACTCAAGGGTTAAGCTCCTCTGGTACCAAAAACAAACAAATAAACAAAAAGATTACAACTATGTGTAAATATTCATGGGAAGGAGGCAAATGGAGTAGGAATGGTTATTATATAAATATACTCTAAAAGAAAACTGAATATATCTAATAACAATTAGAATATACAATTTAATGTGTTCTCCTAGGCAAGGATCTGAAAAATCAATTAAATTAAAGAAAACATTTCTGGAGAATAAAGTTAATTGTATTTACCCCTTAGACTCACATGTTCTCAATTATTCAAGACAAAATTTACCAACGGTAAAATTATTGTACTTAGGTTAAATGTGTACTCTGATGAGAAAGAAATTTCAGGGCAAGAAATATCAAGCATCTTCAAAAGCAACATTTTAAATTATGAAAGTACAGGACAATAATGGAACAAATAGCAGGGATATAGTTTTTAATAAATATATCAGCATTAATCCAAGATGGTAACAAATAAGTAGCCCTAAACATGGTCAAAAAATTAATTCCAGGGGCAGAGTGTAGCTCAGTGGTAGAGTGTGTGCTTAGCATGAACAAGGCCCTGAGTTCAATCCCCAGTCCCAGAAGAAAAAAAATGTAAAAGAAAAATAAATAAATAAATTCCATTAATATGAGGTCTACATCACAATTTGTACAGTCACAGTTGCATTTGGACTACTGTACTTGTGCACTTATTGGTAAATGGTATAATAGTAATTGCAATAAGTGGTCAAATTATTAAATGGTATGCATTCTAGTACATTAGATTTATCTGGGAAACATAATTTGCTCTGCATTCTAGTTTGGAAATTAGAGCATAGATTTGGGAGTGTATATTTGTGGTGGTTGAGGGTGAGAAGACAGAAGGTAATTTTAATTACTTCAGATATGAAGAATTGCCCTGGGTTGAAAAAGTTCTTGGATGGGAGAGAGGTTATTCCCAAGGACTGAGAAGAACATAGCGTACATCCCTCATCTTTCATGCCCACGCAAATCCTTACCCTTGTATGGCTTCAGGTCCTGGCTCTGGAGCTTAGTAAGCTGTAAGAACATCAGAAAGATCTGTGGAGAGCACACACATGGAAACCACTCATTCCTCAGACAAGACTGAGGGATTTTTGCTTATTTGCTTGACAGTTGCCAACATGTAGAAGGGGTGGTTTTGGAGGAGACTGCTCATTTTGGTTCCATTTGGTCAGTTCTGTGGGAGGGAAACTGTGTATATAATCCTAATTATCAGGAATACCACTGACATATTTTGATGTGACATTATGAATGTCCTCTTCCTCTCTTCCTCCCTTAAAGGCCTAGGATTCACATCCCAGCTCACCAGCTCCTCTTTTCCTGTGTGCTCCCTCAGATACCGACAGCATTAGCTCAAGTGGAGACCTTGAGTGTTGACTCAGTTAATAATAGCTATGTAAGCTTTCTTTGATAACTTCCTCTTCTCCACGGGCATTTAACATTGGTCCATAGCCACTTCACTCTTCCTTGATGAAGTGGAGCTCCTGAGTCCAGCACCTAGATCCATGTTCTCCCCGATACGCCTTGCTCCGTTCTCCTCTAAGTTCCTCCCTGCCTGGACTAAGTTATCTTCACCCTCAATCGCTAGTGTTTAGACTATAAAATGGATAAGAAGAGAGGAACGGAAGCTCGAAGATGAGAGAGGCAGTGGAGTCTGTGCCCTTCACATGTGCCAAATACACTGTAAGGATTGTCACTTACTGAGATGTCACTGAAGGACTTAAAATGGTGGCTTATCACATCAGGCTTCCTTATCATAACATGATTCTTTACTATCATTGGCCTTTCATATCTGCAGTTTTATCTTCATGTCCCACATCTGTAGATTCAAACAGACTGAAATATGGAACTGAACATATACAGATGTTTTCTTGTCATGCTGTCCTAAACAATGCATTCCAACAATTATTTACACAGCATTTATGTTGTATTAGGTATTATAAGTAATCTAGAAGTGATTTAGAGCATACAGTGTATGGGAGGATGTGAGTAGGTGCCCTGTAAACACTAGGTCATTTTACATAAGGGACTTGAGTACCCACAGATTCTGGAACAAAGTCCCTCATCAATATTAAGAAGCAACTGTCTATCATAACACAGTAACTAGTGTCTCACATCAAAAGTTCACACCAAACACTTTTATATATCTATAGACATTAAAAATAATTGAAATAATTGATGATTAATTTTGCTATAAATTAAGTTACTTGTTAAGCACTTTTTAAACATATGGTTTGGTGCATCTTAATAAAAAAGGATATATAAATAAAAAGGTAATATAATACGTATTGGTTGCCTTTATGATGATTGCTATTACATATTTCTAATATTATTCTCATAACTAAATATATTGTCTAGAAAAGAAGTTTCTGACTTATACACAGGTCAGTTAACAATTTCTAAAGGTCTACAGAAAATAAAGTGGTTAGAAATATGTCACAATTTTTTACTGTGTATAAATTTGACAATTCTCTGAATAATCTTTAAGTAATCAGATTACGAATGAAGTGTATTCTTTTACTATATGATTTGATTCTATGTAATCACTTTCTAGTTCATGTACCATTAATATATTTTTCTTTATCATTATGAAACGCAAGTATAAGTATCAGTATGTTCCAAAGTCCTTAAGGACCACACAAGATGTTTCTCATGATAGGGAGTGAATCAACAAATCTTAATTTTATAGATAACAGGAAAGACATGCAAGCATAATGAAATAAAGTGATTTATTACTAGCTTTGACTTGGTTTATTCTTTCCTTACTTTTACATAGTGTCTTTTTGTTCTCTTTATATTTGGTTTATATAATAGATTTTCAAAACCGAGAGAGACAGGAAAATAAATTGATATAGCTATAACCAGGTATGGAAGGTCTATTATCTAGAGAGTTTCAAAATGGGATGTTACTTGCATTTATCTATCTCTCCATTTTTATCTTAACCTCAAAATTTCATATTGCTGTGGGCTCAAGGGAGAGGTCAACTCTTGATTGAATACCTTTCTGAAATGGGTTGGTCCAGGGTCATCCATTGTTCAAGGATTCCTAGAGAATTTATTCTTGCTGATACGAAGCCTTGCCCTCCTTTTTATGGTCAATGTCAAGATGCCACATTTTGTCTCACAGCAGGCATATGATGGCTTTCCTGGGCTAACTCCTCACCCCACAGAAGTTGCTTCTTGCCACACTTATCCTTAGAACAGGATAGGTTATTTGGTCAATACTCACATAGACTACTTTGCTGCTTTTTCTTAAAGTACTTAAATTGCTTAGTGTGATTTATTTTTTAGTGTTTGACCATGCTACCAAAATGAGGTCAGTTTTACCTATGTGAAATTCTCTGTACAAAGCTTTTTATTATGCTTTAACTCATATAATGCTATGAAATGGTAATTTTAACAAATGAGGAAACTGAGGAAAGGAGAGATTTAGTTACTAGCCCAAGGTCACAGAACTAAGTTGCAGACGTGATCTTTTTCTGAGACAACAATATTAATCTTTGTGCACCACTGGCTCTGATCCTGAACCATTAGTTTTATGGAGCAGGACCCATCTCCTCTTGTTTCCATTATATCACAGAGTGTAGCACAGCACACATAATTCAAAAGTAGTCAAGAAGCATTTGTTGAATGAAGTGATGAGTGGCATCATCACACTTTTCTATAATAAACACAACCACCCTGGTTGAAATACTTTGAACTCCCATGGAAAACCATTTAGTGTCAACATAGAAGAATGCCTAAGAGTAAAAGACTAAAAGATAAATTGCCAAGACTTACATCTCCCTTTTGCATGTCACTAGTCATGTGATCTCATTCAGTCATCTATTGTTATGGTTTGGGTCTAGAAATGTGCCCTGAAAAGTCCCTATTTTTAAAGCATGTTCTCCAATGCAGAAAGGTTCAGAGGTGGGCCCTTTAGGTGATGATGAGAGATGTAATCTCATCAGTTTCATCTGATGGGTTAATAATCTGAATAGAATATTGGGTGTAATTGGTAGGCGGATATGACATGGCTGGAGGAAGTAGGCCGCTAGCAGTGTGCCTTGGGGATTATTTTTTGTTCTTTTCTTCTCAGGCTCTCTGCTTCTTGACTGCCATGAGCTGAGCAGCTTTCCTTTGCCTTACTTGTCCACCATGATGTTCTACATCATTTCAGGTTCAGAGCAAGAGAGTTGATTCTTCATGGACAGAATCTCTGAAACTGTAAACCCCAAATAAACTTTTCCTTCTCTACGTTTTTCTTGTAGTGTTTTTTAGTCACTGAAACCCACAGCTAACACATCTATCTTGCTTTGATCTAAATGTCTCATGTGTAACAAGGCTATGAGAAAATAAATAAAACTTCACTTATAGGGAAGAAAAATATATTTTACCTCTTTAAAAATATGCACAGTATCTCATAATAGAGATTTTTTCCAATTGATATTAAATACTATTTTGTCATTATTTATAAAGTTGTTCATTATTGATTTCAAAAAAATGTTTGAAGAAAATATTTACTTAAATTTGTCTTTGTGCACCAGAGAAAAACAAAATCCTATATCAAATACTTCATATGTGATATTTAATGTAGCCCCTTACTCATTTGTACCAAATACTTACCAAACACTTATTACAAAATAGGCATTTTTATTGTTTCTGAGACACCAGAGAAAGAAAAAGAGACCTTGTTGACCCTACAATCTTGAAGAGAAGCAATATAAATATTTGCTATGAAATCGGAGTAGAATTATGGAAACAAATAGTTTTTTTTTTCAAGATTAATGAAAAATATATGAAAAGCTATAGAAATAATAGGATACTTGCATTCATTTACAAAATATAACATATAAAAATGAAGAATAACTGTTTTAAATAAAGCTCTGTAAGAAGATATACATCTTACTGGGGTCCTGTAATTTATAAAAGCAGCTCTGACATTTATTTCAAATGCTTTGGGAAACAACTTAAGAGAATCAACTGTAATGCACCGGCATGCTTTCCCTGGCTCCCACCTTTATCTTAAATTATTCTCATTTAAAGAGAAAGAAACAGACCCATTCTTCATGAATTGAAAATGAAGTACATCCACATTTATCTCACTTATCTAATGTCTTTTATTTCTTTTTTAATTTTTTTAGTTGTAGATGAACTTAATGTCTTTATTTTATTTATTTATTTTTATGTGGTGCTGAGAATTGAAAACAGGGATGCACAAGTGCTAAGTGAACACTCTGCCACTGAGCCACAACTCCAGTCCTATCTTTTATTCTTAAAAGGCATAATTTGAATTAAATATGGATATGTTGTCAAAAACTGTGTGAATGTTGTCTAAATGTTTGTTCTATTTTCTATATATTTTACATATGCCATGGCATGCATCATACGTATAAAAATGAACATTAGTTTCTTCCCATTTCCCAAGTGCTTGACATTTCTGTCCCTGGTTCCTTAGACAATACTTCAAACCTAAATTCTCTTGGCTGCAAGGTTTTTCTCTATTATCTGATCTCTCCTCAATGAAATGCCCAGTGTATCAGTATCTCTAGGTTTCTCCTGGTGAAACTTAATTTTTCTTGAGTGTATTACACAGACAGTTCTGCCAAAACTCTTACTTTATGACTGGTGAGACTGACTTGCTGGGTATTTAAGATCAAACTTAGAGACTGAGATTAAAATAAAGAGGCCAAGAAAACTAGTATTTGGCTCTTGCCTTTAGAGTCAGCCTGAATCTGGGGAACAAGAGAACTTCTCTAAGGAGCTTTGTAACTCCTTAGAGAAGCAATTTTTTTCTTATATAAACCTTTGAAGTACCTTGACATTCATAAATAGTTGTGAAAAACATATCTGTTTAAGCTACTGTATCAGAAGTACTTAAAAGGGGCTGCAAAGTTTGAAAGTCACACAACCTCTTGATCAGGGAGATTGATGAGACCATTGGAGGAAGAAAAGTCAATCAGTGCACCTGCTGCAGAAAAGGGTCATTGCAAAAGGGAGACATCCCTGATGCTTCCAAGGGAAGTCACCTCATCAAGGAGACACTACCTAGTGAATGGCACTAAAGGAGCTAAGAAGCTGCTCTCAAGTTCCCCACGAGTGACTCCTGTGGGAACTCAGCTAACTCTTAAGCCACAGGAACAGGTCAATTAGACCAGCTTGATCTTAAACACCTAGAAAAACAGTTACTACCAAAACATAGCTTTTCATAGGCATTTTAAAAAGAATCAATAGTTAAATGTAACTTAAGATGTATACTTGTTTTAGCCTCAAGCATAAGTAAGACTGAAGGCTACAAAAGAGATTCTTAGGCAGAAGTGCCTGATAACTATAAAAAGCAACTGCTAGAGTCAGAAATTTTTGGTAAACTTAAGGCCTACAGATCTTTTTAAACAGGTCCATGACTGCTAAAATGCCTACAGAAGTTCCTACAAGATCAAATACACAAGTTCAACAACAATCGGTCAATCAACTGCTTCTCCTTCAATATTGCCATCCCTGACACCCAAAGCTGAGACCTACAAATTACTATTGACACCTCCGGTTCCAAAAACTCTGTTCCCACCTAAAGTCCTCCCTAATCCCCTTTTTACAGGAATGAGACTCTTGACCCCTAACCAGCAGGAAGAAGCTACAGAAGAAAGACCATCATCCCATTCCCGGTATCTGTAAAAAAAAAGAAAGGAAGGAATATTGGCATCAGATCTACCATTTTGCTGCCACCATTTTTCTGCCTCCCCCCAAAAACCATTTTACAACCTAGATAGTTAGCACGTAAACTTCCTCATCAGCCATTGGTCCAATCATTATTAGCCTGTGAGCTTCTACTACTTGAGAATAGCTCCTCTGCCATTTTTTTTTCTCTCTCTCTCACACCCTTGAGGGCAGACACTCTGCTTGTTCATTTAATAAATCTCTTGTGTGAGAAAACAAAACAAAACAACAACAAAAAAACAATTCTGCCAAAATCTCCTTAAAAACTCACATACCCACACTTACTATTGCACACAGTCAAAAGGAGACTTCTAGCAACTAGTGCTGCTTTCTTAGAAATTAGTGAAACTTAAAAATCAAAATTTATTATAAAAAATACACACATCACAGATCTGGTTATTTTGTTTAGATAGCCAAAATGATTGTGTTGTATGAAAGCATAAAACACAATATTTTCTGTTTTTTTTTTTTTTTTTTTTTTTTTTTTTTTTTTTTTTTTTTTTTGTCGTTAGAAAGACCTGTATTTTGTTGTATTATCTGGGTAGTATATTTACATTAGTTCTACAATTTAATTTAAAATGGTCAAAGCAATTTTTTTCTTTTGTAAACTTTCAAAATACCTTAACATTCATAAATATTTGTGAAAAACTTATTTGTTTAAGCTACTATAGCAGAAGTGCTTAAAAAGGGCTGCAAGGGTTTGAACACTGACAACTAGACAGGTGCTATTCTGGAATGGCTCTGGGCTACAGTGTACTAATTAGTCTGTGACTAATTACACTCTTCTAAATAGTTTGGGGCCTATCTTATGGATTGCACATTATTTTGAAAACATTTCAAATAAAACTCGTTTTCCATAAGTTTCAAGAAGTGTTTCATTACATTAATAACAACTTTAGAATAGAAAAAAGGTCCAGGTTTTATCTAGGGAGTCATAAAAAGGAATACAGAGGATTAACAATAAAGCAGATGCACCATTCATCTAAACCATGTCATTCCATGTACTCAAGAGGGCAGAGACAATTATTGTAGAAACATCACATTATGAAATTTCCTAAATTTACAATATTGGAAGGAATGAGATGCTCATTTTCCAGAGGAAGCTCAGAGGGCAGGTAAAGTATAACCATGTACATTTTTTGTGTTTTTATCATCAACTGTTATATAGAGAGGATCAAAATCAGTAATAAGTGATGCTCATATCTGTTCTTTCATTAAACAGACAAAGACCAGGCCTTTAAGAAGTCCTTTGCCCTTACATAATATGAGGTCATTTGTTTTTCTTGACCACCATGATTTGTGATGGTAGGTCATACTTAAATTCCATTTGCTTTTTTTTTTTTTTTTTTTTTTTTTTTTTCTTTTTCTATTTTCCATTTACTCCTCAACTCTTCAACTCATTCTTTTTTACAAATTCAATGGATGCTGGGAGTGTAGCTCATTAGTAGAGCATATGTTCACTATGTGGGGGATCCTGGGTTCAACCCTCAGCACCCAAAAAATAAATTCCTATTGGAAGCATGATATGTGCCTTTGTGTTTTTGATCTTTCAAACAATTTTAATAATATTAATTCACACCATTTTCCATGAAACTACAAACTTTCCCTTATCATACCCTTGTCTTCTCATCATTATCCTCAATCTCTAGTTTCTGTTTTTTATTTTGTTTTGTTTTGTTTTCTTCTTGTTGTATAATATTCAAATGAATCCCTAAACTGAGTCCTTAACCAATTACTCTAATTCTACAATATTCCAAGGTAAGTGCCTCACCTCTTCTCCATGTTATCACCAGATCCTTTGCCCTGCTGCAATGTCGGACTTCACACTTGTTGCGGTAGCATCCATGTTTTAGAAGCCCTCTGCCATTTCCCACAGTAAATTACCAGCCTTGTATTCACACCAGTTCATCCATCAAGCTCTAAGAGAGTTATTTTAAACAATGCAAATCATCTGTAAATAGTCTTTCACATTTTACACACTTCAGAAAAGTTCAAATGCTTCATCTCTGCACATATGAAACCCAGCCCCCTTTCACCATTTCTACATAAGACTCCTTTTCCATCCATAATGTACTTTTTAATCACATCATGTGAAAAGTAGCCCTATTTGTATCATATGCTATTCAGTCTGGAAATGAATACCAACTGTTTGTTTGGCAATCTCTTGACACTAGGGCCTAAAAAGGGAAATAAGATGTTAAGTTTGTCCTTTGGGGGCCCTCAATCTACTAGAACAAAGATGCCAATTAAAGAAGAATGAAACTATTTTATTTGCTGGAAAACATCATGCTAAGTGAACAAAGTCAAACCCAAAAAGTTGAGGATCGAATGTATTCTCTCATATGTGGAAACTAGACCAAAGTAAGGGAAAAAAATATTTGCATAGAGGGAATTCCATGAATATAGAAGAGAGACCAGTGGAATAGAGAAAGGGGATTGAGGGGGATGAAGGAGAGATGGTAAAAGGGAGGAATGTTGCATTGAAATTGACCAAACTACATTACTATACCACAGTGAATTTCACCTTTGTATATATATATATACATATATATTTATATATATGTATAAATATATATATATTTGTATATATATATATTTATAATTATTAATTTTTAAAAGAAAACTATAAATAAATAAAAGAAACACCTGTAGAATAGAAGAAAGGTAGTAGGGGTAGGAAGAAGGGAAGAGAAAGTGGAAATACTGGGGACTGAATTTGAACAAATTAAATTCCATATGTATATAATTATGTCCAAACGAACCCCAATATTATGAATAACTATATCGCAATAATAAAAATAATTTAAAGATAATTACAATACAGAGTGATGACTGTCTTAATGATTGAGAGATGTTCATTAACAAAAAAGGGAACTTAACTCATACTTGTCTGGGCTATGGAAAGGTCAGAAGAAAGAGCATGCAACTTGAATGTTAAAGAATTCAAATGATTTTTGTGGAAAACAAAGTTTAAGTGAAGTATTTATGGACCAGGACCATTGTTTTAAAATATTTTCTCTCAAGTTATATATGTTGCTAACTTGTGTTAAAATCTTAACTTTTCCCTGAAGTATAACATTCGAAAATTTTAAATTTGCTGACGTGGTGGTGCATGCCTGTAATCCCAGTGGCTTGGGAGGCTGAGGTAGGAGGATCATGAATTCAGAGCCTGCCTCAGCAGTTTAATGAGGCCCTTAGCAACTCAGTAAGACCCTATCTCTAAATAATTATAAAAAAAATTCTGGCAAGTGGCTCAGAGGTGATCACTCCTGGGTTCAATTTCTAGTAGCAAAAAAACAAACAAACAAACAAAAAAAACAACTTTAAGTTCAAGAACTTAACAAATCAATCATAAATATGAGACTATATATTGCCAACCTTTAGGTTAAATTCTTAACACTTTCCTGAACTAAGACCTTTGTGTGTAGGTACTTTCTCAGTACCTACACTTGAATGTCTAATATTCATCTGATTATTTATTGTATATCTTCTCCCACTAAAATGTGCTTGGACAGGGACTTATATTAAATAATAAATATTTGGTCATGGAATTGAAACAATAAATATTGATTTCATCATTGGATCATATAAGTGTTTTATAAAATTCAATACTATTGAAAAATTTAGAAGTTAAATGCCCTACATTTTTTCCCTCCATCAAAAGGAGATATTTGAATCTTGTGCAGTAAATGATAAATGGTCTATATCACCATTTGTCAGTGCATTTAAAAAAAAATTAACTACAGTCTATGTTTAACAGTTTCTATTATATTGTTTCATTTAATTCTAACATATGATGGATTGATTGACTTCATTAAGGTTTAGAGAACTTAAAATCTGTGGTTAAATTGCCAGAAAGAGTGAAAATTTGAATCTGGTTAATCTAAACCCAGAATATATATTTTAAGCTATTCTCCCTTTGCATGGTTTGATCTGTATAAAAGAATATTCATAGTAAAGAGACCTTTATTTTTACCTCTTAAACCACTTAGAATTCTTCCAAAATTCCAGTTATTTGAAAAATAGTTGGAAAGTCACACTTCTTTTTAAACATGAATGAATTTTTTTCTTGTATTAAAGAAAATGAAGACTGATTTTACATAATACAATTCCATATATTTTACATATGTATTAGACAATATTCCATTATAAATGTTTGTCTATAAAGTTACAGTTATTCCTTTTGTTTTCAAGGAATAACTGTGAATTTATGGTCTTTAACTTTTAAAAGACACAATTTATTTTCCAGTGTGAGTGAGTCTCCTTCATTTAGTTTTCTCAGTAATTTATATCACTGTTTTTTTTTTTTTTATCACAGCTGCTACTAATTAAAAATGCCCCTAGTCATATTTGACCTCTAGTTTTGATTTAAAGGAATATATTTTAATTGATTGAAGTTTAAAAATTACTGTATAAAAATATTCAGCATTTCTTTTTCTCTTTGTCTTTGCAATTCACCTTCAAAAAACACTTTGATAATCTCCAATGGTAAGGTCTATGTAAGTCTATTTATTTCTGACTTTGTTTCAAAGAGCTAAAGTGGCAGTCTCCTCTGGCCCAGATTTAATTAAATGCAGGCTTAATTTCTAATTGCCCATCAAACCGGTTTAGCAATAGTATATTCCTTAGTGGCAGTTGGGGTTCTTTCTGATTTTTCTTTTCATTTTATTCTTTTCTTCTTTCCTTCCTTCCTTCTTTAATGGCTCTTGTAAAAGAAATTAATTTTGATTTCAAAAAGATGGGATTTTGTCCTTATCCAGTGTCCTCAACTACATAAACACAGCAATAGGCAAGATGCAGTTAACCCTCCCTTCGGATGAGTTGAGGCTTAGACATGTAAGACAACAAAGTTATCTTCTGAGAAAATTGTGTTTAGTCACTATAACCTTTAAGTGAAAGGACTTGGCTTCAAATGAGTTCTTTTTCTTGTTCTTTGTGAACAGAAGATTATTCTCCTTTGTACAAAATTAATGTTTGAGGGAAATGAATGTCAGAAATTTGGCCCACACAATTTTCCATTTCCTTGTCAGTGTCTACCAGTTTTTTTTTGGCAGAAACAAAAAAGAATACTAAGTCACTTTGAATAACATGTGCTCTATTAATCAAAAGGCAACACCAATGCATTAATTTGCTTCTAAATTGTTAAATTATAGCCATGACAAAATATGGAATTACAGCTCTGCTCTATTACAGTGTATTCCATAGGGCCAATATTTTACCAAAATAATAATATTTTGTAATTAAGCAGCCATACTTGCATTGAGTCACTCCAAACGAATTACTTGTAATTTACACGCAATACAGATTTTTGTGCTACATGTTTCAAATTCTCCCATAGGAAAAAAAAATTAAATTATCTGCAGGCAGATGGTCAAACAATTTCTCTTTTTGAACCAGACAAAAAGTTTCATATCTCCCAAATTATTTGACTGTTACAGTGATATGTATATTTACATAATCACACTCAGTGGGTTGCTAAGTTCATCACTTGCTCATTGTGGGCTAGCTTCCTCCCCCGCCACCCCACAACAAAAATTGATGGACATATCTTTTTACTTCACTCACTCTATTTCATTCAAGGAATTTTTTGAGGGTTTCCACCCATTGAAAAGTAGTTTGTTTCTTCCTGGTAGTTGAAAAGGGTTGAGCAAAACTTGAGGTAGCTAGTTCAGAATGCACTCAGTTCATGGATTTATAATTCCTCCACCCATAGGTAGTAATTGCTTACTTGAATGGAGAAGGAAACACTACTTGAATTGTCTTATCTCTTATCAAGGATCTATTGACTTTTGGGATAAAACAAGCAGACAGACAAGCAAAGAAACAAACAAACAAAACACACCAAAATTTATTTGCTTAAAACAAGAAGCATCATTTAGACCACAATTTTGTGAATTACCAGTTTTGGTTTCTGATATCTGCTAGGTTTATTTATTTGTGTGAAATCAGATCCCTGCTTAGTTGGGGTGTGTTCCACTGGGATGACCTGATCTAGAAAGACCTCTCTCCTCCCCTTGTATTCTCATCCAGTTGACTGGCAACTGGGTTCTTGAGAGCAATAGAGAGTACTCATCACAAGACAAACCTCTTTCACACTTTGAAGTGCGTCATGTTTGCTAACGCCTCATTGAGCAAAGCAAATCTTGTGGCCTATCACAGGAGGAATAAAACTGTATGAGTCTTTTTCAAGCCCTCTGTGACTACTGCTTTGTAAATGAACTGTAATTTGCTGAATTGTTGACTGAATTCTTCCCTGCTGTTCTCCACAAGGAACTTGTATCATTTCCTGAAAAGATAATCCTGTGAGTACCTCTAGTCTTCTAAATGCAAATACCCTTTCCTAACACCATTCTTAAGAACTCTCATAGCTACCCAAGATAACTTCTCCTTCTGTAGTAAGCTAATACATTTCAATTTGGTTGACTATTGATGTGTTCCTTCTGGTCTTTTGTCAGTGGGCCTTATTAGCATCTGCTGAACCTCAAGCAAATATTAGACCATGTGTTAATGGATAGCCTACAAAACACATTAAGAAGCAGAGTCGACATTTAAGGATTTGAGAGACTACTTGGGAAAACTGTTACAGAATTCAAATTCTGGATACAACTCATGCATGACACTTAGGTAGTACAGAAATGCTCACATTTGGTTTTATAGGAGTTATATAGCCTGTGGTCAGGGGATTTTTAAGTAGGGGATGATATAGAATCAAGGAGATTGTTAACTTTAAGAAATACAGTATCTAAATCTACTTCTTGGTGGTGTAACATTACCTAAGAACCTGTGAGGAGGTTTTTCCAATTTTAGTGGATCCTCTACTAAACACATCTATTGAATCCACATAATACAGTTTAAAAGCTCTCGGTAAAAAATAGCCAAAAGACAATTTGAATTTTCAAGCCTAAGAGATTTTATAATTTTACAACAGAACGTGGTGCCTTAAAACACAAGAAAGAATCTAACATTTTAAATGCCTTATTTACTTGGAGAATGACTCTGTTTTCTTGATATAGGCATTCTAAATTTAATGCTTGAAGATATTGAATGATGTTCAAATGAAACCTGGCAAAACGCCATTAGAATATAAATACACTAAATTCTGCTCTCCATTACTAAGTATGTCTTCATCGGCATCTTTACTTAAGTGTTATCTTCATTCATCCTTTCAACAGTTAGGTTGGAAAAGGATTCAGAAGAGGCAATATTCTTTTATTCTAAAATAAAATTTTACGTTTTTCTTCTTCCCATCTTCCTTCCAGATTATGCCTGATCATGTTCTCTCAGCGAGTTCTTTTTATTCCTTTCTTTCTTTAGTCTTGTCCTACTTATGGGTCCTTCCCCATCTGCAAAAACTGCAGCTCTAGGTGTGGATGACTGTCAGATCCCTCCCCAGAAACTGACTTCCCACTAAGCTGTCATCCTATATTTCTTTTTCTTGAGCTTGATGAAGACATTTCTACTAAGAGCAAGCTTCACAGAAACCCATCTTTCTACTACTATCTACATTTTGTATTTTCAGTTTCATTGCTTCACTTTTAGAGCTCTCGCTCCATTAAAATACCTCTTTTTAAAGACACAAAGTTGTGAGAAACTTATTCACTCAGCCCCAATATTTTTTTTTAATTTGTTTCAGTAAATTTAATAATTTGTATTAGTAGAACATTTTGTCCCAGTCTAATATTGTATTTTATTTAGAGGCAGAATCTCACTGAGTTGCTTAGTGCCTTGCTTTTGCTGAGGTTGGCTTCGAACTGGCAATTTTCCTGCCTCAGCCTCCCAATCTTTAGCAATCACATGACTATTCTGTATTCTTTACCATTTTCTTCACTAAGATATGTAAGGATTGTAGGTGGTGGTAAGGGAGAGAATTAAACACTGCTATCTCCTTTCGGTAGGGGGGTCTTGTATTAGCATCTCAGGTAATTCTATTATTCTCCTTTTAAGTACTGTTCACTCTAAGAGACATACCACTTATTTATTATTTGTTGTATAATACTTTGATTAGTTATTAGGTGTGTTTCCCATTAAATATTTTATTGAATATGATATATATATTATAACACTTTATTTTTTTAGGGCTTAATAAAGGGTTTTCAGTCTAGTGGATAATCAAAATGTTCAATGACTATGATGACTATAACAGCCAATAATCTTAATATACTGGTGTGTGAAAAGTTATTAACAGCAATATGAGGTGGGGAGACAGTAACAGGGGTGTGTGAAAATATAAGATTGATAATAATTTTATATGTGCTTTAGCATTACTGTCACATTTTTTTTAGCCTAAATGATGTCATACGGCCTAGATATGAGGTGTCCCCCAAAAGCTCATTTATGAGATAATGCAAGAAAGTTTGGAGGAGAAATGATTGGGTTATGAGAGCCTTAACCCAATCAATGAATTATTCCCCAATAGGAATTAACTGAGTGGTGACTATAGGCTGCTAGTATATTTGACAGAGGTTGGTCATTGGGGGTATATATTCAGGGCATATATTTTGTCCTTGTTGAGCAGAGCTATCTTTACTTTCTGATGTGATATTCTGAGCCATTTTCCTCCTCCACACCTTTCCACCGAGATGTCGTGCCTCACCTCTAGCTTTGAGGAATGACACCAGCTGTCTATGGACAGAGACCTCTGAAACTCTGAGTGTCAAAAAGAACTTCTCTTTTTCTTTAATTTTTTTTAATCGGGTTTTTTTGGTCACAGGAATGAAAAATCTGACTAAAACAGAGGCCAACAGGCTAATGCTACATATTAGCTCCTTGTTCCATTACTTTGTCTCCCTCCGAATAAGAAAACAATTTTGAGCCAATAGTACCATATCCCTATAAAAGTCTTGCAATAGAAAATTAAGTCCAGTATTAGAGGCTTGGTCCCCAGGGTGAGAAGTCCCGTGGACCATTAGGATGTCAGGCCTTATGAGAAGTCCTTAGGTCACTGGAGATTTTTAAAGGGAATTGGGAAACCTTAGCCCCTTCCTCTATTTCATGAGGTAAGCAGTTTGCTTTGCCAGACTCTCCTGCCATTATATGCTGCTGCTGCCCCACAGACCCAAATCTATGGGGTCTGTCTGCCATGAATCATGAATGGGGCTTTCCAAATTGCAAGTCAAAATAAATAGGCTTAATTTTGCTCTTACCAAGATAATTATATTAGGTCCTTTGTTATAGTCATGAAAAGTTAACCAATATAGTACTATTTTTTTCTTGAACTCCTCAGTTACTTTCAAGCAACCAAGGAGGGCTTACTTTTCCTATTAAAGGTGATAAGCTCTTTTTCTATTAATAGTCCAAAGCTGATATGATTTAAATAGGAACAATTCTCCTTGGTGGAAAAATCAAATTATGTCAAAAAAATTATCAGACAGGTTCTCTATGAAAGATTGTAGTATCCTTGGATCTGCCCTCTACTGCATGTTCTTAAATTCTTAGAAAGATTCAGCTGGCAAAGCAGAAAAAGCAAAATTGTAGGAGAAAAAGTCTATGACTTGTCTTTGTGTATTCTTAGATTCAAAATAAGCATGAAAGAAGACAGAACAGTATTGTGAAGTATGTAAGTTAATAAGTAATTTCACCAATAACAAAATTACAGTAGTGATTCAATGCGGAAACATTACCTGATAACTCTTCCTGCTGAAAAATGTGTATTTTATATCATCAAAGCATTTTATATTTCAATGCTATTTGAAATTAATCATACAAATTAATCAGGATCAATTGCAAAGCAAATACATATTGTTAATTTGTTAAATGTTAAAAATACTCAAATACTTATGTTAAAGTAATAGAAAGCATTCAGAAAACACAGCACATTCAGCATAAAGTATGAATCTGTGCGTGTGTGGCAGAATAGCTCGTGGGTAAATCTGACCTGTTACTAGAAATAGCTAGTTTGAAAGCTAATATCAGAGCTTGGTAATGCTCTTTCCTCAAAGCATAATGTAGATTTATCATGCTTTTCCTTTGGGGGAGATGAAGTGCTGACATAACAATTCATTGAAAAAAATCAGTGTGTTCAAATCCAAAAGGACAAACTACTTCAGAAACACTTTTCCTTTAAAGGCAATTTTCAGGGCTGTTTTCACTGAAACTTTGTTCAAACTATTTCCCCCTTTAAGAAACTGCTATAAATAAATCTATCCAGTGACCTTCAATTCTCCTCCCCTTCAGCATGTGTATATTTTTATTAAAAGACAGAAATATCTTCATTTTTTGTTTTTTAAAAGTGTATACATGTATACTCTATCTAACTTATTATAATTTCTAATCAGCTATCTAAAAATGTTTTGCATATGACCTCTTTTTGGAAAACAGAAAAAAAAAAAAAAACTACATTTGTCTCTGAGTCCCTTGGAGAAAGTCAGAGTCTTTCAAAAGCTTACACACACATGCATGCGGAATACTTTAAAATTATTCTTTCTCTTGTCTCCTCTGGGTAGACAAGCATTCCATTTTCCTATAGTAGAGCCATCGACCTCCACTGCTTGTCCTGTATTAATTAGCAATTTAATTGTAATCTTGAGTTCTCTAAACCCACTGTTATATATTCTCATCAATTCATGCACAATAGAGTGATTTTTGTACAAATAAATCATGAAGTGATGTTCCTTCACAGAAAGATCTGCTAATGTAACTAGTTTCTTACTCTGATGTGGTATTCACAATCCTTAATTTTTCCTTCCTGCATTTCTTGAAAGGCAATTGCCTAGTTTTGGACATCTCAGGCTTTGGAACCCAATTGTCTGAGATCAGGCTACAACTCTATTCTATGGTTCTGGGCATCAATTTTCTCATCTCTATAATATAAATGATAGTTGAATTTCCCTGTAAACTTATTATAAAATGGCATTAGTTAATAAAGGTAAAACACTTAAATGATTCCTAGAATATAGAAATGTTATCTGTTTAGTGCCATTATTATATACTGTATAAATTCAGATAATACTGGTTTATTTGTTCAGATTTTATTATACCTTACTTTCTCTCAAATTTTGTCATTTGTATACACCCTACATTGCAATCTCCCATGCTATTTCTTCATTTTATAAAATGCTTTACATGTTTCTGAATATATTCTGTACTAAATACAGCCAGGCATTGTTTTATGTATGAACTTTAGGTATGTTTTAATGTAAGTGCTCCAACTAATGAAAACCAGTAAGGCAGTGGAAGCTGACAAGACAAGAACAATTGTTACAATCATGCATGTAGAATTTCACTTGTTTAAATGGGTCTTTGAAATTTTAATGTGCTAATGGAAATAACACGTTAAATGTTTTGAAGAATATACAAAGCACTAAATTTTAACAACAGACAAAACAAATGAATTAAAAAAAAAGACCCTGTGAGAAACTATGGAGGAGATATTAAAAAAGAAAGATCAAGTAAAGGAATATAATACCAGAAAAATCTACTAAACCATTTAAAGAAGAGAAGCACCAAAAAAAGAGAGATTACAGCAAATGAGGAGAGTCCTGGCTAGTTGTGATTAGTAAACTGTAATCAGCTTGGCAAAACACAGCATTGGCAATAGTCATTTTACCTGAGAATTACAAAGCAATACGCTTTCTTGAGGAATAAAAGGAAAGAAACAAATCCAATTATACTTCACTGATGACAATGAATGTGTACCAGAATAGCAAGTGTTATATTAGAAATTTACCATTGTTGCTTTAAGATTTTTATAGAATAACATTGTATCATATAACATATCAAATATGTTTTCCTGCATTCATTAGGCTATGAATTCTTTGAACATTTTATCTAGCAGTGTGTTCCTGATGTAAGGGACTTAATAGTACTTACTGAATTGAATTTTAATATTTTGGTTACAATTTATAAATGAGCACAAAAATCAATGTATAGTAAAGCCAAGCAAGAATTTTAAGTATAGGACTGAGGTTGTGGCCCAATGGTAGAGTGCTTGCCTAGCACATATGAGGCACTGGGTTCCATTCACCACATTAAACAAAATAAATAAAAGGTTTGTTTTCATCTACAACATATATATATATATATATATATATATATATATATATATGAAGAATTTTAAGCATAATCTTCAAAAGTACTTATGAAATCATGTGAACTCCCACAAAGCTTAGCAGTGAAACAATGTGGCAAATTCTTATTGGCCACAAGGGTATAAACTTTACAAATGATGTCCTGTAAAATTTCTAATAACATTACTAAGAGTACGTTAGAATTGTGTTCAAAGTTTCTATCAACTTCCAGTACATTACATTCTGATGCTTGATTTGTTGAGTTTTTCATTCAACTCTGTAATTTAATGCTATAACTAAGTGCTAGAAATATGGATATTTGAAAGGATGGTAAATCCCTATCAATAGGGAAAATCTGTGTACTCAGATCTAGCACGTTTTTTCTTTTATTGAAAGTTCCTTAATGCATCTCTGCCTAGAGGAATTCTTATACACTAAAGTAGTTGGGCACTTCTGATCTTTGGTATTCATACAAACCTAAATAGACAAATTATTCAATAAGATAAACTTTTCCAGCAATGAGACAAAATTAAGTCATCTTAAGACATTTCTTAATGGCATAAATATTAATAAACTTAAAAGAATTGACTCTGGGAGGGCAAGACTTTTCATTTTTTAATTTTCTTTGAAGCAGCAAGAGAACCAAATCTCCCTAGGTTAAGATGATATCTTTTTTATATATTGAAGGAAAAGATATTTTAAATGAAATCCTTAAAGATTTCTATTCTTCTTTGAAAGTCTTTCTTATACATTAATTCAAGATTTTCTATTTCCATTGTACTGCTGATTGTTCAACTGTTAGATCATCTTGTTTTTGTAATTGCTACCCTAATGGGAAACTTTTGTTTCTCAAAATACAGTGTTCTGAAGCCTGAAAAATGTTACCTTTACATGCCTTATGACATTGTGTTCTTTTTTTGTGTACATACATGTAAAATTTTGACAATAGTCATGAAATTTGAGGCAAAATTTAGCATGCATGTGCTTTTGACACACATTAAGATTTTTGTAATTGTTTTTAAAATCTATGCATAAGCACCCATATGTACCTCATTACTTGCTTAGTATTATTTGAAAAAGTTATTCTTGTTAATAAGTTTTTGAGTCACAATCTTCTGTCTTATTTTCAAAGTCTAGAAAAGCCACATTCTCCTAGGAAGTGAATCCTTTTTCACCTTTTGTCTAATTTTCCCATTTTTATGCATTCTCCACTACCAAATCCCAGTGGACATATGATAAAAACATAACTTTTGATGAAGTTCCAATGTGGGAGTAAATTTTGTCTTTGTGTTACATAATCTATGCACATTTTCTTTTCCATCACTTCTTCTTTGAAATTCAAAAAGTATTTCCGATAGTGTGATGTTTCCAAACTGTCCTCAGGGATCGCCATTCTTATTTTCAAACGTTTCTGAAAAGGGAAGAGGAAATTCAATGTGGAAAATCTTTGCCAGCCTAGTGCTTTTATATTGTCTTCTGTGTAGCAGAACATTAAATCTATCATTTCAAAGACCGTTCTGAGAATCTCATAATTGCAGCACTTAGATTTAAGAGACATAATTTATCATCATTTTGTTTGCAATTGCAGTTGTATTTCAGTCAAATTCAAAAGTACTTTTCTAATTTCATTTCTGAAAGTTATGTTGACCTTTCCTTTCTATTGAACAAATAACCTAAGTCACCCTTTCATTTAGTAACTCTAGACCATGTTAGAAAGGAAAGTGCTTGCATTTTTACTTGTGATTTTATACATTAATATATTTACATGTTTTTGACAAAATACATTCTACTTTTTACTCCTTTTAGCATGATTCACAACCATGGAAAGAATAACTACTTTGTTTCATAGTAAATCTTGATAACTTTTTGCTTAAAAACATCTTAGTATATAAACAGGACTAGAGCTGATCAAAATTGTAACTAAACACAAGTTTAATTATGCCTACGGAACCTGCTTCATATGGCTTTGTACAAGATAACTTTTGATGCAGAGAATGACCAAGGACGATATTTGTATTTCCACAGGAAGGCAACATTACATTTTCATTGCTGCCTTACATTGCAGACCCAGATGCCCTTGAAATGTTAATGGATTAATTCTGTTGCAGGTAAAAAAAAAGTCAGAATTTTAAGTCTTATTATATGTTTTTGCTTATATATATTTGTGTATTATACCTCTTTTGAATGAGGCAATTTTGAATAAAATTTATCCCAATCAATGACATAAGGTAACATCTATGCCAATCAATTGCCTCCAAAAGCATCCAGGTGTCTATTTATATATCCATCTTTTCATTTTCGTTCCTATTGTCACCATCCTTGTTTGTACTTTAATGCTAGCAGTTTCTACCAGCTGAGTGTCTCCCTTCTCTGCCACTCTCAAGGATGCTATAAGATTTGCTATGGAAGATTACATCTGATTATGCAATTGTACTGCACTACCACATCTCTAGGCCCAATGCTAGTCTAAGAGTTGATATCAAACTGCCTGTTACCTGTACTTGATGAGACAAAGCACTTGCACCAAAAAGTAAATGAAATACTTTATAATGCACACACTTGGGTTAAACTTTCCAAGCATGTTCATAGCAACACTTTCTTGATAAAGGCAGCAACATGTTGATACACATATGCTGCTAATATTGTCACAGATATAGTAGTCATATACTTGAGTTTCCAGCTGACATTCTATCTTATGTAGCCTTTCTTACTACAAACTTTTCTTTTACTATGTTTTGTACTATCTCTAAAATCACAAGCTTAATCTAATAGGAAAGAGATTTTTTTTTGCCTAAAGAAGAAATTATTCAGTGTTTTAGCACACTGAAGTTCTGTACTTCCCCAATTTTTTGCTTAATGTAACTCATACATAAATACAGTTACTCCAAAGTATCTTATGATGCTTTATTTACATAGACCATTAATGACTTATGAGGTTTTTACCAGTAACAAATTACAAGCTAACATTTGGTGGAAAAATAGATTATATACTTCTTTTTTAGAGAACAATGTGCTATATAGTTGAGATAGAATTTTAAATGTCTTATATTGCTTGTCAGTTTCATCATGTTTTCTTTACTAAATAATAACTTTTAACATAATACATTGCTGTTGTATAACATAGATGCTTAACTCCTTAATCATTAAGTACTTCTTGAAGAACATTATTATTTTTTCCATTTAATATGAATGATTAAATGATCTACAACTGCAGTCCGTGGTGTTAACACAGAATTAGGCAAACAGACTGAGTAAAGGATACTCCCCTGTACATGTATATATGAACTTAGAATGTGGCAGATGAGACATTGTAAAATTTATTCATTTTGAATAATCTACTCAATAAGTAGTTTTCTAAAAATTGACCAATTAGACAAAATTTTGCTGTCTTCCTTGCTATTCTTAAAAATATTTTACTGTACACGTATACACAATGTGGTATTTTATAATTTACAAAGATGGCATCTAACTGCAATTAACAAATTTCTCCAAGATGAAAGAAACCCTTGTTACCTGGGCCTCACAGAATGGAATTAGCCTCCTTCATAGATGCAGAAAAAGAAAATTTAACACAAACTTTAGCACAAACTTTAGCTAAGTTATGAACCCTGATTTGCCACAAAGCTTGGACCACAGCTTTCCGTGTCTAGTGCCCATCAACAAGGAATGGCTGAGGGACAAAAGCTTTCCAACCATAAGCTGCCATGTGGTAAATAATTCCCCATCACGTAGCTATAATCCCAAATCTTGGCCCTTTGCCCCTGAATTATGCCATAAGCAGGACTAACACTGGCCAGGCAGAAGAGGGATGGAGCCAAGGTTTTGCATGTCACTTTATCATATTAGCACTGGCCTCGGATGGTATCAAAAACAGAGCCAACTGGTCCTGCTAATTCTATTTGAAAGTATCACAATCAAAAATTGAGGTCTCTTTAAATTTCACCAAGTGTGAAGTCTGGCCTTCCTAAATAGCCAGACAGTGCTTCAGAGGACATTGAGCAATAGGTGACCTGCCCACTTGCTGCTGGAACCACCTCACGAGATTTCCCTACTGCATGTCCTCCAATAGGTCTGAGCCCATAAATGCTTAGTCATTTTCCACTGCTACCTTGACACATATTATACTTAGATATCCTTTAATTACTTGATTACTTAATTAATTAAAGGATTCATCATTGTCTTCCTGGTATCATATTGGCAAGATATACTCATCATGAGGAAAATTTTTGGAAAAGTCATGATGGAGAAGAGTATGTGGTTTTGTGCCAGAAGATAAAGGCAAATAGAGTTTTATACAAAAGGGAATTCAACATTTAGCCTTTTTACAAAGTAAAAATAAATGTGTAGGTAATAGTTCTTCAAACTACAATGCCAACATCTCTCAATCTGACATAAGAAAGAAAAGACATATAAAAGTTTGTTGAATTGCTATATGATAAAGCATAAATTTTGGGAAACTGATTTAGCCTTCTATTCATGCCAGCAATCTTTAATCAGGAATCCTGATGTTTAACCTTCAAATACATAAAAGGAAAAAAATAGATAAGTGAAAATAAAAATGATGGAACTACAGTGATGAATCATCCCGGTCTCCCTTGTGCTAGTGTTCAATAGCAAGGTAGAAAAGACATAATTTTGTTCCGATAAATTTAGTTTAGAACTGGAATCCATTACCTGAAAAATTTCCCATATCCTCAAATACCTATTTAGAGAAGGACCTCTGTAGAACTAGAATGTCATTCTAAAAATATTTTCCTCTCAAGTCCCACCATATCTGTTATTTCCCATCCAAATCCCACCCTATCTCTTTGCAGGGCATGTACTATAAAAACCCACCTGTGTACCTGAGTCATTAGCATTTGGCAAATTGTAAAACACTAGTGTGAAATGGAAAATGCCACCTTTACAAATGCATTCTCAGTTGGAAAATTCATATGCTCTAAGTGCCCTGCCCCAGCAGCACTCATATTAATCCCACAGTGTAAAAAATGTCTAATTAAAACCAATTTGATAAGCGGCCAGTTATCTGCATTAAACATATGTGTTACTACTCATTGTACAAGTAAACCTATTATTTCCAAGAAAAATCAGAGTCATTAGATCAGAAAGGCTTACTGAAATAGAACTCTGCTAAGCAAAACTGAGGATTTTTATTTTAGAAGAAAACATACATATCATTTCAAAGTAAATGGCACATTAATAGACATAATTAGCACTATAAAGTGTTCAAGAGTCTTGAGAAAATTAATATGAGTATTGAGTCGGAATGTGGTAAATTGCTTCAGAGGCCATCTACATATTCTATTATGAACAGGTTTTAAGCATATTAATGCTTTAAACAGCTTATGAAGAAATAGATATTCTTTGAAGCAAGAAACTAGAAAATGAATATAAGGAGAGAATTGAACTCCCCAAATTACCAGAGATTCCTCACTAAATAAGTTTCCTCCTTTTTGATCTTGGTGACAAATTACTGAATTATATTTAAAAATTCCTCATATGAAGTTGAGTTCTGTAATAATATCCAGCTACTTCTTAATTTCATGGGTACACCATGCTTTCAGTATTATGCAGGAACATACACCCCTGATCATAAGATTTCTGCAGAATGGTTGTCTCGTAACATTGTTCAATACTTATAGTGAAAGTTATTGGGCACTAACCTCACATCTGTCACATCTGTATTGCTTCATGACCCAATCAATTTAAGTATACAGGTATTTATTATCCTCATCAGTCATACATTAACATTTCATTTTGAAGCAATGCAGTTGCGTTTCACCTGACTTTCAGAGCAAAAAGTTCAAACTCATTAGACAAGCCAGCCTCTGAGATATTCTATCTTTATGTCCTTTTCTAACCACTGTTATAACTTATTCTATGTCTCAAGTGCTCAACTGCCCTTCATTTTAGTTTTGCTGAAATTCTTGCAGATTAAGTCACAGTTTTCATGATCCTTACCTTGTCCTTTCTTCTTTACTTGACTTCCTCATTAAATCATTTAAATCAGCAATATTTTTCAATCAAAAAAATTTGGGAGTTCCTTAGATTCTGTTCTTCTTGCTCCCATTTTACTCTCTATTATCTGATCCATGACATCAGTCATACAATTTAATTTCTGATTTACATTCTAACTGTATTCACATTTCAAAAAAATTTAAAACCAGATTAGAAATTATTTAACTTTGCACTCACAATATGCAATGCTTTTATTTGATATACTTATGCTGAATTTTACAAAGATATTAACTGAATATCTAATAACTAGATCAATTGTCAAAAAATAGAAAATATCAGAGATTGAGTCTTTAGAATAATGATTTTAAATCTTCCCTTCCAATTTAAAACAATAAAGTGATGTGATTTACACAAATTCTAAGATATTTAATGGATATATGTTGTTATTATTCACTAGTTTAAAAAATATTTATTGAGGGTTTCTATTGCCTGGTACTTTGTAAATAGACCCAGCTTTAAAAGGCTATTGGATCTGGATTTGCATATTACCTTACTAGTGCAAATGATAGTGAAAAACTCAACTATATAGATTAAAAAATGAATATATTGTCATTTACAATGGCTGTGTTATGTTTTTCTATATGTGCCATAAAGTGCCAATGTTATATTAGTAGTGTAAGTTTCCCTGTGTAAGTACAATGGCACTGTTCTTAAGTATCTCTGAAGAAGTTTCCACTGAGTCCATTGCTTTGGGTGTTGTTGTACCATTTGCCTGGAAGCCTTACTTTCCTCCATTACAGAACTGACCTTTCTCAGAACTGGACAATCTTTTCAACAAGGTATCCTAAGACTTTACACAAAGTAAGTTTGTTTTATTTCTCCTTAAGACCCAACTCCTCATCCAAATAAGCAGCTATTCTACACCTTTCCTTAAAGTATATGATATTTTCCCATGCACTTGAACAATGCTTTAAATTGCATGAGCTAAAAGAATAGTTGACGCCATCCAGTGGAGTCAATTTGGCCCGGGAGACAAAGGAATAGCGAGGCTATGGAATTGGGAATGGTTTAATGTAGATTCAGGAAACCCGGGAACCAGAACCTCGAACCTGGAGCCCCGGTGCTCGAGGAGAGCCAGCTTATATCCCTTCCAGGAGGTAAAGGGTAGGACTGACGCCAATTATGCGAAGATTAGGCGAGAAACCAGCTGCCCAATCATGGTAAAGGTCAAAACGAGCAGGCACGATCAGGAGCACTCCAGACCACATGTGCATGCATTGTATGTGTGGACTTAATTGAATACGGCCAATGACAAATCACCTGAGTGTGCTTATGTCAATTAACCTCCTCACTGCCGATGTGACCAAAACAACTTCTGGCTGGCTGCCAGGCACCATCTTGGCATAGTCCACGTGGCATAGCCCCCAACAAATAGTAGTTTGGCTGGGCACAGTGGTGTATGCTGGTAATCCCCACAACTCAGGAGGCTGAGGCAGGAGTACCTGAAGCAACTTAAAAGAACCTTTTCCCAGAATAAAAAATTAAGAGACTGGTAATGTACTTGCACCTCTAGAGTTTAAGCCCCAGTACCAAAAAAAACAAAAACAAAAACAAAACAGGATAAAAATTGGCAGTTAATAACAAGTTTGCCAAAATAAAGTGAATATGCTGAGAGCAATTATATATCATCATCCACTTATCAGGGAAAACATTCGGCCTTTGGTTTATTGGAATTGGCTTATTTCACTTAGCATGATATTCTCCAATTCCATTTATTTATCTACAAATGCCATAATATTAGTCTTCTTTATGGCTGAACAATATTCCATTGTGTATATATACCACAGTTTCTTTATCCATTCATCTGTTGAAGGGCATCTAGGTTGGTTCCAGTAATTAGAGAAATGCAAATTAAAACAACTCTAAGATTTCATCTTACTCCAATTAGAATGGCTACTATCAAGAACACAAACAATAATAGATTTTGGCGTGGATGTGTGGAAAAAAGGCACACTCTTACATTGCTCGTGGAGTTGTAAATTGGTGTAGCCACTCTGGAAAGCAGTGTGGAGAATCCTTAGAAAAGTTGGAATAGATCTACCTTTTGACCCAGTTATCCCACTCCTCCCAAAGGACTTAAAATTAGCATACTACAGTAACTCAGCCACATTAATGTTTATAGCATCTCAACTCACAATAGATTGTGGAACCAACCTCGATGCCCTTCAACAGATGAATGGATAAAGAAACTATGGTATATATACACAATGGAATATTGTTCAACCATAAAGAAGAATAATATTATGGCATTTGCAGATAAGTGGATGGAATTGCAGAATATCATGCTAAGTGAAACAAGCCAATCCCAAAAAAACAAAGGCTGAATGTTTTCCCTGATAAGTGGATGATGATATATACTTGGGGTGTGGGGGTGAGGGATGAGAGAAGAATGGAGGAGATTTAGATTATGTAGAGGGAAATGAGAGGGAAGAGGGAGGTGCATGAAAAATGGTAGAATAAGACAGACATCATTACCCTATGTACATGTATGATAACATGAATGGTACGAATCTACATCATGCACAACCATAGAAATACAAAGATGTACCCCATTTGTGTACAGTGAATCAAAATGCAGTCTGTAAAAATAAAATTTAAAAATAATAATGGATCTTAGAATAGAAATGAACTGATGAAATGAATTTTTTATCATTACCTTATAGTAGTGATTAAAATCATGTCAACACAGTATGCCTCACAGAAAAATGTTGGATAAGAAAGTGTCTGCTTCAATATTATTGGATTTTAAGTTCATCCACAGAAGACTGAAATATATAACTTCACCAGTTGCCAATATTATAACAATAAATTAGCTATTTCTGAACAAGAAATCATCCTCAAAATTTTTGACTTCAGACAAAAATTATCATTATGGTTAGTATTATTATTTTAGCCTACTATACTTTTTATGATACAATTTGAGGTGGGCTCAGCTGGACAGTTCTGATCATGGATGATTTCACTCGTGTGACTGAAGGCAGTTGTGAATTGTCTGGACACTTTCTTAGCCTGCACTTCAGCAAACATTTGCTGAAGGACTATTTTGCTAGCAGGCAGAAGATATCCTCATATCCTCCTGAAGTGCAGAAGGACAGGAAATTGACTTTGGCCATGTCAGGGAACTTAATAGGGAAGTTATATGTAGATAAAGAATTAGGTATAAGTGGTAACGCTATGGTTCGAATTTGTCCCCCAAATTTCACGTATTGAAAACATAGTCCCCAAAGTCATATGCTGATGGTATTTGAGAAGTGAGTTCAGATTGTTAGGAGGTTATCTGATCATGAAGACACTGCCCTCAAATGAATTAATTCATTCCGAGATGGATTCTGCCATGATAAGATTCAACGAGAAGGTCTTCTCTGTGTATTGACTTGATACTGGTATCATGCTCTTAGACTTCCAACTTTAAGAACTATGAAATAAATAATCCTCTTTTCTTTTCAAATCACCCTGCCTATGTTATTCAATTATAACAACAGAAAATAGACTAAGGCAAGTAATTAAGGAGCTGTTGGCCTAAGGTAAGCACAGAGTAAAATTGTGTAGTATGTGAATATTATTTTCAAAATCTTAGAAACAATCAACCATAACTGACTAGGAAAAATATCATGGCACAGAGAGGTGTAAAGAGAGAGAGAGGGAGAGGGAGAACATACAGAAAATTGGGGAAGATGCTGAGAAATGAGAGACTAGGGAGGTTAGCAAGTTTATTTTGCTTATGAGTCATTGCTGATCAGGTAAACTGCTTCAAATTGACAAGAAATTCAAAGGTAGCATTCCTAGGGTCCTAAATGCCTGCACTTAATATTTCCTTTTTACTTAATAAATAGGCAGGGGAAGCAAACAAAACTCATAAACTATATGACTTGGATTTCTAATCAAAATCACATGACCTGAGTCAGATTATTTTATTAGTATTTAAAAGTTATCAAAACTCAAATAAAATTTTGCTAATGGTAGTACATAGATTGCTTAGGACTCTGAGGAAGACCAATCAATAGCTACTGTCCTGTTCATCTGAGTTCTATACAAATTAAGAAAAAGTATTAAAATAGGAAATAAAAATTATTTTTACTTTAAATATTATGGACAAAGGCTAAATTAAAGGGTGAGTTTCCTAATTCCTAACCCTCATATTTAGACATAAGTGCACACTGAAATAAATTGATGCTAGGACCCTCAGGGTAAATCTTTCCTCATGGAAGGTCTATAGGAGAGGGACAGAGGAAATCTTCACCTGCCTATAGGTAAAGTGAAGATTATGTAGGGAAAATGGAATTATGGGCAAAAATGGTATAAGTAATATACTAACAGTATTCCTAGCACATGTAACATATTCCAAGTGTGGACATCCCATCCGCCTCCAAGACATCAAATTCTTAAACAAGCATGTGGGAGAGAAAGGAGTTAGGGGAGACTGCTATCTTATTTCCCAGGCTTTGTGGTGAGTCTGTTAAACATGATCTTTGAATCCCATTAGAATATACACTGTTGTTTTTTATCATTAGTTATAGAAACTAAGTGAAATTAAATGACTCTTCCAAGACCATATTATGAATAAATTAGTCAGTCTCCAGGGAGGATGGGGTGGCTGTATGTACACAATGATATCCAATGCATTCACATTTTCTCTTTATTGAACAAACTCAAAATCTAGAATAAGAAATCGATTGTACTTTGTGCTTTATTAGTGACATCTTTTTGATGTTCAGCGATTTTTTTTATAAATTTAAAGGAAATTTATATATTCAACAATCAACAGAGCAAATTTAACAAATAGGAGACACCTTTCCATATTTTCTTGAGAAATACACAGTACACCACTGAAGAAAATGATGATTAATGCCCAGAGCCATCTACTATGAAGATTATAGTGATTTGTCATCATACATCCCGAAGTTATAGTGAAATTAAAGACGGAACATATTTTATGCTAGCTTTTCTTTTCTTCTTTTTTCTTTTTTCTTTTTGAGAGAGAGAGAGAGAGAGAGAGGAGAGAGAGAGTGTGTGTGTGTGTGTGTGTGTGTGTGTGGTGTGTGTTCTGGGAATAAACTCTAGCTCCAACATCTGGTAAGAATGTGTTCAACCACCCAGCACCGCCAAACAAAAATAATTATTTTCATTAATCAAGATAGTGACATGATTTTTTGTTCTATACCATGTTTACTTTAAAATGCATAAAATTTTAATCTCTGTAGTTATTTGGTTCTGGCACTGATGTAGTTCAGGGACTTATAAGTAGAATTTCAAATTTTGACTGTATCAGATTTAACCCAAAAACTAGCATACATGATTTTATACTTTTAAGTGTACTTTGGGAACAGATAAATTTTATGAAGATGGGCAAATTCAGATTTGATGAATTTTATTTAAAAATGTTTCATACCAGATTATAGTATTCGAATTATTATAAAATTTGGTCTTACTCTAACTTCAATAAAGCATACAAACACATCAGTATTATTTTAATAATGAAGGTTCATTTTGAAAAGTACATTTTGATAAAGTAATGTTTAATGTCAAATGTAGATGATTTCCACTTCATCGAATCTAATTTAACTCTCAGTTCTTGTTTTACTGGATCTTTGGGCAACATTCAACACCACTGATATTTCTCTTTAAGCCTTTCTTTTCTAAGAATAAAGCACAGATACAGACACAAAACAAAGGTAAAACACCATGCAAAACAAGTATATAGCTTAGTGAATTATTAGCTCAGACACTTTTGAAACCTTTACCTAGCTGTGCAGTGGAAGTTCCAGTCACTCTCAAAACACTTTCCCTAGTTTTATCCCATGCCCAGTCCCCAAATTGCCTCTGAAGTTAACATTGTCCTGACTTTTTAAACTGTTTATTTTCATAGTTTGCCATTTTGTCATTCAATATCCAGTTTTGTCTTTTAGTTTGCAGTTTAGTTGTGTATTTTTCAAATGCCTCTCAGGTCTCTTTTATTATAGTTTCACTCTCTCCCCTCTTCTTTTCAACTTACCTGATAAAGTATATAGGCTATCAGCTTGTGGAGCTCTGCATATCTGAATGCTGTGCATTTCAATGTTCTACACAGTTCTCTACCCTCTAAATTTCCTGAAAATCGGTAACTAAATCAGAAGTCTTAATAAGACATGTTTAATACAGTCAGCAAGATTATGGGGGCAAAGTCCAATTACTTTAGTGAAAAAAGGAAATTTCAAACCCATAATCACATAAAATCATGTTGATATTTCACATTCAAATGCAGAATATGGTTTCTAGTTAATATCTTTTGTGCTACATCCATATCTACTTTTTGGACAACAAGAACCCTGGTTATCAAGAACTTAGGGAACAAATAAATATTCCATGATTATTAATCTATTCCAACCCATATCAAAACAGTTTGTGAATAAGAAACACTGCCATTTCCAAGCATTAAGAGTACAAATAGATAAATAATTGTTGTTTATGTCAGGCCTGTGGTCCTTTTTCTAATAGTCAGGAAGTAAAATCAATTCCTGCTATACTCTTCCTTCAACTGTCATTTAACTTTAAATCTATAAACTTTATCTTTTCTTTTCATTAAAGAGGGCTTAGCTTGGTTCCTAAGGGTAGAATTTTAGGGATCTAAAGCTTTTCTGCATGCGTGTACTTTTTTCTCCTTTTCAGGCAAAGTTAACAGAATTTCGAAATATAAATTATTTAAAAATCATTCTGGGACTCCAGTAAATTTAGTTGACCATTAGGCAAAAGACATATTCACAATACCTTGGAATAGGTATCTCTGTAGATTAGGTTTTATCTGAGATGACCGAGGGACAGTGTCCTTTTGTTTCTTAGAAGCTTTATTGTTTGAGAGGATCTATGAAGCACACCCATATTTTTTGGGTGTATTTCTATGACTAAACTATTCTCTTAGGCATCCTTAATATTTAGATATTTAAAACAAAAACAATTGTTCTTTAGAGTTTCTGAGAACTTAAAGAATTTTAAAAGTATCCTTCGATAAAGTTTGCTTTATTTTTGAACCATATTCTACTGGTAGTGCCTTCAATTTGATCTCAGCTCCAAAGCTTTTTCTTATTTTGGTGTGGATATTGGGGATGTAACCTTGGATACTTCACCACTGAGCTTCATTCCCAATCCTTTTTTATGTTTATATTTTGATTCTGCATTTGAGACAGGATATCCTTAAGTTAATTAAGTCCTTCTTAAATTGCTGAAACTGGTCTTGACCTTACCATCCTCCTCTCAGCCTCCCAAGTCACTGGGATTATGGATGTGTGCCACCACATCCAGCTGCCGTTTCTTATTTTTAACATAATTTGTTATCTTTAAAGGATGAGAATTTTAAAAATCATCAATTCCTTATTCTTTTATGCTTAAATTCTTTCCTTTAGTGTAACTCTTTCTGCTGAAATGTTATTATGACTATTAAGAAGAAATTAGAGGGCACCTCCAACATCTTGCCTGAAAATTTCCTTAGCAAAATCACTCTGTTCATGAGACACATTTCCTATTTCTTCACATTACAACAGATAAATATGTTAAACATTCTAATGCTATATAAAAAGAATTCATCTTCCTCCAGTTTCCAATAACATGTTCCTCATTTCCTTTAAAGCTCCTATTGACAGCCACCTGAGAATTTCTAATATAGATTCTCTCTTTAAGGGAATGTACTCAATCTCAAGCATAATTCTCAAAATCCTTCCAGCTTCCAAGCTGTAGACAGTTACAAAGCTTCTCCTCGTTTTTAGGGTACTAACATTTTAGTTATGTGAGTACTCTACTTCTGGATGCTATACTCTGTGTTATTACAGAATAATACATAAGAATTATTCCCAGTACTTATTGACATAAAATAGGGATTGTTTATGTTTGATAACATTTTTTTTGTAAGTCAGGAATTCATGTGTGGCTTCTGTCAGTAATTCTGTCTCCGGGTCATAGATGAGGTTGCTTTCAAGGGCCATGGCCTTCTGAAAGTGTGGTGGAGACATCATATGTGGCTAACACATATGACTTTTGGCAAGATTTTTCAGTTTTATTTTTTAACACGTAGACTCTCTATAATGTGGTGTGAGGATATGATCACTGGCTTTTCCCAAAGTGATGTAAGAGAATAAGAGAAAGTGCCCAAGATATTGGTTCATTGTCTGTTATAAGCTAATATTGGAAGTGGCTTAACAATTATTTCTGTTGTTTGGTATTGGTCACACAGACTAACCCAGGGATAAGGTGGAAGGGACCAAATGTTGTGAAAGGGACCCATATGAATATCAGAAGGCAGGAATCACTGGAGACCATAACCCTTTATGGGTCTTTAACCACTATTTGTATATGACCAATATTGCAAAGTGTATGTCTCTCAGCCTGATTCCCTACCAGAAGTAAGAATTTTACATCCAACCACCAACTCAACAATTATGTATTGAATTCATAATCAAACTCAAGTTTAGATATTGCAAACTCAATTCTTGAATATCTCTCCTTAAATATCTCATCCCAGGCTTATACATCACTGGTTGTAAAAGTTTTGGAGTTGAACTTGATGCATCTCCTTTGTACTTCACATCTAATTCCAAAAGTGTTTTAAAATGCTACTTTTGTAGCATCTAAATCTATTCAGAACCTGATGACTCCCCACCATCTCAAACGCTTCCAATATTGCTCTCCTGAACTATGGCAATGGTCTCTTAACTGGTTTCCCATACTTTTACACTTATCAAGCCTGAAGCCTGGTGTCCACACAATAGCTGGGATGACTCATAAAATAGGTAATATCTTGGCCCTCTTCTCCTCAAAAACTTGTGATAGCCTTCCATATCTGAATCTGTTAATGTGGTTTACAGTCTTTACGTGGTAAACATTTGAATCCTGCTCTTTAACTCCTACCACTCTGTACCTCATTCATTTCATTTCAGCCATAATAGTTTTATTTCTATTCCTCAAACACTCCAAGTCTGCTGTTGCCTCAGGGTCTTTACACCTGTTCTTCTTGTCTAGAATCTTACTTATTAGTCTATTGCATGCTTCCTTTAGCCTGTTCTCAAATATTGTCATAGAAACTATTTATGGCATCACTAATCCAACATAGCATTCACATGCTATGTTTTAAAACTAAATCTTAGATTAATGATAATGATCACTACCTTATTTTATTATGTAATATTCTTAAGAATATAAATTGAGTGAAGACAGATGCATTGGTTTTTACTAACACTGTATTTTTGTTCAAATATTGAAAATAGACTTTCAAAAATATTATCTCAATGTTAAATATGAATGTTACATTGAATATGAAGTTATTTAATTCTGCCAAATTTGGTCATAGAATACACTTGATGGGCTTCCTAATGATTTATTTTTCTCTATAATGTATCTTTAAAATAATTCATAAATATTTGATAATAATATGAAATGCTTGCTAATTTTAAAGAAACTCTTAGTTTCACATAATATTTGTAAATTGCTATTCATCTTGACATTTTCCCTTTAAGGATGTGTTTTGTATCTTAACCTCTAGAATAGTAATTATCTATCCTACATGATACAACTTAGGTTATTCAAAGATATCTTACCATGTCTAGGCCAAATCTTTAATTTTTTTCTCTATTCCAAAATTTGTGTCCTTTAATATATCTTTTCTACTAAGAAGTGTGGCATATCTTCTAAGCAGTTGCTTAAACCATAAATCAAGCTATAATTCCAGACTCCTCCCTGACTCCCTGTATCCAAGGAAAAGGCATAAACCCTCTACTGCTCTACATTTCTCTTTCAACCTCTTATTTGTGTCAATAGACTTTATTATGTAACATACTAGGAAATGCTTTATTATGTATAATAGTAGGACATACTCTGTTACTTTACTTCCATAGTTGTCCTGCTTTAACTCATTCAAAATAACACAAGGAAATTTCTAGAATTTAAAAAGTCTATAATAAAGGGTGTTGGATAAAAGTTCAGTTGGAATAAAAAAAGGAAATGAAGGGAAGGAGGGGAGACAGGAAAACAGTGGAATGAATCTGACTTAACTTTCCTATGTATATATATGAATATACCTCTTTGAATCTCACTATAGTGTACATTCATGATAAATTGAAAGAATAGCTATGGATAAATGGCAGAAAGATCAATAAAAGGAAGGGAACAAGGGTTGTGTAAAGGGAAGAGGAAGGAGAGGTACTGGAGTCTGAATTAGAACAAGCTATGTTCCATGCTTGCATAATTAGGTCAAAATGTACTCCACAGTCACATATAACTAAAAAGAACCAATAAAAAAAAAGAAAAAATGCTATCTTCCCTTTTCACCTGGGTGATCAAGCTATCATTTGTTATATCGAATTCTCTGTTTGGATGTAATAAATTAGTGTTAAACTAATGCAACCAATGAGTTCCTAATTTCATCCATTCTGAGGAAGACTATCCAAATGCAGTCCAAATGCAGGTTTAGTGAAGGAACTTTGGATCAGCAGCTATTTGAAGTATGACATTATGAGCAATAGTATGTGAATTATGGATTGTTTTTAGTTCATTATGACATTAGTTTAGACACAGTTGTGCAGTGCATAGGAATAGGGATACATTCTGAGAAATGTGTCTTTAGGTGATTTAATTGTTGTTCAAGACATCATAGAGTTTACTTACATAAACCAAGATGGCCCTGATGTCACTGTGCAATATATTCATGTGGAATCACCATGGTATTCACAGTGCCTTGTTTACTGAAATGTCATCATATGATAGAACATGACTGTATTCGAGTATTTAAATGTTAGCACACTATAAGACTTAAATGTGTTTTGACTTTAACATATGACTGATTAATTAGTTGGAGTGAATTATCAATAATTAATATTTGGGACATTTATATATTATTAATATGGTATTATTGGATTGTCCATACTGTGATTTTACTTAACTACATAAGGTTTCAGTTGTTATTTTTTTTTCTTTTTATAGTTCATACATATAATTTATTTATTTTGGTTAAAAAAGCACTTCATAATATGAACTTACAGGGTCAGGTAGAAAAGAGGTCCGTATTCACAACGCCTATTCTTTGTAAAGTAAGATCTTAAAAAGAAATCACAAATCCAACTAAATTTTGATGATAAAATACCAGAACTATCTAGGACATACTTTATTTTATTTTATTTTTTTTTATTGTAAACAAATGGGATACATGTTGTTTCTCTGTTTGTACATGGAGTCAAGGCATACCATTTGTGTAATCATAAATTTACATAGGGTAATGTTGTTTGATTCATTCTGCCATTTTTTCCCTTCCTCCCCACCCCTCCCACCCCTCCCCTCCATCTATACAGTCCTTCCTTCCTCCATTCCTGCCCCCCTCCCTAAACCCAACTCCAACCCCAACACTAACCCTTCCCACCCCCCATTATGTGTCATCATCCACTTATTAGCGATATCATTCTTCCTTTGGTTTTTTGAGATTGGCTTATCTCACTTAGCATGATATTCTCCAGTTTCATCCATTTGCCTGCAAATGCCATAATTTTATCATTCTTTATGGCTGAGTAATATTCCATTGTATATATATACCACATTTTCTTTATCCATTCATCAATTGAAGGACATCTAGGTTGGTTCCACAATATGGCTACTGTGAATTGAGCAGCTATGAACATTGATGTGGCTGTATCTCTGTAATATGCTGCTTTTAAGTCCTTTGGGTATAGGCCAAGGAGTGGGATAGCTGGGTCAAATGGTGGTTCCATTCCAAGTTTTCTAAGGAATCTCCACACTGCTTTCCAGAGTGGCCGCACTAATTTGCAGCCCCACCAGCAATGTAAGAGTGTACCTTTCTCCCCACATCCTCGCCAACACCTGTTGTTGCTTGTATTCTTGACAATCGCCATTATAATTGGGGTGAGATGGAATCTTAGGGTGGTTTTGATTTGCATTTCTCTTATTACTAGAGATGTTGAACATTTTTCCATATGTTTGTTGATTGCTTGTAGATCTTCTTCTGTGAAGTGTCTATTCATTTCTTTAGCCCATTTGTCAATTGGATTACTTGCATTCTTGGTGTAGAGTTTTTTGAGTTCTTTATAGATTCTGGAGATTAGCGCTCTAGCTGAAGTATGATTGGCAAAGATTTTCTACCACTCTGTAGGCTCTTTCTTCGCATTGCTGATAGTTTCCTTTGCTGAGAGAAAGCTTTTTAGTTTGAATCTATCCCAGTTATTGATTCTTGCTTTTATTTCTTGTGCTATGGGAGTCCTGTTGAGGAAGTCTGGTCCTAAGTCGACATGTTGAAGCTCTGGACCTACTTTTTCTTCTATAAGATACAAGGTCTCTGGTCTGATTCCGGGGTCCTTGATCCATTTTGAGTTTAGTTTCGTGCATGGTGAGAGATATGGGTTTAGTTTCATTCTGTTGCATATAGATTTCCAATTCTCCCAGCACCGTTTGTTGAAGAGGCTATCTTTTCTCCATTGCATATTTTTGGCCCCTTTGTCTAGTATGAGAAAATTGTATTTATTTGGGTTTGTGTCCGTGTCCTCTATTCTGTACCATTGATCCACCTTTCTATTTTGGTACCAATACCATGCCGTTTTTGTTACTATTGCTTTGTAGTAGAGTTGAAGATCTGGTATTGTGATACCCCCTGCTTCACTCTTTCTGCCAAGGATTGCTTTAGCTATTCTGGGTTTTTTATTCTTCCAGATGAATTTCATAATTTCTTGCTCTATTTCTGTAAGTTACACCATTGGGATTTTAATTGGAATTGCATTGAATCTGTATAGCACTTTTGGTAGTATGGCCATTTTGACAATATTAATTCTTCCTATCCAAGAACATGGGAGATCTTTCCATCTTCTGAGGTTTTCTTTAATTTCTTTCTTTAGTGTTCCGTAATTCTCACTGTAGAGGTCTTTCACCTCTTTTGTGAGATTGATTCCCAAATACTTTTTTTTTTTCGAAGCTATTGTGAATGGGGTAGTTTTCCTAATTTCTCTTTCTGAAGATTCATCGCTTATGTATAAAAATGCCTTAGATTTATGCGCATTGATCTTATATCCCGCTACTTTACTGAATTCACTTAGGAGATCTAAAAGTATTCTGGTGGAATTTCCTGGTTCCTCTAAGTATACCATCATATCATCAGCAAATAGGGATAGTTTGAGTTCTTCTTTTCCTATTCGTATCCCTTTAATTTCTTTGGTCTGTCTAATTGCTCTGGCTAGAGTTTCAAGGACGATATTGAATAGAAGTGGTGAAAGAGGGCATCCCTGCCTTGTTCCAGTTTTTAGAGGGAATGCTTTCAGTTTTTCACCATTTAGAATGATATTAGCCATGGGTTTAGCATAGATGGCCTTTACAATGTTAAGGAATGTTCCCACTATCCCTATTTTTTCTAGTGTTTTGAGCATGAAGGGGTGCTGTATTTTATCAAATGCTTTTTCTGCATCTATAGAAATAATCATGTGATTCTTGACTTTAAGTCTATTGATATGGTGAATTACATTTATTGATTTCCTGATGTTGAACCAACCTTGCATCCCTGGGATGAAACCCACTTGATCATGGTGCACTATCTTTTTAATATGTTTTTGTATGTGATTTGCTAAAATTTTGTTTAGAATTTTTGCGTCGATGTTCATTAAGGATATTGGTCTGAAATTTTCTTTCCTTGATGTGTCTCTGTCTGGTTTAGGAATCAGGGTAATATTGGCTTCATAGAATGAGTTTGGGAGAGTTCCCTCCTCTTCTATTTTCTGGAATACTTTGAGAAGTATTGGAATGAGCTCTTCTTTAAAGGTTTTGTAGAACTCGGCTGAGAACCCATCTGGTCCTGGACTTTTCTTTGTTGGAAGGCTTTTGATGACTTCTTCTATTTCATTACTTGAAATTGGTCTATTTAAATTGTGTATGTCCTCCTCGTTCAGTTTAGGCAGTTCATGTATCTCTAGAAACCTGTTGATGTCTTCAAAATTTTCTATTTTGTTGGAGTATAGATTTTCAAAATAGCTTCTAATTATGTTTTGTATTTCAGTCGTGTCTGTTGTGATATTTCCTTGTTGATTCCGAATTTTAGTGATTTGGGTTTTCTCCTTCTTTCTCTTTGTTAGTGTGGCTAAAGGTTTATCAATTTTGTTTATTTTTTCGAAGAACCAACTATTTATTTTGTCAATTTTTTGTATTGTTTCTTTTGTTTCAATTTCGTTGATTTCAGCTCCGAGTTTAACTATTTCCTGTCTTCTACTACTTTTGGTGTTGGTCTGTTCTTCTTTTTCTAGGGCTTTGAGCTGTAGTGTTAGGTCATTTATTTTTTGAGTTTTACTTCTTTTATTAAATGCGCTCCATGAAATAAATCTTCCTCTAAGTACTGCTTTCATAGTGTCCCAGAGATTTTGATATGATGTTTCTTTGTTCTCGTTTACCTCTAAGAATTTTTTAATTTCCTTCCTAATATCTTCTGTTATCCATTCATCATATAGTAGCATATTGTTTAATCTCCAGGTGTTGGAGTAGTTTCTGTTTTTTCTCTTTCATTAATTTGTAACTTCAATCCATTATGATCTGATAGAATACAAGGTAGTGTCTCTATCTTCTTGTATTTGCTGACATTAGCTTTGTGGCATAATATATGGTCTATTTTAGAGAAGGATCCATGTGCTGCTGAGAAGAAAGTGTATTCACTCTTGGTTGGATGGTATATTCTATAAATGTCTTTTAAGTCTAAATTATTGATTGTGTTATTGAGATCTATGGTTTCTTTGTTCAATTTTTGTTTGGAAGATCTGTCCAGTGGTGAAAGAGGCGTGTTAAAATCACCTAGTATTATTGTGTTATGGTCTATTTGGTTTCTAAAATTGAGAAGGATTTGTTTAACATACATGGATGAGCCACTGTTTGGGGCATAGATGTTTATGATTGTTATATCTTGCTGATTTATGCTTCCCTTAAGCAGTATGAAATGTCCTTCTTTATCCCTTCTGACTAACATTGGCTTGAAGTCCACATTATCTGAAATGAGGATGGATACTCCAGCTTTTTTGCTGAGTCCATGTGCATGGTATGTTTTTCCCCATCCTTTCACCTTTAGTCTATGGGTATCTCTTTCTATGAGGTGAGTCTCTTGCAGGCAACATATTGTTGGATCTTTCTTTTTAATCCAATCTGCCAGTCTATGTCTTTTGATTGATGAGTTCTGGCCATTAACATTGAGGGTTATTATTGAGATATGATTTGTATTCCCAGTCATTTGGTTCATATTTAAAATTTTTGACACATCTTGGTTCCTCCTTTATTTCACAGTTCCTTTAGGATAATTCCTCCCTTTGCTGATTTGCTTCTTTGTTTTTTATCTCTTCCTCATGAAATATTTTGCTGAGAATATTCTGTAATGCTGGCTTTCTTTTTGTAAATTCTTTTAGTTTTTGTTTATCATGGAATGATTTTATTTCATCATCAAATTTGAAGGTAAGTTTTGCTGAGTATAAGATTCTTAGTTGGCATCCATTTTCTTTCAGAGCTTGAAAAATGTTGTTCCAGGCCCTTCTAGCTTTTAGGGTCTGAATTGAAAAATCTGCTGATATCCGGATTGGCTTCCCCCTGAATGTAATTTGGTTCTTTTCTCTCACAGCCTTTAAAATTCTGTCTTTATTTTGTATGTTAGGTATTTTCATTATAATGTGCCTTGGTGTGGGTCTGTTGTAATTTTGTGTATTTGGAGTCCTATAAGCCTCTTGGACTTGATTTTCCATTTCATTCTTCAGATTTGGGAAATTTTCTGATATTATTTCTTCAAATAGATTGTTCATTCCTTTGGTTTGTTTCTCTAAGCCTTCCTCAATCCCAATAATTCTTAAATTTGGCCTTTTCATGATATCCCATAGTTCTTGGAGATTCTGTTCATGATTTCTCACCATCTTCTCTGTTCAACTTTGTTTTCGAGGTTAAATATTTTGTCTTCAATATCTGAAGTTCTGTCTTCCAGGTGTTCTATCCTATTGGTTATGCTTTCTATGGAGTTCTTAATTTGGTTTATTGTTTCCTTCATTTCAAGGATTTCTGTTTGTTTTTTTTTCAATATCTGTAACTCTTTATTGAAATGATCTTTTGCTTCCTGAATTTGCTCTGTTAACTGTGGATTGGTGCGATCGTTCAATGCCTGCATTTGCTCTTTCATCTCATCGTTTGCTTCCCTAATCATTTTAATTATGTACATTCTGAACTCCCTTTCTGTCATTTCTTCTGCCATGCTGTTGTTGGATTTTATTGATGTAAACTCTAGATTTGTTTGGGGCTTTTCTTCCCTTGTTTTCTCATATTGTTCAGGAGTCAGTGGGTCATTAAGATATTGCAGATTTCCTCTATCAACTTATAATGTCCCTGAAGATTGCTAGTATATCCCTTCTTATCCTTCAGTAGCCTGAAGTCTTGGAGGAGGTCGATAATGCAGAGCTCCACGAAGAAGCTGCCTCTCTGGGGGTGGTGACCCTCAGGTTGCGTATATTCCCCGCTAGTGGGCAGAGGTACCTCCACTTGTTGACCAATGGTCATCCAATGGGGAACTAGACTGCGGGCTGAGGCAAGGCCTGTTTGTGCCTGTGTCTCTGGTTTTACCGTCCCTGTGGGAAAACCTTCCCCAGCCGGGAAGACTCACTTGGTGGGGACGTCTCGCTGGTCAGTTGCCCTCCTAGAGGTTCCCCTCAATCTACAACTACCACCTGGGCTGGGCTGTCTTCCTGTGCAACGATCCCAGGGGCCCGGACCTACATCCTGGGCCTGGGAGCCTCACCCTTCGCAGGCGAGTCTCCTTAGGCTGCCTCTCCCAAAGAATCTGCCCGCCGCCCTGGAAACTTTGCTCCGCCCCTAGGCGTGTCTCTGTGCGGCTCTTCCAGCAAGAAGCCACCTAGCTCCTGGGACCCTGCTCCACACCAATTGCCTGGCTATGCAGCCCCTCCCCCGAGCCACCACCTGGAGCCCCGCACAATAGCTCCGAGACCCAGAGACCCGCCACACACCTCCTCCTCCGGACAGCCGCCCAGCCTCTGACACAGTCACTAGGAGTCCAAACAACTCACTTCGGGTCTCCTCCTCCCGCCAACCACCCGTAGCCCTAGGCAGTCACTCCAAGTCCAAGTGACCCGCCCTGTTCCTCCTCCTCCTCCTTGGGGTAGCCCCCCGGGTGTTCAGGAGCAGTGGCTCCGAGGCCAAGTGACTCACCACCCTCCTCCTCCAGGCAGGCCACCGGTGTTCAGGAGCGGTCGCTTTTAGTCCAATCAACTCACCACTCGCCTCCTCCTCTGGCAACCACCTGTGGCTCTGATGCAGTCACTCCTAGACCAAGCATCCCACTGCTCTCCTCCTCTAGGCAGGCCACCAGTGTTCTGGAGCAGTTGTTCTGAGATCAAACAGCTCGCCACGCAGCTCCTCCTCTGGCAACTGCCTGTGGCTCTGATGCAGTCACTCCTAGGTCAAGCAACCCGCTGTGCTCCTCCTCTTCCTCCGGGCAACCTCCCTGTGTTCAGGAGCGCTGGCTCTGAGTTCAAACAGCTCACCATGCAGCTCCTCCTCCGGCAACCACCCGTGGCTCTGATGTAGTCACTCCTAGACCAAGTGACCCGCCGAGCTTCTCCTCTTCCTCTGGGCAACCCCCCGGTGTTCAGAAGCGGTTGTTCCGGGTCTAAACAGCTCACCACGCAGCTCCTCCCCAGGCAGCCGCCCGGAGCCCCGGTGGCTGCTCGAGTCCAAGCGCTGTGCTGAGCCGCCTCCTCCACGATGATCCCAGTTGTCCGTGTTTACCGCTCCAGTGGGGGGAGGGGCGTCTCGCCGAGCAACTCCACTTCACAAATTCCCTGCGTTCCGGGGCCACTGCCCCATCCGGGACGCCTCCCCAACGGGAGAGACTCACCCGGCGGCTTTGAGTTGGTCCCAAGTCTCTCACTATCTCCTCTTTTGAATCCTGCATCCTGGAGCAACGTGAAATGCAGCCGCCCTCTAGTCCGCCATCTTGGCCCCTCTCAGTTGTTATTTTTGACAATGTATTATTGGTGAAAAAATTATTGGTAGTAAATTACTATCCTAGGGTATTGCAACTTCTTACAGTGGAAACATTACTGCCATATCTAAAGGCAATTCAGAACCTTCTTTGATGTAAGCAAAACTATGCCTCAGCTTCTATTTTAGTTAGCTTATTCACTGCTGTGACTAAAGGATCTGACCAGAACAAATGTAGAGGAGGAAAAGTTTATTTGATGGCTTATGGTTTCAGATGTCTTAGTCCATATAAGATTGCTCCAGTCCTTTGTGCTCAAGGTGAAGCAGGACATCATGGTAGAAGAGTGTGGCAGAGGAAAGCAACTCATACGGTGATCAAGAAGCTGAAAGAGACTCCACTTGACAGATACAAATATATATCCAAAGCCACATTCCAATTCTCACTTTCTCCAACCACATCCTACCACTTCAGTTACCACTCAATTAAGCCCTTTCAGGGTAGGATTAAGTCACTGATTGAGGTAAGAGTCTTACAACCCAATCATTTCTCCTCTGATCCTTGCACTGTCTCAAACGTGAGCTTTTGGGGGACACCTCACATCCAAACCATAACAGTGCCTATATAGATCCACACAGAATGTAGAGAATTCTGTTTTTGAACTTGCCTCAGTAAGTTAGGAGGAAAGAACTCCCTAAAAACTTCCTAATAAACCACTGATCTTTCCTGCCAAGGACAAGATGCACCTTTCTGATGTAGGGGGTTATTGCTTAAGTCCAATATGTTAATAAATTTGGGGAGTGGTTAGGAAACATCAGAATAAGCCTCCATTTCTATGGCACCTATTTCCATTTGGAGGTAATTCTGAAAGACCAATATTTCCAGTCTTTCTTCATACCTTCCCAAAATGATGCTGGCAGAACAAATTGCATTTGTATGGCACAGCTAATTTGGGGTGCTCTATTTTTGGAGTCATTTTTTCTTAAAGTATATTTGTAGCCTTATATTTTCTCCAAGAATCTAGAAAATCAAAAAAGGCTGTGACTTCAGTGGAGATTGAAGTTGTATAATTTTGCTTGAGAATGACCATGTATCTTTGTTCACCTCATCATTGGAAAGATTTTTGTGGAAACGAAAGTTTTTCATGCACAATTCAAATAATGTTTATATTTTGTTTCACATCTAACTAAAGGTCACTATCCCTTATCTGAAATTCTTAGTACCAGAAATATTTAGGTTTGGGATTCTCTACAGATTTTGTAGTATTTGCACATATATAAGGAGGTATCTTGGGCATGGGACCCAATTCTAAACATGGAACATATTTGTTCATATACACATACCCTGAAGGTAATTGGTAATTTTATTATGTACATAGATATCATATGTTTTCTTTGTATAGTGCACCTGCATGTGAACAATCACATGAGGTCAGGTTTTAATTTGCAATGTATGGTATAGTCATGTTAGTGCTCATAAATTTTGGATGTTAGTGTATTATTGGTTCAGATATTTTGATTAGGTATGCTTGATTTGTATTGTGTGTATTCTTTTTAAATTGGTTTGAAACATAAAGTACAGTTTTTTTTTGTTTGTTTTTTTCTTTTTTCTTTCTTTTTTTTTTTTTTTTTTTTTTGCTGCTATGATTAAAAGTATCTAACCAGGACAATTTTAAAGGAGGAAAAGTTTATATGAGGGCTCACAGTTTCAGAGGTCTTAGTTCAAAAAATGCTGGCTACATTCCTTGAGGCTGGAGGTGAGGCAGAACATCATGGTGGAAGAGAATAGCAGAGGAAAGCAACTTGCATCATCAGGAAGCAGAGAGTGAGAGAGATTCCACTCTCCAGATACAAAATATATACCCCAAAGCCATGCCCCCATTCCAAACTCCAGATCACATTTATTATATTTAAATTTTTTAGTAAATTAAATTTCTATAACTAAACTCACCTCAAAATTATGCTATTGTCCGTACTGTCTACCACTGTAAACATCTACGGTGGTAGATGAAAAAGAAAAGGTAGAATAATACTGCATAAATCTTAAAAAACAAGTATATTCCTATAGTTATGTCTTCAATAAAATTAGATATTAACCTCACTCAGAAATATATTAATTCATCCAAGAGAATATAGTCATTTATATGAATAATTTACTCAAGTGTCTTTTAGATACATTCATGACATAAGTTTGCCTTTCTTGTAATCTACCAGGATGAATATATTTTAGTATTTTAAACAAATATAACTTATTTTTATTAGTTAGAGATGGCACAAAGTCATGTCATCTATTTATTTATGTGCAGACTAATCAGTTTTATTCATTGAATAAGCAATCAATACTGCATATTCAATTCAGTTCAGCTTTTCGGGTGAAAATTAAGTAGTGCTATTCAAATTATTTGGTCGTCTTCCTCTCAAAAGTCATTTTCTATAATAGAAAAGGCTTCCATGAACACATATTTTTACTCTTGATGATGAGATTATCATCATGAACGATGTGGTAAAAGATTTAGATTGAGTCATAAATCAGAGATAATGTTTTTCTTTTATTTCACAATTGATATATTGAAGCTTGATTTTTTTTTTTCAGTTAATGGCCAGTATATTAGTACCATAAACATTTCACTGTTACCCTTCTCCACTTTTAATCTGTGAAATTAATCTATTAATAATCATTTATATCTTTCAGCAAAGTAATCAATGCTGCTTAATGGAATGTTAAAATTGACATTAATCACTTTTTTACATAGACAGCATCCTTATATTGCATATTAGAATTAAATAGCAGTGTAATTCTTGTTTAGTAAGTATATTAATAACTGCTTCTGCATCTATGGCTTATTTATTTTTATTTTTCTCCCAAATCAGCTGAGAAAGCAATGCCCATAAAAAAACTGACACCATAAGCCACATCTGTGGAAATTACACAGTGTTAAAGAAGAGCTTGACTGCTCATGTGGATTAATCATATAGAGAGACGATAAAGCACATCACATACCCACCTGTCAATAATTGCACAGTACTTGCTCACAGTGCGTTTGTTATTCAGGCACATTTTCCTATGCAATTTCAAATAACTTTCCAGCTCACATTACCTTCATACATCAAAATATATTCTAGGTATAGCAATGTAACCCATTGTGAAATTTAGAAATGGGGAAAAATTTCCTTAGAATTCTGGAGACAGGTCTTCTTTACCTGAATAACCTATTTTATGTTTTTCATTTGCTTCCAAGAGAGATTTTTCTCATGCAGTATAGAACTAACGGTACAGGGAAGCTTAAGTCTTCATTTAAAGGCCTATAGATTCATTGGAGCAAGTTCATTAAAATGACTGGTCTGATGTGTACAGAGTAGTATGTGTTCCCACCATTAAGCAGAACCATTGTCTCAGAAAAAACACTGAAAATATTGGTTAAATAAAATTTAGTTTTAAAATAACCAATATGAAAGAGAAATACAGGATGTCTATAATGCTGAAAGGAGTATTTTGGCTTTGGGGGGAATGAATCTTTGAATGTTTAAAGGCAAACAGAAGAAAACTAAGAGTATAATTTCACAGATAAAGATTGCATAAGTAGGATTAATGAAAGGAAGCTGCATAAGGACAAATTTTACCATAATGGAAAAAAATAATTCTTCATTTCTCTTCCCATAAGCCAAATAAGCTGCTGTGTACTTTCATAACTAGAAAAGTAAAAACAGATGACCATGTTGCCATCAGTTACATATCACGTAGATGTGATTCCTGAATGGAGGTAAAAGGTATCATCAATTAAATCCACTCTATTCAGACTCTATGATTTTTTTCACTTTGTCTATATGGCAAAATCACTTCACCTCAATCTCTTAGATGGAATACATCAAAATATTACTGCAATCAGTGTGAGGTGCAATGATGTAAAAGAAAAGAACTTAGATTCTGAAATCTTACTCTCTGATTCCAACACAAACTGTACATCTTACTATTTTTGATATTGAAAAAATAATTTAGTCTTTGTAGTTCTCAATTTCCCCACCTACATGTTGTATAGGGTTAAAATCTACTCACTGCTTTTACAAAAATCAGATGATATACGTAAAATGTTTATCACATACCAAATATAAAAGCAATGTTTATAATTATTAACCATGAAAATTTGAATATTTATTTGGTTCATGATATTTTCAAAAGTCAGTTTGGGAGTCACAGTTTTCAGGTGAGTGTCCTTAAGTATTTCACTGAGTGTATAATCTTTCTGTTGCCTTCATTGCAAAATTTCTTCAAAGATACATCTGTAGTGTTTTTCACTTCCATTCCCACCACACTGCTGAGGCTACTTTTGTCAAAGTGAGAAGTAGCTGCACAAATTGCCAAATCCAGTGGTCACATCTTCATTCTTTTCCCTTTGGCTTTCATAGGGGTTTTTGCAAAGATTCAGAAGTAAGTTTTCCATGAAATGCAGGCTTTTTTGGGGATCCATCACATCACACTTCTGTTTGCTCATTGGTCCCCCGTTGTAAGCTCCCTTCAATGTTTTTGTGCCTTAAGCCTTGTCTGCCTCTTACACTCTATGCTTTCTGTCAGATATCTTGAGACATGGCCTCCAATATTCATATATATCTAAAGGGATGACCAGGGACTTAAAAGGAGCACAACTAGAAAATTGCTGATAAGGATGTATGGGGAAAAGTATATGGATATACTTCTTTGGGGAAAAAAAAAACATGAAGATATTTGTTTCCCATTGTTACAGTGAGGTTGCAATAAATCACCAAGTCAATCTTGACGCAGGAGATGATATATTTATTCACCAGCTGGCAGGATAGAGGACAGACTGCAGTTCTATATTCTCTCCAACCCACTCCAGGGGATAGAGCAAATCTTTTATATCATAAATAAAGCATGTCAGTACATTAATCATAATTAGCTGTTGCCATGATTTAAAACCATAAACAAAAATCATGAGATCTAAAATCATAAGCAGAAGGGAAAGTGAAAAGTGGGTCAAAACCACCCTAACTGAATACATTTTAAAGAATGGTTACTAATGTTTAGAAAAACATTAACATATTATGCAGTTATGGTACATTGTCCAAGAAAAATGGGAACCAAAAAGAGAACAATTTTATACTATATAAGAATTACCATTTTATTTTGCCAAACATGCTACACTAAGGAACTGTTGATGGGTACAGAGGTGGGGGGTTTCCCTTAGAAGCATCTCTTACATGACAGGGAGTTTCAAGTAAAATGGAGTCTGTTTGTTCATTGCCCATATAGCCTAGCCCATAATGCCATGTGCATACTTGTCAAAGTGTGAACTCAGCCAAGGAGGATTCCAATCATCAATTAGAGAGGATGACTTATTCTATGGACACCAGTCAAATTCCCCAACGAGCACCATCATCATCCAATGGGCTCATGAACAATGCAGGCATGGTGTCAGGGATACAGGTTATATATAGACTCAGCAATACTGACTTCAACAAGTCCTACAAGACCAATATAGCCATGGTTATTGCTCACTACTCAATCTCCCAGCAACAGAGTTCAATTCCAAGTTTCTGACATGGCATTATTTCCTGGGATTAACAAACAACTACTCTGTGGCACACTGACTAAATTTCTGTGTCTTTCATCATGGAAGATAGTGTTTTGTTCTTACTAGAATAAATAAATACTCTGGATTTGTATTTACCTTTCATGAACACATTGCCTCTGTCCAAACTATAATCCATTCACTTAGAACACGTCTATACATATCATGTTATGCCATGCAGCATCACTTCCTGATCAGGCATTTCATTTCACTGTTAAAAAAATGTGACGGCAGTTGTGTGTACATGGAATTCACTGGTTATACCATATTCCACAAAACTCTGTGGCAGCCATCTTGACAGTATGGTTAAATGGCCTTTTGAAGATACAGTTACAGCACCAGCTATGTTTAACAAATCACAGCTTTCAGGGAGCTACATATGTTCTGAATCTTTATCAGAATATTATGCTATTTCTCCCATAATCAGGATTCACAATTTTAGGAATCAAGTCATTTAAACTGGAATAGGTAAATTTTTTCTTCTTTTAACCCTGACCCTGATTTCTACTGGTTTTAAGGTTTTAGTTACAAAAGGAAAAATACTTCCATTAGGAGACACAACATTGGTTCCACTGAACTGGAAACTATGATTGCCAATAGGTCATTTGGGACTTCTTTCACCTATAAATCAACAAAGAAAGATGATACTCTGCTTATTGGGATTATTGACCCTGACTACTGATGGAAAACAGGACTGCTACTCCACAGTGGAGGTAAAGAGTCTGAAATACAGAGACCCATTGCCATATTCCATCACTAAACTCAACGAAAAACTGTGACAATCGAATTCAGGAATGAAGGTTTGAGTCACCTCACGAGGTAAACAAACACATTGAGCTGAGATGCTGGCTGTAAGCAAAAGGAATATAAAACAGCTTGGGCATGGTAGTCTACACCAGTAGTCCCAGCTACTCAGGAGGCTGAGTTAGGAGGATCACAAGTTTAAGGCCTGCTATGGCAGTTCAGCGACACCCTCGGCAACTTAGAAAGACTCTCAAATTTTTAAAAAAATTTTTGAAAGGAGTGAAGTAGTAGTTGAGTGGCGAAGCATACCTGAGTTCAACCCCCAGTACCAAAATAAAACAAAACAACAGCAAAAGGGAATATATAATGGATAACAGAAAACATAAATCTGAATATTGGCTTTGATCATGTGATCAATTACAGAAGAGAGAGCTAAAATTGTAATGAATATTTAGTCTTTATTTTGCATGATAGTGTCTATGTATGCAAAACATATTATTATAGGGAAATATATTATTATAGGTCACATTCATGGCAAGTCCAAAACCTGCAGGATACCTGACCTGCAGATTCAAGGGAGACAGTGCTATAGTTCTAGACAAGACAGCAGGCTAGCAACCCAGAAAAACTGCTGCATTCAGAAGGCTAACACCCTTGAGAACCGGAAAAAGTCAATATTCCAGTTCAAGTTCAAAGGCAGATTTCTTGAGAACCAAGAAGAGTCAAAGGCAGTCTGCTGGACTATTCTCTTTTGCTTATAGGAGGCCAGTGTTTTTTTATTCAAACCTTCTGCTGATAAAATGAGGCTCATCTATATTCAAAGAAAGAAATCTGCCCGGTGTGGTGGTGCACCTCTATTATCCTAGTGGCTTGGGACACTGACGCAAGTGGATCTCAAGTTCAAAGCCAGTCTCAACAACTTAGCAAGGCTCTAAGCAACTTAACAAGACCCTGTCTCTAATATAAAAAATAAGAGAGTCAGGGGAAGTGGCTCACTAGTTAAGTGCCCCTAGGTTCAGTCCCTGGTACGAGAGACCGAAAAAGAGAGAGGGAAATCTTCTTTTTAAGAAGTCCACTTATTTAAGTATTAATCTTATCAAAAACAATCTTTCTCACATATGCACCAAAAGCACCCAGGATAATGTTTAACAAATTCACTCCTATATGCATTTATGTACATAGTATAGTTATATTTTTCTATCATTCCTCCCTTTTCCTGTCATCCTCCCTCCATCTCTATCCCCTTACTCTACTCCACTGACCTCTCTTCTATTTTCATGGGATTTCAACCCCCTTCTTTTATTTTGGTGTATCTTCCACATATGAAAGAAAACATCTAACAATTGACTTCACGAGTCTGGCTTATTTCACTTAGAATTTTGTTCTCCAGTCCCATCTACTTACTGGTAAATGTTATAATTTCATTCTTTTATATTGACTGAGTGAAACTCCTTTGTGTATATATATATACTATATTTTCTTTATGCATTCATTAGTTGATGAGCACCAGGGCTGGTTCTATAACTTGGCTATTATGAATTGCACTGCTATAAACATTGATGTGCCTATATCACTGTAGTAGTCTGAATTTAGATGTTTATGTTTATACCAAGAAGCGGGATAGTAGGGATTTATGGTGCTTTCAATGCTAATATTTTGAGTACTCTCCATACCGCTTTTCATAGTACTAATTTGCAATCCCACCAACAGTGTATGAGTGTACCTTTTCTCCTCATATGTTCACCAGAATTTATTATTAATTGTGTTCTTGATAATTGTAATTGTAACTGGAGTGAGATGACATCTTAGTGTAGTTTTGATTTGCATTTCCCTGATTGCTAGAGATGTTGACCATTTTTTCATATATCTGTTGGCCATTTATACTTCTTCTGAGAAGTATCTGTTTAGCACTGTTGCCCAGTTATTAACTGAGTTATTTGGTTTTTTTATTTTAAGTTTTTTGAGTTCTTTATATATTCTGGACATCAATCCAGTCAGGGGAGCAACTGGGAAAGAGTTTCTCCTATTCTCTAGGTACTTGCTTTACACTCTTAATCATTTCCTTCACTATGTAGAAGGTTTTTAATATGAGGACATCCTTATTAATTTATTGTTGATTTTATTTCTTATACTTTAGAAGTCTCATTAAGGAAGTCTATACCAGTATGTCAGTGTTGGGTCTACATTTTCATCTAGTGCTTGCAAATTTTCCGGTCTTATTCCTAGGAATTTGGTCAGCTTTGAGTTTTCTACCTACTAGTAAATCTTTCCTTTTATAGTCTTTTCACGTGTAATCATACAAGTTCCTTTACAAATATTTTTGTGGACATTCTCTTCTGAGTGTTATATACCTAAATTTGTATAGCATATACTATAATTAATTCGACAAATTGATCAGTTGCTACACATTCACACAGACCTCTGTAACATGTGGTATTCTCTTGAATCAAGTGTTTACATGAATTTTAAAATAGTTGAAATGAATATCAAAGAAAACATATATGAGAATTCAATGTAAATTAGGTGAAGGTGAATTAATATTTGGTGAAAAATTACAACAAAATATACAGAATTTTGCGTCCATCTTATTTATCTTACCTTGTAGGGAGGATGAACTCAATTTTTTTGGGGGGGATGTTAGGTTTCAATGTCAATAGTAAGAAAGAGTCTCCAAAACAGAGTGTTGTATAAACACTACCCTAAAAGTCATGTGAACTTGTGAAAAACACCTAAAATATTTGAGCCTCAGTTTCTTTACATGTATTTTTATATAAGATGATTATATGCTAAAGATTGCTCTAAGGATTGGTGATGATTTATATACATGTCTACAACAGGTCTGTAAACTTTTTCTACATTTGCATGCAACTTTACTCCATAGAGTCTAAGTATACAAGGTACCAAATCCTCAACAGAGAGGTCAATCTAAGTTAAAATGATTTTTAAAAAAGAATATGATTTCTTCCTTTGCAAATTTAAGCTTTTGGCTTAGTTAATGACTAAGATGATAATGTAAAATTGACCACCTTAAATTTATGTTTACATCCTTCACATATTAAAATCAGTCCATGTTATCTAAAACCTTAAAATCTAATAGGAATTACTTTTAAAATGTCTTTCTCCAAGTTGAAGTAGTATAATTTAGAAGAAATGTTCTATGAGTGATCAATTTTTTGGACATATCTAGGAAGCCAAATTTCAAGAAGAAATAAGGCTCCTGAGCAAAGACAGTCTAAAAGATGGTTATACAATTTCAATAACACATTATAGTTAGTTTTAGTTTCTCCTGAATCTCAACTACATTACTGGAATATATTATTATTTATTTTACTCTTTCTTGCCTGTCATGAGTAACAAAAGATATTCCCCCAATGATAAATTATGATAAACATCAAAAGTAGAATAATGAAAAAATATTTATGATGAAATAATATCATTTTCCTGAATGAACCTCTCTCTCCTTCTTTTTCTTTCTTTCTCTCTCTCTCTCTCTCTCTCTCTCTCTCTCTCTCTCTCTCTCTCACACACACACACACACACACACACCCAATGCATTTACTTATCCCCGATGAAAGCATTCATATTCTGAAATTCAATATGAACTTCTTATTTGGGGGTGCGCATGAGAAAGACAGAAGTTGAATTTTTCCCTGATAAATCCAAACCTTTCAAGTCTCAAAGCATTAATTAGTTGTGTAGGTTTATTGTGGTTATTATTGTTGTTTTGGTTTTACTTCTAAATTACTTGCCATATTAGTTTATTTAAAAAATCATACATAAACTGAAAATCACACCACTCACATTAGGGAATAATTTCTTTCCTCCACTGACAAATAGTACAAAATAATTTTTGAACAGCCTGATCCAGAGTCATAATATTTCAACACACATTGACTGCATACATAATTGAAATCCTTGGTATGTGGTAAAGGAAGGCATTCATGCATCAGTGAACAGGCAATGAATAAGAAATTTGTTAGAGTCCAGAACTAGATTGTGTGGTCTTGGATTGTCCTTTCTGCTCCCTGAGTATCTGAACAAATGTTTTAGAATTGATGTCTTCCTGGGATACATGCATGTTTATGATTGTCTCAGATTTCTCTGGTAAGTGGTTCAGTAGGTTTTAACAGTCATTCTTTACCCTGAGACAAGCAATGCTCAAAAGAACAAGTGCATTGATAGTTTCTCTTCTATCATGACCAAGAAACCTATTATAAAACAACAAACCTCAGTGATAACACTCAGAGAATCCCCCAAGAAAGCACTGTCTTTAAGCTAAAAGAATGCAAGTCATTTTAGCAAGCTGAAGGTCATCAGTGATTGATTCTCACTGAGCTATATAAGTACTCCCTGGGTTCCATGTCATGCAGAACCTATGCATGATTATTTTATTTTATTCTCATCTTCAATTCTAAAGCTATAATTAGGTTGCATATTTTATATTATTGTTAACACTACATATGTATCACAGAAATGTGCAAGATTCCCTAGCTTGCCAACACAGTTTATTAACTAGATAAAACATGCTACATATGTGAAAAAATAAATATGGAATTGAGATGTGCTTCATAATATTATGCCATATACTCCAATGATGTGGAGAATATGCAGGATTTCCATCATATGATCCCTTACCTCTATATTTTAATATTTTGTTTACTTGATCCATTCTTAAATTCTGGACTGATTTTGAAATGTCAAATTCCTAAAGTGTCCCTTGATCATGAGGTTCAAATGGACCTGCCTCTTATTTTCAGATCCACAGTCTTATCTTATTCCTCTTCTTAGTTCCTGATTTTATAAACTATATCTCTATTCATTTAATATCCTCATAAATCTAACAGACTATTTTCTTTATTTACAGTTAATCAAATAACTGAGAATATTACCTCTGAAATACACATCAAATTTGTTATTGATGTTGTACAATATAGCAAATATAAAACCAAATGACACTTAGTATATGTTTAAAAATCATCTATTCTAAGTAAAGTGCAAGATTTTTGATCTTCTGTTTTCTAAGACCTCATTGCTGATGATATCTTAGCAAAGGGATCTGTTTTAATCATAAGTCATGTCTTCTTCCTAATGCATATGCACATTTCTTCCTATATTTTTTATATCTCTCTGTACAGGTATACATAGTAAGTCTTAAAATTTATATTAATCTTACCAGAGTCCTGGAGAAAACTTTAGATGCCTGAATTTACCTTGACAGTTTCTTAAAATTTCTCTCTCTTTTTTTTTTTTTTTTTTTCATCTATTGGTCATCAAAATTTCAAGAAATACAAATGTCAGAGTTTACTGTAGATACATTTAGAATAAAGGAAAAAAGTGATGTGTGACTGAGAAATAGATCTGCATGTGCTGTGTCTCAAGGTAAAGATATGAAATGAAGAAGAAAATTCTCCTGGTGAAATAGACTCTGAGCTCAACTGATTCCTATTGAAAGGCAGCACTTCATGGCTAAGGATATTTGGATCACCTCATAACGTGGACACACACCTCACTAAGGTGTTCTGTTACACAGGGTACTTCTTCTCTCCAACACTTCATCTTCTTCTAGGAAATTTGAATGCCCACCATCTAGAAAGAAGTCTCAGGGCTAAGAAGTTTTCTCCTTAAAATAACAATTAGCATTATTGTTTTTGAATCTTTTTTTTTTTTAACTTACCCTACTCCTAGTTGATGTAAGCTACTTTCAGCCACTGAATACAGAAAAATAATTTCTCGGATAAAGTATAGCACTGAAATTGGAAAGATGTTTTGTCTTTTATTGAAAAATATATTAGGACAGTTATATTAGAAGTCCACTGGCATACTTCTTGAAATAGGAACCACTTGCCTCATGGACTAAAGGTTATCTTTATTCTATCTCATTCGTTCTCTAGAAACCCATTGATCATTGTTGAAATGGGACAAAAGGGGACATGTGCTCATGTGGAGACAGAAGAGAGCCTTCATGATGCTAAGTCAAGGGAGCCTCTGAGCTTCACTTTTAAAACCAAATGACCCTTACTACATATTTAAAAATTATCTACTATTTAAATAAAGTGCAAGTTTCATAAAATAACCCGTGTTTAGAAATGAATGCAAACAATAAAAGATTTGTTTCAAAAAGTTCAGATTTGTTGATTGCAAACAGATACTAATTTTAAAGCCATTCTCCCTGAATTTCTTGCTGCTTGGATCACCTGGTTTTGCAACGTTACAACTCCACACAGGCTGGGAACACAGAATACTCACCTGAAGTTTCATCTAGTAAGCCCAGATGTGATAGAGTTCCCTTATCATATTCCACCATTATTTAAAGGACAAGGGCATATGATTTTTTTAATCTATATTATCACAAGCGTGCACAACTTAAAGAGTATGGGACGCATATTCTCCCCGTTCATACATAAAAAACACATTTAAAAAATGTATGGCTCACTGAGGTGAAATATGACATGGAAAGAGGACTTTAGAAAGTCAATGTAGTGAAAAATCAAACATTTGTTTGAACTTGACTTTCTTGGAACCTTCAAACAACAGAATTGTTATTTTGAGATAGAGAATGACAGACACATTACCATGCCTTAGTCCTATTCCTGGAACAAATCAGGAAAAAATAGTCAGTTGATTTCCTTTGATGGAATTTCAGGCAAGGTATTTAAAATCCATGTGGCATAGATTGGCATGAAATAATATGCTTTAAAATGGAGAGATATTTTACCATGAGAATATTACTTAAGAAGTATCCATGAGTACTTCTGGATCTCACAGAGTTCAGCCCATAATACCCTTAAAATGCTAAGTTCACTACTGGGTGGATTTTGTGTGTAGTGTTCTCCACCGTCCCTGCCTTTCACCCTACCTCCTCTCCTGCCTCTACATACTGACTTGACCTCCTTAGGATCATGGGTGAACCTATGGTTTTGTCTCTGACACTCAAATTTTATTTATTTCTTCAGGAATTTCACAGGTATTATTGATACCAGAGTCCTTGAGTTAATAAAGGAGTCATCATTTTACAGACTCAACAGAACCTTCTCCTACTTAGTCATTTCAGAAGTCAGAAGCCAGAGTGCCCCACCATGTCCCACCATGCCCCACCACCTCCAAGGCTCCACTCTTCTTCACCTGGCAACTTTAGAGACGAGTGGAAGTGAAAAGTGATACCAGTGTCTGACCTTTCTGTTGATCAAGAATAATCACAGAGGCTGGGGAGATAGCTCAGTCGGTAGAGTGCTTGCCTTGTAAGCACAAGGCCCTGGGTTCGATCCCCAGCACCCAAAAAAAAAAAAAAAAAAAAAGAATAATCACAGTGCTGGATCACTGGGTAAAATGGAGGTAAATATGTAAAATAGGAAACTTTGTAACTACATAGTGTATAAATCTGCCTTTGTAAGTCAACAATGTCTTTGTAAGACAAAAGTAAATGAAAAAAAAATTAAACCACGGCAGAAAAATAATTCTTATCACCAGGAAACTAATTTTCTTTACTCTTATATTGTCATCTCCAAGTGAGAACAGAAAGTTCAAGTCCATTATTTAGAGATGCAAGAAAAACTTTATGACTTTGTACAAATAAGGCAAAATTGAAAGGCTATTTAGCTGGTGAATTCAAGCAGCTAAGATAGGCAGTCATAATTACTGACAAAATCTCATTTTAATAGATACCAGTGTCTTGACTACTTTTTTATGGTAGATCTGTGTGTCTGTGTGTGTGTGTGTGTGTGTGTGTGTGCACTAAACGTTTTTGAAATTAGAAGTGAATCAACTCCAGTTTGCAAACTATTTCAGCATATAGTAAATTGTACCATAATAGAATTAACTTATGCCCTATATGATAGGATGATTCCTATACCTATAAAACTCAGTGTTTTTCAGATTCTCATTATATCTACAGCTTTCTGCATGCCAGATACGACTGTGAAGTGAAAGAAAAATATATGAAAAGAGTTCATTCAATAATATACTATTTTTTTAATTTGGGCAAGATGATTGTACAAGATTAAAATTTTCAGTAATTTTGAAAATGTGCTTCAATGATTCTGAACAATTCTCTTGTAAGAATCTAATAGAGGCAAGTGAAAATTTCAAGAACAGTGATGAGTCCTCTGGATCCATGCTAACTCTTCAGTGTGGGCAAACTATTCGTCAGCAAACAGAAAGGGCAGAGGGTAATTAAACCTTTGGTTTGGAAGAGAGAAAATAAAAATTATTTACAGTATTAATTTAGTCACCCAGGCCATCTCTTTCAAGATTGGTAGTAAATCCTCAGTCAGCTACTCAAACAAGTCAGAGTTATAGTGTTGGGGACAGCATTTACCCATTGGTTAAAGTAGGGCTTAAATAAAATAACATTCTGCTAAAGGTTTCTAATCTGTAACTGGGGCCAAATAATATTACAAAGAGTAAAATGACTTTCTTCTCTTCAACTCTATTTGCAAGGCAAAAGATGAAGATGGAGGGAAACTGTAATAAGAAACTGTTTCTGACCACATTTACTGGAATAATATCAAAAACTAAAGACTAAAAATTAAACTATTTCCTAACAAAGTAAATTGTGGTTGATGTTTCTGAATAGATTGAAAGAAAGAGATTGGAAGTGAACCCATAGACTGATTAAAAGCTCTGATCCTGAGATCTTCTTCCTCTTCCTATTAAAGTCATAGACAAATCACAGGATTAGAGAATTGGGACCATCTCATCCTGCCACAAATCTGGAAAAGCACTTGTGTGTTTTGCTGCTTCCTAATTTTCTTAACAATAGCCACAATCGCCACAGACTTCTTGTTGCCTTCAATATCAATAATGAAGTACACAACCCACATACAGCCCTGTGTTTAGCAAGCCCTGCCTGAAGATGTTTAAATTATTCTCTTTATATTTATCACATTTTGTTTCAAGTTCTGCCCCTGCAAAAAGAATAGCTTATCTTATAACTTGACAATTATTAATTATAGTATTAAACCGAGAGCAGTAATTTCAGAATACATTCAGTTTCAAAGAAAACATTAGTAAGAAATAATTTTTCAGTGACATAACCTGAGTCCCACATCTATGAAATTACACAGGCTATTGTCTATTTTGGTTGACATAGATGGGTTTGGAATCATGGGGAAACATTGTATGACGTAAAGTGAATACAGAACAATTCTTCTTCAAAGAGAAATGAAGTTGTTTTATAAAATATGCAGTATTTCTATACATTAATAGAAATGATGTTGGAAATCTGAAAATCAAATGAAAAATCATTTCAATATGAATAGTTAATGAAGTCCCTGAGAAAAGACGAAAAAGTCTTCAATATTTAGCAAAAAGGAAAATTTGATCATGTTGTAAATAACAATAATGAACTAAAGGAATTTATTTTTTTCTGACATATTTCATAGGATAAGTTATACAAAATGTTCAAAACAATTTGATCTATATTATATTTAAGATTTTACTTTATAATCCAAAGTATAGCTAACATTTTGTTCATTATTTTGTTCATTGATTTTCTCAGTGTCAGTTTCCTTTAAATTAATTATGAAACAAATTATTTTTGAAATCAATGATTATAATAATATAAAAGGATCATGCTTTGTATAGACTTATTATATAAATTTAAATATAAAATACAATTTTACACAAATACCTACACATAGAAACATTTTAAGATTTTTATCATTAAGTCTTAATTTTTCAGATAAAATTTTATATTAAATTCTATATGACATTAAAAAGATCCAAACAAACTTCACCAGAAGACTTCTGGTGCTGATAAACAAATTCAGCAAAGTAGCAGGATATAAGATCAAAAGGCATAAAGCAGTTGTTTTCCTACACTTTAATAACGAATCTGCTGAAAAATAAACCAGAAAACCCATCCCATTCACAATAACTTCAAAAGAAATTGAAATGCTTGAGAATTAATCTAATGAAGAAAGTAAAATAACTTTACAATGCAAATTATAGAACACTGAAGTAATTTAAGTAATTGAAGAACCTATGGAGTGGGAAAAGATCTTTGCCAGATGCTCCTTGACTGGAAGTAGATATCTAAAATATATAAAGAACTCAAAAAACTTAATATTAAGAAAACTCATCCAATAAATGTTCAAAAGACCTAAAGAGACAATTCTTGAAACAAAAAATACAAATGATCAAAAAAAAAAATTGAAAAACATGTTCAATATCTCCAGCAATCAAGGAAATAAAAAAGCAAAACTACACTGGGATTTCATCTTACTCCACTTAGAATGACAATCCTCACAAGTACAAATAATAAATGCTGGATGTGGAGAAAAAGTACATTGATACATTGTTGGGGGGGGCTGCAAATTAATTTGGTCACGTTGGAAAGCAGTATGGAGATTCTGCAAAAGACCAGAAATGGAACCAAGCTATTCTACTCCTTGTTATATATCCAAAAGAACTAAAATCAGCAGACTATAGTGTTATAAACATTAATGTTTATAGCACCACAACTCACTGTATCTAATTTATAGAACCAGGTCAGAAGCTCATCAATGAATAAATAAAGAAAGTAGAGTATACCCAATAGAGTTTTACTTAACCATGTGGAGTAATGAAATCATGGCATTTGCTAGTAAATGAATGTAACAGGACTAAGTGAAAAAAATCAAGATTTGGAAAGTCAAGAATTTGATGTTTTCTGGTATACATACAGAAGTTAAAGTCAAATAAGAAAAAACTTGGTGCTTTATATACATTTATAAGGCACCAATTTAAATAGAAGGAAGACCAGTTAAGTAGAGGAAGGTGAATAGGGGGAAGGAGCAGGAGAAGGAAAGGGGAAGCATTGGGGACTGACATAAAGCAAATTATACCCTATTCATGTATGAGTATGTCAAAATGAACTCCAATATTATTTGTAACTATAATGTAACTAATAAAACATTTAAAAATTTAAAAGAAACTTTAGCTTGAAACTGTGTGAGTAAACCTCAGTCTCAGGATTTTAAATGCTTGATGTTCATAAAATGTAGTTTGAAAATAAATTCAAAATATTCAATTATATGGACATAGCACAGGTTAATAAGACTTTTAGAATATTACATATTTATATACACATATATACACATATAAGTGATATATCATATATCATTTGGAAGAATGCAATGAACAATTTCTACCTCTAGTAATTGCACATTTCTTTCATAACCTATGAATTCATTTTTTAAAAAATGAATCTGAAATCATAAATTTTTTGAGGACTTTCAATACTCACATTACCACATTTCTTTCCATTACAAATGCAAAAATAAGATGCCTAACAAATTGCATATAATTAAGTTGTTGCTATTTAACACTATGTTGTATAACGGCATCTATAATTTTCACCACTAACAACAGTTTTTTTTTTTTTAATCATCGCTGTATCTTTAATAGAAATTATTTTTGCCAGAGGACAAGGGAATAATAAGGTTAAGATATTCAAGGAAAGTAAATGTGAGAAGAAATTTTTCTTTTTATACTTTTAATTGCAAATTTTCTTCATTGAGGGGAATGGAAAGGTATTATTCCTGTTATTCATCTTTATTTATCCTTTACTTAAAGTTACTTTTTCCATATAGTTCATTGCATCTATATTTATATTTGTATTCACAGATAGCATATATACATAAGTGCCTTTATGCATATATGCTAACTGTTGGTAAAATGAAGATAACTATACCAACATTAAAATGTAGAGTTCATAACGGTAGGGAACTCATTTACCATATTCATCTCTTTATCTCCAAAATATTACTCTCTGCACATAGTTAGCAAGAAGAAATGTTTAAGTAATGAAGAAAAACATACCAACATTCCAAGCAAGTCAGGAAACTGTTACCAAATATTTTAAATCATTAAAGCATGCTCATTAAGGATCAAATCAACAATGCAAAAATGGATGTGATATGTTTACTGATATTCCTGTGATTAGCAATATTCCTTAATCAACTGAGTTAACCATCTATACATGTAAACTCTTAAATTATTTTCATTAAAAATATTCGACAAGTCTTTACATCAAAAGCAAAGGCCACAGCATGAAATTTTGCTATTTCAAAGACTATTTGAGGCTAGTGCAAAAGGCAAAAACAAACTAAATCGGAATTGATGCATGAACCCAAAAAGTTCTCTTGTATGTTTAAAGAGGGGGATTGATTTAAGCAGTTATTAATAATATAATTTTATTTGCACCTGAATCAAGAATATTTAATGAAATACATATAATGCAGATTCTGGACCATGAATACATACATGCAGGATAATATTCTGGACTATGGTTCCCAGAACTAATCTCTTATACCCATGTGACTTATTTATACACAATAGCATTCCAGAACTACTAACCACAACTGATCATTCTTTGTAGAAGTACATGCATGAAAATTTAATGGAAATTTTTAAAGTTTGTGTGTAAAATGTTGATTTGCTCCATTTGTGAGTCTCTTAAGACAAACCAGTTATCTGTGATATTTTAAAAACTCTACACAATAAAGCTTCATGCTATTAACTGACCTAGATTACTAAAGACAGCAAAATCTTTTTTCTTCTTCTTTTTTATTGATACCTTTTAGTGACATATAATACTACAATATATTTTGGCATAATTATACAAGTATGAAATATAATTTGCTCTAATTCAGTCCCCAGCACGTCTCTCCTCTCTCTCATACCTCCCCCTGTTCCCTTCTACCTAGTCCCCTTTACTAATCTTTATGCAATTTATGGGTGGGGTTTTTAAATTTTTAAATTAGTGTTTTGTGGATAAACTTGATGCTGAGATTCACTGTGGATTATTCATGCATATGCACATGATATTTCAGTGGTATTTAGTCCGCTCTCCGTCCAATTCCCATCTCTCCTTCCTTTCCCTCAATCCTTTAACATGGTAAATTCTTCCACATAAATATCCAGGAAAATCTCCTTGTTTCTTCAACCATAAATTGCAAGTCCTACATTGTACTACTAATAATCAGGTAGCAACATCGCTAAGGGTATGCTTAAGCTCTTACAATTCTTCCATTTGATATAATTTTAGAAGATGAAATTAAAAAAAAATATACAATACTTCTTAAAGATTTGTTATAATGATGCAAATCTGTCATTTGATATTTCCCTGGGAAATTTCTCAAGAACAGGCATCAGTCTTAAAGATTTTATACATTGTCCACCATGGTCATATCTTACTATATTTTCATATATGTAACAAGGAATCAGTAAGTATTTATGTTATTATCTCCCATTAACTAATAAACTAGGATTGAACTTTAAGAAGGAAAGAAAAAAGTCTGGTGAAAATAATAAGGGACAGTGTTTTGGGTAGAAAGGGCACAGTTTGGGGAGTCTGAATATTTTTGTATCAGCTTTAATTCTGGCACTAGAAAGCCATCTATAAATTCCCATATTTATATTTATTTTACTATTTTAAATTAGACCATATATTTAATAACTCATCAAAGATGGATTTAGATAAATTATAAATTTTAAAAATAAACACTAATTTAAAATCTAAAAGTAAGCACAATATTATTTTCAAGTGTTTATAATAAGGGTCCCTCATTAATTGGCCAAACTTCCCAGATGGCAAGTGGCTTTTCACTTGAGGTCAGTGACAGCTTTCCTCCTTTCACATTAGTGTAACAGATTCACCCCAAATGCCATATTTGTATCCCATTTACATTTCCTTGCCTTATTTGTGAGTTCCTTGTGTTTATGAATTTTTTGTTCAATTATGAATTTCCTCAATATTAAAATCTGTTATTATATACTTAGAATGTAATTGGAAAGGCTCCTCATCTCTAAATGGATATTATATTGATATTTATGACACATTGAAGCATCAGAAATTCTGAGGAGTATAACATACAAAAAATATGTATTTTCCAAAACAATACAAACAATACAAATTATAAATTTAATGCTGCAGAATAATGGCCCTATTTCAAATGCTAATAAGAAAATACATTTAATCTTCATTTTTCATTTTGACACCAAAACATAATTCTTATTTCTTGGGCATTAGTAGAAAAATACACATCCTAAAAAGTTAAATTTCTTTGCACTATTGAAATTAGGTGATAGACCCTGGTCAGTTCTAACTGGACAGGGCTGTGTTTTTTAACTTTTGCCATAATGATTGGCATTAATAGGTTTCTTGACTGGCAGCACTGTCAAACAAGGAAAAAAATATGTGAAAAGAGTGTATGAACTCCTATCCCTCCCAGAACTGAGCACTAGTATACAGGACTTGGGGTGTCGGTAGGGCACAGGAAGTCATTGCTATCATATTTTACAATGTGTGCGTCTCCTGACTAGATAATCAGCTGTTAGCTATTTCACTGGTGAAGTCTAAATTTGTGTTTGAAAATTGCAAAGTGTTAAAGCTCCTTTCAGATTTTGGAAAACAATATAACCCCCTAGAGCAAATAAAACCAGTTCAAATAGACAGTAATAATTATTTGTCAGTATGCTACTTTGTTAAAAGAGTCCAAAGTACTGCAGTACATATCATTGAAAAATTACATGCATGTAATCCAGTAAAGACATGATTATAAATAATATTTATGCCCAAGTTATACACACGATAGTCACTTTTATTCTCTTACAATATGATCTTTTTTCTAGGCAATAGAAGTTGTTATGGTTCAAATATTAGGTAACCTCCGAAATCTCATGCATTAGATAATGCAAGAAGGTTTAGAGGTGAAATGATTGAGTTATAAGAGCCTTAACCCAATCAGTGCAATAATCCTCTGATAGGAATCAATTAAGCGGTAACAATCATCATATATGTTGTGGCTTGAGGAGGTGGGTCATTAGGGGAATGCCCAAGGATATATACTTTATCCCTAGAGAGAGAGAGCTCCCTCTCTCTCTCTCTCTCTCTCTCTCTCTCTCTCTCTCTCTCTCTGTCTCTGCTTCCTAGTTCCATGTCCTAAGCTGTTTTCCTCCTCCACACCCTTCCACCCTTCTGCTTCACCTCATGCCCCAAGGAATGGAGACAGTGGTCTATGGACTGGGATCTCTGAAGTTCTGTGCCCCCCAAAACACTTTCTCTCCTCTGAAATTGTTCTTGTCAGGTCTTTTGGTCACAGCAGCAAAAAAAAAAAAAAAAAAAAAAAGAACAACAACAAAACTGACTAAAATAGTTTGACTCTTGAGATCATAATTGCGGGTAGGTTGCCATCATCTTGGTAGTGCCTTGATCTGTTTCTTTCCCTGAAATAATCTCTTTGGATCAGAATTTTCCCCTTAATTGAAAGTGATTCATAGAAGCAAGATTAATAATTTTCAATATGCTACTATATCTAGCATACAAGCTTATTTGATACTGTAGCCCTTGTTATAGAAACTGACCATGTCATTGGATCTGACAAAGGAGAGAAGGGAGGAACTAAGTATGTGGAAGGGTATAAAAATGTGGTGGGACCAGTGCATTGGTGTTTCAATGAGATCCCTGAACAGGGAAGCCATCTGGAGTGATGGAGGTGTCTACCAACATGAGACTAAATAGATGAAGTTGTAAGAAGGAGATCAAATAAATCATTAAAGGTAAGAATGAGAGAACAATAAATGTGTAAAGTGATAAACTCTCTTCAATAAAGCTATTAAACATGTAATTATTTGAAAAAACACTTTTGATCTGATAGATTCTAGCTGTGAAAACTTGAATTTAGTAGCCCGAACAGAATGTAGAACTCCTTATCCCTCAATAACAAATATTCTAAAATTTTGCTTCAAATTTCTTGTCTATGCCACCTTTACAAAGTAGATGTTCCTGTGTAGTATATCATTCAGTTTCATCATAAAACAACCCCATATTCCAGGAGATTTTTCATAATGCTCACATCTTCTGAATATATTTTCTTTTTTACTCTCTCCTCAGCATTTTCCCATTTGCACAGAATTTTTTATTGCTTAAACATTTCATTTTTAGCAGTTCTTAATTTCATGCATATTTGAGCTCTCAAATTACACATAAGCAGGAATCATGTTCCTTTTTCCCACAATCATTTCATTCTTTTTATAAGGTCAACAGTCAGCCAGTGATTATTTTCTAGCTCTCAATGATGTCCAGACAAATTGGACATCACCAAAAGTGTCACATAGAGATACTATAGTTATATGAAGTGAAAAATTCTATTCATTAGACTGAAATTCCTCAATCAGAGCTACTATGTTATTCTATGGAATTACAACTTAAATGTTGGAATTTGTTTGATGTCTGTCTTCTTCCCCATTTAAAGAAAGTAACTACCTTTACCATGTTTATTTTATGGATGGTTCCTAAGAAGTTATTTAATACTTCTTAAAATAAGAAATGTGTACATTTTCTCCTGGGAATTTTGGGTTTCTGGGTAATGTGATATTGAAGAACATGACTAATGAGTTTTCACATATTGTCTTTCTCAGATTTCTCAATGTAAGAATAGATAGATAAAGGCTACCATGTACAAGTCTGGAATAAATATATGAACTATTTTATTAAAAATATTTGTCACAGATGATTTTATTTATACTTCCCTCATTACAAAAAACAAACAAATAAAAAGTTGTAAAACATGTATTGCAAGAGGTTGTCCTGAGTCATGGTTGGGAGTACGCACTAGGGGCCACAGGGCTTGAGCTGCAAGAATTATGAGTTAATATATGTAAAAATGTTTAGAACAGTGCCTGGCCCCCAGTAAGTGCTGTATAAGTGTTAACTGATTTTATTACACGTGTTTTTATTATAAAATGCCTACTGAATATAAAATCAGTAAATTGGAAATGAGGTGAGGAAATAAAGCTAAAAGTAAAATAAATGGGAAAATATTACTATACCTGTAGTCATTTTTTTTCCTCAGAAAGTTCAGGATCAAGAAATGAGATTAGAAAAATATTAAAATGTGACTTGACTTGTCCTTTTCGATCTAAATCAGAGTTCTTTTAGTAATACAACTTATATGTAATGCCTTAATTAAATACATTTTTGAGATGCATGGCTATCCTTGTGACATTGTTCTAAGCCATTGTTATATAATCTCAAAATTGGATGTGAATAAAAATGTTTATCTAAGAGTAATTTAGTAATCATTAAATAAGGCAAGTTATACAGCCTTCATCACAAAATTTTCTTTTCTCCCTTTTCTTTATTATTATCAACATTGTTATTAATGCCTTGGGATAGAAATAGAAACAGACACCAGACTACAATGCATCAATACCCATCTCACATAACCAGTGCAGTGATCATGGAGGATCAAGGCATCTATATACAGCACCATTTTTATAAATTAAGTACCATGTGCCACATATTGTTGCCTGCATGTTGTAAGTTGAGAGTGAAAAATGTGACTAAATAGCAAGAACTGGTCATGAGGAAAATAATGGAAGTATGTTTGTGAAAAGAAGCCGCGCATAGAAGAGTTGGTTATGTTGTAGTGCAGGAAAGCTTTTGGAACATAGCAAAGTGTAAGCTACATTTTGAAGAACAGTATTGTTAGCCTTATTAAAATACAGCAGCTTAACATATTACAAACTGACAAAGGATTTGATCCTATGGACCGTGTTATGTTCGTGCTTCTCAGAAAGTCTTACCAATATAGGTGCCATACTATTTTATAACTACATAGTATTTTTCAAACTTTAGGTGGTTTAACAGATGTATTGCATGTATTAAACAACCCTAGGGGGAGAGCAATTTCCTTTTGCCCCAGGGAGAATAGAAACTACAGAAGCAAAGCAATATTTATGGTTAGAAATTTGAAGAGAAAGTTAAATTAATCCTGCAGTATTTTCATTTAATAATTTAATAACTTCATGTCGATTTGGAATTGACTCAACTTCCATGGATTTAGTGTTGGTATATAAATATTTTATATAAATTATATATATGTAATTTATGTGTATATTAACACCACATGGGTATGCATTAAGAGAATTTTGAGTGTTTGTAACACTTTGTGTTAAAAAAGCTGTAGAGATGCCAGTGGTGAGAGGAAGACTGATAAATACCTCTAAGGGTTTCCATTATTTTCCAGGAAAAAAAAATATTTATAATGCGAAGAATGTCATTGTTGAAGTTTTCCAAAACCCTGTAATTCAGGCAACAGCAATCCCTCAACTTTTTGTGTTCTGAATAGTTCACAACTACAAAACACATCTTTCCCCAGACAACTTTGAGTAGGATCACAGACCCTGCTTTGGTTTCCTATGACAAGGACAGGTATAGACTCTCCAAATTCTCATTCTGAATGCTCATTAACTAAACTGTTAACTGAATTGTTTTGTCAACACTAATAATTTGGAACAAAATTTTGGTTAATAAAGCATTGATTAAGATCCTCTCCTCCCCTAGACCCCTGAACTTTGAAGTTTACTTTGCCAGACCCAGTAAACAACTCTTCCTCAAAGGGCCCTTGGAAGGTCACTGGGGTTCCCGCCTTATTGTGTGACCATGCCACACTAGCTCATCCTACTTCCCCGTTCCCCACTCTGCCTGGCCTTGTTAAATCCTTCTTAGAAAAATCCTTTAATCTTCCCTAGCACTTCCACCCACTTATTGTGAATTAAGTAGCATCCACATACCAGGGAAAACATTTGGCCTTTGGTTTTTTGGGTTTGGTTTATTGCGTTTAGTGTGATAGTCTCTCCAACTCCATCCATTTACAAGCAAGTGCCATAATTTCATTCTTCTTTAAAGTTGAGTAATAGTCCATCGTATATATATATATATACATATATATATATATGTCCGTACATATATATATATGTATATATATATATATCACATTTTCTTTATCCATTCATTTGTTGAAGGACCTAACTTGGTTCCATAGTTTAGTTATTGTGAGTTGAACTGCAATAAACATTGATGTGGCTGTATCACTGAGGTATGCTGATTTCAAGTCCTTTGGGTATAGGCCAAGGAGTGGAATAGCTGGGTTAAATGGTGTTTCTATTCCAAGCTTTCTGAGGAATCTCCATACTGCTTCATTTATGTATGATTTTCAAAAAACCTAAATGCATTCTAGTCTCATGTATAACTAATTAGAACAAATAAAAAATATTTAAAAAAGAAAGGCCCTTTACCCTTCACCTCTGAGATGCTTACAAATTCTCCCTCTTTCAATAGGTATCCTCTCTCCCTTTTCCCTCACGACTGCAGTAGTTTCTTTATTCACTCTTACGATGAAGTCTTCTTATGTAAGTTCAAGGAAAGTATGAAAAAGAGAAGCCACATGAGGACATAAAATGATTACTGACAATATTAAGGCAAGCTTTCATGACTGATTTGCTCATTGAAACAGAAATAAGAACCAGAAAATCTGAGTTCATTCCCCAGCTATACCGTTTAACAATTGATGTGACCTTGGGTGAGTCATAAAACTTTTGAGACTTGAATTTCTTCTCTTCTGAAGCAGGGAATGCAATGCTTACCTACAGGCATATGGCAAGGATTGAATGGGTAATGCATACAAAAGAGATGAGCAAATTGTAAGGTCCCTCATTTTTACTTATTACCTATAGAATGTTCTCCTCAGGGCTGGATATAGCTTAGTTGGTATAGTGCTTGCTTCCCAAGCACAAGGCCCTGGGTTCAATCCCCAGCACTGAAAAAAAAAAAAAAAAAAAAAAAAAAAAAAAAAAAAAAAATATATATATATATATATATATATATATATATATATATATATATATATATTCTCCTGTGAGGGCTACAGCTGCACTCTATAAGAATGATTTAAAATGTTTGTAAGATTATTGACTGTGATTAGCCCTGCAGGAGAATATGAAAGGCAAAGAGAGAAAGTAAAATTTGACCAGAAGTAATTCCATGTGAGCACTCTTAATTTTTTTAACTTGACCAAAAGTGTTTTCTGAAAAGATCCTGAGGCTGTCCAGAGAATTTTCTAAAAGAATCACTACTTACCGGAGAACTCAATATTATAAAAATGAAATATTATAAGGGTTAAGTGAAATGCAGTTCAAAAAACATGACAGTTCATGTGATTATAAAATATCGCATGGAATCATTTTGAAAATGTTTTGGAAATGAATTTAAGAAAAGTTTTGAAATGAGGGAACAGCTTGTCATAAACAGAAGCCAAAACTAGGCTGCATTTGCTCGAAGCTTAGAAAAATCGTACACTCTGGTCCTGTAAAATTGATCTTTCTGTAAGAAAATCTTTTGTTGTAATTACTAATCTTTCAGATTAAAAATATTTTAATTTACTTTCTCTGGTGTCAAGAGGTAGCTGTTTGATTCTTCATTTATCTTTTCAGACCTAAACAGAATTTTTAAAAATATTAACCCTAGAGGCTACAATATTTTAAAATTTTTTTTTCTTCTCTGGTCTTGAAAGTCTTCTCCTTACCTAATATTTTTGCATATTTCTTAATATAAAAAAGTTTATATTAATTTTTTCATTCTATACATTGTATTTTTTTTTTTTTTTTTTTTTTTTTTTTTTTGCGTTGCTGGGGATTGAACCCAGGGCCTTGTGCTTGCAAGGCAAGCACTCTACCAACTGAGCTATATCCCCAGCCCTGTATATTGTAAATAACAGGAAATGAATCACTTTGAATCCAAATTCACTTTTTCTACTTTATTTTATTCAAATGTTTTAAAATTAATGTATATTTTCTCTTATAATAGAATGTTATCCATTTCTTAAATTTTCACATATTGTTAACCTATCCAGTGACTTCACATATTACTTACTATATCTAATTTATTTATTTCTGTCGTGAAATATGTCAAGGGTTTTATGTAAATTAAATTTGATGTCATGCATATCCTTTCATCCTTGCTGATGGAGATCTCATTTAACTAATGAATCTTCATTGTACCTTAGAACATCTTCTTTGTCCTTGCCTCTCTGTTCATATGCTGATCTTTTTTTTTTTTTTTACATTATCATATGGAGAATTTATTAATATTAAAACCCACAGAAGAGCTAAAATATCATATAGGTTTAAAATACAGAGAATACATTAGTATTAATGCCATAGTGCAATTATTTTATCAGTGTTAGTGATATATGTGGATATTATATTACTATTAAAATATACAGGAGAAATCATATTAGTAATAAATGATATTTTTTAACTTTATCATATTAGAATTAAAGGCCACAATTTATATATAATATTATTTTGTGTGCTGTGCTATGGATATAACATTAATACTAAAGACCACAGGGCATGTAAAATGAATTTTCATTTTGGTATCACATACCACAAGGAAGGCACATTATCATTTTTTTTAATTTATTTTAATTGTAAACAAATGGGATACATGTTGTTTTTGTTTGTACATGGAGTAACAGCATATCATTTGCATAATCATACATTTACATAGGGTAATACTGTTTGATTCATTCTGTTATTTATTCCTTCCCCCCCACCCCTCCCACCCCTCTTTTCCCTCTATACAGTCCCTCCTTCCTCCATTCTTGCCCCCCTCCCACCCCCTATTATGTGTTATCATTCGCTTATCAGTGAGATCATTCATCTTTTGGATTTTTGAGATTGGCTTATCTCACTTAGCATGATATTCTCCTATTTCATCCATTTGCCTGCAAATGCCATAATTTTACTATTCTTTATATTGAGTAATATTCTTTTGTGTGTGTGTGTGTGTATATATATATATATATATACATATATATATATATATATATATATATATATATATATATACCACAGTTTCTTTATCCATTCATCAATTGAAGGGCATCTAGGTTGGTTCCACAGTCTGGCTAATTGTGAATTGAACAGTTATGAACATTGATGTGGCTGCATCTCTGTAGTATGCTGATTTTAAGTCCTTTGGGTATAGGCTGAGGAGTGGGATAGCTGGGTCAAATGGTGGGTCCATTCCAAGTTTTCTAAGGGATCTCCACACAGTTTTCCAGACTGGCTGCACTAATTTGCAACCCCACCAGCAATGTATGAGTGTGCCTTTTTCTCCACATCCTCTCCAACACCTATTGTTGCTTGTATTCTTGATAATCGCCATTCTAATTGGGGTGAGATGGAATCTTAGTGTAGTTTTGATTTACATTTCTCACTTCTATTCAACATTGTCCTCAAAAGTCTAGCCAGAGCAATTAGGCAGACTAAAGAAATTAAAGGGATACGAATAGGAAAAGAGGAACTTAAGCTGTCACTATTTGCTGATGACATGATTCTCTATTTAGAGGATTCAAAAACCTCCTCCAGAAAACTGCTAGACCTCATCAATGAATTCAGCAAAATAGCAGGCTATAAAATCAACACGCATAAATCTAAAGTATTTTTATACGCAAGTGACGAAACAGCTGAAAGTGAAATGAGGAAAACAACTCCATTTGCAATAGCTCAAAAAAAAAATAAATAAAATAAAATACTTGGGAATCAATCTAACCAAAGAGGTAAAAGATCTCTACAATGAAAACTACAAAACATGAAGAAAGAAATTGAGGAATACCTTAGAAGATGGAAAGATCTCCCATGTTGTTGGATAGGCAGAATTAATATTGTCAAAATGGCCATACTACCAAAAGTGCTATACAGATTCAATGCAATTCCAATTAAAATCCCAATGATATACTTTACAGAAATAGAGCAAGCAATCATGAAATTCATCTGGAAGAATAAGAAACCCAGAATAGCTAAAGCAATCCTCAGTAGCAAGAGCGAAGCAGGGGGTATCGCAATAGCAGATCTTCAACTCTACTACAAAGCAATAGTAACAAAAACGGCATGGTATTGGTACCAAAATAGACAGGTAGATCAATGGTACAGAATAGAGGACATGGACACAAACCCAAATAAATACAATTTTCTCATACTAGACAAAGGTGCCAAAAATATGCAATGGAAAAAAGATAGCCTGTTCAACAAATGGTGCTGGGAAAACTGGAAATCCATATGCAACAGAATGAAACTAAACCCCTATCTCTCACCCTGCACAAAACTCAACTTACAATGGATCAAGGACCTTGAAATCAGACCAGAGATCCTGCATCTTATAGAAGAAAAAGTAGGTCCAAATCTTCAACTTGTGGGCTTAGGATCAGACTTCCTTAACAGGACTCCCATAGCCCAAGAAATATGCTGATCTTTTCTTCAGCTTTGGCCATCAGAAATATTGGTCCAAGGTTTTTGTTGCTATCTAGTTTTCATATATTTTTCCTGAAAATTATCACTTTGCAGAAAAAATTATGAGTTGATATTTTAAACACTGAATCAGCTATATTACTGTATTTTAAGTATTCTTTTTCAGCACTGAGTTATGAAACATCACAGGAGTAAGACATAGTTGTAACTGCAAAGTCCACAAATCTTTGATCTTAATCTTGGTTTTTTTGGACTTAAGTTTCCTCATTCATAAAGTGGAGGGTGCAAACCAGGTATTCTATAAGATCTCTTAAAAGTGAATGCTCTAAAATCTAGTTAAATGCAATTTGTATGTTAGAACTTAGAAGCACTTCTTTATGAATAATGTTTCTACTAAGTAAAATTTGTTTCTTAAATGTGGTAGTTCAACAATTTATTGCAAATTTGCAAATATCAACAAAAGAGTAAATAAAAATAAAAACCTGTAGAGCACACTGCATATCACACTGAATTTTACAAATAAATTAGTAAGCACAACCTTGGCGATCCAAGATGGCGGCCTAGAGGGAGACTGCACCCCCGGTCGCTCCAGAACCCAGGAGTTAAGAAGGGGAGGCATTGAGAGACTCGGACTGAAGTGGAGCCACGGGTGAGTCTGCCCACTGGGTAAAGCTCGGCCCGGGTGGCAGGCCCAGATAGAGGTGGCTTATCGGAGCCGGGCAGGGCAGCTAGAGTCATCCACAGGCAGTCCTGCGCACTCCGGCCCCGCCCACACAGCCAGCTTCTCCAGGTTCTCGGAACGGAACTGGCCCGCTAGTGAGAGCCTGTCTGAACAGAGCACGCTCCGAGTCCCGGAGCCGCTGCAGTGCAGTGTACTCCTGCAAAGAACCAGCGGAGAGGCTCGATCTGCAGTCAGTCTCAGGGATAAGGTCAGGGCAGCCGGAGACCTCTTCAGGCGGCTCTGCCCACTCCGGCCGCGGGCTCTCTTCACGGGGCGATCCAAGATGGCGGCCTAGAGGGAGACTGCACCCCCGGTCGCTCCAGAACCCAGGAGTTAAGAAGGGGAGGCATTGAGAGACTCGGACTGAAGTGGAGCCACGGGTGAGTCTGCCCACTGGGTAAAGCTCGGCCCGGGTGGCAGGCCCAGATAGAGGTGGCTTATCGGAGCCGGGCAGGGCAGCTAGAGTCATCCACAGGCAGTCCTGCGCACTCCGGCCCCGCCCACACAGCCAGCTTCTCCAGGTTCTCGGAACGGAACTGGCCCGCTAGGGAGAGCCTGTCTGAACAGAGCACGCTCCGAGTCCCGGAGCTGCTGCAGTGCAGTGTACTCCTGCAAAGAACCAGCGGAGAGGCTCGATCTGCAGTCAGTCTCAGGGATAAGGTCAGGGCAGCTGGAGACCTCTTCAGGCGGCTCTGCCCACTCCGGCCGCGGGCTCTCTTCACGGGGCGATCCAAGATGGCGGCCTAGAGGGAGACTGCACCCCCGGTCGCTCCAGAACCCAGGAGTTAAGAAGGGGAGGCATTGAGAGACTCGGACTGAAGTGGAGCCACGGGTGAGTCTGCCCACTGGGTAAAGCTCAGCCCGGGTGGCAGGCCCAGATAGAGGTGGCTTAGCAGAGCCGGGCAGGGCAGCTTGAGTCTTCCCAAGGTAGTCTTCCACACTCCGGCAGTGGGCTCTTCCCACACGGCCAGCTGCACGGTGCAGGCCCACAGTGAGAGCATTTCCGCACAGAGCCAGTTCCAAAACGTGGAACCAGTAGGGGGCTAGGGGCAGTATTCTTCGAATGAGCTGCTTTATCAGATTCCTCCAAGACATCAGGCTACTGAAGGCTGGGAGGTGATACACTGGAAATCTAGTGGGACACTATAAGCCAATAGTGGAAAACTGCAATATCTCAAGGTCCCATTGACAACTGACCATTATGAGAAAACAAGGGAAGAAAATGTCCCAAACAAACCTAGATACTACATCAATAAAACCCAATGACAGCAGAGCAGAAGAAATGACAGAAAGGGAGTTCAGAATGTACGTAATTAAAACGATCAGGGAAGCTAATGAGGAGATGAAAGAGCAAATGCATGCATTGAAGGAGGAGATGAAAGAGCAAATGCAGGCATTAAATGATCACACCAATCAACAGTTAAAAGACCAAATACGGGAAGCAAGAGATCATTTCAATAAAGAGTTAGAGATACTGAAGAAAAACCAAACTGAAATCCTTGAAATGAAGGAAACAATAAACCAAGTTAAAAACTCCATAGAAAGCATAACCAATAGGATAGAACACCTGGAAGACAGAACCTCAGACATTGAAGACAAAATATTTAACCTTGAAAACAAAGTGGAACAAACAGAGAAGATGGTAAGAAATCATGAACAGAATCTCCAAGAACTATGGGATATCATGAAAAGGCCAAATTTGAGAATTATTGGGATTGAGGAAGGCTTAGAGAAACAAACCAAAGGAATGAACAATCTATTCAATGAAATAATAACAGAAAATTTCCCAAATCTGAAGAACGAAATGGAGAACCAAGTACAAGAGGCTTATAGAACTCCAAACATACAAAATTACAACAGACCCACACCAAGGCACATTATTATGAAAATACCTAACATACAAAATAAAGACAGAATTTTAAAGGCCGCGAGAGAAAAGAATCAAATTACATTCAGAGGGAAACCAATAAGAATATCAGCAGATTTTTCAATCCAGACCCTAAAAGCTAGAAGGGCCTGGAACAACATATACCAAGCCCTGAAAGAAAATGGATGCCAACCAAGAATCTTATACCCAGCAAAACTTACCTTCAAATTTGACGATGAAATAAGATCCTTCCATAATAAACAAAAGCTAAAGGAATTTACAAAAAGAAAGCCAGCATTACAGAACATTCTCAGCAAAATATTCCATGAGGAAGAGATGAAAAACAACGATGCAAATCAGCAACAGGAGGCGCTAGCCTAAAGGAATAGCCAAATAAAGGAGAAACCAAATCATGTCAAAAACAAATATGAGTCAATTGACTGGGAATACAAATCATATCACAATAATAACCCTGAATGTTAATGGCCTGAATTCATCAATCAAAAGACACAGACTGGCAGATTGGATTAAAAAGAAAAATCCAACAATATGCTGCCTGCAAGAGACACATCTCATAGAAAGAGACACCCATAGACTAAAGGTGAAAGGATGGGGAAAAACATACCATGCACACGGACACAGCAAAAAAGCTGGAGTATCCATCCTCATCTCAGATAATGTGGACTTCAAACCAAAACTAGTCAGAAGGGATAAAGAAGGACATTACATGCTGCTTAAGGGAAGCATAAATCAGCAAGACATAACAATCATAAATATCTATGCCCCGAACATTGGCTCACCCACGTACGTCAAACAAATCCTTCTCAATTCCAGAAATCAAATAGACCACAACACAATAATACTAGGTGATTTTAACACACCTCTCTCACCACTGGATAGATCGTCCAAACAAAAATTGAATAAAGAAACTATAGATCTCAACAACACAATCAGCAATTTAGACTTAACGGACATATATAGAATATACCATCCAACAAAGAATGAATACACTTTCTTCTCAGCAGCACATGGATCCTTCTCTAAAATAGACCATATTTTATGCCACAAAGCTACTGTTAGTAAATACAAGAAGATAGAGATACTACCTTGTACTCTATCAGATCATAATGGATTGAAATTAGAAATAAATGACAGAATAAAAAACAGAAACTTCTCCAATACCTGGAGACTAAATAATACACTATTATATGATGAATGGATAACAGAAGACATCAGGAGGGAAATAAAAAAATTCTTAGAAGTAAACGAGAACAAAGACACATCATATCAAAATCTCTGGGACACTATGAAAGCAGTACTTAGAGGAAGATTTATTTCATGGGGTGCATTCAAAAAAAGAAGTAGAAATCAACAAATAAACGAGTTAACACTACAGCTCAAAGCACTAGAAAAAGAAGAGCAGACCAATACCAAAAGTAGTAGAAGACAGGAAATAGTTAAAATCAGAGCCGAAATCAACGAAATCGAAACAAAAGAAACAATCGGAAAAATTAATAAAATAAATAGTTGGTTCTTTGAAAAAATAAATAAAATTGATAAACCCTTAGCCACACTAACAAAGAGAAAGAGGGAGAAAACTCAAATTACTAAAATTCGGAATGAACAAGGAAACATCACAACAGACACGAGTGAAATACAAAACATAATTAGAAGCTATTTCGAAAATCTATACTCCAACAAAACAGAAAACCTTGAAGACATCAACAAATTTCTAGAGACATATGAACTACCTAAACTGAACGAGGAGGACATACACAACTTAAATAAACCAATTTCAAGCAATGAAATAGAAGAGGTCATCAAAAACCTACCAACAAAGAAAAGTCCAGGACCAGATGGGTTCTCAGCCGAGTTCTATAAAACCTTTAAAGAAGAGCTCATTCCAATACTCCTCAAACTATTCCATGAAATAGAAGAGGAGGGAACCCTACCAAACTCGTTCTATGAAGCCAATATCACCCTGATACCTAAACCAGACAGAGACACATCAAGGAAAGAAAATTTCAGACCAATATCCTTAATGAACATCGATGCAAAAATTCTCAACAAAATTTTAGCAAATCGCATACAAATATATATTAAAAAGATAGTGCACCACGATCAAGTGGGTTTTATCCCAGGGATGCAAGGTTGGTTCAACATTCGGAAATCAATAAATGTCATTCACCATATCAACAGACTTAAAGTTAAGAATCACATGATTATTTCAATAGATGCAGAAAAAGCATTTGATAAAATACAGCATCCCTTCATGCTCAAAACACTAGAAAAAATTGGGGTAATGGGAACATTCCTAAACATTATAAAGGCCATCTACGCTAAGCCCATGGCTAATATCATTCTAAATGGTGAAAAACTGAAAGCGTTCCCCCTAAAAACTGGAACAAGGCAGGGATGCCCTCTTTCACCGCTTCTATTCAACATCGTCCTTGAGACTCTAGCCAGAGCAATCAGACAAACCAAAGAAATTAAAGGGATACGAATAGGAAAAGAAGAACTCAAACTATCCCTGTTCGCTGATGACATGATTATATATTTAGAGGAACCTGGAAATTCCACCAGAAAACTTTTAGAACTCATAAGTGAATTCAGTAAAGTAGCAGGTTACAAGATCAATGCTCATAAATCCAATGCATTTTTATACATAAGTGATGAATCTTCAGAAAGAGAAATTAGGAAAACTACCCCATTCACAATAGCATCGAAAAAAATAAAATACTTGGGAATCAATCTCACAAAAGAGGTGAAAGACCTCTACAATGAGAACTACAGAACACTAAAGAAAGAAATTCAAGAAAACCTTAGAAGATGGAAAGATCTCCCATGTTCCTGGATAGGCAGAATTAATATCGTCAAAATGGCTATACTACCTAAAGTTCTATACAGATTCAATGCAATTCCAATTAAAATCCCAATGATGTACCTCGCAGAAATAGAGCAAGCAATTATGAAATTCATCTGGAAGAATAAAAAACCTAGAATAGCTAAAGCAATCCTCAGTAGCAAGAGCGAAGCAGGGGGTATTGCAATACCAGATCTTCAACTCTACTACAAAGCAATAGTAACAAAAACGGCATGGTATTGGTACCAAAATAGACAGGTAGATCAATGGTACAGAATAGAGGACATGGACACAAACCCAAATAAATACAATTTTCTCATACTAGACAAAGGTTCCAACAATATGCAATGGAGAAAAGATAGCCTCTTCAACAAATGGTGCTGGGAAAACTGGAAAACTATATGCAATAGAATGAAACTAAACCCCTATCTCTCACCCTACACAAAACTCAACTCAAAATGGATCAAAGACCTCGGAATCAGACCAGAGACCCTGCATCTTATAGAAGAAAAAGTAGGTCCAAATCTTCAACTTGTTGGCTCAGGATCAGATTTCCTTAACAGGACTCCCATAGCACAAGAAATAAAAGCAAGAATAAACAACTGGGATAGATTCAAACTAAAAAGCTTTCTCTCAGCAAAGGAAACTATCAGAAATGTGAAGAGAGAGCCTACAGAGTGGGAGAATATCTTTGCCAACCATACCTCAGATAGAGCGCTAATTTCCAGAATCTATAAAGAACTCAAAAAACTCTACACGAAGAATACAAATAATCCAATCAACAAATGGGCTAAGGAAATGAACAGACACTTCACAGAAGAAGATGTACAAGTAATCACCAGATATATGAAAAAATGTTCAACATCCCTAGTAATAAGGGAAATGCAAATCAAAACCACCCTAAGATTTCATCTCACCCCAATTAGAATGGCGATTATCAAGAATACAAGCAACAATAGGTGTTGGCGAGGATGTGGTGAAAAAGGAACACTCATACATTGCTGGTGGGGTTGCAAATTAGTGCAACCACTCTGGAAAGCAGTGTGGAGATTCCTCAGAAAGCTTGGAATGGAAACACCATTTGACCCAGCTATCCCACTCCTTGGCCTATACCCAAAGGACTTAAAATCAGCATACTACAGAGATACAGCCACATCAATGTTCATTGCTGCTCAATTCACCATAGCCAGATTGTGGAACCAACCTAGATGCCCTTCAGTTGATGAATGGATAAAGAAACTGTGGCATATTTATACAATGGAATATTACTCCGCAATGAAGAATGATAAAATTATGGCATTTGTAGGCAAATGGTCGAAATTGGAGAATATCATGCTAAGTGAGATAAGCCAATCTCAAAAAACTAAAGGACGAATGATCTCGCTGATAAGCGGATGAGGACATATAATGGGGGGTGGGACGGGCTAGCATTAGGTTTAGGGTTAGGTTTAGAGTTAGGCTAAGGAGAGCAGTAAGAATGAAGGAAAGAAGGACTGTGTAGAGGGAAAAGAGGGGTGGGAGGGGTGGGAGGGGTGGGGGGGAGGGGAAAAAATATAATAAACATCATTACCCTATGTAAACGTAAAAAAAATAAAAAAAAAAAAAAAATAAAAAAAAAAAAAAAAAAAAAAAAAAAAAAAGTAAGCACAACCTTCACCTTTTCCTCTTCTTCTTTCTCTATCTTCATCCCATCACATGTATTAACCACACTTATTCCATTCAGGCATCAGTAATAAAATACCAAAAACTGGGTAGCTTATAAAGAACCTTATTTCTTTAAGTTCTGGAAGCTAGGAAGGTCAAATCAAGGTGCTCATAAATTTGGCATGTAATTGAAGTCTGCTTTCGGATTCATAACTATCACCTTCTGCCTTGGAACACATATGGGGTAAATGGTAAGGCAGCTCTCTGTGACCTCTTTGTAAGGACACTAAACTTCATTCATGAGAGCTCTCTGCCCTCAATGTCTAACCATCTCTCCAAAAACCCCACCTCCTAATACCATCACCTGTGGGTTTTGCATATCAATATAATGAATTCTGGAGGAACAGATATATTTAGAACATAGTACTTACATATTCTGGTATGTTTTCCTGGGTTTCTACAACATTAACCCTAAGCTTTCACTTAGGTAATCAACCCAAACCAAAATGATATACAGAGGTCTGCAACCCTTTATTGTCCCCTAAAAACAACATTAAAAATGTGTTTAATTATTTGTGTAGCTGGGTTGAACCTGTAGAACTTACTGAATTCACATTTTGGCTTTGTTTAGCTTCATAGCATAAAATAAACACACTTCTTTGAAATGAAAGATATGATACTCAGAGTCATGCCTTAGGTGGCAGACCTTTGAGACCCAGCCGTACGCATCACACAGAGTGAACTCAGATCCTGAGCTTTGCTTCCTTTGACACCAACAGTGCTTAACTCCTCAGAAAACCAGTTTACCTTTCTTTCTTTATTTGTAAATCACAGACAATGATCTTTGCTTTGTGTGAGTCCCAGGAATGCGTTCCAGATCAAGGGAACTACTGCACACCAAAGTGACAAGGGGACAATAAAATGAAAGAGATTTTTGGCCAAACTGAAATTTCACTTCTTCGGGTGCTTCTTAGTTATCGCATACACACGATTTACCTGCTATACCACCCAAGACTCCTATTAAGACTGTGGGTACTTATAATTTCGGTTTTTAAAAGTTTAGAAGTGTTTTCTGTTTAAAAAAAAATTGTTTGATAATCACCTTTATATGTTCCTATTACTTCCGTATTATTTATTCTTACAGAAAAACTGTAGGTAGCAGAAATGTTAAGAAGTTTGATTAAATACATTTTGTAAGTGACTGAGAGCAATATTGGTACAAGTAGAAAACTTTTAAATATTTTTAGATGAAAAAAGCATCTCCCAAGTTCCATAGAAGCTTCTACTTCTCACATAGGAGCACTAAATTTGAATCTTCTTACTCTAACCCAAAGACCCATCTTACAGTCACATGAATATGCCTTTGCCAGACAGTGGACTTTAACACTAGATACAAATACAAATAGTCATGGAATAAGGTGAAAAATGTCCCACACTATGAAAATTACACTTTTTTGCTTCTTATTTGACTAGATAAGCAGCAGGTGTTCATTTATGTAAATCGATCAAAAACAGTAAGTTTGCTTAAAGTCATGGAATCACTCAGCATGACAAAATGTTACTGTGCTGGAATCAACATATTAATTCCCTAATCATCTTGCTCCAGGGAACACATTTCATCTAGTCTTTCCTCAGCAAAACTCCACCTCATCCTTAGCCTATCTCTTATATTCAGAGTTATTTTTCTCTTATTGATGGATCCTTGTTCTCAGTTTGAAAATATATGTATCACTATCTCTTTGTCTTCCCACTCTCTTTCCTACCAGTATCCAAATCAGTTCTAATCATAAGACTGACGATAGAGTAATATTACCACAATATACTTTTCAGAAGCTGAGAGAGTGTTTATTCCTTCCTCATTCAGTCACTTTCCACCAGGGTTGTTCTTTGTCTCCCTCTAAAAATACCTTTTCTAAGTTTCTATTATATTTTATCATCTGGAATAACAAATATCCCCTTGTAAAAAAAATGTCCACTCCTTACCCAGTGGGGTTTTTACTTATTTTATACATAAAATTTTTTGTCTATAGCATTATCCTATTCTATGATGTTGATGGTTGAAATTATTCAGATCACATGTCACACGAACTAGAGAATTTTTTTTTCATTTAGATAGGAGAAAGTGTAACTTCATTGAATGTATTTGCTGGAACTACTACAGTAAAGTACCAAAAATTGAGTGACTTAAACAACAGAAATGTCTTGTCTCACTGTTCCAATGGCTAGAAATGTCAGACCATGATGGCAACAGAACAGTTTTTATTGTTTTTTGTTGTTGTTGTTGTTGTTTTGTTTTGTTTTGTTTTTGTTTTTCCCTGAGGACTGTGAGAGAGTGTGTGTTGGACACCTCTCTTTCGACTTTTCAGGGGTGTCTGGTAATCTTTGGTTTTCACTTGCATGTGGAATCTCACTGTTACTGTAGTGGTGTTGTCAGATTGTATCTGAACTTCCCTTTCATATAAGGCCATTTTAGTCATATTGGATTATAGGCCCACCATATTCCACTATGACCTTATCATAACTATTTACATCCACAATGCCTATATTTCTAAATTAGGCAACATTCTGGGTTGTGGGTAGTTAGCACTTCAACATAAGAATTAGGGGAGACATGTCATTCAATCCATTATGGTGGTATTTAAAACCTCCTTTGCCGTATCTTACCATTTGTCAGAGTCTCATTTGCAAGACTTAAAAGAAACACTGGCTAATACTGGCAGAGAGAGTGGTAATGTACCTAATAAAAAAAAAGAGGCACTGAGAAAAAAAGAAATAGGATAATTTTGTGGGAAAATGGTTTATAGATTTAACAGGACCAAAGTGTTTATATAAGTGAATAAAATGAATTGCATAAACGTTTTCATTTGAGCTCCTCTTTCATGGCCTTGAAGTCAAAGCAAAAGGCTTGACTGTGATTTCAAAGAGAATGTGAGGTTAACAAAGAGAAGACAGGGGGAAATTTAGGAAGACTATTCTAACATATGATAGTTTACAGAGGGGAGTTCTCAAGGCATAATACCAGGAAGAAAAAAAATGCAATAGTTATGAAAAAATGATTGCAATCAATGTAGCATTTTGAAGATACAAAGAAAAATAGATGAACCTGTGAAATTTTACAAAGGAAAGTAATAGAACCTAGTAAAAACCATAAAACAGTGGAGAGATAAATGGATCTCTAAAGTCTTAATCCTGTATAACTTCAAAAAATGTAATTCTTTTGACTTACACAAGAAGAGGGCAGGGAAACTATCCTATCATCCAATATTTTGTTTTTAAAATGTTGTGTTTAATATGATAGCAAAGTAGTCACTTAGAAACAAACATAAATAAAACCAAGAACTCAGAAGGAAAGAATGAACTGAAGACCCAGATTTAAGAGCAATTTATACAGATAGTGGAGTAATCCAATTTTCTCTGAGGAAGAGAAGGTACAGAGAAAAGGAAAAAAAAAGTCTCAAAATAGCTGAAAGACATGCATCTAATGCCAGGATGTGTTAATTTGATACTATTTGCTAGAATTATCACACTCTAAAGTTTTTAAATGGGTCTTTTTTTTTTTTCTCATGAAAATAATGAATTACCCTCTTACTTATCATTTTAATTTCCTTTAATTCTATGACAGTTTTTTATGCATCATGTTATGTAAGTCTAGTAAGTAATGCATCACATTTCCAAACAAGAGTAATATTGTCTAACTACATTCTCTCTCTCTCTCTCTCTCTCTCTCTCTCTCTCTCTCTATATATATATATATATATATATGTATATATATATACACACACACGTGTGTGTGTGTGTTTGTGTGCAATTTTACCCATGGGCTACCATTAAAATTAAAGATTTTCAATATCAGATATTGTGATGTTTTAAATAGCATTGATTTTTTTTGTCCTCAGTTTAATTCATATCTGAAGAATATATAAAAATGTAGCACTAATTTTGGTAAATGTCATTATGTTGAATTACACAATAACACTAGCCAATTCATATTTTAAAAGGTACAAATTCATAAAATAGCAAAACCTGAATTCAAAAGTATCTCCATTTCAATTTTTCTTTGAGGATATCAGAAAGTTACAGCAGTGCATTAGTGTTCATTGTTAGGACTCCAAATGGCAAGTAAACTCTTCATATGCCATGTCCTTATCCACAGCAGCCTGTGACTATTACTTCATAATAAACTGGTGTACTGAAAACAGATTCTTCCTGTTGCAAGACAAAAATAAACCTTCTGAACTAAAAATAACTCACTTGCTCTTTGTTCTGTTTCTGAAAGGTAACTTTGGGAAAGTTTTGTCACTTCTCTTAATCTCATTTGCCTCTTTGGTAAAATGTAAATAATGATGCTTAGTTTTCTTGGTTCACAATATTCTTGTATGGATAAATGAAAATCAGCAAATGGCTTATAAATTACAAAGCTTATGTATAGTTCACCAAGACAGAAATTTCTTTAAACAAAATATTATAAAAACAAACAACAAAAAAACCTGTTCATTGGCAATTTATGAAACCACAGAGAGCAATTTTATCAAACATTCTTGCTGCTTCTCTTTATTCCACATTCCTGTCATTTCCCAATCCACCTATTATACCTACTACCCTTGATGTTACACTAAAACTGGTCTAGACAATGTTCCTAAATGTCCCTACTGCTTAAAATAAGAATGTTCTGATTTGTCAAGATTTCTCAGCAGGATTTAATAAAAGTTACCTATTCAAGGAAGATCTAGGGGACATCTCACACCTATCATTTTCTCTAAGACTACCATGTGATCTCAATTAAGCTAGTCCCCTGCCTCTACCCTCCCTGTCCCCAAAATCAGGCTGTCTTTAATGAGGCTCTCCTATATAAAATTCTAGAGCTGTTGCCTTTACACATATACTCCTTCATCAAATCCCTTTTTTCTTATTTTTAGCAGCACACACTCTCTTGATTTTCTAGGTCATTTGGGGCAACTCTATGCAAGTACATTTGCTGAATACTCACGTTTCTTCTTTGATCTAAATGCTGGAACTCTTTAGAACTCTTTAGAACTTGAATTTCCATCCTTTTCTATCTCATTTAGTTTCTTTCTCTAAATGAACAAGTTTATTTTGGTGTTCTGCTAGCAATATGCTTATTCACAAATTACACAGTATAGAAATATGTACTATAATCAATAACTGATATCATACTTTTTGAATATTTTGTATGCATTTTATCATTTCTAAAATTTAATGTATTTTTCACCCAATTTTTTTTCTTTCTAGGAAGATTTCTCCTGCAGTAATTATCAATTCTATCAAAGTCGAGATGTTGAAAATCACCAGATCCTTCCTACTTATCACACCCAATATCTACTCATCAGAAACTTAATTTGCTTATACTGACAAAAAACCATCTCTAGGTAACTGGGATTCTACTGTCAACTACAGTCCCTACTTTTACCTCTTTTATCAATTCCCTATAGAACACTCAAGTAGTATTTGGAAAACACTCCCTGTATATAATATATTAAAGACTTCCTATTGTCTACACTTGTCGAATTTTCTTCATATACCTTCACAAGCTTATCTCTCTTACTCTGTTCAGTGTTGTTATTTCTACTCAGCTAAGTTCTTCAAGTCTTTCTTTGAATCTCTTTCTTGTCTCAGGGCCTTTGCATACCCTGCTATTTGTGTCTTGAAAGAAAATAATTCACATACTCACAAGCCATCTGACTCCCTCTCTTCACCAGATCTATTCTGATCATTCAGGTGATATCTTGTCACCCTCTGTCAGTGACCTTCCTTAACTATTTGGAACATAACCATCTCATATTGTACCTCAAGAGAGTTGTGTGTTTTTCTTTGTGACTCTTGCTACAAAATGTTTATTTATTGTGCTATACACTCAATGTCTCTTTTTATCACATTAATTGCATACTGAAGGAGGCAAGAATCACAATTCATCTCATAGTTACTTCAATACACAGCACATTCTACATTTACCTGTCAAGTTTCCATAAGAAACAGGGCAACGGAGGACTATAAATGATACAAACTAAATAGTTTTCTGTGTTTGTGAAATATTAGGAAAGAATATGTAGTGATGCCTTTCCACCAAATTAGCTAAGATATCTAGGTCATTCATGTATTCCCACATAAACAAGTATTTCTATTTATTTTGCATATCACATACCTTAAATGCAAAAGTTTCAAGTTTGTGGTGTTTTCAACATATTGAGTGATCTATCACTTATGATCGTTGATGTAATTTGCAGCTGTGGCATCTAAAATTTAGAATAGGTGAATTTTTTTTTCAAGATAATAGGATGAACCAAAATAGAGCAAAAAAGTCCCTGCTCATTCTTTAGATTATGATAGGAGGTATTAAAAATCACTTCAGGTGATTATGTTTCAAATGAAGACTCTACGTATCTGTACATTATAATTAACTCTGTCATTTCTCCATTAAGCACACATTAACTTCAAACTCTGACTTTTCTGCAAAAAGGTCAGTGTGCATCTTCTTCACCCCCACTTCATCTGTACCATCCCTGCTAGTCTGAGTGAAAGGTTATGTTACTTGAGGGCTCATGATGGGAGGAATCAGGCAAGAAAATTATTTCTTATGGCCCTTATATAAAAGTGAAGGCACTGCACTATTAATAAAAGTTAGAAATTAATCACATATCCATTAGTTTGCAAAGCATAGGTGCAGCTTAGCTAGAATAAACTTTAAGATGACTTATGATCAAAACTTCTACTAAATTTTCCCATAAGAAGAAGGAAAGATTTCAAGCTAAGAAATAGCAAAGGTAGATTTTCTCAGACATATTAATTGCTAATTGTGAGCTCTGTCACCTTGTAAAATAATTCATTCAACTCACATACCAGATCTCTTGGAACTGACTTGGCATGCAGCACCCACATGACAAAAGGGAGGGTAATATATTCATGTTAATTAGTCTGAATAATTATCTCATGAACAAAATTGGTCATATGCATCATCTATGATTTCATTTTATATAAATCAATGTGAATACAGTGCATAGATGTTAGTGATATGATGAAGAATAATAATTTCCTGACTGCTTATGAGTTTATTGTTGAGCAGATGAGGAGGAGGAGAAAAATGGGAGTAGTTAGTTCCTGTAGCTCAATACAACATATGGAAATGAACATTTTCATTAATTATTAGAAAAAATGATGGGGAAAATATTCTTCTTTCCCTTAGATAAGATTATTCAAATGCTTGTTTTTGACCGAGCCAAATAATTATTTAAGAAACTTGTAACTCTAAAATCCTATGATGATAAAGAATATTTACTCCAAATCAGGGTTTTTTGCCTCAATGATTCCTCTGATTATGTACCACATATTTCCCTTGCTTGAGTGAATCAAGATAAAAAGTCAAGTTATGATATAAATGCATCTATTTTGTCTTTTAATAAGTCACTATTTACCATTTGGTTCTTGTTCCTTTCACTCTTCAAAACACTTACTGTGTACTGAACATTTTAAGATTCATTTCTGACTTTACTTTTTCCCCATATTTATTCAGTTGAGTTAAAGATTAAGTCTATAAAATCTCCTTTTGTTCAAATCAGTTAAAAATTAATCAAATAGTACATGTTGAACAAGAAAAACCGTAGAGAGACAGTAAACTGTTACAGTTGGAGAGAAGAGACCTTGTATAGTACTGAGCTTAATTTCAACTTCAATAATGAGAAGAGGATTTGGGCCCAACCAACCTAGCAAGATTCTTGCTGAAGACAGGCGAGGGTCATCAAACAATACCTCAGTGAAAGCTGAGGAAACCAACTGGATATTGAGGTGATCAGAACTGAGTGTGGTGAGTACTGTCTAACCTGGCTTATCAAAATGCTTGGTAACACTGAAAAATGCAAAGACAAGTTCAAAAGCACAGAAACCAGAGCCTATTTGAGAAGAAAATTCACAGAAGTCTGACTGAAATGTGTTCACAGAGAAGATTATGAAAGTTTCAGCACAATATTTGATGTTGAGGACATAAAAATTGTTAATGAATAGCCTTTATCTTCAAAAAACTGAGTGTCTGGTGTTTGGGATATAGCTCAGTTGGTAGAGTGCTTGCCTCGCAAGTACAAGGCCCTGGTTCAAATCCCCAAAATTGCAAAAAAAAAAAAAAATAATAATAATAAAAGACCTGAGTGTCTAGTGAATCTGATGAAAGACTAAAGGAAAACAAGAAGACAAGAATGAAGTTGCTGAAATAAAGGCAAGGACAATTAGATGGATTTTAGAAATGGTTCACAGGAGTGATATCGTAGTTGCATCTAGAAGGATGATTTATTTTCCTAAGCAGAAAATGGGACAACTGTAATAAATAGAAGAAAAGTATATATGAAGTTGTACAGTTGTTAGAATCTGAGTATGTATAGAAGTTTAAGAGAAATAGAAATAAAGAAGATTAATAGGTACAAGATTAGGGGACAACACCATTGAAGAAAAGTGGCTTCAGACTGATATGCAATGTGTGTATATTATATTGTAAATGGGATTATTTCTTGAATTCTTTTGCAGATAGTTCACTACTGATTTTTGTGTATAGATTTGGTCTTCTAAAAGTTTATTATATTCATTCATTCTAACAGATTTTTTTTTGGTGGAGTTTTTAAGGTTTTCTGTCTTTAAAATCATGTCATCTGCAGATATAGACAATTTGATTAGACCATTTCCAATTTGAGTGCCTTTGATTTCCTTCTCTTGCCTAATTGCTCAGTACAAAACTTCCACAACTTTGTTGGATATAAATGGTGAAACAGGCATCCCTGTTTTCATTCAGATCTTAAAGGAAACTTTTCCCCATTCAGAATGATGTTAGTTATGGGTTTGTAATATATGTCCCACATTGAGTTGTCTACTTTTTATACCTAATTTGTGAGTTTTTGTCATGATGGATGTGGAATTTTGTCAAATATTTTTTCTGCCTCATATTTTTATTATGACTTATTTTGTAGCCTAACATATGGTCTTTCCTGAAGAATGTTCTAAATGCTCTAGAGATGAGTGTATGTTCTGCTACTGCTTGACAGAAACTTCTGCATATATCTGTTAGTTCTATATATGTCCATTTAAATTCCAGTATCTCATTAATTTTATATTTAGTTGATCCGTTCTTTATTAAATGTGTAATACTCAGGTTGTCTAGTTCTCACTTCATGTATACTAATATTTGCTATGCATATTTAGAAGATGCAATGTTGGATGCATAGATATTTTAAATTGTTTTCTCTGCTTGGTGAATTTAGTCCTTTACCCTTAAATAATGCCCTTAAATAATGACCTTATTTTTCTCTTTAACAGTTCATTTTATCAGATCTAAGTATAGCCACCATGCTTCCTTTTGATTGCCATTTGCATGGATTCTATCCCTTTACCTCTAGCCTAAGTGTGTCCTTATGTCCAAAGTGGGTTTCTTGTAGACAACATAAAGTTGGACTTTTTTCTAAACCACTCACCACTCTTTATTTTTTGACTGGGATATTTAATCAATTTACAAATTATTTATAGGCGAGGATTTATTACTGCCATTTACATTGTCCTTTTTTATTATTTTGTAGATCTGTCATTTTTTTTTCTTCTCCTATTGTTTATCTTAGTGCTTTCATGATTTTTCTTAGTGCTGTCTTGATTTTTAGCTTTCTGTAACACATATATATCTTTTTGGACAAGGTACACCTTTGCTGAAGGTACACCTAATGCTGAATTTCCCCAGCTTTAGTTTGTTGGGAAAGATGTTGTTTTTCCTTTATTTCTAAAAGTCAGCTTTGCTAGGAATAGTATTTTTATAGGATTTTGTTGTTGTTGTTTGGATTTTGGGTTTTGTTTTTGTTTTTGTTTTTTTCTACTTATTGTTATTTTGCTACTTATCATTAATTTTTTTTATTTTTAGCACTTTGAATATATTAGATTCACAGTCTCTTCTGGCCCTCAGAAATCCACCTGTAGTCTAATAAGGATGTTCTTTCATACTTTTCTCCTGCTGCTTTTAAAATTTTCTCTTTGCCTCTGACTTACGACAGTTTAATTATTCTGTGTCATTGTGAGGACTGCTTTGGTTGAAGCTATTGGAGGATCTTTGAGATTCATACAGGTAATTGTCCATCTTGCTTCCATGTTTTTAGCAACTATTTTATTAAGTACACTGATCTTTGTTCTTTCTCTTTCTGAAATTCCCATAACACAAATATGCCTTTGCCTAATGGTGTTTTGTAAGTATCATAGATTATCTGTATCATTTTTTATTCTTTCTTTTTTCCCTCTCCAATAGGGTAATTTTGAAAGATCTGTCTTCAGTTCAAAGATTCTTTCTTCTACTTGATTTAATCTGCTGTTGAAACTCTTTATTGAATTTTTATTCCTTTACTGAATTATTCAGCACCAATGTTTCCATTTGATTCTTTTTTATTATATCTCTGTTAAATTTTCATTTGGTCATGAGCTGTTTTCCTGATTTAATGGTATTGTTTATCTGAATTCTCTTTTATCTTGCTGAATTAAAGATTAGTATGTTGAATTCCTTTTCAGACAGTTCGCAAATTTTCTCTTCTTTAGAGCCAGTTAGTGGAGTTACTGTGTTTCTTTGCTGGCATCTGCTTCCTTTCTTCGTTCCTGTGTCCTGCATTCATGTCTCTGCCTCTGGAGGGACAAACTCCTCTTCCAAACATTACAGACTTGCATTTGTAGAAAAAGACTTGCTTGAAAACGTGTCTTTATGTGCCATTTGATCCTGGTTCCAAGTAGATGCAGGCTTTGTGCACCTTCTTGAACTGGATCCAGTCAACATCAGTGACAAGAGAGGAAAGCTCAGTGGCATAAGCTTTAGAAGTGTAGGCAGTGGAGGCAGTACTGACTGGTTCAAGAGAAAGAGGATTTTGGTATCCTTTTATTCTTGTCTTCCCCACAATGGAAAGAAAGATTTAGCCGACAGGATCATTCTTGGCATGACGTCTGACATAACCCAAAAGCAGCTATAGCAGCATTAAGTTCCAGGACTACAGGTCCAGAATGGCCATGAGGCCAGTGTCCTGGTCTCAGGGTTCCATTAAACAATTGTGGCACCCGGGTCTTGAAGTTCATTCAATCTGTGAAGCAGTGTTCCATGAGGATTACCCCCTGAGCCAAGCTCTGGGACTCTGGGGTCTTCCCCAGCAGATCAGACCTAGGAGTTCAGGTGGTGGCTGTCCCTCCAACTCTGGAGGACTGGGCACAACAGGGCTGCATCTTAGAAGAAAGGGTGCTCCAGAGATTCCCAGCTGGGGACTAGTTTCCTACTAGAGTTGGGGAACCAGAGGCATTATGGAACAATGGGAATTCAGGCCCTGTGTTACAACCTTGGTGTGGTGAATCTGAGCCCTAAGACTGTGATCCCAGGAGTAGCAGCAACAAACACACCAGGATCATGTGAGAGAAAGGAGCCTTTTCCCTCTGTTCTGATGTGGCCACCCTATGCTCTGTAGAGCTTCTGCTACTTGATGTACTCTGACACTCTGTTAGTTACTCACATCAGAACGTTTAACTGTTTATTCGTTGTTTTGACTGTGGGGAATCCAGCTTCAAGAGCCTCATTTTTATTATTTTTACAGACTGCATTTTGATTCATTGTACACAAATGGGGTACATCATTTCGTTTCTATGGTCGTGCACGATGTAGATTCATACCATTGGTGTAATCATACATGAACATAGGGTAATGATGTCTATCTCATTCCACCATTTTCATACCCCCCTTCCTCTCATTTCCCTCTCCATACAAAGTTGCTCCATTATTCTCTCACCCCTCCCCCACCTCCATTATATATCATCATCCATTTATCAGGGAAGACATTAAGAAGCAGTGTGGAGAACGCTCAGAAAACTTGAAATGAACCCACCTTTTGACCCAGTTATCCCACTCCTCGGTTTATACCCAAAGGACTTAAAATTAGCGAACTACAATGATGCAGCCACATCAATGTTTATAGCAGCTCAATTCACAATAGCTAGATTATGGAACCAACCTAGATGCCCTTCAACAGATTAATGGATAAAGAAACTGTGGTATATATACACAAGGGAATATTATTTAGCCATAAAGAATAATATTGTGGCATTTGCAGATATTATGGATGGAACTGGAGAATATCAAGCGCTTCTAATAGGCCATGCTGCTGATGTCACTCCCACACTGTACAGATATTTCAGAATATTCTATACATGCTAAATAAATACAATTCTCATTTTAAAATTTTAAAAAGTAAATTTTTAAAAGAAACTACAAGTCTGGGTGTAAAAAGAAGATTAAGAAGCTTCTTATTTTACAAAACCACTAACCTTTCTTTACTAATAAATGAACTAGGTAAACAAATAAATTTTAGAGTTTGATAATTAAAGTTAAAACTATTATATTTTCTTACTTAAAGTTCATACTATTCTATTTTCTTAATTAGTAGATTTCTTGACATTTGTTACTTAATTTTATAAAGAGCATACCCAAAAGTCCCATATTTTATAAAGAATAAATAAGACTTTCCTTTCCTGAAAGCCATAGTTAAGAGTAAATTTAAGCAATTGTGAAGGGATATTCTCCTGATAATTGTAGAGAGGTAGCTGCTATAATAATTTTCCATTGCTATATATATTAACATATATGGAATATTACCCTGTTAATTTATTTCTGAGGTGGGTTCAGTCAATGACATTTACATTTGTATGCATTATTGGATTCATTTGATTTCAATATTTTTATTCAGGTCATTCAATATTTATGAACAAAATTTGGTTTCAATTCTTATATTGCACTTATCTCATTTTGTTTTTAAAGTTATATCATATTCTATGTATTTGGTGATTGTTTTATCTTTTCTAGAACATTTTATGAATGGTTGTATTTATCTTATCCTGGATTTGTTAGGTAAGTATTTGTCTCAGCATGAGATTATAAGACATTGATTATTTTTCATATAATTAAAAGGAATACACAACAAGTTCCTTTATACATATGCCATGCATATATGGAAGTCTCATGCAGGAAGGAAACTTTCAGAAACAGTGCAGTGTTTCATGTTATTTAAAATAGATTTGGTATGCCCAATCCAAATCAGATTGTTTCATACAGCACAGAAGAGGAAAAAACTTTTTTCTTTCACTTTCAATTAAATTACCATACTTTCTTCCAGAATAATGAATTTATATTTTAAGGTATAGAAGAATGAGGTATACAGATTAAGTTAAAAAATACATATATATGTATAAGTATAAATATATATTTAATATATATAAAAACTTTCTCTACCTTGCTCAACGACATAACTTCCCTTTCTCCATGTTATGTAATTGTAATGTAGACCTCAAATAAGACAGAATTCATTCCCTTCCCTTTGTTCTCAAGCATTTTTGAGGATGTAGTTAACATTGTATAAGCTAAATGACAATGAAGATTAAGAATCTCTTTACGCAAAAAAATTGTATCATCTCTGCTAATGAAACATTCTCAATCTACTTTTTATGTGCTATCGTAACATTTGCATCTCTTTAAGCACTTGATCTTGAAAAAAACAGTGTACATTCTTCATACAAATAAAATATTACTTATTGAGATTTTTTTTTTCTTTTCTTTTCTTTTTTTTTTTTTTTTGGTACTTGAGATTGAATCTAGGAGCACTTTACCTCTGAGTTATATAGTTACAATCACAGACCTTTTATTTTGTATTTTGAGACAGTGTTTCTCTAAATTTCTGTGGGTCTTGCTAAGTTGATGAGGCTGACCTGGAACTTGATATCCTCTAGCCTCAGTCTCCCTGTTGCTGAGACTATAGGAATGCATCACAGGTCTGGCTACTTATCAGCATAATTTGAGTTTAAAGGTGTTAACTTGAGGTACTAAAGGAAACTGAAATTTTACTTTGAAAACAGACAAGAAGCAATTCTATTTTCAGCATCTGTCCCTGAACTGACTTCAGTTGTCTCTGTCCCCACATGCAGGACACAATTACATTACTTAGAAACTACATTAGCTCTAATCTCATTAATTCTATTAGACTAAATTATTTTATGCATTTTCTTTTAATTTCGAGTGCAGGATTCATCAAATTATCATGCTCTTTGGGAAGTCGGGATAGTAAGATTTGTCTTATGGCTATTCTCATAGTCTCAATGGGTCACTTTTGAGATCAAGGGATGGCCTAGTAATAAATATCGGCAGGAAAGGAGAACATAGATGTTTATTTTATGTTAACTTTAAAGTATAATATTGTTTCTGGTCTCCGTGAGTCACTTTTTTTACCAGTTTCTCATTGTGATAGATTATTTTGAAATATAAGTAAAATCATTTTTGAGTAGATAGAAAGTGAAATATGCTATTGATATTCTTATTTTTTTATTATATCTTAGTTTGTGGAATAAAAGTAGTCTTTCCTCATAAACTTGCCAATTGCTCTTCCTTTTTAGCTTCAGAGTAGATTATAAAGAACACACAGAATTTAATCTATGTTTACTGATAAAAAAGGGCTGTTCATTATATAGTTGAAGAGAGTCATAATGTGTGAGAAATAATTCATGATACATGAAAGACTTTATCATTCTTTGTTCTTATTTTTATATTCTAATTTTGGAAATAATTCTAAGTTAAAAAATGTCTTTCCTGAGTCTTTCAATTTCACACTTGCTTTTTTTCCCCTGAAGTTATAAATTTGTTAAGTCTGTAAGCTTTTTAAGTATGAAAGTTATCAATTGCTAAATATACCTGGAGCACAGGCAATATCATATCTGATTGTCCTCAATTAAATTCGGTTTCATCTGCCCCGTTGTGATACTCGTGGGAGGTCCTGATGCAGTCTTCAGTAGGTCTCTCTTGCTTTCTCTGTGACAAAGGAACCTGTCTCCACAAATTGAGGACAGTGCCAAGCTTCCTCACTTTTGCAGATTTCCCAAATCTGAATAGCACATCTGAAAACATGCCACAAGATCGTTCTTGTACTTCTGTGTTTGCCAGTTTGGGAAATACTCAGCAGGGTTCCTGAATGCCCTGGCTTCTACAAGTTTACCACCGCCTCCCCAGCCATGGATGGGAAAGTTCTTTGAACATTTTTTGTACTTACTGATGAACTGGCAGTTCATGACCATTTAGTCCCCTGGTATCAAACATCGCTTGGATGAAGACTGCTGCTTATCTTTTAAACTGATGATTTAAATCATTTTCTTCTTTATTTAGAAAATTCAACATAATAGCAACTTTTCTATTTGTTTCTATTTCATTCTCTCATTCTCTCTTTATCTCCCTTTCTCTCACACATGTGCACACACACACACACACACACACACGCATTAATCTGCAGAAATAATTTGAGGTCAGACCATAGGAGATAGTGCTTGGATGCATCCTGAAATAGCGTTATGGTTGGTACTTGAATTTTTTCATTCATGCTAATGAGCCTATACATTCAAAAATGCCATGTAATTTATCAATAGTTTTTCTAGCTACCTTGCAATTTTAAAAGTATCATCTTATTCTATTGTACTCCTAAATTTGTATATTATTATATGCTGAATAATGTAAATTCCTAATTTAAAAAGAATAGGAAGGGGGGTATGATAAATGATGGAGTGAGACAGACATCATTACCCTATGTACATGTATGATTACAGGAATGGTATGAATCTACATTGTGTACAACCATAGAAATGAAATGATGTACCCCATTTGTGTACAATGAATCAAAATACATCAAAATACAGTCTGTAAAAAATTAAAAGCTAAATAAAAAACACACAAAAAATATATGTTTACAAAATTACTCAGAACTTAAATATGAATACATACATATATACACATACATACATATATATATATATATATATAGTGCATCTCTAACTGATCAAATACTTCCTAAATTGAATGACTTTAATCCTAGAAATATGTCAAAACATTCTATATGTATATTATTGGAATGATGTTTGGTATTAATTTTTTTTTTTGTATCATGATAATAGGTTGTCATACCCTCAGAACCAAGATCCAGGACCTCAACATAGCTGCCCATCATTTATATTTCAGAGAAAAAAAGGAGGAGGTGTGGCAAGCCATTCATGACTAGCAGAATTAGGTTTGACTGAGCCATGGGACACAGAAGTCTGACTTCCAGGAATTGGCAGTCATGAGAGAATGTTTCAGATATCCTGAGGTATGTGACTTCTGTGCAGAATGACTCACCACCTGAGAAAATGCTAATCATGCTGGGATGACCTGCTAAAGCAAATGGCTTCCTTAACTCCACCCTATCCCTATCCTCACAGAAGTTACTCCTAGTTCCCCTTTACCTGTAAATATAAATAAAGGGAAGGTGGGCTTCCCCATCGTTGTTAGAAGTCAGATCTTAGAATGGCTCAATCCATCACACCCCCTTTGATTTAAAAAGATAATTGTCTCCCGTTGTTATTTTATTAAATGAGTTTCTTAGTGATTAATCTGTAGCCAGTTCTTCCCTCTGACAAAAAACTTTCCCTCACCCATGCTGGATGTGGGAAAAATCCGATAATATATAACTATTTATATGCATGTGTATAAACACACATATATATCCATGTGTGTATGTGCATATGTTCATACATATTACTAATTTATATCAAAAGTCTTAAGTCTTTACTGCTGATAGATCTAGAAATCAGGTAATCAGAATAAACCAAAATATAACAATACATTAAATAATTTCTGTTTTTATTCTCCTTCATTGTACACTTTATAACCTTTCTCAAGACTGACTCTCCTAAAAACATTAACCTATAATTTCCACACCCTGTGTAAATATCTCTGATGTTTCTCCTTGTCCCAAATAGGAGTTTTCAACATTGTTTTCATTTTCTCCCAGCAATAACTATGGCAAATTGTATGCCTCTGATATTATAGTTAAGATTATTTCCATGCAAAAAATAATTGCTGGCACTATATATGTTCATATACATATGAATATATAAATGTAATTAACTGCTTTTCCACTGCATATGTATATCATCATACAAGTGAATGGAAAGTATTGCCATTGGGCTAATTTTAAATAAATCTAATTAAAATTTTTGAAAACATAAATTGTCTCCACTTTAGAAATTAAATAATAGCAAATCACTTTCTTATATTAAAATGAGAATTTTTAGATTAAATAAATTAAATGTTCAAATTTTCATTATAAACCTGCAAAATTCATTGCTTATTTATTTCTTCACCTTTATTTTCAAGTATGCTTATTCTATAACATTCTTGTAAGACAGTTCTGCTCATAAAACACAGGACACTTTGTATGTACTATTCCCTCCTCACTTTTACTTCTCCCAGTCTTATCTCCTTTTACTTAACACTTTATAGCAAATATTTAACATGGTTCTGAGTTCATAAAACTCAGATCAATCAGATCAATCTCTTTGAAATCAAGTAGGACTATTTTGAAAATGTTTAAGTTTGTTAATATAATTTCTTTAAAATTATAAGTATAAATATACACACATGTACATCCCACAAATGTGTGAGATCACACATATGACAGACATGATCATGAACTCACTATAAAATGTGTATGCTTATCATATGAGGTCATGTTTTTCTTCAAACAGTTGAAATGACCTCAGTTCTTCAATAGGGAATTGTCCTAACCAACACATTTAACAGTTTACAGAGACATACCCTCTTATAATTTAACATGAGTTCACATTGAATTCAAATTTCACTTGCTCTGGCTACCTGGACTACCTGCTTCTGATCTCTTCTCACTGTGCTGAACACAACTGGACATACAATTCCATCACCGCTATCCATTCCAGAGAGAGAAAGACAGAGATAGAGACACAGAGTTAAGTAAAATATTACTTAATAGGCCAGTCTGTGTGCTCCAGATATTTTAGTCAGCTTTTTCCCTGCTAGGATTAACGGACTCAATCAGCACAATTATAGAGGAGGAAAAGTTTATTTGAGGGCCCACAGTTTCAGAGGTCTCAGTCCATGAGTGGCTGGCTCCATTCCTTGGTGCTCAAGGTGAGGGAGGGCATCATGGCAGAAGAGTGTGACAGAGGGAACCAGCTCACATGATGATTAGAAGCAGAGAGACTCTACTAGCTGAATGCAAATATGTACCCAAGACCACACTCCAATTCCCACCTCCTGCAACCACACCCTACCACTTCAGTTATGATCAGTTAATCCCTATCAGAGGATTAAATCACTGATTGGGTTAAGACTCTTACAACCCAATCATTTCTCCTCTGAACCTTCTTGCATGGTTTCACACATAAGGTTTTGGAGGACATCTCACATCCAAACCATAAACCAGACTACAACAAATTTTGAAGAAATTGAAACAGGACCTGAGATAAAATGTAGGCACCAAAGTTTGAGAAACAGTCAACGACCCTGCTCTTTGATGTTGTTCTGCCACTCTACCATCAGGAATTTTATTGACCTCTTTCCCCCTAGGATTCAGCTTTCTGTAATACAGTCTCTTTGTTCTGTGTTGTCTACTTTCTCTCTGCCCTTTGCTTCTTTCCTTTGCTTCTTAATTTCTCTTTATTCATTCTGTGGTTTCTTGACTATCTGTTTTTCATTATAACTTTTGGTAGACTGAATTGCACCCTCCCCCCAAGTTTACATGTCAAAAACCTAAATCTCAGTGTGACTACATTTGGAGAGAGCTTTTAGGAAGTAATTATGGTTAAACGATATTAAAACAGTTGGGTCCTCATTTAAAAGAAATGCTAGCCTTATGAGTAAAAGAAGAAAAATACCTCTCTCCTCAAGGTCCCCACCAGCCACATGCACAAAGAAAATGCCAGAGTGCGAAAACACAATAAGAATGTGCCAGTTACAAAAAGGATAAGAGCCCTAACTGGGAAACAAATAGCTGGCCTTATTTATTTATTTATTTATTTATTTATTTATTTATTTGGTGCTGCAGATATTACCCAGAAGTGCTTTACCACTAAGTTATATCACAGTTCTTTTTACTTATTGTTTTGAGACAGGGTCTCATGGAGACTAAGTCTCAAACTTATAATCTTCCTGTCTCAGCCTCCCCAGTTTCTGGGATTGTAGGCCTGAACTGCCACATCCCATATAGAAATCTTGATGTAGCTGACACTTCCAGCCTCCAGTTGTCAGGGAAATATATTCATGTTGTACAAGTCATGCGGTCTACAGTATTTTGCTATGGCAGTCAAAGTCAACAAATAGCCACAAATAGCCATTATGAAGCCCCTAAAAGTGTATTATTCATAATTTTTTTTTATAATATTGAGCCCAGGGGACAAAAAGCAGTGTGTGCAGATAATAAATAATTGGATCTGAAAGGGGAAATGGGGGTTGGTTCAAAAGGAAAGGAAATCAAATGCTAATACCTTGAGAGTCCTTCCCCTTTCTCCTCCACCCATTGCCAAGGTAACCTGCCCCCAGGGATTGTTTCTTCCTGCAAGGGGCTGTTAATGAATGTATCACGGGCTCCATCCTTCCCGCCCAGGATCCTTCCACCTTTTGGCCCACTTTTTGGTCAGGTAGACAAGATAAGGAGAGAAAGAGGATAGGAGAACAAAGGAAATGTAAAATGTGTAAAAGGGGCAAAACATCCCACTTGTTTGGATAACAACTCTAATCCCCTTCTTCCTACTTTTAGAAGTCTATCTCTGTTCTATTCTTTAAATAAAACTAGTTTTCTCTGCTTGCCTTGTCATTCCTTGAGTGTTCAATCTTCACATCTGGGAAAACAGAATTTGACCCTGATTGATTCTCTTTATCAATATTTCTTAACCTTTGTTCCATTTTCTCCCATTTTTCTCCCCCACCCCCCTTTTTTTTTCCACCTTCCAAAAAACTCATTCTACAAGAAAGGATTTGGTTCTTTGTTTGAATCTGTGCTGCCTATTAAGATGCCCTGAGCATCCTGGAATGGATGAGATTGGTAATAGTGGAAATGATCCAGTCCTGACTTGATTCAACCTATGGTCCAATGTCAAATTTATGAATTTCAATTTATTAGAATTTCTAAAGATAGTATCAATTTTAATAAACTGCTTTTTCTGTAATTTTATTATCTCCCTCTGCTTACATTTGCCATTAAAGTTACTTTTTTCAGCAAAAAGCAGAGTGTTTCTAGGCAATACAGTGTTTTAAATTATTTAGATTTAATACATTTTAGGTCTTAACCATAAATTATCTCTCCTTCTCCTCTTCTCCACCTTCTACCTCATCTTATATAGATCAATTTTTTGGCCAGGAAAGAAATCATCTTCATTCTTCTCACCTAATAAGTAACCAATACTAAGGTTTTGAAACTGTCTTTCTACCTTTTCTAGACAATATAGAGTAAGATCACTTTTATTTAAAAATAAAGTTCAAAATAAAGTTAAGTTATATATATCATCCTTAATACATCTGATAATATTACTTACAAATATCAATTGTTGCTTTGAGACTTTGGCTCCTCAGTAAAATTACAATTTGGATTTTAGTTTGGACAAGTCAACTCCATTTATTCTGATGAATTGAAACTTGTGCTCTTTGTATCAGAGTAAAATTATTAATGATATTCTTATAAATAATAAAAGATTATATAACCAAAAATTAAAGATTTTATTTTTTCATGAAAAAAATATTAATGGAGGTTCATTTTTCTCATTTTCATCTTAAACTAAAAACAAATCCAGGACACCAATAGTATTGATATTTTTATTTTTGTAATGTTCTAAGAATTATTGACATTAAATATGACTTTAGCAAATTATGAGAAACCACATATGCTTCAATATTAATATGTTTCTTGTCAGAATTCTGAATCAATTAATATATGGCATTTTTGTAACTGAGTTAAAAATCACTGATTATAAAGAAAATGTGAGGGTTTTCCATTAAAATAGTCATATATATAACTTCTGTTTAGATTTCTTTATAGTACTGGCAAATTGTGTAATATAACTAACTTGCCTGAATTAGCATCTATGAATTTATAAAATGAAATAATTTGACTACTTTATTGATTTTTTTTTCTGAGAACTAAATTTACAGTCACTGAATTGAATGTTTCTTTCCATAATACTTTTTATCTGTAATATAAAGCTGCTCCCCTGCCCTTTATGTTGCATCACAACCTAGTTTGTCAGTCTGAAAGCTGCTCTCCCCACCTTTTACACTGCAACCATTTCCCCGCTTCCCAACTACTTGTCAGTCTGTGAACATCCTAGTTAGCTATTGGTTCATCAGTCAGCTTGCAAGTATCCTTCTCCATTATTGGTCCCCTGTTAGCCTGGAGGAATTCAACTGCTTAAGGATAGCTTCCCCACCATCTTTTCTCTCTCCTACTCACTTTCTTTCGCTCTCCTCCTCACTTTTCCACTCTCTCTAGCAAGCACCCTTTCTCTTTTTCCTCTCATTTTTTTCTCTTACCCTGCAGGGAGAAAATTTGTTTGCTTAATAAACTCCCTTATGTGATTTCCCACGTCCAGTGTGGTTTCTGTGGGTTTCTTGCAATATCTTTTAGGTATTCAAAATAGAATAATCAAGATAATAGCCATTATGGTTTTTATAAATTTATTTTTATTGTAAATAAATGGGATACATATTGTTTCCATTCGTACATGAAGAAAAGGCATACCATTTGTGTAATCATACATTTACATAGGGTAATGTTGTTTGATTCATTCTGTTATTTTTCCTTCCCCCCACTCCTCCCACCCCTCTTTTCCCTCTATGCAATCCCTCCTTCCTCCATTCATGCCCCCTCCCACCCCCCCAATATGTGTCATCATCCGCTTATCAGTGAGATCACTCGTCCTTTGGTTTTTTGAAATCGGCTTATCTCATTTAGCATGATATTCTCCAATTTCATCCATTTGCCTGCAAATGCCATAATTTTACTATTCTTTATAGCTGAGTAATATTCCATTGTATATATATACCATGGTTTCTTTATCCATTCATCAATTGAAGGGCATCTAGGTTGGTTCCACAATCAGGCCATTGTGAATTGAGCAGCTATGAACATTGATGTGGCTGTATCTCTGTAGTATGCTGATTTTAAGTCATTTGGGTATAGGCCAAGGAGTGGGATAGCTGGGTCTAATGGTGGTTCCATTCCAAGCTTTCTGAGGAATCTCCATACTGCTTTCCAGAGTGGCTGCACGAATTTGCAACCCCACCAGCAATGTATGAGTGTACCTTTTTCCCCACATCCTCGCCAACACCTATTGTTGCTTATATTCTTCATAATCGCCATTTTAATTGGGGTGAGATGGAATTTTTGGGTAGTTTTGATTTGAATCTCTCTTATTACTAGAGATGTTGAACTTTTTTCATATATCTGTTGATTGCTTGCAGATCTTCTTCTGTGAAGTGTCTGTTCGTTCCTTAACCCCATTTGTTCATTGGATTATTTGTATTCTTGGTGTAGAGTTTTTTGAGTTCTTTATATATTCTGAAAATTAGTGCATTATCTGAGGTATGAGAGGCAAAAATTTTCTCCCACTCTGTAGGTTCTCTTTTCACATTGCTGATGGTTTCCTTTGCTGAGAGAAAGCTTTTTAGTTTGAATCTATCCCAGTTATTGATTCTTGCTTTTATTTCTTGTGCTATGGGAGTCCTGTTGAGGAACTCTGGTCCTAAACTGACATGTTGAAGATTTGGACCTACTTTTTCTTCTATAAGATGAAGGCTCTCTGGTCTGATTCCAAGATCCATGATCCATTTTGAGTTGAGTTTTGTGCAGGGTGAGAGATAGGGGTTTAGTTTCATTCTGTTGCATATGGATTTCCAGTTTTGCCAGCACCATTTGTTGAAGAGGCTATCATTTCTCCGTTGCATGTTTTTGGCACCTTTGTCTAGTATGAGAAAATTGTATTTATTTGGGTTTGTGTCTGTGGCCTCTATTCTGTACCATTGATCTACCTGTCTATTTTGGTACCAATACCAGGCCATTTTTGTTACTATTGCTTTGTAGTATAGTAGAGTTCTGGTATTGCGATACCCCGTTTCATTCTTCCCGCTAAGGATTGCTTTACCTATTCTGGGTTTCTTATTCTTCCAGATGAATTTCATGATTTCTTGCTCTATTTCTGTAAAGTATATCATTGGGATTTTAATTGAAATTGCATTGAATCTGTATAGCACTTTTGGTAGTATGGCCATTTTGACAATATTAATTCTGTCTATCCAACAACATGGGAAATCTTTCCATCTTCTAAGGTCTTCCTTAATTTCTTTCTTCAATGTTTTGTAGTTTTCATTGTAGAGATCTTTTACCTCTTTGGTTAGATTGATTCCCAAGTATTTTATTATTTTTGAGGCTATTGCAAATGGAGTTGTTTTCCTCATCTCCCTTTCAGAAGTTTCATCACTTGTGTATAAAAATACTTTAGATTTATGCATGTTGATTTTTTAGCCTGCCATTTTGCTGAATTCATTGACGAGGTCTAGAAGTTATCTGGAGGAGTTTTTTAGATCCTCTAAATAGAGAATCATGTCATCTGCAAATAGTGACAGCTTAAGTTCCTCTTTTCCTATTCATATCCCTTTAATTTCTTTAGTCTGTCTAATTGCTCTGGCTAGAGATTCGAGTACAATGTTGAATAGAAGTGGTGAAAGAGGACATCCCTCTCTTGTTCCCATTTTTAAAGGGAATGGTTTCAGTTTTTCTCCATTAAGAATGATGTTGGCCATGTGCTTAGCATAAATAGCCTTTACAATGTTCTTCCTACTATCCCTATTTTTTCTAGTGTTTTGAGCATGAAGTGGTATTGTATTTTGTCAAATGCTTTTTCTGCGTCAATTGAAATAACCATCTCATTCTTATCCTTAAGTCTATTGACATGATGGATTACGTTTATCGATTTACAGATGTTAAACCATCCTTGCATTCCAGGGATGAACCCCACTTGATCGTGGTGCACAATTTTTTTAATATGTTTTTGGATATGGTTTGCCAATATTTTGTTAAGGATCTTTGCATCTATATTCATCAAGGATATTGGTCTAAAATTTTCGTTCCTTGATGTATCTTTTCCTGGTTTGGGTATGAGGGTGATATTAGCTTCATAGAATGAGCTCGGCAGGGTACCCTCCTTTTCTATTTCCTGGAATACTTTGAGAAGTATTGGAATGAGTTCTTTGAAGGTCTTATAGAACTTGGCTGAGAATCCGTCTGGTACTGGGCTTTTCTTGGGTTTTAGGTTTTTAATGGCCTCTTCTATTTCATTTTTTGATATTGATCTGTTTAAATTGTGTATGTCCTCCTGGTTCAGTTTGGGAGGAGCATATGTCTCTAGAAATTTGTCAATGTCTTCAGTAGTTTCTGTTTTGTTGGAATACAGATTTTCAAAGTAGCTTCTCATTATGTTATATATCTCAGTGGTGTCTGTCGTGATATTTCCTTTTTCATCATGAAGTTTAGTAATTTGAGTTTTGTTCTCCTTCTCTTTGTTAGTGCGGATAAGGGTTTGTCTATTTTATTTACTTTTTTAAAGAACCAACTTTTTGTTTTGTCAATTTTTGAATTGTTTCTTTTGTTTCAATTTCATTGATTTCAGCTCTGATTTTAATTATTTCCTGTCTTCTACTACTTTTGCTGTTTTCTGTTCTTCTTTTTCTAGGACTTTGAGCCATAATGTTAGGTCATTTAGTTGTTGACTTTTCATTCTTTTCTGGAATGCACTCCATGCAATGAATTTTCCTCTTAGTACCGCTTTCATAGTGTCTCAGAGGTTTTGATATTTTGTATTGTTGTTCTCATTGACCTCTAAGAATTTTTTTTTATCTCCTCCCTGATGTTTTCTGTTATCCATGTTTCATTCAATAGCATATTATTTAGTCTCCAGGTGTTGGAGCAATTTCTTTTTTTTATTTTGTCATTGATTTCTACTCTCAGTCTATTATGATCTGATAGAACACAAGGCAGTATCTCTATTTTTTTGCATTTCCTAAGGGCTGCTTTGGGGCATAACATATGGTCTATTTTTGAGAACGTTCCCTGTGCTGCTGAGAAGAAAGTGAATCCAATCGTTGATGGATGGAATATTCTATATATATGTCTTTTAAGTCTAGGATATTGATTGTGTTATTGAGTTCTATGATTTCTTTGTTTGGTTTTTGTTTGGAAGATCTATCTAGTGGTGACAGTGGTGCATTAAAGTCACCCAGAATTATTGTGTTCTGTTCTATTTGATTCCTGAAATTGAGAAGGATTTTTTTTATATACAGGGATGCACTATTGTTTAGGGCATAAATATTTACTATCGTTATGTCTTCCTGATTTATGGTTCCCTTAAGCAGTATGAAATGTCTTTCTTTATACCTTCTGACTAACTTTGGCTTGAAGTCCACTTTTACTGATATAAGGATGGAAACCCCTGCTTTTTTACTGAGTCCATGTGCGTGGTAGGTTTTTTTCCATCCTTTCACCTTTAGTCTGTGAATGTCTTTTTCTATGAGATGAGTCTCTTACAGGCAGCATATTGTTAGGTCTTTCTTTTTAATCCATTCTGCCAGTCTATGTCTTTTGATTGATGAGTTTAGGCCATTAATGTTCAGGGTTATTATTGAGATATGATTTTTATTCCCAATCATTTAGCTTATTTTTGGTTTTTAAGTTTGACTTGGTTTCTCCTTTGAGTGGTTTTTCTCTAAGGTAGTTCCTCCATTTGCTGACCTCCATTGTTGTTTTTCATTTCCTCCTCATGGAATATTTTGTTGAGAACATTCTGCAGTGCAGGCTTTCTATTTGTAAATTCTTTTAACTTTTGTTTATCATGGAAGGATTTTATTTCATCTTCAAATCTGAAGGTTAGTTTTGCTGGGTATAGGATTCTTGGTTGGCAACCATGTTCTTTCAGAGCTTGAAATACGTTGTTCCAGGCCCTTCTAGCTTTTAGAGTCTGGGTTGAGAAGTCGGCTGCTATCCGTATTGGTCTCCCCCTATATGTAATCTGATGCTAATCTCTCGCGGCCTTCAAAATCCTATCTTTATTTTGAATGTTAGGCATTTTCATTTTAATGTGCCTTGGTGTGGATCTGTTGTGATTTTTTGCATTTGGCGTTCTGTAAGTCTCTTGTATTTGATTTTCCATTTCATTCTTCAGGTTTGGGAAATTTTCTGATATTATTTCATTGAATAGGTTGTTGATTCTTTTGGTTTGTATCTCTGTGCCTTCCTCAATCCCAATAATTCTTAAATTTGGTCTTTTCATGATGTCCCATAGTTCTTGGAGATTCTGTTCATGATTTCTTACCATCTTCTCTGTTTGGGCAACGCTTTCCACTGAGGTTTTTTTTTTGGTTTATTGTTTCCTTCATTCCTTCATTTCAAGGATTTCCATTTGGTTTTTTTGTTGTTTTTTTTTTTTTTTTTTTTTTTTTTTTTTTGAGAATCTCTATCACTTTGTTGAAATGGTCTTTTGCTTCCTGCAGTTGCTCTTTCAGCTTATTGGTATTATCATTCATTGCCTGCATTTGCTCTTTTATCTCATCCTTTGCTTTGTGAATCATCTTAATTATGTATAATCTGAAGTCCTTTTCTGACATTTCTTCTACCATACTGTCATTGGATTCTATTAATATAGAACCTAGATTTGTTTGGATCATTTTCTTCCCTTGTTTTTTCATGTTATTCATGTATCTTCCCCTTTAGCTGTGTAGATCTGGAGTATTGCAGATTTCCCCCTATAGGCTTATAGTGCCCTAATAGGTTTCCAAATCCCTTTCTTTAAGGGGAGATCAATATTAGCAGTGCCCAATTCAGACACTATGCAATCCTAGACCAAATAGCCCCTATGAGGACAATAACAAAATTGTCATAATAAACAGAATGAGTTCAAATATTATCTTCAGTAAAACAAACAGATTTGCAATAAGGTCTGCAGTTTCTAATGGAGGACAAAGAGGATGCAGAGGGAAGTAGAATGTAGCTGTTAATGGGATAAGAAAAGAATATACAGACTTTTTAGATAATAGAAAGGGTGAGAGTGTAATCAAAAGAAATTGGATGTTTGCATGCAAAAAGGGAGAAAGAGACTCTGAGGGAACAGGTAAACAAAAGGAAAAGAGGGCCAATAAAAGTAAAGAAATAAAAACTTGAAATTGTTCAATAAGGAGAAGAAAGAAAATCTATAGTATAACAGTCATATAGTAATCAAACATCCCAGTCTTCAGTAGCCTAATGCATGAGAGGTACCTGACAATGAGCTTCAAGTCTCCAGCAGGCTTCTCAGGATGGGATTTGCCCCACCTAAAGATCGGAGCTACGGCTTCCAGGATTATCCAAGATGGCCGCTCTGGCTTCCAAATGTGTTGAAAAATGGGGAGCTGTAGCTCAGGGTGTGGATGTGGTCAGCTGGAGGTCCTGGAGGTGGGGTGTGGTTGGTCAGGGGTCCTGGACATCGGTTGTGTTTGGTGTGGTTGCTGGATCCTGGAGGTCGGGTGCAATCAGTCAATCTGGGGGCCCGGTGGTGTGCGCAGTCAGTTAGTCTGGGGGTCCTGGCAGCAGGGAGCAACGAGTGGATGAGAGGGCCACAGAGGCAGGGAGTGATCGGTCGGGCTGAGGGATCCTGGAGACGGAGCTCAGTCAGTCCGACCATGGGTCCTGTGGGGCCTGGCTGTTGTCTCAAAATGGCGGCGGCAGCAATGTGTAATCGAACCTGCAGGTACTGTGACAGTGAACTTCCAGGCAACAGCAGGCAGCAGGTGCCCCACTGGCGGTCGGCGATCAGTTTGCTGACTGTTGTCAGAGGATCGGGAGGTGAACCTCGTGTGTTGGGTGATGGATAGGTGTAAGGCAGGTGAAGGACAGGCGAGAGGAGGCAAATGACAGATGATAGGCACCTGACAGTGAGCAATCTGCACTCAAAAAGCACATCTATATGCTGTCAGACTGCAAGTGATCGCAGCAGACAAATGGGGTAAACAGCAGGGGATCGATAAGCAGCAAAAACTGCTTCACCAAGAAACAGATATCCTCTGCTTGGAAACCGGAGTTATGGAGTGACAAGGAATGCAGCCTCCCTCAAGTCCACCATCTTGAACCTCCCCACCATTATGTTTTTTAATGGTTTTTGCTATCAGTACAAATAAAATAGTCATTTCAAATACAAATATAAGAAATACAGACAGAATTGATTTTATCATCTATCCTTGTTGGTTCTTGGTAGATTAAAAGGTAAAGTTTATACTCCTTTTCTTAGAATACAAGATAGTTCAAAACCTGGACACATTCTGCTTTTGAAAACACTCAGCCCCTAACAATCCTGCCTACTTCAAATCTCTCTACATTATTAACAATAAATGTCTCAAAAGAATAAAAAAGGAAAATTCATGAAAATAGAAGGGAGTAGAGTAGAAGTGGAGGACCAAGGAGAAGGGAGATGGGATGGAAAGGGAAAAACCTGGGAAATGCAGTCGACCAAATTATGTAATGTACATGTTTGAATGTGTTTGAATGTATTCCAATTTTTTTAAGAAGTAAGAATTTTTATTGTCCAAACAAGAGATCATAAGAGAAGGCAAAAATGAATTGGTCATTCAGATCATTTTAGACTCCAGGGTTTCTCTACAAGAAGAGAAGTCACTTCCGGTAGTCTTGAAGGTGACAGACAGATGTTAATAAGGAACATGGTCCAGATTCTACAGATTAGCAAAGCTTTTCAGAAGAGCTCATCCAGAGGCTGGTTTCAGAGGTCTCAGTCCATAGATAGCTAACTCCACTGCTCTGGGTCCAAGATGAGGCAGCATGGCATAGATGAAGGTCCCAGTGAAGGAATACTGCTCAGCTCCTAGCGAATCTGAAGTCCATTCCAATTTTTTATTTATCTATAATAAACCAATTAAACAAAATAAATAAGTAGAAGGGTAGAAAATAGAGGAAAGTGTTCAGGAGGAGAAGGAAGGGAGGGAGAAGAGTAGAGCTGGAGTCAAAATGGATAAAACTATGTTATATGTGTTTATGAATATGTCAAAATGAACTCCACTCTTATGTGTAACATATGCACTAAAAAATAAAAATTTTTTAAAATGTCCTGGTCTATCCCTTTACACGCACTATTTTATTCCCCATAAGCACTTTTCTTAAAAAAAAAACTACTTAGTCTCTAAGAACATTCTTGTTGACACTTTGCTCCTTTTCCTAGTTTGTTTATTCTTTGCTACTCACAAAAGCATTGTTTGATACCTCAATACTAGTACCAAGCATCAGGCATTATGAGATGTCTATTTAGATATCTAAATAGCTTGATAGTAGAAGCAGAGCTTGTAGTATCTCAAAGGAAACGGGACTTTCTTACCAACACTGTTCAAAGTGCAATTCTTTTAGAATAATTCAGCATATGTGATCTCTACCACCCTACCATGACTTTTATGATTGTCATTATCATTTACTAATTATCTTTCTATTGTCCAATGACTGGCAACAAACCTGTATCAGGTTAAATTAATAGTATCCATTCATAGATTTATATCTTGATTTTTAAGGAATGAAAGATGAAGTATATAGTGAAAACTGTCCTTTAGCAAATCAGGGAAAATTAAAGGCATACGTTGAAAGAACACTAGTGAGTAGCTTAGTCATACACTGCACCAAGTGAGTATATTGGGTCCAAGAGGCAGTGGGGTAAGAGTAGGTGATGAAATAGATTTTGGAATGCTCTTGGAAATAATTATAGAAGAATTTTCCCTGCTCAGCAACGATCCAAGAATTTTAACCAATTCTTTTCCAAAAAGAAGTACAGTAACTTTCAAGGATAGTTCATTATTAGTCTCTTAAGGTTATTTTCACACTGCATTATGTAATCAATGACTATTTAGAAACCACTGATACAGATTGATCTCATAAAAATAGAATGACTATGGCTTTCTCAAAACTTTTATGGTAAAGGAGTTTTCATGTGCATTATAATTACATAAAACAGTCAATCAATATGAATAATAGCCATAGTTTCTTATATGGAAAAAAACAGTTTTATTAGGAATTGTTTTGGTACCACTTGATTTGAAAAGAAACAACAGAAATAACTTGCATTTTAAAGAGAAAAATGAATAACTTGGAAAGTCATATAAATTTAAATTAGATAAGATTGCCAGTCCTTTTAACAGAACAGAAAATGCTAGATGTCAATAATCTACTCTCTCATTTCTCTGCTTGAATTTCATGATTTCTTCCAACCACTCTTCAAATCTTGTGGATATGATCTTGATTTTGTTTCAATTCTAAATTTATTAAGTCAGTATAAAAATACATTTTGTTGGTTTACTATTCGATACTTAACTATCTGAATAACAGTTTATACAGACATATCTACATGATAGACAAATGTATTTTTAAAAGATAATATCTAAATTATGGAACACACAGTATAATGTGACTATGCTGAATGCTCTCTATTGGCACATCCACATCATTCTCCCCTCTTGTTTCCTCCTGAGGTTTACCCCATACAACTGAACTTTATGAGCTGTCACAAAGCCTCTCACTGCCTTCTGAATGCGAGTCTGCCCCTGTGAGCAGGGATAGGAGATTCCAGTCAGTAGAATGAGCACACAGTAGTTCCCCTCCCAGTTCTGTAAATAGTATATTTTTTTTCACAAACATATGGATGTGTGCAGCAATTTCCTAATGATAATGGTGTGCTAAAATTGTACCAAATTTTTATATTAGCTCATTCAAAGGTGTCAAATGTAAAATAAATCTCTTAAGATTTCATCTCTTCTTTGACACAGATATGTTTAAATGATTAAGAATATACAAATTTATTGTATTGGAATACAATTGTTAAAATTTTACACATTTCGGAAAAAATAATTAGAAGTAAATCAGCATTTGCATTGTTATATTGCATCGTGAATAAGTAAAGTTCTTTTAGGTCATACCATTTAACAATTGACCATCAGTGTGTTGTCATACCTTTGTATAAATACATCATAGACAAAATGAGCTCAAAATTTTCCCTCCAAACTCATAGTTATATCTATAATTTTTAAAGAAATACCATTAAATTGGTGTCTCTCCATTTTTTAACACTGTGTTCTTTAAAATGCAGATTCAGTTTGATTAGTTTACATAATCAAATTGCCACCTTGGTTCTTAAAAAAATATTCTTACATATGTTACTATTCCTGATTGTGATGAGCATTTTTTCACTTTTCTTTATCTTCCTCCACTTAATTCTCCTTGGATTATATAGTTTTGAACCCACATTTTATCCTCTACCCTGAATCACACAACTTATTGGCTGCCTAGTCTTTATCATGTCCAGTTTGCCAATATCTCCCTGATATCCACAGTCTTCAATTAGCTGTCTGGCTCTTACTTTACATCTCCTATTTCCTGTCCTTCTGTGCCCTGTTCTGATTCTGATAACAGTTAATATTTTTAATAAAAAACTTAGATTATATTTGGTTAGAATGAGAAGAAAATGGAAGCAAACATTATGATCAAAAATTACTGCTTAGTTAGGAAGATTGGCTTCAAGAAAAAAACAGGAAATACTAGCTTCAAAGAGTTTCTACTAAATTTAAAAGATTAAAATAAGATTTAAAAGAATGGTATATTTTTTAAAGTAATAGATATTAATAGGTATATGTTCATGTTTTCAGACAGAGAAATTGGAATCATTTTATAATAAAAAATAATAATTTTAATAAGGAAAATGATTTTGTATAATATAGAAGGATCAAAGAATTAATATATTTAAATATTGACCACTTAGCATAATTTTCACAAAAACAACATATCATTGTGTAGAAAAATGTAGATGATTAAATGAATACACCATTGAATAATACAATAGCTTTTTACCAACTAAAGATCCCAAAATTTTAGGTATGAATTCAGAACACCAGTTATTCCTTACTTTCCTCTTGAAGTACCTAACCTAATATATGGGTATCTGTTTGTGAATATGTTTATTTTCAGAAAGCATGCTTTTATCTTAAAATTTTAAGATGCTTATTAATTAGGTCATGTATTCTAGTTTCAAGATAAAACATTCACAGTAAGTTTTCATATTTCCATTTTATCACCTACTTTGCCAGTTTTACTTTTGTTGTTGTTGATGATAATGATAATGTTGTTGAGTTTGAGTTCTATGTTTCCTTTCATGTCTTTGTACAATTTTTAGGAGAAAATACATGATTAATTCTATGCAGAAAACTTGATGAGTTGTAAATCTTATACATGTTTATGACTACAAAATGTATTCATTGCTCTAAAACATGAGTAAAAGACTGACTACATGGAAATCTAGGAATAATCTAATTTTTATTCTAAACATTATAAATCATTCTTGTTACAGACCATAGGACATTTGCTTATTTGATTCTTCACTACATATTCATTTGTAAGATTGTTGTCTTTCTCCCACTTCTCTCCTGCTTCCTTCAAGAGACTTATCTCCTAGAAAAAGATACCCACAGACTAACAGTGAAAGGATGGGAAAAAACATACCACGCACATGGACTCAGTAAAGAAGCAGGGGTATCCATTCTTATGTCAGATAAAGCAGACTTCAAGTCAAAATTAGAAGGGATAAAGACATTTCATACTATTTAAAGGAAGCATAAATCAGCAAGACATAACAATCGTAATTATTTTTTGCCCCAAACAATGGCTTATCCATGCACATCAAACAAATCCTTCTCAATTCCAGGAATCAAATAGACCACAACACAATAATACTAGGTTACTTAAACACAGCTCTCACACCACTGGACAGATCTTCCAAACAAAAATTGAACAAAGAAACCATAGATCTCAATAACACAATGATAATTTAGACTTTATGGACATATATAGAATATTCCATCCATCAATGAGTGAATACACTTTCTTCTCAGCAGCACATGGATCCTTCTCTAAAATAGACCATATTTTATGCCACAAAGCTACTCTGTAAATACAAAAAGATAGAGATACTACCTTGTATTCTATCAGATCATAATGGAATAAAATTAGAAATCAATGACAAAATAAAAAAAAGAAACTACTCCAACAACTGGAGATTAAATAATATGCTATTGAATGATGCATAGATAAAAGAAGGCATCAAGGGAGAAATTTAAAAAATTCTTAGAGGTAATCTAGAACAAAGATACAACATATCAAAATTTCTGGGACACTCTGAAAGTAGTACTAAGAGGAAAATTCATTGCATGGAGTGCATTAATAAAAGAAGGAAAAGTCAACAAATAAATGACCTAACACTACAACTCAAAGGCCTAGATAAAGAAGAACAGATCAACACCACAAGTAGTAGAAGACAGGAAATAGTTAAAATCAGAGCTGAAATCAATGAAATTGAAACAAAAGAAACAATCAAAAAAATCAACAAAATAAAAGTCAGTTCTTTGAAAAAATAAACAAAATTGATAAACTCTTAGCCACACTAACAAAGAGAAGGATAGAGAAAACTCAAATTACTAAAATTTGGGATGAAAAAGTGAATATTATGATGGACACTATTGAAATACAAAACATAATTGGAAGCTATTTTGAAAATCTATACTCCAACAAAATAGAAAATCTCAAAGATATCAACAGGTTTCTAGAGACATATGATCCACCAAAACTGAATCAGGAGAACCTACACAATTTAAATAGATCAATTTCAAGCAATGAAATAGAAGAAGTCATCAAAATCCTACCAACAAAGAAAAGTCCAGGACCAGATGGATTCTCAGCCGAGTTCTACAAGACCTTCAAAGAAGAGCTCATTCAAATACTCCTCAAAGAATTCCATGAAATAGAAGAGGAGGGGACCCTTCCAAACTCATTCTATGAAGCTAATATTACCATGACACCAAAACCAGACAAAGATGTATCAAGGAAAGAAAATTTCAGATCAATATCCCTAATAAACATAAATGCAAAAATTCTTAACAAAACTTTAGCAAATCACATACAAAAACATATTAAAAAGATAGTGCACCATGATCAAGTGGGTTTCATCCCTGGGATGTAAGGTTTGTTCAACATCTGGAAATCAATAAATGTAATTCACCATATCAACAGACTTAAAGTTAAGAATCACATGGTTATTTTGATAGATGCAGAAAAAACATTTGATAAAATACAGCACTCCTTCATGCTCAAAACACTAGAAAAATTAGGGATATTAGGAATATACCTCAACATTGTAAAGGCTATCTGTGCTAAGTCCACAGACAACATCATTCTAAATAGTGTAAAACTGAAAGCATTCCCCCTAAAAACTGGAATAAGGCAGTGCCCTCTTTCACCACTTCTTTTCAACATCATCCTTGAAACTCTAGCCAGAGCAATTAAACACACCAAAGAAATTAAAGGGATATGAATAGGAAAAGAAGAACTCAAACTATCCCTATTTGCAGAATTCAAGATTCCTGTCATTCTTTTGCTCAAAGAAATTTTTCCAAAATAAATTATTTTCACTGCTTTCTCATCTATGACTTTGTTTACATTAAAAAATTCTTTAAGTTAGACATTAGATTTTTTGAGGACTTATTATCTCTCCATTTGTGAGTCTAAGGTCAATAACCCAGTTTTCTTTACCTCCTCTTCTGTGGGGATACAGAAAGGACACCACTGTTATGTACCAGAGAGGGAAGTGCGACATCACATCTGCTCACATCCTTAGCAGACATCCCAGAATTTTACCTACATGAAAGAGTATCTGGGGAATGTGTCCTTCAGTTGGACAACAAGGTAGCCTGCTAAATTTCATTACTACAAAGAATGGACAAAAAAATAGAATGAATAATGAACAATCTTCCACATTTGGTAATCCTAGAAAATTCATTTACATTGATAGTTTCAACAAAGATATGAGTTGAAATTGTCACATGCCTTAAAGGACAGAATAGTGCAATGGAGTTGGGATATGAATTATCTGCATTTGAATCCTATTCTACCAATAAATACTGCATTAAAAGTGGGCAAGTTACTTTTCTTCTCTGTACTTCTTCCTAACACATAGGATGCATCAAGAAATTGCTCAAATCGCTTTTACCTTTTCTTACCCTTCTTTTCATTCTTATTAACTACCTCTGTTTTTAAAACAACAACCTACATTTGAATGCTGATATAAATTAGTTGGTCTTTTTGATCAAATGACATTGTACCCCATAGCAGGAGATTATTTTAGTTAAATGATAAGTAGAAATCTACTGTCTTATAGAAATATTTTTATTATCTCCATGAAGGATAAACAATTTATGTGTCAGTGTAATGGAAATCCAAAATTAGATTTTATTTCTCCATAAATAGCTGTTTTTTATTATTAATTTAAATGTTATTTTCAAATGTAACTTTGACTTTCCTAAATATTGATTTTCAATAAATTATGACAGCTATCTTATTTATTGATTTCTCATTTTTGGCTTATATAAATGGCAATACCATTAGACACAAAAAGTTAAAATCTTCCAATATGAAGAATATTCCTTTTGATGTAGCACAAATGAATAAATCATGTTTTCAATATCCACAATAACAAGGATATTGTGTTAATAATATCTGTAAAGAAACTTCTTATATCTTTGACCTTGATCAAGCTGAATATTCGATTTTATCAGTTTTCAAATGGAGAAATTCATTTTCAAACATCTTTGAACCTATATAAGTTGCTTAATTTCTCGAACTACCTTCTATCTATCAATACTTGGAGAATTATTTTTTCCCTTCATTTTCCTGCAAATTTATCATTTTTTTATCTTTATGATATCACACAGGTAAAGAGTTATAATAGAATTTTTATTATTTGTCTATGTGAATTATAAGTATGATTCTTGATGTTGTCATTCTCAAATGAATCATCTGAATAATCAACAGAAAAAAATTCCAGTAACCAAAATTTGAATATGCATTCCTATATAAAAAAGTGACATAGTAAATATTTAAGACCAGAAAACCTTTGTCACTCTAGTTTTATATTTCCTTAAACTATATTGCATTAGCAAAATCAAAATGTCTGAGAAGATCCAAAAATAACTCACCATTCATTCTTTCTTTTTGGTTTCACTTATACTATGTTCTTTGCCATCAGTGAACTAAGCTTCAAGACATAATTTTTGCCTTATTAAAAAGAAAAAAAAAACTTATTCATGAATAAGTGAACAGTTTTTAGAAAGGTAACCAAAAAGATTGCTTAGATATTCTTTTATCTCTGGAATTCTTTGGGAAAAATCATAGCATGTAATTTCAAGTAAATGGTGATCATAAATCAAATGTCTCTATTAAGTAAATTAACAGTTTCATAGAATCTCTCATTATTCCCTTCCATTTCCCCTTAATTATTAGCATATATGAAGTGCTTCTGTTTTGCAGACGTAGGGGAATAACTTTATGACTCTCTTCTGTTGGAGGATAGGTTGTTGGAAAGTGGGCTTTGAAAGTGAACCAGAAGCTCTCAAGAAATTGAGTAATTTGAGAAAAAAAATGGGTCTTCATAGGAGCCTTTAAGCATAAAAGCAGAACAGTAACTCGAATGTTGGCCCTCAAAATGAGATACCCATGTTCCATCAACCAGAATGTTTGAATGGGATGATATTTGGAGAAAGGGTTTGCAAATGTAATTAAAAATATAAAAATAAGATCATTCTGGATTATTTAGGCAGGCCCTAAATCTAATAACAATGTTAAGCAAGTACTCTAGCCCTGAGTTACCTCCCCAGCCCTTGATGATGATGATGATGATGGTGATTACTTTATTTTCAAACTAGATCCACTAACTTACCCAGGCTGCCTCAAATTTGCATTCCTCCTTACTCAGTCCTTAGAGTAACCAATGACAATGTTTTTATAGGGAACCTGCAGAGAGATGTGCTTACACACAGAAGGCCATGTGAAGATGACGGTTTATATATTGAATTACACAGTCACAAGTCAAGGTAGCCTTAAAGCCACTGGAAACTTTAAGAAGCAAAAAAGGATTCTCTCATAAAGTTTCTCAGAGAACAGGGTCTTGCCAACACCCTGATTTTAGACGTTTGTCTGTTGGGACTAATGACACATTAACTAATTCAGGCTGACACCTTACTCCCTGACGAGTGAGCAAGATCAAGGCCTCAAAGGCGATTTCATTAAAGGCGATTTCAATAGTCAATGACAATAAATCGAACCGCCGTCAGGGATTGGTTAACAACAGTTCCGCGAATGTGATCAGCTCATGCTTGCCATATAGTACTATGGGACTGTTGCCTGCGTGAACCCCACTGCCTTGCTGACCTTTAAGCTGATTGGTTCCCGACTAGCCCCCACCCTACATAAAAACTGTGTGATTTCCTCAATAAACGAGATTCCTGCTGTGCCTCCTGAGCTGACAGACCTCCCGGCTCTGGTGTGTTTCCTTCCCGCCCGACACTCATCATCCTGCTTGGCCCAGTATTCTCCTCAGGCGGGCCCTGAGGAGGTATATCAGACCTTGTTGCCCGACAGGGAGCAACATTTGTCCTCCTCCAGAAATGGAAGATAAATTTATGTTGTTTGTGAAAATGTGTTATAGCAGAACTAGAAAATTAGCACAACACAAGTGAATTTTTTCCTAAAGGTCCTAATGTCATATTCTAAATGAGCATAAGTATAAGCAGTGAGCAAGTTGGCTTTAACTGATTTCTGAGCTTGACTAAATTTTACAACTGACTCTAAGCCCCTGACCTTCCTTTTCTTAGTATTTACTTTAGAGGATGTGTAATTATAAATGCTGTCTTTTCCCTATGAGATGTACTTGCAAATCTTCTTAAAAGATTCTTGCTTATAAGAATCTGGGATTGTCTTTCTCAGGGACCTAGGAGCCCTATCTTTGAAATGTAACTATCAAAGAAGATAGCCCCCAATAGCCTCTCAGTCTTCGTGAGGGTAGATGTTCAATGAATGGGGTAGACAGTGGCATGCTCCATTTGGGAAACAATCCCATGTCATAAAGTTATAAGAAGTTTAATTTTCTTAGGGAAATAAAAAAGACAATTAGCAAACACAGTAACCCTAACAACCTCTAGTACTTTTCTACTAGCGCAACCCAAACTAACATTTCTGTTGTCCTTTGTTTCAGCAAAATTGAGTTCAAACTGAATTCTGACCACTCTCTCATACTGCAATAGCATTGAATAATTTTTCTGACCTGTTTAACTTTTTTCAAGTGCAACTTTCGCTTCCACAGCAGGAAGACTGGTACTTATTCCATTACCATATCTGACTACAAATACCTTAAGGATATTAAGAACCCTGGGACTTCACACCAAAAGCCTTTTCCAGCCTTTGAGGGAGAAAAAAAAAATCCAAATAAGCTTCTGGGACTTCAGTGAAATATGAGAGGCTTGATATTACTCTGCCTGTAGCAAAACTCATCATTTAAAATGGACAAGGCCAGAGCTACAAATGAGGAAAAAGTACAAGCTGTGGCATCTAGAGAACATAGTGGGAAACCAGTAAGTACTGTGCAGTTAAGGAACCTAAGCTTGTCTGTACCTGTGCTGTCTGCTGGCAGAGAAAGGAAACTCAGAGCTGATTGATGAAAAAGGGGACGTGACTTAAAACTTGGACTGGGTTCACAGCAACATTCCTACATACTCTCTGTCTTTGTATGATGTCCACTTTAAACTGATGTCAGTTCATTGGAGCTCTACTTTAATGCACAGCCAAGAAAAAAGTAGATAATATCCCCTGTCAGGAAGTTTTATCTCACTCAACCTAAAAACCTGACAAAGAATCATGCTTAAATCCTTACTCTGATTTTCCCATTGAATTTACTGTATCATAAAACAAGACTCTGGATATGAAATTAGTTTCCCTTTATTATGGAATTTAGGATAAGAATATTGGGAGAAACCTAAAAGCAAAATTACTTTTATTTTATTTTTTTACCAGAATAAATCACAGATGTAGTAAAAGGACAAATATAGCAGGTTCTCGCTTTCAATAATATTAAATAGGTGGGAAGTGTAACTCAGTGGAAGAGTGCTGGCCTAACATGCATGAAGCTCTGGGTTCAGTTCCCAGTACTGAAAAAAATACAAAGAAATAAAAACAAAGAGCTTTCTCATACATTGTTTTCTTTAAAAGACAAATAAAATGATTAAACTGCTAGAGATTTTGTTAACTAGGTATTATTTTTATGGTCTCAGGAAAGCCATAATACTAGAGAAATTCAGAAAGCAAACAAAGTCAATGATTATGGAAACGGTCAGTAAATGGACCATAGTTTTAGAAAATTATCTAATGAAATGATCTGTTCCTGAAATCTCCCAGATTGGTTGAGGGGAAGGAAGCATAAGAGGTTCTTATGAAGAGGTTCCAACAGGGACCACATAGGAGTCTATCAATTAGCATGCTGTGTAAACACCTTTCCAAATGCTACTTACAATACATTGCCTACTATTTTCAATTTTAGTTCTTTATTGTTGACCAGAAATGTGGTAAACCCTCTATATCGACTTAAGGATAGAATTATCTGCATGTGATATTTTGTTGTTGTTGCTCTTTTTTAGTTATCTAAAATCCTTGATACTCAAAACATAATCCATGGACAAATAGCATCAACATCACCCAGAAAATTTTTGGTAAAACAGTCTTAAGCCCTTTACCCAACCTCCTGAGGTTGCATATTAATTTAGCCCTTTGGTAATTTGTACTTACATTATTTTTTTTAATTTTTAAATTATTTTTATATGTTCTAATTTATTGTACCTTACAGTAGAATGCATTTATACATTTTGATAGACCATACATAAATGGAGTGCAATCTTTCATTTTTCTGATTGTAACTATTGTAGGATCAAGCAGAACTATACTAGAAATGTTTAATGGATTTCATTTCTTGGTTTTCCTAATTCAAAATTTACAGCATTTTTGGAAGTAAAATTTCCTTTAACGTATGTATTTCCCTATGAGAACTGCATAACTTATAAGCAACTTCATTATAGTATAGCACCATATTTATATCCCTAATAATCCACTAGTTGGGGCTTGATAGTCTGCCAAACAATGACTTAAACATAAGGTGTATATCCTAATTTTACCTCCCTCCAAACACTGCTTTTCATATCATATTTTAATTAAAAAACACAGAGTAAAACTTGTAAAGTCTTGGTGAAGATCCCCATCTCTGGAAGCTGAACAGCTGTTTGTCTCCTGATAGGGCTATGATAGATGAGCTTCAGTCAGATTAGTATTCTGCAACGACCCTACAGGTGTTAATGCTTTGATTTCAAGTTTACTTGTCAAACTCAGATTCATTTTTTCTAAAACAAATGCAGTATCAATCTTATATATGATACCGTTATTAACTGCAACATTACTTATTAAAATTTACTACTCTGATGCTCACAGATTATATATCATTAGTTATGAAAGGTGGGTTTGAACATTGATCTCATATAGGTCTACTCTGACAAGTTTCTAATTGCATAATGATTTACATTGATATCATACTATGAAAATATCAAAATTACCCAAAGGTAATTCAGTTCAGAGACCCAACCACTACTGTACACACACATACACATATACACACACCCTTTAAAATTTAGCTTCAAATCAAACTGTATGTTTAACTTATTCATTTGGTAAGGTACAAACACACTATGTGAGCTATTTTGAAAAACTGGAATTAAAGTTAGGGCACTTCTGGATTTAAGCAATAATATTTCTACTTGAAGAATACAAAGAAAATATAAAGGAAAAATTGAGTGGTAGAAAACTTTTCAGATAGACCATGCTTTCTTTTACAAGTTTAATAATAAAAATAATTTACTGAGTGTTAACTATGTCTTTAAGCCTGGGAAGAAATATAAAGAAGTTTCTATTTCAACCTTAAGATATATATATTTTTTTCACTTTTATGATTTTTCTGATATTTCATAGTTGCCAACTACTGTGAAACTTAAAAGATGACAAGCATTTTACAGTTGATATCTACCTTGATACATACAAGAATGCTAAGACTCCATATTAAGACTGCCACCAGAATGTATTCTGAATTCAGTCTTTTCCAGTGTGATCCTAGTCCACACAGTCAGTCTTTCACCCAGACTACATGATTACCCTGAATCCATCTCCTATCTAAACCTTCAAACCAAGGTACTTTCTTAAGTTTTTCAGTTAAATTGTATTAAGTAATAACACTGCTGAAAATATTTCAAGAGCTTCTAGTAACACTTGGAATAAAATTTAAATTATTTCCATGACTTAGAGCCATAAAATTTAATAATTATTCTACAGTTTTCCCCTTCTTCTTTTTCCCCGTTTCTTCAGTTAAAACCCACAATCCTTCTTTTCATTCAGTAGCCTTTGTTTTGTTCAAATTTGGTGTATTTCCTCTCCTTGCTTGATGTGATCTAAATGTTTGTGTCTGCCAAATGTCATTTGTTGAAATCCTAAAAATCAACTGATGGCATTAACAGGTAACACCTTTGGGAGTAATTAGTTCATGAGAGTGGAGCTCTCATAATGGGATTAGTGACCTTATTTAAGAGGCTACCCAGCTGCCTGCCCTTCCTTCATGTGAGAATGCAGCAGAAAGTCCCATCTTTGAACCAGAAAACACAGGTCCTCACCAGACAGCAAATCTGCCAGTGCCTTTGTTTGGATGTACCAACCACTGGAACTAGGAAAATTAAACTGCACTGTTTGTGAGTTACTTAGTGTATGGTTTTGTTATAGCATACCAAATTACCTAAGACATACTTTCATGACTCACTCCTACATTTCCACTCACAAAAGATCTCTTTAGAAAGGCTTGATTGCTTTATTCATCTACTTTAAAATATGTCCAACCAATCTGAAACTCTTTTTTTTTCTCTCAAGCACATGCCTACTAAAATTGTATTATATATTTTATTAAATTATGGTTATTTTCTATTTACCTAGAATGTAGTGTGAGGACAGGATTTTTCCCCCCTAGGATCATAGGTCTGTCTTTCCATTTATAAATAATTGTTATTAACACTGTGCAATTCATAAATATAGAACACAATTTCAATTAGCAGGAATGCTCTTAAGAAAACTAAAGCAAAGTAAAGGGTTTAACATTGGTGGGGAATAGTTTAAAAGGTCATTTTTGAAGAGAAGACATTTGAATTAAAACCATAATGAATCGTAGGAGAGAAACCTGAAGGTAAATTTGGACCAGAATGATCAATGTCTTAATCTAATTAGGCGGCAACGAAAAAATACCATAGACGGGGTAGTAGAATTTATTTCTCATGGTTCTGGAGACTAGTAACTCTCCCCCCCAAAACACTGACACATTTGATACCTGGTGAGGGTCTTGGTTTTCTGGTTCAAAGACACTGCATTCTGCTGTGTTTTTGCATGGTTGAAGGGACAAGATAGCTCTCTACCGCCTTTTATAAGGCCACTAATTCCATTTATAAAGTCTCCACCCCTCCTGAACAAATTCTTCCCAAAGAAATCACCTCTTGCTACCATGTCTTGATGATTAGGATTATGATATATGGACATATATGTCAGGAACTTCTGGGCAATATTTACTGAATGCCTAACAAGATTTACTTGATATGACCATTCAACTCAATTTGCTTATCCACAAAAAGTTTAAAATTTCCTCCTCTTATGTTTGCATTTAATTATGAGAATAAATGAAGGGTATTAAAATATCCCTCTGCTAACATCTGCCTTGATTACAAGAATTAGATGAGATAGAAGAGTGCTGTTCTAGTTGCCTTTAAAATAGTTGAAGTTCAATTAATGCCTTTCTTTTTTGCTTCATAGTTGACTGAAAGTCTCATTAGCATCACAGTTCACATTTTTCTCTCTTTTTTTTTTTCTCGTACAAGTATACAAAGCAATGAATTGATATTTAACAATTTTGAGTTAAAGGAAAGAGTTTCAAACTTTACTGGGACTGACTCACACAGAGTAAACAGGATTGCTGCTAATTACAAGTCATAAATTAGCACTTTGAAAGTCTGTTTTCTTATCTCAAGCCACATGTTTTGATACTTCTTTTCAAGTGACTGTCTCTTAGGTGTTCAATGAAAAAGAACTCAAAATTAAAGCAGATTTCCTTGAAACCAAATCAGTAGGATATATATATATATATATCAAAAGATTCACTTTATATGAATTTCAATTTTATTAAAACCCATAGCTCAATCATTTGGTTAGCCTGAAACTTTAATGTGGTCTTAAAGTAATTATAGTGTGAAATCAAGTCTCAGATAATGAACAAGGTGTCAAGTTTACTCTGGGGCAATGACTATTTCATTTTCCAATTAAAAGTCTGTAACAGCTCCTTGAATGATTATATTGTATCTTTGACTGATGCTTTGAAAACTTTTATTTTAATTTAAAAAGCACATCTTTGGCAATTTTGTTTGTATCACAGATAAAAGGAGAATATTATTTAATGATCATAATATAATCTCCAAAAAATAAATCCCATCAGTAAAACTTATATTAATGCCCATCCATATTATAATTATATCTTCATATAGTGATTAAGAATTTTCAAGACAAATTCAAATTTATTTTTGTATTTTTATCTTACAACAACCCATTGACCAGGTAGGATATAATGCCGTCATTTTGAAATGAGAAAACAGTTCCAAAGAAGACTTATAAAAATGTCACACTGTGAGCTATAGATTCAAGATTAGGAGAAGGGGACAGGAGATTCTTTCCAGGAGCAAGAGAATTGAAAGGGCATCTTCTTTAGTCCTTTGAATGGAAGTTTGGATGTTGGGGATGAAGTCTTATCTAGACATCTGGCAGCTCTAGTACTTCCCTGCTCCTCTCAAAGAAGCTACAGTGTGTTGTGCAGTCCTCAAGGTAAGCACATAGAGATCAATTTCAATTTTAAGGAATCTACTTCTTTAATCAATGTAGAGGGTCATATCAATGTATCACCTTGTTCATTAGGTTTCAAACTCCTTGAAGTATTTTATAAATATCTTCTTCCCCTAAATCAAATGCTGCCTAGTAGGTATTCAACAAACGACTCAATGAATGAATGAATAAATAAGATGCCAGTCATAAGAGGAAGTGATTGAAAGGAAATATTAACAACAGATCATTCTCCAACTTTCCAATTCATCCCTCCAGTCAAATACAAAGTGGAATCATTACCTTTTAAAGGCTGAATCCAGTGTATTTATTTCTTCAATGTATATTTATAGAAGAATTAGAATCTCTGAGTCACACACATAAAAGTAATTAATATATCAATCTTTTGAGTACAATTCTTTCACTTGTTTCAGATTACAAAGTTGTGAAGAGCACATCATTTCCTTCTAAAGTTTCCTGCAGCATGAAATATGACAGATCCTAAATCAGTCTTTAATCTCTATACTGTGGATAGCAGAGGAGAAAATAATAGTTTTAAACTGTGTGGGGAACAAACAATTCTATACTCTTGTTCTAATTAAGCCTTTATTCTACTGTAGCTTTCTAAGGTAGAAAATTAAACTTCATCTATGATCAAGTCAATTTATTTAAACAAAATAGCTTCTTTGTTCTTAATTTGGGAATTAAAAAAAAAAAAATTCCCATTACACATTCTAAAAACAGAATCCTAGAATAAAAATGCCTTAACAAATTCCAATTGCAACATGCTATTTTAGTCTATTCTCTTTAGATATGACCTGAAAGATATAATGAAGAACTAATCAATTAAAAATAACAATATTCAACAACTTAGACAAATATTAAAAGTGCACTTTGAATTGAATTTTTGTTAAAGTATTTACTATCATCTGAACCTGTGTCACCCTGTCAATACACTGAAATCCAACTCTCCAAGGTGATGGTATCAAGCGGTAGGACCTTTGAGAGAGGATTAGTGCCCTTATAAAAGACACCACAGAGAGCCATCTAGGGAGCAGGTCTCACCAGACAATGAATCTGCCAGGACTTTAATCCTGGATTTACCAGTCACCAGGACTGTGAGTGTTGAATCCTTGCTGTTTACAAGTTACCCAACTTATCAGATTCTGTTAAAACAGCCTGAATGGACAGAAACAAAAATATTTTAAAGGTATATTATATATCCTTTACTATAATTAGTATAATTTTCAATACTTGAGAGGAAGCAATACTCAATGCTCAGGATGTAATTTCAGAGCAATAGGAGAGGGAAGTAGGATGAGAAAATAATAGGCTATTATCTGGGGAAGGATATGTTTTCAATGCGATGTATAATGCGTTTCCCCAAAAGTTAATCATATACACGTGTGCATGTATGTGTTTAGTAAACAGCACCCGTGGATTTCCTTGAACTTCTTAAGATACACTCTCTTTGCTTTTGATAATCTTTATAATTATTAAAAAAGCTACCTTAACTAATAAAAATGCATTTTGGCAAGATGATATTATAAATACTGACATGTCTCTGCCCTATTAACTAATATTGTTTATAAATGCTTGACAAAGTATAAAAATAATAAAGCAAATATTGTCTCAAACATATAAGCAAGGTAGGCTTATCATTTATATGACGCACTAAATATCTGAAAGAAATTATGATGAATTATGTCCAAGAGATCTTTCAGTAATATTGAAAGGTAAAAAAGAATAATAATAAACAAAAACACTCAAAGAGAGGGCTGGTGGGCTTTCTAAAGTATAAAAGTTTGTGGGGACAGTCCCTTGATATTAAAGTTGGAATAACACCACTTAAAATTTTTAAGAAATTATCTACTTCAGAAATTATATTCCTGCAGAAAACATTTGTTTTATTCTCAATATTATTCAAAACCATATTGCATCAATGAAATAAGACAAGTTTTCTAGAAAAGGTAATACTTTAAAACAAAGATCTCTTGCCAGACACTGTGGTCCATGCCTGTAATCCCAGCAACTCCTGAGACTGAGACAGGAGGATCGTGAGTTCAAAGTCAGCCTCAGCAACAGTGAGGAGCTAAGCAACTCAGTAAGACTCTGTCTCTAAATAAAATACAAAGTAAGGTTGGATGTGCCTCAGTGTGCCCCTGATTTCAATCTCCAATACACAAATAAAGAGAAAAGAAAAAAAAATTAATACAAAGATCTCAGGAAAATGGAAACCAAATTTGTATAATTTAGAACCATACTGAAAGAGCTTTAGACTTTAAAGAATTAATATTGCATTTCTTTAGATGGTGATATTTCAAATGCCTTAAAGATGTTGGTTCTCTGTATTTCCATGATATTTTGTAAAAAAAAAAAAATGTATTTATATAATGAGACTAAATAATTCTTTACTGGAAGTCTTTTTCTCACAGAATTATTCTAAATATTTATTGAGATCATGTTAATAAAAACCACTTACTAGACAAACGGAATCCATTAACAACAATAATGAAGAGCAATAAAAATTTAGACTGTTTGGAGATTTGTGTTCAAATTCAGACTGTGCATCTTCCTAAAAGTGTGACCTTGACCTGTTAATTTAATCTTTCTCAAACTTAATTGCTTCAATTCTAAATTAAGTATAACAACAGAATGAGCCTCATAGGATCTGAGATTAAATGATCTAATTCTCTTTGAACAGTGCTTGACCCAACTGAAGTGCTTAATAATCAGTAACTACTAGTTTCTTTCATGTGATACAAAGACATAAATGCAAACAAACAAAACAAAACAAAACAAAAAGAACTATCCAATACAAAAAGTCATTGAAAATCATTCTGTGACATGAAAGTTATCATAAATCACGTAAAATTGGTAAACCCTATGATAAATGAAATGGGAATAATTTAAGGCCACTTCAATTTGAGTGTCTATCCACTTTAGATCATTTCCTGTGTAATGTTCCTTTTACTTCTAGTCATTAGATGTGTTCATTTACATAAGCACTATTCCTCTCAAAGATCATATGGATGAACACAAACATTTTGAAGGCAAAATCATGTTACATTTGATTATTTTGTTATCACATGAAATAGAATTGCTCAAGTGGAAAATTTAAGTTATGTGTGTAGCAAGATCTCATTTGCTTGCATACAACACTAGAAAACTACTTACATTTAAACAAACATGATCCCTTTATAGAGAGATTTTTTTGCCCATAAATGCATACATGCACATACTTATAAATGAAGAGATGTGCAGTGGTATGTATTGGATCTGTTACTAATGAACTTTCTGATAGAAGAACTAATTGAGGAATTTCTATCTTCCTGAGACAAGAATACACATTTTTGTTGTTATACCCGTTCATGTTTGAGTTTTCTATTTGGAACATCAAGACCCAGGAAACATATCAACTGCATATAATTGAAACTTATGTATAATTAATAATGCAACATAGGATGCATTCTGTAATTTGTGTACTCAGTGTTTTTCTATTTTTGTAATGTGGTGTTCAACTAACTTAACAGATTTCATGAACTGCTATAAAATGTCATTTTATGAGTTGCTATGGTTTGGATCCAAAAAGTCCCTAAAGGCTCCTGTGTTGAAAGCTTGGTCCCTGTTGCAGTAATGTTCAGAAGTGGAGCTTTTGGGGAGTGACTGGATCAATAATACTCTGACCTCATCAGTAGATTGATAATTTCATGGCTTTATGGGAAGGTGGTGGTAATTTAGTACGTGGAGTGTATTTGGACGAAATAGTTCACTGTGGGTGTGCTTGGGAAGGACATTTCTGGTCCCCAGCCCCGTCCTCACTCTCTCTTTCTGCTTTCTGGCTGTCATGAGCTGAGCAGATTTCCTCCACCACACCTTTCCATAGTGATGTTTCTCATCACTATCCTGATGATAAACTGCAACCCCTGAAACTGTGAGCTAAAATAAACTTTTCCTTCTTTAAGTTGCTTATGTCAAAGTAGTTTGGTCACTGTAATGAAAAACTAACACATTAATTATTTGAGATCCAGGTGTGTTCCTGTGTTCAAGATCTCCCACCTAAGAGGTATGTCTACCTCTAGAATCCCTTTTAGAATCAGTGGACATTTACTGTTCATTATGGAACACACACTCACTGAACATCACTAGATGCTGAGGTCTAGAAGTCATGAATAGAACATAAAAAATATTTAGTATTTTCTTTAAAGATCCTTCCATCAAGAAGTTATTGTATCTCCCCCATTTTCTTAATTAGGGATTTAATAATAAGCCAGATAACCCAGATCTTAGTGAAGAAATGGGGGAAGAGTACAAAATTATTCTCATACCTAAGTTGTGAAGGGAGAAAAGTTAGAGCTTTAATTTTCTCTCCAGCAGAAAAAAAAAAAAAAAGCTAGAATATAGTTCGTATAGACAAAGAAGGAAGTCTGGGATCCTTATTTTTCTCAAGTCATGGAATGAGAATTTTCAGTAGGGGATTCAGTTAGATGAAACCCATTTAGTTATTTCTTTTGCTTCATTAACTGAACCCCAAGATATTTAGTTAGATGCTGATCAGATCATCTACTTTAAGTAGCAACTAAAGTTGCAAGTTAACTTAGATAGTACTTAAGCACAGTAATATGCATATAGTGAGAAGATCAGGTGGCATTATAATTCTAATTGATTGTAAACTGCCACTGAAAATTTTTGTCAATCTATTATTGTAACCATGGGATCATTTCTTCATATCTTTAATAACTTGGAGAGAATCATTCTAAGTACCATAAAATACACTACCAAAGTGCACCTCATTGGTGAGCAAAAAGCAGAGTATAAAAACAGTGATGCAAATTCTAAAGTACTCCCACTATTACTATCACCACTACAATTTACTGAGTCCCTCTTACTGCCAGCTTCTGAAGTGTGCAATTATATTCTTACAAAGTATAACTTCATTTGTAGACCAATCAGAAAGGTTAAGAATTAAGTTGTACAATAATGAACGTATAAAATGTAAATGAAATAGCAATAATAAAGAATGAAAAATTTTTCAAAATCAGAAAATATTAACAAATGAGAAGTTCATTTGAAAAATGAATTTATAATACAGATATAATCATTTGAATTTATGTGATACCATTATGCAATTCAGATTATCAAGATTTATACTGATTATCAATGTGACTGAATTGCTATTGAAGCCAAAAAATGCTCACATTAAACTGTGAATATTCTTTGCTAACAGCACAAAAAATTGTAGAGTTCATTTATTTTCCTTTAGCATAGACAAATAAACCTGTCATTAGTTTATTATTCTATTGTAAAACCGGGGAAAATAGCCAAGTTTCCTTATTGGAGATACCAGAGAGACATTGCATAATCTGTAGTATTATTCTGTTTTATTTTGTTCATTTTAATAACTGTTTTTATTCAATTCTATCTGTTGCAGAAATAGAATTGTTTTACATATTGCAAGTTATAGTCTGAGATAAAATTAGAGGTGATGTCTTTATTTTTTCCCATCTCACAATACTCATGTTGCTATCTTTTAATAAGAAACAATTTAGTTAAATTATTTTCCTTGCTAGCTACTGATTATATTTGAAAAAGAAAATAGGAAAGAAGGAGTATGTAAGAATTCAGTTCTGTTATTATTTCTTCCATCATTTCAATTTCTAAATTCAATTACCACAGTAATGAATCCATGCAAGTTTATATAATAATGAACCATGGTTTCCTCTCAAGATTAGAATAGACTATTATAAAAACTATTAAAATATGGGAATATACAGATAATCTTATATATGCTTATTATCAGTTATTTTATAAATATAGACTGAATATAGTTCTAAATTAAAAGGTGTTCTTAGAGTATAGCTCAGTGGTACTGTCCTAGTATGCATGATGCCCTGGGTTCAATCTCCAGCACTTACACACATACATGCAAATAAAGAACTCACAATATTTACTTGCTATAAATTACTATTTATTTTCAACATATAGATGTAACTATCTTCATATTTCCTAGTACTTCAATAATTTTCAATATTTCCATATTCTTTCTTTTTCTTACATTCCCAAAGAACACAGCTGCTATACCATCTCATTTTTTTTCTGTTGGGGAATTTTAGCATAAAAATAAACTTACTGTGGAGACAAGATGGTGTGGATACTGATAACGATTCACACCTCTCCAGAGCTGGCCCTAGTACTGGCATCATTACCCTAACAGTCCTGCTGGCATTTTTTGTATCATGGATCTATCTAAAACCAATTAGCATGTTTTTATAAAAACAGACATATTGTAAAATTTAAGAGTATTTGTTTAGGTGACAGAACATACACTTTGAAATAATTAATATCAACTGTGCATATATATGTTCAATGAATGGATAAATGCTTCAGAGAAATAGCACATGTGCATTAGATTCTGATTACTGTTGTAACAAATTACTACTAAATGAGTTCCTCAAAAACAGATTTATTGTGTTACATTTATCACAGTCAGAAATCTGAAATGGGTGACAGTGGTATAAATTAGGATGTCATAACATCTATGGTTTTCAAGAGTTTCTACAGGAGAACCTCTTTTGATTGTCTTTGTGGGCATTAAGAAGCTCCTAAGTTCCCTTGTCCATGACCCTACTCTGCTTTGGTTCCAGTAATGTTGGTCCTCCTCATACTGCCATCTCTCTGATTCTCTTTTCTGATTCCCTCTTCCACAGCTAAAGACTCTTGTAATTACATTAGGCCCACTGGGATACCCCAGAATAATCTCTTTATTTTAAGGTCAAGTGATTAGAAAACTTAATTCCATCTGAAATGTTAATTTGCTCCTTTGCCATGTAACTTAATATGTCCACAAATTCAGGAAATAATACATAGAAGTTTTACAGGGTGAGAGTTATTTTCCTGTCTCTCATACCATTTTACTATATAACTAATTTAAAAGGAACAGAGACTATGTCAGGAACAGTTTTGTAGATCATAAAGATTTTAGATTATATCTTAAATGGGAATAAATTAAGGAATTTAAGCAGGAGAAGCATTATTATGCTATAGATATGAGTTGTCCTCTAACAGCTCTTGTGTGAGACAATGCAAGACAGTTTAGAGGTGAAACAATTGAGTTAGGAGAGACATAACCTAATCTGTGCATTAATCCACTTTAATGGATTAACTCATTAGTAATGTTAGTCAGATAGGATATGGCTGGAGGAGATGGGTCAGTGGGGGCACACAATGGGGTTTATATTTTGTCCCAGGAGAGAGAGCTCTCTTTGCTGCCTGGTGCCATGTTCTGAATTGCTGTCCTCTGCCACACCCTTCTGCCATGATGTTCGTCCTCACCTGAGGCCCAGAACATTGTAGTTGACTGTCTAAGGATGGAGATCTCTGAAATCATGAGCACCAAATAAACTTCCCCTCCTCTAAAATTGTTCTTGTCAGTTCCTTTGATTACAGAAATAAAAACGCTAACTAAAACAAACATCAATTTCTCTTTTTCAAAGATCCTTCTTACCGGGTAAGAATTGGTTAATGAGTTAATGTGAATTTGCTGGTAAATTCTATGAAGACTTGAGAAGAAAAATTAACAGAATATAGATCTAACATTAAAGTTTTCAGTTCAAATTTTGTGTTCTCACTTAACTAGCTATATAACCTAGGAATATTCTGTTCCAGTTTCCTCATAGATAAATTGAGGATAATAGTATTATTTGATATATAGATTTTGGTTGTTGTTGTTTTAGCTGTTTTTTTTTTTTTTAAATAAAACTATGACATTATGTGTAAATAACCTAAAGTGAGAGTGTACACATTTCTTAATAAATGTTAATTATAGTGATAATTATTTTGGAGGTAGACCTTATTAAATGAATGGATATGGATTAAGGCAAGTATTGTTAATGACTCTAATTCTCTGAAAATCAAGCCTTTTTTTTCTTAAATGGTAAAGATTATAGTGGTAGCATGTGTGACTGAAGTATTCCATGCCTTTGCTTGTATATCATAAACTCAAGATGCTTGAGGGAAATCTAAATATAAATGATGAGAAGAAGTTGCAAGTAAATTCATTTGCTGAAAAGTAGGTTTGAGATTTGGAGGGGAATCACTAGGTGTTAGCATATGCGATACTCTTTAACTTTCTATGGGAGATGCTATAGATTGAAACACGCATTAGTATCATTAGTATCGTTGATACACTCAAAAAGAAAGAAACCAAAAATGCCAATGGAATTATGACGTCATAAATTCACAACCAAAACATTTTTTTATTTTAAAATATGAAGGAAATCTGCTGCTTAGAGACAATACAATAAAGGTGACATTTTCCACAAATTGTGAGAAGATCACATCATCTAGGTGAGTACAACAGTGAAAGTGAAGACTTTGGTGGAGAAATGACACAATAGTTAGAACCTGAGGACATGGAGGTAGAGTTTCAAGTCAAATTCTCTCTTAAGCATGGATGTTTACCGGAAAGAGTTTGGAAGGGTCTGTGGTGATTCATGAATCTCCTTTTTTAGTGATGGTAGCATGAGAACATGTGTAAATGCTGAAAATTGACTAAAAGCACAGGGCGGGGAGGATTTGATTATATTTAAAAAGGAATAATTACAAATGGAACAATAACCATGAGAGGCCAGCTATATGGACAGAAATGGGTGTCTTTCAGGAAATTTGGGAGTGGTTTCTTCCTGATTGGTGGAGAGGCAATAATTATGCCATATAACCAGGAGGAAAAGGTCTGTGTAGAGATGCTGGAGGGAGAAAGTGGCAGAAGAATGAGGGAGATTCTCTGGAAAACATGAGAGAAAACAGTAGGTACACTCACATTGCTGGTGGGGCTGCAAATTAGTGCAGCCACTCTGGAAAGCAGTATGGAGATTCCTCAGAAAGCTTGGAATGGAACCACCATTTGACCCAGCTATCCCACTCCTTGGTCTATACCCAAAGGACTTAAAATCAGCATACTACAGAGATACAGCCACATCAATGTTCATTGCTGCTCAATTCACAATAGCCAGATTGTGGAACCAATCTAGATGCCCTTCAATTGATGAATGGATAAAGAAACTGTGGTATATATATACACAATGGACTATTACTCAGCCATAAAGAATAATAAAATTATGACATTTGCAGACAAATGGATGAAATTGGAGAATATCATGCTAAGTGAGAAAAGCCAATCTCAAAAAACTAAAGGACGAATGATCTCACTGATAAGTGGATGATGACACATAATGGGGGGTAGGAGGGGGGCAAGAATGGAGGAAGGAGGGACTGTATAGAGGAATAAGAGGGGTGGGAGGGGTGGGGGGGAAGAAAAAAAATAACAGAATGAATCAAAAACTATTACCCTAGGTAAATGTATGATTACAAACATGGTATGCCTCTATTTCATGTACGGAGAAACAAGATGTATCCCATTTGTTTACAATAAAAATGAATAAAATAAAACACAGTATGAAAAATCATCATGTCAACAGATAAATAATTGAATTCAAGGAATGGATACATGAATTCAATACAAAACATGTTTAAGTACAGACAATTAAAATTAAAAATTCTAATTCATGTAGTGATAAAAATTACGCTATCTAGATATCGTAAAGATTCAATTAATCTTTTGGTCTGGCATGTGGTAAGTGCAGCCATTACCAATATCACCATGTAACAAATTCTAATTATAAAATATTGTCCAGTGGCATTAAGGTTCTTCCATGCAAAAAAAAAAAAAAAGATTTATTTAATTCATATTGAGAAAGTAGAGACTATAGCAGTGGTTTTAGGAAATTGGTGTCAGGATAGAGATGATGCTGGATGACAGGAGTCCAGCTGGGTAAGACGAGAGCACCGGCAGGTGTGTGTGTGTGTCGCTTGCCTGGTGGTGATAGACATGAATACACCTATCCTAGAACAGGAATCTCCTGAATATGGACACTGACACCCATGTGCTAAAAGCACAATAAATCACAAACTATCCTCGGAACACCAAGCGGTTGCAATACTAAAGGTGCATGTATAATTAATTATGTGGCAAGCGTTCCGAAGGAGTCAACAGATTAATCCAAACTTAGAGAAGCAACACCCATTCAACAGAAGCAGCACACGATGATGGGTCTGCAGCATTTAACATCCCTTTCGGCTTTCGGTGCCCTTGAGAAGGAGGGAAAAGGGTTCATCATACGGTCTTTTGTACTTAGCCGAGTACAGTTTCATATCCTGTGTTTATTTAGGTAACAATCATGGTTATGTAACTTGGTCACTGAGCCAGTCCTAGGAATGCTGGGAAGGACGGGACACGTAAGCCTTCACCTTCAGAAACTCGTTGGTGAGAAAATCAGCCTAGAACAATGACCACGGTAGCCATGAAGGAGGCACACAGCATTTCGTGACCTGTAAAGGAAGATCCTGAGTCCCTCTGAGATCTAAGGGCACAGTAGTGTCAACCACACGTGGCTTCCAGGGTCATGTTTCAGGCATACCATATTCAACAGCCTTAAATAGAACAGAGTGCAGCCCGTTTAAAAGATTAAGACTGTTGACCCATTGATGAGAGTGTGATGATTGAGTGCTGACAGATGAAGCTAGTGACAAAGGTCAAATGACATTAAGCCTTGTAAGTTTGGTGGTGATATTGGACTTATACAAAGACCAATGGTTTACACAGGAAAGACATATAATTTCCAATAAAAACGTATATCACATTTGTATCATTGAGGAGAATAACTTGGAAGCAGATGACATTAGAAACTAACTAGAGAAGAATAATCAGGGAGATGATTGAAACCAGGAGAAAAGATTGCAGTGGTGTGTGTGTGTGTGTGTGTGTGAGAAAATACGCATACATATAATTACACATGTGGGACATTTCTCTGTGTCTCTATTTCTCCTTAGCTCCCACTCAATGTATATGTCACACACACACACACACACACACACACTCACACACACACACACACACTCACACACACATACATACACACACAGTATAAACACTAGAACACAATGATAAACTGGAAGTGAGTAAATAAATTATAATTAAAATGAGATAGACGTTACCTCTAAGTACAAAATATATCTATATGTATCCATTTTAAGTAAGCTGAGTTGAAATTAATTTTCTATGGAAGTTTTGGTCCCTAAAATATAAATGGCAGTTCTACATAGTGATATTAAACTCTAAGGGACATTACATAAATGAGTGAAACATTTAGCAGTTTATATGAAACAAATGAAAACAGAGAAGCAATAGGTATAGTTATAATATACAGAAAACTTCTTCAGTCTCCATGGGGTAGAATCAATAGCAGCCTTTAAAGAACATGACTGCCAAAACACTTGCTTTTCTGCATCTTATTTCTGCATCACTCTCTTTACTGCAAGACTTTTTTAATTACCTTTTTATTTCTCCATACCGTTTAGCTTACTAAAATATTTATGGACTAAAATGTCCAAAGAGGTAACTTTACCTCACTTTATCTCATCTCCACAATATGGCAATTCACCTCTAAAATTTGTTAAGATGCTTGTAACCTCTCATTTTACCCACACATCTCCTGCTTGCCAGAATATTTCCCATTCCAATCATACCCCTGATTTTCAAAATTTCATCAAGTTTCATTAATAACCTGTTTTCTTCAGTAAAATATCACTCTATACACCAGAAATACTTTATCTAAATGCATATAAGAACAGTTTTCACTAGCATGATAGGAAGAATATTTTAACTAGAATGTCAAAATCACATCTTTTATTGTCCAAGGACTCCATTCAAATTATAAACTTATGCTGAAAATCAAAGATTTAATTTGTACAAATATTTTTCTAAAATGTCAGCAGTATGAGACTCAAGCCCTCACTTACTTCTCCCATTCATAAACCAGTTTGAATTTGAGTAAAATAAATTTATTTTCAAAGTCGAAGAAGACAGTAATCATATTTTGTCATTTTTGTCACATCACTTTACTAATATTGCCAAATACTTCAGAGAGGAAGAAAGATTCTATTCATGAGCTGGGTTTAAAAATCAATAGGCCCCATCTTTTAAACTATACCATGTTCATAATTTCTGACAGTCATAGGGGAATAGAGTGGCAGATTAAACTGCTATCAATAACTCCAGTTTAGAGGTTATATAAGCAAAACAAAGTCGATGAAAAGTCTGCACGGCTCCCAAAGGGAGTTTTAAAAGTTTAGAAACTATGTTTGTGATGCACAGTGAAGAGTCCAATCTTTCTGACACTACAATAGAGGTTCTTGGGAGTAAAATGTACAAGATACATCTACATATGAAGGCCTTGATCCATTTATAGACTGAGAGAGTCCATTTACATCTTATTTAAAAGGTATGTAGGGCCAATTGAAACAAGTTACATTTGACAGAATGGATTTATGCAGCAATTCAGAGAGCTGCAGAAGCAGGTTTTTATCCTGTTTGACCTAGTGTGAACCACTGCTTTCCCCTTAGAAATTCTGATTTGAATTCTCATTAAGACATGTAAAACATCACACTTTCAACATCCTATGCATTCTAGAAATAAAGGCTATTAAATTTCAGCAGCCATGGAAAGCCTATAATTTATGTCCTCAATGATGAGTCTTCAGATGGCTTTAAAACTGATTACATTTACATTTTTTGATTTAATCAGTTCTGTTAGCATTACAGAATGATAGTGCCATGTTGTATGTGAGCAAAGCTAATCTTTCTGTCTTATGAAAAATAAAAATAGTAGTGGGAAGTTTCTCTGGTTATGCCTGCTTCTGTGCTAGTGTAAATACCTTAAAGTTTATACCATTTATTTTGAAATTTGCATTATATTTTATTCTTAAATACAGTGCATTGACTGCCAGCTTCTGGTTCATCAGCACTCTCATTATAAAATAATTGTGATCTAGTGTTCAAAATCGGGTGGCACACAATAGTGCAAGTCTAACTTATCATTTTGTGATATGTAACTCAAAAAAGTGGATTTGGATTTTTAGGAGTTAATTGTGTGACAACAAAATAATATAAATATGCCCTAAATTTGTGCTAAAATTATGATGAAGAGACATAGAGACATATTTATGGGATACATTTAACTTAGTACCTCAAAATCAGTCAGTATTTGAGATAATAAAAAGATAGTTTTGATAAGATTAATTAATTTCAGCTTGAAATAATTGGTCTTTCAAAGTCGGTTGATCATTAATCTGATTTAATAATTTAATCATGAATAATTATTAAATATATGCTGTTTGAAATCAATAATAATTAAATTCTAAAAGTTTTGTGAAAGGTAATAGAGAAAAGGCATGATTTCTAACTTCAAAAAATTAAACTATAGTAGAAAAGATGCACTATGTATATAATATCTACATTATGAGATATCAGAACACTTACTCATCAATGTTATTCAACAATTTATTTTTGTATTTGTGAGTTGTTCTCTGTCAGTACTATTCTAAGCCCCTTTTCTGTAGGGTTCTTAAGTCTAGATGGGCAACAGAGTTAATAAATACAAAGAGAAGTGACTGAATGACTTCATTTCATAAAGTGAGAAGTTCAACACACAAAGAAATCAGATGATAGGAAAGACTGACTGATCTTTGCAGGTGTAAAGATGGACATAAATACATAGCCTTTAAAATCACGAGCTTCCTAAAGGAAGACATGTGTCCTAGTCATAACTGCCTCCTCGGCAAACCTGAACATTGAACATTAAGTTATATCTTTTTCTTCTTCAGTACTGGGGATTGAACTCAGGAGCCCTTAACCTTGAGCTAAATCCCCAGCCCTTTCAGTAAGCCAGCATCTTTCTGTGTTGCTTAGGGTCTCACTATATGGCTGAGGCTGGCCTTGAACTTTCAATCCTTCTGCCTTAGCCTCCAGAGTTTCTGGGATTACAGATATGTACCACTGTGTACACATAATTACATTCATATCAGAATTGTACTCAATATTTTTAATTATTTTGTACTATCACATCCCAAAGGTCTAGAAGAGTGACTGGAAGATTGCAGTTGCATTTATTGAATTAATGAATGCACATTTGCTAAAGGAGTGGACATTCATATAAAAAGAAACCTGATACATCTAGGAGTCAAAGAAAATAAGACTCAAGCTATAAATCTATAGATTATACTCAATTATCTATCTCAATAAAAGAGTTACATTAATGATTTGAAAACCTAATTTTAAATTTATATTAATTTTCATATATAATTGATGATATTTAAATTCATATTTGTATACTTTTTACCTTAGTTATAATGAATTATGCACTGGACCTAAATTGTAATTTTACCATTACTACTTAGTAAATTCAGTTTTCACTTTCTCTTTTCCCCCAAAAACCTATCATAGTTTTGAAATAATATTTTTTCACCATATTAAGTTATTTATTAACTAAATAAGTTACTTATTCAAATTTTAAAGAATAAATAAGAGCCTGAGCCTGGGTTTGAGGGGTATGAGTAAATAGCATACGTGGACTGTAAGATTTATGATTGACAATGTTAGTAAATATTATAAATCAGTTTAAGGTTAACTATTGCACCTTTATTAAACCAGTTGTCTGGTTTAATACAACACAGGGATATTAATCCAGAAAACAAAAGCAAAAATATTCTGAAGTTTGATAGTAAACACATGTGCAGAATCAATAGGGAGTTGAAGAGTAGTTGGCATCAGAGAACACTTAGAGACTTTGGCCTAATCTATTATTAATATATTTGGTAAATCAATAGAAATATTTTTAAATCATTTTGATTGAAGTTATGATAATATTCCAAAATTGGATTTTGACAATGGAAGAGCGGAAAGAGAAAGAAACTAACTTCAACTTGTAGACAAAGTATTGATTATGGTTTTGCTGTCAGATGGGTAGAACCATCAATCAAAATAAGAAAATAAAAATAGAGCATGATTCTTCTTAGAAAATATCAGTGATGAGTGTAGTTTTACAGAACATATAAGTTGTTGGTCACCACACAACTAATAAATTGTGGAGTATAATTTCAATCCTTTCATTGGCTAATCCATCATTTTCAGTCATATAATTTTGCCTCTTAATGCCATCTGAGAGAATAAAATTTATCTGATATTAGCATATAACAAACTATTTTATCCTAAATATACTAAATACAAATTATTTTATTCCAAACGAGTGCAATCAAATGAATGAACGCAGAGTGAACTGAAGATCAGAAGCAATGCTTTCTCTCTCTTTCAAGAACACATTTGTAATAGAAGTATAACACTTCCCAAGCCAAACTCACTTCTTCATGGAATATGTCTGGACTTTTCTTATGCAGTGATTTGTGTTTATAAATATTTCAAAATATTTTATAAACCAAAACACCTTGGGAAATATAGTTTCAACAGAATCTGTTTTTTAAAATAATCTGGATATTTTGTTTGCTTGTCTGGTCTTCCTAATTTGTAAGCATGATAGAGTAGCAACCTCATTTTGTAAAAAATGCAAGAACTATAATTTTATACTCTCTGCTAAGCATAAATATGGTAAACGGAGTGCCATATGGCTCATCATTATAAAAGTTAGTATTTCCACTTACTTTCTAAATCTCTTCAATTTTATGGAGCATAGAAAGAAAACTAATTGCTAACTGAGGTCACCACATTCTCTCTCTGAAACACTAAATATTCATAAGTTCACTATAATTTTTTTAAAGAGAAAAGTAAACTACATTTGTAAAGGGAAGCTAATATGATGTAGTTATTTTTTTTCTCATTTTTTTTAATGAGATGTGTGTTTACTGGACATCTAACAAAAAGTTAATTGCTCTTTTCAGGAAAATTAGATGAATTTATTAAAAAGTGAGTCTTTTTAGTAATCCAATGTAAATTAGCTTTCACATAAATGAGGACTTTCAGAAAGCCAAAATTAAACTCTTTATAAAACTGATATAAACTCATTTAGATTTGCTAGTATTACATTTTTCTTAAATATTCCTTAAGCCAGCAATTAATTTCAATCATACAAATAACATTTCTTTTGTAAGGTTATTTTCTTTCTTATTAACTTTACCAGTACACACTGATGTGCATCGTAATGAAGGAAATATCATCACACACAGTCTTTTACTTAAGGCAATAAAAACTGTTTCCATTGCTTACAAACTATTACTGATGATTCTGATTCTGAGCATGGTTGTAAGAAACATGAAGCCAAAATATTTTACAAAAGCTTTAATATAAATTTTAATTGATGATGGAATAATTCTTCAGTCTGTCTTGGTAGGAGTAGTGGTGGTAGCTCTGTGTGTGCGTGTGTGTGTTAAACAAAATTGGCATATACTATTGCTATATCTATAATTTAATGAGTGATTATTAAAAACTTACAAGAATTGATTATTTGCTCTTTAATAATGTTATTTGGAAAATGTGGCATACTAAATAACAAAGGTATATTGTAGTAATTTACATTCCTTTTATTTTGTTTCAAAAGGTTTCCATTTTATTTGTATCATTTTGTTTTAAAGGAAGTGTATATATTCATAGTCACCACTAACACACACATATAAATGTAAAAGATAATGAAAATCCATACCCATGGTAATAATATTAGGGTATTTCCAAGTTTTAAATCAGCTAACAGCATATATGGAAAATAAAAAACTACCAGAAAGTTAAGATCTCACAAAAAAAATTTAAATTTTCTGGCAATTTAGAACATGTTTTCAATACTACAGAGTAATTAACAAAATAATTACTATAAAAATTTTTTGTTCAACCTGTTAAGTGATTCATTTTTCAAACTGGAATGCTTGATAAACTAGTATCTTCAGCACTCTACTATAAATACTGCAATTAGCATTAGGAATAATTTTATGGTAAATTCCATCTTTACTTGATACCCTGTGTCAATTATTTTAAATGAGAAAAATACATATGATTAAATAGTGCAGACAGGGGTGTTCTGAGACTGGTGTAGTTGGTATTTATCCTGAGAGTGCCAGAATTCGTAAGTAGGCTTGTGTTTGTTAGACATGAAGTATTTCAAAAAATACCCCCAAACAACTAACCAAACAAATAAACAAAAACAAAAGGCAAAATACTTTCTTCTGATCATTAAATGAATTTTTTAAAAATTAAATTTATTAAGGTTTTTTTTCAAAATAACTATATTCCTTTCTCCCTTTCCTAAGATTAAATGAAATGAATCTAATTTCTGACAACAGATACCTTCAATGTTTGCTCAACATATGAAATTTCACATTTCAATTTATCTATTCCCCAAAATTGCATTTGAGAATGAAACTTTGTGGAAGAAGCATTTAGAAAGAACTCTCATACAGCTCTTCAACAGTCACATTTACAGAAACAGGCCACCCATTTGCATGCATGCAATACCATTTGCAATGTGCCAGGAAATGTACTAAGTCTCAGAATGCACAATGAGAGGAAAAAGGGCAAAGGAGGACACAACCCCTGCCTCCAAAAAGAATGTGATTCAGTGCACTAATGAAAAAATTCATAAGAAATTTAAAAACAAATCTTCAATTGATACAATTGACATGTAGGAATCTAAAGAGCAGTATACAAAGCTAGTGTAGAAAAGTTTGAGTGGAACCTGTCACACCACTTTAACAAGCCTACTGCAGATACACAAAATTTATTTTTCCATTACTTTAACTAAACTAAATTCAAATAGTTCTTTGCCTTCATGAACTTAGTAGAAACTGATTTTTTGACCTGACATACCAGTTTGAATTAGAACAACCAATTACGTAAATTATGTATATTTTAACAAGAAATTATGTATATGCATTGGCCTACAAGTTTGTCTCCAATGGTAATAATTTCTACTCTATCATTTCAGAACAGTGAGAAAAATACATGTATAAAAGAGTATATATTATGCATTTATACCATTTATAACTCATTACACTGTGTCCACTTACTCTCCTGTCTTGAACTCTAAAAGGCACCAAAAAATTGGTTTTTGACTTATTAAAATCATGTTCCAATACACTTCTTAAATCTAATATGACTTAATGAGAATAGGATTTAGTGAAACAGAAATAATAAATTATTTAAAAACTGGAGCAATACCAAATAGAACCCTGAAAATCCCCTGAGGTGATTCATAGGATCCCAAAATAATGTATTTCTGCCAAATAGGAGAGACTGGTTCATCACTTTCATATACATTACTAGTTCACAATTGTAATTTGCATTGTATATTTGAGTGCTGATTGCTGAATAGCTAGCTACCAGCTGATGATAAAAATTTTAAAACTCAGGCAGGTGGCAGACAACAATTTTTACTGATTTTTTGATAAAAATGAAATTGAACAACTGCTCTATTATATAGTAATTGCATGGGATATTTTAATTTTCTTTGAAAACTTGGCTACCCAATAAAATTAGAACTTTAGAGTGAGACTATAACAAATTACAAATGCTCAGTGTGTATCAGAAAAAAATTATTATTTAGAGACCTGCCAATGTACCTTAAGAGTTAAGCACATAAAGCAAAAATATATTGTAAATCAAAGAAAATATAATACCCAAAGGTATGTAATCACACCTCAGAACCCAATCTCTACCCATATAAGCAGAATAAATCTTTGGTATTATTCATTCATTCATCACAAATAAGTCTAGTTGCATTTGAGAAATGTACATTTTACTTTTATAATGTTTATATTAAATTAAAATATTGATTATTAATAAGACAAATTACATGTTATAATTCTACTTCTTTTATTAAACTTATATTTGCTTTTAAAGAAAAATACAATAAGGTTCCTATCCATGAGACAAATTAAATAATGCTACTATATGAAAATAAATTGTATTTTTATTTTTGTAGTTCATTTCATTAAGACTCATTTTGAAGAAAATCCATGTCTTAATCAAAGTTATTTAATTATAATCTTTATAAATTTATATGATCTTTCTGGAAAATAAATTAGCAGTATATATCAAGAACTCAAATCATTCATAATTCTAATGCAGTAATTCTATTTCTATGAATTTTTCCTAGACAAATATTATCAAATATTTATGTACAAAAATTTTAATAAAAATGTTATTTTTACTCTATATAAATTTGAAGAGGAAAAACAATGTTTGAACATTTTATATCACCAAACTTTATTATAAGATTGAACAAGTTGACCAAAATGTGGCTATTGTTTTTAAATTTTCATTTACTTCAACATATTTCAGTATTGAGTTGCCATAGTATGTGTTCGGAAATCAATAAATGTCATTCACCATATCAACAGCCTTAAAGTTAAGAATCACATGATTATTTCAATAGATGCAGAAAAAGCATTTGATGAAATACAGCATCCCTTCATGCTCAAAACACTAGAAAAAATGGGGTAGTGGGAACATTCCTAAACATTATAAAGGCAATCTACGCTAAGCCCATGGCTAATATCATTCTAAATGGTGAAAAACTGAAAGCGTTCCCCCTAAAAACTGGAACAAGGCAGGGATGCCCTCTTTTCACCACTTCTATTCAACATCGTCCTTGAGACTCTAGCCAGAGCAATCAGACAAACCAAAGAAATTAAAGGGATACGAATAGGAAAAGAAGAACTCAAACTATCCCTGTTCGCTGATGACATGATTATATATTTAGAGGAACCTGGAAATTCCACCAGAAAACTTTTAGAACTCATAAGTGAATTCAGTAAAGTAGCAGGTTACAAGATCAATGCTCATAAATCCAATGCATTTTTATACATAAGTGATGAATCTTCAGAAAGAGAAATTAGGAAAACTACCCCATTCACAATAGCATTGAATTTTGAATTTTCTATCATCTTTTCTCATGTATCCATTATCATATGTTATACTACTTAGTTAATATAATATATCCAAAGCTTCAAAATTAAATTTATAAATATATTTTAAGAGATTTTAATTACAAAAATAAGCCAGTATTAAGTGATGTATTTTTGAATTGCAAAAATTTGCATATGTCTATAAAATTTATAAATTAAAATAGATACTGTAAATTTTTAATTTACAAGTAGTATTTGCACCTTTGGGGTACATTGTGGACTTTAAGTACATACAATATGTAATGAACAGATTAGGGCAGCAGGCATTTCTATTCTCTAAACATATGTACACTTGTTATATAATTTACTACAGGTTCTATAATATATTTAGCATGTATAATTTATAATACTTGAATATTAACATGTAAATATTCCTAATCTCAAAAACTTTTTAAATTTTATTTTATTTTTTATTTGTTCTAAGTATTTATAAATGATAATAGAATGTATTTTGACATACTCATATATGAAGTATAATTTCTCATTCTTCTGGATTGTACATGATGTCAAATTACATTGGTTGTACAATCATGTATGCATATAAGATACTAATGTCTGATTCATCCTACTATTTTTCCTATTCCTATTCTCCTTCCTTCCCTTCTTTCACCTTCTTCTAAACCAAAGAGTTTAGAACATAAAGAGTACCTTAAGAGTTAAGCACATAAAGCAAAAATATATTGTAAATCAAAGAAAATATAACACCCAAAGATATGTAGTCACACCTCAGAACCCAATCTCTACCCATATAAGCAGAATAAATCTTTGGTATTATTTATTCATTCATCACAAATAAGCCTAGTTGCATTTGAGAAATGTACATTTTACTTTTAAAATGTTTATATTAAATTAAAATATTGATTATTAATAAGACAAATTACATGTTATAATTATAGTTATAATTGTTATAATGTTAGAGGTGGTACCTCTATTCTTACACAACCTTCCCCACTTATTGTGAGTTAGCATTTGTATATCAGAGAAAACATTCAGCCTTTGGTTCTTTGTGATTGCCTTATTTCACTTAGCATAATATTTTCCAGCTCCATCCATTTACCAGCAAATGCCATAATTTCATTCTTCATTAATGCTGAATAATATTCCATTGTGTATACATGTGACAGTTTCTTTATCCATTCATCTAGTTTGATTCCACAATCTAGCTCTTGTGAATTGAACTGCTATAAACAAGATGTGACTGCATTACTGTAGTATGCTGACTTTAAGTCTTTGAGTATAAACCTAGGAGTGGGATAACTAGGTCAAATGGTGGTTCCATTCTAAGTTTCCTGAGGAATCTCCATACTGCTTTCCATAGTGGTTGCACCGATATGCAGCACCACCAGCAATTTATGAATGTACCTTTTTCCCACATCCTTGCCAACATTTATTGTTTCCTTTATTCTTGATGTTTCCCATTCTGTCTAGAGCGAGACGAAATCTTAGAGTACCTTTGATTTGCATTTCTCTATTTGCTAGGGCTCTTGAACATTTTTTCATATATTTGTTGATAGGTTGCATTTCTTTTTCTGTGGTGTCTCTTTAATTCCTTAGCCCATTTATTCATTGGGTTATTTGCTGTTTTGGTGTTAAGCTTTCTGAGTTCTTTACATATCCTGGAGATGAATACTTTATTTGAGATGCATGTGGTAAAGTTTTTCTCCCAATCTGTAGGCTTTCTCTTCACATTCTTTAATGTTTCCTTTGTTGTGAATAAGCTTTTTAGTTTGATTTCATCCCATTTATTGATTCTTGATTTTACTTCTTGCACTTTAGGAGCCTTGTTAAGGATACATTTCCTAAGCTGACATGGTGAAGATTTGGGCATAATTGTTCTACTAGACACAGGGTCTCTCTCTTCTACTGTCTAAGTTCTTGATACATGTTGAGTTGATTTTTGGCACCTTTGTCTAGTATGAGATAACTGCTATTATGTGGTTTGTCTCTGTGTCTTCTATTCTGTACTATTGATCTATGTGTCTGTTTTGGTGCCAAAATCATGCTGTTTTTATTACTATGGCTCTGTAGTATAGTATAAGGTGTGACATTGTGATCCCTCCTGCTTCACTTCTCAAGCTAAAGATTGCTTTGACTATTCTGGGCTTTTTAATCTTCCAAATAAATTTCATGATTGCTTTTTTAATTTCAATGAATAACATTATTGGAATTTTAAAAGGGATTGCATTAAATCTATATAACACTTTTGTAGTATGGCTATTTTTACAATGTTAATTCTGCCTATCTAAAAGCATTCTTCTTCTATTTCTATATATAGAAATATATAGAAATAGCAAATGCCATATTTTCATTGTAGATATCTTTCATGTCTTTTGCTAGATTGATTCCCAAATATATTATTCCTTTTTTGAGGTTATTTTGAATGAGATAGTTTTCCTAATTCCTCTTTCTGCAGATTCATGACTGATAAATAGGAATGAAATTGATTTATGGGTGTTAATTTTATTTCCTTCTACTTTGCTGAAATCACTTATTAGTTCTAGAAGTTTTCTCATGGAATTTTTTGAATCTTCTAAGTATAGAATCATGTCACTGGCAAATAGGATAGTTTGAGTTCTTCTTTTCCTATTCTTATAACTTTTAATTTTTTTTCCTACTGTCTAAATGCCCTGACTAGAGTTTCAAGGATGATGAAAGACTCTACTGAAATAGAGAAGATAATTAGAAAATTTATACTCCAATAAAATAGAACATCTAGAAGACATCAACAAATCTCCAGAGACATATTACCAACCCAAACTGAATCAGGTGAACATACACAATTTAAACAGAGTAATTTCAACCAATGAAATAGAAGACGCCCTCAAAAGCCTACCAATTAAGAAAAGCCCAGGAACAGACAGATTCTCAGACAAGTTCTACAAGACCTTCAAGCACGAATTAACACCAATACTCCTCAAAGTATTACATGAAATAGAAAAAGAGGGAACCCTTCCAAACTCAATTCTATGAAACTACTATCACCCCAATACCAAAACCAGACAAAGACCACACATCAAGGAAATAAAACTTTAGACCAATATACTTAAAGAACATAGATGCAAAAATTCTCAATAAAATTCTGGCAAATTGCACACAAAAACATTGAAAAGATAGTGCACCATGATCAAGCAGGTGACAGGGATGCAAGGTTGATTCAATATATGGAAATCAATAAACATAATTCATCACATCAATAGACTTAAAGACAGGAATCATATGATCACCTCAATAGATGCATAAAAAGCATTTGTCAAAATACAGCATCTCTTCATGCTCAAAACACTAGAAAAACTAGGGATAGTAGGAACATACCTCAACATAGTAAAAGTTACATATGCCAAACTCAAGGTCAACATCATTCTAAATGGAGAAATATTGAAAGTATTCTCTCTATGAACTGGAACAAGACAAGCTGCCTTTTTTCACCAATCTCAAAACTTTATAGTGTTTTTTATTTTTACAATGATTTTTACTTTAAATTTTAACAACAAATATGTGCATAATTGCTATAAACACAAAATTTAATGCAATTGACATTTTTCTCAGAGTTAAAACCACAATACTTCAATTTTGAGAAAAAGATATTGAATATTATAAATTACACTATAGTTTGATATTGTTTATTTTTAAACACAGAACTAAATGTTCATCACAAACTTAAATGAAATGTCAACGTTCTATTCAGAAACACTGCCACATAAATAAGAGTATATTTCATAAATGACTATTAGGAAAGGACATTTCCAACAGGTTTTGAGAAAATTTTTCTTTAAATAAATCATTTTTGAGGCATAATTGGTATATGAAAAGCTTTACATACTTTGTACAATTTAAAAAATTTTAAGATCTAATGTTTAACATTCTTTTACATGCTCAGTGAACCATAAATCCACTACTTCCTAGGAAACCAAACCCTGTGACCTTTTAGCTGCTTTCTGTGCATGAAAAAACTTGCCTACTGTAGTAGTCAATTGCTTACATTGATAAAGAAAATGATTTTCATATTTTCAATAAATAATTGTCCTTGGTGTCCTTATAATACAATCTGATTTAATTACTTTTGACAATTAAAACTTTTTCTTGGTATGAAAAATAAATTTTTGAATATATTAATAGTTTCAATAATAATAATCCACTAAAAGCTGTAACTAAAACACAAAATATACTTTCCAAGATTTTCACTTTGAGAAAATCTACTAACTCAATGTGTTTGTCAGATATAACACTAAGTATGTTATTAATAAATGTGAAGGAATTTTCAGAAAAATAAAAAAAGACAGTTCTAAAATAGTCCTGAATTATACATAGTTGTTCAAAGAGGTGAAGTTAGATTTCTTGACAAATATAAACCATCTCTGGCTAAATATTAAAAGTTAATCTTGAGCTCCTGATCTCACTTCTTTGTTAGCTAAATAGTTGAGTTCCATTCTAGGCATTACTGCCATTGTTGGAATTAAAATATCGTCTGTATTTAAGCAATATAATAAATTTAGCATCTGAACTATTTTCTGTTAGAGTCTTTTGTAAAGAAGACTTCTTACAAACTTATAATATTTAAGTAATTTACAACAAAGTGTGTGACATGAATTAAATTATAAAATATCTATGGAAATAGATTTTGCATTAAGTATGCAAAAGTAATTGAAAAAATCATTATGAGTGAGTCATGAAAGGAAACTTGAAAATAATGCCCTTTCCTAGTATTGTCTGAATACATAATTTGGTGATCTATTTAGGTGTCATTAATCTTAAATTAACATTTTTAGACACCAGTGTAGTATTCTAATTAATAATGATTTCTTTTTAGAAAAGTACCTCTGATAAGTATAAGGTCAGTTGGTAAATGAATCACTGTGTATGTGTGTGGATGTTCTTAATTGTAAGTTTTTCTTTATTCATTGTGTTAATTTCACTTGGGCTCATATTCTGACTGAATCACATTAATACATTTATTCTAATCATATAGTCATTGCATTTTGTGTGTCAGTTTTCAATTACACAGCATTATTTACTTATTAAATGATGACATATTGACTTAGAAAATACAGAGTCTAAAACAAATTTTCCCCCAAATTCATTGCTAAGTCCTTGTACCATTATGCTATTAGATCCATTTGGCCAATGATAAATAAAATGACTCATAGAAGTCATGGACATTCTATTTTATTTCCTCAAAGATGGAACATAGCAGCAACTCCATGTATCTTCTCCAATACTAATATTTTACAAAATGAAATATAAATCATTTTGATATCTTTACTTAAATAAGCTTTCAATGTATCACTTTTGCCAGTCTTCACAGACTGTCAAAATTTTCTTGGTAATAAAAAGTCTTCGAAGTACAAATTGTGTACATAATTCTTATCACGAAAAAATCTGTATTTTCTTTCACCCAATCTCCAAAGAATATGCAGATAAGGTCCAATAATTATTTATAATTCCTATATTATAAAATTTAAATTAATCATCACATGCACTAATGTCTTAGTTGAACAGAGTTTGGAAAGTGCAAGACAAACTATTTGTCTGATAAGAAGAAGGGTGTGTTTAGACCCTGGTTCCAAAAATGTTAAAGAGCAACTATTACCTAAGACCTATAGAACATTCTGTAAACTTAATTTGAAGGGATCATTAGGAAAAAATATCTGGGAAGATAATTTGAATTAAGAAAGCTAGTTTCTTTATCACAAATGTCCCAAATAAGTCAGAAGAGAGAATGAAAAAATAAACATTTTGGAGAAATAAATTTAGAAATATTGGAATATGGAAACTCTTCCCAACATGTCAGCTTTAAGCACATATTCACATTTGGAAGGTTAGAAATTATATCAATGGAAAATTCTTCACAAGCAATTATTTTTTGAGCACCACTTCTAAATAAATGCTAAATGGTGAAAAATTGCAAAGATGATTTGATGACTGAATGATTGCAAGGGTATTTTTGTGATAATAAATTTCTGTAACCTATTAGTATTAGTATTTTAACTAAAAAGAACATCAAATTTGTTACTGAAACTGTAGTTTTGTCTTTGGCCTAGGAAAACTTCCATTAGTTAATGGCTTAATGCTTCATCTATATCAAAGCAATAGAAAGGCTTTTGGTATTATTTACTTTTGCATTACTTTTAAAATTATGTACCATACTTGTTTCCTCATCCAGAAAGATACAGTAAGAAAAACTCAAATGATTGAAAAATTCATAGATCAAGTAGGCCAGGTATACAGTGTAGAGAGACTGACAGGGAAGTTTATGTCTATCTCATCCTAAGAGTTTCCACTGAATTTCAGCAAATCATCCTCATTCACATCCTGTGAATGTGCTGACCTTCCTTAGTTAAGCATAATGGTTTTTGATACTTGTAAGACACTGAAAATATTTGTCTAAGGGTTAAATGCTGTCTCCTACAGGTTAACTGATAGCACCAGAGGATATGAAATAAGAAATATGATAGAAACACATACCCTTTGATAGTTGGCAAGCACCTATGTTGAAGAAATAATTCATCATCCACCTGAGTTTCTCTTTTAAATTATATGAATACTTTATTTAATATTTGAAATGTGATAAAGGGCAACAGTTCCCAAAAATGCAAACATGTAGTTGAATGCATAATAATATCATTAGAATCAGGAGAAACTTTAATTTATATGTGATTTCAGCACTTAGCAAATACATAACTTTGGGCAAATTATTCAGTCCTTATAAGCTTCCCTTTGTCATGTGTACAAATTGGATAATCATACCAAATAATTGTGGTCAAAAAAGAGCAATGTGTATTTTTTTTGTGTATGTGTTTATACCAAATAGCCTAAAGTTTAGCAAAATAGGGCGATCAGCAATTATTTTTACATTAATATCATCACACTGATGAGGAGCATCTTCTAAAAAAAAAATAAAATTTTCAATTTTTTTCTCTTATGCTATATTGAAAATGCTAGCTGTAATTGAGACTGAAAGAGATACATACGCAAAGAATGCCAACAAAAATTGAAGCCCCAAATTAAATATAGAGAACAATAGTAGGGACACAGTTGCCAGTGCAAAACGAAAAATTCATTATAGGAAGAACAAAAATAAATAATGCAGAGGAAGAGGTCACAGAGAAGAAAATACAGCTAGGCATAAAGATACCTATAAAAAATAACGCATACCTCTATTTTACAAATGAAGGAATGAAAATCAGAAATGTTTTTTGACTTTCCCAAGGTTACCAATGATTGATAACTGAAAAAGCTATTTCATAACTAAATCCAATTTCTCTCTACTATGTCAAGCTATACTACTTTACTTAATGATTCCACGTTTCTGAACATGAACCACAACTACATCTCACATTAAGTATGTTAGATGAACACTTTAATTTCAAAAATATTTACACAACATTTCTGTTCTTTATTTTATCAAAAACTAAGTTTATGTACTTTTATCCTCTTACTTATAACCTAAAAGAAAGTTTTGCAAATCACCTTATCAATTCATTTTCATACATTATTTTTTCTGGTGTATTTACTTATGACTTTCAGGTATCGCCTGGAATGAAAAGAGAGTATATATTAAAACATAATTGTTTTATAACTAGATTAGGCTGTTAGTTGTTCTTTCAAAAACCTCATTATGCAAAACTGCCTTTTTCTATAGTTTGTTTCATTTAGGAAAAAAATGTAATCAGAAAATGATCTGAAAATAATTTGGAGTACATCTATTTTCGAATATCATATTCTCTTGACATCTAAAATTATGATGGGGAAATTATGCCTAACATGCTTATCAGAAAGCTATTAGTAATGACTGATTGAGGAAGTATTACTCATTGAAGATCAATGAAAATATATTTGTGAAGTTTTTGGTTTAAATACACATACTCTATTTTTAAAAGTAAACAACATTCTGGGAATCATGCTTTGTTTTGTATTATATTAAAAGTATTTACACAGGTATCTAGATTTGGGTGTTTTTATATGGTATCTCATTATAAAAATCAATGTTCCAGAAATAAAAAGTCATTACTTTATCAATCAACAAACATATTGAATTTTTCACACAAATGTCAAGGACTGTTTTATTCACCAAATTATAGGGGCAATCAGAGCTGACAAAAGCCTTACACTTTGTTACATAGAGACAAAAGTTTATCAATAACCTAGTGATCTGATAAAATGATTTGTTACTGATTTAAGTGCAGTAAAAAAAAAAGTCAATATCTGAAGCATGAGATTTTTGAACTTGATTTGAGAAGATACTTTTTAAAAAAAATTATTTTAAGGTAGACTGTGATCTAAGGCTAAAACAATGTGTCAAATCCAGTTGTGTGAACATCTAGGGACAGAGATCTCCTAGGTCTGGGAAGACCTAGAAGACAACAGGAGCTTGGTGAGAGTGGTGCACTTGGGAAGAACTATGGGCCCTGGACTCAAACACCAAAAGAACCCAGACTGTAGGGACCTGTAAGGCCCTGATGAATAGTTCATATTTAAAGAGTGTCGGGAAGACACTGGGAGGTGTTGAGATACAGATAACGTTATCTCTTATATTATTTTAAATAAAGACCACACTTGTTGATGAATAGTCACTGTAATGGTTAATTTGAATTGTCGACTTGATTGTTTAAGAGAGACCTCTGGGTGTGTCAATGAAGGTGCGTCTAAGAATGATTGGCATGTGGGATAGTCAACTGCAGTAGAGATCCTCCCTAAGTGTGAGCAGCAAAACCCAATAGGATGGTGGTTTGAATGGAATAAAAGTTGGAAGAAAAAGGAAACAGCAGCAAATGTTTCTTAAGCAGGTTCTTGTTTGCTGCTTGGATCCTCTGTGGATATGGACTCTCACTTCACTCTTCCAAAGAGGACCCTCCCAGTGATTCTTCAGGGAGTTTCCAGAAGCCTTTGGTCTTGGACTAAGGTAGCATGATTGATCCCTCTTGTTCTGGGGCTTCTATCTCTTGAACTACACAGCTACTGTTCCTCCAGCTCTCTAGCCTGCAGATGGGCAATTATGGACTACCCAGCTTCTGGTCCTGTAAGCCAATCTAATAAATCCCCTTTTAATACTCATAATTCCTATTAATTCTGTTTCTCTAGAGAATCCTAATACAATCATTGTATTAAGAAAATAAATAAATAGGTACCATATTAAGAAAAAGAAATGTCCGACAGACCCTTGACCAGAGATTTTAGGATCAATTATTTCATTAACATTTTGAACAATGGCACTTAGGGGAAGGATGGGCAGGATTGGTCAGTTATAAAATCTCAACAGCAATTATAATAATATTGAGAAACCTTACCAAGCCCCTGCTTTGTATCAGGAACTTTCCATATATTATTATATTTTTCTACTACAGCAACCCTGTTAGTATTTGAAGAGGTGTCAGAACACAAATTGTGTACCTTGGTAGTCTTGCCTATAATCACTAGATAGGTAATTTATGACAGAGTTGCAGAAGGATATATCAGCTTGCCCAACTAATAGAGTGGTAGGCAGACCATCTTTTGGCTCAAGGACAATACTTACTCCGTTGTATAAATTAAAAAAAAAAAATTGAAAAGAACTCTCTTTTATTCAGCATTTTCTAAGTGCCAGGCACTATGTGAAATGATTTATGTGCATTGCTTCACTTAATCCTTGATAATTCAAGAGTTATATTTAGATACTAATTTTATTCTCATTTTTAGGAGGATAAGATAAACCAGAAAGAAACTAAATAAAATTTCCAAGGTTTTATAGTTAGAAATTTGCAGAAGCAAGGTTCAAATCAAACTGTCTAATTTCAACCTACATAGTTAAATACTGCTCTGCTATAAATTCACTTCAGCATGAATTGCAGTTTGTATTTTATCTTGATACATTGTCTATACATGTGCCTTTATAGACAGAATGCTCCTAGGAAAGTTGTGTTAATCTAACAATTTTTAGAAACTTAGTTAAAATTATACAAAATGTGAACATTAACAAATGTGACTTTGAGGTAGTAAAATAGAGTCAAACATAACAAAGTTAATAAGGTTGTGGATGTTTCTGTCCTTCCTTGAACCTTCTTCTCCACATAATCATATGTTACTAGGACCTTATTTATTTCAATTTTCCTAAAGTGCTTTGACTACATACAAAAAAAGATGAATAAATCAGCTTAGGCTAAGTTATTCAGCTATTACAATCAATTCCCACATGTTTCAATTTAATATCAAAAGGTTTGTCACATTTGTGTTTACTGTATGTTTGTTTTGTTTTCTTTTTATCCCAGGCTAAAAGAAGGAACTGCCTTTATTAGGAACACTTTGAACTGTGTGAAAATAATGGTAGAACCCAGCAATGACTCTTCGAGTTTCTTTTTAAGACTGGTCTAAGTTGCTTCTACTTACAGTGCTCTGGTCAAAGCATATTGCACGGAAAAGGATAGTATCATTGGAGCAGGCAGTATAATTCTGCTTTAGGGAATAGTAGGAGATACATGGAAACAAAATACAATCAATATGTGTCTATCCTCTCAGCCATATATACCAAATTACCCAATTCTAGTCCTCCAGTTTAAAAAGACACTTACCCTTTCCCCTGGCTGAAAACCCATAACCCCATCCAGTAATAATATAAGTGTTTAAGTCCAGGATTGAGTGATAGTATCTCTTTCTACCCAGGTATGGTTGACTATTATGATACAGAGACCTATGAACATTAGTAACGTAAACAACAAACAATCAATGCTCAAAATAATAATAATGATAATAATTCTAGCCAAACAGGTGAAAAGCACCAGGACCTGGGCCTGGACAATGGTTATTTTGATATGTACTTAGAGGCAACAAAAGCAGAAATAGACAGAAGGGATTGCATCATACTAAAAAGTTTCTGCACAGCAAAGGAAACAGCAGAGTGAAAAAAACTATATATGTATGTATATGTTTTATATGTATCTATAGAATGGGAGAAAATATTTGCAAACCACGTATTTGAAAAGGCATTAATTCCCAAAATTTATAAGGAACTTGATAGTAAGCAAATAACCAAACTAAAAATTGGTAAATAATCTGAACAGACATTCCTTGAAAGAATATATACAAATTCCAACATGCAATTTCAAAAACTGCTGAGCATGACTAATGTATCAGTGAATTGCAAATGAAAAACACAATGAAGATATCACCTCACACATGTTAGACTGGCCACTATAAAAAAGACAAAGAAAGGTGTTGCTAAGGTTGTGGATAAAGGGAATCTTGTACCTAGTTGGTAAGAATGTTAATTAGTACAGCCTAACAGAAAATAGTATGGAGGTTTCTCAAAAACTTAAGAATAGAACTACTTCATGATCCAGCAATATCAACACTGAGCATATATCTAAAGAAAATGAAGTCAGTATGTCAACTGCCGATTTCACAATAGCTAAGATATGGAAACAAGTGTCCATCAATGGATGAATAGACAAAGAAAGTGTGTTATAAATACACAATAAAATACCATTCAGCCTTCAGAAAAAAATGAAACCCTGTCATACCCTAAACATGGGTGAACTTGAAGACATTGTGTTAAATGAAATAAACCAGACACAGAAAGATAAGCACAGCTAAGTCTCTCTTATCTGGAATCAAAAGTGTTGAACCCACAGAAGTAGAGACTAGAATGGTGATCAACAAGGATGATCACCTTTGGAGAGGAATTTGGTGAAGAACAGGAGAAAATCTACCCTGAGAAAATTTGACTAGAGAAATAAGCTTAAGAGAGCTATTGGACAGAGTGGTGACTATAGTTAATAATGAGGTATTGCATGCAGGTACATTGGTAAGAGTAGATTTTCACTAGTTTTTACTTTACTATAATACATGGTAAGTCAGACAGGTAAGGAATGTGTTGATGAGCTTCATTTGGTCATTCTACATATATATATATAGTTCAAAACTTCATGTGGTACATGAAAATATTTATGACTTTTTAATAATCAATCTTGAAAATTTTAATATTAAATTTAACTCAGCACATCCCATAAAGTACTCCTGTTCTTCCTTTTAAAGCACTTGATTAATATATTTTCTTACTATAATAATAGTGATTTCTCACTAAAAGTTCTCCATTTACTTTTTTTTAAAATTTATTTTTATTGTACACAAATGAGATACATACTGTTTCTCTCTACATGAAGTAAAAGCATACCAATCGTGTACTCTTACTTTTACACAGGATAATAGTGTTTGATTCATTCTGTTATTTTTTCCTTCCCCGCCACCCCTCCCACCCTCTTTTCCCTCTATACAGTTCCTCCTTCCTCCATTCTTGCCTCCCTCCCACCCCCCATTATGTGTCATCATCCACTTATCAGTGAAATCATTCATCTTTGGATTTTTGAGATTGGTTTATCTCACTTAGCATGATATTCTCCAATTTCATCCATTTGCCTGCAAATGCCATAATTTTATTATTCTTTATGGCTGAGTAATATTCCATTGTGTGTGTGTATATATATATATATATATATATATATATATATATATATATATATATATATAACAGTTTCTTTATCCATTCATCAATTGAGGGACATCTAGGTTGGTTCCACAATCTGGCTCTCTATCATGAATTGAGCAGCTATGAACATTGATGTGGCTGTATCTCTGTAGTATGCTGATTTTAAATCCTTTGGGTATAGGCCAAGGAGTGGAATAGCTGGGTCAAATGGTGGTTCCATTCCAAGTTTTCTAAGGAATCTCCACACTGCTTTCCAGAGTGGCTGCACTAATTTGCAGCCCCACCAGCGATGTATGAGTGTACCTTTTTCCCCACATCCTCGCCAACACCTGTTGTTGCTTGTATTCTTGATAATCGCCATTCTAATTGGGGTGAGATGGAATCTTAGGGTGGCTTTGATTTGCATTTCTCTTATAATATTTATGATTTTTATTTGTCATTTTAAAGTAAATAAAGTAACAAGGTAGTGATAACAAGAAAGCAAATTGTTTGCTTTCTGTACCTTAAGAACACAGAGAACAAACAATGCTGGAAAGGAACAAGATCAATGCAATCACCACTGTCACTAAAGGAAAAAATGGGGTGTCATGGCAATAACCAGTTCATAGCAGTTATGAAATTATTGAGCACATTGTGAGGCACCTTGGTATTCCAGAGCTTAAGAAAGTTCCCTAACAAGACTCCCATTGTGCTTCCTGGGAAAATGTATCTGGTCCACATTTTTCCAAAGCTTCCACAGGAGCCATCTGGTGTATTTTCTCTTGCCTTTTGCCCTCTTTGGCCATAGACAAAGAAGAAAATGTGAACTACTTTACATAGTTCTAATATCTCGGAATTTCAAAGGTCCTTCTACTTGTGGGAGGTGGAGGTAGAAGGTAATTTTAAGTCGAAGAAAGTCAATGCAGTAGTTCCTTCGACTATGCACCTCTCTCAAAAGACTAATGACTTCATTCTGTTTTGAAATCTGCTTGATTTCAATCAGTTGACCTGTCAATAACATGATCCTTATTGGGTATTCAGTTTAGTTTAACTACAGCCTAATCATGCTTTGTGGGAGATTCAACATTTAATGTTTTTCTAGGGCTTCTTAATTCAAGTATAGTTATTTACAAGGCACCACTTAAATCAGAAATTTTGTCAGGAAAAGTTAAGTTTGGAATAGTAATGAAATCTCTGAATGTAGAAGCTTTTGTACTTTAATTTTTATACAAACTCTTGTCAGTTGCTATCTAAATTCATTGATTTCTTTATATATTTTGTCTTAGGGAACCAAGAACATCAATATCAACATTGCTTTCCCATGTTTTGACCTAAAACCATGTTTACTTGTTATATTTCTTTCTATTTACTGGATGCAGACAACATTTCACCTATCAGCTGAGACTGCAGCAGTATGGAAGGTGTTTGAAATCTTCAACTATTGTTCTTAAGACACACTGCCTGATCGCTGGCCCATGACACATGTGCTAGATTTTCTCTGCAAAAACACCCTATTTACAATCACTTATTTCTACATCAGTCACATTGGAAGTTACACCATGGTGGGAGTAACCTTGTGACCTAAATCAAAATGTTTATTTTCCTTACTTTGTATGTCTATTGAAGATTTGCTTTGGATCCAAACCCACATTTCCTTTAATATGGAACTATTTATGAAAGATGTTGTCTGGGACATACTGAGACATTCCTAAAGGAAATTAGAAGAGTCTTAGAAAGGATCTCTTACAATTTTGAAAGTGGCACGTTCTACTTTTGCTCAAATTTTGTTCATCAAAGCAAATTTGATCACCAGGAAATAACCACAAGGAGGAGAAAATTGCACCTCTCTTGCAGGTAGAAAATTGTTCTCATGGAAAGTTAGATGTCAGCAGATGTTGACCAGGAATATGAAACCCATCCTAAAGGAAAATAAAAACTTGGGAATCATAGTACAACTTACTGCCAGCTCAAGAGTATTCTAGTGGAATAAAATTCTAAAATGAAACAAAAGAAAAATATGGGGAGAAACCAACATGTCTATGCTGACAATATTTCCAAGATCAAGTAATCTATGCAGAATAAACATTAATTGTATTAAATAAAATCTTACCTAAATGTTGATTAAATTCTCATTTGCTTTTAATCATTTAAGCATTCAGCACCCTTAAATTAGGGTTAAAAAAGGAAAATCTAATTACCAGAATAGATTAAACTTGTCAAACAAAATTGTCAAATCAAATTTAAACAGGGCCCCATTACTTTGTTAAACAATAGAAGACAATTTTAAATAAATATACAACTATATATAACAGATTATTATACATAATTACATATAGTAATTTGAACTATAATTTGTGAATATACAACCTAAATCACAAGTTCAATTCCTTTTTACTCATAAAAATTGGTTTTGATTTTAAAATTTTGAAAATATTCAAATATAATGTGTTATTTTAGTAGATTACTGAAATATCCATAAATGCTCATTTTTCATATATTAAAATCTTTGTGATGGGTAATTAGAGCTCCTTTAATTAAAATGTGGATACTTTCCCAACCCTTGAGACTGGGAAACCCTTGTCATTTACTTTGGTTATCACCCCCTTTGACACAAGCAAAAACTTGAAGTCTGCAGATCAGCCATTGTAGCAAGTCCAAGCTGGCCTCACCTACCTGGTGATAGAGAGAGAGAGAGCCTCAGCCGTCTTAGCCAAAAACCTGCAAACACAACGCATGTTAATGAAGTCATTCAGTAAAGACCAGTTTCTGGACAACCTTCTAATCTTAAGTGCAGGAGAAGCAAAACTCTCCCTCTTCAGTTGTTGAGACTCTAGTTAGGCCTGAGTCTTATAATGACAGAGGGCAACTTAACAGGAAAAGAGTATATTCATTTAAATTTTTTGTGACCCAGAACCTCACAAAGAAGTGAAGACCCAAAGAAATGGTAAAGTCTACATACTTTTGTGTTAGGTTGAACAAAGAGAAACAAAAGCATGTGTGGAGATTAAAAGAAACAAAGAATGATTTTAACAAGGTCTGTTGGTACAGATTTCTCTCAGCTCAGCGGTACAAAAGAATATCTCTTTTCTCTTGGTATAGGGTGGGCATCTTTCACATGGGAGTTTTTTACCTTCCTGTTTATAGGAAGAAAAGGCAAAGTTATAATTTTCTTCTTGCACCTGCAGTTTTTGAAGAGACTTTAGTTCACAAAGTAATTCACATATTAAATTGGTGTATTTGGAGTGGCATATCTGGCACCTTCCATAAGGCACCTGTGAATGAACCCAACTGAAATCATCTGAGCTCGACCAAGAGGAAAACTAAACAGATCCATCAGAAATAAAACAATGATATTGCTCAAACTGATGTATGGTAGGAATGTTGACTTGCAACAAAACTGTTAACATTGTCAGGTGTTTTAATAGAAATATGCCAATTAATCGCCCTTAGATAATTCTTAAAAATATCTAAGGCTCTTCTTGCAACTTTGCTATGGAATGGCATAGAAAACCTCCTGGTTCTTTAATGAATCTTTATTTGTCTTACACACAGAGTAAGGTAGAATACAGCATACAAAATATATATATATACACACAAGGTCTTGATTCTGTTTGATGGTACAGATGTACTGTAATTAATTTACTTCTGATATTTTAGAAGAATTTTAAACTATAATAATTTAGGTATCAAGTAGGGGTTCAATTTATTTCTTTCAGTCACTTTAGGAAATAAAAGATGCAGTTCCACATGAAGTTAGCTACTGGTTATAAAATACTGAAAGGTGAAGAGAGGAGAGGAGACAGAAGAGTTTAGTTTATCTCACACAAAAATGTAATGGTACTTTAATTATCTTACATGCCTATTTATCTTTTAAAACTTCTTCAATTAAATATTAATTAGCCTAGTTCTTTTAACTTTAATCATCCTGATCATCTGCTGCCATCTGTGTAATACAGAGAAATTGAAGCTCAGGTGACAAGTTGCAAAGAAACATAAAATCAGCAAGAAATGACTACATTTTTGCAAGACTGCATTTTCAAATATATTCTAATATGCTTGAGACCTGTAGTAGACAAGAAGATTGAAGTTAGCTGTGCTTTAAATTACCTTAAGGTTATCTAGGACATTCTTTGAAGGCAACCTAATAGGGTACTGAGTGTTTTTGTTAGATCTGCAATAAGCAGTTTTATTTTACATCAAACAGAGGTGAGTTTTAATAGTTCGACCTAATTTCTTATGAACAGAGCTCTTTGTGTAAAATACTTGAGAAGATTTTATTCTAGTGTACTCAAGGACATTAGAAAAATAGCATTTTGTTATGGTTTTGCTTGCAGGTTCAGGAGTTGAACTATCCAAAATGACCTGTTCTTCATAAAATGCCCTTTTAATTTGCTGATTTTGCTCCCTATGACATATAAGTCTGCTGATGTACTGATCACTAAGTTCTGTTGGGATAATTATTTCAAAATAATTTCACTGAGTTACAAGACAGGTCAAAAGTGAAAATAAAATTTATAAAGTTTAATGCTTAAAGGAAGGGCACTGGTAAATGTTTTCAAATTAATGGTGTAGGCAGAATTTAAAAGGCAAGCTAACCCCAAAGAGTTACTACATTTAAATCATTGCTTATTTCTAAATAAATACTTTATCCTGAACCCCTGAAGGAATTATCTCAAAAGAATTTAGTAAAAGAAAAGTATAAAAAATGATGTCATGAAAATGTTCTTTGTCAACATGAAAAATCAGAGTTTGGGATATAAACGTTTTACTAATACCTTTGCTTCCCAGTCACATTCAATGTGCTTTATGAACATAAGTATGCAATTAAAATAGTGAGTGAGATCTAAAGATGCTGAATATCACCATTTTGTATAGTTTTGCGTACAGATATATTCAGGGATTTGGTTATTTAAACCCTTCATGCACAAATTCTCTTTGTCTAACTAGAAGAAAAAAGTCAAAAATAATGATCTAATCTACTAGATTTTAATGGCATATGATGAAAGATTTAAAATGACTCTGAAAAGAAATGGATAAACCTTTGCATGAATCCATCATATTATCTTATGAAAATAATACTTAGACATCATTGGATGAATGAATCCAACTTTAAAAAGTCCAAACTATTTGAGTTTCCTCTTTTATAACTTACTCATTTAGTCTTAACACTATCAAGAAGATAACCGTATATATAGTTCAGACTCTATAGAATAAATAAATATTGGAACATCTATGAACACCTATGTTTAATGATACTTGTTTTGGGACACTTTTTTTTTTCTTTTGGTACCACAGATTGAACATAGGGGTGCTTAACCATTGAGCAAGCCCTTTTTTAAAAATTTTTCATGTGAGATAGAGTCTTGCTAAGTTGCTTAGGGCCTCGCTAAGTTGCTAAGGCTTGCTTTGAACTTGCAATCCTCCTGCCTCAGACTCCCAATACTCATCATTTTTGCAGGAAATATTTTAGAATACATAATTATAGGTTGGTGAGATTTTGAGGGTCCTTTTTTTTTTTTTTTTTAACCCTGTGGAAGATCCCAGGACCAGATGGATTATCAGCCAAGTTCTACAAGAGCTTCAAAAAAGAATGAAAATCAATACTCCTCAAATTATTCCTTGAAATAGAAAAGTAGGGAATCCTTCCAAGCTCATTCTATGAAGCTAATATCACCCTGATACCAAAAGCAGACAAAGACACATCAAGGAAAGAAAATTAAGACCAATATCCCTGATGAACATAGAGCAAAAATTCTCAATAAAATTCTGGCCAATCTCATACAAAAGCATATTAAAAAGAGAGTGCACCACAATCAAGTGGAGTTCATCCCAGGGGTGCAGGGTTGTTTCAATATATAGAAAACAATAAATGTAATTCATCATATCAATAAACTTAAAAACAAGAATCATATGATCATCTCAATAGATGCAGAAAAAGCGTATGACAAAATACAGCACTCCTTCATGCCCAAAACACCAGAAAAACTAGGGATAGTAGGAACATACCCCAACATGGTAAAAGTGATGTATGATAAACTGAAGGCCAACATAGTTCTAAATGGAGAAAAATTGAAAGCATTTATTCCCCAAACCGAAACAAGACAAGGACACCTTCTTTCAGCACTTTATTTAACATTGTCCTTGAAACTCTAGCCAGAGCAATTGGAAGAAAGAAATTAAAGGTATAAAAATAGGTAAGGAACTCTCAAATTATCACTATTTGCCAATGATATGATTCTATATTGGGAAGATCCAAAAAATTCCACAAAAAACTTCTAGAACTAATAAATTAATTCAGCAAAGTAGCAGGATATAAAATCAATACTGGTAAATCAAATGCATTCCTATACATCAGTGATGAATCCACCGAAAGAGAAATAAAGAAAACTACCCCATTCACACTAGCTTCAAAAATATAAATAAATACTTGGGAATCAATTCAACAGAGAGGTGAAAGACCTCTACATCAAAACTACAGAACACTAAAAAAAGAAATTTAAGAAGACGCTCGAAGATTAAAAGACCTCCCAAGCTTCTGAATAGGCAGTATTAATATTATCAAAATGACCATAATACCAAAAGCATTATACAGATTTAAAGCACTTTCTTTTAAAATCCCAATGACATTCTTCATAGAATTAGAAAAAGCAATCATGAAATTCATTTGGAAAAATAAGAGACCCGGAATAGACAAAGCAATCCTTATCAAGAAAAGTGAAACAGGAGGCATCACAATACCAGACCTCAAACTATACTACAGAGCTACAGTAATAAAAGCAGCATGGTATTGGCACCAAAATAGATGAGTAACCAATGGTACAGAAGAGAAGACACAGAGACAAACCCACATCAATACAGTTATCTCATACTAGGCAAAGGCGCCAAAAACATTCACTGGAAAAAAGATAGCCTGTTCAACAAATGGTGCTGGGAAAAATGGAAAACCACATGTACCAAAATGAAATTAAACCTTTATCATTCACCCTGCACAAAATTCAACTCAAAGTGGATCAAAGACTCAGGCACTAGAAAAGATACTCTGTGACTATTAGAAAAAATAGGCCCAAATCTTCATCATGTTGGCCAGAATCTGACTTCCTTAGCAAGACTCCTAAAGTGCAAGAAGTTAAATCAAGAATCAATAAATGGGATGGATTCAAACTAAAACTTCTCAGCAAAAGAAACAATCAATAATGTGAAGAGAAAGCCTACAGATTGGAAGAAAATCTTTAACACATGCAGCTCAGATAAAGCATTAATCCCTAGGATATATAAAAAACTAAAAAACAACAACAAAAAATAACCCAATCAATAAATATCCTAAGGAACTGAACAGGCACTTTACAGAAGAAGATATAAAATCGATTAACAAATATAAGAAAAAAATATTCAACACCTCTAGCAATTAGAGAAATACAAATCAAAACTACTCTAAAATTTCATCTCACTCCAATTAGAATGGCAATTATCAAGAATACAAGCAACAATAAATATTGGTGAGGATGTAGGGAAAAATGTACACTCATACATTGCTAATGGGAGTGCAAATTGGTGCAATCATTATGGAAAGCAGTATGGAGATTCCTCAAAAAACTTGAAATGAAGACACCATTTTACCCAGTTATCCCACTTCTTGGTTTATACACAAAGGAATTAAAATGAGCATACTACAGGGACACAGCCACATCAATATTTATAGCAGCTCAACTCACAATAGCTAAACTATGGAATCAATCTAAGTGTCCTTCAACAGATGAATGGATAAAGAAAGTGATATATATATATATATATATATATATGTATATATATATATATATATATACACACACACACATATATATATAAACTGGAATATTACTCAACTGTAAAGATGAATGAAATGGCATCTGCTGGTGAATGATGGAGTTGGAGAATATTATGCTAAGCAAAAACACCAAACTCTAAAAACCAAAGACTGAATATTTTCTCTGATATGTGGATGCTAATTTCCAATAATGGAATGGGGGTTAGGAAAAAATAGAGTTAGTTTATATTAAGTAGAGGGAAATGAAAGGAGGGGAAGGGGTCTAGGGATAGGAAGGATAGTAGAGTGAAACAGACATTATTACCTCAAGGACATATATGACTGCATGAATAATGTGATCCTACAGTATGTACAATCAGAAAAATGAGAAATTACATTCCATTTATTTATGATCTATCATAATGTATAAATGCCTTCTACTGTCATGTACAACTATTTAAAACAAATGGAAAAAAATTTTAAAAAGACATAGACTGGCAGACTGGATTGAAAAAACAAGACCCAAAAATATGCTGTCTCCAAGAAGCTCACCTCAAAGACAATTCGATCAACAGACTGAAGATGGAAGGATGGGAAAAAGCATATTCCTCACATGGATCATGTAAACAAGCAGGTGCTTCTATCCTCATATCAGATAAATGGACTTCAATCCACATTTAAAAAGAATGGGCAAGGAAAGATATTTCCCATTGTGTAAAGGAATTATATATCAATAAGACATAGCAATCTTAAATATTATGCCCTAAACAAAGGAGCCTCTATGTACATGAAATAATACCTTCTTAATTTCAAGAATCAAATAGACCACTACATAATAACACTGGTTGACATTAATACAAATTTCTCACTACTGGATAGATCTTCCAAACAAAAAATTAAACTAAATAAACTATAGAACTAAATAATCCAATCAATGATTTAGGCTTAGATATATATATATAATATTTCATGAAATATGAAATATATATAATATCTCATCCATCAATAAGTGAATACACTTTCTTCTCAGCAGCACACACATTCTGCTCTAAACTAGACCATGTGTTATGCTACGAAGCAACTCTTAGCAAATACAAAAAGAGATAAAACCCTGTATTCTATCAGATAATGATGGAATGCAATTAGAAATAAACAATAGAATAAAAAATAGGAGCTACTCTAAAACCTGGAGACTAAATAATACACTATAGATAATAGAAGAAATAAGGGATGAAATAAGAAAATAATCAGAGGTAAATGAGAATAGTGATACAACATACCAAAATCTCTGGGACACTATAAAGGCAGTGCTAAGAGGAAAGTTCATTGCATTGAGCTCACTCATTAAAAGAATAAAACACCATTTGACCCAGTTATCCCACTAAAGGACTACTTTCAGCACAGTACAGTGACACAGCCACATAAATATTTATAGCAGCTCAATTCACAATAGCTACTCTAAAGAACCAACGAGGTACTGTTCAACAGACGAATGGATCAAGAAATTGTGGTATAGTTACACAATGAAATATTACTCAGTCTTAAAGAAGAGTGAAATTATGGCATTTGCCAATAAATGAATGGAGCTGGAGAATATTATGCTAAGAGAAAAAACAAATCCCAAAGAACCAGAGGCTGAATGTTCTCTCTGATATGCAGATGTTAATTCACAATAAGCGGGAGTGCTGGATAAGAATAGAGGTACTTTGGAAAAGACAGAGGAGCATGCAGGGAGGGGAGGAGGTATGGGAGAAGGAATGATAGTAGAATGAATGCAACATTATAATCCTATGTGTATATATGATTAGGTGACTGGTGTGATCCTAATCATGTACAACCCTAAGAATAAGAAGTCATACTCCATATATAAATATACTATGTCAAAATGGAGTCTACTGTCACGTCTGACTAGTTAGATCAAACTAAATAAGTGAAAAAATAAATAAATAAAAAAGAAATTACATTCCAGGATGTAGTTTTTTAGCATTCATCCTGTTTTTTGCCTCCCACGTTTCTGGGTATTCGGTTTAGTGTCAATAATAATTTGGGAGAAAACTCAGTCACTATGTTTCCCACATGTCCCATTTTCTTTTTCTTTTTCCTTCTCTTTCTGATCATCCCATCATCCATATTCTACACCTTTTGTGATTATCTCACAGTTCTTCAATATTCCTTTTTTTTTTTTTTTCATCCTTTCAGTGTTTGTTCCCTTTGCTTTTCCTTTTGCAGGCTTCTCTTCATGTCCTCAAGTTCAGAGATTCTCCCCTCAGCTGTGTTCTGTCTACTAGTCAGTTCATCTAAGGCATTTTTCACATCTCTTATGAGTCTTTCAATTTCCAGCAGTGTATCTGGTTGCTTCTTAGGCTTCCCACCTCTCTGCTTCCATTGCCCATCTGTTCTTGCATGCTGACCATGCTATATCTGGTTCCATTGCTTGCTCTTTCTCTTAAAAAATTGATTTAGTCTTTTTTAAGCCTTGTATTTCTTCCTGAGAAATAGAAAAGATGAACTGGGTAAAAGGACCTGCTGTACCTGTGGTTCTAGTAACATGACTGACAGGTGGAGGGAGGAATTCTTTACTCTGATGATTATGTTCCAGTTTTTCAATGTCTATACCTCTTAGATGAAGCAGGATGATTTCCTTTCCCCTAAGTCAGTTGGGCTCTTACTATATCCCATAAGACTTAATGCTAGTTAGCTAGCCCCACCTCCCAAGCAGGGCAAAACTTATTAAGGACTGTGTACATTGGCATATTTCAAAAGTTTTACCCCCCCCCTGCTGTAAGCAGGAAGTAGTTTTTCTCTGATATTTAATGTGAGAACCTGGTTAAACCACGGAAAATAAAACTCAAAATTTTGAGGGTCTTTCTGTGACTAGGTTCACTTGGAGTTTTTAATGTTCAAACTTCACCAAACTGGACTTCCAGCAATTCCTCAATTAAAGTTAAGGTTTCCTTACCCAGTTCTGGTTCCTGCAGAGGTTGGCGCTGGAGTCTCATTTCTAGTAGGCTGTGACTCCTTTTATTTGCCTCTCTCCATTCTTGGGGCCATGTTTCCCTTTACCCTCATTTTTTTATGTATCCAAGAAGAGTTGTTGAGTTTTTTAGTATGTTTGAACATTTACTTGTTAGGACAAATAGCAACAGCCAAACTCTTTACTTATTGGAAGCTGATCTTCACCTGTACTGAAATATGACAGAAGGTATGTCAATTATTCATATCATCAAATTATAAATGATAAGTTCATAATCCCAGTTCCTTGGAGGCTAGGGTAAGAGGATCACAAGTTTGGGGCCAAACTGAGCAAGTTAGTGAGGCCCTAAGCAACTTAGCAAAATCCTGTCTCAAAATTAAAACACACACACACACATACAACAAATAACTTTAAAAACTTAACACCAAAAGAACAAATAACCCAATCAACAAATGGGCAAAGGAACTGAACAAACACTTCACAGAATACAAATGGTCAACAAATATATGTAAAAAGATTCAACATCTTTAGCAATTAGAGAAATGCTGATTAAAACTACACTGAGATTCCATCTCACTCCTGTCAAAATGGCAACTATCCAGGGTGCAAGTAACAGTAAATGTTGATCAGGAAGTGGGGGAAAGGGTAAGTGTACACATTGTTGGTGGAACTGTAAATTGATGCAACCACTATGGAAAGCAGTATGGAGATTCCTCAGAAAACTTAAAATGGAACCACCCTTTGACCCAGCTATCCCACTCCTCGGTTTATACCCAAAGAACTTCAAATCAACATACTACTGCGACACAGTCATATCAATATTTATAGCAGCTCAATTCACAATAGTAAGCTATGGAACCTAGGTGCTGTTCGACAGATGAATGAATAATGAATTTGTGGTATACATACACAATGGAGTATTACTCATCCATAAAGATAAGTGAATTTACGACATTTGTTAGTAAATGGATGGATCTGGAGACTATTATGCTAAATGAAATAAGCCAATCCCAAAAAAACAAAATTTAATGTTTTATCTCATATATGAAAGCTAACCCATAACTGAGGAGCAGAGGGGAGAAAAGAAGTTCTGTAGATTAGACAAAGAAGAATAAAGGGAAGGGAGAGTGGATAGGAATAGAGAAAACAGTAGAATGAATCTAACATAATTAACATATAAAAATACCTAAATGATTCTCACCATCATGTACACCCACAAGAATGGGGTCCCAATTAAAATAATCATATAATAATCATAATCTTTATTTTAATTATACCATAATGGTTTCTGTCATTTATAACTAAAAGAACCTAAAGATAAAAAATTTTAAAAAGATGTAAGAAATTGTGAAAGAATTAAAAAATAAAAAATAAAATAAAAAGGGTTGGGGTTGTAGCTCTGTGGTAGAGCACCCCTGGCACTTCAATTCCCAATAGCACAAAATAGATAATAATTAATAATAATAATAATAGTAAAAATAATGTGACAATGATGGTGATGATCTATAGTACAATTTAACAATGCATGAAACGTATTAGGCAATATTCTTATAGAAATCAAACTCAAAATACCTTAAGCAAAAAAAAAAAAAAAAAACTGTCTTGAATGAGGTAGTTTAAAAGTCCATTCTTAGAATATCTTCTTGTAGCAAAATGAAAAGAGAGTTTACCTGGCAAAGCCTAACATATAAATCTTTCCCTAGTGTGGATCAAAGGAACAAGAAGGATTGGGCTTCCCAAAGGAATAATATATTTCTTCAAGAGTAAGAAGAAAGAAAAAGAGACTGGGATGACTGAAGTTATAGGCACTTCAATCTACTTCTAAATTCAATTTGTATCATTTGAGATTATTTTCAAAAGCAATTAACCATATGCTTTTAGTATGCTTTAAAGTTCTTCCCGCTGAAAGAAAATCAAGACCATTTATATATTTATTCAACTACTAGAGGTCATTGAGTTTCCCAGCTCCTTCCAAATATGTCTCACTGAATATCTTCCCACAAGAGGAAGCCCCTAGTTTGTGTTAATAGAGAAAATTACACAGCAAAACATCATAAGATACTGCATATATACATATACTATATACATATAGTAAGATAGGTTACTCTTTCCCTATGAATAAGAAGAGAGAAAGAAATGGAGAGGAAATCCTCTGAAAGTTATTTGTCCTCCAGGATTCCAGGAAGTCCTGTATTTAATTGTTTTTTACACCAGATTGTCAGGTACACAGTTTTATTGAAAATACTACTAAGGAAACTCTTTTTTACATATAGAATATCAATTAATCTCTACAATAAGTGAAACAGGACAAATTTTTATGAATAAATTAAATGAAATTTCTCCTCCATTTTCTTTTTACCTTAACTCTTTTTTTTTTTTCCTCCTATGGTTCCAGGATGTTAAAATGAAGAAAATATTTAAATGAAATAGCTATGCATTATATGAAATTTTTTAAGGTGTTGCTACAAAAGGATGTATCCAAAGTATAGTTTTTGGCTTTCAAGGCCAATAGTTTAAAGAAATCTTAAATATAGGGTTACTTGGTTTTATAACTCTAAGCAGGATTAAAAATTAAAAAGTTGGAAATCAATTGAATGTAAAGTAACATTCAATATAAAATGTAGTGATTCTTACAAAATGAAGCAAATTTAATTATAGAATTCTATTTTTTTTGAATTCACAATAGAAGCAATTTTACATTTTAACTTGAGTTCACAAATGTTTTTCTTTCTTGATTGAAAAATGGCTCCCAGTGATTCTGTTGTATGGAGTAACATTCCTTTCCCCCAGCTATGTTTTGCTAGTAACCTGTTAGCATGGAAGTGTCTTGATCAAGATAAATCAAAATGCTTTGTATTCCCTAAATATTCACATAACATTTATAAGCATATTCCTGACTCTAGTGCTAAATAGTTTAGATATTTTATACCACTATTTTTCTCAGGCTATATTACAGATGACATGAATTTAAAAACCTAATCAAAGGATTACTCTTTCCATTTTATACCTTGGTCCAGTGTTTGAAAGCAATAACAAGGACTATAAAAGTTATCAATATTTAATCCTTTCCTTCTGTACTACAGTAGTGTACTCTAGACACCCCCATCTAGCTTCTGCAAAATTTCTTGAATATACACATTAGATATTAGTTTAAAAATATGCCTGTTGCCATCCATTCTTATCAGATCATAATAAAATAAAATTAAAAATCAATGGTAAAATAAAAAATAGAAACTATTCTAAAACCTGGAGACTAAATAATATGCTATTGAATGAATGACCATGGATACCAGCAGAAATCAGGAATGAAATTTTAAAAAGTACTTTGAGGTAAATGAGAATATTGACACAATATATCAAAATCTCTGGGTCACAAGGAAGGCACTGCTAAGAGGAAAATTCATTGCATTGAGTTCATTCACTAAAAGAATAGAAAGTCACCAAATACATAACCTAACATTACATCCCAAAGTCCTAGAAAAAGAAGAACAAATCAAGACCGAAAGCAGTAGAAGACAGGAAATAATTAAAATCATAGCAAATCAATGAAATTGAAACAAAAAATTCAAAAAATAAACAAAAGAAAAGTTGGTTTTTTGAAATAGAAACCTTAGCCAAGCTAAAAAGGAGAAAGAGAGGAAACTCAAATTACTAAAATTCATGATGAAAAAGGAAATGTCACCATGAACAGACAATAATCAGAAACTACTTTGAAAATCTATACTTCAACAAAGTAGAAAATTATGAAGACATCAACAAATTTCTAGACACATATGACCTACACAAGTTGCAACAAGAGGTCATGTAAAATTTAAACAAATCAATTTCAAGCAATGAAATTGAAGCTTTTGATGAAAAGCTTACAAACAAAGTAAAACTCAGGACTAAATGGATTCTCAGCCATGTTCTTCTCGACCTTTAAAGGAGACCTTAGACACCAATCCTCCTCAAATATTTCCATGAAATATAAAAGGATGGAAACCTTCCAAACTCATTCTATGAAGCTGATATCACTTTTATATCAAAACCAAACAAAGACACATCAAGGAAAGAAAAATCAGATTAATATTCCTGATGAACACACATACAAAAATTCTTAATAAAATACTGGCAAACCATATGCAAAAATACATTAAAAAGATAGTGCACCATGATCAAGTGTTAAGTGATTTCATACCAGGAATGCAAGTTTGGCTCAACATACAGAAATCAATAAATGCAATTCATCACATCAACAGACTTAAAAGACAAAAATCACATGATTATCTCAACAGATGCAGAAAAAGTATTTGACAAAATACATACTCAAAATACTGGAAAAACTAGGGATAGTAAGAAATTTCTGGACATTTTAAAAACTATAAATGCTAAACCCAAGACCAACATCATTCTAAATGGAGAAAAATTGAAAGCATTCCTTCTAAACACTTAAAGAAAACAGGGCTGCCCACTTTCACCCCTTATATTCCACATTGTCCTTGAAACCCTACCCAGAGCAATGAGACAGATGAAAGAAAATAAAGGGATACAAATAGGAAAAAAAGAACTCAAACTATCACTATTTGACCGTGACATGATTCTACATTTAGAAGACCCATAAAACTTCACAAAAAGCTTGTAGAACTCAGAAATTAATTCATTGAAGAAGCAGGACATAAAATTAACACCTGTAAATCAATTGAATTCCTATACACCAAATGATGAATCAGCTGAAAGAAAATTAGGAAAACTATCCATTCACAATAGCCTCAAAAAACCAAAACAAAACAAAACAAAATCACAACAACCTTGGAATCAATCTAACAAGAGGTAAAAGACTCTACAATGAAAACTATAGAACACTAAGGACAATATTGAAGAAGACCTTAGAGGATGGAAAGATCTATGTTCTTGGATAGACAGAATTAATATTGTTCAAAGGTCATACTATCAAAAGTGCTATACAGATTTAATGCAATTCCTATAAAAACTCCAATAATGTTCTTCATAGAAATAAAAGAGCTGTTGTGAAATTTTTTGGAAAAATAAGAGGCCCAGAATAGCCAAAGCAATTATACTACAGAGCTATAGTAACAAAAACAGCATAGTATTGGAACTAGAAGAGACATGAAGACCTATGGAACAGAAGACACAGAGAAAACATAGATACATACAGTTATCTCATACTAGACAAAGGCACCATAAACCTACATTGGAGAAAGATAGCATCTTGAACAGATGATGCTGGTAAAACTGGAAATCCATATGCAGTAGACTAAAATTGAACCCCTACCACTCACCCTGCACAAAACTCAACTCAAAATGGATCAAGGACCTAGCCATTAGACCAAAGACTATGCACCTACTAGAAGAAAATATAGGCCTAGCTCTCTACCATGTAAACTTTGGAACTGACTTCTTCAATAAGACTCCTAGAGTACAAGAAGTAAAAAATCAAGAATCAATAAATAGGATTGTATCAAATTAAAAAAAAAAAAAAAAAACTTCTTCACAGCAAAGTAAACAATCAAGAACGTGAAGAGAGAGTCTACCAAATGGGAGAAAATCTTTGCCACCTGCACTTCAGATCAAGCATTAATTTCCAGGATATACAAAACTATCCAAAAAATTAACACCAAAAACTCAAATAACCCAATCAATAAATGGGCAAGGGCACTGAACAGACTTCACAGAAGAAGAAATACAAATGGTCAAAAAATATATGAAAAATGTTAAATATCTTTAGCAATTACAGAAATGCTAATTAAAACTACATTGAGATTCCATCTCATTCTAGCCAGAATGGCAACTATCAAGGGTACAAGTAACAATAACTGTTGGCCAGGAAATAGGGAAAAGGGTTTGCTTATGTATTGTTGGTGGGACTACAAACTGATGGAACCACTATTGGAAAGCAGTATAAAGATTCCTCAGAAACTTGAAATGGAACCACCATTTGACCCAGCTATCCCATTCCTTGGTTTATACCCAAAGAACTTAAACTCAACATACTACAGTGACACACCACACCAGTGTTTATAGCAGTAGAATTCATAAGAGCTAAGCTGTGGAGCCTACCTAGGTGCTATTCAACAGATGGATAAAAAATGGATAAAGAAAATGTGGTATATATACATAATGAAGTATTACTCAGCCATAAAGAAGAATGATTTTATGACATTTGTTAGCAAATGGATGGATCTGGAAACGATCATGCTAAATGAAATAAACCAATCCCAAAAAAACAAAGACCCAATGTTCACTTTGATATATGGATGCTATCACGTAATAAGGCAGGGGAGGGAAGAAGAGAAATTCATTGAACTAAACAAAGGAAATAAAGGGAATGGAGAGATCATAGGAATAGGAAAAACAGTAAAATGAATTGGATACAACGTTCCTATATTCATATATGAATATATGACCAGTGAAATTCCTCATCATGTAAAATCCCAAGATTGGTAAGTTATACTCCATGTATGTGTAGTATTTCAATACATTCTACTGTCATGTATATCTAAAAAGAACAAATAAAGAAAAATATAGCTGTGAGTCCCTGAATAAATTCTCCCTCCTCTTAAAATATATGCCTTCTGAACTAATTTTATATAATTCAACTATACAAAGCATTCTTTAAATTCTTAAAATTCTATCTTAAAAATCTGCTAATTGTGCTCTTTCTTGCACATGTCTTATAAAACATTTTATATGAATGTAAATGTTACATATACATACTTTTTTTCTAAACATTCATATTTGCTTCCAAATTGATCATGAAATTTTTAGCTATTATAGAAGTACATTGTGAAAAGTCTTCCCAGAATATATTGAACAACGATTTCATGATGAGACTCGACGTAGGGTAGGACTACACATGACTCAGGAGAGAGTGAAATGAATGAGGTATTCCCCATGAGACTCCATTCCCTCTTCTTGTAAGCAACTTATGGAAGTACAATAGAGATAAAGATCCCTAAGAAGCATAGACATATCATCAAATGCAGAAGATTGAAACTTATTTCAGATTTAATAGAACAACAGTCTGAGAATATGGAATTTTCAAGGCATCATCCCACAAAAGAAGAAACTATTAATAATAATAATAAGAAGAATATCCAGAAATTTATATAACACCATCCTGGAGCCTTTATAGAATATGAATATATGCTTGCACACAGAATTAATAAGACTTAGCAAAACAACTGAGAAACTATGAGCTAATAAACCCCCAAATATCACCAATTTTGTAAGTTACTAGATAAACAAAGAAATGTGAAAATTGGATCTGTAATAATATTAGTCAATGGAAACAGACTCTGAAATGATAAATGATGGAATTATTAGACAAGGAAATCAAAATTGCTTATATTCTTATGAGTAAGAAAAGGGTATGTGAGCATAGTGATGAAAAAGAGATAGAATTTATAGAAAAGAAGGAAATGGAATTTTGGTAAAAACACTATAATGGCTGAATTAAAACAAACAAAACAGGAGAGTCAGACATAGTACAGCAAAAATTAAGTAAACAAGGGACTAGATTTTACAAAATGAAGAACAAAAAGACAATATAAAAGCAAGTAAACAGTCTCGGTGATCCATAATATAATCTAGACAAGTAATTTCTCATTACATTTTTTTTTTATGTCTTATGACATGTTATGGTTTAAATATGAGGTATTGCCCAAAAACTCATGTGTGAGGCAAAGAAGAAGGTTTAAGGTGAAATGTGTGGGTTTGGTAGCCTTAACCCAGTCAGTGAATTAATCCCCTATGAGGGACTAACTGGGTGGTAACTGAAAGCAGGTAGGGTGTGGCTGGAAGGAGTGGTCACTGAGGATGTGCCTCTGGGTTATTCATTCTGTCCTTCGGAGTGAGTCTTTCTCCTTCCTTGCCCCATGTTCTAGCTGCTTCCCTCTGCCACACACTTCTGCCATGATGTTCTGTCTTCCACTCAGGCCTGAGGAATGAGGAGCTGGCTGTCTATGAACTGAGACCTTTGAAACCATGAGCCCCCAAATAAACTTTTCTTCTTCTAATTGTTCTTGTCAGGTATTTTGGTTACAGCAGCAAAAAAGACTGAGTAAAACATGGCAATATTCTCAAAGTTAATTCTAATTTCAAAGCATGTCACGTTATTATACACCTTGTTTTGTGCCTTCTTTTAATAGGATATTTCCAATTTTTCATAATTCAGAGTTAAATATATTTTAGAGATCGAACTGTAATTAACAAAAATAGGTCAACTTAATGGTCAGGAAATATATGTTATTTAAAAATATAGCAATGAGAATTAAATTCATCAAATGACTTTCTGATATTATAATATGATCTGATTTGTTTTACACTGATAAACAAATACACAATGTGGTAATACTTTTATCTGCTGTTTCACTTTCTGTAGTTTTAGCAGCCCAATTCAACTGAAATAAAATATAAATATGTATGTATATTTATATAAATATAAAATATAAATCTTAAATATAAATATAAAATATACGTAATATAAATATATTTTTTTCAGATATATATATATATACATAGGAAAATTCCAGACTTAAACTATTTATTAGTTCTGAGTAGCATGATGAAATTTCCCACCATCCCGCTCCATCTCATCAGATATGTGAATCATCCCTTTCTTCAATGTAGCAACAGTCTACATTACCCACTCATCAGTCATTTGGCTGTCTCACTCATCAGATTGGCTGTTGTAATACCATCCTGCTTGTATTCAAAAACCCTTATTTAGCTCAATAATGACACAAAATCACAGCAGCAGAGAATCTTGACTTTTGGATATGCCCAAAAGAATCCCATACAGTGCTTTCCTTTCACTGAAAAGGTGAAAGTACTATATGATCTTTGAGAATGATCCCATTCACATTACTTTCATTAAAATTTATTGCTATAATTATTGTTTTTATTACTAATTGTTCTTATTAATCTCCTCCTCTGCCTTATGTAAAATTAAACTTAATCATAAGTACATATGTGTGAGAAAGACCATATGTATAGTTTCTTACTATGCATAGTTTTAGACATCCACTTGGCATGTCTGAATATATCCCAATAGTTAAGAGTAGCTAATTTAATTTAATTACTGCCTACCTAAGATTCGTTGTACTTGGCTGGCATGAATTCTTCTTTGAATATAAACTTTAGGAATAAACTTATGGTATATTTACTAGTAAATCTTAGAGGAGATGGACACAAGGAAATACATAGTGGGCACATAAAATACCAAGAAGTCATGGGGTGAGTATTATTATATAATCATGACATTATCAATAAGCAATTCGTAGTGATGCCAAAAAAAATCTGAAAACATATGAAAGATTACTTGTAAGTAATTTTCATGTATTTTAAAAGTTTGGACATGAAATTCTGTGCTTATTTTGTAACTTCCATTTAATTTTTATGACCCATATCTTAGCTATAATAACTTTCAATTTGGTTAGCTTTAACACACCAAAAGTTAAAGGTACTTGTTATGTAGAAAAATAATTAAAGCTCATGATTTAAATGGACCAAAAGAGACTTCTCAGAGTAAAATGATGTTATATGTAATTACAAAAACTAAATTAAATAACATATAGCCCCTAAATGTGTAGCGGACACAAATTACCATAAAGAGAAAACTATGAATTTCAATTTATGTTATCCTTCAAAATCTCCTAGGTGACGTTTACAGGCTAAATAAGTAGCTAATGTGATTAAGTATACCAGAATGTTCAGTAATGAGGCCAGAGATCAAAACTAATCATAAGAATTATGAAGAGAGAAGGACCTGGAGGGTTATGATATTGGATAGAAAGAATTACAATCAAAATTATATGAACTAAGATTTCAAGCATCAACAAAATAAGATGAGGAAAAGAAAAAAATATATGTAGTCTAGCCCTGGCTATTGGTATATTCATTAGTTCTTACTTATTTCCATTCAGTGAGTTAACACTTTGTGTTATTGTGCACTTACAATGCATACTTAAAATAACTGAAGCTCTTGATGAATTGGGTTCTCTAGCAGTAAGCCTAGACCAGAAGTTTAAGGAACTCAAGTGCACTGCTTCATAGCTCAATCCATATTCCCTAGTATAGAGGGTAAAATTTGTCTTAATGTGCTTACTCTAATCTCCCTAACCCTGCTGACACCAGTAAGCCCTCAATGTCCATCTCAAGTCTTCAAAAATCTTGGAAGCAAATATCATGTTTTTCATCCTGTAAAGCAACAAAATTTTCCTATATTTCCTCCCATTTTTTCATCTTTCCAGGTGTAGATTTTTTTTCTTTCTGTCAATAGCTTCTATTCAGATTGTTTCCTATTAGTAATTCATATAAATTATCTGGATTATTATAGAGGAAGTGGTGATATTTGCCTGGGATTCTAAATTCTACACTTCCACAGTTGCTCTCTTCACCAGTAGAAAGAAAATTCAAAGTTTAGAAGAAAGGAAAGGCTTTTATTTTATTTTATTAGTGGTGTGTACCTGTAATCCCCTCAGCTCAGAAGGTTGAGGCAGGAGGATCATCAGTTCAAAGTTAGCTTCAGCAAAAGTGAGGCACTAAGCAATTCAGTGAGACCCTGTCTCTAAATAAAATACAAAATAGGGCTGGGGATGTGGCTCAGTGGTTGATTACCCCTAAGTTCGATCCCAGTACCCATCCTCCAAGAAAACTTAATATAGATGTGATATATATATATATACCATCTCCCTCAGGTCCAATGTGTGTATGTGTGTTGAGGTAGGATACAAAAAGAGGGGAGACTCAAAATTTCAGTCCATATAAGATAAAAGAAGGCAAAAATGAGAAAGAAAGAACAAAACTACCGTAGTGTAATTTCACAGTCTTATCTTTTTTGTCTCATGACCACAGTTCTTTAAATTCTGGTACCCAAACCTATCACTTAAATACTTATAAACTTGAATCAACCTTTAAAAACCTGCTGTTTCTCATCTGAAGCCTGTAACAAAAGAGCAAGCGACAAGTAAAGAGCACTAAGGAGTATATCTTTAGGAGTCAAAATTTTCAGGTTTTGTTTTCTTAATTTGTTTCTAAGAAAATCACTGACCTGGAAAACATACAGCCTTTACTGCCTTCAAGAAAGTCCTGTGACATGTGCTGTTCATGTGGAATTATTTTCAGAGATGAAAGAGGTGCTACCAAGTCTCTGACTTCCCATGATGAGCCTGATAATTTATGAGAGTGACTCTAGACCACTCTAGTACAGACTTGTTGAAATGGGAACACTAAATTTCATGAAGGCAGATGAACTGTTTTCCTCAATTCAATCTTTAATTTTATGTGTTGTCTTTGTTAGGACATGGTATTAAAATACTTGGCCAAATACCAGTCTAAATATCCCTAGAAGGGCATATTTAGATGACATTAGCATTTAAATCTGTTAACCTTGAGTATGGCAAATTTTCTACCATATCTTGGTGGGCCTTCACCAGTATGTTGAGGACCTTAAGAGAAAAAGACCTTGGAAAGCAGAGAAAGAAGGAATTTTGCTTTCAGACTGCCTCTGCATTCAAACTGCAACTCCATGTCTTCCCTTGGCATTAGCCTGTTTTGCTTCTCTCCCCCTCTCTTTTTTCCTCTCTCCCAGTACCTCCAATTTCTCTCTGCATCCTGTTTGATCTGTTTCTGTAAAGAACTTTGACTAATATACATAAGTACTTTAACTTTTCCTTCCCCCAGGAAATATTCATTTAAAATCATTCTTCAGTATGGAAATCTCTCTTAATTTAGGAAAAATATCCTTACCTCTGACAAATTGTACAAAACTATTCATTTGAATCTCCCCACTAATCAATTCTTTCTCATCCATCTGAAATATATCTAAATGCCATGACCCAATTTAAGAGGAAAGATCCTTTACAGTAACTGTATAGATTCAAAGCCTGGAAATTGAAGGCAAAGATCCCTTACTGTCCATGCTCCTCAGCGCTGACATCTATCTACTCAGAGAATGGTTAGTACATATTCTCTCTGCTATGCAAATCCTTTGCCTGGGTGAGCTATTCTACCCAGCCACTGTGTTCTACCAGTTCACTGGATATCTTCCATGGTGACTTTTCACTGACCATGAATATTGCAACGCACTCACACTCAGCTCCCCTTACACATGTCCACTTGACACCTAGAAGAACACTTTAGCTGTTTTAGTCTTCAATGATTCAGAGTCTCTGTTATCCTAAGGCCTGTTTCCCAATCACCACAACGCAATGACTATGATGCTAGCATTATAGATACCTTCACAAAAATGACAGCACATAGAACATTTGTTTTCCTTTCACTGTCTTATCTTTGTGAAATTAATCACAAATGCCTTTTTAATCAATGACATGTTCAATATCAATGATTGGCAAATCCCATTTATGCAAAAACAAAACTAAAACAATGATAATGAAAGAGCACTACATTTTATTTATGTGCTTTATTATTATTCATGGATGATCTGATTTTTATATTTTTATCCCCACCATCTACTGCTCACAGCAAAAGATGAACTTTGGGGAGAACAGTAAACTAGAACCTGGGAAGTTACTTTACTGCCAGAAATACACCTTTATTCATGCAGATGCATGAATAAATACACCTTTATTAATTTACATGCAGAAATACACCTTTATTCAAAGCACAGTTTATTACCAGCAAACATCCTTTCTTCCCATAGAATTTCTCTGAGTATCCACTGGTTTTGTTTGTTTGTTTGTCTTTTTTTTTTTTTTTTTTAGAATTTCCTCTAAACTAGGTCAGTGTGAAAGATGTGGGGGTGGAAGTCATGTCAAACACTACCTTTTAACTGATAAGGTAACATTTGAAATATTTTATTAATAAACCACATACTTAAGGATGTATAGTTAACATTTTAAAATACACATTACAAAGGTGTTGACTGCAAGAAGTTCAGTTTTCTTTAATTAAAGTCAAGTCTTTTTAAAAAATAGCATAATGGAGATAATCCTAGCACTTTTACAACATTTTAGAAGTATTTTGATGGCAGTAATCACACATTTTGCCAATGGACTTGATGTGCGTTGTGAGAGAAAGATAGGAAAGAGGCAGGGTTCCAAAATTCAGAATTAAGGAACTAGAGGAATAAGATTGCTTTTTTCAGAGATGGAGAAAACGGCACATGTAGTGGATTTTGGATATATAAATCTAGACTTGAGAAAAGAATTCATGAATGTGTAGATAGATCTGTGAGCATTGTTATCATCAAGTTTACAACAAAAGTCATGAAATTTAATTCAAATATAGTTCAGATACAGATCCTCAGAGTGAGGCAGATTTAAGATGCAACAGTATCAATAGCAAGACTCCATGTACCTTGCCAACTCTATGTGCCGGTGTCAATCTACATGCCTGGGTCTGGTGAGACAGAACACTTATGCAATCAATTAAGCAAAGCAACTGTGTTGTTCATAGACAGGCAGCAAAGAACAACAGAAGCCTGTTCATGGTGAGCCTGTTCCCCAAGGCTCAGGAAAGCTGCACAGGCAGATGGAATTCTATCCATATGTGCTTAATTTGCACTGTAATCGAGGGGCCTTGAAAACATGTTCTGTACCAGGTTTTATGCCCAATTTTAGGACAGAAACAGCTTGGGCTCTGATGGACAGTCCTTCTGAATCTCTGGGCATTACATTTTTAGTACTTTCTGTAGTTAGATTTAATAATTACAATAAAGAAAGAAGGAAGTGCTGAGTTGACCATGACCACCCAGGGACTTATTGTAGATCTCCAAGTGTTAGAATTTGGAGCCTTGGTAAGAAACCAGCAAAAATTCTATAAAGTAAAATGATATATATGGTCATATGGTGTCCTCATAAACATGTTTCAAGGGAAAAGGATGGTCAAATGTACTACATCATCCTCCTAAATTTGGACTATGAATTGGCCACTAGATTTGGCAATATTGAGTCATTGCTATCTTGATATAAGTGTGTGTGTGTGAATGGGAGAAATGGCTGGAATTTCAGGGTTTAAGAATGTTAAGAAATAAATGGGAAACAGTTTTTATAAATACCTGTTTTAAAAAGTTTTACCATAAATTTTTAAAAAATCTTTGAAATAAATGTAAGTGATTCCGTGGCAAAACAAATAAAACATGCTCTAACATCTTGAGAAAAATTACACATACACACACATGATGTGTGTGTGTGTTTGTGTGTGTATAGTATAAAAACTAAGAAGAATGTATAGGTGTATCTGTCTATCAAAGAGGGAATGATTGTTCAGATAACATATAAAATGTCCAACTGCAAGTGAAAATATTGATATACTGAACTATATTAAATTCTAAACTTCTTGTCATGAAAGACACCTAAAGAAAGTAAAGCTACAAGACAAAACTGGGAGATCACATTTTTATCACAAGTAAGCAACCAACACATAACTCCATAACCATTTGAAAAGGACACATATCTAATTTAAAAAAAATGGGTAGAAGATAGGATCAGGAATTTCACAGATGAAATCAGTTATGACTAATAGATTTTTAAATAAAGGTAAAGCTTCACTAGTAATCAGAACAAAGCAAATCAGGATTACAATACAATAGCATATTTAGTTTACTAAATAAAAAATCTGAGTAAAGCACAGTGGGTGAGAATATGAGTTGATGGTATCTATTACATATTTCTGGTAGGAGTCAAATATTGTCAAAACTGCATTGAAAAGAAAGCAAATTATAATCTATTATAAAGATGTTCATACCCTCTAAGCTAGCTGTCCTTTAGGTCAATACTAAAGAGAATGTCTTGCACAAAAAGAGCAGGAGGCATGAACAAGAAATTGTGACAATGGTAATCATGTTATTAATATTGAAACAATTTAAAAAACTCAAAGTAAACAGAACAGAAAAGTAAAAACATATCTGAGTATGTTAGCACAATGAATGATTAGAATAGCAATAATAATGGAATGATCAAAGGTCACACAACATTTGAATGAATGAAGGTAACATAATGTTGAGTAAAAATACAAATTTCAGGATACTACATGAGGTATGATATACATTTTCTAAACAATTGGCATGCCTTTAATTTTCACCTCAGTGTATCTTACCTGATAGATAATGTCTTTTACCAGTCCTGAGCAACTGACTTTAATATGGATCATCATCTCTAAATAATAGTAGAGAGGGAAACTGGCAACCATTTGGAACTGGAAGATTAACACATGTTGAGGAAAAAGTTGCTCTAAATCTTTTTCAGACATCCAATTATAATGATAGCAAGTAGCTATTATTAAGCCACCTTTCCACATGTGGAATGTGAAGTTAAGGAAGTTTGGGAAACTTCATTTACAGAATAGAGAGGAGATGGTTGTCGGAAGCTAACTCATACAATTCACTACTGGAGAATAGAGTAACACAAAATACTGACAAATTTGATTTTTCTATTTCCTCTATTTTTATGTCACAATTCCATTCCTATTTAAATTTTACTAACTTTATTATGCAGTTATATATATATATATATATATATATATATATACATATATATATAAATGATACATAATTCAGTTTTCATTGAACATTATACAATGTTACTTTTTATGGACTTCCTAATTTTTAGCAACTCAAAATTTAGTCACTAGAATTCATCCATATCATTGCATAATTGCTTTTACAATATGTAAGTGTGTGAATATGCAGCTTATGTTTACATTTTTCCTGTTAGTGAGCATTTAAACTGTTTCTACAGTATTATTTTTAACTATTACTAACAGAACAAAGCTACAAACATTTCTTTTCCTGTCTTGATTCAGATATCCTAAAATTTACTTTAGTTCTACCAAGAACTATAATTGTTAGATAATGAAGAATGTGATTGGTCAGAATTCAAAAAGAGAGTAACCATTTATTTTCTAAAAAGTGTTTTGCTTCCTAAAATCCACAGTGGGTAAGCAAGCTTATTGATCTATATATTCTCCAATATTTGATTTTTCAGATATTTTCAATTCTGCCAATGAAAAGTATTTTAACTGTTAATTTAAAAGAATGCTTGATTATTATGCCTGGTATCATTTTTGAGGTTTAGGCTTCATTTATCTTTTTTGACAATTGATGCCTCCCCACCTAATAACATATTTTTAAATAATGTTGTTTTTACTTTTCTTGTGGGTTATTTATATTTTAATCATTGCTTTCTTGAAGTTTATTATTTTGATATTGATTACGGCATATACTTTAAGATGAATATTATAATGTATCAAATATAAAATTGAATTATATGTTGAGGACCCTAGAATGAAGTGTGTGTGTGTGTGTGAGAGAGAGAAAGAGAGACAGAGAGAGAGAGAGAGGGAGAGAAAGTAGATTACTCCATTAGTATCACTTTGCAGTCTTTCTAAACCATAGCTAGTATTGATCTTAAATACCTAAAATTATTACATAAATATAGGCAATTTTATACTTACATGTTTCAATATAAAATTCTTTAGATAAGTATAGGTATCTCAATTCAAATTTGCCCCAGGTCTAATTTTTTTATTGCTAGTAATATTGCTAGTAGTAAAATAAAAACATTTGCTGACCACTTTTATAGACAGCATAATGCTTCAGAATTGCAAGTCACTTAAATGTGGTATTACAATAGGTCACCACTTTCCTGTATTTTTAAAAATCCATTTCTATTTGTAACTATTGTTGCCTTCATTGCTGTTCAAGACTAAATAGGTTTTCTGGACAACATCATATCACTTGAGGTTTGCATGGGTTAGCAAGATGCATTTTCCTAAACTTTGGGAAAAAGTAGTTATACCATATACATACTTTTTCCTGTCTGGCTAATAGAGTATGAATTGTTCACCTTTCAAAATGTTTAATGAGTCTATAAGCCTTTGATCTTTTTATTATGTTTTTATTATTGCACCATCTACCACAGTTATATTTCCATTACCCTCCTGTCAATGATCTTCCTCATTCTGGTCATAAATCTTGCCCTGACGACTTCTCCTTTGTAATGCTAAACCAGTGCTGGAGCTATTTCATAGATATTCATTTTCTTCTGAACAGTTATCAATACCATTCAGAATCTGAGTCCTTTAATAAATTCATATTCCCTTAAAATTCTATTTTAACTGGTATCAAAATGATGATCAATTATCTGGATCATTTTTTTCCCCTTTCAACTTCTGAACTTAAAGGTTTTAATATTTCTCTCTCTGATAGTTCAATCAAAGAATGAAATTATTTCATTTTATAGTAATCCATTTTGGATATAGAAAAAAGTATAACTTGCTGAATTTTCTATGAGGAGATGTGATTTTTGCGTTTGAGTAATTCCCTTTCTTACTCTACTTCACACACCTAATTCCTTCCTTATCATAATAGCCAAATTTTTTCACTTCTAATAGATCCTACCTACAGAAATGCTGGAATTCTGTTTTGACACAATTCTTATTGTTTCATTAAAAAGAAAATCATTTTGAATATTCAATGTAGGTGTTATAAGCTATATTTTCCTCACTTCTGTAGAAAGAGCATTTATAATATGTGGGAAAGAAAGATTACTTTGTCCAGTCACAAAAATCTAGTATTCAGTGGAAATCTTCTATGATGTAATTAGTACAGTTAAAATTAGTTTAAAAATATTTAATAACTCTAAATCTCCTAAGCCTTGAAAACCTGTGTTCAACCCACCTTTCCAAATTTGCCATTTCAAATATTTCTTTTTTAAATTTGTTCTTTTTAGATATACATGATGACAGAGTGTGGCCTGTTATACATGTGTGGAATATAACTTATTCTAATTAGGATCCCATTCTTGCAGTTGTATATGATGTAGCATTTCGCTGGTGGTATATTCATATAGGAACATAAAGCTAGGTCTGATTCATTCTACTCTTTCCTATTCCCATCCTGCCTCCCTACTCTTCATTCACCTTAGTCTAATTCTTAGTCACCCTGGATCTTATTTTTCATGAATCAACTTACATCATTGTCTCATTCTGAAATATAATCTACTCCATATTTTGCCTGAAAGTATTCTGCTAACAAAGTTCAATTTTGTATACTATTTCCTCCACTAAATACTTTAATATCTTGAGAGAGTTGACTTTGCCATACTCTGAGCTTCTACTATGGAAGTATTTTCTTTCATTAAAGCTTGCAATGTCATCTGCAGGTTTTAGAATAATGGTCTTCTTGTCTTGTCTTCCCAAGACATTACAAGTTATGTCCATGCTGTCTCTCTATTAATAAGCACGCCTCCCCTAGGATACTGTGATTATCCCATAGAACGTGAAGCAAAGAGATTTGGAGTTTACACTACACAAGTGAATTCAGCACTCCAGGCCAATAGGGAATTTCTGAGAAACTCTTGAATTGCCTAGTTTATGATCACACATTTTAATATGGTGATGCTGCCAAGGCAACTATAACAGTTGATCTAGAATGTTTAACAGGTCAAATTTATTTGGGCTTTCCTGCAATTACCTGAACTGTTCTTAGGATCAATAGGTGTTTGTTGTGCATCATAAAGATTATTATTATTATTATTATTATTATTATTATTCACTCAGTGGGCCTTTTCTTCCTGTTGACAATCTCAACAGTTATACCATACAGTCCTATGCCTTTCTTTGTTCTCTTTCTGATGGTGTGGTTACAATAGAATAGGAAATGTCTGTATGTGCTGAGTACAGTGATTATTTTTCACTTGATTAAATGGGAAAATGCTGACTACCAGCTCTTTGGGGAGCAAATAATGTTGGCTCCATTCTTCATTCTTTTGTTAATATTTTTAGGGCTACCTGAGTTGGTTCTTGAGTAGAAGTCAACTGGCCAGATATTAAATATAGGATTTAGACCTATAATTCAATTCCATATTTTGTATTTCTTCATGACATACAAGTCAGTTGGGAAATAACATTTAACTTTAGGAGGTCATTTTCAAAGAATATGAAGAAGATTTGGTTAGGTAAATTTTAGGTGAAGGTCAGATTCCACACAATGTTCTGCAAATGTACCCCAATTTATTTTGATAGATTGCACTTGACAATTAATTAGTACCTTATGAATAAACATTAAAAAGCAGATTTCATTAAAGAAAGCATTATAAGCCCTAAAAACTCTATGCCTATAGAATAATAACAGTGGATATAATAGTGTCCAAACATGATATTCTAAAATGTTTTATAAAAGTTTTAAAAAACATATACTACTTTAAATTTTCTATAGCAGTTAAGTTTGGGGAGATATTAATTTATATTGCTCTTCATCTGTGATTTCTAATTATTTTGCTTACCTGCTATTGTACTCCCTTTGTTCTACATTATATTCCCACAGATTCATCTCATAGTTTCTGTCCCCAGTACTGCATCATTCATAAAACTTTAGCTTCAATCACTACACCATTTATCCCTGTATCCTTAGGATTTTCCTCTAAGACTGTGCTAAAATTTGGACCTCAAATGTGCCCCAGAGGCCAGTGTGTTTAAAACTTAGTCTCCAGGTCATAACCCTACTGGGATGTGGTTAAACTTAACAGAGGTGGGGGTCTAGTAGAAGAAATTCAGTCATTCGGTTGTGCTTTTGAAGGGGATATTGGAACCTTGGCCTCTTTCTCTCTTTTCTTCCCAGGCACCATAAGGCAAGCAGTCTTCCTCTGCTATGTGCTCCTTCCTATCACAATGTACTGTATCATCAGAGGTCCAAAGCAACAGGTCCAACTGTTGACCATAACTAAAACCTATGAAACCATGAAGCAAAATAAACCTTTCTTCTTCATGGATTGTTTATCTCAAGTATTTTGTTGCAGTAATAGAAAGCTGACTAACAGAGATTCCCATTCTAATATTTAAAAGATATTTTCAAATCTTCAAATGCATTGTTCCTACCACTTTTATAGTACAAATAACAAAAACAACAACAACAACAAAAAGCCAGGACTCCTCTTATTCAAAAAAATAAAATAAAAAAATAAAACTTAGTAAGTTCATAAATTGCAAATGACCACTGATAATTTGGAGTCTAAACAGTTGACCTGTGATTATTTTACTTCTTTAGAGATTGTCAAATTAAATATTAGACTCTCTAGGAAGTAGTAAGTAGGTTGAAAATGAATATTTCAATAGGAACAGGCATCACATATCACATTATAAGCACATATAAGGAGGATGAGGCAAAATGAGGAAGATTCTGCAAGTCATTTTAAAATAATAATCCTTGACAACAAGGGTCCATGAAAAGGTGGTGTCAGTCCAAGACTGCACAGGCAGTTATTGCCTATGCAAACAGTACTCTACAGAAGTATTTTTGTGTAAGGTCATGGTGATCTTTGTGCATGTTGTGATTCTGGCAGTCTTTTGTGATAGTTTGTTATCAGACAAAAGTGCATGAGATCCCCTCCTTCATAACTTCTTGGCTTTATCTATTTTTGTTGTTATTAGGGTTTGACACACATGACTCCATTTTGAATCTGCCAACTTCTACATTAAGATAGGGCTACACATATGAGGGTAAGAGAAGAAAAGAAGGCATAAAACCAGGCTCAAATTCTTGTCAACTCATATTTTTACCTCCAGATAAATAAATTAATGATATTCATTAGAAGGAAAGACCATACTTATTAAATGAAATTACTAAGGTGTTCTCTTGGTAATATTGGTATACTAAATAAATCTCATAATCTCTGAGACATGGTTTGCTGAAACATGTTTTAGAGGGTGTACAATTGTCTGCAATATAAAATGGTTTTGTTTCATTAACTAAAATTCTCCTGTTGCTTCAGGTGATTTCCAAAATTAATAAAAGACTTCATTTATTATTCCAGGCAGATAGCACATATTCAATTATTCAATATGGGGAAATAGGACCTAGGAACTTTGACCCCAGTCTCAGAGCTCTCCTCAATTCTTGTGAGTCCCTTTAATGATTAGTTACTTGAAATTTTTATCAAGTTTGATCTCTGATTCATTTAATACTGGATATCTGATCTTTTGATTTAGTTTATGCACTTGAGGTTTTACTGGAATCCTACTTCACTTTAATGAGTATGATACTTTCTCACTTTGAAAAACAATCTTGGGTACCTTCTCTTCCTCTTTAAATTTCTGTCTTGCCAAAGGAAGTTGACATCTTGACTTTACATTTAAGATCACAGGCATAATAAATTGATTGTTCCATGAATATACAATGCAAATATATTGACTGTTGTATAATAAAATGTATATCCAGTCTTTGCCCCAAGTTTCTAGCACAGAACTCATAAAACCCTTGGAATTCCCTGAGCAACTGAGTGATTTTTTTCATTCTTAAGCCCCTTTATCACATCTGAATTTATGTTCCACTGAGATGACTTTAGAGGCCTCTAGACAGCCTCAGGGTGAGGATGATTACCAGAAAGACCAAAAAAATTGTGAGTTGAAACTTTCAGACTCACTACCCAACCTCTGAGGGGTAAGGGAGAATTGTATATTAAGTTCTATAAAAATCTCTTGAATAATTAGATTTGAGGAGTTTCAGACTTGTGACTGCAGCAGAGGTAGGGGTAATCTAGACTTGAGATTTACACCTAAAGTAGGGTCAGACTTGTGGAAATGTTACTAATTCCAGGTTTGCAGTTTTAGAACTTATTGAAATTATACAGATCTAGTGTCCAAAAATAATTGGTAATTGGTGGTGGAAAACACTTTAGATGAGCTATCTGCAACTAGGTTAATACGCTTTCCTTTTCCTTAATGGGGATACATTCCTGAACATATCAAAGTTAACTCTGCTTTTCATGCCCTTGATTCAATACATTCTAATCACTTTATGAACTTCTGTTCTACGAATCATTCTCCCTTCTCTATTTTATTATTTCCATTATTTAAAAGCATGGTCTACCTTTTCCCTCATGTATTAGTACATCTAATGCATGACCTCTCTTTACTTGCTATTAAATCGGATCTCTGCTCTTGTTCTAGAATGCTCATTGGAAGAGGTGCCCCAACCAATACCCTTAGTTTCCTCCATCCCAGTCTTCTTCAACCAGAGAAATCACACCTCTCTCCATACAAGTGCTTATTTGCCACCATAATCCATCTATTATAGAGGATAGGTGTACTCTATCCTCTATTTCATCATGTTTGAACCATTTAATAGCAACTCATAGAGGTGATCTTTTTTATCTATTTGCAAAATTATTTTCTTTATCTTTCATTATAATATGATCTGTTTTACATGTGGATATGGTTGTGCCTTCTTAGTCTCCTTTGCTAGATAATTTTCAATTGATTTTTAATATTTGGAGTACCTCAAAAGTTGGATCTGTGCCTTTCTCGTTTCTCCATGTAATCTTCCTTTTATAGGTTATTTCATTCAGTGCTATCACTGAATTAATGTCATACATATAAGATGATTTTTCTCCTAAACACCACATTTATATTTCCATTGTCATCAATATTTCTTTTGGACTATCTATTAAGGTTTCACATACTTCATTTGTCCAAAAATCAAATTATGGAAGTTGATATCCAGTCTGTCCTTTTCCTTTCCCAGTAATCCTTGCCTGTGTTCATTCAGTTGCTTAAGCTGGCATCCATAAACCCACTCTAGTTATCACCATGTCTTTTATTTTTGAAATTCTCTCTGCCCTAAAATCTGACCCTGCTCCAGTGACCCCACCAAAGATTAGATAGGAATCTCTCTGTTCAGATACTGACTATACTAGGGTTTTTACAAATACCTTTATTTTTTTCTAGTGCTTTTCTCAAAGTATGTAGTCTGAAATTCTCATGTTATCTTAGAGAATTATTGTGGTTAAGATTATTTTATATTTCTTAACATATTTGTGTTTTCTCCTTTTAGAAAATAAGAAATATCAGAAGAGGGTTCTTGCCTGAGTTTTGCTATTGTTGTTTTTCACTTTTTTTCTTTTCTTTAGGGATACTGTCCAGCACCTATCCAGTACCTAAAACTTGTTTTGGATTGAGTTAATATATTGCCAGAAAAGCTAAATTTGATTGATAGGTTCATCAATAAAATCATGACCTATAAGTTATTCAAACACTGTAAACTTGTTTGTCAAAATAAAGACATTAATAAATACAATTTGTAGCATACGTACAGAAAGTATAATATAATGTTAAACTAATGTTTTATCCCTGTGACTAATGTACAAAATTTAATTTCTTTTCCATTTCCCTTAGGCAAAGTGTTTATAATATAAAACATGTAGCTGAAATACACCTATAGCTGGACGATATTTACCAGATGATATTTGACATTCTATGGTATGTAAGGTATTATTTCACATATGATGCATACATTCTTTATAATATATGTTCTATTATTCTCCCCATTCTACAGATTAGAGAAAACTGGTAAAAAGAGGTTAGCTATAAAATAGTCTGGAGTAGGTTACAGTTTGAACAGTCTGGGTTTTAGAGAAGGTACCCTTAACTACCACAATATACAAAAATAAAAGTGTTTGTATATCTGTAGGCTATGAGCGTGTGTGTGTGTGTGTGTGTGTGTGTGCGTGTGTATTTGTGAGGGCAAAGCTATAAAGAAATAGAGGACTGCAGTGAAACTCATGAGAAATGAGACATTTAATGAATAAGATTTAGAAAATTGTCAAATTCTTATGCATAAGTGAATACATTTTAAACAAAGGGTCTTCTCTTTTTCTCCTATAAATTTTCTGAGGAAGTATTTCATTGTGGTGTGATCTCTCTTACTCATAAAGGAAAGAAAACAAGTGATACAAATAATAAAATTTCAAAAGTTCTGTAAATTAAGAGTCAACCAATGAGGTCTTCAAGTCAGATATTGAATTTTTCTTTAAATGTTCACATCATTAAACTACATTAAACCTTATTTCTTTATTTTATTATTCAATATGAAATTAAGTGGCGTCACAACAACAAATTATGTGGGGGGTATTTTTCTTTTTAAAATTATAATAAACTGTTTTAGAGTGTGTTATTTGGTGCAAACTGAAGGCTTTAAGAATACCAAATTATTTTTTTTATTGAAAGAAAATAATGCCTAAATTGCCTAAGCAGTTTCATAGGCATAACTAAATGTGCGAAGGGCTTCCTGGGGTTGTGACTGTGTGATTCCCATTATAGACAGCGGGGATCATTGACTTTAATGGGAATCATGTGGTTAACACCTCATGCTACACTTCACAAAATTTGAATTAGAGCCTTTTGATTTAAAATAAGGAATCATATTGCACTTTCAAAAATACGCTTGAATTCTTTGTACTGTTTACCCGTTCACCTCTTGGATTTGTAGCACTTTCAAACTGTATTTCCATGAAGGAATCTTAAACAAAAAAAAAAAGAAAAGAAAAGAAAAAGATTTTGTCTATTTTTGAATGAGCATAAGTATTTATAAGCAATGGGAATGATAGTTTAGTGAAATCAATTTCTATTGAAACTGACTAGAAACTGACAGTAACATCCAGATTTTCTTGAGGCAGCCAGTACAAGAAAGTAGATCAAAAGCACAATATAATTATTTAATAAAACTGGAAAACAGGCATAACATAAATCATGAGAAATTGTTAAATCAGAATTATCTATCTCTTTCTCTACAGATAGCTATAGGTAGATGGAAAGATAGTAAGATAAACATTTGTTCTCTCACCAACCATGTAAAATGCTCCAGAGGTAATTGATTTATCACTGTGATAGTTAATTTTATATGTCAAATGATCTCAGATAACTGGACAAATATTTCTGGCAGTAGTTTTCAAGTTGTTTCTGAGTTATTGGACAGAGTAAAGATTTACCCCTACCGATTTAGTTATAGGCATCACCTAATCCATTGTGGACCCTAAATTACCAAAAGAGAGAAGAAAGTAAACTTACTCTCTCTTCTGGCAGTGGACATTCATCTCCTGCTCTGGGACTTGAGAGCTCTAAATATACAGGTCTTCAAACATGGGCTGAGCCTTATACCACGCGCTGTTTTGGTTTCAAGAGTTTAGACTCAGAATGAACTTTACCACGAGCTTTACTGCATCTCTAGCTGCAAACCGAAGACTATGGGGCTTCTCAGCCTCTATAATTGTGTGAACCAATTATTATAATAAATGTTCTGTTAAATGTCTATATGTGTCTTATTGGTTCTACATTACTGGAGACCCCTAACAACCACTGCGAGGTCCAACTCAGCTCCAATGGATAAAGCAGCAAACATTTATACAATTCACATTTCTATCTGTGTTTCACTGTCTTAAATATATTACTTATTTAACTCCCATAGGACTTTGTGAGGGGGTGTACTTTTTGCCCCCACTGCAGTTGAAAATAATTGGCAAAACTAATATTCAGTTTAGTATTACAGTGTCTCAGGTTGTGTTTCTCAAGAATAAATAAAAATGAAGATCTCTATGGAAGAAATTTATTACAAAACTGGTCATGGGGAGAATCAGAAAGAGTTTAGGAAGAGCTCTCAAAAGAGTATCTAACAAGGGTGAGATCTTAGGCAATGTCCCATATAGAAGTTTTATTCAGATTCTTTCTTACCAAGTTGTTCATTTATGTCATCTGTTGATATAAATACCCAGGAATTTATGGATTCCTCTGGATATGAGAGAATCTGACCCAAGATGGTGAATAGATACTATTTTCTTGTTAGAAACAGAAAACACACTAAAGTGTGTGGGCAAGTGAATCGAGGGGATAAAAAGCAATCTAGAAAGCTCTAATCAGAACACATGCTTTACATACCTGTGACTAAAATACACAATAAGAACAACGCAGAGGAGGAAAAGTGTATTTGTGCTCACAGATTCAGAGGTACAATCCATGGTCAGCCTACTCCATACTCTGAGCCTAAGAAAGGCAGAAAATCATGGCAGAATGGGACAGAAGAGGAAAGGAATGTGGCAAAAAGGAAACAGAGTTCCCTGATCACCAGGGACAAAGTGTAAACCCCAAAAGCATAACCCAATGACCCATTTTCTTCAACCACACCCTACCTGCCTATAGTTATCACCCAGTTAATCCATCAGTGGTTTAATCAACCAACTAGATAAATCTCACAATCTTATTTCATCTCTAACCATTCTTGCATTGTCTCACACATAAGGTTTTGGGAAATACCTCATATCATCTTATGAGGCTGGTATGATTAATAAACATGCCATTTTTCCAGCTTTGCATCAATACTACATGTATTTTATGTACATGTATTTCTATGATCTTAATGTATTCTCCATTGATTACTCAATTATTCTTATTCAATGGAACACTTTTAAAATTAATAAAGTCTTATAAAAAATTTCTTTTATGTAGAGATAATAGTCTCATTTATTCTGAAAATGTTGACTATTTGTGGTTCTTTATGTTTTTATAAAAAATTCAGAATAAGCCATTCCAATTCCATACACATATACATAAAAGAAAATACATAAGATTTCAATCAAAATAAGCTTTAATCTAAAAATGTGTTCAAAAACAATGCATTCCCTAAAATTTTATATATTTATTATGAATTTTGAATATTTTCCTCTAGACTATATTACAAATAATTCATTTTTGTGTCCCTCTTATATTCCTCTGAAACATTTTATGTTTAATAATTTTATAACTGAATTGAAACATATGTAGGACAAGACATCTTCTCTCTGAGGGAATTAGATGTGTGAGTTGTACTGTATAATATCTGGAAAGCAATAAAAACTACCAGAAATATAAGAAGATAAAATAGCATGAATGAAACTGAAGATAATAAACAAACCAGAGAAAACACAAACTTGAATTATTAAAATTCTTTAATCAGGCTAACAACTTGTTGCTATGTTGAAAGAGTGAAAATGTAATTTTTTAATGGCAATAAACTGAAATCAATTATAAATTCTAATTCTAAACAACACAATAGCCAAAATCAAGAATTAAAAGATTGAGTGTAATAGCATATTATTAATAATAGGAAAATGACTAATTTGGGTAGGGGTAGATCTTCTTTACTAGGTCCACTGACTTAGAAACACCCCAGAAATATTTCACCAGTTGTCTGATCATATCTTAACCAAATCCAACTATTACAGTGATAAATCAATTACTTCTAGAGTATTTTACAGAAAATTACCACTATAGTATAGTATTATCACAGTTAATTTAAGCAGCTATAATTTAATGTTGCAACATTATGTATGTTTACATTTCTCTGGATTACAGATGTTTATGTGTGTAATTTCTGAAATTTTTCAATATTTTATAATAGATTTGTATATAATTTATGGTAGGAAGTTATAAAATACTATTATTTCTATATTTTTATGCATTTAGGATATACTTAAATTGTATATATTCATTTATTTCTAGACTATGTGTTTTATTGTCCTAAATCTCAAAAAAAAAAAGAAAATAGAATCTTTATGTAAGTGGATCTGTGCAGTTAAAAACTCCTTCTCAAAAGTCAACAGTATTCTACCATATTAGAAGTTGAAATTACAGTTAACTCATCCCAAAATTTAAAAATCGAGAGTTAATTACTCATAGTAGGAGCTTTCTTAGATGCTGGCAATGTTGTATATCTAAATACAGATAGTTTCTCTGTATAATTTTAACTTTAAAATTTTGCTATATTTTAGTTATATGAAAGCGTTTAACTTGTAACAAGTGAATTTTATGACTATTTTAGTTTTTCTCCTTCTAACTTTGTATCCCTCTTTTAGTCTTCTTTTTATGTTTAATAACACTTTCTGTTTAATAACTTTAAAATTAAATTGAAATCTGTGCACCCTCTGAAATAGATATTGAAGAGGGAAGTGATGCATCATCTCTTTTGATTACATATTTGTGTCAATGGAGAGCTAATTGGTCCAAAATCATTTTTTCAAGGATTTAAGATATCATAGTTTTGCAATTCTATTCAAAATTTAACTCTAAATATAACTACATAAAATGGATAAATAGTATCTTATATGAAGGGTTGGAAGAAATAAGAATATATTGAAGAATTACATGTCACATTCAAAAGAACAGATAGAAGCTCAGAGCAGTGAGTGTCCTGGCACTAGGTGCAATTGTCACTATGGATGCAGAACCTGAGCTGCTTCAACATGGGGGTGTAAGTTTTGAAAAATTTCAACATTTTATAATATATTTCTATATAATTTATCATAGGAAATTGTGGTAATATTATGCTCTGGTAGTAATTTCGCAGCCACTTCCTATTGTTATCACAAGGAGTCAAAAGATACATGTGGATTTCCTACTATGCAGGAGGTTGGTGGCTGTAACCTGAGTTGTTCAAGGGTCAATGGTTTATTAATATGTTATTGATATTCACATACATGGATTCATGATATTTATCTATTTTTGTTTCTAACTTGTCTTTGGTTTAACATTATGAAATCCATGTTTTCATATATAACTGTCATTTGCTACTTATCATTTCTGTCTAGAGGGTTATTAGTTTGAATTTATTAACAAAACTTGTGATGTTTGATGGAATATAGGTTACTGATATTTTAATAAAGTCAGTCATTATTAATATTCCTGAGTTTATAGCTTTTGGAATAGAATTATAAGTCTGAAATATTTTCTTCCTTGAGAAGTATGTTTTGCTAAAGAAATATATGAGATACCTGAACACATTAATATTTAAACACAATTTTGATAATGCCATCTCTCTCCACAATGGAAGTAAATAGAACATATTTGTCATCTCACTTTAATTAACCAACTATATAGACAAAACATAAATGTTTTCAGATACTGAACAATACAGGACATGAACTCCTGAGAGAAAGGTAATTCATGACACAAGTCATACAATTGCCTACACTGATTGCCTAGAGAGGGTTCACAGGTGTAGTAACAGTATTGTAGAGGGCAAAAACTGAAAAGGGCCGGTAGTTCCCCTGAGTTGAGAACACCAAATTGAGAACTCGAGTAAGTCCAGTGATTTAGAGATTGCATTCTAGAATCCAGAAAGGTGAGGGGTGGAGGGACTGCAGAAAGAACTCTGGGAACAAGTTTTCCTTCAAATTCTTCAGCTAAACACTAAAAATCCTTGGATGAAAAGAAGCAAAGCCAAGAAGGAACCACTGAATAGGAACACCTGGAGAACTCTTCAGTGCTCAAGGGGAGCTGTAGGAAGTGCAGGTGCTGATGTGTCAGAGCAGACAGACCTCCCAACCCAAGAAGCATCAAGTAAAGCTTGAGAAGCTTTGCCTTGGTAGTAGCACCAAAGTCATCCAGATTTGACTTCACTCTGTAAAACAAAAAAGCTTAAGACACATTAGTGCATTTCTTAGTAAACTAAGAAAGAGTTCCAGAACAAATCCTGTTAAATTTGAAGGAATAGTGATAATGTAGAGTGCACATTCCCTAATGTAGAATATATAATGTCTGACATTTGAAATGAAAAAAGGAAAATAGCAGACAGGCAAGGAAGTAAGAGCATAAAACCCATAGTAAAGAAATCAATTAATTAACTGAAACATATTTAGAAATGATATGGATTATGTTGGTAGTATAAAAAGACATTAAAAGAGTTATTGAAATTATACTATATATGTTCAGAAAGGTGGAGGAAAACATTACCTTAATAATGACAGAAATAAATGATCTTAAAATACCAAAATAAATCTTCTGCATCTGAAAATACATTTCTTGAAATAAAAGTAGACTCTAAGGTTTAATTGAACATTTGAAACTTTAGAAGACAAAGGCAGTCCAAAGCAATAGAAATTGAATAGTTATGCTTGATGGAAAAGTTCTAGACATCTGCTGAATAACATTTTATTTATAATGACAATAATGGACTGTAACACCAAAAAATTATTGGGGGTAGATCACTTGTCATGTGCTTTTTTTTTTTTTTTAAACATAGTAAAAAAGAGAAAGACCCTATTGAATTCACACAAACTTAATGCTTTTCAAAATCATTTATATGAGTTTAAAAAAACAGGAAAACTGTCATAAGACACAAATTATTTACAATATTTAAACATATAGATAAATCTATAGCAATATTGAGATTATATATGTTGTTACCTTGGGAGAGGGGACAGGGATGGGTTAATTTCAAAGAAACATGAAGAAATATTAGAGATTTATGGAAATTTTCCTTATTTTGACTGTGGTGATGGTTTCATACTTGTAGATCTCATTATTGAATTGTACACTTTATTGCTCATAAGCAGTACATCAACAGAACTAAAAATACTTTTAGTGCATAGATAATGAAGTGCTAGGCAGTAAACAAAGTCAAGCTTTATTTCTAAATGTAACTTTTCTCTGCCATTGACCTACTCCATCCTGGGATCTCACCATTGTTGGGGTGGGGGGGCAAGTTTAATTTCTGACTCGTGTTCTCTCCATTTTATTGTTGTTCCTGAGTGAAGAGCAACATAAAATTATAATTTTTATAAGTCTGCAATTAAGAAAAGGCAAATTCCAAAATGCAGTTCTCTATACTACATGAAATATGAGCAAATGCTAACCTACAACCATGATTTGTTAAAAAAGTAAAGCTATTAATGAAGTATTATAAATATTCTTGTCATCAGAATTTTGCACAATGTAAAAAAAGTAAGAGAACTTACAAAGAAATCAAAACTTAAGCAGATATTACTGAAAACAAATGCAAAGTATTTATTTAATTCAGTGTTTGGTGGTGAAATCAAAACATAATCTGCTTTATTCAGCCTACTAACTGCATGTCAATCTCATCCAAAAATGTTCTCACAGTAAAATCCAGAATAATGTTTCACCAAATATCTGAGTGTTTTATGTCCCAGACAAGTTGACACAAAAAATTAACCATCATGAACATTGCACATGCATATGCTAGTATTTCTATGCAGTACAGAAACACTTGAGCAAGAGGAGTATCCTTTTATAATAGTTCACTTTAAAAAATAAATGTTAGACAAAATATACTTTATACAAATGAGTAATCAATGTAAGATTCATTTTTTATTAATAAACCTGGAGAAACCTCAAATTCACAATAACTTAGGCTTTAATATGAAACATTGATATATACAAATGTTATTATTTTACTTATTAATATCTTGGAGACAAATACTATCATAGAACACAAATTAGATCATGTATTCTTACATTCAAATTTGCCATTGAACATTGTAGTGAAGTCACTGAACATATGATTTAAAAATAGAAGAAAATTTAAAACTGAAGGATGTTGAATAAAGTTCTTTCAAATAAGAAAAAAATCTCAAAAAGCAATTACAATTAATGAAAACTTAAAATGTACACTAAAAGCACATAATCCAGAAAATAAGTGTTTTCTAATTGACTGGCACACCTCAATAGTAGGATTTTCCTATATTTTGACTTCATATTTTGATTATCTCCTCACATAACTCAAAATTGATAAGGTTTTGTATGGTCAGAATAAAAATAGTTTATTTTTTTCTTTAGCATTGTTGATCAAATTTATTCTTCTATTTGTCCTCATGTGATATTATCATGTACATTTTTGATGACATATTTGAGATTCTCTGTGTAACTGTCTTTCAAAATACTGCATTTCTAAGTTAGAAAAATGTAATGAAGAAAATTTGTATAAAGAGCTATTTTAGCTGGGCTCAGTGGAGCATACCTACAATCCCAGATGCTCAGAAGGTAGAGGATGGCAGTCTTTGCAGGACAACCTCAGCAACTTTATGGGAGCCTGTCTCAATTTTTTTTTTCAACGGGTGGAAGTGTGCCTCAGTTGCACAGTGCTTACCCAGCTGGTGTGAGGCCCTGGGTTCAATTCCCAGTATGGAAAACAACAGCAAGAAAAGAGTTTTTTTACTCTAAAACCTAAAGCTCATTTATGATGTTGCATTCCTTTTGTACTAATGCTAGAAATAAAATAGTAACTTATAAAAGACTCTGTTGACCATAATATTGATTACTCAGTAGAAATACCAATAGTTTTATAATCCTTTCATTATTTCACTATATTATGAAATTGAACAAAATGAAATATTTTAATATTGAAGGTTACCTAGTGATTTCTAGCATAAACAACTTGAATTCTGAACAAAGCAAATAAAATACATATATTATTTGAAGAGGAAATATCCATAGGCTTTGTTTTTAAAAATGTGAAATAATTTCATAAATCAGATTCATAATTTATTTCAAAAATTGTTTTGACTTCATTAATTGTTCATAGTCCTTTAAACTCACTTAAGACAAAATGTGTAATGAAGTTGATGAACTGTGAACTATTCAGGGCCCCATACAATAGGATAAGGTTTCACATGAAAACAGGCCTTCTGTTTCTGAAAATATTGTAGACTAGATGTCTGGGAAAATGTTCAATGATAATAGCACATTACTTATTTTAACATGGTGTAAAAATATATGTTTAAAATTATCTTTAAATACCTTGTCAAGTTAAAGGCAAAACGAAATCAATAGAAAGCAGAATCAAGAATACATGGAAGTTAAGTGTGTATTCATGCAAAAATCACATGCCATCTGGAAGATGTGGAACATGCCATTCTCTTGCTGTTTAGAGCTTTAATTCTATTGGACCTGGGCTGTTATACTTCCTAAGACAAATTTGAGCCTCACTCTAGCTGGCACAGAGTCCCTTCAGTGAGTGAACTAGGAAAAAAAAATCGTTCCTTATAATAAACAGTGGATACTGGCCCAGTCTTTCTTTTAGGTAAAAGAGTTGATTGCAAAGTGAACAAAGAACAAATTTTCCCCCATGGACATTCTTAAATATAAGTTCTCTTTCTCATGACTTAAGGGCAATATTTAACAATGTCTTTGTGCCCAAAGTAAAAAATAATAATAAAAATATGAACAATGAAGCAATCTAAAACTTTCACTTAAAATTTAATGTAGCACCCTACTTCATAGCAGAAACAGAAAGCAAATTATTTCTAGGGAAAAATAGTTGAAAAGCAGCACTTGAAAATAATCTCACATGTGTGATATTTCATGTAATATTATCAGGAAATTATTTTAAGAAATCACTAAACACAAATAGCAATAAGCAATCAATATTTGCCTTCAGAATTAAACCTTTACACTGGAATTAAATATTGAAGTTATTAGATAAAAAATTTAAGATACAAATTATAAGCATTCAAAGAAAGAAAAAATGTGAATGAAACATGACAAAGTTAAAATAGACAAAAGAAAAACGAAGTAGCTTTGGAAAAGAAACAACTAGATACTGAAATAAAATACATAAGAATAAAGATTAGATGCTAGACCCTCAGAGTAAAGTGAAGAAAGAGTTGGTAAACTGGAAGATAGTGCTAAAGATGTTATCATGATATCAGCAAAATACATCAAAGAACTGGAAGGTATAAAAATGAGGTTAGAAAAGTGTGAAGTTTAACATCTGTCAAACCCCTATCTCTCACCCTGCACAAAACTCAACTCAAAATAGATCAAGAATCTAGGCATTAGACCAGAGACCCCGTACCTACTATAAGAAAAAGTAGGCCCAAATCTCCATCATGTCAGCTTAGTAACTGAATTCTATAACAAAACTCCTAAAGCAGAAGAAGTAAAATCAAGAATCAATAAATGGGATGGATTCAAACTAAAAAGCTTATTCACAGCAAAGGAAACAATCAAGAACAAGAAGAGAGAATCTACAGAATGGGAGAAAATTCTGTCACCTACAACTGAAAGCAATAATCTCCAGGACATGCAAAGAAATCACAAAGCTTAATACCAAAAATCCAAATAACCCAATCAATAAATGGACAAAGGAACTGAATAGACACTACACAGAAGAAGAAATATAATTGATCAACAAATATATGAAAAAAATGTTCAACATCTCTAACAATTAGAGAAATGCAAATTAAAACTACACTGAGATTCATCTCACTGCAGTCAGAATGGCAATTATCGAGAATACAAGTAACAATAAATGTTGGCAAAGATGTGCGGGAAAAGGTTTACTCACACATTGCTGGTGTGACTGCAAATTGGTACAACCACTATGAAAAGCAGTATGGAGATTCCTCAAAAAACTTGGAATGGAAACAATTTGACCCAGTCATCCCACTCCTCCATTTACACCCAAAGAATCAGCATACTATAGTGACATGGCCACATCAATGTTTATACTAGCTCAATTTACAATATCTAAGCTATGGAACCACTCTACATGCCTTTCAAGAGATAAATGGATAAAGAAGATGTGGCATCTACCCAATGGAATATTACTCAGTCATAAAAAAGAATGAAATTATGGAATTTGCCAGTAAATGGAAGGAACTGGAGAATATCATGCCAAGTGAAATAAGCCAATCCCAAAAAACCAGAGACAGAATGTTCTCTCTGATATACTCTCTGATATATGCTAACACACAATAAGTGGTGGTGGGGGATAGAATTACTTTGGATTTGTAAAAAGGGAATGAGGAAAAGGGAGGGGGGACAGGAATAGGAAAGACAGTAGAATGAATCAGACATTACATTCCTATGTTCATATATGAATATAAAACCAGTGTAATCCCACATCTTGCACAACCACAAGAATAGGAAGTTATATTCCATGTATGTAAAATATGTCCAAATACATTCTATCATCATGGACAACAAAAAAGAACAAATGAAAAATGTCTAATATCTTACATCAGCAGAAAGAAAGAAATAGAGAAAAAAATGAAAAGTTCAATGAAACCTAAAAGAAACAATAAGAGAACATGTAATATAATTAGCAATTAAAGAAAAAAGAGAATTTCTGAAATAATAGAAAAAAACAAACATGTATCTATGTAAAATATTTATATGAAAATTAAACTTTCAAGTTACCATATAGAGGTCAGTTTGAATTTATAGTTTCAGTTATGTATAATATTTACCTTTTATTCTTAGAAATGTCTAATTCCTAACCTACATGCACCTAAAAACATAGACCAAAGAAAACTAAGAAAAATAAAATAATGGAGTCTGAAAGTTCAGCATGCTTCCTCAAGAATTAAGTCAAACAGTTAAGTGTCTGACGGTGGTTAATATACATCACTTGCACAAAACAAACTTGAATCAAGCAAAGTGTGGTTCAGATATGTACACAGAACAAAAGCTTTAATATAACTTTTCTATGTGGTTTTGTCATAGGAGTAGAATTCCCAGAGAAAAGGGGCAACTGGATTCAGACCAGTGGGGTTCTTGGCATATGTTATGTAAAAGAATTTTAGCACATGCCAGTCAGAGACACAGACAGAGGTTTATATCTCTCTTTACTTAATATATTTTTTGGGGTGGAAGACTTAATTAACAGTGCACAGGTAGAATGACAGATTTCCCAGGTATTTTCCAGTGACACACCTCCAAGAGAGATTGTCTTAATGGAATAACAGGGCTGGGGAAAGGATGAAGAACTTCAGAATTGAAATCCTATTCTCCCTGTCCTTCTTTATGTCTCCTTCCTGCCTATTTCTTACTCCTTCTTTTTCTACCTCACTTTCATTTTATAACAAAGCCTATATTTTTAAAATGTAAATGAAACATTGACTTCATTTGCCAGAAGCATAGTCTACAAATAAAATTTCTAATTTTTATTTCTCTGTGTGTCAGCGTATACAAATCTATAAACAAATACATGTAATGGTCACACCTACAAATTCACAAGCACAAAGAGTTGAGTTCTATAACCTTATTATTAAAGTATATTTCTTTAATATTTCACACTAAATGAAAACACGTTGGGGTCTATGAAAAGAAAGCATATGATGAAGAAGCAATATCTTAAAAATGTGCCCGTGCATGAATGACTGAATCATATTTATGTTTTATGTGTTAGTCAGTTTTTTTCCTACAGTGACCGAAAGATCTGACAAGAACAAGTTTAGAGAAGAAAAAGCTTATTTGGTGCTCACGATGTCCAAGGTCTCAGTCTTGTCAATGACCGACTCCTTTTCTTGGGGCTTGAGGTGAGGCAGGACAGCAAGGTTGAAGAGTGTAGTGAAGGACAGCAGCTGAGCACATGGAACAGGAATCAGAGAGGGATTCCTCTCATCACAGACAAAATATATCCCTGAAAGGCATACCCCTAGTGACCCACCACCTCCAGCCACCTGCCCACAGTTATTAGGTTAAGGCTCTCATAACCCAATCATTTCACCTCTAAATCCTCTTGCATTGTCTCACCCCTGAGCTTCTGGGGACACCTCATATCTAAACCATGACAATGACTATCTAGCTACATATGCTTTAATATAGAAAAGGTTTTATACATGAATGTTTCTGTATTCTATAATGGCAAATAAACAATAGTTAGAAGAGCAGATATTCCTTTTAGAGGTGCCATGATGAGAAATTTCCCGTTGCTGAGTGGGAAATTCAGCATATCTGGCAGCTCCCTCACTCTTCTGCTTGCTCAGATCTTCACAGATGTAGCCTTGCAGAGAATGGGTTTTGTATGTTCTCGACCTACTACAAGAAAGAAAGAGGGCGGGTATTTACTAAGTTTCCTGAAATCTCCTACATTTAAACAGTGACCAAGAAGGTCTACAATCCCCCCTCAGCCTGCCTAAATGTTTGTTTCCTTATTTATTTTCCTGCCTATAAACCTGGACCTCTCTTTCCTTAGGGCATTGAAATTGCAAATATACAATTGCAAGTTCCTTCTCTTTCCCTTTCAGCAGTAAATCTTTTTAAAAGCCTCTTGCCAGTTTTACAACCCAGGACCATCTTTCTCAAGGATTTAGGAGCTATCTCTTTAAAATGCAACTACCAAGGAACATATTCCTATCAACCAGTGGTAGAGAAAAGTAGGAAAGTACAAGTCTAACTTAAATATGTCGTAGTTATCATAGGAAGATGGTCTCAACAGAGAAAAATATGCACAGACTCAGGAATAATGATGAACCCCCCGCATCCTACGAATCCCCCTTATCCCACTGACCAAGTCTCCTTTACACCTTTGTACATTTCCAATAGCTCTCTAAGAGTTTATCCAACTATCTTACCTTGTATTTCAGTAGAATACAGTTCAGACTCTCTTCCTCTTTGCAATAGCTTGAATAAAATATTCCTGGCTTGTTTAACTTTGCAATGTGCAATTTTTATTTGACAACACTTTCAATGATTTTATTTGTTTTCCTTCTTCCCTGTGCTCTAAGAAATAGTACTCAAATGCTAACTGGTAGACTTACTTAAGAATGAATAAGTGGAATTGGTTCAGTGCTTTTTTCTAATATGTGTAGGCATGCATAAATATATCAATATTGAAAATCCTCACTACCAGCATTATTTCCTCAACCCAGTCCTATTTCTTTGCTCTTCCATGAATCTCATCACTCTTTTAAGCTTTAATCCAAACATTTAGAGTTTGAGAACATAAAGTACAATAACCCACTCAAAAAAAAAAAAAAAAAAAAAAACATTTACAAGGAAGAATAAGATGAAAATAAATTAAACCAGAACTTGGTTAACAAAAACCATCTGGGTTACCATCTCTTTACACTATTCATATGATAGCACAAGAAAGCAAAAAATATGGATTTATCTGTTTGTAATTGAATACCACTCCTTTTATTGAGCATCTCTGTGCATAGGAAGAGCAATACATTTTCAAGCTAGTCAGATTTGACATGTGATAACACTGGTAAATAATCTCTGAATTTGTAAGGGTGGCACAAATCTCAGAGGCCACAGTACAGTTTAGAGCAAGCAACTTCAGTAAACCATCTAACATTGTTTACAAAGCTGTACTCCTACCATGATTTTAATTACTCCCATTCCACTGTTTTTAATAGGACTTAGATATCTTAAATATATGCTTTTAAATCACAAACTCACTTCTCTGCTCTTCATAAATAAGTTCTTCCCAGATATCCTGGGGAAATAGAAATGATTCATATAACTTCTCTTAATTTTGACATAAATCTTGGTAATTTGTGATATTGAACAAAAACATCTGCCTCCCCCTAGAAACTTCATCCATCCTTAAAAAGCTGTAATAGTAAGGGACTCTTCAGGTTTCAGAATAATTGCTTTTTCATAATTAAATGGTATTACTAACCACCTTATTATTTTATCTTTCATTAAGGATATACATTTGAAAAGACAGATAATCCACAATGACAAATTAATTTTTAAAAATGAAGCAAAAAGCTATTATATAATACCTAAATTTCAGTTAACATAATTTTTCAGAAATTACATATAAAATAAAAAGACAGTTAGATGTCATATTTATTTTATTGTCCTTGATATACTATAAAGTATCATCTCAGTATTCCTTGAATTTTTCGGATGGAATAATAATGCACTGCAATAGTGAAAATATATGTATAACTTATTCCTCTACCAAGTTGATTAAATGCTTATCAGAGGCCCACAATTGCACTTGGTACCAGCCTTGCTCCAGGTCCAGGGAACAAGAGAGACATAGGCCCTGCCCAACACAGAGTTAAAGCCCTGTTTGGTGGACATGACAGCTGTCACAGGTTATCTCAGAACACCGGTCCAACTTAAAGAGGGAAGTCTAAAATTTTCACAGAGGAGATTGAGTTAGAAATGAATGATTAAAGTTAGAAAAAAGAACTGGAAGTCAAGATAGGAGAATTGATATGTGCAAAGGGATAACTTTTGTTTCATTTCTGGTAATGGATAAAATGTGTGATTTGTTATCATGAGGTCACAGGAGAAAATAAATCTAGAAAGGTAGGTGAGGTTCAATTCATTGCCTGATATTCGTAATGATTTGATGTTGGACTGCTAGAATGTTTTAAGTAATTTCATTCTTGTATGACAACAATTATTATTGTCTAGATTTATTTTATGTACTTAACTTATTTATGTGTTAAAAATATTGCTTATCTTGACGGGCATGGTGGTGCATGTCTGTAATCCCAGCAGCTGGGTAGTTGAGAAAGGAGGATGGAGAGTTCAAAGCCAGCCTCAGCATAAGCAAGGTGCTAAGCAACTCAGTGAAACCCTGTCTCCAAATAAAATACAAAACAGGACTGGGGATGTGGCTCAGTTGTCTAGTGCCCCTGAGTTCAATCCCCAGTACGATATATATATATATACACACATATATACACATATATATGTATATATATATATATATACAATATATATATATACACATAACAATATATATCTATATAACAATAGTACCTCTCTCTCCATATATCTATATATATATATCTATATATATATATATAGATATAGATATAGATATATATAGTTTATCTTGTTTCCAGAATAATCTCAGGCAACTCTAAGAAAATGACAGGAGGTACAATATTGCTGAAATAGCCTAAAAAAAATTGCTAAATTTAAAACGTCTTTTGCTCAGTATAATAAATTTACCTACTGATATTCTGCAGATCTGGGTTCCATAAGTAGTTCTGCCAGGGACTGTCCCTGTAACTTTAAGAAAAGGACTTTAACTTTTATGCATATTTTTCTCGTCTTAATACATTAGCAATCCTTCTAACCCTTATAATCTAAATTATGAAAACTGCTGATTTTCTCTTTTTAAAACCAATTATGAAAAACTACCTATGCTTTTCCTTAAGTGAGTCAATCTTTTGCATCTCACACTCTACAGCCATGATAAACTATTTTCTTTACTTTAAAAAAAAAAGAATTTAGGTTAAAACTCACAATAATAAAATAAGACATCAGATTCCTTAACATACTTCTTTACATTTTCCCCAGAATTCAAATGATTAGACAGACAACATATTGCTATCCTCCATGTTCTAAACTTAACAGAGACATATTCTGCCTTGAGCAAAAATGAAAGTGAGACTTTTGCTGTAGAATGACAATTATCGACAATAACAATCAAAGATGGGTTATGTTGCTTAAATGGCAAATTCACCCTTTTGGCTGTGGGCATAAATAAACAGGATTATCACATAGTGTTAGAAAGCAGTTTTTTTTTTCCCTGTTCAAGCTAAAGAGAAGTTTATTTGTTCAGTAGGTGAAAAAGAGAATTAGAATTTATAATTATATTATAGAATAAAAATCCATGATTAGCTAAATAAATCACCAGTGTAATTATGATAGATTAGATGAAGTATGGCTCAAATCTAAGTGCAAATTTTGTGCTCACATTTGCTATGGGACTGAATACCAGGAAAATATGATAATATTCTCGTTGGTTATAAACTTTCTAAGCAATCTACTGAGAAGTTGGTTATTTCTCTTGGGAAGTTGATTTGTGGAAAATTAAATGAATGACTAGTGAAGATTCTGATTTTAAGAAGAGAACATAATCATATACAACATCTTTTGATATTATGAGCATATTGTACATTGATATATTTAATGCCCATAACAGTTTTAATGCCCATAACAGTACTATATTATTTTCTCATGTTACAAAAACTGAGGCATAACTAATAAAATGACCTAAAAAGAGTCAAGCTAGGATTTAAACTAGATTTGATTCCAGACCCTACACACTAAGCCATCTTACCAGACACCTTTGGTGTACAAAAACTCCAAAAATTAATTTTAATATGAATATGAAGATTTCTTGAATATTAACTCCTGATAGTGCTTAACATATATATGATTTTTCTCATATTTTGCATCAATAACATTTATTTATCAGTTATACTTAATAAGTTAACTCTATGTTCTGAAATTGTATAATGAGGGGAGGGGAATTTAAGAACAAAAATTCTTGTATACTTTTTACTAAATGTGTTTATTGTACTAATCATTAGAAGTAGGTAAACATAAAGGATTCTGTTTTCATGGAATTGAAATTCTAATGACAAACCAGAAAATAGCATGTAAAAAAGAATGAAGAAAGTTACATATCATATTAAGTTCTTTGCAGAGGTGGTTAAAAAGTGATATGATAGAACACAGGAGGGAGTTTCTAGCTTCAACAGGATGATTTACCTGAGAAATTCTGGGATACAGAGATCACCAGGTTCAGTAATAGAGGATGTATAAAGAGAAACATTCCAGCTAGAAGAAACATGTAAAAGATTCACTTCTGATAAAGAATTGCTTGCTATAGTCAATGAACTGGAAGTCCCAATGTCTGCAGCTCTGTGAAGTAGAGAAATAATGGCATAAGGGCAAATTGCAGAAGAAGTAAAAATAGATGTCAATAATATATGCTGGAAAAGCTCAAGGTTTCCTTTCTGGAAAAGTCTGCTCTGTACCCAACAACCCCTGTCACATTCCCCATTTTGTATGTGTTGTCTCACCTACAAGGGACAGGTTCTACTTGAACATTCATATTTACTTTCCTAGGAATTTAAGATTAAAAATGTGACTCACATCTGGGAACTACAGAGAGTTGAGCTGCTTCATAGCAACGTCCAATCCTTGAGTTATGTCTGCTAACCCCAAAACAGGCATAATTTTGTAATTAGGGTTATTAAAGAGAACATGGAAGAAGTGATGTGATAAACAGCAATATTCTTCATTCTTCCAAAGCTCTCTAAACTGAAAATATCAAGACAGTATCCATTCATATTTTTTATGAGATGATAAAAAGCCACAAGATATCTGAGAATGAGTTCCTTCTAGCATTATATGTTTTAAACAGATGAAAAGACTATCTTCTGTATGTTTCTATGAATTAATAACTGCTACTTTCAATAATTAACTTCTTTAAGTTTTAAAGTGTCTGTGATTTGGATATTTTAAATATTTCTCCATACAAATCATATTTATCACATTTCACTCATTCTTACCTACAACTCAGCTCATTTATTTCATGCATTTACATTACATTTTAAAAATTGATTTATCTCATAGAAGTAAAAAAAAATTATTCTCTAATTCAAACAGACAGTTTTTATAATGAACATTTTGATTCTAAATATCTAGAACTAAAGCAAACTCAGCTTAGATGGTAGAATACTTAGGTGTCAAACAAGCATATATTGCATGTGTTTTGAAAAAGAATTTCAGCTCTCGGCGATTCAAGATGGCGGCCTAGAGGGAGACTGCACCCCCAGTCACTCCAGAACCCAGGAGTTAAGAAGGGGAGGCATTGAGAGACTCGGACTGAAATAGAGCCACAGGTGAGTCTGCCCACTGGGTAAAGCTCGGCCCGGGTGGCAGGCCCAGATAGAGGTGGCTTATCAGAGCCGGGCAGGGCAGCTAGAGTCATCCACAAGCAGCCCTGCGCACTCCGGCGGTGGGCCCCGCCCACACAGCCAGCTTCTCCAGGTTCTCGGAACGGAACTGGCCCGCTAGTGAGAGCCTTTCTGACCAGAACAAGCTCCGAGTCCCGGAGCCAGTGCAGCGCAACGTACTCCGGCACACAAGCAGCTTCAGGGACCAGGATAGGGCAGCCAGAGACTTCCCCAAGTAGCCTGGACCCCTGCAGTGGGAGGTGCCTTCCAAGGCTAGCTTCTCAGACCAGACTGCCCAGTGAGAGGCTTTCTACATAGAACCAGCCACAAGTCCCCGAACCAACGGAGAGCTTCGATCCGCAAGCAGCATCTGGGATCAGGGCAGGGCAGCCAGAGACCTCTTCAGGAGGCTCTGCCCACTCCGGCTGCAGGCTCTCTTCATGGGGCAATCCAAGATGGCGGCCTAGAGGGAGACTGCACCCCCAGTCGCTCCAGAACCCAGGAGTTAAGAAGGGGAGGCATTGAGAGACTCGGACTGAAATAGAGCCACAGGTGAGTCTGCCCACTGGGTAAAGCTCGGCCCGGGTGGCAGGCCCAGATAGAGGTGGCTTATCGGAGCAGGGCAGGGCAGCTAGAGTCTTCCCAAGGTAGCCTTCCACACTCTGGCAGTGGGCTCCTCCCACACGGCCAGCTGCACGGTGCAGGCCCACAGTGAGAGCATTTCCACACAGAACCAGCTCCAAACCATGGAACCAATAGGGGGCTAGGGGCAGTTTTCTTCAGATGCGCTGCTTTATCAGATTCCTCCAAGACATCAGGCTACTGAAGGCTGGGAGGTGATACACTGGAAATCTACCGGGACACTATAAGCCAATAGCGGAAAACTGCAATATCTCAGGGTCCCACTGACAGCTGACCAATATGAGAAAACAAGGGAAGAAAATGTCCCAAACAAACCTAGATACTACATCAATAAAACCCAATGACAGCACAGCAGAAGAAATGTCAGAAAGGGAGTTCAGAATGTACGTAATTAAAACGATCAGGGAAGCTAATGAGGAGATGAAAGAGCAAATGCAGGCATTGAAGGAGGAGATGAAAGAGCAAATGCAGGCATTAAATGGTCGCACCAATCAACAGTTAAAAGAGCAAATACGGGAAGCAAGAGATCATTTCAATAAAGAGTTAGAGATACTGAAAAAAAAACAAACTGAAATACTTGAAATGAAGGAAACAATAAACCAAGTTAAAAACGCCATAGAAAGCATAACCAATAGGATAGAACACCTGGAAGACAGAACCTCAGACATTGAAGACAAATTATTTAATCTTGAAAGCAAAGTTGGCCAAACAGAGAAGATGGCAAGAAATCATGAACAGAATCTACAAGAATTATGGGATATCATGAAAAGGCCAAATTTAAGAATTATTGGGATTGAGGAAGGCTTAGAGAAACAAACCAAAGGAATGAACAATCTATTCAATGAAATAATATCAGAAAATTTCCCAAATCTGAAGAATGAAATGGAAAACCAAGTACAAGAGGCTTATAGAACTCCAAACATACAAAATTACAACAGACCCACACCAAGGCACACTATTATGAAAATACCTAACATACAAAATAAAGACAGAATTTTAAAGGCCGCTAGAGAAAAGAATCAAATTACATTCAGAGGGAAACCAATAAGAATATCAGCAGATTTTTCAATCCAGAACCTAAAAGCTAGAAGGGCCTGGAACAACATATACCAAGCCCTGAAAGAAAACGGATGCCAACCAAGAATCTTATACCCAGCAAAACTTACCTTCAAATTTGACGATGAAATAAGATCCTTCCATGATAAACAAAAGCTAAAGGAATTTACAAAAAGAAAGCCAGCATTACAGAACATTCTCAGCAAAATATTCCATGAGGAAGAGATGAAAAACAACGATGCAAATCAGCAACAGGAGACGCTAGCCTAAAGGAATAGCCAAATAAAGGAGAAACCAAATCATGTCAAAAACAAATATGAGTCAATTGACTGGGAATACAAATCATATCACAATAATAACCCTGAATGTCAATGGCCTGAATTCATCAATCAAAAGACACAGACAGGCAGATTGGATTAAAAAGAAAAATCCAACAATATGCGGCCTGCAAGAGACTCATCTCATAGAAAGAGACACCCATAGACTAAAGGTGAAAGGATGGGGAAAAACATACCATGCACACGGACACAGCAAAAAAGCTGGAGTATCCATCCTCATTTCAGATAATGTGGACTTCAAACTAAAACTAGCCAGAAGGGATAAAGAAGGACATTACATGCTGCTTAAGGGAAGCATAAATCAGCAAGACATAACAATCATAAATATCTATGCCCCGAACATTGGCTCATCCACGTACGTCAAACAAATCCTTCTCAATTCCAGAAATCAAATAGACCACAACACAATAATACTAGGCAATTTTAACACACCTCTCTCACCACTGGATAGATCGTCCAAACAAAAATTGAATAAAGAAACTATAGATCTCAACAATACAATCAACAATTTAGACTTAACGGACATATATAGAATATACCATCCAACAAAGAACGAATACACTTTCTTCTCAGCAGCACATGGATCCTTCTCTAAAATAGACCACATATTTTATGCCACAAAGCTACTGTTAGCAATACAAGAAGATAGAGATACTACCTTGTACTCTATCAGATCATAATGGATTGAAATTAGAAATAAATGACAGAATAAAAAACAGAAACTTCTCCAATACCTGGAGATTAAATAATACACTGTTATATGATGAATGGATAACAGAAGACATCAGGAGGGAAATAAAAAAAATTCTTAGAAGTAAACGAAAACAAAGACTCATCATATCAAAATCTCTGGGACACTATGAAAGCAGTACTTAGAGGAAGATTTATTTCATGGGGCGCATTCAAAAAAAGAAGTAGAAATCAACAAATAAAGGACTTAACACTACAGCTCAAAGCGCTAGAAAAAGAAGAGCAGACAAATACCAAAAGTAGTAGAAGACAGGAAATAGTTAAAATCAGAGCCGAAATCAACGAAATCAAAACAAAAGAAACAATTGGAAAAATTAACAAAATAAATAGTTGGTTCTTTGAAAAAATAAATAAAATTGATAAACCCTTAGCCACACTAACAAAGAGAAAGAGGGAGAAAACTCAAATTACTAAAATTCGGAATGAACAAGGAAACATCACAACAGACACGGGTGAAATACAAAACATAATTAGAAGCTATTTCGAAAATCTATACTCCAACAAAACAGAAAACCTCGAAGACATCAACAAATTTCTAGAGACATATGAATTACCTAAACGGAACAAGGAGGACATACACAACTTAAATAAACCAATTTCAAGCAATGAAATAGAAGAGGTCATCAAAAGCCTACCAACAAAAAAAGTCCAGGACCAGATGGATTCTCAGCCGAGTTCTACAAAACCTTTAAAGAAGAGCTCATTCCAATACTCCTCAAACTATTCCATGAAATAGAAGAGGAGGGAACCCTACCAAACTCGTTCTATGAAGCCAATATCACCCTGATACCTAAACCAGACAGAGACACATCGAGGAAAGAAAATTTCAGACCAATATCCTTAATGAACATCGACGCAAAAATTCTCAACAAAATTTTAGCAAATCGCATACAAAATATATTAAAAAGATAGTGCACCACGATCAAGTGAGTTTTATCCCAGGGATGCAAGGTTGGTTCAACATTCGGAAATCAATAAATGTCATTCACCATATCAGCAGACTTAAAGTTAAGAATCACATGATTATTTCAATAGATGCAGAAAAAGCATTCGATAAAATACAGCATCCCTTTGCTCAAAGCACTAGAAAAAATTGGGGTAGTGGGAACATTCCTTAACATTATAAAGGCACTCTACGCTAAGCCCATGACTAATATCATTCTAAATGGTGAAAAACTGAAAGCGTTCCCCCTGAAAACTGGAACAAGGCAGGGATGCCCTCTTTCACCACTTCTATTCAACATCATCCTTGAGACTCTAGCCAGAGCAATCAGACAAACCAAAGAAATTAAAGGGATATGAATAGGAAAAGAAGAACTCAAACTATCCCTGTTCGCTGATGACATGATTATATATTTAGAGGAACCTGGAAATTCCACCAGAAACTTTTAGAACTCATAAGTGAATTCAGTAAAGTAGCAGTTTACAAGATCAATGCTCATAAATCCAATGCATTTTTATACATAAGTGATGAATCTTCAGAAAGAGAAATTAGGAAAACTACCCCATTCACAATAGCATCAAAAAAAATAAAATACTTTGGAATCAATCTCACAAAAGAGGTGAAAGACCTCTACAATGAGAACTACAGAACACTAAAGAAATAAATTAAAGAAAACCTTAGAAGATGGAAAGATCTCCCATGTTCCTGGATAGGCAGAATTAATATCGTCAAAATGGCTATACTACCTAAAGTGCTATACAGATTCAATGCAATTCCAATTAAAATCCCAATGATGTACCTTGCAGAAATAGAGCAAGCAATTATGAAATTCATCTGGAAGAATAAAAACCTAGAATAGCTAAAGCAATCCTCAGTAGCAAGAGCGAAGCAGGGGGTATTGCAATACCAGATCTTCAACTCTACTACAAAGCAATAGTAACAAAAACGGCATGGTATTGGTACCAAAATAGACAGGTAGATCAATGGTACAGAATAGAGGACATGGACACAAACCCAAATAAATACAATTTTCTCATACTAGACAAAGGTTCCAAAAATATGCAATGGAGGAAAGATAGCCTCTTCAACAAATGGTGCTGGGAAAACTGGAAAAACCATATGCAACAGAATGAAACTAAACCCCTATCTCTCACCCTACACAAAACTCAACTCAAAATGGATCAAGGACCTCGGAATCAGACCAGAGACCCTGCATCTTATAGAAGAAAAAGTAGGTCCAAATCTTCAACTTGTTGGCTTAGGATCAGACTTCCTTAACAGGACTCCCATAGCACAAGAAATAAAAGCAAGAATCAACAACTGGGATAGATTCAAACTAAAAAGCTTTCTCTCAGCAAAGGAAACTATCAGAAATGTGAAGAGAGAGCCTACGGAGTGGGAGAATATCTTTGCCAACCATACCTCAGATAGAGCGCTAATTTCCAGAATCTATAAAGAACTCAAAAAACTCTACACGAAGAATACAAATAATCCAATCAACAAATGGGCTAAGGAAATGAACAGACACTTCACAGAAGAAGATGTACAAGTAATCAACAGATATATGAAGAAATGTTCAACATCCCTAGTAATAAGGGAAATGCAAATCAAAACTACCCTAAGATTTCATCTCACCCCAATTAGAATGGCGATTATCAAGAATACAAGCAATAATAGGTTTTGGTGAGGATGTGGTGAAAAAGGAACACTCATACATTGCTGGTGGGGTTGCAAATTAGTGCAGCCACTCTGGAAAGCAGTATGGAGATTCCTCAGAAAGCTTGGAATGGAAACACCATTTGACCCAGCTATCCCACTCCTTGGCCTATACCCAAAGGACTTAAAATCAGCATACTACAGAGATACAGCCACATCAATGTTCATTGCTGCTCAATTCACCATAGCCAGATTGTGGAACCAACCTAGATGCCCTTCAGTTGATGAATGGATAAAGAAACTGTGGCATATTTATACAATGGAATATTACTCCGCAATGAAGAATGATAAAGTTATGGCATTTGTAGGCAAATGGATGAAATTGGAGAATATCATGCTAAGTGAGATAAGCCAATCTCAAAAAACTAAAGGACGAATGATCTCGCTGATAAGCGGATGAGGACATATAATGGGGGGTGGGAGGGGTTAGCATTAGGTTTAGGGTTAGGTTTAGGGTTAGGGATAAGGAGAGCGGTAAGAATGAAGGAAAGAAGGACTGTATAGAGGGAAAAGAGGGGTGGAGGGGTGGGGGGAAGGGAGAAAAAAATAAACATCATTGCCCTATGTAAACGTATGATTACACAAATGGTATGCCTTGACTCTATGTACAAATAGAGAAACAACATGTATCCCATTTGTATACAATTAAAAATAAAAAATAAAAAAAAGAAAAAAGGAAAATAAAAAAAAGAAAAGAATTCTCAACATACAAAAAAAAAAAAAGAAAAAGAATTTCAGCAAGAGGAGTTAAGACCATTTGACTTGAGGTAAATCCAATGTCTTCATATTTTTATGCCTCTCTATATACCTAGCTATCCATATAGCTATCTCCCAGGTATCTCCTATTCTAGTCATTAATAAATATTAAATGTATGTTTGTTAATGACTATACTCTTAAAGATTCACATAAATCATAAATGAACAGTTCTAGATCATAATAACTGATTTTATATTTGGCAACCTAATCATTGTCTCTTGGCCTAGGTGTTCAAACTGAGTTAAAATATGCTCTTTTGAAGATGTAACTGGAGTCCTATGCTTGCAATTATTTATATTAATTTTGAAATAAGAATTTAAAGCATATTGAATGGGCAGTGGCTTTATACATGTCAGAAAACTACCCCAGAAGTTAATGGTACCTCATGAAACAATAATTGTACTTATTAAACTATAAGTAGAGAATTGCACACACACATATGGTCATTTAAAACTGTGAATATACCAGTATTTTATTATGGCTGAAAAGCAAATTGTGTATTTTGTTTAAACAAAGGTACATTTTACAACCTTTCATATTGTAAGTACACAAATTATTTGACCATTCCAAAGTACAGAAACTATAGGTTTTACATAGTTAGCTTTGCCCAAAGTAAGCACTATATTTTTAACAGAAATATACACATATATATAGACACACACACCATATATATATGTTGTTTTAAATATATATATACTTTTTCTAAATATGATTATTTAAATATATGTTTATATGATGTTTTTCAGAATATTTTGAAAACAAATTCCCTTTGAGCTGAAATTGGGGATCGATACTAAGTAGAGTGAATATATTTAGTAAATTTCTTGTAGATATGATGCACATTGAATAAATGCAGAAGACAGAATTTTATTACATTCCTTAGGTGGGGCACCCACATGAAATATATATATCCATTCTGAATCCTAGCCAATGTCAATAGATAAGGAACACAATAAAGGGTAAATGACTTCAAAATCTCAATGGTTGAGGAAAATAGTTATTTTGTTGTTGTTGTTCTTTTTAGTTATACATGACAGTAGAGAACATTTTGACATGTTTATACAAACATGAAGTACAACATATTCTGATTAGGATAACAGTCTTGTGGTTGTACATGATGTAGAGATTCACTGGGTTATGTTCATATATGTATGTACACAGGAAAATTATGTCAGAATCATCCCACTGTCTTTCCTATTCCATTCTCCTTTGAAAAAGAGTCATATTTGATCTTGACTATTTTTGTGCAGTTTTTTAATCTTTTTTAAAATTTGTTGTTTTAAGATATACATGACATTAGGGTGTATTTGGTACATTATACAATACAGGGAGTGCACCCCATTCCAATTTAGATCTCATTCTTGTGGTTGTACATGATGTGAAGTTACACTGATTGTGTATTCATATATAAGCAAAGGAAAGTTATGTCTGATTCATTTTAAAGCTGTATTAAGATTCCTTAGAAAACTTGTATTGGAACCACCACTTGATTCAATTATCCCACTCCTTGGCTTATATCCAAAGGACTTAAAATAAGCATACTACAGTGATGCGAACACATCAGTGTTTATAGCAGCTCAATTCATAAAAGCCAAGCTATGAAACCAACCTAGGTGTCCTTCAACAGATGAATGGATAAAGAAAATATAAAATATTACTCAGTCATAAAGAAGAATAAAATTATGGCATTTGTCAGTAATAGATGAAGCTAGAGAATATTATGTTAAGAGAAAGAAGTCAATACCAAAGAACCAAAGGCTGAATGTTTTCTCTAATATGCGGATGCTATTTCACAATGGGGGTGTGGCTAGAGAAGAATAGAGGACTTGGATTAGACAGGAGAGAATGAAGGGAATTAGAGGGAATGGAAATAGGAAAACAGTTCTTAATTATGCTATACTCCCACTTAACATTGTAAACATACGAGATCAGTGTCACTTGGGTACCCAAGCAGCCGCAATTTCTCACCTCTCCTGGTCTAAAGTTTAACTTTTCCTGCATACTTTCTGCTTCTTTCACTCTCTTCAGCCCAGAGTGACTGCTCTCTCTGATTGGAGTTCTTTCCCCCGCCCAGTTCAGATGTGAAAACCTGATCGCTGGTGAAGGTTAGGCCTTTGGCAGATTATTAGATGTAGATGAGCTTGTGAAGTGAGGTTCCCTTGATAGAATTAGAGCCCTTTAACAAAATATCAGAGAGCTTGCTCTCTCTGTGTGCACATGAGAGGACATGGCAATCAATCAGCCAGTTGTCAGCCAGGAAGACAGTTCTCACCAGGAACCAAATGGAATGACACCTTTTCACCTCTAGAACTGGGAGGTATAAATGCTGTTGTTTGAGTTGCTCAGTCTTTCTCATTTTGGTATGAAGGCATTAGCTGGCTAAAACAACATAAAAACTGTTTAAAAAATTAAATCAGAATATTTCCTCACAATGTCTGCAGTGGATGCTTTTTCTTTCGCTTAAAAATCTTAACACCATACCACTGTGGCTCCAAGCGACCGTGTGATAGTGTCCCTGCTGACATTTACCTTTTCACTTCACACTATTCATGTTAGTCTCTCCTAACAATCCAGTTACAATGGTCTGGACAGTCCTAATTCTCATGGAGCTCTTTCCCACCCCAGGACCTTTGCATCACTGGTACTCCAATCATGAAAAATATCCCACCAACAATACAGAGAGAGCAATGTCATTTTATCTTCCATGTCTGTGCTTAAATGTCATCCCTTTCATAGAGGCTGGCCCTGACTGTTGGGTGAAAGAGGATCATAATGCTCATGTGCTTCTTTATGTTTCTCCCTTTATACTTCATACATTCACATCCTTTTAAAAATTTCTGGCTGCTCCCCAAACTGGAATGCGAACTGATGGCTACTAATAATACCCTGAAATTCAAAGTAAATGAACAGGACAAAGAGTCAGCAAAAATCATTTTCAGAAGGAAATATGATCTATACTACACGTTACTTTCTATAATTAATAAAATAGGAACAAAATAATATAAAACTTGACTGTTAACAATGTATTTATTCATCAGTAACATATGTGGACTAAAACATAACCAGAAAGTGAAACATTGGAATTCCAGGTTATCAAATGAGTTCTATGAATTTTCTTTTTCTTTTTCTTTTTCTTTTTTTTTTTCAGGGGTAGCGAAGAGGGACAATGTTTTTTACTTTTACTTTATACATCTTGTGAAAATTTTTTTGTGGTTGTAGATGGACAGAATGCATTTATTTTATTTGTTTATTTTTATGTGGTGCTAAGGATCCAACCCAGTGCCTCATTTGTGCTAGGCAAGTGCTCTGCCACTGAGCTACAGTCCCAGCCCTGCATTTCAATATAAAGTAGTACTTATAAGTATTGTAATCATTTATGATTATAAATACATATCTGTTTCAACATACATTGTCCAATTAAAGGTGAAAATGTGTAAATAATTATGAGAAAAAAATAAGTTCAGGTGACTTGTTTTGTACCAACCATAACACAGATAATAATTAAAAATTCTGGACAAAATACAGCAAAAAATATTAGGTGGATTTTGGCAATCTAATCCATACAGAATCAACAACAACAAAAAGGCAAAACAAAACCACTTTAGCCCTTAGCCCTTGAAAAAAGTGAACACTAGAAACTGAAGTCCACATTTATGTGTTGGGCACCTAGAATCATCCCATAGTTGTTTAGCAAGGAGCCTTCAGAACTCATGGGGAAATCTTTGTTGTCCTTGTTTTAAAGGGTTCAGGTATTTGAGGCCACATAATGTGAAAATAAAAAAACCCAAATGTAAGATCTTTCAAGTCATCAGTTGACTTCTCAATGGTGCACATCCAAGATACTCCTCCTAGGGACCTCTGTTCACTCCTCACACGAAACACCTTCCCATGAATGAGCTATGTTCCAGTAAACAAATTTCTCACACACTTTTCCTCTGAATTTTTATATTGTTTCAGCATGCATTATTATGGATGAGGTGGAAGTCCTTCATACTGTTCAGTCTTTAAAACTATGGGAGGAAGAAATTTAGGGAGTTTCAGAGAGAATTTTACCATTTTCACATATGATAAATTAAAACTACATTATCTATAGTAGTTCAATTCACAATAGCTAAACTATAGAACCAACCTAGGTGCCCTTAAACAGATGAAAGAATAAAGAAAATGGGGTATATATAACAATGGAATATTACTCAGCCTTAAAGAAGAAAGAAATGATGGTATTTGCCAGTGAATGGATGGAGTGGGAGAATATCAGGCTAAATGAAATAAGTCAATCCCAAAGAACCAAAGACTCAATGTTTTCTCTAATATGTGAATACTAATTCACAATAAGAGGGATGCTAAGAAAAACTAGAGATACTTTGGATTAGACTGAAGGGAGTGAAGGGAAGAGAGGGGGTATGGGGGTAGGTAAGACAGTGGAATGAATCAGACATTATTGCCTTATGTGCATATATGATTATACAACTGGTGTGATCCTACATCATTTACAACCAAAAGAATGAGAAGTTCTACTCCATTTATGTACAATGTGTCAAAATGCATTCTACCTTCTTGTATAACTGTTTATAACAAATAAAAAAAGATCTAAAAAACCTACATTGAATTTATTATGTACATATCAGTGAAGTTTTATATCATATAAAAACAGTGATACAGATTCTACAAGGGATACAATAAAGTATTTCTTACTAATACTGTTTTTCAAAATATTATTAAAATATGAACTTATTTATTTGAAAGCAATAGATTAAAAGTGAATGTGAAGCTATTTTCTTTTTTATATATTTTTTAATTTTTTTTACATATTTTGATTCATTGTACACAAATGAGGTACAACTTTTCGTTTCTATGGTTGAGCACCATGTAGATTCATACCATTCATGTAGTCCTACATGTACATAGGGTAATGATGTCTGTCTCATTTCCTATATAACATGGTTATATACTTTTTTTTTTAAGATTTCAAATATGTCTTTTTTTTTATTATTGTATACAAATGGGATACATGTTTCTCTATTTGTACATGGAGTCAAGGCATACCATTTGTGTAATCATACGTTTACATAGGACAATGATGTTTGATTCATTATTCTTTATTCCCTCCCCCCCCACCCCTCTTTTCCCTCTCTACAATCCTTCTTTCCTTCATTCTTACCACACTCCTTATCGCTAACCCTAAACCTAACCCTAAACCTAATGCTAACCCCTCCCACCCCCCATTATATGTCCTCATCCGCTTATCAGCGAGATCATTCGTCCTTTAGTTTTTTGAGATTGGCTTATCTCACTTAGCATGATATTCTCTAATTTCATCCATTTGCCTGCAAATGCCATAATTTTATCATTCTTCATTGCGGAGTAATATTCCATTGTATATATATGCCACAGTTTCTTTATCATTCATTAACTGAAGGGCATCTAGGTTGGTTCCACAATCTGGCTATGGTGAATTGAGCAGCAATGAACATTGATGTGGCTGTATCTCTGTAGTATGCTGATTTTAAGTCCTTTGGGTATAGGCCAAGGAGTGGGATAGCTGGGTCAAATGGTGTTTCCATTCCAAGCTTTCTGAGGAATCTCCATACTGCTTTCCAGAGTGACTGCACTAATTTGCAACCCCACCAGCAATGTATGAGTGTTCCTTTTTCACCACATCCTCACCAACACCTATTATTGCTTGTGTTCTTCATAATCGCCATTCTAATTGGGGTGAGATGAAATCTTAGGGTAGTTTTGATTTGCATTTCCCTTATTACTAGGGATGTTGAACATTTTTTCATATATCTGTTGATTGCTTGTACATCTTCTTCTGTGAAGTGTCTGTTCATTTCTTTAGCCCATTTGTTGATTGGATTATTTGTATTCTTGGTGTAGAGTTTTTTGAGTTCTTTATAGATTCTGGAAATTAGCACTCTATCTGAAGTATGGTTGGCAAAGATATTCTCCCACTCTATAGGCTCTCTCTTCACATTGCTGATAGTTTTCTTTGCTGAGAGAAAGCTTTTTAGTTTGAATCTATCCCAGTTGTTGATTCTTGCTTTTATTTCTTCTGCTATGAGAGTCCTGTTAAGGAAGTCTGATCCTAAACCAACAAGTTGAAGATTTGGACCTACTTTTTCTTCTATAAGATGCAGGGTCTCTGGTCTGATTCTGAGGTCCTTGATCCATTTTGAGTTGAGTTTTGTGTAGGGTGAGAGATAGGGGTTTAGTTTCATTCTGTTGCATATGGTTTTCCAGTTTTCCCAGCACCATTTGTTGAAAAGGCTATCTTTTCTCCATTGCATATTTTTGGACCCTTTGTCTAGTATGAGAAAATTGTATTTATTTGGGTTTGTGTCCATGTCCTCTATTCTGTACCATTGATCTACCTGTCTATTTTGGTACCAATACCATGCCGTTTTTGTTACTATTGCTTTGTAGTAGAGTTGAAGATCTGGTATTGCAATACCCCCTGCTTCGCTCTTGCTACTGAGAATTGCTTTAGCTATTCTAGGTTTTTTATTCTTCCAGATGAATTTCATAATTGCTTGCTCTATTTCTGCAAGGTACATCATTGGGATTTTAATTGGAATTGCATTGAATCTGTATAGCACTTTAGGTAGTATGGAGTATGGCCATTTTGACAATATTAATTCTGCCTATCCAGGAACATGGGAGATCTTTCCATCTTCTAAGGTTTTCTTTAATTTATTTCTTTAGTGTTCTGTAGTTCTCATTGTAGAGGTCTTTCACCCCTTTTGTGAGATTGATTCCCAAGTATTTTATTTTTTTTGATGCTATTGTGAATGGGGTAGTTTTCCTAATTTCTCTTTCTGAAGATTCATCACTTATGTATAAAAATGCATTGAATTTATGAGCATTGATCTTGTAACCTGCTACTTTACTGAATTCACTTATGAGTTCTAAAAGTTTTCTGGTGGAATTTCCAGGTTCCTCTAAATATATAATCATGTTATCAGCGAACAGGGATAGTTGGAGTTCTTCTTTTCCTATTCGTATCCCTTTAATTTCTTTGGTTTGTCTAATTGCTCTGGCTAGAGTCTCAAGGACGATGTTGAATAGAAGTGGTGAAAGAGGGCATCCCTGCCTTGTTCCAGTTTTTAGGGGGAACGCTTTCAGTTTTTCACCATTTAGAATGATATTGGTCATGGGCTTAGCGTAGATGGCCTTTATAATGTAAGGAATGTTCCCACTACCCCAATTTTTTCTAGTGTTTTGAGCATGAAGGGATGCTGTATTTTATCGAATGCTTTTTCTGCATCTATTGAAATAATCATGTGATTCTTAACTTTAAGTCTGTTGATATGGTGAATGACATTTATTAATTTCCGAATGTTGAACCAACCTTGCATCCCTGGGATAAAACCCACTTGATCGTGGTGCACTATCTTTTTAATATATTTTTGTATGCGATTTGCTAAAATTTTTTTGAGAATTTTTGCGTCGATGTTCATTAAGGATATTGGTCTGAAATTTACTTTCCTCGATGTGTCTCTGTCTGTTTTAGGTATCAGCGTGGTATTGGCTTCATAGAACGAGTTTGGGAGAGTTCCCTCCTCTTCTATTTCATCGAATACATTAAGGAGTATTGGAATGAGCTCTTCTTTAAAGGTTTTGTAGAACTCGGCTGAGAACCCATCTGGTCCCGGACTTTCTTTGTTGGTAGGCTTTTGATGACCTCTTCTATTTCATTGCTTGAAATTGGTTTATTTAAGTTGTGTATGTCCTCCTCGTTCAGTTTAGGTAATTCATATGTCTCTAGAAATTTGTTGATGTCTTCGAGGTTTTCTGTTTTGTTGGAGTATAGATTTTTGAAATAGCTTCTAATTATGTTTTGTATTTCACTCGTGTCTGTTGTGATGTTTCCTTGTTCATTCCGAATTTTAGTAATTTGAGTTTTCTCCCTCTTTCTCTTTGTTAGTGTGGCTAAGGGTTTATCAATTTTATTTATTTTTTCAAAGAACCAACTATTTATTTTGTTAATTTTTCCAATTGTTTCTTTTGTTTTGATTTCGTTGATTTCGGCTCTGATTTTAACTATTTCCTATCTTCTACTACTTTTGGTATTTGTCTGCTCTTCTTTTTCTAGCGCTTTGAGCTGTAGTGTTAAATCGTTTATTTGTTGATTTCTACTTCTTTTGTTGAATGCGCCCCATGAAATAAATCTTCCTCTAAGTGCTGCTTTCATAGTGTCCCAGAGATTTTGATATGATGAGTCTTTGTTCTCGTTTACTTCTAAGAATTTTTTTTATTTCCCTCCTGATGTCTTCTGTTATCCATTCATCATATAACAGTGTATTATTTAATCTCCAGGTATTGGAGAAGTTTCTGTTTTTTATTCTGTCATTTATTTCTAATTTCAATCCATTATGATCTGATAGAGTACAAGGTAGTATCTCTATCTTCTTGTATTTGCTAACAGTAGCTTTCTGGCATAAAATATGGTCTATTTTAGAGAAGGATCCATGTGCTGCTGAGAAGAAAGTGTATTTGTTCTTTGTTGGATGGTATATTCTATATATGTCTGTTAAGTCTAAATTGTTGATTGTATTGTTGAGATCTATAGTTTCTTTATTCAATTTTTGTTTGGACGATCTATCCAGTGGTGAGAGAGGTGTGTTAAAATCGCCTAGTATTATTGTGTCGTGTTCTATTTGATTTCTGGAATTGAGAAGGATTTGTTTGACGTACGTGGATGAGCCAATGTTCGGGGCATAGATATTTATGATTGTTATGTCTTGCTGATTTATGCTTCCCTTAAGCAGCATGTAATGTCCTTCTTTATCCCTTCTGACTAGTTTTGGTTTGAAGTCCACATTATTTGAAATGAGGATGGATACTCCAGCTTTTTTGCTGTGTCCGTGTGCATGGGGTATGTTTTTCCCCATCCTTTCACCTTTAGTCTATGGGTATCTCTTTCTATGAGATGAGTCTCTTGCAGGCAGCATATTGTTAGATTTTTCTTTTTAATCCAATCTCCCAGTCTATGTCTTTTGATTGGTGAGTTCAGGTCATTAACATTCAGGGTTATTATTGTGATATGATTTGTATTCCCAGTCAATTGACTCATGTTTGTTTTTTGACATGATTTGGTTTCTCCTTTATTTGGCTATTCCTTTAGGCTAGCGCCTCCTGTTGCTGATTTGCATCGTTGTTTTTCATCTCTTCCTCATGGAATATTTTGCTGAGAATGTTCTGTAATGCTGGCTTTCTTTTTGTAAATTCCTTTAGCTTTTGTTTATCATGGAAGGATCTTATTTCATCGTCAAATTTGAAGGTAAGTTTTACTGGGTATAAGATTCTTGGTTGGCATTCATTTTCTTTCAGGACTTGGTATATGTTGTTCCAGGGCCCTTCTAGCTTTTAGGATCTGGATTGAAAAATCTGCTGATATTCTTATTGGTTTCCCTCTGAATGTAATTTGATTCTTTTCTCTCGCGGCCTTTAAAATTCTGTCTTTATTTTGTATGTTAGGTATTTTCATAATAATGTGCCTTGGTGTGGTTCTGTTGTAATTTTGTATATTTGGAGTTCTATAAGCCTCTTGTACTTGGTTTTCCATTTCATTCTTCAGATTTGGGAAATTTTCTGATATTATTTCATTGAATAGATTGTTCATTCCTTTGGTTTGTTTCTCTAAGCCTTCCTCAATCCCAATAATTCTTAAATTTGGCCTTTTCATGATATCCCATAATTCTTGTAGATTCTGTTCATGATTTCTTACCATCTTCTCTGTTTGGCCAACTTTGTTTTCAAGATTAAATAATTTGTCTTCAATGTCTGAGGTTCTGTCTTCCAGGTGTTCTATCCTATTGGTTATGCTTTCTATGGCGTTTTTAACTTGGTTTATTGTTTCCTTCATTTCAAGTATTTCAGTTTGATTTTTTTTCAGTATCTCTAACTCTTTATTGAAATGATCTCTTGCTTCCCGTATTTGGTCTTTTAACTGTTGATTGGTGCGATCATTTAATGCCTGCATTTGCTCTTTCATCTCCTCCTTCAATGCCTGCATTTGCTCTTTCATCTCCTCATTTGCTTCCCTGATTGTTTTAATTATGTACATTCTGAACTCCCTTTCTGACATTTCTTCTGCTGTGCTGTCATTGGGTTTTATTGATGTAGTATCTAGGTTTGTTTGGGACATTTTCTTCCCTTGTTTTCTCATATTGGTCAGCTGTCAATGGGACTCTGAGATATTGCAGATTTCCTCTATTGGCTTATAGTGTCCCGGTAGATTTCCAGTGTATCACCTCCCAGCCTTCAGTAGCCTGAAGTCTTGGAGGAACTTGATAATGCAGTGCTTCTGAAGAAAGCTGCCCCTAGCCCCCTACTGGTTCCAGGGCTTGGAGCTGGGTCTGTGCGGAAAGGCTCTCACTGGGGGCCTGCACCATGCAGCTGGCCCTGTGGGAGGAGCCCACCGCCAGAGTGTGGAAGGCTACCTGGGGAAGACTCTAGCTGCCCTGCCCTGCTCTGATAAGCCACCCCTATCTGTGCCTGCTGCCCAGGTCGAGTTTCGCCCAGTGGGGGAGACTCACCCCTTGACTCTATTTTTGTCCCAGTCTCTCAATGCCTCCCCTTCTTGAGTCCTGGGTTCTGGAGCAACTGGAGATGCAGTCACTCTCTAGGTCACCATCTTGGATCACCCCGTGGAAAAAGACTGGTTATATACTTTTAAGGGAATGAAAAAAATGGCAGTTTCAATATAATGTAAAAACTGATTATCATATTTTTGGACTATCACATATTTTAACTCCAAACATCCAGATGCATTTGAGGAATGTGTTTAAGACACAAGTGAGTCATTGCTGTGACTAAGGAAGTCAGAGATTTAACTTGTGTATATGAAAAATGAATCAAAGAAACCTCACTCTCAGTTCCTAGGAATCAGCAATTCAAAAGTTCTTTGTCTTAGGTTCAATAAATAATGGGAACAATTTGTGTTGGTTTACTAAGTACCTCAGTTTTGTCTCCTTCTTCTCTCCTTCTTCTACTTCTCCCCCTTCCCCTCCCCTCCCTCTCCCCCTTTCCCTTTCTCTCCTTCTCCCTCTCCCTGACCTGAGATCCAGAGATACTCTTCCACTCTTTTCAGGCTTCTCACAGGGATCAGATGGAGACTCAGGGTTGTAGAACAGATAGGTTGTATCTTTATACAGTCTATTACATAATCCTCTCATTTTCATTCCTCCATCAGATCACCCCAACCGTGTCTTCCTGAATGTCTGAGAATTTTAAGATATGAGTTGGTTTTCTGTTTTGTCTTAGATTTAGAGCTTTTGGTTCCAATAAGCCCATTCCTTTTCATTTATCTCTCTCCAGACCCTATTATATCTTGCTATCCTTTCCTTTCTTTGTTGCTGTCCTTGTGGGAAATACCTTTAAAAATTCCATATGGTCATTTTAAAGATTTGTAGCATAGTGGAACTTAAATGTATTCAATCTGCTGGTTTTAATTAGTTTTACTTTTCTTAGGGACTTTTAATTTTCATTCTGCACTAGGTGAAAATAATTCATATTTGGTAAAAATGTGTTACATTTTACAACTATAACTATAAAATACAAATATAACTATATAATATAGTATAACAACTATATATATATATATCCCTATGAAGATGTCCATTATAAAAATGATTCTCAAATATAGTGTAAACTCATCAAGTTATATGACATCTACTGAATGAAAATTTAAATAGAAAATATTCTTCTTTGCTATATCATTCATAGCATATAGTCAGCACCGTGTATCAACTTGTAATAGTATTCTATAAGTATAGATTAAAAATGACAATATATTGAAATAGAAATTAAAGGAGGTTCCCTGTTTGTTTCTAACACTATTTAGAAGAAATTTTATTTTAAATGCTTTGTTGTACCTTAATATTTATTTTTCTGAGACAATCATTCAAAGATTAAAAGTATGTATATTATCTTTCTGGGAAAAGCATTTTCTTAATAAAGAATTGCTTAGTTTCAAGCTCATATTTTATCGGACAGAGGTGGTATATCCTGAGCTCTACAAGAGAGAACTAATTTATTATTAATAGAGTCTTATACAAACATGAATTCAGGACACCAACTTGTCCTCTTTAACTGCACCTCTGGGCACCATGTGAATCATTTATGAGGTGGCTGTATGTCTCACAATTGCAAAGAATGTAAATATACAGAGCAGACCAAGGGGAAGACACATACGTATACACATATCTATGCACACACACACATATTATGTGACTTGCTTTTCAGGAGATGCAGTTCTTCATTTGGTGGAATAATAAATATTGGAAAATGCCATTTCTATACAATTCAGTTTTAAAATTGAAATACATTTCTAAAATATACAGTAGGGCTCCATTTTTAAGTTAAGCGAAAAAATCTAAACGGGTCTATATATAAACAGAAATAGTATTTAAATGCAAGTCCTTTAATTGCAATTCCTGAAGTTCTTGGAGCATCTGAGTGATCTATAAAAAGAACCCATCATTGTATTGTCAAAATGAGTGATTATGACTTTTATCATCAAGAACAAATGATTACAATTGTTTTAAACACGACTCTAACATAATTACATGCACGCATATTACATTTTTGCAATATCGTCAACTAGGATGAGTCAGGTTTCTAGTTATCACAAAATAAAAGAATAACACAACTGGGGAATTTGTACTTTAAAAATTTATTTATTTACCTCCAGAAATACAAATGCTGTATTAATTTTTATCATAATACAATGTTACTAACTACATATAATATTTTATTTAAATCTTATTAAGAAGGTCATTTTGATGGTGTTACAATGCACATTTAACATTGACAAATGGATGACTTTTTAGGAATGTATTCAATAAATCTGCTAATCTCTTTACCTGTCATGCTGTGACTAACATATCTCTTTTCAAACATTGTCATCTGGCAGAGCAAAAGTTTCCACGGTCTTTTTTAAAGCAGGTATCTAATATTTGTTATAAAAATCATTTTCCATGCCTAAAAAATAGAAAGAAAAAAATCACAAATACATTAAGTATACTAGAGGTCATGTTTTGCTTTTCTAAATATTGTTTTATGTCAAAAGATAAATACCATGCTTAAGTCAACATATATGCCCTGCCTTGATGAACAGATCAATGAATGAACAAATGAAAAAGATCTCAAAACTAAAATAATTTCCATTTGTTTTTACCTGAGAATAAATGAAGACATTAACCACCACTCAAAGTTCTCAAAATATAAAGGACTATTCAATTTAATATCTTATTACATATTTTAATGCAAATTTCAGTTTTGCATACGTTATGTCACATTTTCCATTGTAAACAAATAGTTACTTCTGAGCCCACTTAGAAACAATCGTTTTTATACTTCTCAAATCAAAGACCTTGAACTACAAATTTTTTCACAATTGATGATGAAAAGTGAAATCACTTGCATTTTCTTTTATTCAGAATGTAGTATCATAAAGAGGAGCAAAATGAACAAGAGTTGTCTCCCCAATTTTTCATATTCTTATTACATATAAAAAACTGAGGCTAATATTAGACCCAAGTTTTGTATAACCTCCAAAATTGATATGTAGAAATAATTTTCTCCCTTCAATTCTTTAGCAGATATTTCCAGAAAAGAAAATCATGTATTGCTCCAGTCCATATTTCTACATATTGAATATATGCCTATGTACAAATCTTACTTCTTATACTTTATTGAGTTGCACTTATTAAAAGTATACAAGTTAATGCATTTGGTGACAAGTAGACACTCATGAAACCATGACTACCCTCAAGGCAATGAACACATCTTTCATTTCCCAAAGTTTCCTCCAGTACTGTTTATGAATAAATAATAAATTAAATTTTGGATAAAAATATGAGATCAGGAATGAGAATGTGTCTCAGTGGTTAAATATCCCTGGGTTCAATCCTTAGTACCAAAATAAATAAATAAATAAAGAGAGATCTTCTTACTTACAACAGTGTGACTATCATTAGCTGTAAGCACAATACTGCATAGTGAATCTCCAGAATTTATTCATCTTGTATAACAAACTTTGAATTTCATGAATAAGGATTCAGTACACATAACTTCTGTCTCGTTACTTTTTTTTTTAATATATATATTTTGGTTGTGAATGGACCTTTATTTTTCTTTGTTTATTTGTATGTAGTGCTGAGAATCGAACCCACTGCCTCACATACGCTAGGCACATGCTCTACCTCAGAGACACAACCCCAGTCCCTGCCTCATTACTCTTTTTGTCACTGTTTGTTCTATTTAGTTATACATGACAGCAGAATGCATTTTGATTCGTTGTACACAAATGGAGTACAACTATTCATTTCTCTGGTTGTACACGATGTAGTGTTATACCATTTGTGTAATCATACATATATGTAGGGTAATGGAGTTAGTCTCATACCACCACCTTTCCTTCCCCTGCTCCCTCACCTCCCCTTATTCCCCTCTACACAATTCAACATTCCTTCATTCTTCCCTTACCCCCTCCCCACCTAATTATATATCAGCATTCGCTTATCAGAGATAACATTCCACCTTTGGTTTTATGGGATTGGCTTATTTCACAGCATGATATTCTCCAACTCCATTCATTTACCTGCAAATGCCATAATTTCATTCTTCTTTATGGCTGAATAACATTACATTGTGTGTGTATACCACAGTTTCTTTATCCAGTCATCTATTGAAGGACATCTATTGGTGAGAGAATCGAGTTGCTATAAACATTGATTTGACTGTGTCACGATAGTATGCTGATTTTAAGATCTTTGGGTATAAACCGAGGAGTGAGATAGTTGAGTCAAATAGTAGGTCCATTCCAAGTTTTCTAAGGAATCTCCATACTGCTTTCCAGAGTGGCTGCACAAATTTGCAATCTAACCAGCAATATGTGAGTGTACCTTTCCCCCACATCCTCACCAACACCTATTGTTGCTTGTGTTCTTGATAATATCCATTCTAATTGGCATGAGATTTTTTTTTGTTCAATCAGCAAAAGGTATTGCAAACATTTCTAAGTTGATACATGTACATCAAGAAAATTAATATAGCCCTGTATCATAACATCACTTGATAATGAGTTTTTCTTTTTTGATCATTGGTTATCCTGGTTTTTTTTTTTTTCAAAAATAGTTCAGTCGTAACTTAATATTGATATTTATATTGATTTATTTATCCTTTTCTCCTTGAACACAGAATGTCTTCTTTAACAAGAATTTTATTTTTATTTTTATATATTTATTTATTATAGTGATTGAGCTCAAGGGCACTTCACCACTGAGCCACACCCCCCAGTCCTTTTAATTTTTATTTATTATTTATTTGTTTGTTTTTTAAATAAGTAATTTAATTTTTTTAAATAAGTAATTTAAACATTTGTTTTTGCCAAATTGCTGACAACCTTGAACTTGCAATTCTCCTGAGGCAGGCTTTGGAGTCACTATGCTTACAGGTACACTCACTGTACCTGTTTTGTTTTCAGCTTTTTATATATACTCACATATGTCACATTAAAAAATATTGTCCCTTAGGTTTATTTTTCTTCTAAATATATAATTGTTTTCCTGTTAATATTAATTGATAGAGAACCTGTTCTTTTCATTTATTTGTTGAATTTTTGGAAACATTTTTCTTGTAAAATTCTATTATATAGTCTTTCCTAATTTTTCTAAAGTTTCCGTTACCACATTACAATTTAAATCATAAATACTATTATCTTTCTTGTTTTCTATTCCTTAAGAGATATCAGTCTGTCTGTATTCTGATACAACTATGAAATTTTAACTTACAATATATCTTGGTTTCTAGTTAAATTTAACTCCATTTATATACTATTTCCTCTGAGGTTCCGTAGCAGCAATGGTGAATATTGAATTGTCTTGGTGGAAACATTTTTCTTTTTTCTCTGCATTTCACTTGATTCCAGACAGAGTGTTCTGTTCTAAGGGGCCATAAGTATAAGTGATAACACTCAACAATATGCCTATTTTATTGTTCTTAACCTCATTCACATTTGGAAAGTTCTTTTGTCATGTGAGGTAATATATTCCCAACTTCCAGTTTTGAAGACATGGAGAGTTTTGAGGAACAATTCTGTCTGACAGTGTAAGATAGAGAAGTCACAGTTTCTGATTCACAAATCAAGTTTCTGAAGGTTTGAATACCCAGGATCTGAAAGCCTGCATGAAGTTGGTTGGATATGATAAAGTCATTAAAACACACAACGAGCACTTAGCATGTACCAGAGATTACTAAAACATGTCATAGTCACTCTGCACAATTCGTAGGGACAGTATGATTATTGTACCACTTATATATGTGAAGAAACTATATGTGTGTGTGTGTGTGTGTGTGTGTGTGTGTGTGTGCACGCGCGCGCGCGAATGCATTCCAGAAAGAGAGGAAGGAAGGAGGAAGGAAAAGGGGAGGAAGAGAGGAAAACAGGGAAGGGGGAAAAAGTGGGAAAAAGAAAAGATAGTTTATTTTTGTGAAGGTGACAGGAACACTACCTTGTTCCACAAATGGTATGCTCAGCTCTTTAGTTTTGTTTTTCTTTCACAAAGTCTCAGTCTCCCTAGCAATACAATCTCCCTAGCAAGGTTACATTTGTAATTAATCTGTAACACTATTCATTTTCATCTATATTGGGTTGCAGACATTCCCCTTTACCATTGAGGGTTATCAATTAAACAGGCAGAAATGGAGAAATTCTTGCCTTAAGTTGAAGGAAACTGTCATGAAGTATTATTTTTCACATTCATGAGTCCTCAAAAGAATGTGCAAGAGCATTCTGAGTGACAGGTGATATCCTGTCAGTACAAAATATCACAAAAGCTGTGATGAAAGTTTTGGACTTTAGCAGACTACTACACTTAAATTGGGTGTACAATATATCAGATGAAAAAAATGTACTGTATAAATACCACATTGCTTTTAGCCCAATGAGCAAAGTTTTTTAGAGGAAAATATTATTTATAGAAAATGAGGAATTAGTATAGGAATTTCTAAAGCAATATTATATGTGAACATAAAACTACTCAATATTAATTCACACTTTCTGATTTTCTAGTGATGATTCATAACTGAATTATTTATTTCTCCATTGCCTCATAAGAAAATAAACTTTACATAGGGAAACCCTTGCAATACCCATTGATATATGGTACCTAATGCTTCCTTCAACATTAAATTGATCAAAACCACATACTAACTCTACCTTATTTAGAATGATTTCCTCTCACAGACTCTTTACTAGACCTTCCTGTCATGAAAATGACCCAATTTCTGCATTACTGAAGAATCTGTCAAAGAAATAGAAAGTTCCCTGAGAACGGGCACTGTTATCATTTGCAAAATGTTGGAGCACAGGAGATGTTTAATGCGTTTTTATTGACTGGCTGAATATATCAGTGGCAACGTATTGCCTTCTCTCACAAGGAGAGAAATAAGACGATGAACAGCTGGAGCAGAACAATGTTTGAAGAGGAAAGGAATATGTCCAAAAGGAAGTGGCCAGTATTGCCACATGCTGCAATCTGATTAAGGAGAATGAAGAGCAAGAGGATGAAGAAGCCAGATTATAATGAGAAAGAATGTTAAAACATGGTGAAGATCAGCAGTAGGTGTCACAACAGATTCATATATTTTGTAGAAAATAGAAGAGAAAAAATAGTTTTAGAAAGTAAAACACAAGGGCAAATGAATTTGTTTGCAAGGGAAAGGCTTTGGTTAATTCAAAAGAAAGGAAACCAGTATATTGTGCAGTAGGAACACAAACAAAGAACCTGGTACAATTATTCTTATGGCATCTTACTGAAGCGTTCTTATATTTTTATTGCATTTTTATACAAAATGACATTTTTCTGATCATCTCAAAAATTGTATGAAAATTCCCACAAGTATGGTTAAAGATAATAAAAAGGTATTCATAAATTAAACTTAGTGACCAATTTGTTTGCTGTTTATTTATATTCTGCCTCATTCCACAAAGAAATTGAGATGGTTAGTGTCAGCTAATATTTGCACACCACATTCTTATTTACAAAGTATTTTATATAGATACTTTCATCCACTGAAATTATGTTGAGAAGAAAGGGAAAGAAAACTGTACAAAAAGATACTGAAAGTCAGTTCAGGACAGAAAATATGTATAGAATCTGTATCATTTGATGACTGATTCTGTGTCAAGTTCCATACTATGGAGGAGCTTTAGATAAATGTATATTTCAATAGAGATATTAGCATATATATTATGTTATATATATCAGTACATATTATTATATTATATATTATATATTAAGAAATTATTGTATATGTTATATATGACATATAAGTTAATATATGATATATGTTATACATAATGTATATGTATTAAAATATATATTAACATATAATATGTTAATGTCTCTATTAAAATATATATTAAACATCTCTCTTAAAACATATATATGAGCCAACACCAACACAGGCATTATAATAAAGATATATGCAGTGTATTATGAAAGCAAAGAAGATAAAGGACATTTCAGGCTTCCTAGAAGTGTTGATATAAGATAAATTATAATTAACAGATTTGTGCAACTAGGATAAGATTTCCAGTAACTTAGGTTATATGAAATTTAACTGACTTATGATAAGGGATGTGATGTATGAGTCTATTGCAAGCATTACAAATTTAATGTACTTTTCAGATACACAGATCTGACTTATAAACAGGTAAATACATGAGCTAGAAATTTAGGATGAGGTTAGGGTTAAAAAGAGACATTGAGAGTCATTTGCATATTGATGGAATTTTTAATCAGTGCAGTGAATTAAAATAACCAGAGAGGGTGCAGAAAAAGACATACTATTCCTTACAACTTCTTAGGAGAATGTGTGTTTAAGAGTTGAATATGGAAGTCAGACCCCATGATAGGGACTACAAAAGACTGGAAAAGAAAAATCAAATGATATAGTGTCATGTAAGGTAGAAAAAAACAAGTAGATTTTTAAAATGACTGCTAAAGAGCATTGAATATATTGTAGAGTCTAAGTAAAATGTATACTAAAGAATTCATTTCAGAAAATCAGGTATAATATAATGAAAGGAATAATAGCTGCATTAAAATAGCTGAAGATAGGAAATAAATAGTGAAACATCTCTAACTGAATAATTTTCATAATTCTTGGCTGGAAGAAAAGTCAAAAATAAACATAAAAACCAAATAGAAAACCTAAAAAAAAAATACCCAAATAGGTGATAAAGAGGCAATTTAGGCAAGAAACTCAAATGACTCACGAATATAATGGAGCATTGAGGGTGTTAACTTTAAAGCGCACAAATAAGAAAACAAGTTTATTTATTTTTTTACCTACTGTGTTCAGTCAGCTTCCACAAAACCTCTCACATCTACTTTTTGATGATTTCTAGGTCTCCTAGACCTTTCCTTTATCTTTATTGTTATGATTAGTCTCATTTTGGTGATTGCTGTTCATCTTCAGATACAATGAGTTTCTGTCCAGTCATGTCAAACATTAATCTCACTGAAGTTATAATTTTTCTCTGTTATTCTGGGCTCACACCAGAATCATGGTTTGTCTTCTTCCTTCAGAGGGTGAGATATGGAAGCAGGAATTGGAGGAGAATGGACAGCACATTTCATCTATGTGCTGTGGGTAGCAGTTCTTGAATATCGAGACACTTTTGTGAGCAGAAATCAGTTTTCTGTGCCATGCCTCAGAGGGTTTATTCAGGCAAGCCTGCAAGGTTCTCCAGGTAATCAGCCAACAGGCATATCCCTTTTACAGGTAGGTCAAACTTCTCAAAAAAGCTCTCTCTTCAGGAGCCTGGAGCTCACAGCAGCAGGATTTGGGCGGATAGGATCATGAGGGTTCAAGCATTCATGAAAATGCATTTCCACATCAGGGATCTGTGAAGTGGAACTTTCTAGACCTTCAAGTTGCCTCCCAAAGTGTAAATAAAAGAGGGAGGCAACAGCCACATTGAAAGACCTGTGATAACTATTAATGAAGTCTGAGTTAACAGAGTGGCAGTCACATTAGGATATTACCTCTTTACACTAATATCTTTTCCTGTCACTCCTACCGTGGAGGATTCCTTCCTTGATGGCAAGGATGGAGATGGTGAGAGAGAAGGAATAATGAAGGAGTTCCTCTTCCTCCTTAGTTTTTTGAGCCATGATCAGGCCCAAGAGGTTTCAGGAATATTGAGAGTATGAAAATGGTGTTTAAATTTAAAAGGACTTGTTTGAAAACATACTTACCTTATCAAATGGGACAGATTTAATAACAGAAGTGGCATTAGGTTGTTAGGCAAAGTGAGATCTGGAGAATGAAGGTGGTTCCTCAAACTCCCATCTTTCTACGTCAGATATACCTCCGACCCAGAAGATATAAGATGCTCGGTAGAGTTTGTAAGGTTCCCCACAGGGTACGGAGTATTTAAGCTGACATCCTTCTGTTCATATCAGATAAGTGCATACCTTACAAAGAATTCTGCAGTTTGTAGTCTCAAAGATTCTAGGTTCTATTTACTATAAATTACTCTTAGGAAGAGATATCCTGCTAAGGATATTTTAATGGGAAATTTACTTCCCTCAGAAAACATAATCCCTCCTTTATATATATTAACATTTTTGATTGAGATTTTATCAAAATTTAAGGTGTAGAACTTAATGTGTTGATGTACATATGGTGAAATCATTACCACAATAAAGTTAATTAAAATACCCATTACCTCTACAGTTTCCACTGTAGGTATGCAAGATTTAATATTTTCCTCTTAGCAAATTAGAAGTATTCTATCCACTGTTTCTCAACTGTCAACACCATGTTATATATTAGAATAACAGGAATTATTAATCTTTTGTTCTTGAAATTTTGTATCTTCTGGCCAACATTACCCCTTTTCCCCACCCCATCCTATTCCCGCAGTCCTTGGCAACCACCACCCCACTTCCTAATTCCATAAATTTGCTATTATAGGTTCTACATGTAAGTATGATCATTCACTACTTTTCTTCCTATGTCTTACTTATTCTTCCTAGCATGTCTTCCAGCTCCAACCATGTCACAAATAGCAGAATTTCCTTTCATCTCAACACTGAAGAATATTTCAAGATATGATGTATTATTATATATATATATCAAATATGTATACATATTATGTATATTTTTATATCCTACCATTTTCTTTATCCATTCATGGTTGAAGGATATTTAGCTGGATCTCTCATCTTGGCTGTGGTGATAATAACACAATGACCACAGGAGTGCACATATGGCTTTTAGATATGGATCTCAGCACCCTTGGATGTACCCCCAGAAGTGTAATTCTGATGATATGGTAGTTCTATTTAATTTTTTGAGAAAACTCCATGTTGCTTTTCATAATGGTCATAGTAAGGTTCATAGTAATTTATATTCCTATCTAGTTTAAAAGAGTTTCCTTTTTTACACTAAATATGTAACTCTCATGAGGTATAACTCTCACCAGGTATATAATTTGCAATATTTTTAATTTCACAAGTTGCCTTTTCATTTTGCTGAGTATCGCATTTGCTGTCCAGAATCATTGTAGCTTAACATGATCCCTCATCTCTTTTTACTTTTGTTTTCTGTGGCTTCAGTGTCACATCAAAAAAAAAAAAAAAATGTATTGTTAGGAGTGGTGTCAAGAAGTGTGTTCAGTATATTGTCTTCCCAGAATGTTGAATTTCAGGATTGAATTTTAAACTTCTAATTCATTTTGAGTTTGTTCTTGTGCCTGGTGTTAGAAGGGGATCCAGTTCCATTCTTCTGCAGATAGATGTTCATCTTTCCCAGCACTATTTGTTACAGACCCTGACCTTTCACTATTGTGTGCTCCTGTTCAAAAATCACTTGCGCTAAACTCAGTGAGTCTACTTTAGGGTCTCTCTCTCTACTTTTTTTTTTTTATTTGTAGACAATCTGAAGATTTTTATTGGACTTTTGATAGGGATTGCACTGAATATGTAGATCACCTTGGATAGTTTGGACATTTTAACAATTCTAATTCTTCCAAGTATGTGAACATGGGACGTCTTTTCATTGGTTGGTATCTTTTAATCATCTTCATCAGTGTTTTGTAATTTTCAGTGTATTTAAGTCTTTCTCACCTGTTGTTGATCTAATTCCTAAGGATTTTGTCCTTTTTTTTTGCTAATGTAAATGACTCTCTTTCTTCATTCTTACTTCAAACAGCTTACTGTAAATGTGTAGGAATGCTACTGATTTCATATGTTGGTGGTTTATCTTGCAAATTCACTCAATTCATTGATTAGTTCCAGCAGTTAATTTGTGGAATCTTAGGTTTTTCTACATATAATCAAATTATCTGCAGAGATAATTCTACTACTTTCTCATGTGAATACATGTTATTTCTTTTTCTTGCATGTATACTCTGACTAGGAATTCTAGTACTGTGTTAAATATTGGTGTGAAGAGGACATCTTTCTTAGAGAAAATGCTTTCATTTTTTGTCCATTCTTTATGATTGTAATAGTGAGGAGTTTCATATGTGGCATTTATTGTGTTGAAATGAGTTAATTTTAAGCCTTATTTGTCAAACATTTGTATCATGAAAGTATTTGAATTTTGTCAAGGCTTTTCTGCTTCTGTTGAGATGATCATGTTTTTTTCTTTCATTCTGTAAATCTGACATGCCACACGGGTTGATTGTTTTTTATGTTTAACATCAAGAAACAAACTTCATAAAAGTCAAGGTGAACTGGATGTCCAAAATAACTGGTATATGAGTCCAATTATGTAAAATTTGGGAACAGCCAAAACAAAATTTTCCTGTTGGAAAACAAGATTATGCCTGTGTTTGGGAAAAAGGGTGAGACTACTGGTTGGAGATGAAATAAAAATGTCTTTGGAAGTACTAAAATATTTTATTTTGCTATATTTGTATATAGTTATATGTGTTCACTTTTGAATAATTTATTACATTGTAACATTTTCTTCCTGGTAGGTTTTTGTATATGTGCTTATTTCATAGTTTACACAATTACATTTTTATTAAATGCTCCTAATATCTACATTGGACCACTGTTACGCAGTTTTGTATATTAAAATTTTATCAGATATAATACCAGAAATCACTATTAAAATTTTGTATTTGAGTAATACATTTTCAAACAAATCTGTATGCTCTGTCCATTTATATTTACTTATAATACATGTGATTTTTTATTTTTACAGCTAAATATGTATATTAGACATATTTTAATGGAATGATAGAACCAGTATAAATTATTGTATGATATCTAATTTTCCTTCCTTCAGCCAGTAACCTATACGTATTATGTCTTCTTAATTCAGTGATGTTTATTCTTACTAGTATTGCTATCCTTAAATAAAATGCTTAATTCAATTAATCTACAGTGTAAGTAAAACAATTTTTATTGTCTAAACCTTTAGACATGAAATTCTATTTTAAAAAAGAAGACTGTCAGGGCTGGGGAGATAGCTCAGTGGGTAGAGTGCTTGCCTTGCAAGCACAAGGCCCTGGGTTCAATCCCCAGCACCGCAAAAAAAAAAAAAAAAAAAAAAGACTGTCATCTGAAACATTCACAATTCTTCACAACTATACCCTGTAAATCCCTAAAATTCCAGATGAAACCTGTAGTAGCTATTGTTTCCTAAATATACAATAATGGTAATAGAAAATGGAGCTGTGATTATAAATATTTACTTTTGTGTAAATCTATATTCTAAGTCCTTGCCTACAATGAAAAGAGGGCTAAAGCTTCATGCAATCACAGTTTGATCTCTATATGAAAATATAGATAAAACCATCATCATTCTTAGAATCACTTACAGCAGTTTTCTTGGTAACATCGAAAAGTGAATTGAGAAATTCTCTTCTCCCAGTATAACAATGTGGAATGAAGTTGCTGACTTTACCACCATGTATCCTGCCTTCCTTTCTTCCTTGTCTGGTTTTAGTCCCCTTCCCACACATGATTAAAAGTCCTTCAAGAATGATCAGAAACAATGACACAGGAAATGAAGAAAGTAAGATTGGTCAGAGAAGGTAATTATTTGAAGAAAAATCACACCATGTAAAGTTACTTTATCACTGACTGGGTAAGGAAGTTGACTTGTACTAAAATAAAAAAAAAAAGAAAGGAAGCCAAAGAAGTTTGATAAATGGATGCAATCAACAAAAGATAAATGACTACAATGATCTGACTTATTCACTTATGAGCTTCTGAGAAACGTTTAATCTCAATGAAGCCTACTGAGTTTTTCATGGCTTTTGGTCAAATTCTGATATAATTTATTATAAAAATTCAACTAGTAAAAGTGAACAAGAATATAAAATTTATTTAATGAACAGTTTCCAAAAACACACATACACAGATAAACACTTTCCTGTTCCTTGTATTTAATACTAATATATCACCATTGTATTTTTTTCTACAATTTCACTTGTATCTTAACAGTGAATGAATGGAATAATTAGAAGGTATGGAATTAAAAGAAATCTGTTCCTCTTGGTAATTGCTAAATCTTTAGAAAATTTCTATTAAATATAATTTTCTTTCATGGAAGACTAATTGAAGACAATGTGGAAGCAGTTTCAAAGTTTAATGTTAAGGAGTTAGGAGTCTAAGAGATCCAGTTTTGAACATATTTACATGCATGATGCTTTGGGAAAATCATCTTTATACATTTTAGTCTTTAAGACAGTGTATTACAAAAAACATAATAAAAATACTATCCACACACTTCCAAAGATGAATGCAATATTTAGAGATACAACACAGTCAACCACTACTTACAATTAGTTAAGGAAAAACATTGAGAGATGAGTTCACACACCATTAGGAAGTACTGATGACTGAATGACCAATTACATAGAATTGAAGAAAAAAATTCATAGAAAAATGAATATTTAACGGATTCTTCCAAGAAAAATTAGGTTTGCCTCTGATGGTTGAGGGAAAGAACAAGGGAAACACCAGTGGGGGAAAATAACATGTGCAAAACCTGGATGCATATTCTAAGTATTATGGTATAGTGTTGCCCTAAACCAAATGCAGAAATATATACGTGATATACTCCATGTGTTTTCGCTAGATAAATAATTTGAGTTTCATTTGTTATTCTCATATAGAAATTTGAAACATCAACACTGTTACTATTAAAATTCTAATTTTGAGTCAGGCTGGGCGATGCACACCTGTAAACCCAGTGGCTCTGGAGTTTGAGGCAGGAGGATCATGAGTTTAAAGCCAACCTCTGCAACTTATCGAGGCTCTAAGCAACTTAGGGAGACCCTGTCTTTCAATAAAATATAAAATGAGCAAGGGATGTGGCTCAGTGACTGAGTGCCCCAGAGTTCAATCCCTAGTACCAAAAAATAAAATAAGATAAAATAAAATAAAATAAAATTCTAATTTTGAAAAGGAGTTCAGTTATATTCTTCTGTTTTCATATTTATTTAAAATCATGTTTAAGTATATCAATACCATTCTGCTGATGAGTTATTAATTTCTTTTTCTTTTCTTTTTTTTTCCTGCATTGGAGAAACAATTTGGTATTTTTGGCATTCAAAGAGCAAATATATCTTTACCTACTTTCAATATGCAATGATCATTATTCATTAATTCAAGAAGACTCCATTTTAAAGAACTTCTGTGCCAACTAAACATTGTAACAGATGCTAAATAAATCTTGAGTCAACTGAATAAATTAAAAGAATCAGAAGAAAGTTATAGACTGGGAATAAATATTTGTCGATCACATCTATCTGGTATAGATATCCAAATATACACAAAATGTAAACATATCCAAACTGTACAAAGAACTCTTAACAATAAGAGGAAGAAAAGAACAATACAAAAGAGCAATTCATCTGAACAGATACCTCACTAAAGAAGATAGACAAATGGCAATAGGCAGGTGTACAAAAGATGTTTACTATTATGTCATTAGGATATTGCATTTTAAAACAAGAATGAGGTATCACCACATACTATCAGAACAGCTAAAATACAAAACACCAATACCACCAAATTCTGACAAAGATATCAACAAACAGAAACTGTCCTTAGATGTTGGTGGGGATGAATAATAGCAGAACCAAGTTGGAAGACAGTTTGGTAACATTTTGTAAATCTAAACATAGTCTTAACCAGACTTGAACTCAAGAAAATTTGCCTTGGTGAATTATAATTTAAGCCCACATACAAATCTGTACATAAATATTTATAACTTTTCATTTATAATTCATACAATTTATAATAAAATTGCCAAAAATTGGAAATAATCAAGATGTCCTTCAAGGGATGATCAGATAAGTTTTGGTACATTCTTACAGTGATTGAGGCTCAAAAGTTCATGATTAAACTGGCATTTAGTTAGGACTTTCTTGCTGTGCCCTCACACTGTAGATGCCAAAAGGGCACAGGAACAAAACCTCTCTTCTACAATCCCTTTTTTTTTTTTAATTTGTTCTTTTTAGATGAACATGACAGTAGAGTATATTTTGGCATATTGTACATACATGGAGTATAACTTATTCTAATTAGGATCCTACTCTTGTGGTCATACACGAACTCCACAATCTCTTTCACAGCAGTATTAATCTATTCATGAGGGTGATACCCTCATGATCTAACCACCTACCAAAAGGCCCCACCTCCAAACACTGTTATATCAGGAATTAGTTTTCCAGTACATGAAGTTTGAAGAAGACAGACCAAGGCACCCATCCATCCAATTTATAACCTCCAGATAAATACCTATAGTGCCTTTTTTTCATTGTTCAATTAGAAAAGGCACACATTCACAAGAATTCTTTGTCTTGCTTTGCATCAACAGAAAATTAAATCCATCCAAAGGTAGTACACCCCAGAAGCAATGGCTTCTTTTGTGCTAATCAGCGTGGACAATCATACAATGTCATTCTGTAGAAAATGAGCATAACTGCATGATTGGCTCAATGCTTCTATGCTGTCCAAAATGTAAATGCTCATTCTACATATTTTATCAGTTAGCTTTTTATAGTAAATGCAGTACAGTGGATTACTGACTTCAATTATTTATGGTAACATCATCTTATATCCTGATTGAAATGCATACTTTATAAGCAACATATTAAAGTAAGAGAACTAAAGGTTACCTCAGGGGATGTTGTATTCAAATATAAATGTAGCTTCAACTTTTCAACAGTGATACAACTTCTGTAATTTTCTTTTTCATTTTGCATTTATTTTCCCTCTCTAGTCACATGCCAATCTATATACATAGTAGACTCTTTGGGGTTAGATTAATTGGAGGTAGCAAATTTTAAAGTCTATTGGGATCAGGAAGATAATGAAAACCAAATGAAGAAATTCTGAAAAGAAGAAAACAATAACTAGTGGTTTGTGTTGAGATTGTGAAAAATAAATAAATAAATAAATAACACATCCTGACTACAATGAGCAACTGTTTTTTCAGTCCCAGATCACTGATGCACCAATAAATGTGGATTTTTTTTAATGTGTAACTCATTTTTCCTTTCTTAAATACTGAAATAAAATGTTTCCTGGCATAAACAAACCTATGTGTGGATTAGATGTACATTTCCTGTATAACCTTTGGGTTTTTAATTTCTTCTTCTTGAAAACTTAGTGATTGTCTGAAGTAAATTTAACCATTATTTTAAGTTCATATTTTAATAATCTATGTCTGTATTTTACTAAGCTAGTCAGCATCCACTGAACTCATAGAGTATAATTTACCATACTAAACTTGATAAAGGTCACTTCATTTCACCCATACAAACATTTTAGGTAGTTGTGGTCGCCATCTTCTTTTACATATAAGTAAATTGAGCCATAAATAATTTAATGTTTTATTTCAGGATCACCCCAAGTGTTGCATATGTAAAAATTGAACAATGAACTTCATTTTCAGAAGCAATGCACAAGACTATGATGACCTTGAATAGTCCACAATGGAGATTGATGTACCTCTAGTCCTGAGTACAGATATAGGGCTACTTTCCTTGTCTATCATCCCTCCTCTGTCCATGTATCTAATAGAATTATGGGTTATGCATATTAACCTTTAACGAGATTTCTTTTCTTACACTGCAGGCAGGTATTAACTTTGAAAATTATTTTGCCAAATCTTTAATTGCACATTTGTTGACTTCATATTTCTCTTTACAATTCTCAGTTCTCAACTTTTTTCAACTTTTAAGTCCTTGTATTCATTACGTCATTCAACCTTGTAAGAAACCTTCTTGATTACATCTACCCTGCTATGATTATGCCTTTATTTTCTTTCTGTTTAGTGTGTGTGACCCATGTAATTTATTACTTAAAATTATAGTATTTTAAATGTACTGATGCCAATCAAATGTGCTTATGTTGTTTAAAATATAGGTTTTAAGATTTTTGAAATGCAGGAAGGACGTTTCTGCTTCTTTCTATTAATTTTTTCCCTTCCTCTGGAGCCTGACCAATATCAGAAAAATATTAAGGTCAGTCAATGATTTCTCATTGAATAAAAAGGAATTAGTATTTTAGATTTGTCAAGAAAATTGGGAGACACTGACTCTCAGCTATGCCAATGTTAAGAATATAAGTAGTAGCAAACATTTGCTCACTGTATTTTTTTCCTATATTTCTCCCAAAACACAAAATATGAGTGACTTGACAAAAGTAATGGTTTCTTTTATATCCTATATTAAATAGAGTCTAGCCAGGAGACAAAAAAAAAAAAAAAATGCACTAGGGAATTCAACAAGGAAACTTTAATACAAAGAATAGACTTTTTAAGATAATTTTTATTTGTTCTAATTAGCTATATACGACAGTAGAATGCACCCTGATACATCATATATAAATGGAGTACAACTTCTCATCTTCTAATTGTACATGACGTTATCACACCAGCTATGTAATCATATATGCACATAGGGTAATAAAGTCTGATTCATTCTACTTTCTTTCCTATCACCATACCCCCGCTCTTCCATTCACCTCCCTTTGTCTAATCAAAAGTACCTCTATTCTTCCCTAGCCACCTCCCCATTGTGAATTAGCATTGGTGTATCAGAGAAAATATTTGGCCTTTGGTTCTTTGGGATTGACTTCTTTTGCTTAGCATAGTATTCTCTAACTCTAACCATTTACTGGCAAATGCCATAATTTCATTCTTCTTTAAGACTGAGAAATATGCCATTGTGTATACATACCACCTTCTCTTTATCCATTTATCTGTTGAAGGGCACCTCAGTCGGTTCTATAGTTTAGCTAGTGAGAATAGACTTTAAAAAAAAATTCGACTAAAAAAAGGTAAAACATTCTAAACAGCCAGAATCAACACACACTAGGTTGATGGATATTGGACAATGAAAGGAACTGAGGATAGGAGAGTTCCCTCCAACTTTAGGCTGAGATTTCTGTGGCTCCACAGAAACAAGCAGTCTTCAGAGGTAAAGAAACTTTCCAGAGGATACAGGCCAAGGTTTCCCACAGAAATGCCCACCATGGTCAAAGGATGTGAACAGATGTGAGCTTATCTATACAAGCAAACTACCCATTGGCAACACAGTTACCCAATGTAGTCGTTGGATCTTTGACAGATAGTCACTTGCCAGAGGCTCTGAAGAGGTCTGCAGTCCATCTGTAAGACCAGCCAGCCAGATGAGGACTGAATGCCTTCAAATTAAATGTACAGTTGCTATGAGAGTGAGAGTAGATCAAGTCTGTGGGGTTGAAAGGTGGGAACCCCAGATCTCAGCTTCTGACCTCTGCTTCTGACAACAGCGGTGAATGAGAATGGAAATGTCTTATTTCCGCAGTCACCACACAGGTCATCCTAGTCCCTGTTGCTAAAGAAAAACCTTATTGTGTACCAGATAGCAAAGCAGGGATATTTGTAGAATACACAAAACAGGACAAAGGAGGCTGGTTTTAGGGTTTTGAGACTATAAATAGGTATCTGCCCCAATCTCATATCACTGATCATCTTTCTTTAACATGTCCACCACTATTCCCAGGACTTAACAGGGAGATCTAAGTCAGCACCGTGCGCCATCATTTAGTACTATCCCCCAATCTGAAACACCATGGTGGCATACTGGCATCATTCCAACACTAAAGAGTGTATTCAGAATCTATTTAGATGAAAAGGAATCTTGGCTTCATTGATTTGAGCCAGATCATTTAATAAAATGCTTATTTTGGCAAGTTGAGAGAACACATTAACCAACAAAATCTGTATACACATAACTTCTTTACTTCTTTCCAGCATGTGTGTTTATAGCAGTGAAAGCATAGAATCAAAGATAAGAAGAGGATACATGTGTGATTACAAAACACTTCCACGTATGATTTCAGCCTGTATTTTGGCTTTATTCTCAAAAGGTTAAAATTAATTATATTACCTTTTAATCATGATCTTAGATACCCTTCATTACAGTGTGTTCAGTTAAAAAGGACTTACCCAGGTCCAGAGACATTTTTCCACTTGTCTAAGATTTCAGAAGTAGATATTGACAGATTGGCCTGTAACTGAAATTTCATGTTTTGAATCTCAGTTCCCTTACCATATTGTTGTCATTGGAAAGAGCTAATGAGTATGTCAGACCATAACTGCTGACAGCATTTTAAACTTCCTTTGTTGTTTCTTTTAACCATGTGAAATTACATTTCTTGCAAAATTACTTTTTGAGTTAATTAATGCTGCTACATAGTAGCGTGAACACAACGATTAAGCAAATATTACTGAGAGCTGTATGTGATATGCATTTTACTTCACAGAAAACCATTCATTTTAATCTAAACATATATGAAAATTCAATCTTAGAATTCTTTAAAAATTACCAGCAAACAGAACCTGATTAGGAAACATTCAACTTATACAACAATTGTTAAAGAAAATTTAACATGTGCTAGTGCTGTCTTCTAAAATTAAAAGACTCCTCATTTTTACTTATTTTCTTACTTTCTTTGCTAAAAAATGAACTATTTAATCTTATTTTTATATTCCCTTTTAGCTCCTAAGTGAATAATTTCTCCCTTCTTTTTAGTCAATGCAGAAATGGCAGGAAAAAAATTAAGACTGATAGCACAATACATCAGAGGCTGAAGAAATTACCTGAGATGTCTTAACACAACCATGTGACAAATGCCACCAACCTCCTTCCCTTCTGTGAACGGTTTCTTTGTTTGATATGAGCGATACATCAGTGACTATCTAAGGACAGACTAAGACCAGAGGTCAACTGTATTAATGTAGCAGACACTTTATTCCTAGGATATATAATTTGTTGATTCTCTAAAAAGTTATCATATTCTTGGTGTATTTTAATCTGTCAGATTTCAGGGTCAGACAATTTTCTTAAAGTGGAAAGGAGAAATTCATTTAGAGTAAGCCAGCACACTGGACATTAAGGTGAAGCTACTTGTTCACAAAGTTTTAAAGTTACATGCAGGTAGAAAACTGAGGGCAGCGTAAAGAAAAAACATTTCAGGTACTGAGTGCCAGAGCAATTTTGCTTCCAGAGAATACATGATACTTTCCAAGGATAAATGTATTTAAACATAGCATTCAAATATATAAAACAACCTCAGAGAAATATTTTATTACTTTCCCTTTCTCATCAGGGAAGTATTTCCAGATACTTCAATGAATTTTAGGATCTTAGAGGAGGAATTATCACTATTTTTGGTTCATATGCATTGCAGATCTTGAAACTGAGGATGAGCTAGATTAAGTATATTTGAGCCCAACATACTCATGATTTAGGGAAAGAATAGAAACTGGAACTTTTATTTGATGCAATATATCATCTGTCATATACAAATTCTTCCACTCACTAGATAATAATTACACGAAAGCAATATACCAGAAATTGTTACAATGTAACAGCCATTTATATAGACTCATGGCCTTGCATTTATATAATTACCTGGGATATTATCTATAAGGAATGTTAGTTGTGGATAAAATACTACTTTATGCCTTTATAATCCAAACTTGGAAAATGAATTTTGTAGTTGAAGCACAGTCAATTCATGTAGATGTAGGCTGCTTTGGTCTGAATGTTTGGGTCCCCCTACAAAGTCACATATTGAAATCCTAACCCACATGTAGGTGCTATTAGGAAGTGGAATACATCCATGGAATATGCCTCATGAGTGGAATTAATGTCCTCATGAAAGAGGCCAGAAGGAGCTCAGTCTGTCCTTCCACTATGTGAGGACACAGCTAGAAGGTGCCTTCCATAAATCCAAAAGTGGACCCTTATCAGACATCAATAAGTTGACACCTTGAAACTGTACTTTCTGGCCTTCAGAACCATGAGGAATAAATTTCTGTTGTTTATAATCTATTCAGTTTATAGCCTTTTATTACATTAGCCTAGCCAAGTCACGGGGTCATCAGAGAAGTTATTGTAAGTACATCAAAGTTATCAGTATACTATCATTTCCAAGAGGTGTGGTTTTGGTCACTCATGATGATTAAACTAGATATTTTAACAGAAAAGTACACAAATAAAGGGATAATATGTTTGATTCATTTAATGCAGAATGTTTTTAATCAAGCATTGTGAATATAAATGAATTGCACCCATTATCTACTTTTCTTAAGTGAATGAAATTTATAATGCTTTCACTCAATGTGTGCCAAAGGAAAGGTGCAATAAAAAATGGTATTGAAATATATGAGCTCTCTGACAACGATATTAGTCACCTCTTGCACACCAACCTTTCTAGTGGCAGGGACATTCACTAAGCTATTACAAGGAGTTGGCATTTTCAGGAGTAATAAACCTCTTTGACGTCAGTCATCTGCTTAACAGGACTATGATTTCTTGACTGGTTTTCCAGTGATAGAGAAAACAACCCAAGTGATTTACTGATTTTGCCACTATCTGAAAGATACAGTGACTTACTTCAAAGAGTCATTAAGATATCATTAGCAGCTTATAGGTATTCAGTAATCTATGGGAAGACAATGGAAAAGTGATGCTTGGCTTATTTATACTTTTTAGAGATACATGACAATGGAGCATGGCTATTAGGCAAACCAAGCAGTTCCATAAAACTCCATTCTTAGGAGGCTCCAAAAGGTCAGGGACTAGCATGCTCAGCAATTTCTATTACAGTTCTTGATCCTGTTTTGATTGAAAATTATATGGTTTCTAGCCTTTAGTTTATTTTGACTTATCTTAAAATGTTTGAATTTTTTTATTTAATAAAATGGATTGATGGTGGACAACTGTGCTATTTATTCTTCCTCTGGCTTGGCTGAGCAACTATCTATTGTTTTCATTAAAACTTTTCTAATATAGAAATCAGTCTATTATATCTTCAAATTATCTACCATAATTCAGGACCATTTGCCCTTCAACAGTAAAGCTTGCTGTTTATAAATTGACATCATTCTATTGCATCAGTGTTTTAGCACAGTAAGGAATTAATGAAATCACTGTGTGATCTATCATTTCTCTCACCATAATAAGTTGCTCCAGCACATATTCACTGCATGAGAGACCTTAAAGGGATTTTCTTTTATAAATTCTTTGCAACCACTCCTGGAAACCCCAAGATTAGACGTGTATGAACATGTATTTGTAGATCATTGTAGCTCAGAAATAAAATTGAAAGAGAAGTCCCACAGATTTATTATATAAGAAAAAAATAGTTACCTAATCGTAACATGGTTTTTAATGTATTGTGAGTGTAGCATTATGTATTGCATTATGCATTGCAATTCTTTTAAGTGGGATAACTAAGGATAATTAAAATATGTGGTGTACAATATTTTATTATGAAAATAATCCATGGATCTTTTATGCATCATAATAACTTTTGATTCTATTTTGAATGGTAGTGTAGTTAATGAAGATATGGAATGTGAGGGGAGGTTCAGGGTTGGAATGATGAATTCTACTTTTCAAATTCAGAGTTTAAATTTGTGCAAGATTGGAGTAAAAACGCTTAGACACCGAGTGAAATCTGGAACAGATACACAATTATTTGAGCTCAGAAATTTCAAGTAGTGAGAAATTTTGAATGACTTTGAAAGGGGAAAGTGGAGATCATAAATGAGAGCAAAAGAAATGGTAAAATATTCAAGAAAGAAAGCAATCTGCACAAATAAATTTCTGAATAAATGCCATTTTAACACAAAAAACAAAAATGCATGCAGAGGATAAAGGCAATTTATATTATGTAAACAGCTGACTAGTTAAGTAGGTACATATTTCTAAACTCTTGATAGGCCATTTTAATATATCGTTCCACTAATAGCATTGATAATATAATTGGGCATAAGGAAACTATGTATCTGAGGGTCTAATAATAGGATCAAACACTGTTCATTACACATTAGACATGTTGTGAGATTGGGATTCTTATTTTGAATTTGGCTCTGAAAATTCATGTTATACTTGAAAGATGATTTTTATTTGGTTAACTTTATAAAAGAAGTCAAGAATGATTATTTTTTAAATAGAAGAAATAAAAACTTTGTGTTTGTTACACCTGAAGTATATTGCAAATAGGATCTTAGTCAATTTGATATTTTAATGACTTTCTACACTGATACCACATTGATACCTCATCTATAAAATGAACAAAAATAGAGCAAAAAGTTTATGAAAGATCATAAATATCTGCATTAGACCTGAATGTCTACATTGGGTATTGAAGCAACTAAAATGAGCCCTAAAAAAGGACACAAAAATAAAAGGCACTGCACTAGTAAAAGACAAAAGAGCTAACTTGAAACCCACAAAGAGTCCTACACCAAAAATTCAATATCAAGCTAGAATTTTAAATGATTTATTTGATTTTTAATGATTTACTTGATTCTGGAATAATTTTTTTTAGGGGAAGATTTTTTTTAATTATTTTTATTTAGCTTTTAATTTTTTACAGACTGCATTTTGATTCATTGTACACAAATGGGGTACATAATTTCGTTTCTATGGTTGTACACAATGCAGATTCACACTATTTGATTCTGGAATAATTTTGAAAAAGGGGATTATTGTCCAGTAAGCCATGAATACATTCTTAAATGTTAGCGTTAAAATTTTATTTGATTCATAATGATGCATTTTATAAAACTATAATTCACATTAGTTTCCATAGTAAAATTGAAAATGTTAAAAAAGTTGAAGTCAATCATTTGCATCTAATATTATATTGATATTGTGTAAAAATAATAGTAGACTTCTTCCTGTACTTCTTTTATGGTTTTCATTTAAGAGAAGGCTACCAGTACTGGACTACTTGAAACATACCAAAAAGAATATGTATTTCAAAGGGAGAATCAGCTTAATTATATGAAAACAAATGCCCTTTATGTGGATAAGTGTATTTATACCACTATTTGAAGCCAAAGACATATGTTTTATGCACATACATCATAGCTAGTCTTGAGTGGAACTTTGAGACCAATCAGATTATGTCTCACATTGTGATACACGTTTACACATACCTTCCGAACTCAACTTCTTGTGTCATCTATGCATAACAACTAAAAGTGATCCATGTTTCTGTGGTTAGGGAAAAACATAAATTGCCGGCATGAGACAGTTTAAATTAAATGTCTCAAGCAGGAGTTTATTTGGTAGTCTGCATATACAAAGTAGATGTTTCAGGTCAGCAGCAGACTCTATTTCACCAAAGCAGTATGGAATTCAGGCTTAAGTCAGTTGTCTCTGTCTTCTACAGTACAGTTGCCAAAATCTTTGGTCTCCATTAATGGATATACAGGTTGTTTCTATATCTTAATCATTACAAATAGTGCTATAATTAACATGGGTATGCCAATATCTGTAATCATCAGGGAATTGCCAATCAAAACTAAAATGATCTATCACCTAACATATGTTAGAATGACTATTGTCATAAAGATAAAAGATAAGTGTTGGTAAAGATATGGAGAAAAGTGACAACAAAGTTGGTAGAAATGTAATCTAGTATAGTTATCGTGGAAAACAGTATCGGCGTTCTTCACAAAACAAACAATACAACTTCTGTGAGGTCTAGCAATTTCACTTCTAGATAGATATCCAAAGGAACTTAAGTCCATCTGTAAGAGTTACCTGTACCCCCATGCTCATTTTAGCATTATCCACAATGGAGTGTTACTGTCTTTAAAAAACAAAGAAATCCTGTCATTTGCAACGATATGGATAGATTTAAATAGATTTAAGCAAAACTAAAGCAGAGGCAACAAATGTCCCAGGATCTCACTCATGTGTGGAATCCGAAGAAGTGGAATTCATGGAAGCAGAGTAGAAGACTGATTAACAGAGACCATAGGCAATGAGTGAGTAAGGAAAAGGAAGATGTTGAAAGATGTTGACTGAAGGTTACAAAGTTTTATTGAAACAGAAGAAATAAGTTTACTCAGTTGGTTGACCATGGTTACTAAGGATGTACAGTATTGCATATCTCAGATCACTGTATTGCATATCTCAGATCACTAAAAGACTGGATTTTATGTGTTCTGACCTCAAAGAAATGATATCCTTGTTATGGGAGGGTCATCGATAAACCTGATTTAATAATTTCACAATATATGCATGTGTCAAAACATGGTATTTTACCCCATAAATACATATAATTCTTTTTTCATTTAAAATACAACATGATTTTAAAAAAGAAATGCTAATAACTGAAAGATATCTTCTAATAAAACTATTAGAAGTTAATTGTATTACACACCCACTACAATCACCTCTATTTTAATTTACTCACATGCTATTTTAATTTACTCAGAAGGAAAGATTTATTTACAGGGGATTTATAATTAAATAAGAGTAGAAGAATACAAACAAAACCAAAAAGTAATGTTTATTATTTCTTTTCCCTTGTATAATTTAGAAAACATTTCTAATTCCATCTTGGCAAATCAAATAGAGATGATCATTAAATAAAATATAACCCTCAAAAAGAAGCCTTATTGTTGTTACGTTATACACAATGTAATAATATTAATTGTACATGCTATGTAGTTATTGTTCCGTAAATACCTAAAAATCATTCTGATATTCATCTTCCATGAAATTACTTTAGAGTCTTAACAGCACTTGCTTGTGTTTTAAAATCATTATTTTTTCTTTTTTCCTCTTCCCTGAAAAGCCCACCTAACAGGAAGTAATATCTGATTATCTCATCTTCTAATTAAATAAAAATAGACTTATCAAATTATAAAGAATAGAACATCACTCAAATAATTCATGAGATTGATGAAAGATAAAAGTATGCATAAAGAAAGATGAATATTAAAGTTTAAAGAAGATTAGATCAATTAATTTCACAGAATGCTTCTCCATATTGAAATATCTCCTTGAATAACAAGAGGAAGTAGAAAAAGATATAGAAGTCATAAAATAATATGAAAGAGAAGATGCATGCAACAAAGCACTTGCCAGTAGCAAGCTATTATTGTCTGAATATTTAAAGAATCTGTGTGTTCATCAGCTATTGAATGCTTTAATTTCATTACCACCAATTCAATTAGTAGACCTAAAACCAACTAGTCAAAGGTATGGAATCTACAGGTTTTTGTGTTATATAATCAATTACACTTATGACTTGAAATCGACTTACTACATACTGCATGGGTCAAATATTTTACCAGGTACTGGATCTACAAAAAGTTGAACAGAAGGAATTCCTCCCTCAAGATACATATTTTTTGGCAAAATAAACATAAGTTATATAGGCCAGAGTGTGTTTATACATTTATAGTATCTACAAAAAATTCAATTTTTTAATTTTTACAAATATTTAACACATGAGAAGTTACATGAAAATAAAGGGCTCTGAATTCACAAAATTCAATATTATTTACACATAAAAATTAATGTTTGCCTGTATTTAATCAAATAATATGCCATCATAACTATAATGTGTTTCTAATACATATTATGCAACTTCCTTTATTCTGAGTATTGGTGAAACGTGAATTTAGAATGTTGTGGGATGCAACTAAAGAATAGACCAATCACACTGAGAAGTCCAAATTTGACAGTATTATTAGCCAACTGGCTGACTATCCCACAAAATGCCCAAAATGGCTATTGGGAGAATAGACCCCACCATAGGGTTGTAGGGGTTTTATGCTATAAGTTATTACATCAATCATAAGTGTCTGTTGCTATGATTTAAATCTACAAACCAACATCTAAAATTATAAGCAGAAGGGGAAGTGGGTCAAAATGACCTTAGCTGGGTACAAGTTAAAGAATGGTTACTAACATCCCGACAATTGCTGCTTACATGGTACATTGTCCAAGGAAAATAGGAACCAAAAAGTGTGAACAATTTTACGTTATATAAGAATTGCCATTTTGTGTTGCCAAACATGTTGTGCTAAACAACTGTTGATGGGTACAGAGGTGGGGTATTCCCATGGGAGAAGTATGTCCTTCATGACATGGATTCTCAGGGCAAATTGGAATCTGTCTAGTCATTTCCCATATAGCCTGGCCTATAACATTTTCATGGAGTCAAATATGTCAACCCATCACATTCCCTGCTGGTTTTATATACATAATCAAATCATTGATTTATCATTAGTGTAGAGGTAATTGTAGTGGGTGTGTAACACAATTAACTTAACAGATTGGATTTTTTCTTTAACATATTTAGTTAAACAGTTTATCATGCATGTCCAGATTAAAAGTCCCAGTATAATTAGGTTGAGAGGTTCGCCATTGCAGTCACTGGGAAACCAAGAGAACAGATTTTGATATCAGGTTTTTTTTTTTTTTTTTTGCCTTCTTCCCTCTCCTTGTAAAAAGAGTACATCTACCCTTTTCTGTTTTGTAAAATTATCTCGGCAAGTGAGTCAAGGGAATTTTTCAAGCAGCTTAGAGAGTTTTGTAATTTACTTAAGTCCAGATCTGTTTTGTCGACTCAAGGTTTTGAAATTTTGTCTCCTGTAATGAGGGCAGTGGTCCCTACAGCAGTAGAGCCAGCTATACCTAATCTCACTAGGAGGCAAACTAAGACAGGGAACCCTCATTTAGATCCACGTATTAGCCCCAGATGTTCCTTTCCTCCCTCCCCAGCATAATAGCACACCTGCAAAATGATGAGAACAAAAATACAGAATTTATTCCATTTGGTATCTCAAAAAGTTGAAGGGCCAGGCATGGAGTTACTCCTGATGTATAAGCAAGCCATGTTTCCTCAGGGGCCACAAGGTGGTTGTCATAAGGGCCTGAAGTCCCAAGTACTACAATAGAGGTGTAACAATCCTTGATTTATCTTTTAAATTAGGTAAGGATTGTAATGACCATTCATATACATTAATTTGACTAACAAAATATATTGTTTTAGTAGCTCAGGCAAGAGAAAAAACACGATTAACATTTTTTTAGTCTTAGCTTTCGAGGGTGGTTGGGGTCTCTTAGGGCTGTCCGTTTTTCTGTTGTCTTGATTCAGATGTGATGAATCCATCCAGTCACGCATTAGTCCTTCTTTCTGAAACCATTTGATACAGACATAGTCGCCTGGATGGAATGAGTGTTGGAAATCAGTTGTCTCTTGGGGCTGGTTCTCTCATAAGTTGAACCTGTTGGATAGACTTAGCAATAGGTTGGAGCGGGAGCAGGTGATTTTGGTAAGGGTAGAGAAAAGGACTCTGGATGTATTAACATTTTAATCTCTCAGAGATCACTTTAACTTTCTGGACCCAAATTAGCCTCCATTCTGTGCTTTGACCCAATTACCTATCCACACTGACTGTAATTTTATTTCCTCTATAATTTTAGGGACTTTTTAAATTCTGTAGGGTAAAGGGTATTGACTGCTCTTGCTGCTTGAAGCTGAGGGCAGGCAATGTGGGGTGGGGCAAGCAGTTCGGAGTTCCCTTTTAGAAATGGAGTCGGTCTAGGGTGAAAGTCTGGTTCTATGAACGAAACAAAAAGACATGGGTACTGAAATGAGATTAATACAAAATAAATATTGTAGCATCTGGAACATGTCAATGAATATCATGAAGATGATAGAAATCAATAATTTCAAACCATGAGGTGAAAGAGCTAAGATATTGTCCCCATAACAAGACCTAACAAAGCTTAACAAGACAGGAGAGGATGAGGCCTTTATTTGTAAATCTTTAACATCATCTGAGTTATCAGGAATGTAAACACAACATTTAATTAAGTTACCTAATGTCATCTGAGTTTTGTAAAATATCTTTTTTATTGGCATGATCTCTTCACTTAATAGGAATCCTTTTATCTTTGCTACTTACTTAGACTAGCAAATATTGATCGAGCTTCCCTGTGTAGGAGTTAGGAATATCTGTAGGCCTTATACTGACTAAAAACTTATAACCCTGGCAGTTTCTCTTGATAGTTATCAGTCATTTTGTCTAAAAATCTTTCCTTTGTCACCTCCAGTCTTATTATTTGGGAGCTAACACAAGTGTACATGTCAAGTTATATCAAAAATAACTATTGTTTTGTTTTTAAAATGTCCAGGAATGACTGTTTTGTTTTAACAATTTGTGCTAGGTGTTTAAGATCAAGTTGGTCAAATTGGCCTTGTTCCTATCTATTGTTGAGAGTCAGCTGAGTTTCCTTAGAGGTTATTCTTGGGGAACTTGTGAACAGCCTCTTAGCTTAGCTAGTGACATCTGCACTAGAATGGGTCAAGGTCTCGCTAACCATGTGGCTTCCTATGGAAGCATCAGGGATGTTTCCTCCTTCCAATGACCCTCCTCTTTTGCAGGATATGCACTGATTGGCTTTCTTTTTAGGTCCCAGCAATTTCTCTGATCAGGAGGTTCTGTGACCGAGAAGTGTAGAGCTCTTCCCTTTGTTCCCTGGGTTCAAGCTAACTCAGTGGGCAAGAGCCAAATACTGGTTTTCTTTGCCCTTTTATATTAATTTTAATCTTTAAGTCTTGGTCTTAAACATCCAGCAAGCCAGTCTCATCAGTCTTAAAGTAAGAGTATTGGGTTTTAACTTTAATGTTTATAGTTATTTTTACCCCTTTTATTTATTATCTGTTTACAGGTGATGGCCTAATATACTTTTGTAAGGCACTAACAAATAGCAGTTAAAGAATACATATCCCCTGTTTGAGATCACAGTAATCTTTGTAATAAAAATCAATCACTTTAATACAACTTTAAATGAGTAGAAGTTGGAGTCATTTTAACATGTATCTCATTATCTTTTTAAAAGTATCTTTAATTTTCTTTTAATCTCAGTGTAAAAATACTGTTACCAAAAATGTTAGCTTGGAGAACACCAGCTTGATAAAATGTTCCTTTAAACCTTTTACTTTAAAGGTTTGTATACCTGGAAGATATGAACACATTTAATATACAAAGAAGAGTAATAGCATCATAATTACATTGATGTTTTTATATTAACTAAGTTTAGCTTTTAAAATAATTTAGACTTTGTAATATAGTATAATACTTTAACATAACAGTTGCTGTTTAACTAGAGTTGTATAAACTCCAATTTTTAAGACTAGTTGTTCTAGAGCATAAAACTTAACAGACATAATGGTAAAAGTAAAGTAATGTTTTAAGAAATATTTGTCATTTTAGCATATACACTGAACTTTGGTTTATTATCAGTACATTAATATTTGACCTTAGGGAAAAAACTTGAAATATTTTAACTGTTGTATTACTTATATACACACAAACCTTTAAAAATTTACCCTTAATTTACACTTTCTAAATCACTTAATTAAATCCTCTTGTTGTTTATTTGATTTAATACAGTTTTACTTTATCACATAAAGACTTTTTTACATAGAAACATTTTTTACTAAATATATTTTTATATCTAGAACCTTCTAATTTTTTAATCTGCTGATCCCTTTTTTTAAAATTTATACTCTGGAACAATCCTTGTAAATTTTTGAATTTAGATAAATTACTCCATTTTAATAAGATGAAATACTTTATATTATTTAAAGAACTCTATATGAAATGTAGTTGAAACTTTTGGACACTTTATATAGAATTATACCTGTCGAGACTTTTAGTAACCTTGTTTTCAGTGATGACACAGAGTAATTTTAAACACTTTTTTTTATTTGCCAATTTATAAAAACACATGTTTTAAGTATGTTACCCTTTGAAATTTAAGGAGTTAAAAGCTTGATGTTAAATTCAACAGTTAGCATTTTAATTCTTTAAACCAATCAGATGTCTCTAATGAACACATTCATGATCAATACCATACATGTCAAACCCTAAATTATTTATCTTTTGAGAAACCAAGATATCAGACAAGTGTATTGGATAGGATCAACCATTTATTCCCTGTTGAAGAAAAATATTAGAAATTTTATAGACATCAATATTTTATCAGTTGTGTGACTACCTAGAGAAACTTGTGACTGAGTAACCATTAAAACCATCTTTACTTTTATTTGTTTACTCAATTTAAATTGAAGCTTTTAAATCATGTGAATTTGAGTTGTTTGGATGCATTTTTTAAAAAATTGAATTTACGAGCTCATATGTCAATTTTGGTATTAAACATATGTAGATGTGACAATACACTGGTGTACATATGCATAAAACAAACCGATAGACAAAGGTCTTGTAGTTTTTAAAAAACCTATTAGATTGAGAGTTAACCCTTGTAAATTGGCCTCTGGATGAAAGAGAGCATTAAGAAAACTTTATTGTTGGATAAAATAGGACTGATCAAAAATTAACCTAGGCACACCAGATCAAAATTATGGACTCAAAAAAAAATAGAATTTTAAAAGTCTTTCTTGCTTCTATCCTGATGTGGTCCCACTCATTTGAGATGAAAAGAGTTAAGAGTAAACAGACAAAGGCCATGCCCGCTCCCTCCCTGAAGGAGTTTCCTAAAGAGACAGCAAGGGAGCCTGCTTCCATTGGTCTCCTTGGGAGAGCTCCTCAGTTTGGGGTCTGTTCTAAACCAGTTTCTCGGGTCTCTTTGATAGCGCCAGTAAAAATTTTAGCCTGGCATTTTGGTGAATCAACTCCAATAGTTGGAAGGTCCACTTGGTAGCAGTTTACATTTCAATGTAAGCTTTAGTGGACATGGTTAAAATCCTTTTGAATCATTTTTTTTTTTCAAATTTGTATATAAAACAACTAATTAGGATGTCCAGGCTGCCAAAGACAATTTGTTGAACTCTATAGGAGGTAGGGAGGTCCGTGGACCCTGAAGGGGCCATCTGACCTCGAAAGTTGGCCATTCTTTCTCACAGAACTTAGAGAGAGAAAAGACATCATCGTGGGTCCAGTAGTCAGTGGCCCTTCTCTGGAATTCCTGGAAATTGGTCAATATGCATTGAAGAGGAGTACATGACAAACATGAGGGAGACTGACCCCTGCTCACACTCAAGGGCAACAAAAAACAGAAAAAGACGAACAAACACAGAACTGGTAAGACACCCAAGACAATGACAAGTGGCCTCTCCTGATTCCTGACCTGAGGATCTGGGTGACGTCTTGTCTCAGTCCAGGATTCAGGAGGTAATGCTGCATCCAGGCTTCCTTAGAGTCCCAAATGTGGATCCACCAGAAACAGACTTACCAGTGTCCCCCTGGGGCACAGAAATAGGTGACTCTTGGAGAATTTAGTTCAGTCCTGAGGTGGGGCTCTGCAGATGGTGGCACCCTGGGGCTAAGAAACATCTCTCAGAGGCCTTCCCCTAGGAGTAAGGGCTCTTGTGGCCTCTACCCGCCCCCCAGGAGTTTACAGTTCAGTGGCAAGCTGTGGTTATCCACTGGGCAGTGAGGATCTCCCTGGGGGCTCCAAATGTTGTGGGGCACAACTTAAGAACATACTAATCACCACTGAGAAATACAAATTTGACAGTCTTTATTAGCCAGTTGGCTGACTATCCCACACAATGCCTAAAATGGCTATTGGGAGAATAACCCTGACCATAGGGTTGTAGGGGTTTTTACACCATAACTCAGTACATCAATCGTAAGTATCTGTTGCTATGATTTAAATCTATAAACCAATATCACAAGATCTAAAATTATAAGCAGAAAGGGAAGTGGGTCAAAAGGACCTTAGTTGGGTAGAAGTTAAAGAATGGTTACTAACATTCAGACAATTGTTGCTGACATGGTACATTGTCCAAGAAAAACAGGAACCAAAAATAGAACAATTTTGCATTATGTAAGAATTGCCATTTTGTGTTGCAAACATGTTGTGCTAAGCAACTGTTGATGGGTACAGAGGTGCGGTATTCTCATGGGAGAAGCATATCTTACATGACATGGAGTCTCAGGGTAAAATGGAGTCTGTTTAGTCATTTCCCACATAGCCTGACCTATAACATTTCCACGGAGTCAAACCATCACAAAAGTTACCAGAAACTATACTTGCTCATGCGGGTGTGGTTTGGATTTTCTGCCTCTTCTCCAGTTGTTCCAAGCTGATGCTCTGACAATATTGATTTCTGGATATCCATTTCTGTGAAAAAAGTCTTGAAATATACAGTTGCTTCAGTTGAACCTAGTACCTATTCAATTTTTCTTATAAGTAAAAAGGAATAAGTCACATCCATTTCCAGAATTTTATCTATCCACTTGAATTATTACTCTTAATCCCTAATAATTACTGTTTTATTTTTTAGTCTTGTCAATTTTAGCAACACCTAGAAAATCAACAATAATATCACTTCTTTGTGGACAAATATCCTTTAATGTACTATATTAAATTTTGGCACATTCACTTTCAAATATCTTGATACTGCAATAGCATTTTAAATATATACTATAAATTAGCAACTTTTTATCAAACATAAACACAACTATTTCCAAAAGCCATTAAAATCAGTACTCATAAACATGTTCTCACAAAATGTATTTTTTCCATAGAAAAAAATAAAATGAATTGTATTTTTGAAGGAAGCACTTAGAAAATCGTTCCTATCCAAATTTGGACGTACACTTCAGTAATGCACTAATTAGATAGAGTTGCCTGGTGTTATGTTTAAAATTCTCCTTCAAATGTTTCTGCTACATTTCAAATTTTGATCACACACTGAGTTAAAAGCTCTATATAGGCATCTTTACTTCCAGTCTTAACAGTTCTATAAAATAATTTAGCTTCTTGTCAATATGGCTATTATATCATGGTCAGATTGATCACTGATACAGTCCCAGGAAACACTTGATTTTCTAGATTCACAGCTAGGTAATTTATTTGTCTTCACAGAAATTTTAATTGATAAGAAATAAAATCTAGGCACAACTCTAAATTTTAACATTATTCAAAACATTTATTACTGTCAAACATTTATGATTGTCAATGGGGCACATACTCAACTTGGTATAAAAGGTTACAAGAATAAATATCAAGCAACAAATGATGCAAAATATATTTTATATCATTGCTTATAGTCTGCTTTTCTCACACTATTTTATGTTCCCTGAAAAACTGTTGCAATCAAAAGTATGTGCTAACCATGATACATTGCATACATTAATTCTTTACATCTATCTATGTCACAAAGTTAATAAAATTGAAACTCTAGAGAAATAATAAGATTGCTTTCATTAAAAGTAGACACTTCCAGCCATTTCCACTGAAGCCAATAATTTGTTATACTGCAAATAAGAGGAGCACAAAATTAAGAGCAAATGAGTCCTCTAGTGTTTACGTGTCAGAGTGTGGTCAATTCAGTGTCAAAAACTGAAGATGTAGCTTCTTCCAAACACCCTCCTTCCACTCCTCCAGGTCATGCCATTCGAGAAAAACATCCCTGACCTTTCTACGCTCAGTCCTGCCTTTCCATTTCTACTCTGCCCAGCTACATATCAGATATAAATTATAAATTATAAATACCTTAAGTGCACAGTCATTCATGAGTGCCTACTTATTTTCTTTTCCTTTCCAATTTTGTCAGGAACTGGAATCTATAAGAAAATTTAACTCTTTGACAACTAAAGATAAATCATTTAAGGACCACCTCTTCAATTTAAATAGTTTTGAAGGAAATATATTATTCTTCCCTGACTTCTTAATCAGATTTTGTAGAATTTCATTCAACTTTCTTTATTATTTAATTTTGTGCTAATATATTGCTGAAAATGTAATAAAGCCTTTATGACACATGTAGATAGACAGGATGTATTATTTATCTGGAGTTTTGAAACCCAACTTATTTATCTGTCTTTCAATTCACAAAACCAAATGTGACTTCCTGGTCAACAGAACATAAAAGAGCTTCTGCCATATTCAATATTAAATTAAATATTTATTAATTTCTTATCCTTTATATAATTCTTTTAACTATTTCTGTACATTTTTAACTTGAGAATAGCACTGAAAATATAATGACTTTTTTCAAGAATTTGATGAAGCATAAACAGGACCTCTACCTACTTTAACTAGAATTCTTGCAACTCTGTGAAGAAATTATTGTTGTAATCATAACAAATACATCTTGACCTAAAATGTAACTGAAGGGCAGTCCAACACTTCATTCTTGAAGTTGATGTCAAAAATTCAATTTGATATGTAATGTATTTGATATATAATACTTATTCTAGTATTTCTACTGTCTTAATCAAAAGAGGTGAGACTGGGTAAAGTAAGCCCCAAAAATAAACTCAGTTTCTATGAATTATGAGATGCCAAGACACTAACTTACATTTTACCAAGTTTGACAAAGGAAAAAACTACAGTAGTCAATAATTGAGATTATGTTTCTTAAAAAGTACCACAAAACGTAAGTGGACTAAAATGATAGTGTTTACCAGCAAGTCAAGGACATAACAGTGATCTCGGGATTTCCTTTCCCTCATCTAGAGGGCTGGGTTTCAGTTGGCAACTTTACTCAGTCTAATAGAATAGGAGAGAAAAACATTCTGAATAGTACTTGAGATGGAGGAGATCAGTTAATTGCCTGCTTTCTCGTTGTTTTTTAAATATAACACAAAGGAAATCATAAGCTCTTTTGCTTTACTCAATAGATAGTCTAATGTGTGAAAGACAAATGTCTATTTTGACAGCGATAGCAAACTGAAGCTAAAATTATTCCAAACTCTTAGAATACGGACCAAACGAATGGTCACCTGACTGAGGTAGAAGAAACAGAACAGGAAAACAATCACCTTTCCAAACTTTCCTGAGGGAAAAAAATTATATCTAAATTGGAATAAAAATCCATGCTATTGTTGATACTGCTAAAGTCAACGGAAATCCTTTTTATCTTCATAGCCTCAGTAAGAAGCAAACTTCCACCATGTGCATACTAAACTGAAAATTTTATCCCAAATCCCTTTGACATAATCACAAAACACCTAAAGACATAATTTTACAATTAGACAAAAGGTTTTGATACAGCTAAAATTATGTAGTATACAAAAAGTGCTGTTACCACATGATTTGTTTTATATACATTGTATCATTAAATTATCTAAACACCTAAAGTTCCCACAGATGTCCACTTGACCATGCTCAACCTGGACCAAGTACTGCTTCCTTCCCTGTCAGGGGCGAGCTCTGAGGGCCCCAGAGCCGCACTGTGGCCTGATCTCTAAGATGGCGCCTGGCAGCTTGCCAGACATAGCTACACTCATATACAAGTTTTAGGAAGTAACTCTGGTTGGCTGTTGTACATGAGGCAATCCTGGTATCTGCCTGGAGACTGTTCCTTGATAGGCTGACTTTCCTGGTAGTCTACTCTCTGATAGGCTGATGTTCTCAATATAAGTCTGAGACTTGTGGAATAAAACCCTTTTGGTTCCTGTGATTAAGAAGAGCTTACGCGTTGTGATTGTTCCCGCGGGCGGTGGGCGATCATAAGTGGTGCCGAAACCCGGGAACTTGAGTTACAAAGAAGGAACTGATCAGGTAAATATAGGGAAAGTAAAGTATAGTCTGGCCAGGTTAAAGTTCGCTGGATAAGGGACGAGTTAAAGTTCGCGGGATAAGCGACGGAGATTGAGTGTTTGTAAGTTCTTTCGCTTTTGTTTTGCTAGTTAAAGTGCTTTGCATTCTGTTAGTTTAATAGAGAAATATGGGCAGTGAAATGTCACGAATGCGCATGGAAGTTCCCTTAAAGGATTTGCTCAGGGCCAATGGAATTCCTCTTGAAACTAAAACAGCCTGAACCAAATGCAGAGAGGCCATAAAACAAGGGGAAGAGGTTTTGGAGGAAATAAAAGAGGAAAGGTCTAAAGCATCAGAAAGGGCGTCAATAAGATCAGAGACAGACAAGGAAATTGAAACTGGGTGTGAGGATAGTTCAGATGAAGAGGAGGATTTACTATGTAAAACAAAAAATCTTGCTATTACAGGATCTACTAAAGAAAAGATGGGGCAAACACACACCACACATGGTGACCCTGCGCTCTCAGCTCTTAGACTCATGCTGAAGAGTAGCAGCCTTGAGTGGTCTGATACACAGGTGGAAAAAGCCTGGGACACCTTTAAGAGGGAAATCAGTTTAGGGGAGGGTCCCCCATTAGGAGTCTGCCCTACGTTATCCAACCTTAAGACCTGCTTCTCTCCAGGACCTCCCAAAGGGGGCTCCAAGTTTCTCTCCAAAGAACCACCGGCTCCTCCCATTGCATCTCCTTCCAGAAACTTGCCACATAGTAAACAACGTTGGGAGACCTTTAATGAGGAGACCAATCCATCTCCATCCGCTCCTCCCAAGGTTGAGGAACCACTAGGGCAGCCAGCCTCTACACATAGGGAAGGCCCACTACCGCCCCGAGGAGGATCATTGCTGCCATCTTGTATTCTGGGGCCACATCAGACTCCAATGAAAGCCCTCGCCCTCCTCCTTCTGGATGGCGGGAAATCTTCCTGGTGCCCATTTTATGATACTGGGCAAGAACTCACAGACTCTAACCTCCCCACTTCCTGTAGGGCCTTCCCGGTAAATGTTAAAATGTTAGTTTGGGAAGGAATGAAATTGGCCTGTGCAGGGATGAAAGATTGCTCCATGGGAAGGTGGATTGTGGCTACCAAAGATATTGGCACACAGCATCCGTGAGCGAATGGGCAGATGGAAAGGGATTCCTTATCTTCAAGTCTCTTCTTTCTTGCACTTCTATGCTCTTCCTGCAAACCCAAACGCCTCCTTCTTCTCCCCCTCTTAATTCCTTCTCCTCCTCCAACTTCGCCCCACCCAGCCCACCTAGTCCTCTTGCCATGAGGTTCCAACATATGCCGGTGTGGAGGGAGTAACCAGCTCAACCATCAGTGGCATGTCCTAGTAAGGAGTATGATATAGTAGCCCCAGTCCCCACAAATATTGGGAGATAATTGTTTCACAATTTTCTGCGTCCAAACCTGAATTGATTACTAACCAGGATTAAGGGTTAAAATGCCCTAGGCATCAAGTTTCTGCTGGAACATTTTAGCCCCTTTCAGATCCAAATCTCAGTCAAGGTTTACATTGAAATGTAAATAGAGAAAGACTGAAGGCTCAGTAGGAGACCGGTCTCAAACCCCACCCCACCCCAAAAAAAAAAAAAAAGAGCAAAAAGTCTTACCTGAACTCCAGCAAAAGTAAATTTTATGGTGCTTTACTAAAGTAATTAACGGTCATATCATTTTTCCAGGACTCTTGTTTTTTTTGAATTCTACATACTTTTTGAGCTCATGACTTTTTTGATCAGTTCTATTTTTTTATTCAACTAGAGTTTTTGAACATCTGTTACATTGCAATGGAGATTCACCTATAAAGTTTAAAGACCTTTGATTTTGTGTTATGTGTATGTCGTGCTGTCTGATGTCATGTTTTGTCTGTATGAAAACTGAGCGCTCCTAAAATTAAAATTTAAAAATGGATCCAAATACTTTTAATTCACGTGATTTAAAAAGGTTCAATTTAATTTGGGTAAACTAATAGAAGTAAAATGTCTTGAAAATAACTCACAAGTCTTTAGGTGGTCAAATTAATAAAATGTTGATGTTAATAAAATGTTTAACATCAATTTTTCTAGGACTTTCCTTCAACAAGAAAAAGATGGCAAATACTGTTCAGGACACTTGTCTGATATCTTGGTTTTTACAAAATAATTAGAGTTGACATGCATGGGATTAAAAGTTTCAACTGTGTTTCAATTAGAGTACTCTAAACAACAAAATATTTAATCTTATTAAAATAGAGTCATTTTCTTAAATTCAGAAATTTCATAAGAGTTGTTTCAGAATGTAAACAAAAAGGGGTCAACAGGAAAGAGAAAATAAAGGTTCTGGGTATGGAAATATATTTAGTAAAAGGGAAAAGGAAATGTTTCTGAGTAAGAAAGTGCTTGTGTGATGAAATAAATGAGGGTCTAAGTAAGTGCTAAGAAAGTCTATGTAAGTAAAGGGCAAGTTTCAACAAGTTTGCATGTAACTAAGTTGGTTGTATGTATGTGAAACATTTAAAGCTATTTAAGGTTTTTCCTAAGGTGAAATACTAATGTTCTAATATAAACCAAAGTTTAATCTATATGGTAAAATGACATGGTAAAATAACAAGGATTTCTTTGAAACACTAATTTACTCTTAACTTTGTGTCTATTAAGTTTTATTCTTTAGAAAAATAGGGGTTTATACAATTATGGTTAAGCAACTGTTAGAGTATTGTACTACGTTATAGAGTCTAAATTTTTCTTTAAAAACTAAATTTGGTAAGATAAGTGTCAAGGTAATTGTGAAATGGTCACTCTTTGTATATTAAATGTGTTCATATTTTCCAGGTATACAAGTTTTTAAAACAGGGAATTTATCAAGCTGCTATTCTCCAAACTAAACTTGTCTGTAATGGTACCCAATCTCTCTTACCCCACCCTGAAGCAGTAGCTCAAGTAATCTTAAAGGCACTTAAATCATCTATCACAGTGTTTGGAATTCATCCAGCTACTATCATTATTCCCTATGATAAGCATCAACTTTGTTACGTAATTTCATGGATTCTTGGACTGTTGTTAGATGCTCCACTCAAGCTAACTTTGATATTCACTATCCTAAACATCCTTACATATAATTTTGTAGTAATAATTCTGTAATATTCCCAAGAGTTATTCCTAAGGCTCCTGTGATTTTCACTGATGGATCCAAAACAGGGACTGGAGCTATTTGTTATCAAGATAAAGTCCAAACATTCCTTTTCCCTAACTCTTCTGCTCAACAAACAGAACTCTTAACAGTTCTTGAAGTTTTTAAAATGTTCCCTAATATTCCATTCAATGTTTACTCAGATAGTTTATATGTAGTTCAAGCTCTCAGTATTGCCCCAAACTCTACTATTTTTCATCCTTTACGGACTTTAACGTGCACATCTCACCCTCAAAAATACTCTTTATAAACAAAAAGGGGGAATAGGGGAGACCTTCTGGTCCCCTAAAGATAAACTTTCTCTTTGCCTCTTTATTTTAAATTTTTTAACTCGGGATAATGAGGGTCGCTCTGCCGCTGAGAGACATGGCAATCATAAACAACATGATAGAGCGACGGTAAAATGGAAGGATGTTCTTACAGGACAATAGAATGGCCCGGACCTGGTGCTTTACTGGAGCCGCGGCTCGGTTTGTATGTTTCCACAGGATAAAACATCGCCTATCTGGGTTCCTGAGCAACTAAGTCAACCAGTACCAACGCTACCAACAAGTAGCCTTTCCCCCCTTGAACTAACTTACAACCTCTTTTTAGTCTCTTAGGAGGAACAGTTCAATTATGTACCTTTCCACCTACCCCCGTTTGTGTGTTTCCCCCTTTTTATGTTTCTGCTAACTAATGAAACAACTGCTTCTCTCAATTGTACTTCAGATTTATGCTATCTCTCTCAATGTTGGAATGCTTCTAGGTTCCCGCTGGCAGTCTTAATGTGTGTTCCTACCTTCCTACCAGTCCCAGTCTCTGTTACAGATGCGGAATTGCCAGTGTTACTATCAAGAAACAGGAGAGATTTTGGCATCACAGCGGCCGTGGTCACCACGGTAGCAGTCTCTGCAGCGGCAGCCACAACCGCAGCAGCAGCATTGACACAACCATACAGACAGCAACAACAATCACTTGGCCGAAAATACAGCTGCAGCCTTACAGACTAAAGAGACCCTAAACCAACATCTAACAGCAGGCATACTCCTTGTAAATCAAAGAGTGGACTTACTACAAGAACAAGTGGATATCTTGCAAGAACTTTTGGGACTGGGATGTGTTTATCCTTTAAGAGCAGTGTGTGTCACCCCTATTGCTTATAATAACCTTAGCTCTGTGGTTATGTTATCTAAAAATCTCTCTGTCTACCTTACTGGTAATTGGTCATCTATGTTTGATAATTTAACCAGTCAACTATGAGCTGAAATACTCAGAGTCAATGCCACCAGGGTTCAAGTTGCATCAGTATCCGAGATGTTCTCTTTGTTATCTAAAGCCCTGGGATTGACAAAACAGTGGGCTGGAACAGTAGCTGTTCTGATTATTATCTGCTTAGAGATAGCCTATGTTATTCGCAGCTAAATCAGAGCTCGCCAAGATGCCCGATGTCATCAACAGGCTATAATACAGACTTTGACAGCCATTGAGACAGGCACATCCCCCCAAGTATGGCTAAGCATGCTGGACCAGTAGTCAAAGACGGGTAAGAACCGTGGAAATGCATACCAACCTAAGACAGGGTTCTGACGCCTGGAGATCAGAATTCCAATGATGGGTAAGGATGTAATTTGCCATGGACAACCTAAGACAGGCATGGTCCCAAGTCATCTTTTCTTTATTTAAAGAATAAGGGGGAGATGTCAGGGGTGAGCTCTGAGGGCCCCAGAGCCGCACTGTGGCCTGATCTCTAAGATGGCGTTTGGCAGCTTGCCAGACATAGCTACACTCATATACAAGTTTTAGGAAGTAACTCTGGTTGGCTGTTGTACATGAGGCAATCCTGGTATCTGCCTGGAGACTGTTCCTTGATAGACTGACTTTCCTGGTAGTCTACTCTCTAATAGGCTGATGTTCTCAATATAAGTCTGAGACTTTGGAATAAAACCCTTTTGGTTCTTGTGATCAAGAAGAGCGTACGCGTTGTGATTGTCCCCGCGGGCGGTGGGCGATCATACTTCCCCGGGGGATGTTCTGCCAATATGGGATAGGAAGCTATACTCTCAAAGGTTATTAAAGATTAAGTAGCTTTTGCTATTCACTTTAACAAAAAGAACAAAGAAACAATCTATCTCCTATCTTTTTCCCCATTGTTTCCTTTCTTCTTTGAAGTGCATGTGCTCCTCCATTCACTTGACCCAAACACCCCACACCCTATTCCTGTATCTCTGTATCTTGTCTATTCAAATCAAGGCCCTCCTTCTCTTGCAGATGACTGTTCCCAAGATTTACACATTATTTTTTCTTGCCACCTTTCTTTATTTCTCCCTGCCACTTTCTCTGTTTCTATTTTTTTCTTGACTTTTATATTTCATAGAAATGTTTGATTTTTTATAATCATTTTCAACAATAATAATTATGGTTTACTTCTGATCATTACATTGGCTGATGATTTTAAGGGTTATCTTGAGGTATCAATTATTCAGAATTTCTTTTCAAATATGGTCTCAGAGATGCATAGAAAACATCACATTCACATATTTAAAATGTATTTTATAATACATATGTAATATGTTACACCATGCAGTACTATTGATTGGGTTTTATTAGTTACATTTTAACAGTAATGATATATTTTTAATATTGTTTAAGTTAAATGAAACAATTATGGGATATTATTATCTTCCTTTTTTAGAACATTGGTACAAAAATGTGTTCTAGAAAATAGTGTTTTATGGAAACTTTGTTCTGTGTTTGCTACTGAATTTCATATCTCACTGAAATTAATAAATCTGAAGGTAGAATAAAGTGTCAAATCCTTTGGAAGAAAGGACAAAATAATAAAGCAATGAGAATCTTTATGTGACAAATTCATCAGAAATATATTTAAGGCATTATATAATAGTTTATTGATAAAGAATTTTTTTTCTTTTAAGTGAGTACATTTTTCAGTAAATTACTACCTATCATTTTTATTTAAAGTTCATAAATATGAACAGCTCTCCCTAAAATGAGTAACTCTCCAAAGTAAAAACTATGACCAGTTGGTCTGTCATATTTTCAGTTCAATATCTATCTTTCATATTAATTCTTATTTACCAGTTGACTTCCTACTTGGATAAAGTCCAGGATTTTCTTGGCAATTTCACTGCTAGATAGATATCATTTATGTAAATTTAATCTTGAATCAAATTTTATTTCAAAATATGCAATTATTTCATGTATGTAAAGCAAATATAGTATTTTATTTAACGTATTTTATTTCTCAATTATTTTACTTTGAAATAAAATCAAGATTAATTATTCTTTTTTTGTTAATAATGCTTTAGTTCATTTTGTCTGACGTTGATGACCAAGAAAAACAAAAACAGCAAAACCTAATGCTGTAAAATTCTTATTTAACAGTGAATGCTTTGCAGTATTGAAGAAACAAATGATCATTAAAAAAGAGTATTCTGACATGAATTGTTAGAACATGAGTTCAGAAGTGTTCTCTTACATATGTTTTCCAATTTCTAAGATTTCAAGGGATATTTTTGTTGATGAGGATGGAATATTCAGGAGAATCTTAAGAAAGACTAGCAAAGAGTCAGTTAGTTCCATGTGACTTTTATCTGGCAGTATTATGTTTTTGTGATTACTGTAAAGTGGACTTTCTGGAAAATATAATTATGAAGACTCCCTACAACTTGCAGCTGATGTAACTGAAATATAAATAATTCTAAGATGAAAATGCTCGGACTAATCATTCACTCTAATATATCAGAACCATGTGCAAATTCAATAATTAGTATGATCTCCTCTAAGCTGACTAATTTTTATTAACTTTAATAAGAAAATTATTTTCTGTTCTAGTCCCCTGAATCAAAACTTTTGAAGGTCATATTTAATAGTGTTAAATATCAAAGTCCTGAAGGACATGCCCTAAATTATCATTGGGATAGTTCAATTAAGGGACATGGACAATTCATAAGTATTACTGTTTATATTCTCCATCCACTGTTACTTATTATATTGATACAGTCATCATGACATGGTGGATATTACTATAAATATTATTACATGATAGATATTAAATATCATTAGTAAAAGAATTAATAAATCATTTATGTAGATCAAATATACCTGTAATAGAAACTTAGCATTGCAGAAATCAAGAAAAGTAAAAAATAATCTCTATTTGTTATTAATCCACTACTCCTTGAAGTTATAACCATAACTGTGCAAATAAGACACCTTAAGTTTGCATTCATTAAAAGTTTAAATAATTGGAAAATGTAAGTTATCTATTACTTTGGCTTAGAAAATATGAACAACACCATTTTCACAAAACTATTTCCATGTTTATATTTGTGGTGACATATTATCTTTCTTCTAAAATTACATAATTCACAAAAAGTATCTATTTCAACTGGAACAATCAATGAGTATAGACTAATGTATATTGTTGATTATAGAACTTTTTAAATATGTATTATTATTTTAGTGAGCACTAATTTGACTCTTCATGCAATCTGCTTTTGTAGATCAATTTTATTGGAGTTCAATTTTTGAAGGCTAAATTATCCCATACTAAATATATATTTGTATGTGTCTGACTCATACAATACACCTATGTAATTACAATCAAGACATACATATTTTTATCATCCAAAAATATTACCTTTGCCCCAAGTTTATCTTCCCCTACCACTTAGCCTGGACATTTATTAATATGCTTTCTTTAACTATAGATTAAATTTGCCTTTTTTTAAAATTATGGCTAATATGAACAATGTTACTATGAATACATGTGGTAGATTGCATAGGAATGGAATTGCTAGATTATAAGGAAAATTTAATTTTCTTTGACACCTCAAAATAGGAATTTAAACCATTTTTCCCATGTATTCATCATTGTATAGTCCCACAATACATAAAGTACTCTCTCTTCTACACTGTTGTAAACACTATGCACAGTCAACTTTTACCTCTAACTTAGTTAATGAATGTGATAGTGTATTCCATGTGGTTGTGAAATTGTCTTTCCCTAAGGACTTATAAAACTCAATATATTTTCATGCATTTTCATTGAAATCAATATATTTTTTCTAGTAAAGTATCTTTTTCAAGTCTTTTGCCTTTTTTGTTTAACTGTCTTCTCATTATGGAGTTGTAAAAGTAAAATGCACATTTAGTTTATGAGTCCTTTGACAGATATATTTATTGAAGATATTGTTTCCAGTCTCTGATTTGACATGTTACTTTTTTCAGCAACACCTTCTTATCTAGTTGTATATATTGTGTGAAATTCCTGTTAAATTTTGGTTAGTTTTTGATGAATTATTTGTCCTTTTACTATGAATCTATAAACATTTTCTTTATATATCCTGGGTACCAATTATTGGTGAGATAAATTTTTTAATTGTTATTTTTTTTTATTTTTACAGATTGCATTATGATTCATTGTACATGAATGGGGTACAACTTTTCATTTCTATTGTTGTACATGATGTAGATTCATACCATTTGTGTAATCACACATGTACACAGGGTAATGATGTCTGTCTCATTCCACCATCTTTCATATCCTTTTCCCCGAAGATGATTTTTTTTGCCACTCTTTCCTTTAGAAATTTAGAATTTAATTTCTAAATCTAAGTCAATGATGCATTTTGAGATAGTTACTGTATGTGGTTTGAGTTAAGGTCTGAGGTTAATTTATTTTCATAATGGTATTTGGCTATTTCAACAAAATTTATTGATGAGACTTGTTTCTCAATGGGATTGACTGGACATATTTGTTTGAAATTAGTTGTCCTATTTCTGGGTTCTTCCTGAGATTACATAGATTAATATATCTATGTTTATTCAAATTTCAGATAGTGTGGTCTTGGATAATGTAGTTTACAACAAGCTTGTAAATCTTACAATTTAAAAAAAAAATCTCTTTGGCTGTACTAGGTCATGTGCCTTCTATATAAATTTTGAAATCAACTTTCATATTATTACAAAATGTCTTCTGAGAATTCAAACAAGAGTTCATGAAGCTAGTTTGTCAACTTAGAAAGAATGGACATCTTAAAAATGTTAAGACTTCCCCAGTTCTTAAACATGGCGTATCTCTCTTCTTTATTATTTTTGAGGTGGTTATTTTAGGTTTTTAATTTTTTAAAATTTATCCTAGTAATAAATTGTGTACATATATTACACATATTTTTAAAATATATCTATACCTTTGATTTATAATTCTTCATTGTTAATAATACAGATATTTTACAATGTTCGTATTTTTACTGTGGGTTCTCCTAAACCCACTTCATTCCATAATCTTCCTTTTAAATTTCCTAGGTTGTCTGTGAATACTAACATGAATTCTTCAAGTAATGTATTTCTTGCTTTCTAAATTTAAAGTATTTTCAATACTAATTTTTCCTTATTATAAAAGCAGGAAATCCCAATGCACTATTATACTAAAATAGAGAGTGACTTCTGTTTGTTTTATCTTCATGGTTTTAAGAATTTTTTTTGCAGATTTTATTTTTTGTTTTTAATCTTAGAATTCCTTGACATGTCTATGTATGTGAAAGCACATTTTTAATCAAATTTGAAAAATACTATCAAAATGTCTAATAAATTCCCTCACTCATATCATTAGCACTAATCCACAGATCATTGAGTCTCTATTAAACATTTTTTCAGACATTTTTACTTTATTGCTTCAGTTCGAACACATTCTACTGAAATAAATCATCTAATATATTGATGATTTTAATAAATATATTTTAAATCATCTAATATATTTCTTATTCAGTGTTTAATCTATTAGTCATATGCAGTGGAATTTCTAATTCAGCTATATTTTCACCTATGAGTCCTATTTTCATCTTGTTTTATGTTTTCCATTTTTCTTCTCCTATGTTCATGCTTTCTTAAATACCTGTACATATTTAGTAGTTGTTTTAATATCTTCCTCTACTAGTTCCAACATTTGACTTTACAGGGTGAACCCAGAATCCTTGCAACCTCTGCACCCTCACACAGCCTGGTGTGAGCTCTGGGAATTGTTTAGTTTGCAACTTCCTGGTGCTTTGGGTTTATGGATTTTCACTACACTTATTCAAGGATGTCTAGGATGCAGTACTGATTAATGGCAACTTCCAGATGTACTTTTAGAGATACTCTCTTCTTTGCATCTTTATTTATTTATTCATTTATTTTTTTTACTGTGGCTTCATATAACATGAATACCTAATTCTTCAACTCACTGAAAACATCAGGAACTAATGGGCTAGAATTTCTCTCCAGAAAGAAAATCAAAAAATAGGGAATTTTTTCAGACTTATCATGTATTTTGCTCCTCTTAGATATCACATTTCTATAATCCTGATATTCAATATATGAAAGTAGATATTCCATGTATGTTGTCTATTTACTATTTATAGATAACACATTGCCATGTGTAATCCTCATTCTTCAAAGATACTTAAAATAAAATTTTCTACTATAATTTTGATTACTCCATTTATAAATGCAATGTAGAATTTGTAAGGATATAAATAATTAAAAGCAATATTAATTGGACTAACTTTAGAAAAATAGTAGTACTGGTTGCTGTCTTTAGTGCAGCAGTGGTAATAATACAGATATTTTACAAATCAAAACTTGTATTTGTTGTAAATAAAATTTTTATTTTCCTAGTTGAAGAAAAATAATACACTTTATGGAAGATTCCACTGATTACATCACACCGGGAACATTATTTTCAGTTCTGTTCACTGTACATTACAGAGTTATAGTTATCCTTAAGAATAAGAAAGAAACGTGATATTCAATATTCAATAATGATGAATCCAATTGTTAAATTTAAGATTGAATTGTACAAATGATGAGGAACAAAGTTATCTGACTATAAGTCACAGTTATCTTAACAACCAAATTTGACAAAACATGGATTAAATGAATTAAATAAACTTCAGTTTTTTTTTTTTATCACCACATGCATTCAAATGGAACCTGGATGATTCCTCTCAGTGTTGTGGTAGAGGAAAGTAGAGTATCCAGTGAAGCACTAGATCAGAAGACTATAATTTACATAGTTGCTTTAGTGCTTATCATTCTACTGAATTTTGTATCTCACCACTGTTCTCAATGCATTGAGAAAAAATTTGAAAAATTATTCAACAGGCTACAATGTTAAAAGATATCCATGATGTTAGAAAATGTTCTGCTTACTAATAACAATTGTTTCTGATAAGAATTTTCTTTCATGTGAAGACATTTGTTTTATATTATAATATAAAGTTACCTCCTATTATAGTTTCTTTTATTTATTTATTTTTATTGTAAACAAATGGGATACATGTTGTTTCTGTTTGTACATGGAGTAACAGCATACCATTTGCATATTCATACATTTACATAGAGTAATGATGTTTGATTCATTCCATTATTTTTTCCTTCCCCCCCACACCTCCAACCTCTCTTTTCCCTCTATACAGTTCCTCCCTCCTCCATTCTGCCTACCTCTCACCCCCAATTACATGTCATCATCCGCTTATCAGTGAGATCATTTGTCTTTTGGATTTTTGAGATTGGCTTATCTCACTTAACATGATATTCTCCAACTTCATCCATGTGCCTGCAAATGCCATAATTTTATTATTCTTTATAGCTGAGTAATATTCCATTATATATATATATATATATATATACCACAGTTTCTTTATCCATTCATCAATTGATGGGCATCTAGGTTGGTTCCATAGTCTAGCTATTGTAAATTGAGCAGCTATGAACATTGATGTGGCTGTATCTCTGTAGTATGCTGATTTTAAGTCCTTTGGGTATAGGACGAGGAGTGGGATAGCTGGGTAAAATGGTAGGTCCATTCCAAGTTTTCTAAGGAATCTCCACACTGCTTTCCAGAGTGGCTGCACTAATTTGCAGTCCCACCAGCAATGTATGAGTGTACCTTTTTCCCCACATCCTCTCCAACACCTATTGTTGTCTGTATTCTTGATAATCGCCATTCTAATTGGGGTAAGATGGAATCTTAGCGTAGTTTTGATTTACATTTCTCTTTTTTTTTATTATTGTATACAAATGGGATACATGTTGTTTCTCTATTTGTACATAGAGTCAAGGCATACCATTTGTGTAATCATACATTTACATAGGGCAATGATGTTTGATTATTTTTTTCCTTCCCCCCCACCCCTCCCACCCCTCTTTCCCCTCTATACAGTCCTTCTTTCCTTCATTCTTACCGCTCTCCTTATCCCTAACCCTAAACCTAATGCTAACCCCTCCCACCCCCCATTATATGTCCTCATCCGCTTATCAGCGAGATCATTCGTCCTTTAGTTTTTTGAGATTGGCTTATCTCACTTAGCAAGATTTTCTCCAATTTCATCCATTTGCCTGTAAATGCCATAATTTTATCATTCTTCATCGCAGAGTAATATTCCATTGTATATATATGCCACAGTTTCTTTATCCATTCATCAACTGAAGGGCATCTAGTTTGGTTCCACAATCTGGCTATGGTGAATTGAGCAGCAATGAACATTGATGTGGCTGTATCTCTGCAGTATGCTGATTTTAAGTCCTTTGGGTATAGGCCAAGGAGTGGGATAGCTGGGTCAAATGGTGTTTCCATTCCAAGCTTTCTGAGGAATCTCCACACATGCTTTCCAGAGTGGCTGCACTAATTTGCAACCCCACCAGCAATGTATGAGTGTTCCTTTTTCACCACATCCTCGCCAACACCTATTGTTGCATGTGTTCTTGATAATCACCATTCTAATTGGGGTGAGATGAAATCTTAGGGTAGTTTTGATTTGCATTTCCCTTATTACTAGGGATGTTGAACATTTTTTCATATATCTGTTGATTGCTTGTACATCTTCTTCTGTGAAGTGTCTGTTCATTTCCTTAGACCATTTGTTGATTGGATTATTTGTATTCTTGGTGTAGAGTTTTTTGAGTTCTTTATAGATTCTGGAAATTAGCACTCTATCTGAAGTATGGTTGGCAAAGATATTCTCCCACTCTGTAGGCTCTCTCTTCACATTACTGATAGTTTCCTTTGCTGAGAGAAAGCTTTTTAGTTTGAATCTATCCCAGTTGTTGATTCTTGCTTTTATTTCTTGTGCTTTGGGAGTCCTGTTAAGGAAGTCTGATCCTAAACCAACAAGTTGAAGATTTGGACCTACTTTTTCTTCTATAAGATGCAGGGTCTCTGGTCTGATTCCAAGGTCCTTGATCCATTTTGAGTTGAGTTTTGTGTAGGGTGAGAGATAGGGGTTTAATTTCATTCTATTGCATATGGTTTTCCAGTTTTCCCAGCACCATTTGTTGAAAAGGCTATCTTTTCTCCATTGCATATTTTTGGAACCTTTGTCTAGTATGAGAAAATTGTATTTATTTGGGTTTGTGTCCATGTCCTCTATTCTGTACCATTGATCTACCTGTCTATTTTGATACCAATACCATGCCGTTTTTGTTACTATTGCATTGTAGTAGAGTTGAAGATCTGGTATTGCAATACCCCCTGCTTTGTTCTTGCTACTGAGGATTGCTTTAGCTATTCTAGGTTTTTTATTCTTCCAGATGAATTTCATAATTGCTTGCTCTATTTCTGCAAGGTACATCATTGGGATTTTAATTGGAACTGCATTGAATCTGTATAGCACTTTAGGTAGTATAGCCACTTTGACAATATTAATTCTGCCTATCCAGGAACATGGGAGATCTTTCCATCTTCTAAGGTTTTCTTTAATTTCTTTCTTTAGTGTTCTATAGTTCTCAATGCAGAGGTCTTTCACCTCTTTTGTGAGATTGATTCCCAAGTATTTTATTTTTTTCAATGCTATTGTGAATGGGGTAGTTTTCCTAATTTCTCTTTCTGAAGATTCATCACATATGTATAAAAATGCATTGGATTTATGAGCATTGATCTTGTAACCTGCTACTTTACTGAATTCATTTATGAGTTCTAAAAGTTTTCTGGTGGAATTTCCAGGTTCCTCTAAATATATAATCACGTCATCAGCGAACAGGGATAGTTTGAGTTCTTCTTTTCCTATTCGTATCCCTTTAATTTCTTTGGTTTGTCTAATTGTTCTGGCTAGAGTCTCAAGGATGATGTTGAATAGAAGTGGTGAAAGAGGGCATCCCTGCCTTGTTCCAGTTTTTAGGGGGAACGCTTTCAGTTTTTCACCATTTAGAATGATATTAGCCATGGGCTTAGCATAGATGGCCTTTATAATGTTAAGGAATGTTCCCACTACCCCAATTTTTTCTAGTGTTTTGAGCATGAAGGGATGCTGTATTTTATCGAATGCTTTTTCTGCATCTATTGAAATAATCATGTGATTCTCAACTTTAAGTCTGTTGATATGGTGAATGACATTTATTGATTTCCAAATGTTGAACCAACCTTGCATCCCTGGGATAAAACACACTTGATCGTGGTACACTGTCTTTTTAATATATATTTGTATGCGATTTGCTAAAATTTTTTTGAGAATTTTTGCGTCGATGTTCATTAAGGATATTGGTCTGAAATTTTCTTTCCTCGATGTGTCTCTGTCTGGTTTAGGTATCAGGGTGATATTGGCTTCATAGAACGAGTTTGGGAGGGTTCCCTCCTCTTCTATTTCATGGAATAGTTTGAGGAGTATTGGAATGAGCTCTTCTTTAAAGGTTTTGTAGAATTCGGCTGAGAACCCCTCTGGTCCCGGACTTTTCTTTGTTGGTAGGCTTTTGATGACCTCTTCTATTTCATTGCTTGAAATTGGTTTATTTAAGTTGTGTATGTCCTCCTCGTTCAGTTTAGGCAATTCATATGTCTCTAGAAATTTGTTGATGTCTTCAAGGTTTTCTGTTTTGTTGGAGTATAGATTTTCGAAATAGCTTCTAATTATGTTTTGTATTTCACTCGTGTCTGTTGTGATGTTTCCTTGTTCATTCCAAATTTTAGTAAGTTGAGTTTTTTCCCTCTTTCTCTTTGTTAGTGTGGCTAAGAGTTTATCAATTTTATTTATTTTTTCAAAGAATCAACTGTTTATTTTGTTAATTTTTCCAATTGTTTCTTTTGTTTTGATTTCGTTGATTTCGGTTCTGATTTTAACTATTTCCTGTCTTCTACTACTTTTGGTATTGGTCTGCTCTTCTTTTTCTAGCGCTCTGAGCTGTAGTGTTAAGTCCTTTATTTGTTGATTTCTACTTCTTTTTTTGAATGCGCCCCATGAAATAAATCTTCCTCTAAGTACTGCTTTCATAGTGTCCCAGAGATTTTGATATGATGTGTCTTTGTTCTCGTTTACTTCTAAGAATTTTTTTTATTTCCCTCCTGATGTCTTCTGTTATCCATTCATCATATAATAGTGTATTATTTAATCTCCAGGTATTGGAGAAGTTTCTGTTTTTTATTCTGTCATTTATTTCTAATTTCAATCCATTATGATCTGATAGAATACAAGGTAGTATCTCTATCTTCTTGTATTTGCTAACAGTAGCTTTCTGGCATAAAATATGGTCTATTTTAGAGAAGGATCCATGTGCTGCTGAGAAGAAAGTGTATTCGTTTTTGTTGGATGGTATACTATATATATGTCTGTTAAGTCTAAATTGTTGATTGTGTTGTTGAGATCTATAGTTTCTTTATTCAATTTTTGTTTGGACAATCTATCCAGTGGTGAGAGAGGTGTGTTAAAATCGCCTAGTATTATTGTGTTGTGGTCTATTTGATTTCTGGAATTGAGAAGGACTTGTTTGACATACATGGATGAGCCAATGTTTGGGGCATAGATATTTATGATTGTTATGTCTTGCTGATTTATGCTTCCCTTAAGCAGCATGTAATGTCCTTCTTTATCCCTTCTGACTAGTTTTGGTTTGAAGTCCACATTATCTGAAATGAGGATGGATACTCCAGCTTTTTTGCTGTGTCCGTGTGCATGGGGTATGTTTTTCCCCATTCTTTCACCTTTAGTCTCTGGGTATCTCTTTCTATGAGATGAGTCTCTTGCAGGCAGCATATTGTTGGATTTTTCTTTTTAATCCAATCTGGCAGTCTATGTCTTTTGATTGATGAGTTCAGGCCATTGACATTCAGGGTTATTATTGTGATATGATTTGTATTCCCAGTCAATTGACTCATATTTGTTTTTGACATGATTTGGTTTCTCCTTTATTTGGCTATTCCTTTAGGCTAGCGCCTCCTGTTGCTGATTTGCATCGTTGTTTTTCATCTCTTCCTCATGGAATATTTTGCTGAGAATGTTCTGTAATGCTGGCTTTCTTTTTGTAAATTCCTTTAGCTTTTGTTTATCATGGAAGGATCTTATTTCATCGTCAAATTTGAAAGTAAGTTTTGCTGGGTATAAGATTCTTGGTTGTCGGGGTACCGCGGACCCCCAGCCCTTCGATGTGGCCAAGATGGCGCCTGGCAAGGTGCCAAGGAAGTGCTGAGAACAAAACCAGGTACCTCCAGCAGACTAATTCTCTGAGCAACAAGTGGCGTTATTTGAGGAAGTTAATGTGATTGGCCATGGGGCCTCGTGGACACTGCATGCTTGCTATATGCACACTATTGTGCTCCATTACTGTCCATGCTTTCCCCTCGTGATCTATAAGCTGATTGGTTGTTGTATGTAATGTAAGGCGCTTTCAAGAGCCGCCGCCGCGGCGGCCAGCCAGAAGTAACAGAGAGCAGAAAATAAAGAACTTGCCCCGATCCGGTTTCGTGTTTCTCTGCGGGCAGGGAACGCGATACTTGGTTGGCATCCGTTTTCTTTCAAGGCTTGGTATATGTTGTTCCAGGCCCTTCTAGCTTTTAGGGTCTGGATTGAAAAATCTGCTGATATTCTTATTGGTTTCCCTCTGAATGTAATTTGATTCTTTTCTCTCGCGGCCTTTAAAATTCTGTCTTTATTTTGTATGTTAGGTATTTTCATAATAATGTGCCTTGGTGTGGGTCTGTTGTAATTTTGTATGTTTGGAGCTCTGTAAGCCTCTTGTACTTGATTTTCCATTTCATTCTTCAAATTTGGGAAATTTTCTGATATTATTTCATTGAATAGATTGTTCATTCCTTTGGTTTGTTTCTCTAAGCCTTCCTCAATCCCAATAATTCTTAAATTTGGCCTTTTCATGATATCCTATAATTCTTGGAGATTCTGTTCATGATTTCTTACCATTTTCTCTGTTTGGCCAACTTTGTTTTCAAGATCAAATAATTTGTCTTCAATGTCTGAGGTTCTGTCTTCCAGGTGTTCTATCCTATTGGTTATGCTTTCTATGGAGTTTTTAACTTGGTTTATTGTTTCCTTCATTTCAAATATTTCAGTTTGCTTTTTTTTCAGTATCTCTAACTCTTTATTGAAATGATCTCTTGCTCCCCGTATTTGGTCTTTTAACTGTTGATTGGTGCGATCATTTAATGCCTGCATTTGCTCTTTCATCTCCTCCTTCAATGCCTGCATTTGCTCTTTCATCTCCTCATTTGCTTCCCTGATCGTTTTAATTACGTACATTCTGAACTCCCTTTCTGACATTTCTTCTGCTGTGCTGTCATTGGGTTTTATTGATGTAGTATCTAGGTTTGTTTGGGACATTTTCTTCCCTTGTTTTCTCATATTGGTCAGATATCAGTGGGACTCTGAGATATTGCAGATTTCCGCTATTGGCTTATAGTGTCCCGGTAGATTTCCAGTGTATCACCTCCTAGCCTTCAGTAGCCTGAAGTCTTGGAGGAATTTGATAATGCAGTGCATCCAAAGAAAGCTGCCCCTAGCCCCCTACTGGTTCCAGAGTTTGGAGCTGGGTCTGTGCAGAAAGGCTCTCACTGGGGGCCTGCACAGTGCAGTTGGCCGTGTGGAAGGAGCCCACCGCCGGAGTGTGGAAGGCTACCTGGGGAAGACTCTAGCTGCCCTGCCCTGCTCTGATAAGCCACCCCTATCTGTGCCTGCCACTCGGGCCGAGCTTTACCCAGTGGGCAGACTCACCTGTGGCTCTATTTCAGTCTGAGTCTGGTTTCAGTTTTCTCCATTAAGAATGATGTTGGCCATGGGCTTAGCATAAATAGCCTTTACAATGTTCAGGTATGTTCCTACTATCCCTATTTTTTCTAGTGTTTTGAGCATGAAGGGATGTTGTATTTTGTTGAACACTTTTTCTGCATCAATTGAAATAACCATATGATTCTTATCCTCTATTATAGTTTCTGACTAATTGGTTCTCAGGAAAATATAGAATGCATTGGTAAATGTTGTATAGTTCTATTCCAACAGTTAGATAGGATTGAGTAACAAGAAAGGCCATATTCCCTGTATGGTAAACTTCCTGGCTTGAGACTTTAGAAAAAGGATACTGCAACTCAATTCACTATATGATATGCTTGTACATCGTGTATTTCCATAGAAAAGTCATCTAATCACTTTTAAAATCTTACTAAATAATTTACTAAATGTTCATGATAATTTTAATTGAGCCTTGTTAAAACATACTTATTTTCATGAGAATGTGCTCAGAAAGGTATATTTTAAATAGATTAAATTATTTAAGTAACTTACAAATCAGAGTAAATAATATATCATATACTTCCATGTGCAATGACAAAAATAAATACCCATATTTTAAAAAATCAATTTTATGTCTGCAGTGGGAACAAATATTTTCTTTTAAATAATACATTTACTCATCTGCTTTTCCATATCAGGCACTACAGAAAATATCTTTCCTAGGTTAGTCAGTTTTCTGTCACTGACACAAAACTCCTGAGGAAAACAATGTAAAGGAGGAGAAATTTGTTTTGCTCATGATTTCAAAGTTTTCAGATCATGGTTACATTGTGGATTCCGGGTTTGTGGAGAGACAGAGCATCATGGTGAGGAGGGAGAGGGAAAGCAAAGCTACCATGGTGACGAGAAAGCAGAGTGAAAAAAAAAAAAAAAGGAAAAAGTCTGGGACAAGAAATATCCTTCCAGGACACAGTCCCAATGTCCTATGTCCTCCAAGGATTCCCTACCTCCTAAAGTTTCCATTACTGCCCAATGATGCCCAAACTCTTAACCGGTCACTTACCAAGAGCCCCACACCTGCCCATTGCTGCACTGGGAACCAAACCTTCAACACAGGAGACTTTGGTGGACATTTCAGCTACAAACTATAATCTTTGCTATAGAATGAGTGATTTATTCAATATTAAATGCTGTGTTATTATATTAAGGCAGCGTGATACTACTCTGCCCATAAAGGTGAAAGTACAAACCCGTGATTAGAAGATTGACCTAACCCAAAGGAAACTTTCATTCCTGATGGCAATGATGTGAACAAATGTTTTGTCTTTTAAAACAAACATGGAGTACTGAGGGTGCAGAGCGCCAGCTGAAATGAAATAGGATCACCTTTCCCTGGATGTTAACCACAAAGACTTCAAAATATTTTGGAGTCAGTTTCTGAATTGAGTATCTAAAGAAGTAACACATGTTATAGAAGGCTTAAATAAGAAAAGGAAATGGCACAATGGAACTCAACCACTATAATTGTGTAGAAATAGAGAAAGTATAAATACACTAATGTTAACTTGGCAACTCTGATTAATAGCTAAGTATTGTGGTACTCAAACTTGTACAGTGCTAGCTGTTTTATTTCTTTTAATAACTGTATGTAATTCTATGTAATTTTAATTTTCTTCCTTTAATATTTAATGAAATATTCAACATTTTGAAACCAATAATAGCTAATCTTTACTGAGATAGTTTATGATGCACACTATATTAAGAAGTGTTATACATATCACTCAATTTTAGTCTCATCTTCAATATTTAAAGTAGGTTTTATTCTTTTTCACTGATGAAGAAACAGACTGAAAAATGTAACACAATCTAGCTTTCTCCCATAAGGAAATGGGTGAGGCCAATGTTGTACATGTTCTTTCTCCTTAAGGCCTTGCAGAGGCTTTGCCTGGTGGGCCCTCATGGTGAGCTCCCTTCCAATTCCAACTGAATACCCAGCCAGGGCAGGGGAGTCTCTGAGCCAGGTGTCATCCCAGACTAGGTTCCCTGGGGCAGCCATGTCTGCATTTCTATATCATGTACTCATTTTCTGAGGTGCCCTATATTGGGGGAGGACTTTAACGAGGGACTTTTCTGGCACATTTGCCAAGATCTCCTTATTGCGGGCACTCATGTAGACCCTTTTCTCCCCTCTGATTCAGTACTTCCACACTCCTTCCCTTCTCCCTCTCCCTTCACCTAATCCTGAGTCCATAAAATGACAGGAGCATTTTTTCCAGGGTACTTCACCATCTGTTCTGACACATTGCTTTTTAAATGGTCTTCAAGGACTTAACTTTCTTCATCTACCACGTTGGTGCTCTTTAAATCTTACTACTGGCTCTGTCCTCTTGACCACCAGGCCTACAGTGTCAACCAAGCTGCAATGAGGACTTACAATTTCTACTTAGTTCTTTTGAATGTACTTGTGTACATAATTTGTCTTTAGGAATAAGGAATATATTTTACTTGAATTTGAAAATGAATCAATGAGTACAGTTAATAATTGTTAGCAATGGCATTTATATGTAGGATGTGTTTTCATATGTAGTATATATATTACATAGTAAAGCACAGCATAATATTATCTAAAATAGATTCATATAGTCATTAATATTGGCAATGGAATAATAATTGGATCCTGCAGTCGATTTAAAAATTAAATATATTTGAACTGTTTGGTAGGTGGGAAAGTAAGACAAAGGATAAAGACATTTGCTTCAATAAATTCTGGTCTATTTTATTCAAAATCAGAGTTATACTGGCCATGTGGTTATAACACCCTATATTCATAATTTATGACTATTTTGCCAAGGTCAATGTCCAGTAAAGTTATTGTCGATTCCAAACTTACTGAAAAGGATGGTAACTTTTAAAAAGCCAGTGCTACATTTGACACTAATTGACATTTTTGACAGTCTAAGTGAAGAGGTGAAGATTTAAATTGACCATAAAATAACCTAAGCATTCTCATTTCTAACAATTCTCACTAAACTTTGGGGAGATGTTATAAAGGGACAGAGTTCATGGAGAATAATAGAAAACACAATAATGTATTGAAAAAGTTTTATGAAATTTGTATGATTTATTAGGTAAAATAAGCACAGGTTATTTTGTAGTAATTCATATTAACAAAAAGATAACAACAAAAATTTGTTGCATTAAAACATTCTTCACAGTGAGTTTTTTCTACAAGGAGAGCAAGTTGTTTTCACTTTCCAAGAATTCATTGTGACAAGTTTGTTGAAATTGCTAAGAAATGAAGTTTTTGCTCTCAGAGCAGCACAGAGCCATGCAGACATTTAGAATTTGGGTTACTATTGTCTGCTGTGAAGAAGGAAATCACTGACAAGGGACTCCTCCTTGCCCAGCAAAGGACTGAACCAACACTGCAACTTCTTAGTTTGTGTGTTTGTTCCTGTTTTGTTTGGTTGTTTGTTTTGTTGTTTGCTTTTGCCCTAAAGGGCAAAGCAATACATGAAGACATAAAGATACTTTTCATATAGCTCATTAGGAAGTCTGAGTTTTATTACAGGATATATGTTCTCTGGGAATATTAGAAAGAAGAGTACCCTGGTTTTGAATACACAATTCAGAGTCTTGTTCTCTACTGAAATTGGTGGAAAAGGAGTTAAGGCAAAGGGTTTAAAGTATAGAATCTGGTCAAATTTCTAAGATAAGTTGCAAATAAGATTCAGTTTCATATATCACACATTATAAGACATTAGTAAATTGGACTACAACAAATTAAGAATTTCCGGTACTATAAAAACTAGAAAGAAAATTATCATAATTACTCAATGTAATTTGTGGTGAAATTTGATCAAAACCCCTCATTTTTTTTTGTTCTGAAACCCTTAATTTACTAAGTACATGGAACTCCCATATTTCCTAAATCCTTATTATTTACCCTATTCAAGAAAAAAAAAAAAAAAAAAACCTTGTTTTCTTTTTTTCTTCCTGGCTTTGATGAAATTTTCCTGGCTTTAATGAAATTTTAGATGTTGCTTACAGCCAGTAGAGAACATGAGGCATGTATTTGTCTTAAAGGACTTACTGGGAGTGAAAACAACTGTTAAGGTTGTTAGCCTTTCTTCTTGCACCCATAAAATAATTTTTTAATAAATATATGTTTCTTTTTGGATTTCTTGAGAATTAGGGGAGATAATTTTGGTGGGGATTTAGTAACTAAAATGTGAAATTGTTATAGAATATAGGAGATTAAAGTAAGTTAGAAATATGGTAAGATATGTATATATATACATATTGTTAAGATTACCATATCTTATATATAAGATTGTCACTTGACAGTTGAATGAGGTTCACTCTCATTAATTTAGAGAGGAGCCTATCAGCCTTAAATATTATTTTCTCTAGATGCTATCTCATCTTCCCAGGTAAATTTCCCAAGGTGATACAGTTACTTACTGTGTATTAAAATATGAACTCAAACAAACTGCTTTTAATTCTTGGTCAATGCACTTAATCATCCTCCTCTGAAATATGTAGCCAAACATACACTTGGAAGCTGAAGTCCCAAAACATATACTTATAATGAAGAGTATTATAAAGCTATATTATTCTTACATGAATTAGTTCAAAAACAAGACACATTTTAACAGACTTATTGTTCATCAAATTTTCTTCAGTATAGTTTATATCCTTTATACACACTAAATAGTGAAAAGATTTTATATAAAAGAAAAACTATTTTCTAATCCTTGTTACCCTCAAGGTTTAATTTTTGCTATTGAAATTATGGAAAAATTATCGGGACACTTGAAACTTTGTACTGAAGACAATGGCAAAAAAAAAGCTCATTATTAAACTGGAGTAGTGGGTTTAAAAAAATAGAATTGAAGATCAATGAGTATTATCTTTCTCCTTTCTTGTTGGAGATAAAGTTTGAGAATTATCTACTTTTTTAAAGCATATTTGGATGACAAAAAAGGAAGCTTCTGTATATTATCATGCATTTTCTCTCTAATCCAAAGTCAAACTGAGACCAACCACGATTTACTTTAAAATATTAAGAACTTTTGAATCATAAATTATATAAAAGTTTAATATAAATGTCAAATGAAATGACATATCTATCCTTTTAAATATAAAATTTATAGGGGCAGAAATATTGCTAAGCAAATTTCCTCTAGAGGAGGGATTGATAAAGATGGAAAAATCAGTGGCAATTACCTAAAGCAGATGGGGTCTTGAGTTAACTAAAATAATATTCAGCAATCATTACTCTATAATAAAGAAGCACATTGTTTCGTGAAATACACAATCCTAATTCACTGAAATATTCATGCACAGAGAAACTGACTGGAAACTTTGAACAAGTATCTGCTTTAGAAGAGAGATTAGAATGGAAAATGAGCACTAAAACTTCATGTCTTTGTAAATTATGTTTTAGTGAGGAGTAGTGATTCTGGTTTTTGATATCTGTATAGAATGGGAAGAAGTTTCAAGGGGAAAGGACTCACAGGAGGAAATCCAATAAAAATGCAAATTGTTAGTAAAGTTAATTATTAAGTCATTAAAAATAATCATTTCCCCTGATTTTGAAATCTGAGTTATGATCACAGCTTTGTGAAAATCAGTCATATTAGCATATTATTGATGGTTTGAACTTCCAATTATAAAAGGCTCAAAAGACAGCTAATGGCTCACATCATATGAATTTGTAGAGCAAATTAAATATAATACTTAATGAAGCATAGAGGCTATTAGTGCTATTACCTATAAACACTCGCAGAAAATAAAAAAGGAGGATTAGTGTGTGTTGTTCCAAACCCTCAAGTGGCATATAGCAAGGTCAACTGGAAAGAATGAGGAAATATTAGAATGTTGTGAACAGATGGCAACTGCCTAGAATTTAAAACAGAAATAACCCTTACAAAGAAGGGGATATAATTCTATGTTAGGTTAGGGCATTCATTTAAAAGTGTATATGCAAAGATTAACGTAAACACTTGTACAATTCAGCTCATAAAAAAATTACCCTGATGTCTTTAGTTTAATCCTGAATGTTTTAACCTTTCAAATAATTAAAGAAGGAGAAATGGGTAATATATGTCATAATATGCACTTTTGATTCAGATCAACCTGAATTGAAATCTTGTCCTGATACTCACTATCCATGTAATAGCAATTAAGGACATGTGATTAGACCACTTTTATACAATGATTTACACGTTTATAAAATGAAGTTAATAATGTGATTGAACTGGAAGGGACCATAAAGAAATTATTAGTCACCTCTTCAGTAAATAACTAATAAAGATTTCAATCTTTATTGAGAACTCTAATAATGGATAATGATGGTCCAGAACAAGACCTGAAAATTTTGGATCATTGCTATGGTTTAACCCTGAAAACTGCTGTTATCCATTAACAGTATCTTCCCTGGACATAGGATGGGATTCCATTCTAATGCCATGGGTTTACCAAACACAGTCATATGAAGAAATCTTAGAACTTCTTGCCTTCTATCTTCTAAAAGATAGAAATCTAGAGAAAGTATGTCTCTGGTAAGAAGGAATACAAGAGTGACAGCAAGTTTTTTCTTTTATCTTTTTTTTTTTTTTTGTACTGGGGATGGAACTCAGGGGTACTTCGCCACTGAGCCACATCCCCAACTCTTTTTTGTATTTTATTTAAAGACAGAATTTCACTGAGTTGCTTAGTGCCTTGCCATTGCCAAGGCTGGCTTTAAACTGGCAATCCTCCTGTCTTAGCCTCCCAAGTCTCTGAGATTACAAGACTGTACTACCATGCCTGGCTTACAATTCTTTTTATTATCAGAGTTTATTCCATTCTATTACTAACTGATAGAAGAAAGTCATTTTTGCATATATTCCTGTAGATTCACATAAACATAGGTACATATTGTTTTATATTGAGGGAGGATATTTTGTACTTTGTTATGGTAAAGTGAAAGAGAAAGGAATATAACTGCTGTGGATTGAATTTTTTTTTTAGGTTGGCACTCATGTTTAGTAATAATGACAAAGAAACATTGTGATTATTTATAATTATATTATTTAAGCCACATTTATTAATATTATTAATTAGTCTAATAAGAAACATCATAATCATTATTCTATTTGCAGTTAAGATATTTCATTCATTTTATGTATTTATATTCTGAAAATACAATTTGGGAATTCCATTTTTATTTCTCTATAAATTTCTTAGTTTTACACTTAGAAGTATTTTTTAAAATTTTGCTCTCAGAATCATAATATGCATCTTTAATTCATTACAATAGTAAAAGTTAGTACTGTACTATTTCATGTAAAATGTAAGAAATTTGTGAAAGCATAATTTTACCATGCCTCATTCATAGTGCTAAAGCTGTTATTGTAATTTACATAACATATATAACAAACCTCATAATGCAATATTAGAGTCTTTATTATACATACTGTTTCAAATAGTGAGAAAAAATTCTGCATGCTGCATATCCCTGTTTGTTAAAGGCATGGTCCTCAGTGTACTGTGTTGAGGTTGGTATAACTCTATTGGGAGTCCCTTAGGTCACTAGGGTCTCTACCATGGAAAGTATTAGGTAGTTCTCAGGCAATTCCTTAACAGATCTAAAGACTGAACTAAGGCTTTATGGATGAGTTAGAAATTAGATAGACAGAAGAAGTAGGAGGAAAATTCTGGAGAGATACTGCTGTATGGCAAAGACAAGGCACAGATTCGTATGTTTAGGGGGAAGAGTGAACATTTCCTTACTGAAAAAATTTCAAATTGTACTCGTTTATAGGGTGCCATGTGCCATCTCGAGGCATGTATACATGGTGTAATGTTTAAATCACGGTAAGCATATCTGACGCCTCGAAAATATGTAATTTCTTTGTGGTACAAACATTAAAAATTCATTCTTCTAGGTTTTTTGAACTATATTGCATATTATAATTCTCTATAGTCACGCTATTTTGAAATAAAACACCAGAACTTTTCTTCATGTATAACTGTAATTTAGCACCTGTTGACAAATCCTTTCCTTACCCCATTCCTTCTCTCCCCAGCTTCTGGTAACCACCTTTCTACTATCAATTTTAATGAGATCAACTTTTTATGGTACCAGAGATTGAACTCAGGGGCACTTAATCACTGAATCACATCCCCAGCTTGTTTTTAATTTTTTTATTGTGAAATAGGATCTCACTGAGCTGCTTAAGGCCATGCAGATTTTGCTAAAACTGACTTTGAATCTTCCTGTCTCAGCCTTTTGAGAAGCTGAGATTACAGATGTGTGCCACCATGACCCACAAAAGATCAACAGTGATCATCAAAAATTTAGATGAGAGACAGGAAATGGCAGAAGGTGACATCTGACTGATGTTTGTGACTCACAATATAAAAAGTCTCATCTATTGGGTTCTACTAGTCACAACAGTTTTAGTTGATTTTCTCTATTTCAAGTATATCAGAATAATACTGCCATTTACACTTGTGTGTTTTAATTATTTTCCTTCATTTGTGAAACAAGGAGCATAATTGAACTCAGCTTTGTTTTCCCTTAGATTCCTAAGAAGAGTCTCATTTATAAAGCAAAAGAGAAAATAAATGTAGGTTAAGTAAGAATCACTTAATTTGAAATACAACTATCAATTATAGAAATTCATCCATTAAATTAATATTTTCCAACAGTTCTATCTACATGCATTATTTTTAAGGTTTTCTATCAAAATAGTTTTCATTAAAATTTATATGTTAATCAGAAAGTTTACCATTTAATTTTACCTAACATTGCTCTGCATTTAGTTTTTGGATTTTTTTTTCCTCCATTATAATTTTGAAGCAATTAACTCAGAAGGAAAAAAGTAATTTGCAGGTTCATATAATTGCACAGATGTTAGTCTGCTACACTAGAAAGAAAAGAATAGAAGGATTCTAAGATTTTTCTTCAAAGAGAAAATAAAGAGACAAGAATATGCACACATTAAATTCTTCTTAGGTTGATAATTCCTACAAATCTATTTCAAAAATTTCATATAAATACATTGAGCTTAATAAATGTGTGGTATAGAAAATTGATTCGGGGCTTCTGAGATTTGCATAAGCAAAGTAGAAAACTAATTAGTAGATGGAAAAATTGTAATTATGAAAGTCATAATAAACCACTGCAGATAATTTACCTCTTTTTCTTACTTTAATAAACTTAAAGACAGAAAACCAATGATAAAGAAATTATTTTCCATTCAGCTATACAACAGTCTAAGAATTTAAATTCAAGACATCTTTATCAGTTGACTTTCGTTGTTGAAAGGGTTTTAAATAAGTTCAGCTGTGAAGACCATAGGCAAGGTGTCTATAAACCTCAATTCTTATTTACGTATTGAATTACTCCTAATTTAACTGTCCCTGAAGCCTGTCCTTCAACAGGCTAATGCAGAAGACAGTGCACTACACATAAATGTTTATATTTGAGGCTCTGCTAAGCATTTAATTTAGTATTCATTGCAAGTATCTGTATGTATAAAATTAAACAATTTTTGTGTTATTTTATTTATTCTCCATAAAGAATCTTTTCTTCCAAGTTCTGATCCATTGAATTTATTTTTAGTCATAAAATTATCTATTCTGTTCACAAAATTATTTTTAACTATTTATCTAATAATTTTTTAACTATACCAGCTGACTTGTATGATCTTATTGAACTGCTTGTTATTAAGATCATCTCACCTAATCATCAAATTTTTAAGGTATTTTCCTGTGTGGCTGACTTTATCTCATATTTTTAATAATGTGGTGAGTATATGACCTTATTCCTCCTTGACTGCAAAGTACAATGGCAGCCAAGATTTCCACTGGGATGCTACAGCTGGCATCTTCAAAAGTAAGTTAGGATTACCAATGATGCAACTTTAGAAGTCTCAGAAGTCAAGTTCACCCCTGGATAAGCTTGGATGCTTATCTGAAGCTTACCCAAACCTTCTGAATCTGTAAAATTGAGCTGTAAATGTCAAAAAAGCAGACTTTCTCATGAGATTTACTATACTTTAACTTTCTGTTCCAAACCAGGAATACCAAGAGAACAATTTCTCCTACATGTCATTGTGGCTCTTTTTCAAGTCTTAAATAAAAAAGACTGAAATGAAAATGCAAGGGTGAAAAAAAAAAAAAGAGAGATAGAATTCAAATTGGTTTAAAAAATTATTTTAAAACATGGGGATAGAAAAATTTGAAAAAAAATTATTATATTCTTATTGGAGTTTTCAAAGTTAAAATATACCTGAGTAAGGTTTTCTCATTCAGTGATCTAATAGATTTAATGAAATGTGTCATTACGTTCTTTTCAAAATCAACCAAAGACTGTGTTCATGAAGTTGCAATACTGTTTTAGTCAGTTTTTCTTTTGCTATAATTAAAAAACCTGACAAGAACAATTCTCAGAGCAGAAACTTTTCTTTTGGTGCTCACAATTTCAGAGATCTCCGTCCACAGATGGTCAACTCCACTGCTTGCTCCAGGCCCCAGTAAAGTAGAATGTCATGGTGAAAGGGTGTGGGCAGAAAGCAGTCCAGGAGATGGCAACCAGGAAGCAGAGAGAGCTATTTGCTCATGTGGGACAAGATGTAAACCACAAAGGCATGCCCTCAGGACTTCTTCCAGCTACACCCTACTTGACTGCAGTTATCACCTAGTTAATCCATATCAGTGGATTACTGCACTGATAAGGTTTAGGCTCTCATAATCCAGTCATTTCACCTCTAAACGAAATTTCTTATATTCTCTCACATGTGTGCTTTGTGGTGATACCTCATATCTAAACCATAACAAAGACTAAGAAAGCATCTTGCCAATGCGGATATTGAGCAAGCTTAGAGGAGTATTTTATACTTTAGTACCTTTTAGCTTCATGCTGAGAAACAGTGATATAAATTCAAAACCTATGTTATATCTCTATAATTTTTGGCACGAATCTACATAAATGATGTTTACATATTTACATATCTTTATTTCAAATACTATTAATTTTGAAATTTTCCTAGATAGTAGTACAAAATGACTTAATTACATAGCTTAGAGATACACTACCTGCATCTGAATATAAAAATTGACACATATTTGCTCCTAATATTGACACCCAAAGCAATATGAGGCTCTTTGGCTCCTAATATGTAAATGAACATACAAATAACAGCATTACATCCATTATAATTGATGTATAAGCGTTAATTTCTTAGCACAGTTCCAACCATGGAACATTAACATTGTTATTGTTCTCACTCCCTGTGTTTCATGAAGTGTAGAAGTTGGATTGAAAATTTTTTGCCTCTCATTTTCAGAATACTACATACTCTACAAAATGGCCTTCTTTGTCTTCTGTCTACTACTCTGTATTTTCCCCATTTTGCTGATTCACTAGCCTTCAGACTATTCCCTCCTCTTTAATGAAGGACATTCCCTTTTGTTTCCTTTCACACAAGCCCCGTAACAAATTAAGAAATGTGTCAACCATAGAAGTCTCCCAAATTTGAAATCACTGATTTCTGAATCCAACCCCCATCTCTCTAGTTTTCTCATTTTTTCTCTTGATTCTCAGCAACATATCTATAAATCTTAATTTTAAATCACCGAATCCGAGGATTCTTCTGTGGTGTTTTGGTTTTTGTTTAAGATATCCCTTGAAAATCTTATGTATTAATTTAGGATTGTTCGGAAGTAAAGTGATTATATTATGAAAAGTGTAACCTTGTCTGTGAATTAATTCATTTGATGGGCTAAAGCACGAATGAATTACTGGGTGGTAACTATAGGAAGGTGGGGTGCAGTAGAAAGAAGTAGATCACTGGGGGGGGCTTCATTTGGGAATTATAAGTTATCCCACTCCACTTTTGTGTTTACTTATTTGTTTGTTTGTTTTTAACTGAGCAGTTTTTCTCCACCAAGTCCTTCCACCATGATGTTTTGCCTCACCTCAGGCCCAGAGCAATGGAGTTATCTGATGACAGATTGAGACCACTTAATCCATGAGCTAAAATAAACCTTTCCTCCTTGAAGGTGTTCCTGTGAGGTATTTTGTTCACAGTGAAAGAAAGCTGACTAACACAGAAGGCATTTCCCAAATACATGAAAAAACTAAAATGTTTTTGGAAATATCATCCAGATATGAAATAATCCACAACCTTCTATGTTAATATCTATCAGTTCCACAGATCTTTTCATAATACATTTTGGGTCAGTTCAATAAATACTTGTTGATTCCTTACCATGAAGTAAACATTGTCCTAGTTAGCAGAGATGTAGTAGTGAACATAAGCTACATGGTACCTCCTCTCCTAAAGCTGAGATCCTGTTGTGAGAGAACTGGTTTTAACAAACAGTTACACAATTAATATACTTAGGCATTTCATGAATCAGTAACTCAAGGAGAGAATAAAATAAAACACGTACTTTACAAATGGTTATCAGGAACCTTTGAGGTTTTGATACCAAAACTGAGTCTTTAAGGATGAGCAGAATTATACAGATAATCTTGATACAGGCAGAATGAGACTGGTCAAGTGGTAGAAACAGCATACAGGGAGACCCTGACCTGGAAATGAATTGTCATTTAAGGAACAAAGAAGGGGTGTCTGGAAGAAAGAACGGTGTCATATCACATAAACCATTTTTGAAAATTGCAGAAAAAAATCCCTGCTAGATAAGGCTAGGGAACTGGAATGAAAACCTAACTAGTGTCAAAGATAAAACATTTCTTTAGAAGTCAGCCTGACTGCTGTGTAGAGGGACAGAAACAGGAATGAAATTAAGAGGGCAAATCGGAAAGTCTGTGGCTGTACCTCAAGTTGCAGGAAAAATAAAATAAACGTCTTTTGAGTTAGAGATACATGTTGCAGATAGAACCAAATAGGATGGCAATGAGTGGAACAGGATGACCTTCTGGGTTGTTCCATGAGCAACCTGACACCTTGTTGGTTATTACTAAATGGGAAGACTGGAGGAGAAGCATTTGTGGTTGGGACTATTATGAGTTTCTCAGAACTCTACCTCACTTTCAACCTGCCTGGGACCTCATACTCCTGGCTCCAAAGAGGCTTTGGGGACTCACGTACCTGCATTTTTACTTCAGATTTCTAGTACCTCCTTACCACCTCACTGTGGTTGCTCCTCACTGGTAACACGTGTCCATCATATTCAAGCTTAACCATTATGTTTCCCATGTTTACACATGCCCGTGCACACACACACAGGTAAGTATACAAATATGCATGTATGTGTATTTTATAGATGAAATACACAATGTAGAAAAAATAAATCTATTCAAAAACCCACAAACCCTTACATGGTTACTACTTTACATGTTAATAATACAACGTATTTTTCATTCATATGAATTATCTGTTATTCAAGGCCCCAAAACTAGATAAAGTCAGGTGTCTTATCAAAGACCTGTACTTTTAACTAAAAACTTAGCAAAGCTACAGTTTATATTTGTAGTCAGTGTTCTTGTTTTATAGTTGTATCATCATGCTGGTCACTAATTAATTAATTATAAAAATATACCCTATAGTTACAGACAGTAGGTACTACAAAAGACACTAGAGATTTATAATTAGAAAAACAGTTTATGAATTCAAAGGACTTATTATATTTATTTCATGAGTCATGACAATCCACTTAATATTTTTAAGTCAGTGTCTTAAACTGTAAAATAGGAATAGTAAATAATATCTGTTTTATATAGAGAGATTGAGTATATTCAAGTGTGAGCATTTGTGTGTGTGTGTGTGTGTGTGTGTGTGTGTGTGTGTGTGTTTAAGAGAAAGAGGATTTTTTGTTGTAAAGATAGGTAGGATGACGCCATCCAGCGGAGTCAATTTGGCTCGGGGGACAAAAGAGTAGCGAGGCTCTTGAATTCGGAAGGGTTTATTGATGAATCAGGAAACCCGGGAACTGGAACTTCGAACCTCTAAAACACCCCCAACCCGGCTAGAGGAGAGCCGGCTTATATCCCCTCCAGGAGGCGAAGGGTAGGGCTAACGCCAATTATGCAAAGATTAGGCGAGGAGCTAGCTACCCAAACATGGTAAAGGTCAAAACGAGCAGGCACGAGCAGGAGCACCTATGCACACGTTGTGTGCGTGGACTTAATTGGATATGGCCAATGACAAATCACCTAGGTGTGCTTATGTTAATCAACCTCCTCACCGCCGATGTGATCAAAGCAACCTCTAGCTGACTGCCAAGCGCCATCCCGGCACCGTCCGCATGGCATAGCCCCCAACAGTAGGAGATTTTGGTATAGAAATACCATGATTTCTGCCTAGGGTCTTATTCTAGATCCAACATTCAGTCTGTAATATTAGGCAATAAATACAATAGCAAATATAAATTGTTCTTATTATGTCAGATGCTTTTCTACATTACATATTGACTCAGTAATATTACCTCAGTAATCCTCATAACACTCCTGTGTGCTGGATATCATTGTAGCCCCATTTTAAGGCTAAGGAAAATTAATCACAGGTGTTTAAGTAACTTGCCCATATGTAAGAAACAGGTGTAAAACAGAATCAGCCTAGAAACCCAGGCAGTTCGACTTTACATTCTATACCCTTAAATATTGCATTATGTATTATTTCTTATAATCTCTACATCTTTTTTATTTATCATTAAAGTTGCAATTAAAGCATCAGGCTTAAAATTGTGCTAAGAAGGGACCTAAAGGCAAACTCCATTTTCACTAGGCAGTTTGGTATCCCTCTAGGTATTTAGGACAACTTTCTCACCCAGGAGGCCTCTTTATCTGAGGCAACAGGTAAAGTGCATTGAGAAATTGTCTTATTCCGTAAAGGAAAGTAGTGGCTGTTCCCTCAAACTCCCACAAGTCTTAACTCCCCAGTTCTTAAACCCAAAGTGACTGGTATTTTTATCAAAATGTAACATCAAAAGACTAGATATCAGCCACAGTAGAAAAATCAGATCTTCCACAAACTAAAATGTCAAACATATTTATACACAGCATATTAGATTTTTTCTTTTGATCATTTCTATATAGATTTGCCCCATTTTATTATCTCAAAGATACCCATCTGATATTTGTATTTGGATCCTTCCTTCAGACATAAACAAAGGAATAAGGTGGAAAACACTTATAAAATCATAGCTCAAGGTGCATGATACATTGAATGTCAACAGGAAGCTTCCAACTTTGGAGTCTATGTGACAAATATGTACAATTAAACGTTATTGGAAAATAGGGAGAGACAACAAGATACCATAGGGGGTAAATTGAGTTAGAAATGCACCAAAACGTTTCTCTATTTCATTTAAGGAAAGACACAGCATTAATTTCCATGTACCAATAAATATATAACAAAATAAAGATGTATGTATCAATATTCTTCTGGTTTCAATTGTGTACCAGAGATTTTAAATATTTCACTCTTATTGAAAAATGAAATGTAACACCTTCAATTTGTCTTTTCTTCATCTTGGGCCACATATAACTAAGTAGAAAATAAATATATTATAGGGATCTTTCAACAACAGCTTTAGTTAATTTTTAAAAACTTCTTATATTATATACATTGAAATTTTATGAAATTTGAAAATTATGAAATTTAGTTGTCATATTTTTATAATTATACATAAGTATGCTAATCATAAACTTGTAAAAAATGCCCAGATAAGATATACTAAAATATATAATATTTAGGGAATAAGAATATTAGCCAAACTAAACTTCAAAATCTGTATGTGGTCCTATATTTTAAAAGTAGAAGTACATGAAAAAAGTAAGAATTTGAATTAAATTCAAACTGTATATGACTTCAGTTATGACCAACCAACAGGTATGTTTCTAGATTTATACATATAAATATATTTCAGCATTTAAATGTAGCAAGAAAAAGAAATCTTTGAAATTTTATTATAAATACCCTTATATTGGAAGAATAGTAGAGTAAAACAGACATTATTACCTCATGTACATATATGATTGCATGACTGATGTGATCCTGCAACATGTACAATCAGAAAATGAGAAATTATGCTCCATTTATGTATGATTTATCAAAATGCATAAATACATTCTACTGTCATGTATAACTAATTAAAACAAATTTTAAAAGTTAATGAAAACAACAACAACTACAACAACAAAAGAACTCTTAATTTAACCATTAAATCAATTGGATTTTATATTTTGGAATACTAGGTATCTCTAGGTACTGGTCATGCCAAATGTTCTTTACCACTTCTTTTCAGAGTAGTAAGAAATTTAGTTGGAAAAATCAAAAAAAAAAAAAATAGAGAAGCAAAAGTACAATTTGAGAGCATTATATTCCTTTTTCCAAGAAAACTTCAATTCTAGGAATTTGAAATGATTGAGAAGAAAAAAATAAAAATTAGAAACATTATTACCAGTGTTTGACAAAATACCAGATGAAGATAAGTCTTAATATCCATCAATAGAAACTCTTAAAACATTAGGTAATGCATATGATTAAGTATTTAGGAGGTTAGGAGGTGCCAAGTATTTATTTATCTGTAAATATTTTCTTTTTGTACTAGTAAATGTGTTAATCGGCTTTTCATCACTGTGATCAAAATACCTGATGAAATATCTCTGAGGAAGAAAAGCGTTCAGTCTGTGGTCAGCAGAGTCCATCACACAGCCTGAGGCAGAGCATGGTAGTAGAAGGACTTGGTAGAGAAAAGCAGACCAGCACATGGCAGCCTGGAAGCAGAGGAAGAGAGTGAGACACTGGGGACAAAATGTAAACCCCAAAGGTTTGCACCCAGTTATGGACTTCATCCAGCTTCAACCTATAGTTACCAAGAGCTGGAGCAGTCCTTCCAAATCATCAATTCATCATGCAGATTAATCCACTGATTAGGTTACAACTCTCAATGTAATCATTTCACCTGTGAAAATTCCTGCATTGTCTACCACATGAGCTTACTGGGAGATATCTCATATCCAAACCAAGCCAGTAAATTAAAAATCCCAATTCTAAGGCAGAACGTAGAGTAAGACTAGTTGATGTTAATTAGAATAATACGGATAGGTAGGTAGGTAGATGAACAGAAATTATAATGCAATTATTGTTACTGACTTTTCAATGATGTATAAACATTTTTAGAATGTTTATAATCGAATATATTACTTTTTAAACAAAATTAAAGACATTTTCATTAAAAAAATGCACATTTTTCTTGCTGCACTCTAATATTCACTGAGCAACTACCAACTAATAATTTCTTTAAAAATGTGTTAAATTTGTTTGAAGAGTTTTTTATTAGAGTAGATGTATAAAGATTATAGGAATTATTTATATTATTTATTTATTTATTATTTATAATAATTATTTATTATTATATTATATGTAAAGATTATTTAGGAATGAGTTAGATTCAAATATTTTATTGCTTTCTATTGTGAAGAAGAAAAAGTGAGCCTCATTTAGTAAAAAAAATAAATAAATAAATAAATAAATAACTCAATAATACAATAGGCAAAATGCCATGTGCTGTTGCGAATCACTATATGATAGATACGTGTGTGATCAGAAACACCCCACCTAAAAACTTAGAGGTATATAACTTGTGAAATAATTACCTTTTCATTTTATAGGCTATATATTTCTATGAGACAAAGGCATAGAACTTTCTGTATTATGTTTGAGTACTTCTTGACCCCGAACAAGTCAATTCTGTGTACTAGAGCACAATAATTTACTCTTGCAGTAATCACTGGGATGAATCACAAAGAATTGGATTCAAAAGGCCAGAAGAATAAGAAGGTTCTTTTCTTAAAGGGCTTATTCCTGTACTATTTACTTCCTGTTGATCTCTAATAAATCTTGCTAGTCTTATAAATCTCCTTAGTCTTCTTTCAATCCTTTTTTTAGTACACTTTAAGAGGAAACTGATGCTAGTTTTCCTCGTCCTTTATTGCTTTAAATTAAAAAAAAAAGAAAGAAAGAAAGAAACAAACAAACAAAGAACAATGAAGTTTCTGGAAAAGAAAAACCTACACAATTAATTTAATTAGTAAATTAACATCAATCTGTGTACATACCAGCAGAGCCAGAAAGCAGTTATTCCACATTCTACAAACATATAAGGTTTGTGATCTTGCAACCCCAAATACTTTTTTCATGTAGTCATTTTTCATCATGGGAAAATACACAAAATATCCCAAGTAATTTTAAATAATATTTCATAATTGAATACATTGATCAAAATGCACAACTTTTAATTTTTTGAGAAAATTTTTCTAGTTCAAAGTTATCTGAGAGCGAAATGGGGAAAAAAGAGATTAAAGAGTGAAGCATCCCCTGCTCAGCTGTCACCACCTTGACCTTCCTCCCTCTGAAGGCTTACTCCACTCTCTGTTGCCTCCTGCTGGACTTCATCTGTAGGTTCTACTCCTGTAGAGTCTTGATTTTCCCTCCAAGTCTCTCAAGTCTTTCTTTCACCTTGGCTTTTTCAACACATCAAATCTTCCAATGCCTGGACCTTGCCATTCTTTATGGATCTTCACAGCCCAATCTCCTACTCTCAACTCATTCTGAAAAAGTTTATTTCTTCATCAACTCAATTCACTCACTGATTAATTCAATTACCTAAATTTCTTATTTATCCCCATGATTATTAGGTGGACCATTTTGCCAGAAACTAGACAATTTCCATTCTCTTTGTTTTTACTTTTTTTTTTTAATCTCATGGCTTAATTCTTATGCCTACTATAAGAAATCACCATAAATGGTAGCTTGGAATAATCCATGTCTCTTAAAGCAACCACCCTTCCCTTACAATCATCTTGCATCAATCTACCTGGGCTGGGCACTTTCAAGAGGATCTGGAGGAAGATACCATTCCTTGCATTTTAACAATGATATTCCTTGCATTCCTTAGCTCCTAGGCCCCTTTTCCTTCTTCAAAGACAACAGAGTGCTACCGGTCTCACATTGTCTTCCATTGCCTCAGCAAATCTTCCCATCTTTTATAAAGACACATTTGATTTTATTTATGAGTCTCCCAGATAATCCAGGCTAATCTCATGGTCTGTAAATGCTTAACTTAATCACATCTGCAGAATCATTTTGCTACATAAGGAAACTTTCATCTGTTCCTCAAATTAGGAATTGTAATCTTTTGTGGGTCATTATTTGTCCATCTCTACATTGCATTATTGAAAAAGAAATCATGATTGTGTAGCTGTGAGTGCTCATACAAATCCTCAGTCTTCTGCTTCAGGTAAATGTCTAACATTGCCATAAAGCTAATGCTTGATTATAGCTGGAGTAAATTAAGAGCCTCTCATCATCAGCAGATGACCTACCCAGAAAGTAACTTGAGTAAAATCTCTGCAGTCAGTGCCTGAAATGCTGCTTTCTTTATCAGGCATACAAGCAGAATCTGGACCCTGTCCCAATCTCTCTCTCTCTCTCTCTCTCTCTCCTCTCTCTCTCTCTCTCTCTCTCTCTCCCCCCTCCCTCTCTCTCTCCCCCTCCCTCTCTCTCTCTCTCTTTCTCTCCCCCCTCCCCTCTTTCTCACTGGGGATTGAACCTAGGGGCACTCAACCACTGAGCCACTTCCCCAGCCCTTTTTTTGTATTTTCTTTAGAGACAGGGTCTCACTGAGTTGCTTAGGGCCTCACTAAGTTGCTGAGGATGACTTTGAACTGGCGATCCTCCTGTCTTAGTCTTTCATGTCACTGGGACTACAGGTGTGCATCACGATGGCTGCAAGCTCCTACTTTCCCTCTTGCCACTCTTCTGCAAGCTATCAATATCCCATAACTTTTTTAAAAAGTGAAATTTCTGAAACATACATGCATGTGCTCTTCCATACCTTTTCACAAGTTATTCCCTTTCTCACAATCTTTTCTTTGCATCTCATCATAAAAAAAAAAAGTCTATCTTCACTGTTTACTTGGCTAACTCTGAATAATAATAACATTTCTAGAGGCGGGCCAAGATGGCGGACTAGAGGGCGGCTGCATTTCACGCTGCTCCAGGACGCAAGATTCAAAAGAGGAGATAGTGAGAGACTTGGGACCAACTCAAAGCTGCCGGGTGAGTCTCTCCTGTTGGGGAGGCGTCCCGGATGGGGCAGTAGCCCCGGAACGCAGGGAATTTGTGAAGTGGAGTTGCTCGGCGAGACGCCCCCCCCCCCCCCCCCCCCCCCCCCCCCCCCCGCTGGAGCGGTAAACACGGACAACTGGGATCATCGTAGAGGAGGCGGCTCAGCATAGTGCTTGGACTCCAGCAGTCGCTGCGGCTCCGGGTGGCTGCCTGGGGAGGAGCTGCGTGGCGAGCTGTTTGGACCCAGAGTGACCGCTTCCGAACACCGGGGGGTTGCCCGGAGGAGGAGGAGAGGCCCGGCGGGTCGCTTGGGTCTAGGAGTGACTGCATCAGAGCCACGGGCGGTTGCCAGAGGAGGAGCTGCGTGGTGAGCTGTTTGAACTCAGAGTGGGCGCTCCTGAGCGCCGGGGGACTGCCCGGAGGAAGAGGAGGAGCGCGGCATGTTGCTTGACCTGGGAGTGGCTGCATCAGAGCTGCGGGCGGTTGCCAAAGGAGGAGCTGCGTGACGAGCTGTTTGAACTCGGAGCAGCTGCTCCAGAACACTGGTGGCCTGCCTGGAGGAGGAGAGCGGTGGGACGCTTAGCCTGGGAGTGACTGCATCAGAACCACAGGCGGTTGCCAGAGGAGGAGGCGAGTGGTGAGCTGACTGGACTAAAAGCAACCACTCCTGAACACCGGTGGCCTGCCTGGAGGAGGAGCGTGGTGAGTCACCTGGTCTCGGAGCCACCGTTCCTGAACACCTGGGGGGCTACCCCAAGGAGGAGGAGGAGAAACAGGGCGGGTCACTTGGACTTGGAGTGACTGCCTAGGGCTACCGGTGGTTGGCGGGAGGAGGAGACCCGAAGTGAGTTGTTTGGATTCCTAGTGACTGCGTCGGAAACCGGGCGGCTGTCCGGAGGAGGAGGTGTGTGGCGGGTCTCTGGGTCTCGGAGCTATTGTACGGGGCTCCAGGTGGTGGCTCAGGGGAGGGGCTGCATAGCCAGGCGATTGGTGCAGAGCAGGGTCCCAGGAGCTAGGTGGCTTCTTGCTGGAAGAGCCGCACAGAGACACGCCTAGGGGCGGAGCGAAGTTGCCAGGGCTGCGGGCAGATTCTCTGGGAGAGGCAGCCTAAGGAGACTCGCCTGCGAAGGGTGAGGCTCCCAGGCCCAGGACGTAGGTCCGGGCCCCTGGGATCGTTGCAGAAGAAGACAGCCCAGCCCAGGAGGTAGTTGTAAATTGAGGGGAACCTCTAGGAGGGCAACTGACTAGCGAGAGGTCCCCACCGAGTGACTCTTCCCGGCCGGGGGAGGTTTTCCCACAGGGACGGTAAAGCCAGAGACATAGGCACAAACAGGCCTTGCCTCAGCCCACAGTCTACTTCCCCATTGGATGACCATTGGTCAACAAGTGGAGGCACCTCCGCCCACTAGCAGGGAATATACGCCACCTGAGGGTTACCACACCTAGAGAGGCAGCTTCTTCGTGGAGCTCTGCATTATCAACCTCCTCCAAGACTTCAGGCTACTGAAGGATAAGAGGAGATATACTAGCAATCTTCAGGGACATTATAAGTTGATAGAGGAAATCTGCAATATCTTAATGACCCACTGATCCCTGAACAATATGAGAAAACAAGGGAAGAAAATGCCCCAAACAAATCTAGATGTTACATCAATAAAATCCAACGACAGCATGGCAGAAGAAATGACAGAAAGGGAGTTCAGAATGTACATAATTAAAATGATTAGGGAAGCAAACGATGAGATGAAAGAGCAAATGCAGGCATTGAATGATCGCACCAATCGACAGTTAACAGAGCAAATTCAGGAAGCAAAAGCTCATTTCAATAAAGAGTTAGAGATATTGAAAAAAAAACAAACAGAAATCCTTGAAATGAAGGAAACAATAAACCAAATTAAGAACTCCATAGAAAGCATAACCAATAGGATAGAACACCTGGAAGACAGAACTTCAGATACTGAAGACAAAATATTTAACCTCGAAAACAAAGTTGAACAAACAGAGAAGATGGTGAGAAATCATGAACAGAATCTCCAAGAACTATGGGATATCATGAAAAGGCCAAATTTGAGAATTATTGGGATTGAGGAAGGCTTAGAGAAACAAACCAAAGGAATGAACAATCTATTTGAAGAAATAATATCAGAAAATTTCCCAAATCTGAAGAATGAAATGGAAAATCAAGTCCAAGAGGCTTATAGGACTCCAAATACACAAAATTACAACAGACCCACACCAAGGCACATTATAATGAAAATACCTAACATACAAAATAAAGACAGAATTTTAAAGGCTGTGAGAGAAAAGAACCAAATTACATTCAGGGGGAAGCCAATACGGATATCAGCAGATTTTTCAATCCAGACCCTAAAAGCTAGAAGGGCCTGGAACAACATTTTTCAAGCTCTGAAAGAAAATGGATGCCAACCAAGAATCTTATACCCAGCAAAACTTACCTTCAAATTTGACGATGAAATAAGATCATTCCACGATAAACAAAAGCTAAAAGAATTTACAAAAAGAAAGCCAGCATTACAGAACATTCTCAGCAAAATATTTCATGAGGAAGAGATAAAAAACAAAGAAGCAAATCAGCAAAGGGAGGAATTATCCTAAAGGAACTGTCAAATAAAGGAGGAACCAAGATGTGTCAAAAATTTTAAATATGAACCAAATGACTGGGAATACAAATCATATCTCAATAATAACCCTGAATGTTAATGGCCTGAATTCATCAATCAAAAGACATAGACTGGCAGATTGGATTAAAAAGAAAGATCCAACAATATGTTGCCTGCAAGAGACTCACCTCATAGAAAGAGATACCCATAGACTAAAGGTGAAAGGATGGGGAAAAACATACCATGCACATGGGTTCAGCAAAAAAGCTGGAGTATCCATCCTCATTTCAGATAATGTGGACTTCAAGCCAATGTTAGTTAGAAGGGATAAAGAAGGACATTTCATACTGCTTAAGGTAAGCATAAATCAGCAAGATATAACAATCATAAACATCTATGCCCCAAACAGTGGCTCATCCATGTATGTTAAACAAATCCTTCTCAATTTTAGAAACCAAATAGACCATAACACAATAATACTAGGTGATTTTAACACGCCTCTTTCACCACTGGACAGATCTTCCAAACAAAAATTGAACAAAGAAACCATAGATCTCAATAACACAATCAATAATTTAGACTTAACAGACATTTATAGAATATACTATCCAACCAAGAGGGAATGCACTTTCTTCTCAGCAGCACATGGATCCTTCTCTAAAATAGACCATATATTATGCCACAAAGCTAATGTCAGCAAATACAAGAAGATAGAGACACTACCTTGTATTCTATCAGATCATAATGGATTGAAGTTACAAATTAATGAAAGAGTAAAAAACAGAAACTACTCCAACACCTGGAGATTAAACAATATGCTACTATATGATGAATGGATAACAGAAGATATTAGGAAGGAAATTAAAAAATTCTTAGAGGTAAACGAGAACAAAGAAACAACATATCAAAATCTCTGGGACACTATGAAAGCGGTACTTAGAGGAAGATTTATTTCATGGAGCGCATTTAATAAAAGAAGTAAAACTCAAAAAATAAATGACCTAACACTACAACTCAAAGCCCTAGAAAAAGAAGAACAGACCAACACCAAAAGTAGTAGAAGACAGGAAATAGTTAAACTCGGAGCTGAAATCAACGAAATTGAAACGAAAGAAACAATACAAAAAATTGACAAAATAAATAGTTGGTTCTTTGAAAAAATAAACAAAATTGATAAACCTGTAGCCACACTAACAAAGAGAAGACGAGAGAAAACCCAAATCACTAAAATTCGGAATGAACAAGGAAATATCACAACAGACACGACCGAAATACAAAACATAATTAGAAGCTATTTTGAAAACCTATACTCCAACAAAATAGAAAATTTCGAAGACATCAACAGGTTTCTAGAGACATATGAATTGCCTAAACTGAACGAGGAGGACATACACAATTTAAATAGACCAATTTCAAGTAATGAAATAGAAGAAGTCATCAAAAGCCTACCAACAAAGAAAAGTCCAGGACCAGATGGGTTCTCAGCCGAGTTCTACAAAACTTTTAAAGAAGAACTCATTCCAATACTTCTCAAAGTATTCCAGAAAATAGAAGAGGAGGGAACTCTCCCAAACTCATTCTATGAAGCCAATATTACCCTGATTCCTAAACCAGACAGAGACACATCGAGGAAAGAAAATTTCAGACCAATATCCTTAATGAACATCGACGCAAAAATTCTCAACAAAATTTTAGCAAATCGCATACAAAAACATATTAAAAAGATAGTGCACCATGATCAAGTGGGTTTCATCCCAGGGATGCAAGGTTGGTTCAACATCAGAAAATCAATAAATGTCATTCACCATATCAATAGACTTAAAGTCAAGAATCACATGATTATTTCGATAGATGCAGAAAAAGCATTTGATAAAATACAGCACCCCTTCATGCTCAAAACACTAGAAAAAATAGGGATAGTGGGAACATTCCTTAACATTGTAAAGGCCATCTACGCTAAACCCATAGCTAATATCATTCTAAATGGTGAAAAACTGAAAGCATTCCCTCTAAAAACTGGAACAAGGCAGGGATGCCCTCTTTCACCACTTCTATTCAATATCGTCCTTGAAACTCTAGCCAGAGCAATTAGACAGACCAAAGAAATTAAAGGGATACGAATAGGAAAAGAAGAACTCAAACTATCCCTATTTGCTGATGATATGATTGTATACTTAGAGGAACCAGGAAATTCCACCAGAAAACTTTTAGATCTCATAAGTGATTTCAGTAAAGTAGCGGGATATAAGATCAATGCACATAAATCGAAGGCATTTTTATATATAAGCGATGAATCTTCAGAAAGAGAAATTAGGAAAACTACCCCATTCACAATAGCTTCGAAAAAAATACAGTATTTGGGAATCAATCTCACAAAAGAGGTGAAAGACCTCTACAATGAGAACTACAGAACACTAAAGAAAGAAATTCAAGAAAACCTTAGAAGATGGAAAGATCTCCCATGTTCTTGGATAGGAAGAATTAATATTGTCAAAATGGCCATACTACCAAAAGTGCTATACAGATTCAATGCAATTCCAATTAAAATCCCAATGATGTACCTTACAGAAATAGAGCAAGCAATTATGAAATTCATCTGGAAGAATAAAAAACCCAGAATAGCTAAAGCAATCCTTGGCAGAAAGAGTGAAGCAGGGGGTATCGCAATACCAGATCTTCAACTCTACTACAAAGCAATAGTAACAAAAACGGCATGGTATTGGTACCAAAATAGAAAGGTGGATCAATGGTACAGAATAGAGGACACGGACACAAACCCAAATAAATACAATTTTCTCATACTAGACAAAGGTTCCAACAATATGCAATGGAGAAAAGATAGCCTCTTCAACAAATGGTGCTGGGAGAATTGGAAATCCATATGCAACAGAATGAAACTAAACCCATATCTCTCACCATGCACGAAACTAAACTCAAAATGGATTAAGGATCTCGGAATCAGACCAGAGACCTTGCATCTTATAGAAGAAAAAGTAGGTCCAGAGCTTCAACATGTTGGCTTAGGACCAGACTTCCTCAACAGGACTCCCATAGCACAAGAAATAAAAGCAAGAATTAATAACTGGGATAGATTCAAACTAAAAAGCTTTCTCTCAGCAAAGGAAACTATCAGCAGTGCAAAGAAAGAGCCTACAGAGTGGGAGAAAATCTTTGCCAATCATACTTCAGATAGAGCGCTAATCTCCAGAATCTATAAAGAACTCAAAAAACTCTACACCAAGAATGTAAATAATCCAATCGACAAATGGGCTAACGAAATGAATAGACACTTCACAGAAGAAGATATACAAGCAATCAACAAACATATGGAAAAATGTTCAACATCTCTAGTAATAAGAGAAATGCAAATCAAAACCACCCTAAGATTCCATCTCACCCCAATTAGAATGGCAATTATCAAGAATACAACCAACAACAGGTGTTGGCGAGGATGTGGGGAGAAAGGTACACTCTTACATTGCTGATGGGGCTGCAAATTAGTGCAGCCACTCTGGAAAGCAGTGTGGAGATTCCTTAGAAAACTTGGAATGGAAACACCATTTGACCCAGCTATCCCACTCCTTGGCCTATACCCAAAGGACTTAAAATCAGCATATTACAGAGATACAGCCACATCAATGTTCATAGCTGCTCAGTTCACAATAGCCAGATTGTGGAACCAACCTAGATGTCCTTCAATTGATGAATGGATAAAGAAAATGTGGTATATATATACAATGGAATATTACTCAGCCATAAAGAACGATAAAATTATGGCATTTGCAGGCAAATGGATGAAACTGGAGAATATCATGCTAAGTGAGATAAGCCAATCTCAAAAAACCAAAGGAAGAATGATATCGCTAATAAGTGGATGATGACACATAATGGGGGGTGGGAAGGGTTAGTGTTGGGGTTGGAGTTGGGTTTAGGGAGGGGGGCAGGAATGGAGGAAGGAAGGACTGTATAGATGGAGGGGAAGGGTGGGAGGGGAGGGGGGGAAGGGAAAAAATGGCAGAATGAATCAAACAACATTACCCTATGTAGATTTATGATTACACAAATGGTATGCCTTTACGCCATGTACAGACAGAGAAACAACATGTATCCCATTTGTTTACAATTTTATAATAAAAAAAAAAAAAGAATGAAGGAATGGGATCAGCAAAAAAAAAAAAAAAAAAAAAAAAAAATAACATTTCTATTTCCATTGTTCTTTGAATGTCTACTAAACCACTGTTTATAAGGTAAAAATTAACATTAAATGGCATATCCAAAAGCATAAGACACTTGAACTCTAATTTGTGCCAGTGATACTATCAACAGTATTCAATAACATATGTTCTCCAATGTCATCAAGAAGAGTGCTCTAAATCATTTCCACATATCTCAACAAGAATAATCTTCAACTATATCTTTAAAGACATAATGTGATATAGAACCAATTAAAAAGAAGAAGAATGAGTTTGTAGTTTGAAAGAATGGCTGAAGTAATTCATGCTCTGGAGAAAGCAAAGTTTACTTTCCTAGAAAAATCAAAATATTTATTTGAGAAGAGTGAAAAAACAACAACCTTAAGAAGATCTTCAACATGTCGGTTTAGGATTACACTTCCTTAATAGGACTCCCATAGCACAAGAAATAAAAGCAGAATCAATAACTAGGATAGATTCAAACTAAAAAGCTTTCTCTCAGCAAAGGAAACTATCAGCAATGTGAAGAGAGAGCCTACAGAGTGGGAGAAAATTTTTGCCACTCATACTTTAGATAGCGCACTAATTTCCAGAATATATAAAGAACTCAAAAAACTCTACGCCAGGAATACAAATAACCCAATCACCAAATGGGCTAAGGAAATGAACAGACACTTCACAGAAGACAAACTACAAGCAATCAACAGATATATGAAAAAATGGTCAACATCTCTAGTAATAAGAGAAATGCAAATCAAAACTACACTAAGATTCCATCTCCCCCCAATTGGAATGTCAATTATCAAGAATACAAGCAACGATAGGTGTTGGCGAGGATGTGGGGAAAAAGGAACACTCATATATTGCTGGTGGGGTTGCAAATTAGTGCAGCCAGTCTGGAAAGCAGTGTGGAGATTCCTTAGAAAACTTGGAATGGAACCACCATTTGACCCAGCTTTCTATCGTACTCCTTGGCCTATACCCAAAGGACTTAACATCAGCGTACTACAGAGACATAGCCACATCAATGTTCATAGCTGCTCAATTTACAATAGTCAGATTGTGGAACCAACCTAGATGCCCTCAATTGATGAATGGATAAAGAAACTGTGGTATATATATATATAATGAAATATTACTCAGCCATAAAGAATAATAAAATTATGGCATTTGCAGGCAAATGGATGAAATTGGAGAATATCATGCTACGTGAGATATTCCAATCTCAAAAAACCAAAGGATGAATGATCTCAATGATAAGAGGATGATGACACATAATGGGGGGTGGGAGGGAGGCAAGAATGGAGGAAGGAGGGACTGTATAGAGGGAAAGAGGAGTGTAAGGGGTGGGGGAAGGAAAAAATAATAACAGAATGAATGAAACACCATTACCCTATGTAAATATATGATTACACAAATAGTATGCCTCTACTTCATTTACAACCAGAGAAACAAGTTATACCCCATTTGTTTACAATAAAAATAAATAAATAAAAATAAATAATAAACTAATAAAGTCTCAGGATACAGAATCATCATACCAAAAAAAAAAAAAAAAGAAGAAGAAGAAAAAGAAGATCTCTGAATAGAGCCTTCACAGTAAGTCATCAGAATTTGAACTGGAAGACATTAAGAGTTAACCTAAAGCATGGCAACAGTTGCATTTTCATATTGATCATAAGGAAAGTCTATTGAATAGAAATAGATAAGTAGATTCATTTGAGCACTATAAATAATGATTTTTTATGGTTTTAAAACTACATTCTCTATGGGATTTTTTTTTTTTAACACAAAAGCGAAAAAGTTGAAGGAATTTGTAAAAGAAAATCTACTGGCTGAGGATATAATAATAAGGATGTAAACTTGAGATATTTGTCTGGAAGTAGATCTAAGAAAATAATATGGCAATAAAAGCAATATATAAAATGCAAACCTGACTTCAAGTTCTGGCAAAAGATTCATTGAGAGAGCTTGATATAAATTCAGATGGCAAGGAATCTCACATAAATATTTGGCTTCAGGAGGAATATAGGTAGGTCCTAGCTAGATGCTTTTAGTTTTATTTTGATTTTCTGTTTCTGAAAACAATTCTTTACGATGATTCTGATGCACAGCCAAGTTTGGGGAGTTTAGATTTGTAGGATTTAAAGTGAGAAGAAAGAGCTGGAGTGAGAAATAATTTTCAACAATGATAAAAATAGTAATAATTTGTCAGTTACTTCTTTTTTCAATTCATTGCACTAATATCCTGGTGTACACTAAGGCTTTGGTTATTACTTCCATTTTATTGATATGTAAACAGAGGCTGAAAAGCTAAAGCAATTTGTCTTGAGTGACAAGAGTTGAATCAGCACTGAAATCTGGACAGCAATAGCAGAGACATGACTCTTAATAAGTATGGAAAAAATTTTGCTGATGAACGCAAATAAGATTCCAAGGACATTTTATAAGGAGATAATACTGGAGAGATCTGGAGAAAGGTTATCTACACATTCTTTTCAAGAACACGCATTTCTAATGCGATGATTACAATGCATGTCCTGCAGTATGGCAATAAAAGGCACAGACATTTCTTGTCTCCCTGCTATTTTTTAAGGGAGATTCATGAATAATTTTGATACAGATTCAAAATCCAAGTTTGCTCAAAGCACTCGATGGAATAACATAGTTTCTCCATTTAGATTAGAAATACCAACAAAAACATCCACAGGTACGCATCTCCCCATGCCTTCATCACATGTTTATGGCCTACCATCAACATAAAGTAGAGCTCAGAAGCTAAAGCCAAAAATCACATAAATGAAATATCTAATATGTATTCTACCAATCTCTCCAATTTGTATGCCTAGTTAATGATGCCATACCAATGCCCTCCAAGAATCGCTTTTGATATGGTATTAAAACAGATTTAGCAATTGAAATTGCTGGTGGAATGGAGTAATTAAAGCTGTACAATCTCAGTTTTTCTGGGTATATGAGTGTGTAACCATCCAGTATCTGATAAGTACTGATGTCTAGAGACAGGAAATATAGTAGAAGTTTGTACGACCCAATAGGATCCCACACATGAAAGCATTCATTTTGAAAACCCTGTGGCTATTTGTTGGCCCTCTTACATGTCTTTGAAGCTTTAAGAGATTATGACTAAGTAGGATTTTACCAAGAGAAATTTTAGCTTGTAAGCTACAAAAGTCATGATGAAAATATGCTTGTAGCTGCCAAACTCAATTGGCAATACTAAACAATGCTTTCACTTTCAAAATTCCTATTTCACTGTTAAGAAATGCAGATAAAGCAAGCACACTGTATTAGTGTGAAGCAAAACAGTGCCTAAAACATTCTTCCCCAAACTGTACTCCAAGGAACATTTCTGCAGAGGATTTTAACTTCAGAAAATGGATTCTTTGGTCAAATACATTGAGGGCATTCTGGGTAAATGAATTAAATTAATTACTCTTCTATATCACTTAGCAGAACTATTTGAACACTTGTGTTGTTATCTAATGGAGGAGAGAGTAGCATATGAAATCTTTTCTAAATATATTTTTTCGCAAATTCCATTATTCTAGAATAACTAGTAAAATAACTTTCTTGGAAGCCATATATTAAATGCTGGTCTGTTTTATAGGAATTCCTTGAGAGATCTTCCTATAATTCAAATTGATGTAAAATATCAGAAGAAATATTTACTGTATGTGATTTTGAGATTTATAAAACTATTACGATGTGTTTTTTTCTGAATTGTGAATAGAACATGAGAATTAATTTCACAAATACATATTCATAATCATTATTAAATATTGCAACAGACTTCTACTGCTCCTTTTGGCCATTTGCCTTGCACTATCTTTTCTCAATCTTTGGGAGAAAATATCTTTTTCCTGGCTAAAATTGTGCAATTTGAGGAGGATTTAAGTGTGTTCTTCTGTAAGTACCAATGACTAAACACATAACCCACTGAATATCAATAATAGTACCACATCATTCTTTCTGACTGATGGCTGTATGTCTATTGGGCAGTCAAGCGACAGGAAAATGGAACATGAGTTGCCAAGAAAAATTTTAGTTAGCATCATAGTCCTTATATCATCACTTTGTTGTGGGGGATTACTTCTCTGCATCAGAATAATGTTACATGGTTAAAGCTGACCAACCTGCCTGATCATAAAAGTCTAACCAATTACCTATGATGCAAAACCTAATTAAGTATCCAAAGCTGGTTCAAAGAGAGAAGGAAAAGGAAGAAGTGGAGGAGGAACAGGAGGAGGAAAAGGAAGAGGAAGCAGAAGAGATGAGAGAGAGACTGTATTGTGACTCAAAAATTACTTGAATAAGAAATTTGGTGTCATAAAACAAAGTTTCCATAGTAAACAATGAAAATTAGTTAGGTATTTAACTGTAAGTGATAAGAAATTGTTGGTAATCTGGCCATTAGTAATTCCTTCCACCTCTCTAGCAAGGTATCTGATAGAATACACCTGTGATAGTCATTTCATTATAGCATTGATGACAAGAGAATGATGCATCTTCCAATTGCATTATTTGGTAACAGATGTTTCCAATAGCTGTTTGTATTTTTTATTTCAAACATATTTATCATATCTGTTTTCATAGACTGAAGGAAAAATATCACCTGTACCTACTTTCAATATCAACATCAAAATATGACACTATATATTTGGTGCCCTCTCAACATTTAGAACAAAAGTAATCAATTTCATATTGGACAGCAATATTTTAATGTGCATTCTGAAAAAAAAATCATTTGACAACTTAAAATGGGCACATTACCCTGTGTGTGAAAAGCTATACAATATTTTTATGACTATTAGAAAAATTTTGATAGCATAAGAGATGATGGTTGAATGGATATTTCATATTCTTGAAATTTTTCTTTATTTTATCATTTATCTTTTAGTTGTTTATGACTTCTTTTTCAATTTTATGTTCTATAGGATTGTGTTCAGGAATAGATGATTCATTTACTCTTTTCTATTCCTTGAAGACTTGTCATGCAAAACTGTACTGGTTTACCGTCTTGTTTCATATAGCCATTCCCCCAATTATTAACTACAGAAAGACTTTTCACAAATTACATTATTTAAAATAATCATCCTGCTTTAGTTACCTTTTCATCACTGTGATCAAAAGACCCTACAAGAACAACTTAGAGAAGGAAAAGTTTAACAGTTTATTTTAGCTCAGGGTTTTAGAGGTTCAGTCCATAGTAGGCCATCTCCACAGCTCTGGGCCTGGGGTGAGGCAGAATGTCAAGGTGGAAGGGCATCGCAGAGGGAAGCAGCTCAGGACATGGCACCAGAAAGCAAAGGAGTTCTGTTCACCAGGGACAAAATATAAACCCCAAAGGCATACCCCCAGTGACTTATTTCCTCCAGTCATACCCTACCTGCCTACAGTTACCATCCAGTTAATCCAAATCCGTAGTATAATCCACAGATTACATTACGGCTCTCATAATCCAATCATTTCACCTTTTACCATTCTTGCATTGTCTCACACACAATCTTTTGGGAAGCACATCATATCTAAATCACAATATTTTCACCATCATTCACAACCATTACCTTCTTTTGGGGTTCTGTCTTGTAATTACTGTGTAAAAAGTTGTTCTTTATTAATTTTTCTACTTTATATTTTCCCACTGGACTATAAAGATCTCGAAGTCAGAGACTCTGTCTTGTTAAATAGTCAAAGTTACTAAAATCTAGCATTTGTAATTCACAAGCGAATAAATACGTTTTTCCATTTAGTTGAACGATTCTAGACTGATTTAAATGTTTTGTGAATTCAGAAACTAAAGCAACAGAAATAGAATAAATGAAAAATGGTAGGACAAAATGTATAAGCACTGTCAAACAAATGTATTCAAAATATTCACTGGAAATAAATTGTATGTTGTTGATGACATCAGTTGATACATTCAATTTTTATAAGATATGTTTTACCTTTAAAACCATAAGTATAGTTATGGTAAATCTCAAAGGTCAAATTTGTAAAATAATTATCTTTACTTGCTCTTCCCCTTGAACTGCTAAGCATCTTGTGTGCCACCTCAAAGATCACTAGAGATCACCTGCTTTCCATAGTCTATACTCTGGAAAAATATTTACTAACAGCAAAAAGTACTTCTTATCTATACTTCCTCAGTGAATACAGTAGTTCTCAGCACAGTGTATGGGTTTTTTTATGTGTTTCATTTGAATAAAAACTTAGTAATGAAAGAATATATAAGAATAGTCAAGAGAACAGACTGATTTTATAATAGATTCACTTTCTAACACTAGTGACAGAATTAGAATTTGCTCCATAAAATGTTCAAAGTTAGTACATTCCTCCAATTTTTTTCTTAGACTTTTTAGTTTTCTCTGGCTCACCCAATTTCTCTTTTTTAAACTGCAAATATTAAGAAAAGTTCTGAAACTACTTATTAATTCTCCATAGGAAGGAACAATATTAATTAGATACTTTTTCTATGGGAAACTTTATCATTCAATATACTTATAATGTAGTGAGTGGAGGAAGGCACACCACTTGTACACATTTTGTTTTAGACATGTGTCTTGTCTTGAGAATCATTTCTCCTGATAACCATGATGAGACCATTCACCCTGAAAGAAACATGTCCTTTTCATATATTTTAAGAAATAAAGAAAATAGGGGGAAATAATATAGATATTTTACTATAGAATTACTGTTTGGGAAGGATTCTGATTAACGTATATGCTATATTTTCATCGGATTCAGTTTAATACAATGATACATGTAAAGTACTGAAGTAAAACTTGTCTGGTTAAATAAAGAGATTTCTATCAGTTAAAAGTATACTCAATTTTCATTTTTATTTAACATAAGCTTAATTTCATATTCATTCCTTTGGGGTATATTTTTTGGTTTTTTTTGGAGGTTTTCTGTTTTTTTTTTGGTTTTTTTCCACTGGGAATTGAACCCAGGGGCACTCAACCACTGAGCCACATCCCCAGTCCTTTTCTCATATTTTAATAGAGACAGGGTCTCACTGAGTTGCTAAGTGCCTTGCTAAGTTGCTGAGGCTTTGAACTGGTGATACTCCTGCCTCAGCCTCCTAAGCCACTGGGATTCCTTTGTTTTTTTAATTAACTGTGACTTTATGCATTATTTTTTTAGTACTGGGTTTTAAACCCAGGATTTCACACATGCTAGGTAAACACTACCACTAAGCCAAACCCCAACTCAAATTACTCATCCTTCTGTCTTATTCATTTATTTCTATTGCTAAATTCTACTTTACCTACAAAATACTTGTTTTCATGCAATTATCTTTAAGTCAAATGACCCATGCAATATAGTCTCCTGGTTAATTTGTTTTGTCCCTCTCATAGTTCCTTTAATGAAGAAAAGATCATAAGGATATTGGTCAAAGAATTAAGAAGAGGCTGAAGAGTGCCCCCTCAAGCGAATGCTTAGAATTCATTTTTAAACTCAGGTTTAGCTTTCTTACACCAGAGGCAGAATTCAGTCTCCCTGGACTCTGTTTCCTATTATATAGCACCCCCAAATGGCTCACTCAGAGCTTAGAGATAAAAACCCACAGACACATTGTGGTCGTTTCTTTGAAATGTTGGCTCCAATCTGACTTCAAGGCCAACTGAATGGACCCATGCAGGTCCATCCCCAGCTGGTGTTCTTTACAGCAGGCATCTGGTGGTTACTGGGAACAGTAGTTACCAGCTTAAGTGGATAGAGAAGCTTGAAGAGTTTCATTCAAACCACCCATGCATTTTTTTCAGTCTTAGATATTACTCCTTTACAAAGGAAAGAAACAGAGGAAAATGTACTTCCCATAAAAACAATATCATTTGTCCTTAGACAGGCCAGCTTAGTCTTTTGTAGAGCAGTAGTGCCTAATACAACCAAGTAAATGGATACTTATTGGTGAGGCACTAAATGTGGGGAAAAGTGGGAGTGGAGAGTCAGGGAGTTGCCAGGATATCTGTGTTTCCCTGGTAGTTTCTGATGCTTAGTTGATTGTAATTCAGCATCCTACACAGAACTTTGGAAAACTTCATGTGCTCCATTGTTGATCCCTTCATTTCTCCCTGATATATATGTGTGGAAATTTTCAGCTGAGAAGAATAATTCCTGAGGTTCCAAATATTTACAAAAGTTTTCACTTTTCCATATGCATAATTTTTAATTCTTTAGTCATTGTGTGACCTAAAGAGCCTATATAATATATGCAAAGGACTTTGGAATAATAGAATATTTTCAGTAAATATTAGTTAATTTTCAAACTATAATACAAGTAACCGATAATGACTTAGTCTACATTCTAGACTGATACTTTGCATTAATGATCTCAATTCCACAAAAATTGAAGGACATCCTTATTATTCCAACAAAGAAACATCTCTAAGTGAATAACCAGATTTTCCAGGTCACTCTGCTTCAGATTAACTGATACTTGTTTTTAAAGTAAAATTTGCAATATAAGTCTACATTTTAACATTATTTAATATAACTAATTTCTATAAACATATAATTAGTGAAAAAGTTCAAACAATTAAATATCAAAAATTACATGATGAATCCAAACTTAACATTATACTGCGTTTTGTATTTCCAGTCCTTTAAGCATAGTGTCTGAAATTATATTTTGCAACAAATAATAAAACTGTTTTTCTAAAATAGAAACAAATGAGTAAATCTTAGAATGTAATTGTTATCATTAATGTTCAGTGTGTTTTATTACCAACAAATTTGTACTTATTTTAAATATTATATAATTTTTAAAATCCACATTTGCTTAATATGTCTTATATAGGTTATATTACCAACCTGGATTTCTTAATGTGTATTTTTTATAAATCCAAAACTATGTGTCAGAAAAAGTGGTATAAAACAATACTTCTTGGGAAGGAAGTAAAGAGTACATATATATTTGCATACACATAACATGCATACATATGTGTATATTTTCTTGTCCACATTTATATGTGCGTGTGTGCCTGTGTATTTGAAGAAACTAACTGCTCTAACAATTATAATAAAAAAAGTCTATTGTCTTGCAATCATAGTGATTAATGTCTTATTTATGGTGAGAATGAATGAGTAGTTCCTATTTCATGTAGTATTTTGCAAGGATCTAATCTAAGGGAATCTTTTTCATATTCTAAATATGACTTCTAAAGTCATCCTGGACATAATATGCAGATGACACAAAGGAAGGGATAATAACAGTGAGAAGCTCCAGAAAATGGTTTTTAGATTATTTGATAGCTCTATAAACCAAAAAATTCATGAACACATTAAAATGAAAATGAGCACAGCTTTCATTTGGGGAGAGAATAAATTTGGAGATCGGGAGGAACAGGTTTAGTTAGAAACAAAACAAGAGTTCAGTCAAGGGAAAGGAACCTGCGAAGGTGCTAAAGACCAGCAATGGGGAAGGACAGTCTCTTCAGAAATGGAGCTGGGAAAGTGTAAATTCATCCTCAGAAAGTAAAATCACAACCTTATCTCACACCATACAAAAAGGTCAAAAGGAGATGAAGATTTAAATCTAAGCCCTTGAAACTTATAGTTTCAACTTATAAACTCTTGGGAAAAGAATGCAGGAGAATAGCTTCATTACATGGATCTGGGTGATGATTTTTGGATATGATCCCCAAAGCACAGAAAAGAAAAGCAAAAAATAAACCCATAGGATTTAATACAATGAAAAACTCCTGCTCAACACAAAAGGAAACAATCAGCAGAGTGACTCTATGACCTACAGAATGGAAGACAGTATCTGAAAACCACCCATCTGATAAAGGAACTCTACGGTTCAATGTGTGGCTCAAAGTTTATGTGCTGGAAATTTGATCCCTGAGTGGCAACATAGGTAAGTGGAGATGAATGAGAGGTGTTTGGATCATGGGGGCCGTGCCCTCATGGTGGATGAGTACTGTTATCATGTCAGTGGTTTTGCTACTGGGAAAGTGTGCTCATTATAATAGAATAATTCAGGTCTGCTTATCTTCTCTTTGCCCTGCTATCACGGAATTGTGTAGCAAGACCTTGCTGGGTGCTAGCCCCCACATCATGTGTTTCTCAGCATCCAGAAATGTGGGCCCTTAATTTTTTTTTCACCATTATTTACCCAGTCTGTGATATTCTGTTATAGTCATACCGATGAACTCAGACAGGGCTTACAGTCCAAATTTTACAAGAAAGTTTAACAGCTCAACAGAAGAAAACAATAACCCACTTTAAAAATGGGCAAAAAGATCTGAATAACCATTTCTCAAAAGAACGCATACAAATGACTAGGAGATACATAAAAAATGCCTAATCTCACCAATCATCAGGGAAATACATTGAAACCACAAGGATGTATCATCTTATATCTGTTGGAATGGCTACTTAAATAGACTAAAGATAGTAAGTTTGGAGAAATGGGAAAAAAGGGGACCATTATATGCTATTGAAGGGAGTGTAAATTAGCACAAACATTTTGGAAAATGGTATAGAAGTTCTTTGGAAATTTTAAAATAGAACAACTATTTGAACTACAACCTCACTTCTCGGTGTGTATATGCCCAAAGGAAATGAAATCAGTGTTGCAGAGATCTCTGCACTCCTATGTTCATTGCAACATTATCCACAACAGTCAAGAAATAGAAACATCCTGAGTGTGTAAAGAGAGGTGATGGATAAAGAAAACACACATACACACACACACAGAATAGTTTTCAGCCTTAAAAAAAGAATAAAATCATAACACAGCAATATGGATCAATCTGGAGGACATTATGCTAAGACAAATAAGCCATACACAGAAAGACAAATGCTACATGATCTCACTTACATGTAGAATCCAAAAATATTGTGTTAATAGAATTGGAGAATGGAATAGTGTTTACCATAGACTGGGGTATAAGGGTGGAGAGGGGAAGAAATGAGGAGATTTTGATCAAAGGGTGCATAATTTCACTTGGGATGAGTAAGGTCTAGAGATATATGGTACAGCATGGTACTATGGTTATAATAACATATTGTAGACCTGAAAATGGCTAATGCTCTTAGTGTGCATGGATGCGCACACACACACACACACACAAACACACACAAACACATTATGTGAGGTGATGCATATCTTAATTAGCTTGATTTCTTCATTTCACAACATGACTATTATACACCATAAATCTGTACAATTTGTATTTGTCAAATATATCTTGGTAAAGCTAGGGGTAAACAAGTAGAAATAAATAAATAAATATAACCTTTGAGTACTCTTAGGACTCCCTTATCAAAACAGGATCATTCATATATTTTAGTCTAAATTCTCTGCTAAACTTGTATCTCAAAGGCAGCATCAATAAGTGAATGACATAAAACATCAGCCCAGCAAACCTTCATATGAGTTTACATATAGTTTTCTTTTCTTCTATTTTTTTTTTTTTTTTGAGACAGTCTCACATGTTACCCAAGCTGGCCTCCAACTTGAGATCCTCCCTCCTTAGTTTTCCAAGTAGCTGGAATGTATGTATCACCACATCTGGCCTTCACACAACTTTCTTAAGACATCATACTCAAGAACTGATAATTTCTTTTCATATTCCTGACCCAAAAATTTGTGAGGAAAAAAAATGGTCATTATAAGTTCCTAATTTTTTGGTTTTTGTTCTGTTTTGGTTTAATGCAACAATAGTAGTCAGTAGAAAAACCCAGGAGGTTGGTGTAGCCCATTGTTGGAAAGAAGACACTCAGCTATACATATTTTTACCTGCAAATGCCATAATTTTATTCTTCTTTATGGCTGAATAATATTCCATTGTGTATATACACCACAGTTTCTTTATCCATTCATCAATTGAAGGGCATCTAGGTTGATTCCACAATCTAGCTATTGTGATGCAGTTGTCAACGTTTATAGCAGTATGGTAATTTCAAGTCCTTTGGGTATAGGTCTAGGAGTGGGATAGCTAGGTCAGATGGTAGTCCATTCCAAGTTTTCTAAGGGTAAATGGATGGAACTGGAGAATATCATGCTAAGTGAAATAAGCCAATCCCAAAAAAGCAAAGGCTGAATGATTTCTCTGGTAAGTGGATGATGATACATAATGGGAGGCAGGGGAGGCAAGAATAGAGGAAGGATGGATTGTATAGAGGAAAATGAGGGGTGGGGAGAGGGTGGGGGAAGGAAAGATAATAGAATAAGACAAACATCATTACCCTATAGACATGTATGATTACACAAATGGTGTGACTCTACTTCATGTACAATCAGAGAAAAGAAAGTTGTACCCCATTGTGTACAATGAATCTAAATTTAAAAAAGTTTAAAAAAAAAAACATGTTTTTGACTACCGTTTAAGGATATAGCCATATGTAACAGAACAGGGAAATTGGAAAATGGAAGAATATTAAAGGAAATGTGGATTTGGTAAGCGTTTCCTATTATGTATGTAATAGAATATTTGTATTGAGAGTAAGAAAGAAAAGATAAGTAAGGGAGTAATTAAACAATAAGCACCAAGTTTAGTTTCACTGCTTTTTTCTTCATTTTTTGAAGAAATGGGTAATTCATAAAAATGCTAGTAAAAGTCCCGAAGTATTTTTGGTACCATTATTATAAACACCTCAGTTACTTTTCCTTGGTCCAGCTTGGATGTCTTGGAACTTCTGCTCCTGGAAGACATTCTGAACAGGCACAACAAGTTTACATATTGAATTTCTATTTATTTTGTTTTCCTGATAATTTATTTTAAATCTGTTAAACCACTTACTAGTCTTTGGGCTAGTTTTCTGATGTTTACTTAGTAAAATATGTATTTACAGTTTTTCATAAACTGTTGCTGAACAAGTGACAAAAGAAAAGAGGAAAGAAATTAATAGTTATTGAGCACTTACTAAATGTCATGCATATTATCAATTGGGTATAAGCATTTTTTTTAAGCCTAAACCATTCTTCAAGACAATTATTACTATACCCCAGTTCAAAGATGAATAAACTGACTCATTCAGTTTCATTAAGGAAACTTCCATATTTATCTATTTGTGTCATGTTTTTATAAATTTGTGTCAACAATATAATGATGATTAATATTAGCTGTACAAAATAAATAATTTAATTTTTATTTGTATTGTGTAAACATCATTAGGGGAGTAGCTAGAGAGACATTTCAAATCCATTTTACTTTTGCAAAAGTGAATATACCCCCAAAGGTTTTTATATTTTTCATATATCATGCTAAATTTAATGCTCAAAATCATACACCCTTAAGCTAAAAAAATCCACTTTTGATTTATCAAAGATAAAGAAAATACTGAAATTAGAAACAATAAAGAAATATTGAAGGAAATGAAATATGTTTTCAATTGATTATAATTATCCAGATTAAAACTGATAGCTACGAGGTCATTCTTGTCCTGGACTGTACATTCTATGATAACAAGAACTTTTTAGTATCATTATTTATATCTCACATGCTCAGCAGGTGACTGCACCATCCTAGCTACTCAAAGAACAAATGGACCAAGGTACAAGGCAGGAACAGATGTCCAGTCTAGATCTACTCCAAGCGTAAAGAAGAGTTAACTTGATCACGTCAGATTCTGAGCAGAGCCTCAATCCATTTTGGAGGTTCCCATATATTTTTTTACACTACATTTTTTTTTAAGTTTTTTTTTTTTGCAGACTGCATTTTGATTCATTGTACACAAACAGGGTACAACTTTTTGTTTCTATGGTTGTGCAGGATGTAGAGCCACACCATTTGTGGAATCATACGTGTACATAGGGTAACGATGTTCATCTCATTCCATCATCTTTCATACCCCTGCCCCCTCCCCACTCAACCTTAAATACCTTGACATACTAGCAAGTAAGACTACAGATGAAATCTAATTATGTCTGACCTCAAGTTCTATTTCCTTTCTATTATAACTTCTTCCCATGATATGTACCTTTATCTGAAAATTTAATACATACATAAAGTATGTGATTTATTCAATGGATTCTATTCATAATGATTTTGCTTAGTTTTATTTTAAATATTTAATAAGAGGAAGTACAACTATAGGTACTAATGCTATGCTTTGATCAATTTATCTTCACATATTTTTATCTACAAATTGCCAATGAAATGATTGTCTTCTAATTCACATATATTCTTAAATTTAAAATGTCAGCCATTAACATGTTTCATTGGCTCTAGAAGAAAAAAGTTTAAAAATGCTGTTTTAAGTAGATCTTTGAGGCTTCTTCATAGCTTAAGTAACAGCATTGGAATACGGGGAAGCACTCATTATTCTATACGATCTAAGTAGTCAACAATTTTAAAGAGAGAGCACATCGCTGTGCCTATCCTATCTTGATTCCTTTTAAAATATTTACCACTCTTGCTTGATGAATTTCAGTAAAGTCTACAATAAAATGGGAATGATATCTGCCTCTTTGAGAGTCTCGTACCAGTGTTAGAGAATCAAGAGCTCTTGTCTGGGGATGAAGGATCCAAAACAAATGATGTCCATCTATTGGCACAGCCACTGGTGCAGCAGTTACAGCTCCCATTTCTTCCACATCTCTCTTCCCTCCTTTCCTCCTGACCAGATCCCAGAATTGTCACGACTGTCACGACTTTACTCACTGCGGATGTATAGCTCTTGGGAGCCAAGAACGCTTCCTGTCTTGTTCTTGCTGCCCAGCATGCTGGTACTTCTTCCACAAATTTGAAAGACTTACTGGGCAACCTGATATCTAAGGAGCAGGCCAGAATTAAGGCATTCAGGTAGCAACGTGGCAAGACAGTGGTGGGCCAAATCATTGTGGGAATGATGTATGGTGGCATGAGAGGCTTGAAGGGACTTGTACAGGAAACATCAGTTCTTAATCCAGAGGAGGGTATCCCTTTCAGAGGCCATAGTATCCCAAGAAATTACTGCCTAAGGCTAAGGGTGGGGAAGAACCCTGCCTAAGGGCTTATTTTGACTGCTGGTAACTGGACAGATCCCAACAGTGGAACAGGTATCTTGGCTTTCAAAGGAGTGTGTCAGGGACCAAGAAGTTCTCATTCTGAGAACATTCTGATCTTTACAATAAGCAGCAGCGCCCCTCCCTTCCCGCCGGCGCAAACTTCACCTTCCCGGCGGCGCGAACCTCACCTCCCGGCCGGCGCGAATTTGCACCCTATCAGGAACCCAGCAGAAGAACACAGCCAACCAGCCTGCACCTTGTCACACCCCTCCTTCCCTCAGTATAAATACCCCTGTGTGAACAATAAAAATTTGCAGCTTGATCAGAATTCCTGTCTTGCTGCCTCTCCCTGCGTCTCTTGTCCCTTCATTCCTTCTCTCTCAGGTTTGCGGTCCCGTGTTGATGTCCCGCGGGTCGGGACAGTTGGCGCCCAACGTGGTCGATTGGAAACTTTGAGAAGCGGAACGCTGCCCTCCGGGGAAGACTTGGCCAAGCAGGATTCGGGATCGCCCTGGTAGACGCAACCGGGAGTCAGATCCAGGAGGAGAGTGAGGTCAGCGCAAGGTAAGTGACGTACCATGGGACAAGCAGTCTCGTCACATGATTTGTTTCTGACGGGTCTCGAGGAGGCCCTCAAGACTCGGGGAGCGCGTGTTAAGAAAAAGGATTTAAGATCATTCTTTTCATACATAGAGGATTTGTGTCCTTGGTTTCCCCTCGAGGGATCGATTGATGGTAAAAGGTGGCTCAGAGTAGGAGACTGCCTCAAAGATTATTATGAGACTTTTGGTCCTCAAAAGGTGCCCGTCACTGTCTTTTCTTATTGGAATTTAATTAATTAGATTCTTAAAAGTTCACCCTTTGACAGTGGTACTTTAAAACTTGTAAAGATTGGGGAGCAGGCAATGCAATCTACCTCTCGCCCCCCATCGGCATGCCCTTCGATTAGTATTCAAATGCCCCCTGCTCAGGCTTCTCAGGACCCTGGGACCCTCCCAGACCCTGGGAACCTCCCAGACCCCACCTTACCAAAGGAGTCCCCTAAAAATCCCCCTAAGATTTATCCGGTTTTAAATCCCCATGATGAGTTGACCCCAGAGGATGAGGCCACCCTGGAGGAGGCAGTGGCTCAACACCATTTTCCAGACCTGCCACCTCTTACAAATCCACTTCCCACTTATACACCCCCTGCCTTTCGTGCTCCGGTCCCTCAGGGACCTACTGCCCCCCCAGACATTTTTTCCCCGCTTCCCTTGCCTAATCTAACCCCTTTACGCGAGTCTCTCCAACATAGGCGGGAACAAATCCAACTTTTAAAAGAACTAAAAGCCCTTGATGCCGAGCTTCGCTCACTGGCCTTGGGCACGGAGTTAACACAAACTGGCCCAAAACCCCTTAATACTCGTAAGGTGAAGCCACGTGGTCAGCCTGTTCTTGCCTTTCCAGTCACTCGCAGTCAAGCAGATCAGCCCCCCCAAACTGAAGCAGAGAATTTAGAAGGAAGTCAGGAAGAGGAATCAGGGGATGAACAAGAGGTAGAACCAGAGAGGGAACAAGAGGAGGACCAGGAATCAGGGGATGAGGAGGAGCCCACCTCTGGACAGAGTGGAGCCCTTGGTTCTTATAAAAGGCTGAGCCTCCGCTTTCTTGAAAGACTTAAAAAGGCTTGTACACAGTATGGCCCCACTGCACCTTATACACTGGCCTTGCTAGAGAACCATAGTACACAGTGGCTCACCCCTAATGATTGGAAATTTTTGGCCCGAGCCACCCTCAGTGCAGGTGACTTCCTGTTGTGGAACGCAGACTTTAGGGAATACTGTCGGGAAACTGCCCAAAAAAATTCAACCAAGGCTTCCTCTAAATCCTGGACCTATGTTAAATTAGTGGGTAATGCGCCATTTGATACCAACCCTAAACAGGCGCGCTTTCCTACTGGGCTCCTAGCGCAGGTTCAAACTGCTGGTTTGCATGCTTGGAGACGGCTCCCTCAAAAGGGCTCGGCCACCACCTCCCTAGCAAAAATTCGTCAGGGTCCAGACGAGCCTTATAGTGACTTTGTTGCCCGGCTTAATCTAACTGCGGAGCGCTTACTTGGACCAAGTGAAAACGAGAGCTCCTTTGTAAAATATCTTGCCTTTGAAAATGCCAACCCAATATGTCAAGATGTTCTTCGGCCCCACAAAGATAAAGGGGACCTTTCTGACTTCATTAGGCTGTGTGCCGGGGGAGGAACAGCCCATGCCATGGGTCTCGCCATTGGTGCCGCCTTCACCAAGGCCCTTCACCACCCTGGCCCACGTACTTGCTTTACTTGCAAACAACCTGGCCATTTTGCGCGAGACTGCCCAACAGGGAAACTGGGTCAAGGACCCATATTTCCTCAAACAGGGGCTAAACCACCTCCGCTCACCCTTTGCCCTAAATGTGGTAAAGGTCGCCACTGGGCCAAGGAATGTAGATCCAAGACCAATGCCCTTGGACAGCCTATTCCCTCTAACTTCTCGGGAAACTCCTCTCGGGGCCAGCCCCTGGCCCCGACCACCCCCAGAGCAAACCTAGGGGCAATAAGGTTTGTTCCCTCTCAGACTCCCAACCCAATCCAGGCTCCCTGTCCTTCTCCACAATCACCTCCCTCCAACGTGCTACCCCAGGCAGCGCAGGATTGGACCTCTGTGCCTCCACCGATACAATATTAGACTCTATGCAAGGACCTCAAATAATACCCACTGGGGTTGTAGGCCCCCCTCCACCTCATATGTGTGCTCTTATTCTTGGGAGAGCTCCTACCACCTTACAAGGTGTTCAGGTCTTCCCTGGCATCATTGATGATGATTACACTGGAGAAATTAAAATACTGGCCACAGCTGTTAACGGAGTAGCTGCCATCCCTGCAGGAACAAAAATTGCACAATTAATACTCCTTCCCCTCAATTCAGGAAATTCACCAGGAAACACAGCCTCCTTAGGTTCCTCTGATGTGTATTGGGTCCAACCTATCTCCCACAAAAGACCCACTCTTACCTTATTTATTGAAGGAAAGAAATTCCGAGGGATCCTAGATACTGGTGCGGATGCCACAGTTATTTCTCAAAAATATTGGCCATCAGAATGGCCCCTCACCTCATCACTAACTGACCTTAAAGGAATAGGGCAATCAAGAAACCCCTTAGTTAGCTCCAGGGTGCTTAATTGGACTGACACAAAAGATAACACAGGGAATAAAGGAACCGTTACCCCCTTTGTTGTTCCTGATCTCCCTGTCAACCTTTGGGGACGAGACATTCTAAGCCAAATGAAAGTTATTCTTGCTAGTCCCGACTCTTTAGTCACTCATCAAATGCTTCGTATGGGCTTTATCCCTGGTACAGGCCTTGGGAGGCTAGGACAAGGACAGGTTGAGCCTGTACAGCCCATACAAAAAACAGACAAATTTGGACTTGGGTATGTGGATTTTTAGTGTCGGTCCCTGACCCTCCTGTACCCCATGCAGACAAAATTATTTGGGAAACTCAAACTCCTGTGTGGGTGGATCAGTGGCCCCTTACCCAAGAAAAATTAGAGGCTGCCTCCATGTTAGTACAGGAACAGTTGACAGCCGGCCATGTGGAACCCTCAACCTCACCCTGGAATACTCCTATTTTTGTTATTAAGAAGAAATCAGGCAAATGGCGCCTTTTACAGGATTTGCGCGCTATCAATAAGGTTATGCGCCCGATGGGGGCACTACAGCCAGGCATCCCTACACCGGTAGCTATTCCTAGGGACTATTATAAAATGGTCATTGACTTAAAAGATTGCTTTTTTACTATTCCTTTACATCCTGAGGACAGACCCTATTTTGCTTTCAGCCTCCCCCGCATCAATTTTCAGGGCCCTATGCAAAGATTTCAATGGAAGGTCCTTCCCCAGGGTATGGCTAACAGCCCTAGTCTTTGCCAAAAATATGTTGCTCAAGCAGTAGACCCTGTGAGAGAGCGGTGGCCACAAGTTTATATATTACATTATATGGATGATTTGTTAATTGCTGCACCTAATACCTATGATCTTAATAATTGTTATTTGGATCTCTATAAAGCCCTTACTGCCTTGGGGCTTCAGATAGCCCCTGATAAGGTTCAAACACAGGACCCCTACACCTACTTGGGCCTCAAACTTCAAACTAATCAAATTCAAATCCCTAATATACAATTGCGTGTGGACCATCTCCACACTCTTAACGATTTCCAAAAACTACTAGGGGATATCCAATGGCTAAGACCATATTTAAAACTGCCCACCTATGTGCTTTTGCCTCTTAATGATATTTTAAGGGGAGATTCTGACCCTTCTTCTCCTCGAGAGCTTACTCCCGAGGCACAGCAAGCATTAATTCAAGTCACAGAAGCCATTGCTCAACAATTTGTTACACAAATATCTTATAACCTTCCTTTGGTTTTGGTTATATTACACACCCCTCATACACCCACAGGACTATTCTGGCAGCGGGATCCATATTTTAAAAATAAAGGTTGCCCCTTGCTTTGGGTTCATTTGCCCGCCACATCCTCTAAAGTTATTGCTGTCTATCCTGCTCAGGTAGCTTCTATCATTATTAAAGGCCGCTTGCTTTCTCGACAACATTTTGGCAAAGACCCTGATAGCATTCTGATTCCATACACTAAGGATCAAACCCAATTTTTGCTACAGACGAGGGATGAATGGGGTATTGCTCTATCAGGCTTTTTGGGAATAATCGATAACCACCTTCCCAATGACCCCCTTTTGCATTTTGCTCAGTTACATCCATTTATTTTTCCTCGGGTTACTCGGAAGGCTCCTATTCCACAAGCCCTTACTGTTTTTACAGATGGCTCCAGCAATGGCCGTGCAGCCTTTGTTGTTGATAATCAGCCCACCACCTTTGACACTGCCTATCCATCAGCACAGCTTGTAGAATTGTTTGCTATAACACAAGTCTTTATGACATTTTTTGATAAACCTATTAATATTTATACAGACAGTGCTTACATTGCCCATTCTGTGCCCCTATTGGAGATTTCACCCGCCATTAAGGCTTCCTCCAACGCAGCCTTTTTGTTTAACCAGCTTCAACGACTAATTCAGGCTAGAAAACATCCATTTTTCTTAGGACACATTAGAGCACATTCTGATCTTCCCGGTCCCCTATCACGGGGTAATGCTCAGGCTGATGCAGCCACTCGGTCCCTTTTCCCAGTTCTTATTGGATCCATCCGAGAGGCCACAGATTTACACAAACTTCACCACTTAAATTCTCAGAGCCTTCGGCTACTTTGTAAAATTACCAGGCAACAAGCAAGGGAAATTGTAAAAGCGTGTCCTGCTTGCGTTGTCTCCCTTCCTATTCAACATCTGGGTGTTAACCCTCGAGGATTACTGCCCATCAGATTTGGCAGATGGATGTTACTCACTTTCCTGAATTTGGGAAAACAAAGTACATACATGTTTCCATAGATACCTTTAGTGGCTTTATTTTTGCATCACCGCATTGCGGAGAAGCTACCAAGGATGTCATTTCTCATCTTGTCTCAGCCTTTTCCATAATGGGAAAGCCAGCACATATTAAGACAGATAATGGCCCTGCATATACCAGTACCAAGTTCAAACAGTTTTGTGCCACTCTTCAAATCTCTCATACTACTGGAATTCCATATAACCCTCAAGGTCAAGGCATTGTGGAACGTGCACACCTCACCTTAAAAACCTGGCTTACCCGCCTTAAGACCTCTTCCCTTGCATTTACCACTCCCAGGGATCGCCTTAATCATGCATTATTTGCTCTTAACTTTCTTACCCTAGACAATGAAGGACATTCGACCGCAGACAGACATTGGCATCCCTCTTCTAATTCTGCTCGCCCATCTGTTATGTGGCGCGATCCTTTAACAAATAAATGGAAAGGCCCAGATCCCGTCCTCATTTGGGGACGAGGCTCAGCTTGTATTTTAGATCAAGAACAAGCAGCCCCAAGATGGTTACCAGAACGCCTGGTCAAACAGGTCAATGATTTACCACAACCCAGGGACGGAAACCTTCCCCCTGAGGATGAATCTTCCTCTCTTATAGATGCAGCTAACAATCTATGCGAAAAATCCCCTGAATGACAGACCCTGTTCTTGCACAACCTCTACAGCAGTGGCCTCAGGTACTGCTGTTTTGGGGGTCTCTCTTACTCAATATACAAAATTATCCAGACAATTGATTTCTGATGTACAGATACTCTCAAGCACCATACAAGATCTTCAAGATCAGGTGGATTCCTTAGCAGAAGTGGTCCTACAAAATAGGAGAGGTTTAGACCTTCTAACTGCCGAACAGGGAGGCATTTGTCTGTCTTTGCAGGAAAAATGCTGTTTCTATGCCAACAAGTCAGGAATTGTTAAGGACAAGATCAAAGAGCTGCAGGAAGACTCAGAAAAACGCCGACAAGCACTGGCTGATAATCCACTATGGACTGGATTCAGTGGACTCCTTCCCTATCTTCTTCCCTTCTTAGGTCCCCTCCTTTGCTTGCTGCTTATTGTATCTATAGGTCCTTTGATATTCAACAAGATCATGGCTTTTCTTAAAGCTCAAATTGAGGCTATACAGGCGAAACCTATTCAGGTTCATTACCATCGACTGGAGATGATGGATCGTGATGATGATCTTAAAAGACCATCACCCCTGTGAGCTGAACTGGACAGCCAATGACGGGTAAGATTCGTGAGAGCTCATACCAACCTAAGACAGGAAATGAGGGCTAGAGCCTCATTATCCAATGACGGGTAAGGATGCTGCTCTGCCACGGACAACCTAAGACAGGCGCAGTTCCCGAGGGATTGTCACTCCAGCTCTGTACCTGTTCGGGCAAGCCGCGCCCCCGCCTCAGCGCATAGCCTCTATCACCCCCTTAAAATATGGCTATCGAAAAATGGTCAATAATTTTATATAAGAAAGGGGGAAATGTCAGGGACCAAGAAGTTCTCATTCTGAGAACATTCTGATCTTTACAATAAGCAGCAGCGCCCCTCCCTTCCCGCCGGCGCAAACTTCACCTTCCCGGCGGCGCGAACCTCACCTCCCGGCCGGCGCGAATTTGCACCCTATCAGGAACCCAGCAGAAGAACACAGCCAACCAGCCTGCACCTTGTCACACCCCTCCTTCCCTCAGTATAAATACCCCTGTGTGAACAATAAAAATTTGCAGCTTGATCAGAATTCCTGTCTTGCTGCCTCTCCCTGCGTCTCTTGTCCCTTCATTCCTTCTCTCTCAGGTTTGCGGTCCCGTGTTGATGTCCCGCGGGTCGGGACAGGAGTGGACAAGGAGGGCAGCACTGCCTTCTCATGTGGTCACCATTTGCACAGGTTTTCAGTGACTCAGAATGCTTTGCTGCCTTTTCTTTGAGAAAGGATTAAGATAATATCCTGCTCTGCCCCTTCTTCCTCAAAACTCCTGCCTGTGTTTGTGGGGATCTCCAAACCCCAGAACCACGCTGTTGGACACACTGTAAACCTCCTGGATGACTATCAAGTCATGATGCAGGCCTCAGCATATTCTGTATCAAATAAAAAGTAAATGTTTATATTAACAACGAAAAAACTAAAAAATAAAAATAAAGAATAATCAATGTTCTTAAAGGGGAAAGCCCCCCATCAAAGAAACTAAAGAGTAGGTCACTCTTTCAGAATTTATTTTGCATGCATTATATCACATCACTTAGATCAGTTCCTTAGCGCTGAAAATGTTCAGAGAATTGGATGCACAGCGATAAGTATGAAGATTCATTTCCCCCAAATCCTAGGTTTTAATGAAGTGAACAAAGTTTTGGAGAAATATCAGATATTAACATAATCAATTAATGCTGTGTGTCTGAGCTAGTTGCTGCATTTTGTTGAATGACCAGTTATAATTTACTTTCCTGTTCACTTAGTTTTTTAAAAAATCATATCTAACTAGAAACATGTTTAGCCTCTCCAATAAAATTTTAATTGGATGTGCTGGTCAGAAATTTTAATAGTATTAAATGCATGTAAATTCTGTGTATTTAAATTATTAATAATGTGTAGATATAGGTTTAAGTTGACTGTAGAAAATAAGTTCACTAATGATATTAAAATGAATTGGTTTGGGAAAACTCTGTTATCATTTCCAGTGGTTTGTGTACACATTGCCTCCCAACTCAGAGAAAAAGCTAAGAATCATATCATATATAAATGTCATTATTAAGAATTTAAGGTACTAAGAGGGAAATACAGAGGCTGTCTGTTTTGGAATTAAGTCACTCTATACCACATGATCTACAAACTTTATTGTCACTTTTACTTTATAAGTTCTATTTATATAGAGGCCTTTGGGTATTAAACTGCTTTTTCTAAAAGTCTAGTTGCTTCTTATAAAACAAGTTTCTGTTGGCTCATTGACAGCTCATCAACCAACAAATCTCAGTGGTGACAAATTTTAATGATTGAAGCACATATCTTGATTCCTCTTAGAATCACAGTGTACTTCTGATTCAATACTGACTTTCCTGTTATTAGTTCATCTCCTCTCTTACTGTCTCCTTTCATCCATCAGGATAAACTACATTTCAGGACTCTAATCATTTGAACTGAGATAAGAAAAAAATAAAATAAAATAAAGTAACATTAGTTCACTGTACCTGATAACAATTACTTTAACTTGCAGTATAATTTACATCTTATTGTGTACAATAATAAATCATATTTTTCAAAACTCCTAATAAATTTTTGAAAATTGAAATTATTTCTTATTTGATAACAACCAAAGATTTGTTCAGTTTTATTCAGATATGCTTTGAAGTATCAAGTTTGAAAGAAATCTCTGCAATAAAATATTCCATTGCAAATATCATTTAGTTCTGACATTATTTTGAAGATAAAACTAAGTTTATATTTTAGAATATTGTTATTATTCAATTGATAGAAGAGTACTTACTATATATCATGACATATGTCAGAACTTTGTTTTGTTTTTCTTTTTGTGGATACCAAGAGGCTCATGCCTGCTAGGCAAGCACCCTGCCACAAAGCTACACCCTCAGCCCTTCATGTCAATGACAGGTAAAATATAAGCTACATACTGGGAACAAAAAAAATAAGAGCTAAGACAATTTCCAGATGAACTTTTAGACTATAAAACAAACCTACCACAAAAAGTAATCATGGAATAAATATTTCCCATTTTATACAAAGTGCATTTGTAATGACTTCTTCCCCTCAAAGGGCGATTAAAGGTGCAGATGGAAGTTAGTTTCAGCAATTTAAAATAGAAACATTATTGTAGATTCTCCTGATGTAACCAATAATAATCATAAGAGTCTTAAAAGTGAAAGAGAAAAACGGATGGTTCAATGGTGAGTGATGCAGAATGAGGACTCAATCTGTTTTCTTATCTTTGAGGATGGAAGATCAGAAGCCAAGTAACGTGGTGGCCTCTAGAACTTGTAAAAGCAAGTAAAGAGATTCTCTGCTAGACCCTCCAGAAAAGAGCTCCATACACAGCATGTTGCTTATGTTTGAAGAATGCCTGAGGAAACTCCAATAGACCTATACTAATCATCTAAGCTGCCAGAACCTCCAATCTCCCTTTGAAAACTTGATATAAAGGCTCAATCAGCCATACCAGGAATAGGCATTAAACATCTCAAGCATTGTTCTCTTTGCAACTTTCATGGATTGTGCTGAATTGGGTTTTCTGGGAACTAGGGCACTGCAAATAAACTCCTACCTCTTTATGCACACCTAGAGAAAATAATTTTTCTACCAAAGGTCACCGACATGCTAGCAGAGGAGTCAGAGTGGCTTAAGTAGTGGCAGACTGACTGTTTTTAATAAATGAGTGTCCTTAAGGGCCTTTCCACTCCCATTAGCTTACGAGCAGGGAAATAAATGTAAATGTCTCACAACCATGTGTGTGTATGTGTGTGCGTGTGTGTGTGTGTGTGTGTGTGCCTGTATGTGTGAGTGATATGAATAATTCCCATCATTATTGTCTATGCTTTGACATCCTGAACTGAAGATTTTTACCTTTAACCTTCAGATAATACCCATAATAAAATAACTGCAGAAAAGCAACAAATAACTCAGTGGGAAAAATGCCAAATTCAGTAGAAATGAAGTAGTCTCTGGTCTTGACTGATTATGTGATTGTACAATGTTATGGTTTGGATGCAAGGTGTCCAAAAAAGCTCACATGTGTGATAATGCAAGAAGGTTCAGAGGAGAAATAATTGGGTTGTAAGAGTTTAACCCAATCAGTAAATTGATCCTTGATGGGATTAGTTGAAGTGACAGGGTGTGGCTAGAGGAGGTGGGAATTGGGGTGTGGCTATGGGGTATATATTTTGTATCTGGAGAGGAGTTTCTCTCTGCTTCCTGATCACTGTGATGTGAACTGCTTCCCTCTTCCACCCTCTCCTGCCACGATGTTCAGTCTCACCTCCAGTCCAAAGGAATGGAGCTGGCCTTCTATGGACTAAAACTAAGACCTCTGAAACTGTGAGCCCTCAAATAAACCTTCTCTCCTCTAAAATTGTGCTGGCCATGTCCATTTAGTCAAAGCAGCAAAAAAGCTGACTAAAACATACAATAACAGCCCATGAAAGGAGCAGTCTCAACCTTTACTTGCACCCAACAGCACATGTTCACTCTTACCAAGACAGATCTGGTTACCGACTCTCCTGAATTTCTGAATGATCAGAAGACTAGGAAAAACACTGAACTCTCAATGTAGTGCAGTACCTCAAGAATATATTATCATTCTATTGGTTCATACTATAGTTGGGATCTTAAGTGCCCCCCAAGAGCCCTTGAGGTAAAGGTGGGCTCCCCATTATGGCACTACTTGGAGGAAGTGGAAACTTAAGAGGTGAACCTAGTGGGAGGTCTTTAAATCATTAGGGTTGTGCCCTTGAAGGGAATTGTGAGAACGCTGTCCATTTTTCTTTCTCATTTGCTTCCCAGTCAGGAGGTGAATGGATTTGCTCCAGTAGCATTTCCACCATGATGTGCCACCGTAGGGGCCCATAGTAATGGGGCCAATTGATTATAAACTGAAACCTCCAGAACTGTGACACAAGCCCTCTCAGTTACTAAGTGGATTGTGTTGGATATTTGTAATAACAATGGAAAGTTGATAACTGATAACCAGTTACCATAAGCAGAGTGGTTTTAAAACAACACACATTTGTTAATTTACATTTCTATAGGTGAAGCATTAGCCCCGTTCTCTGAGTAGTGTCTCACAAGGTGAAAATTAAAGTATCAGTCAGGCAAATGCTTATTTGGAAACGTTGGAGGAGAAAATCCACTTCTAGAGCAAAACACTTCTAGGATCATGCAAGTTGTGAGCAGAACTCAGTTCCATGTTGTTGTAGGAAAGTAACCTTTTCTAGCTTGGCTAAAAGGGTTGTTTTCAGTCCCTACAGGTTGCTCTGAGGGATCTTCCAAATATCTCCTCCATTTTCAAAGCCAGGTAGAATGTGCTGAATTCTTTTCACACTTCAAGTGTCTCTCACTCAATCTTCTACAATTTACAGGAGAAAATTCTCTTATTTTAAAGAACTTATATTATTCCACTAGGTCTACCTGTATAATCTTTTTTATGATTTACTCAAAGTCAACTGACATCCATGCAAGTTAAGGATGTACAGGTGGTTAAGGTATAGTACTTAGTTAACTCTGCAAAATCTCCTTTTCCAAGTAATGTAGCAGGGTCACAGGAAAGATATCTCATGATATTCACAGTCAGGGGAATTGGGGTAAGACATCATGAGGAAAAATCTGAGAACTCTTCCTATCAGAGAGAATAACCACAGCCCCTTGTGACAAATAGTTTCTATCATACTTCTTCCACTCTGAAAAGAGCAGTTCTTCTTGATCACTACAAACAGGTGTTTGGTGTATGATTTCTTTTCTCTGCCTGTGACACTTCAGCCAGCATAATTATTCAAGGACTGAAAGAGTGTGTGATTTATTAACATGAGATCACAAATTATATCACCTATGAATAACATACCAATTTTATGGCCAACAAAGTATGGTAATAGATATATGATGATGGATCCACTGTTGTTAACTTTTATCACATGCTGTGTACTGAAAGTACACAAATTCATACATAGGAGTCTTAACCCTTAATGTGATGATATTTGGAGATGTGCCTTTGGGAGATAATTAGGTCCTGATGGGAATTATATAATATGTATAATATGGTCATCGAGGTAAGGTAACATTATTATTACATTTTTATAGTATGGTAGATATAATAAATATATATGCATAAAATAGTGATTGAGCTAATAAATGGTAACACTACTACAAACAACAAAATTGATGGTAATGGTATTTAGTATTTAATATGAAAGAGACATTGTAGAAGTAAAATTTTCAACATGCAGATATAACTCATATATCTGTTGGTTTAGGTTAAAGCAATTTGGTTGAAATCAAGTTGTTGCCCATGATATTTTGTTTGAAAAATTGAAAATTAGTATGCTCTATTTTTCTCTGTGTTCCATATAGGTTATTTTGATGAAACATGGGCCAGATTTTCAGGCTTCCAAATATTTTAAAGATGCTTTCGTTTTGCTTTGTTTTTAGGCAATTATTCTTTGATAATTGAAAGGAAGGAGTTTGTCCTTTTGTATGTTCATTGCATACTACTAAAGTAACAGTAAACTAACACTAGTAGTTTGTAGGAGTGAAGTGATGTGGAGATATAGCGAATCTATCTCAGTTTGTAAAGTAACATAAGCTAACGTAATTTCTTTTTTTTTTTTTTTTCTGATCTTCCCAGGGATAACTCACAATTTCCTCTGTGACACCCTTAACAGTTTTCATGTATTTTGCAGGTTTTTTTTAATAGTTTTTTAATAGTTTTCATGCTCTTTTTCTTTATTTTAGTCTAGTGACTGAGCCCAGGGGAACTCTACTACTGAGCTATTTTCTCAGGCCTTTTTAATTTTATTTTGAAACAGGATCTAAGTTGCCAGACTGGCCTCTAACTTGAAATACTCCTGCCTCAGCCTTCCAAATAGCTGAAATTACAGGTGTGTGCCACCATGTCAGATATCTTTTTTGCAAATTCTTTGTTTTCTATGACCGGCAAATAAGAAGGCCAATCTTATTAGAACTATGAAAAAAGTATGAATAAATAGAGTGAGTGAGCATTTTCGTTAAATGCAGATATTTTTGTTCATTGCCTTTAGCTTTTAATTAGACACTTGCCCTTTTTACTTCTAGTTTCGAATCTGCATTGATCGCATGTGTTTTTTGCAAGAGAGGTTCTACATGGATACATTACAGGGCAGAATTGAAGAAACAGACCTTTCGCATCAGTCCAGCTGAGGATTGAATCCCTATTCAAGATACCAATCTGCTGAGACTTCCTAGGTAAGCTGTTTAGATATTTTAGTTCTCCTTTTCTTACCTGCAAAATGTGAAAAATAAGAATTCTACTTTCTATAGGTGCTTAGACAAGTTTCTGACACATAGTAAGCATTCCACAGATGTTCTTTTCATTGTCCTTATCATTATTGTTAAACGAAAAATTAATGAAGTATAAATAAGATCAATTGAACAAACATCAAAAGTTGATGTCTCTTAACTACCAATTTCTTGGGCCATTGGTTTTTAAAATAAAGAGTAAATCAGCCATACTCAACACAAAACAAAAGTTATACCTTTCTAGCAATGATAAAATTTCTAATACCTGGTTGCTACTTCATGTATCAGATGATTTTGAAAGCAATATGTGTCCCTTGATATCTAATAGTGGACTATTTAATATGTTTCCTTTTCATGCTGTTACTTATTAGTTAGATTTGGAGCTGAGAGAATAATTCCAAAAATAATTCCAATTACAAAGATTTAGCCATATATTTTCTGAGAATTCAGAAGAAATTAATACTTGCAAGCACTCAACAATGAAATTATACTGAGAGTTCACTATTTGTTCCAATAATAATATCAGTTTGGGATCATTTTCTAATTTTCAACATATGTAAGTAGGAAACAAAACTGGTTTATGTACATACATTAACTTTATTGCATTTTACTGTGATATCCACAGGGGAAAAACATTTCAAATATTTCATTTAAATAAAATAAAATGCAAAAGTTTGATTTCTTTGAATACATTTATTTGGCCTAGAGGTTCTTAAATGTTTATTGGAAGCCATTAGCAAGATAGCAAGTGGTAAGAGCAATACAGTAGCTGCAGTTGTTAATACCAGTGTTCCAAGAAATAAATGTCCTCCAACTCAAAAAATGTTCGATTCCTTATAAATATTCATATTACTTCTTCCCATGAATATTTATAGGTGCATACTTCTAACAATATTTGTTAAGACAATCAAGTAAACATTCAGTTCAAAATTTCCAACTTAAAACATGGAAATTTACCTCAATGTGAGATAAATATATTTCTAATGCATATGAAAGGATGTTTTCAGTGTGAATGTATGTGTTTGTTTAAACTTAATATTATCTTCGCAAATAGTAAACCAAAGAACATGTAACCTTGGTAAAAATTCAAGAAATTTTAAAACTTATACTAAGTTAAACTTTTGTTCTTCACCCAATAAGAATCAATCATTGTGTTGAACTCTCAGATTACAAATGTGAAGCACGTGTACATCTATCTAGCAATCTACCAATCGTGTGCATTAGCACAATAATTATCTCATTGTGTAAATTTCCACTGTGTGATTTTAACTGAATGTTTCTTTGGCTCTTTATGAACATTGTCTAGATAGCTAGATGATACAAAGATAGCTAGATATTAGACAGACATATATCCCTTCTTTTAAGCATCTAGGGAAGTTTCATAAAAGTGGTGAGAAAGATAGTGGTGCTGAAATTGTTTTTCATATACTATTGTTCAAGCACTGAGGGGGTGGGAGGGAAGGAGAGAAGAAAGGAGAGAGAGAAAAACAGGATGATAATCTCTCACCACAACTACTGATTATCCAGAAGTAAAAAGCAAGTAAGTGTGGTTTCACTTTTTATGTACAATTTTTGTCAATTGTTAGACTTTTGAAGTCCCCCTCTTGTCTTACGAACCCTCTGAGATACAGTATCTATTATCTGGCTTCCATTCTTCCGAGTTTTCTGATTTTCAACCATCTCATTGGTGCTGACTCTGGGCATGGCTAGTGCAGGTGGGTACTATGGAGCTACTTTGTGTAGGGTATGATTTGATTTAGTAAAAGTGGCTGTTAATGATACTGTGAGGGTTTTGAAGGGTGTAGTATTTTCAGTGCTGATATACATCATTCTTCCAAAGCCAAAGTGTTCAAAATGATCATCCCATTTCCAGCCATGCTGGATTGGGTGATGAGAGTGACAGAAAGGATGTGACCACATGAAAACTCACCATTTCCTTCACTAGAAAATAATATTTGAGTATTTATCCCATTCCAGTCATTTTTCCTGGAGCAAATGCATCATTGAACAAATCAGATAAATTTCATTTTTCCCTGCTGTTCACACTCCAGAATATTCAAAGATTTTTATTTTGAGAAGATCTGAAAAAGTCTAAATATGAAACTTTAAACAAAAATTATAAATGCTTTTCTTTAAGAGTGTAATGAGGAACAAAGATTGTTTAAAAGATTATTCAGTAAACAACCATTCCTCAAAAGGGAAACACATTCAGAAATCCTGAGTTATTATTTCTTAAAACCAGACAATTAGATATCAGATTCCATGGGAGATGAATTTTAGAAAACTCTCCACCTCTTTATCCCCCTTATTAATTAAAAATACACATTAGCCGATTAGTCTCAGTTATGCTACAGTGAAAAAACTATTGCACTTGGCTAAATCCTTGTTTATCAAACTTGGATTCCCTATTAAAAAGGTTCTCTACTGACCATTTTTCTTATGGAATTAGTACTACATGGAATGTTTTTGAGGTTGTTCTATTTAATATATCAACATGAATTCACATAAATAATAAAATCAAGATATCCCTGCAAAGGTTATAATATAGGAACTGTAGAAAAAAATGAGTAGAGAAGGAATGTATTTTCTAACAGCAATTTATAATCTTTTGTTTTTCCCTTACCAGTGATATCTGTGTTCCCCAGCATCATGAAAGAAGTTGATACTGAAAACTATATCACAAAGTAATCAAAGATATATTAAATTTTATTACAATGCAGATTACTTAAAATGTCATTTTTTTTTCTTTTTTCCATGGTTTTTCTTACCTTAGGAATAAAAATAAGTAAACTGTTGATTTCAATGATGTCTGTTCTGTAAGTTATTTGCACCGAGCCAAAAATACCATAAAAGAGATTCTGGAAACCTAACTCCATCAACTAGGAGGTGTTTGTACAGAATATTCTGAGGCTTTTGTTTCTAAAACTCAGAGCTATTCACTGGAAGAGTCTGCAGTTCTATAGAATTGTAAAGCCCACTTTGAGGGCTACAACCAAACTATGAGCTTGCATTTGGGAAAAAAAATAAATAAACCCAGGTCTAGTTGCTTAATCTATTCAAGTTCATTCATGATGATTAAAAATTACATTTCCAAAAGGGATCTGACGACTTCAGATGGACTATCATATTGCCATTTCTAACTATCATATTAAGCTTTTCATAGATCATAGAAAGTTTTAATAGTCCAGAAGGTAAATAACTGCATAATATCAACTTAGAATGTCCTTCATCATTTCAATCTCTAAGACACTTGAATGTCAATCAGGAAAGCAAATGATTATAGCAAAATTAGCTTTGATTAAGCTTTATGCTTTCTCCTAGTTTTCTTAACTTCAGAGAAGATATTAATTGATATCAATTTACTAGGGTGTTTTTTAATAAGTCATTCTAACATGAATGAATTCATGTCTACCTTATTTCAGTCAGTCCAGAGACAAGCACGTCTTAAAGACTCCAGGCCACATTTTATAGTAAGTATGGTTTTAAAGTGAGTCAGAAGCAGAGTAGGACATGTAATATGGAAAGCAGATACAATTCTTACCTCAGTAAATAGAGTAATGCAAAAGAAATTAAGAAAAATGCTCAAACTGAATAAAAGCCTTTATTTCTTAAATAAAAAAGAACAATACACAAAATGTATATGCTCTAGGTTATACTTTAAAATTTTTAATGTTGTAATAGTTTTTACATGTTATTGTTATGTAGAAAACATAAGAGCTTGGAAATAAGTAAAAGACTAAGGAAATTTTAGTGAACAATTCATTTTGCATTTTACTTTCACTAATTAATTTGAGAAATAATCATTTGAATAAACATCTATAGACACATTAAACAATATATCAGGTTGAATGTAATAGTTTTATCTCTCCCTCCCTTATCTCTTATCATTCACAGAAGTAAATTATTGAAAAATAGTGGAGAAACTGGCATCGAAGTGGAAAACATAGTTATTGGTGTGGGTGCACTTTTGATGAAAAAAGACTGATATGAGCATTGATGGGCAGATGTTCCCTCTCACTTCCATCCGATCTGCTCCCTGGTTACCATCCAAAACAGTCATGGCTCTCTGTTTTCCCTTATAAGCATTCAGTGGGTAGGGCTACATTTTCCCCCCTCTCAGTGGTGTTTGACCAGAATAGAGAGATTGTCTAAAAGCTTCCTGTCCAGGAACACTACTTCTTTCATGGTTTTGTAGCTTTACACAGCATTTTTCCCTCGAGCTCTTTTTGGATGACCAATGACAAAACTCTTGATACGCAGTACAACATTCTCTCCACTGACTGAAGCTTTACAATACTTAAAAATAAAGTTTAGTTTGACATGCAAAATGGGTATCATCATTCATGATATTTATAATGTGACTTCTACCCTTATCAGACTGTAAGAAAGCAACCAACACCTCCCTGTCCCTAGCCAGGTTAGTAGGAGAGCAGACCAAGCAGGGAGCCAGAACTCCTCACTGCTTGCCTGGGGTTAGGGTTAGGGTTAGGGTTAGCTCAGGCTCACTTGTGGAGTCAGTGGAAACCATGTGGGATGCCTGGACTTCCAAACTCCTCATCCAGCAGGAATGAGGTCAGCCTCCCACTTCCCACTGGAGTGCTATTAGGAGGGACCTAGTAGAGAATAAGGATGATCACAGTGTCCCAGCAGAAAGGAGTACACTTCCCCAAGTGACGGGGAGACCTCATGAGTAACAATAAGGAGACAGTCATCCCTTTCCCAGTTAAGAGAGTATAGAGGAGGAGATGTGGAGAGTCAAAAGACCAAGTGCAAGAGCAGTGAGGAGTCCCTTCTCCTGTTCTGTGTGAACAGGGGCCACGTGGACATCTTGGACTTCCCCTGTATCTGACAGTAGAGAAGAGATGCTATTCCCTTTTCCCTGCCAAATTTTTTCCAAAGGCAAGCTAAAAAGGAAGATATGTAAAAGATTCAGAGCATTAAGTCTTAATACCCAAATTATCCAGTTTTAATTAACAGTTACTTGTCAAGAGCCAGGAATATCTTAAAATGAACGCAAAAAGACAACAAGGTACCAACACTGAAATAACAGAGATAGATGCTAAAATTCTAAAGCAACCAACATGCAAGTGTTTCAGCAAGTAATTTTGGAAAAGTTCGAAAGAAATGAAACAAAATGATCTCAGCAAAACATTAAAACTCTCGGTCAAGGAAAAGATGATATAAATAGAAACCAAATGGAAGTATTGAAACTAAGAAATACACCAGTTCTGGGTATTGGATGCCTACTACAATCATATTCAGAAAGTGGAAGAGTCAACAAAGGAAACAATGTCAACTGAATATATAGGTTTAATACAATTTTCATAAAAATTCAAGCACAACTTTTTGATACATAAAAAGAATTATTTAAATTTTACATGGAAAAGAAAAGGAACTAGTATAGTAAAGCAATTATCTAACAGAAAAAAAAGTTAAAGTGGGAGGAATAAGACTACATGACTTTTATACAGCTACTGTAATCATGGCAGTGTGGTATTAGCAGAGGGGCATAAACAGATAAATGGAAGAGACCAGAGGAACCAAAAACAGAACCACACGGGTATGCACAAAGAGGAAATAAAGATGAAAACAAAACACAAGAAAACATGTCAACATCCTTATAATTAAGAAACTGGAAACTAAAACCACAATGAATTATCACTACACCCCTAACAGAATAACTAAAATGAAAAATAGCATAATACTAAATGCTGGTAAAGTTTCAGAGAAACTAGATCATTGATCATTTCTGTTCAGAAGGTAAAAACCTACAACAGCTTTTCAAAATAGCTTAATGATTTCTTGAAAACTAAACATTATACTACTATACCACAAATAATTGTCCTTTTGGGCATTTATCTTATCAAAACAAAAACTTATATTCATATACCACTGTATATAATTACTTAGGGCAGCTTTATTTGCAGTAGTTCATCCTGGAAACACCACAGTATCTTCCAAAAAGGTTTAATTGTTAGACAAACTGGTACATGCACACCATGTATCTTAGTTAGCAATGAAAGACACTAACTATTAATACAATTACCTGAATAAGTTACCAGGCATTTCAGTGAATGTAAAAAAAAAAAGTTCAAAATGTTTACACTGTTGGGAACTGTAGTAAACACCTGTAATCCCAGTGACCAGGGAGGTTGAGGCAGGAAGATGGGAAGTTCAAGACCATTCTCAGCAACTTAGAGAGGCCCTAAGCAACTTAGTGAGACCCTGTCGTAAAATAAAAAATAAAAAGGGCTAGGGGTGTGGTTCAGTTGTTAAGTGCCCCTGGGATCAATTCCTGGTATGAAAAAGAAAAAAAGGTTCATATATTTTGCACCATGTATATAAGATTTTTAAATGGCAAAATTATAGAAGTAAGAAAAATTAGTATTTGCAAGGGGTTCTGGTAGAGTAGAAGTGGAAAGTAGGTGTATCTATAAAAGGACAACAGGATGAAGCTGTTAGTGAGGAAACTCTGCACAAAGTTTGTATCCAGAATATGATACTGTACTACAAGCATGAAAGATGTTGTCATTGTATAAAACCAGGAAATGTATACTTATACTGAATCTCTTTGTATTCCTTCTTACAATTCCTTGGATATATTCAATTATTTCAAACTGAAAGTTCAACTAAAAATTAAATAGAAAAGCAATGTTAGAAGTGCCATAATTAAAGATTGAAATAATGAATAGAAATCTAAATCAGTACACACAAAAATCAGAATTAAAACTTCTACAGATAAAAAAGACAAGGAAAATTACAGAAGAAATTTATGATTTTAGTAAAGAATTATAAACCTCAATGATCAACCATTTATGTCTATCAAGTTAATACTTCTTTTAAATTTAACTGGGGATAGGCAGAATTAATGTTGTCAAAACAGTCATTCTACAAAAGGCACTATATAGATTCAATGCAATTCCAATTAAAATCCCAATGACATTCCTCATAGAAATAGAGAAAGCAATCATGAACTGCATCTGGAAGAATAAGAGAACTTGTATAGCCAAAACAATCCTAAGCAGGAAAAGTGAAGCAGGAGGTATCATAATACCAGACTTTAAACTATATTACAAAGCAATAGCAACAAAAACAGCATGGTATTGGCACCAAAATAGGCAAACCAATGGAACAGAATAGAAGACACAGAGAGGAACCCACATAAACACAGTCACCTCATACTAGACAAAGGAGTCAAAAACATACAATGGAGAAAAGATAGACTGTTCAACAAATGGTGCTAGAAAAACTGGAAATTCATATGCAGTAAAATGAAGTTAAACCTCTATCTCTCACCCTGAACAAAACTCAACTCAAAATGGATCAAGGACTTAGGAATTAGACCAAAGACTCTGCACCAAATAGAAGACAAAGTAGGCCCAAATCTTCATCATGTTGTCTTAGGATCAGAATTCCTCAACAAGACTCCCAAAGCCCAAGAAATTAAAGCAAGAATCAATAAATGGGATGGACTCAAACTAAAAAGATTTTTCTCAGCAAAGGATACGATCAATAATGTGAAAAGAGAGCCTACAGAGTGGGAGAAAATCTTTTCCACACACACTTAGATAGAGCATTTATCTCCAAAATTTATGAAGAACTTACAAAAATACAAAGAACCCAATCAATAAATGGGCCAAGGAACTGGACAGACACTTACAGAAGAAGACATACAGGTGATCAATAAATATATGAAAAAGTGTTCAACATCTCTAGTAATTAAAGAAATGCAAATTAAAACAACTCTAAGATTTCATCTTACTCCAGTTAGAATGGCAATTATCGAGAACACAAACAATAATAGATGTTGGTGTGGATGTGGGGAAAAAGGCACACTTTTACATTGCTGGTGAGTTGCAACTGGTACAGTCACCCTGGAAAGCAGTGTGGAGAATCCTCAGAAAACTTGGAATGGACCCACCTTTTGACCCAGTTATCCCACTCCTTGTTTATACCCAAAGCACTTAAAATTAGCACACTACAGTAACACAGTCATGACAATGTTTATAGAATCTCAATTCACAATAGTTAGATTGTGGAACCAACCTAGATACCCTTCAACAGATGAATGGATAAAGAAATGTGGCATATATACATAATGGAATATTATTCAGTCATAAAGAAGAATAATATTATGGCATTTGCAGATAAATGGATGGAATTGGAGAATATCATGCTCAGTGAAATAAGCCAATCCCCAAAAAACCAAAGGCTGAATGTTTTCCTTGATAAGTGGATGATAATATATAATGAGTTAGGTGAGTGAGGGGTGAGATAAGAATGGAGGAACTTTAGCTTACATAGAGGGAAATGAGAAGGAGGAGGGTATGAAAAATGGTGGAATGAGACAGATATCATTACTCTATGCACATGTATGATTACATGAATGGTATGAATCTACATCATGCACAACCATAGAAACAAAATGATGTACCCCATTTGTGTACAATGAATCAAAATGCAGTCTGTAAAAAATAAAAAATAAATAAATAAAATAATTTTAAAAATTAAAGTCCAAAAAATAAAAAAGTAATAAATAAATTAAAGTTAGATTAAGTGAAAAAAATAAATAAAAATTAGCCGGGCATGGTGGAATGGGGACTGAGACAAGAGGATCACTTGCGCTAACAAGATCAAAAAAAGCCTGGGCAAAACAGTGAGAATGTATCTCAATAAATGAATAGATAAATAAATAAAGTTAATCTACAGTGATCTAAAAAGTATAATACCTTGAAATCAGACCAGGGAACCTGCATCTTATAGAAGAAAAAGTAGGTTCAAATCTTCAACATGTTGGCTTAGGATCAGACTTCCTTAACAGGATTCCCATAGCACAAGAAATAAAAGCAAGAATCAATAACTGGGACAGATTCAAACTAAATAGCTTTCTCTCAGCAAAGGATACTATCAGCAATGTGAAGAGAGAGCCTACAGAGTGGGAGAAAATCTTTGCCAATCATACTTCAGATAGAGCCCTAATCTCCAGAATCTATAAAGAACTCAAAAAACACTACACCAAGAATACAAATAACCCAATCACCAAATGGGCTAAGGAAATGAACAGACACTTCACAGAAGACGATCTACAAGCAATCAATAAACATATGAAAAAATGTTCAACATCTCTAGTAATAAGAGAAATGCAAATCAAAACTACCCTAAGATTTCATCTCCCCCCAATTAGAATGGCGATTATCAAGAACACAAGCAACAATAGGTGTTGGCGAGGATGTGGGGAAAAAGGTACACTCATACATTGCTGGTGGGGCTGCGAATTAGTGCAGCCAGTCTGGAAAGCAGTATGGAGATTCCTCAGAAAACTTGGAATGGAACCACCATTTGACCCAGCTATCCCACTCCTCTGCCTATACCCAAAGGACTTAACATCAGCATATTACAGAGATACAGCCACATCAATGTTCATAGCTGCTCAATTCACAATAGCCAGATTGTGGAACCAATCTAGATGCCCTCAATTGATGAATGGATAAAGAAACTGTGGTATATATATATATATATATGTATATATGTGTATATATATATATATATACACATATACACACACACACACACACCATGGAATATTACTCAGCCATAAAGAATAATAAAATTATGGCATTTGCAGGCAAATGGATGCAGTTGGAGAATATCATCTAAGTGAGATAAGCCAATCTCAAAAAAACCAAAGGACGAATGATCTTATTGATAAGCAGAGGATGACACATATAGGGGGTGGGAAGGGGGCAGGAATGGAGGAAGGAGGGACTCTAAAGAGGGATAAGAGGGGTGGGAGGCGTTGGGGGGAGAAAAAAAGTACAGTAAATTTTTAAGGAGCAGATATTTACAATTGTAGATACCCTTGAAATGTTTTAACTAATACATAATAGTGGGCGGTATTTATATGGTATAATTAAAGTACATATATCATATGTTATGATGAAATCAACATGCAAGCAAGTTTATCACTCCTAGTATTTATCATTTCTTAGTGTTAGCAACATTCAAAATCTTCTCCTCTAGCTACTTTGAAATAGACAATAAATTGTTCTCAACTGGAGTGACCCCACTGTGCTACAGAACACTAACACTTGTTCTCCCCTAATTGTGATTTTATGCCCATTAACCAACATGTGTCTTTCCCCGACTCTTCCTGCCTATTCTCCACTCTACATCTATGAGATCAATAATATTTGGAAAGTAAATTATCAACATGTACCAAAAGTTTTCAAAATAATTGTAACTGATACTTTTGTAATTCTATTATGAGAGTCATTCGACATATGAAAACATACATTTACATAAAAATATATTATCAAGTGTTCATAATAGCACCAACATGCACTGATGAATGGATGTCCATCCACTGATGGAAAAGTAAAAGTGATTTACCCATACGATGAATATTATTATTCAGTAAAAATAAATGAAATACTGACTTAAGCTACCATATGGAGAAACTTGAAAACATTATGCTAAGTGGAAGAAGTCAGTCACTAATGTAAAAAATTATGAATCAGTAGAGATTGTTAAATCTCTTTCACACATTGTTAAATCACTTTTGCTTTTATCTATGGACTGAAACATTGCACAGAACTTTAAAAACATTGCAGATTTCTTACAATAGGTAAAAATTCACAAGATGTGTTAAAATACACTTAAAGATATGTATCTTGTATAAGCTATAAGACCTTAGATGCTTCTATGTATGCGAGGGGTTTTTTAAGCATTCATTTAAAGAGACCAAATGTATACATTTGATAACTTTAAGAGTTATTTTATTTTAGTAATGGGATCATTGTTTTCTTGTTTCTTTTTTAGTTTTAGTTTTTAGTTCCCTCTTCATCTTACAAATATCTAAAATCCACACAGTGTTTTTTCAATTTTTTTTTCAAAGTTGTTTAGTTTAGAACAATTTTTAAATACAATAGCAGAGCTGCATTAGTATAGCATTAAAAAATCAATATTATTTTAATAAGAGTTTCTACTGAATGCCTAGAATTTAGTTTTCTAATCTAGGAAATGGAAATTATATGAATATATCACACAGTATTTGCAAGAAAAAGCAATACATGTGAAAACTCTTGATTACACTCAGAGTACCACATGACCAGACTGAAGTAACAATCTGAAAGTTCTACTGAGTAAAGGTAAATATACAAGGAAAACTTTCAGGTAAAACTGCATTATCTCTCATTCAACTCTGGGGTAAAACTAAAAGGGTCATCAAAATGAAGGATCATACTTGGATTTGGTCATACACTGAATATTTTCTTCTACACAAAGGACCAGCATCCCTACAAGAACTCTGCCCAAATTCCCAGCAGGCTTTTTGAGGTTTTGCTGAGTGGACCTTTTCCAAATAGAGGCCTAGAAGAAAACTGACAGGAATTATAAAGAAACACCACTTTCATGGTTGTTGGTTCCAGGTGATGTGTGCTGACCCTAAATTTCCTATAGTGAGCATGACCCAGATTGAAGAGATAAAATGACAACCTCACCCACACGTGACACTTTCTTCATTTCTTAATGGGCTTTACATATTTCTGTAATCCAGGTGCAAATCTTACATTTCCATTATATTAATGTGGAATGAAAGATTCCAAGAAACTATGTGTTTTGATGTGAACAAGGTTAGTAGGAGATGAATCTGAGATGGCCGAATTAACTGCTGTGACCACTGAACTGTGGCTTAAGAGTTCTAACTCAAACAAGGTCTTTTCCTCTATTTCCCTTGAATTTTAGTAAAGATGCTGCTGATTTTACTCTTTCCTGAAACTTTTTAGAAGCATTAACTTTGACAAGGGATTTGCATTCAGGAATAGGAATTGGAAGAAAACAAGTGAGAGGGAAAAAATCCATAGTATGATCTCAAATGAAAAACAATTTTAAAACAAGATAGTGTAGTAATAAAATATGCCCCCGAATTCTTTTCCCATAATAAGACAGACTTTATTTCCCCAGCCCTTCAGCACACTCTGCCCTTGTGACTAGCTTTGAGCAATAGACTACCAGAAAATATTGCATGATTTAGACCCCATGACTTAAGAGTTCTTATATCTTCAACTCATGCCTTCTCAGAGCATTGCTGCCTGTGCAGAAACTCAGAACAGGCTCCCTCATGGTGAGAAGTCTCATGGAGAGATTTCATAACACATTGGCACACTGGAGCTTAGGCCCCATGTGACTAGACAACACAGTGACTACAAACTCAAGTGAGCCCTGCTGATGTTTGGAGCAGAAATGAGCTTTCCTTGCTGAATGGGGCCCATCTTACCAATCCACAGAATCCTGGAAAATAAGGAGCTCTTGTTGAAACTGCTGAGTTTGGGGATGTCTTTTTTATGCAGGAATATACGGCTATGACTGATGATGAAAGCATTTAGGCTATCATAGCAGCATCGTCATCAAAGGTTTTCTATTGGAAATCTGCCCTCATTAGCAGACAGTTTGATGATTTATTAATGATGAAGTTTCATTATTCCTGAATGAATCTGAATTTTGACAAAAGCTCAGCTGTGCAATGAATTATATATGATGCTAATGCACAGTATTTACATGTATACTATCTTGCAGTCATTAAAAAATACTCATGAAAACAATTTGTGATAAGGATGAGTATTCCATTGTCTAAGTAGAGAAGAAAAAGGCGCTTCTGTAAAACCATGTACCTTGTGCAAAACTACAGTTAGTACTTCTATGCTTAGATTCTTAACCATAAATATGCATTTAATCAAATAATTCACAAATAACTTTGTATTTTTGTAAAATCATAGATCAGAAGCCTATAGTTACCACCTGTCTCTTCTGTTGTCTAACTAGTTCATTGTTTCTCTAAGTATAAATGCAGTTTTTGTGAAACATTATAACTTGGAAAAAAATTTAAAAACAATAACAATTTCATATTATCCTGAAGTGTATCCACATGACCAAGTTAAGATGGAACCACATTCTGAAATAAATTGATATCATGACTTTTCTCTATATGCAGAGTTCAGGGTTGTTAATCTTGAAACAAATGTAAGGCCAATACAACCCTGAAGAATCAGATTGATTGAATTTGTCTCTATTTCTAGTCAATTCTCCATTTATTCATTTTAAGAAATAATTATTATAATGAAAACTACCAAATAGTATAAGGAAAAATAATATGACCATAATACATAAGAAGAAATTCAACAATTCTAAAAAAGAAAATGGCAATCAAATGAATCGGTATAACAGAAAGATCAATTTTTATAAACCCAATGAAGAAAAAAATGTCCTGTTTTTGTGGGTGTACCAACTCTGGGTATCACCTGTGACCACACAGAGGGAGGGGACATTGGTGAATGACAGAGGAAAGTAAAATGAAAGGAGAGAAGGGAGATGGTTGATTGGAACTGGGCAGGAAAATTTCTGGTTACTGATGATCACCAAAACAAGGATTAAATACTTCCTTTGGGAAACTGAATCTGATACAGAAATGGAACATGTAAATGGAGAGAGGAAGACTGTCACAAGAGAGCTTTATCACAAGCTCAACAATTCCCAGATATCACAGAGTCCCCACTAATCAATGAGAGATGACTTTGTTTAACACATAGGCCCTAAAGTCAATATCACCAGTGCTGTAATTAAATATCAAGAAAAGACTGAATGAGGGGGTTTTCAAGATGGCAGACTAGAGGGCGGCTGCATTTCACGTTGCTCCAGGACACAGGATTCAAAAGAGGAGATAGTGAGAGGCTTAGGACCAACTCAAAGCCGCCGGGTGAGTCTCTCCCGTTGGGGAGGCGTCCCGGATGGGGCGGTAGCCCCGGAACGCAGGGAATTTGTGAAGTGGAGTTGCTCGGCGAGACGCCCCTCCCCCCACTGGAGCGGTAAACACAGACAACTGGGATCATCGTAGAGGAGGTGGCTCAGCACAGCGTTTGGACTCGGAGCAACCACTGGGGCTCCAGGCAGCTGCCTGAGGAGGAGCTGCGTGGCAAGCTGTTTGAACTCAGAGCGAGCGCTCCTGAACACCGGTGGCCTGCCTGGAGGAGGAGCGCGGTGGGGCGCTTGGTCTAGGAGTGACTGCATCAGAGCCACAGGTGGTTGCCAGAGGAGGAGGCCAGTGGTGAGTTGATTGGACTAAAAGCGACCACTCCTGAACACCGGTGGCCTGCCTGGAGGAGGAGTGCGGTGGGTCACTTGGTCTCGGAGCCACCGCTCCTGAACACCCGGGGGGCTACCCCGAGGAGGAGGAGGGGGAGGAACAGGGCGGGTCACTTGGACTCGGAGTGACTGCCTAGGGCTACAGGCGGTTGGCGGGAGGAGGAGACGCGAAGTGAGTTGCTTGAACTCCTAATGACTGCGTCGGAAACCCGGCCGATGTCCGGAGGAGGAGGTATGTGGCGGGTCTCTGGGTCTCGGAGCTATTGTACGGGGCTCCAGGTGGCAGCTCAGAGGAGGGGCCGCATAGCCAGGCGATTAGGTGCAGAGCAGGGTCCCAGGAACTAGGTGGCTTCTTGCTGGAAGAGCCGCACAGAGACACGCCTAGGGGCGGAGTGAAGTTCCCAGGACTGCGGGCAGATTCTCTGGGAGAGGCAGCCTAAGGAGACTCGCCTGAGAAGGGTGAGGCTCCCAGGCCCAGGAGGTAGGTCCCGGCCCCTGGGAACGTTGCAGAGGAAGACAGCCCAGCCCAGGCGGTAGTTGTAGATTGAGGGGAACCTCTAGGAGGGCAACTGACCAGCGAGAGGTCCCCACCGAGTGAGTCTTCCCTGCCAGGGGAGGTTTTCCCACAGGGACAATAAAACCAGAGACACAGGCACAAACAGGACTTGCCTCAGCCCACAGCCTAGTTCCCCATTGGATGACCATTGGTTAACAAGTGGAGGCACCTCTGCCCACTAGCAGGGAATATACACCACCTGAGGGTCACCACCCCTAGAGAGGCAGCTTCTTCGTGGAGCTCCGCATTATCAACTTCCTCCAAGACTTCAGGCTACTGAAGGATAAGAGGAGATATACTAGCAATCTTCAGGGACATTATAAGTCGATAGAGGAAATCTGCAATATCTTAAGGACCCACTGATTCCTGAACAATATGAGAAAACAAGGGAAGAAAATGCCCCAAACAAATCTAGACATTACATCAATAAAATCCAACGACAGCATGGCAGAAGAAATGACAGAAAGGGAGTTCAGAATGTACATAATTAAAATGATTAGGGAAGCAACTGATGAGATTAAAGAGCAAATGCAGGCATTGAATGATCGCACCAATCGACAGTTAACAGATCAAATTCAGGAAGCAAAAGCTCATTTCAATAAAGAGTTAGAGATATTGAAAAAAAAAACAAACAGAAATCCTTGAAATGAAGGAAACAATAAACCAAATTAAGAACTCCATAGAAAGCATAACCAATAGGATAGAACAGCTGGAAGACAGAACTTCAGATATTGAAGACAAAATATTTAACCTCAAAAACAAAGTTGAACAAACAGAGAAGATGGTGAGAAATCATGAACAGAATCTCCAAGAACTATGGGATATCATGAAAAGGCCAAATTTGAGAATTATTGGGATTGAGGAAGGCTTAGAGAAACAAAGCAAGGGAATGAACAATCTATTCAATGAAATAATATCAGAAAATTTCCCAAATCTGAAGAATGAAATGGAAAATCAAGTCCAAGAGGCTTATACGACTCCAAATACACAAAATTACAACAGACCCACACCAAGGCACATTATAATGAAAATACCTAACATACAAAATAAAGACAGAATTTTAAAGGCTGTGAGAGAAAAGAACCAAATTACATTCAGGGGGAAACAAATACGGATATCAGCAGATTTTTCAATTCAGACCCTAAAAGCTAGAAGGGCCTGGAACAACATTTTTCAAGCTCTGAAAGAAAATGGATGCCAACCAAGAATCTTATACCCAGCAAAACTTATCTTCAAATTTGACGATGAAGTAAAATCATTCCATGATAAATAAAAGCTAAAAGAATTTACAAAAAGAAAGCCAGCATTACAGAACATTCTCAGCAAAATATTTCATGAGGAAGAGATAAAAAATAAAGAAGCAAATCAGCAAAGGGAGGAATTATCCTAAAGGACCTGTCAAATAAAGGAGGAACCAAGATGTGTGAAAAGTTTTAAATATGAACCAAATGACCGGGAATACAAATCATATCTCAATAATAACCCTGAATGTTAATGGCCTGAATTCATCAATCAAAAGACATAGACTGGCAGATTGGATTAAAAAGAAAGATCCAACAATATGTTGCCTGCAAGAGACTCACCTCATAGAAAGAGATACCCATAGACTAAAGGTGAAAGGATGGGGAAAAACATACCATGCACATGGACTCAGCAAAAAAGCTGGAGTATCCATCCTCATTTCAGATAATGTGGACTTCAAGCCAATGTTAGTCAGAAGGGATAAAGAAGGACATTTCATACTGCTTAAGGGAAGCATAAATCAGCAAGATATAACAATCATAAACTTCTATGCCCCAAACAGGGGCTCATCCATGTATGTTAAACAAATCCTTCTCAATTTTAGAAACCAAATAGACCACAACACAATAATACTAGGTGATTTTAACACGCCTCTCTCACCATTGGACAGATCTTCCAAACAAAAATTGAACAAAGAAACCATAGATCTCAATAACACAATCAATAATTTAGACTTAACAGACATTTATAGAATATACCATCCAACCAAGAGGGAATGCACTTTCTTCTCAGCAGCACATGGATCCTTCTCTACAATAGACCATATATTATGCCACAAAGCTAATGTCAGCAAATACAAGAAGATAGAGACACTACCTTGTATTCTATCAGATCATAATGGATTGAATTTAGAAATAAATGAAAGAGTAAAAAACAGAAACTACTCCAACACCTGGATATTAAACAATATGCTATTATATGATGAATGGATAACAGAAGATATTAGGAAGGAAATAAAAAATTCTTAGAGGTAAACGAGAACAAAGAAACATCATATCAAAATCTCGGGACACTATGAAAGCAGTACTTAGATTTATTTAATGGAGCGCATTTAATAAAAGAAGTAAAACTCAAAAAATAAATGACCTAACACTACAGCTCAAAGCTCTAGAAAAAGAAGAACAGACCAACACCAAAAGTAGTAGAAGACAGGAAATAGTTAAACTCAGAGGTTAAATCAACGAAATTGAAACAAAAGAAACAATACAAAAAATTGACAAAATAAATAGTTGGTTCTTCGAAAAAATAAACAAAATTGATAAACCTTTAGCCACACTAACAAAGAGAAGACGAGAGAAAACCCAAATTACTAAAATTCGGAATGAACAAGGAAATATCACAACAGACACGACTGAAATACAAAACATAATTAGAAGCTATTTTGAAAACCTATATTCCAACAAAATAGAAAATTTCAAAGACATCAACAGGTTTCTAGAGACATATGAAATGCCTGAACTGAAAGAGGAGGACATACATAATTTAAATAGACCAATTTCAAGTAATGAAATAGAAGAAGTCATCAAAAGCCTACCAACAAAGAAAAGTCCAGGACCAGATGGGTTCTCAGCCGAGTTCTACAAAACCTTTAAAGAAGAGCTCATTCCAATACTTCTCAAAGTATTCCATAAAATAGAAGAGGGGGGAACCCTCCCAAACTCATTCTATGAAGCCAATATTACCCTGATACCTAAACCAGACAGAGACACATCGAGGAAAGAAAATTTCAGACCAATATCCTTAATGAACATCGACGCAAAAATTCTCAACAAAATTTTAGCAAATCACATACAAAAACATATTAAAAAGATAGTGCACCATGATCAAGTGGGTTTCATCCCAGGGATGCAAGGTTGGTTCAACATTCGGAAATTAATAAATGTCATTCACCATATCAATAGACTTAAAGTCAAGACTCACATGATTATTTCAATAGATGCAGAAAAAGCATTTGATAAAATACAGCACCCCTTCATGCTCAAAACACTAGAAAAAATAGGGATAGTGGGAACATTCCTTAACATTGTAAAGGCCATCTATGCTAAGCCCATGGCTAATATCATTCTAAATGGTGAAAAACTGAAAGCATTCCCTCTAAAAACTGGAACAAGGCAGGGATGCCCTCTTTCACCACTTCTATTCAATATCTTCCTTGAAACTCTAGCCAGAGCAATTAGACCAAAGAAATTAAAGGGATACGAATAGGAAAAGAAGAACTCAAACTATCCCTATTTGCTGATGATATGATTGTATACTTAGAGGAACCAGGAAATTCCACCAGAAAACTTTTAGATCTCATAAGTGAATTCAGTAAAGTAGCAGGATATAAGATCAATGCACATAAATCTAAGGCATTTTTATACATAAGCGATGAATCTTCAGAAAGAGAAATTAGGAAAACTACCCCATTCACAATAGCTTCGAAAAAAATAAAATACTTGGGAATCAATCTCACAAAAGAGGTGAAAGACCTCTACAATGAGAACTACAGAACACTAAAGAAAGAAATTAAAGAAAACCTTAGAAGATGGAAAGATCTCCCATGTTCTTGGATAGGCAGAATTAATATTGTCAAAAAGGCCATACTACCAAAAGTGCTATACAGATTCAGTGCAATTCCAATTAAAATCCCAATGATGTACCTTACAGAAATAGAGCAAGAAATTATGAAATTCATCTGGAAGAATAAAAAACCCAGAATAGCTAAAGCAATCCTTGGCAGAAAGAGTGAAGCAGCGGGTATCGCAATACCAGATCTTCAACTCTACTACAAAGCAATAGTAACAAAAACGGCACGGTATTGGTACCAAAATAGAAAGGTGGATCAATGGTACAGAATAGAGGACATGGACACAAACCCAAATAAATACAATTTTCTCATACTAGACAAAGGGGCCAAAAATATGCAATGGAGAAAAGATAGCCTCTTCAACAAATGGTGCTGGGAGAATTGGAAATCCATATGCAACAGAATGAAACTAAACCCATATCTCTCACCATGCACGAAACTAAACTCAAAATGGATTAAGGATCTCGGAATCAGACCAGAGACCTTGCATCTTATAGAAGAAAAAGTAGGTCCAGAGCTTCAACATGTCGGCTTATGACCAGACTTCCTCAACAGGACTCCCATAGCACAAGAAATAAAAGCAAGAATTAATAACTGGGATAGATTCAAACTAAAAAGTTTTCTCTCAGCAAAGGAAACTATCAGCAATGCGAAGAAAGAGCCTACAGAGTGGGAGAAAATCTTTGCCAATCATACTTCAGATAGAGCACTAGTCTCCAGAATCTATAAAGAACTCAAAAAACTCTACACCAAGAATGCAAATAATCCAATCAACAAATGGGCTAAGGAAATGAATAGACACTTTACAGAAGAAGATCTACAAGCAATCAACAAACATATGGAAAAATGTTCAACATCTCTAGTAATAAGAGAAATGGAAATCAAAACCACCCTAAGATTCCATCTCACCCCAATTAGAATGGCGATTATCAAGAATACAAGCAACAACAGGTGTTGGCGAGGATGTGGGGAGAAAGGTACACTCATACATTGCTGGTGGGGCTGCAAATTAGTGCAGCCACTCTGGAAAGCAGTGTGGCGACTCCTTAGAAAACTTGGAATGGAACCACCATTTGACCCAGCTATCCCACTCCTTGGCCTATACCCAAAGGACTTAAAATCAGCGTATTACAGAGATACAGCCACATCAATGTTGATAGCTCCTCAGTTCACCATAGCCAGATTGTGGAACCAACCTAGATGTCCTTCAATTGATGAATGGATAAAGAAAATGTGGTATATATATACAATGGAATATTACTCAGCCATAAAGAATGATAAAATTATGGCATTTGCAGGCAAATGGATGAAACTGGAGAATATCATGCTAAGTGAGATAAGCCAATCTCAAAAAACCAAAGGAAGAATGATATCGCTAATAAGTGGATGATGACACATAATGGGGGGTGGGAAGGGTTAGTGTTGGGGTTGGAGTTGGGTATAGGGAGGGGGACAGGAATGGAGGAAGGAAGGACTGTATAGAGGGAGGGGAGGGGTGGGAGGAGTGGGGGAGAAGGGAAAAAAATGGCAGAATGAATCAAACAACATTACTCTATGTAAATTTATGATTACACAAATGGTATGCCTTTACGCCATGTACAGAGAAACAACATGTATCCCATTTGTTTACAATAAAAAAAAAAGTTAAAAAAAAAAAAAAGACTGAATGAGTGAATGAATGGAAATTGCTGACAGTCTCTTTTGGAGCAAGAATCACAGTACCAGACAGAATTAAGTAATGGAAAATCTACCAAGATTAGGAGACCTGGGCTGGGATTCTTAGTTAGGTTTGCTGGTTGTGGGCTTCAACATAATTTAGCAAACTCTCTGTGCTTTAGGTGCCCCATGTTTTAAAGGAGAATGAAAATGTCTTACCTTCAAAGTCAGACAGCATTTTCTGAGAATGTGTCAGGCTCAAGACCTATGATCTTAGGCACAGCAATTTTACTTGCTTTATTTATATATCCTTCCTCGTTATCAAAAATATATGAGGCAACTCACAACAAAGGTAAGCAATAAAATTTTAAAACAACCAGAGAAAACCTCCCAGTACAAAACCAGAGTCAACTTCGGAGACACATTTGACTTGTACTCAGGTTGGTGGCTCTCAGTTACACCTGGGGGACAAGGTGACACCTTTGGGGGTACCAATAGTCATGAAGGGACAACTGAACACTGAGGTAGAATCCCTGTTAGAATGTTGGTCTTGATAAGAAATAGTAAGGAACATAATGCAGTAAATGAATTGAACTGCAACAGACAGAAAACTGGATTAAAAAAAAATACACAGAGTCACACAGGATCTCTACAGTGAGGAGCATACTGAACTCTAAAGTGTACATGAAGTGAAAATATACCTAAATCTCCAAGAATTTGTCTTCAATAAAAATCTCCAAAAAAGAAAAAAAAATCAAGAAAAAATTAGCTCTAGAATATACACTTCTCTAGATCCAACTTAAAATTTGAGTTGAAAAACAGGCCTTGGAAAGATCAAATTGATCTTCAAGTTATTTAATTTCCAACCGAAAGAAAAAGTGTAATAGTTTTTTTAAGACTACAACTGAAGCTAACACTCAACCATACAATATTCATAACGTGACATCAGACAGAAAAGTTACTAGAGTGTCAGAAGAAAAATGTAACTTATAGCTGAAGAATATCAGTCCATAGAGAACCACAAATGATAGAGGTGAAATAATTAGAAGATATGACATTAAAATAGTTACTATCATGCCCTACAAGTTCAGAGATATAAAAAATATGAGCATAAAGTATGAGAAGATATAAAAAGCAAAATCGGAAAATTCACAGGTTAGACACTAAAGAAGGAAAAATCAGTGAACCTGAAGATCTAAAGACTGAATCTTTCTCATGTAGAACAAAGGTAAAAACTAAGGCACAGAAATTCTTAGCACCATAGGAAGCAGGATCAGATGCACTAGTGTATGAATAATTGGAGTCTTAAAAAGAGAGAAAAAAGAAGGAAGGAAAATATATTTGAAGATGTTGACATTAATTCTTCTAAGTTTCTGAACATTATGAATTCATTCATCAGGAAGTTCAGTGAACCCAAAGAAGACTAAACACAAAGAAATCCATGTCAAGACAAATCATCCTAAAATTTATGAAGTTTAGTGATGAATAAAATATCTCAGAATAAAAGCAAGGAAGAAATGAATTAGTACATGAGAAGAATAAGAATGACTTCAGAGTTCCTCTCATGCACATCAGATACTTAGAAAATAAAAAAATATATATATGGAATACATCTTTTAAATGTTGAGGAGAAAACTTCAATATCTATAGTTCTATACTCAGAAAATAATAGTTTTGAAAACTATTGATCAAGCACTTAACTGTAATTCCAGCAACTCAGGAGTTGTAGCCAATCTTAACAATTTAGAGAGACCATAAATCAAAATGAAAAATAAATAAAAAGTGGTTGGAGATGTATCAGTGATAAAGCATCCCTGATTTCTATCACCAGTATCAGTATAAATATTATTAGTATACATGTGTATATTGATAAATATATAATGTATAATATATATAATATATAAATAAATATATATTTTATAAGTATATATAACATATATGTTATGTTATATATTTTTAATGGAGACTTTTTTTATAGAATGAAATCTGATATAGTGTGTTATCAGTTATAAATTAAATTGATTCAAATGACATTTAGAGGAAAACCTACCCATTGCAAGTAAGTTCAACCACTCTAGAAAGCAGTCTGAAGATTCCTCATAAAACTAGGAATGGAACCACCATATGACCCAGTTATCACATTCATTGGTATTTATCCAGAATAACTAAAATTAGAGTACTTTAGTGATACAGTCACAACAATATTTATAGAAACACAATTCTCAACAGTCAAGATATAGAAATATGGAGTCAATTAAGGCTGTATGGTCAGTAAACCTTGTATATGGAGGAAATTCTAACTACTAATGACTAATACAAATGTTAATGATTAGTATTTTTTTCTCTTTGTGTTATCATGTTAAGTATTTTAGAAATAGCTCTAATAAAGAGCTAAGAAATATAATTAAAAAGTATATTGGCAATAAACTGGAGGTTAATGAGGAGGATTAACATCTGATACACTGTATTTGTTGTTCTTAGTTATACATGACAGTAGAATATATTTTGACATTTATGCAAGCATGGAGTACATCTTATTCTAATTAGGATCACATTTTCATGGTAGTCATGATATGGAGATTCACTGTGCTGTACTTATATATGTACATAGAAAAGTTAAGTCAGATTCATTCCACAGTCTTTCCTATTCCTGTCCCTCCTCCTTTTCCTTCATTCCTTTTTGTATAATCTACTGAACTTCTATTCTTCACCTCCCCGCTTGCTGTGTGTTAGCATCCACTGATCAGAGAGAACACTCAACCTTTGGTTTAGGGGGACTGGCTTATTTCGCCTAGTATAATTGTCTCAAGATGCATCCATTTACTGGCAAATATCATAAACTCATTCTTTCGGATGGTGAGTAATATTCCATTGTGTACATAAACCACATTTCTTTATCCATTCATCTGTGGAAGGGCACCTAAATTGGTTTCAGAGCTCATCTGTTGCTACAAATATTGATGTGGATGTGTCACTATGGTATGCTGATTTTAAATCCTTTGGGCACATGTCAAGGAGTGGAATAACTGGGTCAAATAGTGGTTTCATTCCAAGTTTTCTTAGGAATCTTCATACTGCTTTACCATGTGGTTCACCAACATGAAGCTCCATCAACAATGCATGAATATAGTCTTTTCCCCACATCTTCACCAACATTTATTGTTACTTACATTCTTATTAATTACCATTCTGACTGGAGATGAAATCTGAGTGTACTTTTGCATTTCTCTAATTGCTAAAGATGTTGAACATTTTTTCATATATTTGTTGACCATTTATATTTATTCTTCTGTGAAGTATCAGTTTAGTTCCTTTTCCCATTTATTGATTGGTTTGTTTTTATGGTGTTGAATTTTTTGAGTTCTTTATATATCCTGGAGATTAATGCTTTGAGTTGCATGTGGCAAAGACTTTTCTCCCATTAGGTAGACTTTCTCTTCACATTCCCTATTGTTTCCATTTATTGATACTTGATTTTACTTCTTGCACTTTTGGAATTTGTACTTGAGGAATTTGGTTTCTAAGTCAACATGGTGGAGATTTTGACCTACTTTTTCTTCTAGTAGGTATAGGGTTTCTGGTCTAATGCCTAAGTCTTTGATCCACTTAGATTTGAGTTCTATGCAGACTGAGAGACAGGGGTTAAATTTCATTCTGCTACATATGAATTTCCAGTTTTCCCAGAACCATTTGTTGAAAAGGCTATCTTTTCTCCAAAGTATATCTATGGTAACTTAGTCTAGTATAAGATAACTGTAATTATGTGAATTTGTCTCTGAGTCTTCTATTCTGTACCATTGGCCTTCATTTCTGTTTTGGTGAAAATACCATACTGCTTTTGTTATGATAGCTTTGTAGTATCATTTAAGGTCTGGTATTGTGATGCCTCCAGCTTCATTTTTCTTAGAATTTCTTTGGATACCCTGGACTTCTTATTTTCCAAATGAATTTCTATGTTCTTCTAGTTCAATTTGGGTATGTAATATATCTCTAGAAATTTTTTGATGTCTTCAAGATTTTCTATGTTCTTGACTGAAAACAAGACCTCTATGAATCATTAAAGTCAACTATAATATCAAACAAAACATCTTCACTATAACTTTCTTATTGCATTTTCTTTCTTTCATTTTTTACCAGTTTTTGTAAGACATGTACATAGAGATTAAATACAAATAATTATGATTAAATAGTAACTATTCATTTTTTATATTAGCATTTATTTATATGTGAAAGTTAGAGCAAGGCACACCATGTTTTAGCAGCCTCTCAATAATACTTAAAGATAAATAAAACTAATATTCTTATAAACAAAAATATATAAGAAATGCTAACTTTAAAAATTATATATTATGACATTTTGAAGTAGCTTCATCTACATTTTAATTTTCATTTTAAAACAAGTGTTCATGTTTTTTTAATTGGGTAAGATGGCTAAACTATTATTGGTGTATAATGATTTCAACTATATTTTCCCCCATATTCTAATTACTGCTGTCAAAATTGGTAAGAACAACATTATCATCAATGATAATAAGTTTCTAGAATTGGGACAAGAAAAAAAAACAAAGAAAAATTCCAATTTGCATCCAGCTACAATTTTTAACATAAAGATGAATTTTCATGGAGTTAACTTCAGAGAAAGCCTGATTTACTTGTTATGGTATAGACTGATCAAAAAAGAAATAACCAGCAGAGCCCTATTTCTTCATGTAAGAAATAATAGTCATATAAAGATACATTTTAAGACTGTAGATCCTACTGTCATCTTTTAATGTAGTAGTACTATGTTTTGACTCAGGGTGAACTCCTAAATTGTAACACTTCTTCATTATTCAGAAACTTTCAATTTATATGCTTAAATTAATCATATTAATCACAGAGACTAAATTATTGAACTCCATGGTAGATAAAACTTAAATTCTTTTCTTACACAAACTTCTCCACAATAGCCTTTTTGTAAAAAATAAGTTTTAATAATTTTGAAAGAACATAGAAACAATATTTACTAGAGTGAACAAAGAAGATAGAGAAAAGTTTATTACTGGACCTGTTTATGCATGTATTTTATGAAGCTATACTATGTTTTCAATCAATCATTTTTTTTCCTCTGGAAAAAGCATCTGCTGTTTAAGGAAGAACTTTCATATGTTGCTGTCACTTATTTATCTATAAAGATGATAAAGCATTCCATGAGCTTCAAATAGAAATTGTTATCACTTGCAAGTTACTTCACTTGCACAAGAACAGACAACTCTTTTACTGTCACCTGAGTTGAGAATAACCATATGAATAAAAATCTTCTGAGAGCGCAAAATGAAAAAAAAAAAAACCTCTTTAACCCTCATGAATTAAGCATGTGCTACTCATCTTTAGGGCAGACATGTATTGTTTACTGCATGCTCAGATTCACCCCATGAAAAGTGGTTATATCCCCATTTTAAAGAGGAAAAACATCAGAGATCATTAGAAGAATTTGTTATTGTGCAAGTTCTTCAACAAGCAAGGAATGAGTAATAATTCAAACCTAAACTTATGTGTTCCTCTACACCGTGTTACCTTTTGTGCTTCCAATATGAATGAGAGAATAGGTGTGATCCGTATAACTTGTGAAAACCATGACAAGTCTGAGGCAGCAGACTGAGAAAGTGAGAGAAGCTCAGTTCATAGGGCTTTCAGGAAACAATCAGCACTAGAACCCATGACATTCCTGATGCATTCAACCAAGATAACCACTATATCCCCCTATATCCCCCTTCTCATTCTCTCTCTCCCTGTCTCAACTTTATGCCAGCAACTTTGGTTTCTCCAAGTGATTCTTTAAGGTTAGCATTAATGTTCCTCAGATACCTGTCGTTCTGTACATAAGATATACTCCTTTTTTCTTTTTTTTACTACAGTTCCACTATCAGATCTCATTTGTTCATACCTCTCAGCTTCCTGGTGTCCAAGACCTGAGCCCTTTTCTCTACCACACTCTTCAACCATGATGTTCTGTCACACTTTGGATCCAGAGCATTGGCGTCTGCAATCCATGGGCTGAGCACTCTGAAACCATGAGCCCCCAAATAAACCTTTCCTCCTCTATTTATTCTTGTCAGGTCTTTTGGTCACAGGAGTGACAAAAATGGAGCGTAACACCCATACATCAGGGCATAGTCTTCCTGATTTAATCACCTCTTGATGGTTCCCCTTATTGTTACCATCACAGTGGAAATTCAGTTTCCCTGTGAATTTTGGAGAGGACCTTCAAACCATAGCACATAAGTACATAACTCTTCAAGTCTATCTTTACTGCCCATAGAAAATAAATAGTGGTCAAAAACATCTTCTATCAGAGAAAACATTTGGCCTTTGGTTTTCAGGTTTGGCTTATTTCACTTAGAATGATATTTTCTAACTCCATTCATTTACCAGGAAATGCCAGAATTTCATTCTTCTTTAAAGCTGAGTAATATTCCATTTTATATATATATATATATATATATATATATATATATATATATATTAGCATATGCGGATGCTAATTCACAAAAAGGGAGTGGGATAAGGCAGAATAGAGTTACTTTATGTTAGGTAGAGGGGAGTGAAGGGAGAAGGGGTATGGTGTAGGAATGATAGTAGAGTGAAACAGACATTATTACCTCATGTGCATATATGACTGCATGACTGATGTGATCCTACAATATGTATAATCAGAAAAATGAAAGATTGCACCCAAAAAAAAACAGTATTACTTGACTGAGTTATATTTAATTAATATTTAGAGTTACATTTTCCATGTACCAAAACAATATGATATTTTTAAAAATTACAAAAAACGCTAAACTATGTCAGTCATTCAGTTAGTAAAAATGAGATGTAAAAATCAAGTTATGTGTTTCTTTTACATCAATGTTGCCTTTACATATAAAAATTTCAATAAAATCCCACCTAACAAAGCAGCTTATGTGTATTGCAGTTTTCCAAAGTCATGATATTGTGTAGTCAGTGATTAAACTGAAATCATTTACTCCTTGTCTGACAATGGCATTTTTGTTCCTTTCTTTCCAACACCATTCCAAATGGAGTTTTGCTTTGCTTGGTGCCTTTACAATTAAAATGGACAGATTCAGTACAGATTGTCAAAGTCATTTTATCTTTACTTACAAAAGAAACCTACTGGGTGATGGAGTGATGCTTTATAACACTAACAGTGCACTTCGTTTGTAGTTATTAAACACTCAGCAGGCTCCTCACCACACTGACATTTGTTCCCCAGTCAAAGCTCCTGTCTGACACAGCCCCACTGTGTAAGGTGCCGTTTGCCGAAAATGAGAATTCAACTTGGATAATTAATAAATGCCATGATGCTCTCGAACAAATGCATAATCTGATATGTGAGAAATAAAATGCACAATCCAAGGACAAACATGAGCATTTTTTTTGCTGGGTGTTTTAAAGTTTTTAAAGGCTTAAACGTACATCTGGCTCTGTCTTCAATACAAGAAGCTACTATGAAAATTCCCTGATAGATGGTGATGTAGTATTGAGTTTGAATTAATAAACCAAGGGTAAAAACTTACCAGGTTATCAGCTGACAAATTTCACACTTATTAAAAAAATCTCTACTTCAGACTTGCAGGGTGACCTTGGACTTATTACTTGAAGTCTGTTAGTGTCTATTCTTACATCTGCAAAAGGGATATAAGAACTTCATCTAAGCTTTCTCAAAGAGCATACCAATGGTGGGATGATGGCTTGTTTCAAGAGATATATTTTTTAAAATTTTTTCAGAATGGTATTATTTTAACAATGATCAGGAAAAAATGAAACTAGTAAACCCACACACACCCATTCTTTCAAGGACAACATTTTGACTTTTCTTTTTTTCTTTTTTTGCAGTGCTGAGGATTGAACCCAGGGCCTTAGAGTTTTCGAGGTAAGCCCTCTACCAACTGAGCTATCCCCCTAGTCAAGGACAACATTTCGAAGAGAGGTCTAAAGTAAGTAGGGATATTAGGTCTGCAAGAACTTAAAAAAACATGCAGGACAAAGTAATTCAGGTGACCTACAGATATGGAAGAAACACAATATTTTTTACCAAATAACTTCTTGAAAGCATTTGAACATTTTCTGACATGGTGAGTGTTGGTATCAATCCAAATGTTTCTGTTGGTGTGGAGATGGAGGTGGTTGCAGTTGCATGATGGTAGTCAGGGTCAGAGAAGGGAGAGCAGTAGCAGCAGGTTACAGTCTGAAAGTCTGATTGCTGTTCTTTTTTTGTTTGTTTGTTTTCAATACTATCTGCCCACATTCTCCTTGGGGGAAAAAAAAAAAAAAAACTCAATCATACGCCATAACAAAAAAAGGCTCCATTTAATTATTGATTCCCTCACATATCTGATGATTGTCATTGCAACCTATGTCCTCAACTCCAAGTAACTAACCCCAGGCAGCTGCTGAAGATATGGCTTCAAGGGATTTCAAGTGGACTGTCAACTCATAGAGCTAATTCAACTTAATGGAAGAACTAGAATACTTCATGATTCACATATATAAATTTTTAGAACTAAAACTTTTCTCATCTGTGACTTCATTTGACTTTTTCAATGACAATGTAGAAAGATAAGTAATAATATACCAATTTAACAATATGTTTTTATAATTGTAGAGTAGTTTGTTGCATAAGTACAGTTAGAGTCCATTTGAAAATAATTTTCTTCTTTGAAGAGAAATGAAGTGAAGCAATTAGAATACTGAATCATATTTTACAAGATTGCTATGGAACACATGAAATTACAAATTACATTTTAAAAAAACTAAAGAATCTAAATTAAATTTAAATTATATTAAAATACTAAGAATTATTTAATTTGTATTTAATAAATTAAATTGATACATATTTTTTGCAACATGAGGAAATGGCTACTGTTGGTAAATTTTTCCATTTGTTACACTAGCAGCACATAATCTTTAAGCACATTAACAAAAACTGTCACTATTGTACCTCAATTTCCCCCAATAAGATGTAGGAATAGTCTAGTAGGGTTAGATAAGAGTCCAAAACATTAGCTGGACACTGTGGTGCAGGTGGCCATGAGCCAAGGAATGCAGGCAACCTCTGGAAGTGGGACAAGACACTGAAATGGGTTATCCCACAGGATGTCTGAGGGGAGTGCAGCTCTGCTGAAAACATTATTTTAACCTCCATTGAGACCCTTGTGGGACATCTGACCTCCAGAACTGAAGAATAAATTTGAGCCAGTTTTTAGCCATTAAATTTGTGCTAATTTGATACAGCAGTGATAGAAAACAAATATAAATATAGGAACTTCATTCATTCATTTATTCATGCATTAAATCTTTGTTTCATTTTCCTTAGATGCCAAGCAGTGCTCTAGGCTCTTGGAACCACTAGGGAATGAAACAGATAAATGTGTATTTTCATGGCAAACTCAGGAAATCAAAACCACGTAGTCAAATTCCAGAACATTATGCTACATATTCCTCTCTCCAAGTAAATTTAGAATGAATGTGGCCCAGTGTAATATGTAGAACTTCTATTTAAGAAGAAAAGCAGTGTAAATACTATGAAAGTATCTTACTAAACTATATTTATTATCACCTGTCAGGAGACATTTGTATCCACAGACCACACCTAGGTTTGATCTCCTAATTTTGTTTTATTTTGTTTCTACTGAAGAAAATACCAAAGATATAAAGAAGGCAACTTTTAAGCTTCATCTCTGGAATGGATTTGAACATACATTTAAAATACATGTGTCTTTTTCAAATATACTATGGGAGACATCCAAAGTATTGATTTCATGAAGACATAAAATCCTGAATTTTGAAAATAGGGAACAAACACATAGATCTTTTAAGAAAAAGAAGAATGCTAAGTTTGTTTCTTAAATGTCATAAAAACCCTGAAACACATCTTGCTGATAAATTTGATGAGAGTATTGTATTTTAAGTATTTAAAAAATGATGCGATTTCATCCTGAGGCAATAATCTTATGGATCTCACTCCTAGACATTCATTAGAACTCATAAGTCATAAGAATTGAACTTTAACATACCTACTTTTTTATAGATTTAACATTTTATTTTCATATAATGGCAATCAAAATTGCTGTTTTTGAAAAGCTTACACCATTCAATAAGTGGAAATACGTTTTATGAAAAGAAACTTTATTAATTAAAAATATTAGAATAGCATAGGTATGAATAATTATAACTGATAATTAAATTGAGCTTTCTCTGAGTTCATACAAATTTACTTATGTGAAAATAATGCAGTTATATTATATTGATTCCTTAGTCCACAATTCAAAGTTTTTAGTTGAAACTGATGAAAGAAATGAGTTTCTTTTTGTGAAAGCTTTTGTTTAAAACTAAAAACAAAAGTACATTTACACGTATTAATAATAATATTTAACAAATGAAGTGATAAGCATAGTTTACAAACAATGGTTTAAATAGATTCTTTAAATAAAAGAGTGATAATTAATTATAATGATTTTCTTTCTAATTCCAAGGGTATCATTCTTTCTTTTCTGCAGTAAATTCATTTTATTCTTTTTTAATACTAAAGTGATTTTATTGAATAAGGAAATCTTTAATCAAAAATCTAAAGAATTGAAATCATACATATGTTATAGAAATTATCAGTTATGTTAATTTCATCATTCTTTATAGATTATTATCCCAATATTAAAAAGACCTTTTCAAAAAGGAAATATATTTAATATTTTTCCTAAAATTTTAAAGCATTAACATTCTTCATAATGGCCTGAGAAATGTTGTAAATTGCTGAGAACATCTTAAAGTTCATGATAGTAAAAACAAAGTATAATTTTTCAAGTCAGAGTAATCACTATAGTATATCCTTGATGAACCTTGATAACGTGTCAAGCACTGGGAAAGATCTGGAGAAAGAAAGGGTAGGGTAGCCTTTTTATATTCTTAAACCATGGGATCTTGATCTTCTACAGAGACTTTAAACAGTGGTATATCTGGGAGATGCACCCCACTTCCCACTCCCCATTTCCCACACAGGAATTTGCTAGTATCTGAAGATTTTTATATAGTGTCACAAGTTGGGAGAAAAGAAGGCATTGTTAAACATGCACAATTCAGAGAATAGCCTTTTATAAGAAAGGAGAACCCAAGCAGTGCCGGGGTTAAAAAACTCTAGTAGAAAAATACCAGAGTGAAAATCAGAATAATTACTTAATGATACTATCACTAATTTTTTAAACCTATAATACACCGAGGATGGCAGGTCACTGGAGATTTAGATTGCATAGAAGTGATTCTGAGTTTGGAATAGGAATAAAAAATGCAGTATGCCAGATATGAGGAAGACATTCAATACATTTCAACTGAATTACATGTTAGTTTGGACTCTGCTCAGGGCTGAGCCTGAGGTAAAGATTTGGATGGTGGCGCCTGCTCAAAACCCAAAGAATTCTTACCCAAATTGTGTACTTCAAGAAAGAGGCAGGGACTTTTGTATTCAGAATGTTATCCAAGTTTCCTTGGGAATTTTTCACAGGAGCATTGTTTTCCTGGTAACTCAAACTCCTCGCTTGCATAAAAGGGAAGGAAGAGCTGGATGCGCTTCCTGCCTGGGAAAAGGCCTTGGGTCAGAAAGTGGTACTGCCTGTGCTGGAGATGGGATGCGGACCTTGAGAGCGAGGCTGAGCTCCCACTGAACCATCCGCTGCAGAAATCAGTTCTAAGTTAATGAACTGTAACAAGGGCAACACAGCCCTCGTCATGCATTTTTACTTCTAAGAAAATATTTATGATGATTTTTAAAATAATAACTTTATTAATGTACACAAGAACATTGTAAATACAAAATCCTAAATCATCTCATTAACCAAATATTTTAATTAATTTATTTTTTAATTTTTAAATTGACATATAAAAATGGCAAATATGTACAGGATACAGTGTGATACTTTAATACATGTATATAGAGTATACTGATCCTATCAGGGTTATTAGCATACCTATTACCTCAAATATTTATCTTTCTTTTTTTGCTGCTGGAAACACTCAAAATGCTCTCTACTGGCTATTTTGAAATATATAACTAATTGTTATCAACTATAGTTATCCTTCTGTACTGTAGGATATTAAAAGTTGTCTCTCTTATCCTGTACTATTAATCATCCTCCATCTTCCCCAGACCTTCCCGGACTCGGATAACCTTTCTTCTACTCTAATTCCATGAGACCAACATTTTGGGATTTCACATTTAAGTGAGAACATGCATTTTTTTCTGTGTCTGATTATTTCACTAATTTTCTTCCAATTCATTCATGTTGCTGCAAATGAAAGGATTTTATTTTTTTTATAGATAAGTAATAGTCCACTGTGCATATGCCACTGAGGTTAATTTTGCATTAAATAGTAAATAACCATACAAAGATATTAAAGAAAATTAATACATTATCATGAAATATGAGCCTATTTTTCTAGATGATAAATAGGTGAAACTCAACATTCAAATGCAAGCACAGAAACATAAATCCAAGAAATGATGGATAATTGAGGGAGAGTATCGTAAACTGGGATTTAACCCACTTGTTCACCAGTAGCAATGTAGAAATACTTTTTTTGTAATTTTATATTTGTTCTTTTTAGTTATACATGATAGTAGAATGTATTTTGACATATCATACACACATGAAAATAACTTGAAAGACTATTTTTATGTAGACATAGCAAAGTTAAAGGCCTGTACCTGAGTGCACAGGATAAAATGTTAATAACTGACTTGAATGTCTTACTTTACTTCCAAAAGTACATGTTAATACTCAAACAAATTAATTTTTAAGAATAAATAACACTAAAAACTTGTTAAGAAATAGGTGTCAAGATGTATGAAAAAACGTAGGCATGAGAACAGAGACCCTGTGCCTACTAGGAGAAAAAATAGGCCCAAATCTTCAACATGTTGGCCTAGGAACTGACTTCCTTAACAAGACCTCTAAAGCACAGGAAGTAAAATCAAGAATCAATAAATGGAATGAATTCAAAATAAAAAGCTTCTTCTCAACAAAAGAAATAATCAATAATGTGAAAAAAAGAGCCTACAGATTGGGAGAAAACCTTTACCACATGCATTTCAGATAAAGCATTAATCTCTAGGATATGTAAAGAACTCAAAAAACTCAACACAGACAAAAAAAAACTAAATAACCCAATCAATAAGTGGGCTAAGGAACTGAACAGACACTTCACAGAAGAAGAAATACAATCAATCAACAAATATAAGAAAAAAATGTTTACGATCTCTAGCAATTAGAGAAATGCAAATCAAAATTAAAATTTCATCTCACTCCAGTTAGAATGGCAATCATCAAGAATACACAGAACTGTAATGTTGACAAGGATACGGGGGAATAAAGTACATTCATACATTGCTGATTGGAATGCAAACCACTATGGAAAGCAGTATGGAGATTCCTCAGAACACTTGGAATGGAACCACCGGTTGACCCAGCTATCCCACTCCTCAGTTTATACCCAAAGGACTTAAAATCAGATACTACAGTGACACAGCCATGTCAATGTTTATAGCAGCTCAATTCACAATAGCTAAACTATGGAACCAGTCTAAGTCTCCTTCAACAGATGAATGGATAAAGAAAATGTGGTATATATAGTCAATGGAATATTACTCTGCTTTGAAAAAGAATGAAATTATGGCATTTGCTGGTAAATGGATGAAATTGGGGAATATTATGCTAAACGAAAACAGCAATCTCAAAAACCCAAGGATGAAATTTTCCCTGATATGCAGATGATATTTCACATTAATTGTCAGGGGAGGGTGCTAGGGAAGAATAGAGTGAGTTACTTTAGATTAGGTAGAGGGGAGGGAAAGGAGGGGAAGGGATATGGGGATAGAAGGATAGTAGAATGAAACAGACATCACCTTAGGTACATATATGACTGCATGATTGATGTGATTCTATAACATGTACAATCAGAAAAATAAGAAAATATGCCCCATTTATATATGATATATCCAAGTGCATAAATGCATTCTACTTGTCATGTATAACTAATTAGAACAAATTAAAAAAAAAAAAGAATTATGAAAGGGTCCGATACTTAGTTCACTTTTAAGTTAGTCTGTCAGAGTTCCTTGAATGATGCTAAAATATATGAGATTCCTATATTAGAGATAAAGAACAGTTCATTACTCATGGAAAGTGTAATAGACAGAATATTATCATTTCCCTCCAGTTCCAGAGGCCCAGTTCTTACAGGGTAAAACACAGAGGTTCAGCTAATATCTGCATGAGGTGGGTTGTGTTACAAGAAAAAGAAGCCAGATATGAAGAAACTTGAATCTTGTAAAAGAAGAGAGAACATGTTGTCCTTTGCTCAGGAAAAGAAAATTTAGCTCAGAAGATCCAAGCAAATGTGTCCTTTGCTCCAAAGGTTGGCACTATACCTATATCACCCACAGGTGTTCACTATATGAGCATCCTGAAAATATAGCATGAGACAAAGTGCAGCCAGTACTTTGCTCATAATAAGTGCAGAAACAAGATATTCATAGAGAATTGACTCTCACAGCTACTATTAAATGCATTATTAATCTATTTTTAAAAGTAAAATAGTACCTCAGGGTGAGAGCAAAGTAGAATGTATATTGTTTCACTTATTCAATTTTATGTCAGGTATTATTTGAGGAACTAGGAAGCCTGCTTGTCAATAAATTATTCAATAGCTAATAAAAATGATTTCCTGTGGGAAGTGATGGAATTTTTTTAATGAATACAACAAATAAATTTATCAATGGATTTCAAAATCCAAACTTTGTTAGTTAAGACTCTCAAAATTAGTACTTAAAATAATGATTTGTAAGAAAGAGTGAACCATTGTGTCACTGAAACCCATTGTAAAGTCCACAGTATTATAGTAAAATGAGGACACAAAAATTACTCTCCAGACTTTGTCTCTTAATTTTTTTTCCTCTGTGGGAATTAGTTGTATAGCATCATTTTTCTCTCATTGTGAAAGTGCAATTTCTTTGTTTTTCTATTGTATTTACCAGATGCAATGTCCACCTTACAATGTCCAACTGCACCAACTCAGAGAAAGAATTAGACCTTCCTCTGTCTCAAAATCCAGATAGTCACAGAATAACATTATTTGGCCTTTTATTGGATAATCAGACAAGCAAGGCTCAGGGATATGTCACATAGCGGGATGTAGATTGTCTTTCAAAATGTGGTCCAAGGTACTAGCTCTGAAAGTGAGAAGGTAAGGAAAGAAGAGGGAATCTGAAGGAGGCAGTTCTTGGAATGCAGGTGCAGGGTCTGTCAAAATTAAAAATGGTCTCTCACATATTTCCATTGATCCTTTTGTTATAATAATTTCCTAACAATTTTGAAGGTAGGAAATTTTTTTAAAAAACCCTTTTACCTAATGATCAAGAAAGAAAAAAAAAACAAGGAAATAATTTAGGGTATGGAAGAATAGATTAGACGAAGGGAAATAAAGGGAAGGGAGAGTTATAAGAATAGGAAAGATAGTAGAATGAACCAGACCTCCCTATCCTATGTGTATATGTGATTACAACACCAATGTAATTCTACATCATGTACAACCAGAAGAATGAGGAATTATAATCCATACAAGTATAATGTGTCAAAGTACATTCTACTATCATGTGTAACTAATATGAACAAATTAAAAATTTAAAATGATAGAAAATAATTTAATAGTTTGCATTTCAGCTATCCTCTGGCATAAAAGAATCCACTTGTAACACTCTTAATTTCTTTTGGATTGGATACTATCAGTCAGAGAGAGTGAGTCATTAAAATATAATCTAAAATGTAGAAAGTACTTTTCAATTAAAAAGGATTTATTTTCATAATTATAGTCTTCATTTATCTGCTTGTTTTGTCAGCTTGAGTGGTCAGTATTCAACTAGAGAATCTGAGGAAAAAAAAAAAAATCACTGTAAATACAAGATTGCATCATCTCCTGGGATATTTGTGACTTCTGAAGCCTATTTATGAATTCTTTAGGACCCCATGGAATCTAAGATGAGAAATATCAGGTTATACCAGAACTCAAGTTGTAAAAGTCCTTTAGAAATAATTTTGTGGGGAGATCCAAGATGGCATACTAGAGGGTGACTGCATCTCCTGTCACTCCAGAACTCAGGATTCAAGAAGGGGAGGCATTGAGAGACTCAGACCAACATAGAGCCATGGGGTGAGTCTCCCCCACCAGGTGAAGCTCAGTCAGGTGGCAGGTCCAGACAGGGGCAGCTTCTCGGAGCAGGGCAGGGCAGCAAGAATCTTCCTCAAGCAGGCCTGCTCCCTCCGGCTGCAGGCACAATCCACAGCCAGCTTTTAGGAGCAGGCCCACCCAGTGAGAGCTTTTCCTTACAGAGCCAACCCCAAGTCCTGAACCCAGCAGCGGGCCCTGGCCCGCAGGCTGCTTCTGGGACCAAGGCAGGACAGGGAGAGGCTTTACCCAAGCAGACCAGCTCACTCAGGCGGGGGCAGGCCCTGTCTATAGCCAGCTTCTAGGAGGAGGCCCGCCCAGTGAGAGGATTTCCACGCAGAACCAGCCCCCAGCCCTGGACCCAGTAGCAGGCTAGAGGCAGCTTTCTTCAGAAGCACTGCATTATCAAGTTCCTCCAAGACTTCAGGCTACTGAAGGCTGGGAGGTGATAACTGGAAATCTACAAGGACACTATAAGCCAATAGAGGAAATCTGCAATATCTCAGAGTCCCACTGACATCTGACCAATATGAGAAAACAAGGGAAGAAAATGTCCCAAACAAACCTAGATACTATATCAATAAAACCCAATGATAGCACAGTAGAAGAAATGTCAGAAAGGGAGTTCAGAATGTACATAATTAAAACAATCAGAGAAGCAAATGAGGAGATGAAAGAGCAAATGAAGGCATTGAAGGAAGAGATGAAAGAGCAAATGCAGGCATTAAATGATTGCACCAATCAACAGTTAAAAGACCAAATACGGGAAGCAAGAGATCATTTCACTAAAGAGTTAGAGATACTGAAAAAAAAAACAAACAGAAATCCTTGAAATGAAGGAAACAATAAACCAAATTAAGAACTCCATAGAAAGCATAACCAATAGGATAGAACACCTGGAAGACAGAACCTCAGACATTGAAGACAAATTATTTAATCTTGAAAACAAAATTGACCAGAGAAGATGGTAAGAAATCATGAACAGAATCTACAAGAATTATGGGATATCATGAAAAGGCCAAATTTAAGAATTATTGGGATTGAGGAAGGCTTAGAGAAACAAATCAAAGGAATGAACAATCTATTCAATGAAATAATATCAGAAAATTTCCCAAATCTAAAGAATGAAATGGAAAACCAGGTACAAGAGGCTTATAGGACTCCAAATATACAAAATTACAACAGACCCACACCAAGGCACATTATTATGAAAATACCAAACATACAAAATAAAGACAGAATTTTAAAGGCTGCAAAACAAAAGAAACAAATTACATTCAGGGGGAAACCAATAAGAATATCAGCAGATTTTTGAATCCAGAGCCTAAAAGCTAGAAGGGCCTGGAACAACATTTACCAAGCCGTGAAAGAAAATGGATGCCAACCAGGAATCTTATACCCAGCAAAACTTACTTTCAGATTTGATGATGAAATAAAATCCTTCCATGATAAACAAAAGCTAAAAGAATTTACAAAAAGAAAGCTGGCATTACAGAACATTCTCAGCAAAATATTCCATGAGCAAGAGATGAAAAACAACAATGCAAATCAACAACAGGAGGAACAAGCCTAAAGGGATAACCAAATAAAGAAGAAACCAAATTATGTCAAAAAACAAAAATGAGTCAAATGACTGGGAATAAAAATCATATCACAATAATAACCCTGAATGTTAATGGCCAGAACTCATCAATCAAAAGACATAGACTGGCAGATTGGATTAAAAAGAAAAATTCAACAATATGCTGCCTGCAAGAGACTCATCTCATAGAAAGAGATACCCACAGACTAAAGGTGAAAGGATGGGGAAAAACATACCATGCACACAGACAGAGCAAAAAAGCTGGAGTACCCATCCTCACTTCAGACAATGTGGACTTCAAGTCAAAACTAGTCAGAAGGGGTAAAGAAGGGCATTACATACTGCTTAAGGGAAGCATAAATCAGCAAAATATAACAATCATAAATATCTATGTCCCAAACATTGGCTCATCCATGTACGTCAAACAAATCCTTCTCAATTCCAGAAATCAAATAGAGCACAATACAATAATACTGGGTGATTTTAACACACCTCTCTCAACACTGGATAAATCTTCCAAACAAAAATTGAATAAAGAAACCATAGATCTCAATAACACAATCAATAATTTAGACTTAACTGACATATATAGAATATACCATCCAACAAAGAATGAATACACTTTCTTCTCAGCAGCACATGGATCCTTCTCTAAAATAGACCATATTTTATGCTACAAAGCTACTGTTAGCAAATACAAGAAGCAAATACTACCTTGTATTCTATCAAATCATAATGGATGGAAATTAGAAATAAATGACAGAATAAAAAACAGAAACTTCTCCAATACCTGGCAACTAAATAATATGCTATTATATGATGAATGGACAACAGAAGACAACAGGAGGGAAATAAAAAAATTCTTAGAAGTAAACAAGAACAAAGACACATCATATCAAAATCTCTGGGACACTATGAAAGCAGTACTTACAGGAAGATTTATTTCATGGAGTTCATACAACAAAAGAAGTAAAAATCAACAAATAAATGACTTAACACTGCAACTCAAAGCCCTAGAAAAGAAGAGCAGATCAACACCAAAAGTAGCAGAAAACAGGAAATAGGTAAAATCAGAGCTGAAAAAAAAACAAAAAATCAGAGCTGAAATCAACGAAATTGAAACAAAAGAAACAATTGAAAAAAATTAACAAAATAAAGAGTTGGTTCTTAGAAAAAATAAACAAAATTGATAAACCCTTAGCCACACTAACAAAGAGAAAGAGAGAGAAAACTCAAATTACTAAAATTTGGAATGAACAAGGAAATATCACTATAGACAGTAGTGTAATACAAAACATAATTAGAAGCTATTTTGAATATCTATACTCCAACAAAACAGAAAACCTTGAAGACATCAACAAGTTTCTAGAGACATATGAATTGCCTAAACTGAACGAGGAGGACATACACAACTTAAATAAATCAATTTCAAGCAATGAAATAGAAGAGGTCATCAAAAGCCTACCAACAAAGAAAAGTCCGGGACCAGAGGGGTTCTCAGCCAAGTTCTACAAAACCTTTAAAGAAGAGCTCATTCCAATACTCCTCAAAGTATTCCATGAAATGGAAGAGGAGGGAACTCTCCCAAACTCATTCTATGAAGCCAATATCACCCTGATACCTAAAGCAGACAGAGACACATCGAGGAAAGAAAATTTCAGACCAATACCTTAAATGAACATCGATGCAAAAATTCTCAATAAAATTTTAGCAAATCGCATACAAAAATATATTAAAAGATACTGCACCACGATCAAGTGGGTTTTATCTCAGGGATGCAAGGTTGGTTCAACATTCGGAAATTAATAAATGTCAATCACCATATCAATAGACTTAAAGTTAAGAATCACATGATTATTTCGATAGATGCAGAAAAAGCATTCCATAAAATACAGCATACCTTCATACTCAAAACACTAGAAAAAAATAGGATAGTGGGAACATTCCTTAACATTGTAAAGGCCATCTATGCTAAGCCCATGGCCAATATCATTCTTAATGGTGAAAAACTGAAAGCATTCCCCCTAAAAACTGGAACAAGGCAGGGATGCCCTCTTTCACCGCTTCTATTCAACATCGTCCTTGAAACTCTAGCCAGAGCAAATAGACAAACCAAAGAAATTAAAGGGATATGAATTGGAAAAGAAGAACTCAAACTATCCCTGTTCACTGATGACATGATTATATATTTAGAGGAACCTGGAAATTCTACCAGAAAACTTTTAGAACTCATAAGTGAATTCAGTAAAGTAGCAGGTTACAAGATCAATGCTCATAAATGCATTTTTATACCTAAGTGATAAATCTTCAGAAAGAGAAGTTAGGAAAACTACCCCATTCACAATAGCATCGAAAAAAATAAAATACTTGGGAATCAATCTCACAAAAGAGGTGAAAGACCTCTACAATGAGAACTACAGAACACTAAAGAAAGAAATTCAAGAAAACCTTAGAAGATGGAAAGATCTCCCATGTTCTTGGATAGGAAGAATTAATATTGTCAAAATGGCCATACTACCAAAAGTGCTATACAGATTCAATGCAATTCCAATTAAAATCCCAATGGTGTACCTTATAGAAATAGAGCAAGCAATTATGAAATTCATCTGGAAGAATAAGAAACACAGAATAGCTAAAGTAATCCTTAGCAGAAACAGCAAAGCAGGGGATATTGCAATACCAGAACTTCAACTCTACTACAAAGCAATAGTAACAAAAACAGCATGGTATTGGTACAAAAATAGACAGGTAGATCAATGGTATAGAATAGAGGACATGGACACAAACCCAAATAAATACAATTTTCTCATACTAGACAAAGGTTCCAAAAATATGCAATGGAGAAAAGATAGCCTCTTCAACATATGGTGCTGGGAAAACTGGAAATCCATATGCAAAAGAATGAAATTAAACCCCTATCTCTCACCCTGCACAAAACTCAACTCAAAATGGTTCAAGGACCTCGGAATCAGACCAGAGACCCTTCATCTTATAGAAGAAAAAGTAGGTCCAAATCTTCAACATGTCGGCTTAGGATCAGACTTCCTTAACAGGACTCCCATAGCACAAGAAATAAAAGCAAGAATCAACAACTGGGATAGATCCAAACTAAAAAGCTTTCTCTCAGCAAAGGAAACTATCAGCAATGTTAAAAGAGAACCTACAGAGTGGAAGAATATCTTTGCCACTCATACTTCAGATAGAGTGCTAATTTCCAGAATCTATAAAGAACTAAAAAAACTCTACACCAAGAATGCAAATAATCCGATCAACAAATGGGCTAAGGAAATGAACAGACACTTCACAGAAGAAGATGTAAAAGCAATCAACAGATATATGAAAAAGTGTTCAACATCTCTAGTAATAAGAGAAATGCAAATCAAAACTACCTACCCTAAGATTGCATCTGACCCCAATTAGAATGGTGATTATCAAGAACACAAGCAACAATAGGTGTTAGTGAGGATGTGGGTGAAAAGGTACACTCATACATTGCTGTTGGGGTTGCAAATTAGTGCAGCCAGTCTGGAAAGCAGTATGGAGATTCCTCAGAAATCTTGAAATGGAACCACCATTTGACCCAGCTATTCCACTCCTTGGCCTATACCCAAAGGACTTAAAATCAGCATACTACAGAGATACAGCCACATCAATGTTCATAGCTGCTCAATTCACCATATCCAGATTGTGGAACCAACCTAGATGTCCTTCAATTGATGAATGGATAAAGAAACTGTGGTATATATATACAATGGAATATTACTCTGCTTTAAAGAAAGATAAAATTATGGTGTTTGCAGGCAAATGGATGAAATTGGAGAATATCATGCTAAGTGAGATAAGCCAATCTCAAAAAAACAAAGGATGAATGATCTCGCTGATAAGCGGATGATGACACATAATGGGGGGTGTTAGGGGTTAGTATTAGGGTTAGGGTTAGGGAGGGGGGCAAGAATTGAGGAAGGAAGAACTGTATAGACGGAAAAGAGGGATGGGGGGGAGGGGGGGAGGGAAAAACTAACAGAATGAATCAAACAACATTACCCTATGTAAATTTATGATTACACAAATGGTATGTCTTTACTCCATGTACAAACAGAGAAACAACATGTATCCCATTTGTTTACAATAAAAAAAACAATAATTTTGTTCATTTCATACACTGTAGCAAGTTCAGACACTGTGCAATGTCTAGAGTAAAATGGGTCTTACAAATATGAGATTTGTGTATGAATGGGTATTATAGCTCAGCTGTGGGTATGGTTTGCATCCTATAAATGATTATGATTATTCCAATTTTATATATGAGAAAACTAGGACTTAAGTAATGAAGATAAAACTGATTTCTTAACAAATCATTTATTTAGACATATGGCCAAGGTATTTCAGTTCAGGTAAAAAGATAACATATTACATTGATAGTCTATTACTATGTCTGGGTGAAATTTTAAGGAGACCCTGAGTTCCAACATGTTGTATATAATTCTCCAATACATTGAAATCATATCAGATAAACTTGCTTATATTCTTTTTGGCAGTATAGTAAGAATAAAATATGAAAACTATCCTATACATCTTAGAAAATAACACTTATTTTGAATAATTATATGCCTAAATTCATGCTAAATATTTACTCATGGGATAATTATAGTTAGTCATACTGTAATATGTCCTTGCATTTATTTAACAGGAACTTTGTAAAGACTAATATATATAAGAATACTAGGATGGCAGATGTTATCAGTCATTTACAAAACTAATGAGCAAGGATTTACAACAGTCCAAAAGTAATGTCAGACAAACTGTATATCAAATGACCTCATCAAAATTCACTGTTTTATAAGATATTGAGTTAGTTTTTATTCTAATTTTTCTATTAACGTAAAAGTCTTAGAGATATAAAATATCACATGATTTTAAAACAATTTTATAACACACAAATTTCAGCATACATGACTCCAATTTTTACCACTCAAAATTCAAAAGTTGCAGGATTTGCTTAATTAATGAACTATGTTGTATATTTGATGCTTTTAAGACATATTTTAGGCCATAACGTTCTACCAAATTTAAATATTCATTTGGTATATTTGTATACTTAATGTTGTATACATCATTTCTCACTAATTTTGAATTGCTAATTCAAAAGGCAACTTTTGTAACACAATATCTTCAAAAGCCTTTGCTTTAATACTTTATATGAATGTATGTGTATACTTATATTTAACTATAATGGCTACCCTCTCATTGTTGCATGTATTAAAATACATTCCTTTATCCCTCAAGCATCAATGAGAAATTACATCTTTTTTAAGTTTGATAATAACTACTACAAAATATATCCCTCACTAAAATTGCCCAGCTAGAGGGCATAAAGATGAAAGGAGATTAGATATCTGGTAGAGAAATGGCCTTAAAGCATGTTTTTAATTTTATATTTCTGCTTTGCTTTTTAATTTCCTCTCATATGATCATTGGTCCATTCAAAATTCTGATGATGTTTTGATTACATTCACTTAGGAATTAAGAAAATGTCTCATGCTTTAATGGTTCATCTTGCATTTTTTGTAGGACAAACATAAATATACAAAATAACAGAATGGCACACACACAAGTATGCACATGTGTTTAAATACACAGTACCAAATAGTTTACTGAACTCTAATAAAGTAGATAGACCTATCCACCTAAATATACTTCCTTTTCCTAGACAAAAACCACACCATCCAAAGAAGATACTTTATCTGTGCATGCCTTGTCTAACATTCACATACCGAAACAAATATAAAATCAAATAAATATAGCTTTAAAAATAAAACAAATAATAGCATAGTTGTCTGGGAGACAAAATGAAGCCCATCATGTGGCATATTGACATCTACACATTTTGTCCAATGAAGAGGTGCAACTGGGCAGTTAGGTACATCCGGCAGAAAGGACTGGCATAAAGAATTTAAAATTGATTTGTACTCATCACTACAGGAGGAGGAACCCTAGAGGAAGAAATTTAAAATAAGAATGGAAGAAGGATGTATGCAAAATTTACTGAGACACAATATTGAAGTGTCAATGAGAATTTTATAAAACAGGTATCAAAAACCAAAGGTAGCATAGTGGAATAGAGAAGTATGTTTTTCTCAAGTTGGAGAACCTCAGAAAGAACATTTCAAGATCTGACACATACTTTAGTCGGGTTCAAAAGTAAACAGGGGTGATGGAGGATTGCAGCTAGCCTTCAGCAGGCACTGTTCAGGGTCTGGAAGGCAGTTTTGAAAAATAAGACATGCCTAAAATACAGTTCTCTAAGGTACATCTCAAAAAGCAAACCCTCCACAACGCCTGTCTTGATTCTTCCAGCACTTTTTAGCTCAAATGAGGAAGAAGTAGGAATGGGGAGGAAATACATAATGCACTAGAGAGAGAATAAAAGACAAAAGAAAATGGGTTCGAGTCGAGTCTCATCTTCTTATTTCTCATACAATATTTATTACCTGTATGAAAACTAAGCTAGTAGTTATGCAGCTTATATGTTGCTTAATAACATTTCGTACAGGTCAGCCTTCCATCTACAAGTATATCAAACTTTTTAATTAAGGGAGATTATTCTCCATTACTATATATAACCAAAAGTCAGTGGAAAGTCTACCATCCGATGGTATAGGTAGGATATCTTAATTATGATTTATAGCTGTGCATCTGAGATAGAAGAACCCAACACTAATGAAGGTGTTGTTGTGGACTTGAGTATAATTTATAATTATGTATCCCAGATGAGTAAGTGAGAGTTCCCTGTGAACTAACGACTGCTCAGATAGGAAATGGTGAAAATGACAAACTATAACAAACGGAACCCTGTATGTGAGGCTATGGTAGTACAGATAATACAAAGACATAAATAAGAAATTATACTAAAATATCCTAAGAACTATGATGGGATCAGACAAGATACTGAGAGAGTATACAAAAGAGACATCAGCTATGGATTCAGATGTGGGGGAGATTTTTTGGATAGTGTATGAAAAGGCATCTACTGAAAGTGATAGCTGAAGTAAGACCTGAATGGTAAGTAGCAAATAGAGAAGCAAATGGAGTTTATGTATATATCAGCCTTTGTGAGGCCAGGGGACTATGTAGAGAGTGAGGTACATGAGAATATACTAAGCAAAGGGGAGATTCTCAACTACAGTAAATAAGTGAAAGAAAAGAAAGTATATCCAAATAAACTATAGTCTATCTGTAGTTTAGTATAGCTTAAGTGAATAATATGAAGAATAATAAGCGCTGAGGCCAAGAAAGACTTTGGGAAACACTTTACAGACTTACAGGCTTATTCAACAAATTTTTTTCCCCTTAGAACAACCATGTGTTGTTAAAGAGTTTTGAACAATCAAATGAGAAGATGAGATCTTAGTATTAAGAAATGGTCACAGAGAGCTAAATTAAAAAAAAAAAATGGGCAGGGGAAGCATAAGGTATGATTGTAGGTAGTTAACAGAAGATGAAGAGTACAGCGAGGTTGAACTGGGAAAAATTACAACATGTGCAGACAGCAGACAGGGCCTTGGACACAAGGGAAGAAGAAGAAGGTGAGGTCAAAACTTTAATCACTTGGGGGAAAACTCCTGAGGTGCAATATGGGACAGACACTATAAATGAGTTCGATTTTAGCAATCTTTCTTAAAAACTTGTGATTTATTCAAGTGGAGAAATCATGAAGAGGAATCAATTACAAATCAAAAAATTCAGGAAAAGAGAGAGTTTTTTTTTTGTATAACAGATGTAAGAATCAATATATAGATAGTGGCTGAAGTAATGTGAGTCAATAATGTCAGCCAGGAAAAATGTGTCAAACAAAATGAAGATCCAAGAAATAATCTTGACCCATAAAATCTCCTTTAGACTGCTGTGCAGTTGTCAGAGATGAAGGAGAAGGAACAGGAAAGTAGATCATGAAAGCATTGCAAGGTAGGGACTGAGTTCACAGTGTCAGACCCTTCAGAGGAAACAGGCAAATGGAGTTGAGATTCCTGTTTGAGAGAATTCCAGGGAATGTGTAGGTGACTTCAGTGAGGTGAGCATAGACAGTGTTCGTATGCAAGAACATACAAAGGTTGAGAAGTTAAGAGAACCTGAGTAGGAGGATCTTTTAAGAGGAAGAGAGAAAAGATAAGTGGAGAATTAAAAAACAGATTGACTGAATATATGTTCTGGTCGTTCAGTATGTTTTAAGTTTGTTCATATTTCCTCTTATCCTGATGAAAATATGCCTAAAATGAGGAAGAATTTTAAGTCATAAAAATGATTGAGGATCCAGAAAATCAAGTCTGTGAACACATGAAAAAGGATGGATTCTGAAGTAAAGCAGAGTCATGAGCCACAGGAGGAGGGACAGCCTTTATATTTGTTGTGGTTTAGTTATGAGGTGTGTGAGACAATGCAAGAAATCTTAGAGGTGAAATGATTGGGTTATGAGAACCTTAGTATAATTAGTATGTTAGTCCTCTTTAGGGATTAACTGAGGGGTGACTGAAGGCTGGCTGGGAATGGTAGGGAAGGCGGGTCATTGCTGCATGTCCTCGGGGTGTACATTTGGTGAGCTGAGTTTAGTCTTGCTCTGCTTCCTGATCATTTCCTGAGCTACTTCCCTCCGCCACACACTTTTGCCATGATATTCTGCCTCACCTCAAGACCCAAAGCAATAGAGCCAACTGTCTATGGACTGAGACCTCTGAAACCGTGAGCCCCCAAATAAACTTTTTCTCTGCTAAAATTTTTCTCGTCAGGTCTTTTGTTCACAGTGGTGGGAAAACTGACTAAAACAATATTCTATAACAGGAAGTAAAGGAGGAAGTACCTGTGTGGATATGTGCAAGTAAGTGTGAAGGCTTTGTGGTTAGAGGATTTATAGTATTAATTATATTGTTCTGAAAACTGAGATGACTATTAAAAGGAAAACGGAAAGTGGAGGGATTCCATGAATGGAAGGTGGTAAAGATATAAACTAGCCTTCGTGGAAAGTATAAAGTAGGAATCTATAAAGAATCACAGTGTGGCACAGCAAGCTGAGATATCAGGAATGTACAGGACACCAATCTCTGCAACTGATGGGTTTCCCTCGGGCATCTTTGCCAGCTGAGTATAGACCGAGAGAAGGACAATAACTGCATTTCCTCAAGGCTGGATCTTGGTCAAAAAGTGACAGAAAAAAAAAGGACAAGAAATTTGAAAATACTGGAAGGAATAGTTGAATAAACCAAGGATTCAGTATAAATCTGTCCATATTATAAAGTGTGTTTTAGTTACTTAATGTTTTGAATAATATTTACTTCACAGAGATATGATATAAATGCTTTGTTCAGAATCTAGGATACTACCGGAATGCATTCACAAGCATTCAGTGTTGGTTTTCTTCAGCAACATGTAAAAAATTTGGTCAAAGAATGATATCGTATCTAATGTCCTTGAAATCATGATAGAAAGTTTAAAAATAAACTGTTACCTACAGAATCAGTTTCGAACATAACCACACCTCTAAAATCACCTTTGCCATGTTCCTCCACATATGTTACATAACTTGAACAGTCAGCATGAATAGCTTCTCTTTCACTGAGGCCATATAGGGAAGAAAAGGAAATAGTGGCAGATGGTGAAACCAAAGACTTTTATTAGCATTTTATAATGAAAAAATTGCTTAGATTTTGTAACAAGTCTTTGGAGAATATGATAAAATGTCTCTTTGAGCTCTTAGTGAGAATGGATTTTTCTATGCTCAGGTACAAAAGTGGAACCTCTTCTGACAGGAAGGGTAAAGACAAGCAGCTGGGACTGAACATTTCCCCATGGAAATAAAAGAACACTTGACTCCATAATGGAAGCAGATCCCTTCAGGTACTCTACTGGAAGCATGGGTTCATAAATTTTACATAACCAGGGCCCTGTTTTAACATGCTTGAGCTGTTCACTTATGCTAATTTTACTGTCAATATTTTCCAGTTATCTCTGCAGCAGTACCTTCCATTAAACCACCTTTTTCATTATCCACATGGCATATGTTACTTGGTATTTTGGAAGTCTCTCAGGCTCAAAAGAGTCTAAAAGCTATCTGATCTCTGGGAATCTACTGAAATGCTTGATATCCTTCTGGCATGCAACCAGAATAAACTGCCTACTTGGTCATCACTTCCTAATGGAATACTAGCATGCATACATAATTATGTGTTATGTAATTATGATTATCACCATCATAATTCCATTACTGATAAGATAGATATCCCTTTACTTACTTCACAAAAATCAAGTTGCATTCAAAATGCTAGAGTCTATTAACATTGTGATGACTAAAAAAATATTATACATCGAAATCACTGAGCAAATTTTTAACATTCTCACCACAAAAAAAAAAGAAAGTTGAAGAGATGGATATGTGAATCATCTTGATTTAATTATCCCACCATGTTTTCATAAATCATAGCATAACTTAGTACCCCTTAACTATGTAAAATTACATTTATCAATTCATGATAAAAATTAGGAAAAGATGATCATGTCAAAAGTTTAAAAGCCTATTCTACTCATGAAACAAACTCAAACCTTTTTTCTAAAACACAAAGCAAGAGTGTAGTGAAATAAAGCATGTAACTCTTCTACACATATCATTTATTGACAGTATTTTATTCGAAGCTATTGTCCATCTCTTTCTTTTCTATGACCTGGTAGTCTTTCCATTTGGTCTCTTATGTTTGCCATGGCAAACTTCAGATAAACTAGTTTATAAAAAATAAATCTTTTTTGTCAGATAAGTCCTGGTCTCAATTTAAATTATCACTGGAGAAAAAGATTACAAAACCTATACACTTACCTCAAATAAATATAGAAATTTCACATTATATTTTATTAACAAGCTAGATTACAAAGTAGTAAGAAGTTTGCATTAAAAATTCTATTGTGCATGAATCTGTGTGTTACAGTCCAGGAAGTTTACACAAAGGTTGCATGCTCAGTCCAGTCTTGGTGACCTTGCTCCTGGCAATGCCTTTAATGAGATTACTCTGGGTGCAGATTTTTTTAAGAAACACTAAAAAAAAACAATATTATTTAGTGAGTTGTTTTTCCCTAAAAATAAAGAATAGGTAAACAAGGTCATGGTTCAGGCTGTATCGCTCCTTATTTTAGAGATTTCCTTGTAGAATCCAGGCTTGTTACAAAACTCAATATGTCTTACACACCGCAGCAGAGGGATCTATGCACTTCAATAGGTTCACATATTCAAAATGCTTAAAGTGTTAGCATATGATTATGATTTATTTGAACACTAGTCACAAATAAAGTCTGTGCTATTTGCTTTAATGTATTCCTACCAGCATTGTTGGGATGCTTAGCATCTCTATGTAGCCTATATTTCAAGAAAGACCATCTCAAATCTCATTTTTCATACCTGGTGAAAAAAATGTGCAAACATGATCCTGTTAACATCAGGGGGGAAAAAAGGAAATTTAATTTTATTTAAATAGGAATTTTGTTGATTTCAGGTGTCTTTTTCCCACATACTTGTAAGAAAACCCACGAAAACCATGCTGGACACGGGAAATCACATAAGTGAGTTTATTAAGCAAACAGAGTGTCTCCCTGCAGCATAAGAGAGAAAATGAGAGGAAGAGAAAGGGCACTCGCTAGAGAGAGTGGAAAAGCAAGGAGGAGAAAGAAAGTGAGTCGGGGAGAGAAAGTATGAGAAAAGATGGCAGGGTAGCTACCCTTAAGCAGTTGAATTCCACCAGGCTAACAGGGAACCAATAACAGAGAAGGATACTTGCAAGCTGACTGATAAACCAATAGCTAGCTAGGATGTTCACAGACTGACAGTAGTTGGGAGGCGGGGAAAATGGCTGCACAGGAAAGGGTGGGGAGAGCAGCTTTCAGACTGACAAACTAGGTTGTGATACAACGGAAAGGGCAGGAAGCAGCTTTGTATTACAATACTGAATATTAGTATACATTACAAAGTAGATTTGATAAGTTTTTAGAATAACCATGTAACCTAGGATGATACCTAGACCAAAATAAAAATGAAAGATTAATAAATAATCGAATTAGAATAGATTTTTTCTAAAAGTTATCTTGCAGATGTATCTACAAGTTTTGTAGTTTCCAAATTTAAAACCACTTTCCAAAACTGAAAATCAAATTAATTTTAAAATTAGAAATTATTCCAAATCAATAGTATCAAAAATTTTTCATCATTAATGTTTTGAAATAAAATGTCAAGACTGAAACTTATCTAATTCCCAATTAATTTTGGTGTTTTGAATTTATTTATTTGGTTGTTTGTCTAGTTTTTAAAATTTATGAATGTGTAATTGACAAAAAAATTGTATATGTGTATCATGTACAACTTAATATTTTTGTATATATGTACATTGTGAAATGATGACTATGACCTAATTAACCTTTATAGCACATAGCTACCTTTTGTTTTTAGGTAAGAACAATAAAGATCCATTCTCTTAGTAAATTTCAAGCATCCAATACAGTATTAATGATAGTCACCATGTTGTATATTAGAGTTGCAGAATTTATCCTATATAACTGAAAATTTGTTCTTTTTCACCCTTACCTACCAGCTGAATTTAAAGGGACATAGTCATTTCCATAGAACTGTCTGTGTTGGTCTAACACCTTTATGCCTTAGTAGATTAAATAAAGCACACAGTCACTTAATATTTGAAGAGATGTTATACTGGTATTTTTCTATAGTGCTAAATACAGCAAGATGATGAAATCTTGAAAACTGAGTCATTATACCTTATAAATTTTATTTATAAAAGATAATTTTTGTTCTTTTATTTTCAATGATTGCTACATAGTGAACCTCCTGGGAAACTTTCTAAAAAATATTAATTATGAGGCTATGTGTCAAAACAATGAAATATGAATATTAGGTCTCTGTCTGGATATTAGTCATTTTAAATTCTAGGTGATTCTAATGTATAGCCAGGGCAGGGAATGACTACTTTGGTCAGTCAGAATATACATTTGGGGGGTGGGATTTTTGAGTTGTTATTAAAAATCTGCAAGAATCCAACAAAAATAACAAAACCAAACTTCCAATTTCCATGATCTGGTTGTGCTGAGAGATGACTTTAAGTAATTACAATGAAAGACACTGCAGGAAGTAAAACAACAGTTGACATTGGAACAATTTGGAAAATGTAAGAGGAAGATAACCCCATTCTCCCAATGCTCACTAGGGGTCAGACATTGGAGATGGAAGGAACATGGCCTCAGAGTAGGTCTGAGAAACCTGAAGCAAGGGATCAAACCTGCAGATGAGAATCAGGAAGAGAATCAGCATTCAAAAACGCCACAGAACAATGTGTGGTTCGTATCTAAGAAAGTCAGGAATGTTGAATCAGAGCCTGCGAACTTCAGGTGCATCTGTTCTATCTGCAGAGTTGAGGAGCCCACCAAGCTGAGCTCATCTTTTTCAGTTTTGCTTTTTTTTTTTTTTTTTTTAAAGGTCATCCATCTACAGTCACCTGGATGAATATGAAGCAGTAATGTCATTTTACATAATAAGTCTTCGTTGTAATTTATTTGTAGTATCCCAAGTTGAAGTGGCATTTTTCAAACCTCCAGGGCATGCTTAGAAGCCAAATTAAACACTGACATCCTTGTTTTACAGAGTTATTGCTCATTAGGAAGGAAACGTATGAAGTACCTGCTCCTGGGTAGCACAGACAGTAGCAGGACTCTCCCTGTTATGTACCCATTTCTGAGTTGACAGCATTGTACTTATCATGTGGTTTGATGCTGCATTTATAAAAGGTAGCTCTTTCTCATGGGAAAATTCCATGTATTTGTGAAGGATTTAAAGAGCATATTAGTGAAGGAGGTCAGACATAAGCAAAATTTAAGTTAATGGATTCCTTAAGTTTTAAGGTAGCAGAAATAGAAGCAGAGGCTACTTTCCTTCCCTCCCTTCAGTTCCCACACTCTTTCCTGCTTTCTACCTACTCCCCTCCTACCCTTCCATCTCTCCTTCCTTTTGTTTTCTATAATGATTATATATTATGATTTAATAACAAGTAGAATTTGTTTGCAAGACACTAATCTACTGAAGAGACACTATATGAGTTCCATTACCTACAGTATTTTATTTAAAACAATGCATATCATAAATTCTTAATTTATAAAATGCATTTATTCGAGTTATATTATCTCATTGTCATCGTTTGTTTAAAGATAATATTATTGAGCAGATGTTCAGAACTCACAGATACTTCTAAGTGGGAAAAGAGAGATGCAAATATCAGAAATAACAATTTCTTAGTCTATCCCCTGAGAGTTAACATGTATTCAGGCATTTCATTCTCAAGGAAAAGCTGGTCAATTTTATAACAAGAAAGATCAATTTCAGATCATTTTCTCCTGACCAAAATTTAAATTATGCAAGGCCTTTTGGGTCTATAGAAACTCACTCTGAAATCTTACCTCTCTCTTGTTCCATTTTCATCTTTTTATCACAAAAGTGGCAGGTAATTTCTAAAATAGATAACTTCTCTAAAGATCAAAATATGCTCTTCAATTTACAAAGCAGTTACAAGTATTCTCTTCTATCTTGGGGTCCAAGAGGAAGTTTGAACCACTTACTTGGACATATATTCACTAGATACATAGAAAACAGAATTAGATGCTGGCAATGTTAAGACTCATGTACACCCTACAAGGCATCCAAGGTCTCAATTCAGTATTTACAATTGCCACTCCATGTATGTCATAGAAGCTTGAAATCTAGTCTTTATCTATTGATACATAACAAAAAGTGAACTATTATATGGCAAGGTAGTCATATCCATAGATGACCCATCAAACAGTACATATCATTTACTCATCCTGAAACTTGAATTAATCTATAAAAATACAAATTGTCTTGGTTTCACAACTTATATGCTATTGAAATAACTACATTGTGGGACTTTTGATTTTTTATTAATAGTCTTAGAGAACAAAAGATTCAATATCTTATTTACTTTATTCTAATTTGTATGTATTTTTCATCTAAAAAAGCTTCCTAAAATTAGCATGTGCTTTACAGTGAATTTAAGAAAATAATTTACCAGCCATTCAGCTCTTGTATAGCCTCATTTCCTGAAAATGTTCAAACTTAGAGACTTATTTTTGAAGAATCATTTCACACAATAGATCTTGCCTTTCCAGAGGAGAAGCTGGAACTCATTTCTCAACATTTCTTGCAGTGGAGTGTCAGCATGTAACCTAGTATCCCTCTGTCTGAGATATCTATGCTTTGTAATTACAGAGGTGATAGTCATTAAAAAGTCTTCTATGTGAGAAAGAAAATAAACACAGCATTGACCACTTTCTATGGACTTGAGGATTAGTATAGCTGTCTTTGCAACAATCACAGTAACAGAGTTTGTGTCCAACCTCCAGCACCAATGGTGTCTTGGCATCTCCTTCAATTTGCAGGTCAAAGCTTGGGGGAAGTGACAATTTCATGAAATGCCTTCAGTTTCTGTATTTCTTATGTTACATAACACACACACCTGGTTTTCAGATTCTACTGGAGAAGCTGTTTGTTATCTAGAGTTCTTTGATGCATTCTCTTTCTTCTTCAGCCTAGAACCTAGAATAATATTCTCATCGGTTCCTCATCTCATTTGTTATTTTATCCATACATAATTGAACTGGATCCCTCATTGTCACTAAAATTCATTACACCATGCAGAATTATAGGACATTCAGAAGACCATGTGTCCTGTGTCGTACAATGTAATAATTGGCACTGTAATTTGCCAGAGGTCGGAATACTCAAAGAATTTCCTAAACAGAGGTGTTTTGTGAGCAATGTATGAGTTCAAGACTATCACTCAAATGCTTACTATCTGTGTATCATAATCTTCTGACTGTTTTGCAAAAGGAGTTTGCTAAACATCTGAGAACATTTAACTCAACTAGCAAAAAAAAAAAATCAAAATATGTTTAATCAAAAAGGAATTGTTAATAATCCTCAAAGTTTTTTTAGTATGCCTTTAATTTTCATATGTATAAACAATAAAATATTCAATACAAAAAAATAAATCAGAAAATTCTTTTTTTTTTTAGAAGATTCTTTAAACACAAGAAATAAGCAATTTTTGTTGCAATTTTAGGGTTTATAACTGAAAGAACTGCAAGACACAGACTGTCACTGAAGGGAAAGACACAAAGAAGAACACAAAATGGAAGAACAAAGTCTAGAGAAAGACAAGCATGAGGTCATCAGAGTAATTTGAAACCTCCTAATAAATAACCAAAGCAGTCATTAAACTCAGTCCAAATCCTAGCAAGATTTTCATAAAATTTCTCATTACTGGCCTATTTCTGTCAATTCTTATTGTCTGACAACATGTTTAGATTATGACAAAACTTACTTAAAATATGGTCTGAAGAAAAAGAGCAAGAATCAGAACAATACTCAGCTAGGACATAGAAGTTGGGACTTGGGGACTAAAATTTAAAATATATACAGTTTCTATGTTAAAAGTTCTAATGATAAAATTAGACAACATTCAAGAATAGATGATTAATGGAAATAGATGAAAATTATAAGAGAAATGAAAGGAAATGTGACAAACCAAAACTCAGTAATAGAAATGAAGAATGGCTTTGATGGGTTCTCTTAGGAAAAAAGAAGAAAAACAGAGAAAGGACATAAACTTCCAATGTCATAAATGAATTGAAATGAAATGAAATGAAATGAAATGAAGGAGGAGTCATCGCTAATTATTCCATGTCAATAAAAAAGCAGATAATAGAGAGGAACATCTTTATGCCCACAAGTCTGATAGCTTAGAAGAAATGAAGTAATTTCTTGATAAGCACAGACTACCAAAATCACAGAGGAGAAATGGATCACTTGAATAGTCTTACATCTACTAAAGACAGAGATAAATCATAAATAACTTTCCAAAATCATTTTTTCTGAACTAAAACACTGATATCAAGAACTTTATCAGTAAAGTCTCAATATTCAGACATTTTGTAGAAATAAAATTCAATTTGTGATTTCTATGACATATAAAATATATTGCTAAAATTTGAGTTTGATATTTTTCTGAGTTCAAGAACATATTGGCTTTAACTTTTAAAAAGCAATTTTTATCATGATCAAAGGAGATTGAGTCAATATTCAAATGCTCTATTTTTCCTAAGGAAAAATAATGAAACTAAAAATCAGAATTTTGAGAGGGAAGATTTGTAGATTCTAAGTATGTTAATTTTATACTACTGTAATTACAAAATAATGAATCACCACAAATTTTACTAATGAGCTGAAACAACATGTTTATTTTCTTAAGGTTCTGGAGATAAGAATTCAATATTGCCTCACCAAGCTAAAATCATGTTGCCAAAACATTGCTTTCCTTTCTGGAGACTCTAGGGGAAAATTCTTTTCTTGTTCACTCAAGGACTGGCAGGATTCAGATCCACGTGATTGTTTTGGGGTGTCCTCAGTTGCCTCTTCCCCTGTCACTTCTTTCACTCATTGTTTTCTCTTCATCTTCCACTTTTAAGGACCCACATGACTACTTGGGAATAGCTGGATAGTCCAGGATACTCTCTATTTTAAGGTGAATTTATGAGCCACATTAGTTTTATTTGCAACTATAATTCCCTAGCGTCATGTAACATTAGCACATTCACAGGCTTAACACCAAGAATCAAAATGTGGACAATTTTGGGGAGTAATTATTCTATCCACCAAGCTAAGTTTTCCAATGGAACACTTAGGGGCTGTTATTTCACCTTTCACAGAGTACCATTTTGACTGGGAAATTTAAGATAATGACATAAGGCACGATAAACACATGCTGGGAAATAGATTCACACTTAGTGATATTTGGAATTGATGGTGCATACACTCACTAAAGACTTCTGCTGTCTTCTCATTTAACTTATTACCTCCTTTACTGGCTTATTGAAGGAACTGACTAGCTAGAGTGCAAAACAGGAAGCAATTAATTCTTTTCCACCTAGCATTTACATGAACTATGTTGGAAATCTTCCCTGTGTCTGGATAATAAATCCAGAAGAATCATAGCCTTTAAAACCATATTCAAGCATTAACAATTTTATTTGTAGGTATTAGAATGCCTTTCCCAGCAAATTTTAAATCTGCAATATCATTCTTATTGAAATTTCTTTTTATTCATAATGCAGATAAATGTTTTCATCTGTTGTGCCAAATTCTGAGGTAGTGTTTAAACACTCAAATACCTAAGTGACACTTTCTAATGCTAAATTTCACAATTTATAAGATGTATCTGACATGTATAGCAACCTAAATATATACATCTATTTTACATTAATGCATATGGAGTATTTTACACCATGGCGATCAATTTTAATGATTATAGGTGCACTAGACTCCTGATTTGGATCACAATTTGACTTTTTCTGTCTTTCTAGTTCCTTTTCTTTGGACAATTTCCTTCTTTCTATGTCTCAATATTCTTAATTCTAAAATAGAAAATGATTTAACCCAAGCCTTAGGGTTGTTAACAGTACTGTTGAAGTAATACATAAAAGGATTTAGAAATTGTGATATCTCTAGTTTCATTTTGTTTGCTTGTTTTTAAATACAATTTCACTTGTTTTTACTACACTCAGGTAGAAGTGTAGAGATTTGACATTTAAGGTATGTACTGACTGAGAATTTTACCAGCTGCAATATGTGTTATGTGTTACATTAGACATGCAGTATATTAGATATATGGTTAATGTGGGGGGGGTATGTGCTCATCATATTGGAGTTACAATCTTTTACATCAGTAAAATTTAAGAAGAATAGGAAATAGGGACTTACATAGAGGAAATTTTGTTTTGAGTGCTGGACAAAAGAAAACAAAAAGCAACCCTTCCAGTAAATGTCAACTTTGTTGTAGTTAAAATATTTAAAATTGTTTATGACATGGTTTTGCTATTCATACCACTTTTCATCCTACCCTTAAAATAATTAAAGATACACTAAGGTAGACTGTGAAATGCCAACAGCAATTTCAGATCTGTTACCTACATTACTTTTAAAAAAGTTTGTCCCAAATAAAAAGATTATGCCAAAATCAGTGAGTTCAACAAAGAAAGTAATAAGATATATATCATCTGTTTTAAGAGGCAACTTATTATATGTGATCAGAAGCATTCCTGAAAATTTCTTTTTAACATAGAAACTGTGGGAAACAAATAAAATGTAAAATATGCTTATTTTATAAACTTTCATTCTTTAATTTAAACTTTTTAATTAAACTTCTTTTTGTTTTCAATGGGAACCTTAAGTCTGAATAACTTGTAATATTACTGGGCAGGGAGCCTGGAACAGGACAATAAGTGCAGGCTAAGCAGTTTAATTTAATTTTGTAAGTAGAGAGGTATAAAATACCAGGCTATGATAAATCAAAAATAATGAGGGAATTGGTATGGACTTAAAGAAGCAGATCTTGGCTAAATCTTTCTAGAATTTCAGAGTTCCATTTATTGAATCAGTAAATCTAGAGATATAAAACTTGACTATACTCAGATAGTATACTCAGATACTAAGAGAGGAACCAATCCTCTCTTAAAAGCCTTTAAAAACAATAATTATAAACATGATATTAAAGTCACACAAATATCTATGCATATTCAGTGCTTCCTATTTGTATTAATATTAACACATATAAATAGAATAGGAAAATTGTTAACTGTCTCAAGAATCTGTTAGCTTCAGGGGTGACAATGAAAACAGAAGTTAGCATTTATTGAATGCTTTATTTTATACATGTTTATACATGTATCAAATATTGTGAACATAACGAGCAAATCACTAATATTTTTATTTTAATTTCTTCCAACTAGACTTAGAAACTTAATATACTTGTCAAAATTTTAATAATCAAGATGGGATTGAAACTCACCTGCTTCCAAAACCATATTCTGGGTCTTAAGAATAGATTAGGAAGCATACCCATGTACTCCTCTCTAATAGTGTCAATTAAGGTCTTAGAAATCACTGGTGCACTCTAAAATATGACAGGTGAAAAGACACAGAGACAGAGAAAGAAAGAGAAGAGAGAGAGAGATGGCAACAAATGGCACACATTGGCATTAAGCGGCATTGTAAGGAAGAGGAGAGGGAGTGCCTTAGTTCACTGTCCATTTTTTTAACAAAATTACTGAGGCTGTGTACTTTATTAGGAAAAGAGGTTTATTTAGCTCTCAATTTTGGAAGCTGAAAGTCCAAGATCAGGTGGCCTGTTCATTCAGTCTGTGGTGAGGTGCCCTTGGCTACATCACATGACAGATGGCAACATAGTGAGATTGAATGCCAGAGCAAACACACGGCAAGACAAGAAACCAGAGAGAATGGAGGAGCCAGCTAAACTCATTCTTACAGGTAACTGGGTCTCACAAGAACTACATCAACCCCTTCTGAGGGCAGCACTCCCAATGACCTAATCACCTTCTACTAGTTCCCACTTCTTAAAGGTCCCATGACTGCCCAGCATTGCCAGCTGAGGACTAAGCTTCTGGCACATGAACCCTTGGGACACACTCAACTGTATCCATATGGTAGCAGGGAGAATACAGAAATGGGAAAATCAAGAAATGCAGCACATTTTAATGAGCTTCTAATATTAAGTAGGCAGAACGTTTGTGGTTTAAGGTAAACCATTTGACTTATTCCTACTGTAATTTGAGAGACGCTTCACTCCTTTCATATTAACAATAACAAACAGGTCAGGACTCAAAAATGGGAGGCAAAGAAGTCATGACACAAATTCTTGCTATTGAGAAACAAAGATAGAATTCAAGTTCAGATCTACTTCATAATGAAGCTACTTTATAATGAATCATATTATTCTGTATTCACATTTAAGAACAGGCAGAATTAGTAGGATTCAACTCCACTAATTATCTGTATGTTAAAAATTGGCTTATCTCTGAATTTAGGCATTCCCCTATTTTACCTTCTACATCAAAACTCTGAACAGATTTCGAACCTGTTGTACTTAGAGGAATAGAAATGGTTGTTTAAACTGATATTTTGAAGTCTGGACTGCAACTGAATTTGAATCCTCAAACAGGCTGAAGCTTAGATGGATTCATGAATATGACTATTAGTAATAACTTGGAGCACAGCATCTCAACTAAGAGGCTGTTAAATCACACACAGTTTTGTTTTGTTTTGTAAATTTTTCCTTTATCTTATTCATTTGTTTATTGTGGTGCTGAGAATGGAACCCAGTGCCTCACACATGCTAGGCAGGTGCTTTATGACTGAGTCACAACTCCAGCCAACACACAGTTTTTTTTCATCTTTTGGAGAGTTATTGTTTTACACTTTATAGATTTAAAAATTAAACTTTCCAGATGATTTTTTGAAAGCTATTTTGTCAAGAATAAAAAACAGTTAACTGTGTCTCAATAAGGTTGAAACTTTTTTTTTAATTTGAAAAAGTGAAGAGCCTTCACGTTCACACTGAAAGTTTAAAACGAGACCTGTAACCCTACTTATTTGATGATTCAGTGTATACATATTTTTCCTCACCTAATAGTGCCAGAGAAACCAATGATATCTAGATCAATTACATGGCTGAAATTAAAAGTCATGAATATATATGTGATTGCCGAGGGAAATTCACAGAAGAAAAGAGTTCTAGGACCAATCATAAAGGGACTCTCATGGGATGTGGAGGAGGTAGAGCATGTAAAAAACTAGAAACAGTAGCCATAAAGGTACAGGCGAAAGAAAAACATGCTATTCAATGAAATTCAAGAGTCAGGGAAGGTTTCATAGAAGAGTAAAATATCAACACTGAAGTTTGGATTGCAACTGAATTTGGAGCCTCAAAAAGGGCTGAACCATAAACAGATTAGTACTACCACATCTATTCCTCTAAATACAGGTTTGAAATCTGTTCAGCGAATTGATTTAAAAGGTAAAATACAGCAATGCCTAAACTAAGAGATTATGCCTTTGGACAGAGAAAGAGGAAGGAGATTCTTGAAGAGTGAAGATGGCTTCCATAATGAAAACAAATCCAGATTTGAGTGAATTGAGGAATGATTGAGAACTGCAGTGACAAGTTAGGAAAAAAGAGAATAGTATCTGATCTGGAGTTTTTAATGGAAGAATTGCATTTTTAATTCACTGGGAAGAGGAGAATAGACCACGTGATAATATTGACAGGAGGAACCCAGTGAAGAAAGGGATGCTAATTAGGTAAAGGAGGTCTGAGACCATTGATTACTGCAAAATTCCAGAAAAATATGGAGATCTTGGAATTTGAAATGCAATTTAGGAGATACTTATGAAGGAAAGCAAGGTTAGGAAGGCCTGAGTATAATAACTTCTGCAATTTTCTTTGGGAAAACTGAGATGTAATAATCATCCAAGACAGTAGTGAGTGAACATTTGTCAGAAACACTACAATATAGGAAAGGTATGAAACAGTCATTCTACACAGTAATTGGGATTAATATTTCTGTTTTTAAATTGAAGGAATTTAAGGATTAGGTTTATTTTTGTAAGACATATAATTACATAACTAAAAAAAAAGGAATGACTTTTACTTTCTTGAAAACTTTACTCCAATATAAAGATAAATATAAATTTTACATGTGCAAATCTCCAAAAGAAATAGTTTGCTTCCAAAACAAAAATTGTATCTGCTAATGAAATTCTCTGATGCAGGAGGCTCTTGAGTAGAATATCATGTCTGAATTTTGAGAAGGACTATATAACTTTATGACCAATCATGCTGCTTGTAGCTACCTAGATAAACTAAAAATAATTAGTCTTCATGCTTCATGCTTCATAATATAAACCGAGAGCCAGCACACCTTTACTGCAACTGAACTCATTAGTTAAATCCTCTAATACACAAGTATCACATAAAATTTTCAAAAAAGATCAAACATGGGCAGACTGAGGGACAAAAGTGCCCACTGAGACATTTTTGACACAATTTCAACATATTATCTATAAAAGTTAAAATGTTTTCTTGCTAAATTTCTCTTGTTTTGACCTTCAATTCCAAATGAGAAAAAGTTCCTGACAACTCTTTATAGCATAGGACACAAAATTATATTTTGTTACTAAAACTTCTATTGTGGCTAACAGAAATGGCAGTATTATTTCATAAGAAAAGTTCTTAACACTTTGTGAAAGCAAATAAAGAGGTGTGAGCATTGGCTACATTTGTTTTTGCTTTCAGGGAATAATTGCTCAGTTCACACCTCTTCAGTGGTACAAACAAAGCTATCAGAATTTCCAAACTTCCCTTTCTCAAATAAAGTTCAGAGATGAAAATAATTCAGTTTAGAGACCTTATAAATATATATAAATACTCTTAAAAACATTGAAATGTAGGGAAATTTAGAACTAAAATTATATAATTTTCAGTAAAACAAAAAAATCTGTTAAGTAGCTCAGATTTCTTCTTTATAGGTTTTATAGATTATTCCTTCTCCAATTAAAAAAAAAAACTCTGCAATATGTCCTAAAAAATCTATTATTTGTTTCCTTATGTGGTTGAGAGGTTCCACTATCCCTGATAGGTAAATAGATTGATTGATTGGTCAATCTCAATCTATCCTTATTTCATCAAAAGCTTACCATCTACAGGAAACCCACAGTTAAAATATAGCGGGTTTACATCCTAATAGGATTTTCTTAAAACAATTGCTCAAAGAAGTAATAAAAAGTGAATAACTCTGTAAATTCTATAAACATTTACATACTATACATATTTCCATAGTAAAAATGATCTTCATTTATTATTAATATAATCAATATTTGTTTATTTGTTTATCTGCCCATCTTTCTTATTCTGAGAGCTGAAAGTAAATTTTCTCTCAGTTTCAGTCAAACTTTTGTGCCTATTTCTTTAAAAAGTAGAACAAGACTACATTTTTAGACCCTGTTCAGCTAAGTGTATTGAGATCAAGAATATAAATTGTGAGATAAATAATGTGTAACCTAATTTTTAAAAGATAAAATAGCCCTTTAAAGAAGGAATATGTGATTCGATTTGAACTTGATCTGGCATATTTTTGTATATTCTTTACATGATTCCTTAAAATTCTCTACTCCCTACAAATTTTATACATACTTTACTCAAACAAGCCATTGTTATTGAGAGAAACAGATGATATTTTCTCTGTGTGGTGAGAATTCCACAAACAATAATGATTATAATTCTAATATGAAGAGATACATTGATGATAACAATAGTGATGATGGCTAGTATTTATTAAATATTTATTCTTTGGCAGAAACTGCTAAGCTCTCTACATGTGTTATCACACTTAATTTTACTCAAGCCAACAAAACAGATCGTAATTACTTTCATTTTACAGAAGAGGAAACTGAAGTCTATAGAGATTTACTATTCCAAGTTCACACATATATTAAGTAGAAAACTTTAATTTGAACATGTATCTGTGTATTAATGAAACAAAAACAGTTAACTATTCTGATACCAGGCTAGAAGAGCTTTTTAAATTTGAGTTAATTCTCCACCAAATAATTCTTATCCAAGAAAAGCCAGAAGTCCCAGCATAAATATAAACTGTCACAGCTAACTTCATTTTCTAATTAAAATGCATAATAACATGGAAATTGGCGTGACATGTGTGTGTGTGCTTGCATGTGTATCTATGTGTATCTTTTTTTTTTCTAGTGTAACTGGCTAATATGTCTATACCTTTGCAGAGCTTTGCTTACATAGTTTTGTCCAACATATTGAACATATAGAACCCTAAAAGTTAATTAACCATCAAACATTGACCATTTACCAAAGTATCAGTAGATGCAAAAGATATCTTTAATTTTAAAGGAATATAAAACACATCTGCATGCTTTTGTGATAAGCTTATGAAGGGTGAGTGGTGAGATGTCTGATTCCATGGAGTCCACAGTCTTCCGCCACCTGGGGTAGCACTTCCAAATGTTGTCATTCTTGAAAAACAAAGGCCAACCTAAATTCATAAGAAAGTGTTATAACTTTAGGTAGAGGAAGGCACAAGTCTTTGGTGTCTTTGAAGATGAAAAGGGAAAATTTCACAATTTATTAAAAGAAACTGGTTATTCCCAAGGCCTTAAAAGTGGTTTTATTTGTAGAGAAAGAAAAAATAAATAAATAAATGTGTTTTGTCCCTTCATGCAACCTAAACATAATGATGCATCCTAAGCATTTGGAAGATTACAGATATTACAATTAGAGAAACACAATTTCACTGTCACACAGTCATTGCAAAAGAAGAAAGTTCAATCTGACTTGTATCATTGCAGTAAATTTCTGACATATCTGTAACATCTACTCTTAACCTCCCTCACAGTTCATTCTTTTTTTTTTTTTTATAGACTGCATTTTGATTCATTGTACACAAATTGGGTACAACTTTTCCTTTTTATGGTTGTGCACAATGTAGATTAACACTCTGCCTGTAATCATACATGTACATAGGGTAATGATGTCTACCTCATTCTACTATCTTTCATAACCCCCCTCTCATTTCCCTCCATGTCATCCAAAGTTCCTCCATTTTTCTATTACTCCCACCCCTCACTCCCATTATGTATCATCATCCACTTATCAGGGAAAACATTCAGCCTTTGGTTTTTGGAATTGGCTTATTTCACTTAGCATGATATTCTCCAATTCCATTCATTTACCTGAAAATGACATAATTTTATTTTTCTTTATGACTGAATAACATTCCATTGTGTATAAATACCACAGTTTCTTTATCCATTCATTTGTTGAAGGGCATCTTGGTTGGTTCCACAATCTAGCTATTGTGAACTGAGCTGCTATAAATATTGATGTGACTTCGTTAATGTAGTATGCTGATTTTTAAGTCCTTTGGGTATAAACTGAGGAGTGGAATAACAGTCAAAAGGTGGATCCATTCCAAGTTTTCTGGCACCAAATAGACAGGTAGACCAATAATACAGAATAGAAGACACAGAGACAAACTCACATAAATACAGTTACCTCAAACAAGAAAAAGGAGCCAAAACATACGATGGTACAATGGAGAAAGGATAGCCTGTTCAACAAATGGTATTGGGAAAATTGGAAATCCAAATGTAGTAAAATGAAATTAAACTTCTATCTCCCCCACACAAAACTCAATTAAAAATGGATCAAGGACCTAGGAATTAGACCAGAGATTCTGCACCAAATAAAAGAAAAAGTAGGTCTGAATCTTCATCATGTTGGCTTAGGATCAGACTTCCTTAACAAGACTCCAAAAGCTCAGGAAATGAAAGCAATTGTCAATAAATGGGATGGATTGAAACTAAAAAGTTTTTCTCAGCAAAGGATACAATCAATGATGTAAAAAGAAAGTCTACAGAATGGGAGAAAATCTTTTCCACACGCACTTCATATAGAGCACTAATCTCCAAAATTTACAAAAAAACTTACAAAATTTTACACCAAAAGTACCAAGAACCCAATCAGTAAATGGGTTAAGGAACTGGACAGACACTTTACAGAAGAAGAAATACAGGCGATTAACAAATATATGAAGAAATGTTCAACATCTCTAATAATTAGAGAAATGAAATTAAAACCACCCTAAGATTTCATCTTACTCCAATTAGAATAGCAATTATCAAGACCACAAGCAAAAATTGGTGTTGGCATGGATGTAGGGAAAAAGGCACACTTGTACATTGCTGGTGGAGTTGCAAATTGGTGCAGCCACTCTAGAAAGCAATATGGAGATTCTCCATAGTCCATTCTTAACCCAGCAGTTATACCCTTTGTCTAAATGGAATTCAACTAATGTCATTCCTTTGTCCCCCACCTTATTCAAGTAAAAGTCAAAGACATTATAATGCCTGAAAAGATCTAAATATTTGTACACCTTCCTTGTACCCTCTCCTAATCTCCTTCTGCTATTTTCTAGCCACACAGGTCTCCTCAGTCTCTCTTGAACATGTCAATTGTTCTTTTCAAATCTCATACTAGCTCTGGCCTAACAATATTCTCCCCTTAATACAATTGTATCTTTCTTCTTCACATCTTCTCCTTCAAATATTTGCTCAAATAACATCTCTTTTGTAAGGTCTTCTTTTGACTGATTTGTTAAAAATGTTAATGCCCAACATGCCCATTCTCCCCCTAATTTGTCTAATTTTTCTTGTCTCTTAATATTGTCTTACATAATTCACTTTCTTTTTCTGTTAACTACTATCAGTATCTCCACAAGGAATAATTTTATTCACTGATATAAACAAATAAATAAATCAGTGCCTGGCACAAGAAGGAAACTTAGTATTTGTTTAATAAATGAAAGAATGATTGATTGAAGAATTAAATTAATTCATTAGCAATGTTTAGGACACTTGATGTGTTGAAGTTAATCAGAATAGGTAGATTAAGGCATAACATGACAATCAAGAAGCTCCAAATAATTGAAAGGTAAGCCAACATACCCATTTTCTCAGTCATGGGTCTAAAAGTTATAAAGAGTCCAGTTTGTATACCTCTAGTCACAAAGAGGACTTGCCATTTTCTCTGGTGTTCTTTAACAGCAGGATCATTTTATCTGTTTCATAGTGTATAAATGTTTGGGAGACAAATGTTAAGGAAAGTGAAATGTGGTCTACACTCTCTACATCAGATTTCTGTCTTGATATCATATGAAAGTCAGGCTCTGTGATCTCAAAATCCAATAAAGGTGAATAGCCCCCCAAAAAACTGTAAACTGTCAGAGTCAACTTCACATAGGTATTACAGATACAAAAAATTAAATGTTATTATATGAGATCATTGTAGATGATCCTTGTATCCATGTCTAAATAGACTTATAAAGAAAGCATGCTGGTGGAGTTGCAAATTGATGCAGCCACTCTGGAAAGCAGTGTGGAGAATCCTCAGAAAACTTGGAATGGACCCACCTTTTGACCCAGTTATCCCACTCCTTGTTTATACCCAAAGCACTTAAAATTAGCATACTACAGCAACACAGCCACATCAATGTTTATAACAGCTCAATTCACAATAGCTAGATTGTGGAAACAACCTAAATGCCCTGCAACAGATGAATGGATAAAGAAACCATGGTATACATACACAATGGAATATTATTCAGCCATAAAGAAGAATAATATTATAGCATTTGCAAATAAATGGATGAAATTGGAGAATATCATGCTAAGTGAAATCAGCCAATCCCAAAAAACCAAAAGCCAAATATTTTCCCTGGTAAGTGGATGATGATATAAAATGGGGGTAGAGGGGTGGGGAGAGAGAGAAGAATGGAGGAACTTTAGATTATGTAGAAGGAGATGAGGGGGGTATAAAAAATGGTGGAATGAGACAGACATTATTACCTACCCTATGTACACGTATGATTACACGAATGGTGTGAATCTACATCGTGTACAACCATAGAAATGAAATGATGTATCCCATTTGTGTACAATGAATCAAAATACAGTCTGTAAAAAATAAATAAATAAATAATAAAATTAAATTAAAAAAAAAAATGAAATGATAGAACATGTCAAGAGGTCTGTGTGGCTCTTGTGAAATATGTCTCCCATATGTTAGCCTACCTGATCTTGTCCCACACACAGGTCATTGATACTCTCCTCAGTAATTCCTTTCTCAACATTTTTCTATCTTTTCTTCAAATTAGATTCTTTCTATTGTTCCATCATTTCAAATTCATTGATCCTTTTTCTCCCATTACTAATATACTGTTTAAGTTCATCCAATGATTTCTAAGAGACTATTTTTTCAATTCTAGAATTTCCATTTGATAATTTTTTGTGGTTCCATTTAGGTACTGAAACTTCTTCCTATCAATGTACTCATTATGATTGTTTGTTTCTCTAAGTCTTTGAGCAGATTCATAATAGCAACTTTAAATTTTCCAACATCTGAGTCATCTCAAAGTCTATTTCTATTGACTGCTTTTTATTTTTTCTTTTTCTTTTTTCTTTCTTTCTTTTTTTTTGTTTGTTTGTTTTAACTATGTACCACATTTTCTTGCACTTTATTTGCCTGGTGACTTTTAATTTACCCAGTAAATTGTGGATAATACTTTCTAGAGTGCTTCCTTCTGTTTTGTTCTCTTAAGAAGCCTGATCATTCTTCTAGCAGGTAAGTTACTGTGTGGTCACCAATAATCTATAGATGCTTGATTTTAATATTGGATAGTATAGATCTGTGGAAAGACTGAATTTTTTATCAATTCCAATTAATATGACAGAACTTAAGTGGAAAAATGTGTCTATACTGCAATCAGCATGAGCTAAACTATTTCCTAGTCTATCAACTTTCTAGCTGTCACCTAGAAGTAATATAGACAGAATGTTTTTTATCGCTCCAAAATTTATATGTTGAAAATGAGAAAGTGACCTTCCTCAAACCAAGAAGGGGGCTGACACTCCAATCTCAGGCTTCCAAACTTCCAAAACTATGAGAAATGAATTTTGGTTGTTTAAATCACCCAGTGTGTTGTTTTCTACAGCCTGAACTGACGAACAGAAACAGAACCCAAATAAAGAAACTCAGAGTCAGATACGGATTGGAGACAACAGATTTTAGGATTCCCTCTTTCTCTGGATTCTCCCTCAATTTTCTGCCACTAGGATATCCCTGAACTCTCTTCTCTGATACAGCAATCAATAAAGTTTGAAGTTTCTGGGTTTTGTTCAAATGAACAAATCAGCTAACTGGAGAGTGACTTTGTAAAAATGTCATATAACTTTTTATTCTTTCCAGAGATTCTTCTTCCAAGAGTTGATTATCTTTTAGTATCTCCTTCCTTTGAACATCCCTTAGTGCCTTGGAAGAGCTCAATGAAAATTTTTACAGTGTTTGAAATTGTTATCTGTGGAAGTATTAGTCCAATGTCATCTATTTTGTGACTTCTAAGAATGTTTTTGCTAATATTATAAAATTAACCACCACCCCCTAGGTCGTGAACCTTAAAATTAGAATAGTTCTCTCAATAGCATTAGTAGAAATCTTAAAATTATGATGGTAGTATCACTAGAGATAGAAGTTTACCTATACTGTAACCAATTCTAATATTAAGGAAAATACTAATAATGAATTAGAAATTATTTTGCTTATTGATTTTATTAATCACTGATGCTTTACTCTGAGCCATATGCTGCACTTATGTTAATTATGTACTGTTATTCAAAATAATTTTGAGAACAAACATATTTCTTCAACTTTTTTTCTACCTTTCTAATGGGTCATTCATCTAACCATTGATTAAATTATAACTTTTCATTCAGCAACAAAAGTATTAATAGATGACAGCTATACTGTTTTATGTTACTAATATTTATTCAAAAGTATGTTTTCATATGCAGAAGTTAGAGTAAAATAAAGAGGAGAAAAAGGATAGGCTAATAAAAAGAAAAAGGGATTATCAGTAAGGTAGAAGAAAGAGATTTAGACATCAAGTCATGTACATATATAAATATACCATAGGGAACTTAACCTTAATGAACTGGTAGGAAGAACCAATCAAATATAATTAATAGATGAGCAAAAGGAAGTTTAGTAGAATAGAGGAAGGAAAATAGGTAAGGTTAAGGAGAATGGAAAAGGTAGCATCATGAACTGAAATGGAATTTCATGCATAATTTAGTTTGTTGGGGTGAACCCCACTTCAGTGTTTAACTATAAAGCCCTAATTTTTTAAATGTTTACATAATTTAGTAATTTTTCATTGTGTACTGTTAACTTAAGAACTGACCAATCACCACTGAGTTCAAATTTGAGAGTCTTTATTAAGCTGGCTGGTTGACTGTCTCACACAATGCCCCCAAAAATGGCTATTGGGAGAACAGACCCAACCACAGAGTTGTAGGGGTTCTTATACCAAAAATTACATTAATCATAAGTGTCTGTTGCTATGATTCAAAATTACACATTAACATCATGAGATCATTGACAGAGTGGGGAGTTGAGAGTGGGTCACCTGGGTATAAAGAATGGTTACTAACAACCACACAATTACTGCTTACATGGTATACTGGTTAGGAGCAATAGAGATCAAAAGAAAGCAATTTTTCATTACATAGGAATTGTCATTTTATATTGTTAAACATGTCACACCAAGTAACTGAGAATGGGCACAGAGGCGGGGAATTCCCATGGGAGAAGCTTATTACCTACATAACATGGAGTCTCAGAGCAAAATGGAGTCTGTTTAATCATTTCCTTAGAGTCCGGCCTATAACATTCTCATGGAGCCAGATCTGTCAGCCTATCACAGTATCTCTTAAATCAAGATATTTGGATATTATTTGCAATGTAAAATATACAAAGATACAAAGGTTGACAAAAATACATAGATGATATAAGTCAGTAAAGGATTCTAATGTAGGTAAGAGATTTGTACACAGATCCAGTAATTTTCTAGATAGAACAACAAACGTATTAGAAAGTGGTTTCTCCAATTGTTATGACAGGAACTTGACATGTGAGTTTCATTTATTGGACGTGGGGCATGAAACTTAAAATTGGGTTTGAATATATGTAGAATCTAAAACCCAGGAAGTGAAAAGATTCTTTAAATTAACATAAGTTACATGTAGCATCTGTGTACATGCATACAACATACAAAATATACATTCTTTTATGATTTCCTAATTAGCATAAGATAAACTCTAGGTTTGTAAAAAATGTCAAAATATACTCATGTATAACTAAAAAGAACAAAAAAAAGGAAAAAGGAAAAAGGAAAGACAGATATACACAGCTCCAAAACCTTTCTATTGCCCCGAGTTTGAAAAAGTCTTATTGTAAAGGTCAATTAATTTTCTCTAAAGTGTGCTTCAACAAAACAATTTCCTTCAGTGTTTTATAAACACAAAAACCTTCCTATACACAAACAGAATCAGGAATCTCCACTGAAATGACCAAACACTCCATTTAGAAAAATAAAAACACTGACAATAAATATTATTTCACTTACCCTTTCACTGATTAAATCATTGGATTACATACTACTCCCTTCAATGAATGTTAAGGCAAATGCTTTACAATGGTACTTCCTGAATGGCCTATTTTATCTGCCACAGGGAGTAAAAATGGGAGGTATATTTGTCTCCTTGAAAAGGTTATGAAACTATTTTGTAAAACTTTCCCTTGGGGGCTTTCTGAAAACAATTGAGACCATTCTTTGTCAAAACACAATGAACAAAGCATACAGAGGACGAGACTCTTTGAACCAGCAGCTGGGCTACCTGCAGCCCTTCCGAGCAAGTGGACCAATTCCACCTGGAAGCAGAATGAACACAAGATATGAAAGATCAAAATTGTTTGAACCAGCAGCTGTTCTACCTGCAGCAGTTAATCTTTCCTAGCAATCTGTTAGAGATACATTCCTCAGGGTAAAAGGACCAAGAACCTTTTTGCTGACTGCCATGCCTCTGGGACATACTCAGTAACAGTTCCTTCCACAAGTGTGAAATTATCAGCTATGCACACCAATGACACAGAGAAATAGCAATTTCTGTTTCAGTTTAGATGTAAGGAAGTGAATACTGAGGGCTATTCTCACTAAAGGCATAGAGACCCATTTATTTTTAAAGTTTTAATTTCACTGACAATATGTTTGAGATATTTCAAAGTATGTTAGCAATGGTACTAAATAGATTAAAGTCAGTGTTTAGAATAAAACAATGCTTCCAAAATCTATAACTTTATTTAAAAAACAAAGATCATGTATCAAATAAATGAACTCATTATGTCAGTCACAATTTGTAGGGAACATTCCTCAAGCTTATTTGTCAACAGTTGCTGACACTATGGTCTAATAAATCAAACAGTCTGGATGGAGAAACTGAGGAAATGGTAAAGACTAGCCATGGATTGTAGGCCTTTGCAGTTACTGAGGCTGAGCTACGAGTTGAGGAAAAGCCTTGCTCTTCAAGTTTCCCAGCAAGCTGTGCTGTGAGTTCACCTGCGCTGCCTTACCTCATGCTGTCTGCTAGAGCTTGCCCGTCCCCCAGTCCTTTGTCTCAGACTTGTTGCGGAACAGAATCACTTAGGGATACTTGGTTTGTTTACATTAGTACAACGTTTAGCTTACCTATAGGTTGGTTCTGTTATGTTTTAACAAGCATCTTATCCTGAATGGATAACGTGCCTATATATGTCTTGTACCATTTGAAATAAAATTAGATCTGTGCCTTCCGAGCCTGGTCTCCGATGTCTGTTTACTGGGAAGACATCATTCATCCTCATGCTCAGTGGACGCCTGTCTCCAACAACAACGGTTCTAAATGATCTACAGATATTATCTTTTTTAATCAAGGACTTGAAGGGATAGGAATTATAGGAAAGCAACCCAAGACCCATGGCTGCATAATTGACAATCAGCTGAACTTAGATGAAAACACACGTGATCTGGAAACAGAAGCTATGTTTTAATAGGAATACAGTGCTTGTAGGGAAATTAACATCCACTAGAACCATTTCCTTCAAAGAGATACAGACCAGAATATGCATGCCTGCTTCGAATTTTAACCAGTTTAAGAAGTACCATTCAAATATTTACATATTAATGATTGTTTCTGAATTCATTTTTGTGTTTTATTGTGCTAAACGTAAGAAAGGATTAATGAGATGTTTAAAATAATAAGGAAATTAAATATTTCTGTAACATCATTGAGTGCTTAAGGACTTTCTGATAATAAGGGTTCCGTATGGAATGTTCAATTTGTTACTTATTTCTGTTTTTATGTTTTAAGCAGTTGTTTCTACATAGTAAGTGCAGGTAATATGGTTAGAGTCTAAATTGTTCAGTTTGTGATGTATATTTATTTAATCAACTCCGTCACCACAGTCAAGTTCTAGGTAATATTTGGGATGTAAAACCATGAGTGTAATTTTTTTTTGATATCTGACATATAAATTTAATAAAACATTTACAAGATCGTGATAAAAATTACAAAAGGCTAATAAAAGAAATCAAATAAAAACTACTAATAGAGAAAACCAAAATGTGGATTCAGGTACTGGAACAATGTAGATAAATACATCAATTCTGTCCAAATTGATCTGTTAATTTAATATAATTCTTATCAAAACCTTAGCTTTTTTTAGTAAAAATAATTTATTCTAATTTTTAGATGAAAACATTGCAACCCTAGAACATTAAAAATATTCTGAAAAAGAAGAATAAAGTGATAGGAAATTCTCTTTATATTAAGGCTTACAAAATAAATACAATAGTTAAGATGATGTGATATTCTTCATGGGGAAAAAACACAACAAAACAAGTGAAAAAAAGATACTCATTTTAAATCTCCGAACTTATACAAATATTAACTCAAAATCAATTGTAGATCTATTTATTTATTTATGTGTTTTATTTCTTTATTCGCTGTTTTTAGATATACATGACAGTAGGATCTATTTTGACATATGCATATATGGAGTGCAATCCATTACAATTTTGATCCCATTCTTGTGGTTGAACATGATTTGGAGTTACACTGGTCATGTATTCATATATATGCAGAGGAAAGTTATGTCCCATTCATTCTACTGTCTTTCCTATTCACATCCCCCCTCCATTAAGAGATCATGCATCTTACAGGATGAAATCCAAATATGAAGTCCTGATTCAATAATACTTACAATTATTATCGACCTTTTAATAGAATACTAACACTATGACAGAAGTCAAAAAGATGCCTTCATATTTCATAGAAAAACAATGCTGAGAAAACACTCCAGTTTCAGATAAATTTTATAAACATTATATTACTTCAGTGTAAATGAAAGTTATAAATAATTAGTAATATCCACATAAACCATAAGATTACACAGACCACAGGAAAACCTGTTGTTTGATGGGGCTTTTCTCATCACATCACTTTTTAATGGGCAAGAGTTGTATCTGGTTGACAACTATCTATACCTGTCTAAAGATCTCACACTCTGAGAGAAGACAATGCTAGGTTTAAACTTAAGCTTTAGCAGAGGTTCCTTGTTACTAGGATATGTGGCTTCGGTTCCTTAGTCCTCATTTGGATTGTAGGGATAGTAACAAAATCTATTTCCTGTGATTATTACAAGTATCTAATGAAGTGATATTACATAAAAATATTTATGTCAGAAGCAAATACAATATACTCAACCCACTAGGGCATCCAATCATCCTAGTTTGCCAAGACTACCTTGGTTTTACTCACGAAATTCCTACATCCAGAAAACCAGGACACCTGGTCACCTTATGGAATTCTTATATGTATATATGTATTTTCATAATCTTGGGAACACAATTCAAATGTAAAACAGCAGAAAAATAAATATATACATGCAAAAATAGACAAATTAGCAATGTATAATGCCTCAGTTATCCAAAGTTAAATTTCAAAAACATCAAGGACCAGGGAGCAAAACTAATCTAAAAAAGCAAAACGATTGCCTCAAATTTCATTAGGACAGTTTGCGAGATTTACTGTTTACTCATATATGAAACAACTAATCTCAACCTCCAACAACTCTATCAAGTCTGCAAACTGATAGCAGAACAGAAGAAAGAACGAAGGATGAAGACCAGGGGCTGCCACTGACAGTCCACTAAGAATTAAATTTCTAGATCTCACTAATGGCCATAATCTTCTAACAATACTGTTAAAAGTTCAAGGTTCTCATAAAAATGATTGCATTAAAGATACAGCTACAGGTACATGCCATTCACACAGTTTAAGTTATGAGCTGGCATCTGAGAAGAAGATAGAAACATGAATATATATTGAGCAAGTAGAGAACCATTAATGGGAGGGATGGTGGAGAAGAAACAAGGTAGGATGTCTTGCCTTAGGGCACAGCATTAAAAAATTGCAGGAAATTGACAATACATGGCATTATAGTGAACTTTTTTTCTCATGTTATTATAAGCAGGGTTTTTTTCCCCCATTCATTTAACAAGCATTTATTGTATACTATATTCTAGGAATACAATATTGACAAAGAGAGATAATGCCCCTGTGAATTCTAAGTAAGACAAAATATTATAAAATGAAATTACATTGATTAGCCAAAAGACTAAGAAACAAACTAACGGGACAAAGAATGACGAAGAGGGCACTTCATACAGAGGAGCCTCTCCAGAGACATGTTATTTGAACTGAGATTTGAATGATTAGAAGTTCCTAGTCCAAAGAAAGGCAAAGCTAACAACCCTACGGAAATACAGGATGTTATCTGTGAATGAAGAAAGAAGGAATTTACTGTGAGTGGAGTTTACTGAATAAAAGCAGTACTAGTCTGAAGTGTGGTTTGGACAGGTGGACAGAGATGAGATCTTGGAGGGCATTTAACCATGATAAGGCAGTAAGAAGTCAGAGGAACCACAAAATCTGATTTAAGTTTGTACAGATTTCCTAGGGCTACTCCAACAGAGTAAAACAAGTTGTGTGACTTTAAACAACAGAAATTTATTCTCCCACAATTCTAGTAGCTGGAAATCTGAGATCTACATGTGGCCAGCAATGCTTGCTCCAAAGCCTTTCAGAGATGATCCTTCCTTGATTCCTCCAGTTTCTGATTGCCCACATATTTCTTGGCGTGTCACTGCATGTTCCCACTTTCTGCATCCATCATCTCTTTACCATCACCCTATGTCTCTGTGTCTTCTTTGAGAAGCATATTGGATTAGGTACCCACCTTACTCCAGTGTGACCTCATCTTAATGACAAGTCATGACCCTGTTTCCAAATAAGGTCCCATTCTAATGTACTAGAACCTAGGATGTCTGGTATCTTTGGGGGAGTGCACACTTCAACTCATAACAACATGACAGAAATCAATTTTGCTACACTGTGGTAAAAGGAGTTTGTGGGGCAAGAGTAGAAGGGAACCACTCCTACACCATTGTTTGGAAAAAGATAAATTAGTTGTTTTCCCAAGGTATTAGCAGGGAAGATTGAGAGAAGATGTGGTAGAGGTGGAGGTGAAGGAACCAGGTTTGGTTATGAATTGAAAGTGGATGAGCAAAGAACCTTAACAAAACTGACGTGCCCATGATGGCATTAAATGAAAAGTCTAATATTGGAAAACAGCAAAGAAAACCTTTGAAGTGTGGGAGGAAGAGAGTGTTCTTATGAGTGAGAGAGCATGCTTATATGTGACATTTTAGGTTGACATAGATATCAAGCCTTCAAGTGGAGAGATGAAGAGTTAGTTGACACTCTGGTCTGGAGCTCAGGAGAGAGCTGTGTAACTGGGTGTCACAGTTATATATCGATGGTATTCATAGAATGGGAGAGAAACTTCAAGAAACCTCCTGATACACTTTAACAATTTAAAAAGAGGTCTTATATAGGACTGCATCTGAGGCATATTAGGAAAAATGGAGTTCCTCAGCAAAGTAGTGGCTAGCTGCAAAAAGAGATTTTAAAAAAGATAAATAGAATAAAGACACTCGGTTTCAGTGAGATAATGTGGGATGTATGTGTGTGTGTGTGTGTTATGTATTGAGAGAGGGTTGAATTGAGGGTTCTTTCCAGTATAAAGGTCCTCTTTTACAGAGACACAAGTACACACTTGGTATAAATAGAAGTCTGTGCAAGTGACTGTCTCCATTGGTAATGGGGATGGCAGAATTTTAAAAATCTCTCTGGCAATCCACTCCTTCCGTTGGGAGGTGAGAGACTGTATGGAAAATCATATGGCCTAGTCAAATGACTTCAGCAAATATGCTAACGACTATCCTTCCCAGCTGTAGGCTATTGATATTTGTCCTCTTCTTGTGTCCATGTTCCTCTTGTTGGCTGTGAATTTGGAATTATTAGTTACTGGTTAAGATTTCTGATTTGTAGAAGTCTGATTTGACACACATATCATTTTTGTTATATAAGCAATGATTCTCATTCCAACCCTCTCCTGCCTCCTACAGAAAGGTTTCCTGAGGACATTTCTTCTCAGAGGCTAAGAAAGTTTAAATGAAAATGACATGAGAGACCCTGAACTGTCACAGTCCCTAATTTCTATCCATGGCCACCATTGCTTTGGGGTCAGAAAATCCAGGGTGATCAAATAATTATTTGGGGCCTTTGAGATCATGGACCTTGAAGAAGTTTCAGCTCTATTTCCACACTCTTCTATGTCATTTTTTTAGAGTAGAAAATTTATTATACATATCAAAAGGAGTCCAAATTAAAAAAATCACAAAAAGTTTTAAACTGTTCATGTTTGAAATTCAGTTACTGAAAGAATTTCAATGTTTCACAATATTAATTTCCTGAAGGTCTCAGATAAATACAATTTTTTTTTGTCCATTTGTTGGAGAAAAAGGCTAAGACAAACACTCTATATCAATTATATTGACATTATCTTCAAATAGTCAATGCAGAAAGTTGGCATTTTTGAGTCACAAGCATTGATTTAACTATTGTATTTATTAATTTCCAGAGTTTTTCCTGTTTTTTCCTTCTATGACCTTTATCATCCCTCATGTGACAATTTAACCACTCAGCAGAGCACCAGAGAACAGGAGCCAATCAGTATGTTTTAAATGTTAAAAATATTATTTTATTTTTATAGCCAATAACTCAAATATTGTATACATTCAGAACACCTTATAGTAACAAATCAATGCATAGTTGGCCCTCTGTATCCAGAGATTCTACATGTGTGTATATTCCAACTGCAGATAGAAAACATTTGTTTAAAAATTCCAGAAATTTCAAAAAAATTTGAGCTTGCCATGCACTACAATAAATCCATGCAAATGAAGTGATTTGTAGGCATACCTTGCTGTTCCCTCCAGTCCTTTGCAAATCCAGTCTTTCTCCAGCACTCATTGTTTGAGCAATGCTTACCTAGCAGTTCCTTAATGTACTATTATTTAAGACTGCAATGTTCGTGTCTGTGCTGAACATGTACAGCTTTTTCTTCTTGTCTTTATTCCCCAAACAATACAGTATAGCAACTACCTACATAGCATTTACGTTGTGTTAGATACTGTGAGCTATCTAGAGATGATTTAATGTAAACAAGATGATATGTACAATTCATGTTCAAATACTATGTGATTTTATAGAAGGTACTTGAGTATCACGGATTTGGTATCTGTAGGGAGATTGGGAAGCAATACCCCATAGACACTAAGGCACAATTGAAGTTACTTCAGTTCTTTTAATGGATCTCACCCTCTGCTGTTCTTCTCTTTAGTGTGAACAAGATTAGGGGATCTGTATTTGATCACCAATTGCTGGAGCCGAGGTCTAACGTATGCTAATACTGCATGATTCCTGGCATTTTCTCCTCTCTGCTGATATCTTCCACAAAGGACAAAATATCATCTCAACTCTGCTTCTGGTCCAAACCCCTTCTGCTTTTGTGGCCTCTTATCAATATTGAAAGACTTCTGGGTGCTTGCCTCTGACTTGACAAATTGATGTGACCTATCCAACACCACTGGGCAAGCTGCTACTCTTCCAGCCTATTCTACAGGCAAAGCAGCAGGACTCTCAACATTGCTGGAACCTAGCGAAGTCATTTCTCTTCTGTGACTATAACATGTTGGCAAAGGACACTTTTGCAGAGCTACCCTCTACCAGAGTTCTGTGGAGGAACCAAGACAGAAATCATCTCTACATTCTCATTTTCTAAAATACATAGTCAATTGCACTCTGCACTCCAGAACTCAGATCAAGGTCACTTCCCAAAGATTCCCAACACTATTACATTATGTCTTCCTTATTTCTAATGAAATTTCTCCACCTAAGCCACAAAATCTTTACCAATTATAGAGTAGAAAAGATGACCCAGAAATCAGCAAATATTCTTTCCAAATCTATCACTTTCTTTTAAGTAACTTTGGAATTTAAAATGTAAATATTATACTATAGCAGATCAAAAAATGTTTTATTCAAACTATAGTGATGGTTAGACATTTTAACACAATATTTTGGAATTCAAAGGGTGATAACAGTCCCTTTTATGTTACGGTGCTCTGTTGAGGTCTGGGATGACTGAAACAGCTGTGAGGAGTGATAGAATTAAAGGATGAGGAGAAGGGTGGGTAAATCTCTGGGGCGAGTAAATACACTATTTTAGATCAAGCAATTGCCAGCTCCAGGATCATCTATGGGAAAATAGCAAAGGTAGCATAAGGTCCAGAATAATCAATAGAATCAACAGAAAGCATGGTGAGACAACTACAGAAAAGCAACTTAGATGGGTATGGGTTTTTCTCAATCTATAATTGAGTCTAGAAATATAAGGTAGATTTGTAAAAAAAAAAAATGGGTAAGGAGTAGACATTTATGAGCACTTGAAATTGGATATCAAAAACTCTTCCAGAATGAAGCTACATCCTGAGGAGGAACTGCCAAGAGTAGATCCAAAATTTGGTTGAAAGTGATTTTTAGAAAGTAAAAGTCTACATAAAAATGAGGGAGGTAAAGAAGCCAGTAAATCTTAAAAATATAAAACATAGGTCTTTGAAAGCCCAAAACATTTCTAAACATTTAGGAAAACCTAAATCAAACAAAATTTAGCAATCAAAAATTGCTTTGGGTTGAACCATGTCCTTGCAAATTTCATATTAATCCCCAGTATCTCAGACTGTGATTTTGCCTAAGGATAGGGTATTAACAGACGTAATGAAGTTAAAATGAGTAAATTAAGGTGAATTATAATGCAGTATGACTGGTGTTTTACTCAGCTTTTTCATTACTGTGACAAAAAGACCTGACAAGAATATCAAAAATGAAGAAAAGTTTATTGGGGTATTATGGTTTCAGAGGTCTCAGTTAATAGACAGCTGAATCCATCATTCTGACCCAAGGTGAGGTAGAACATCATGGCAGAAACTGTGGAAGAGGACAATGCTCAGCACAGGACAATCAGAATACAGAGGCACACCACTCACCAGGGACAAAATATATACCCTAAAGGCACACCCCCAGTGACCTATCTCCTCCAGCCACACCCTACCTGGCTACAGTTATTCCAAGTTAATTTTTCAGATTGGGTAAAGGCTGTTATAACCCAATCATTTCATCTCTACAATTTCTTGCACTGTCTCACACAAGAACCTTTGAGGGACAACTCACATCTAAACCATAACAACTCCTCTCCTACTTAAAAAGGGAAATTTGGATATAGACGCACACAGGGGGAATGCCATGTGAAGAAAGTTACAAGGCCCCACGCAAAGGAACTATTGGAATTAAGGAGAAAAGCCTGGGGCAAATGCTTCCCTCACAGCCCTCACTGGCAACACCGCTACTGATACAGTGATTTCAAATTCATAGCCTCTAGGACTGTGAGAGAACAAATTCCTGTTGTTGAAACCACACAGTTCTTTATCACAGCCCTACAAGCTAACACAAAGATAGGACCCCATATAAAGTTAACATCAATGGGAGACAATAAAGAAACAGAGTAAAAATCCTACTGACAATGGAAACATGTTGGAAAGACATGTCCACAGAACAAATGAGCATCTTAATCTTCTGTCACAATGAGCTAATAACAATAAGAAAATATAAGATTAAAAAGGTTGGATGAATGAAATTAAAATGACTCAAATGATATGTCATGTCTAAAAAGAAATAAGTTATAAAAGGAGAAAATCAATAAAATGATGAATAAGAGCTAAAAAATTATGAAAAGTGTCAAATATTAACAGCAGGCTAAGAAGAATGAATAAAAAGCATGGGCCAAAGAATATAAAAATATATTTCAAGAAAACTGTTTTGAAATGAAAAAAGTTTCCAGTGAAATTTCTAAACCATTAAGAAAAAGAAAAATCATTTGGGAATTTAGGTTAAAAAATTGAACAAAGAAATTGAATAATCAGGGAAAACTAGATTATCACCAGGCAGCTCAAAAGCAACAGTTATTGCAAAGAACCATAGTGACATATTCTAGAAACTCAAGGGGAATATGTGAGCTGAGAATTTTAGATCTGGTAAAACTGAATTTAAATTACAGAGTATAGACATTTGTTTTTCAACACATGCATGCACACACATGCACACACACGTACAAGGGTTTATACCAATGAACACGTCTTTGGGACTGTACTAGAGAATGAGCTTCAGACAACAAACAATATTAAAAGATACTGAAAATCATGATGGTATACATTATAATTACAGACACTTTGTAGAATGAAAACTAAATGATTCACAAAGCTACTTACTCATATGATATTGACATGGTAAATTTATCAAAGTAATAGAAGGAAATGAAGAAAGCAAATACTGCGTTTTCTTACCTGTTCTTAGTGATTATATTGGATGTGGTAGTATTTGTAAAGAGAGTCTAAGACTTCTTTGCACATAATGTAAGCTAAATTCAATGGGTAATGACAGAATATCTCAAAGCATCCACACGTCCTAAGAACAAAAGTCATTAGAATAGAATAAAGAAATATTAATTTAATAGAAAAGGTAAAATTTTAGAAACCAGGCCTAAGACAAGAGCAGAGCAGGTAAAATATACCAAGCCTGAGTGTCCAGCTGGTTGTTCATTTAACACTAAGAAGTAGAAACCCACTACTGTGTCACACGAAGCAGGCTGACCAAGCTTTCTCTGTTGACTTACTTGGGATAGGAGAACTGGAGAAATATCCCATTTTCTTAGCTATTTTAAACCTTTAGAAGTTATTTTCAAAATCTACTGAGATACTACATATCTCTGGAGCCACCACAGGTTTCAGAAGTAGGAGTCTACACATGGAGCTCCCAGAGAGCAACTTAAAGATATACAGAACACTGTGCTGTCCCACAGGATGAATAACTCTCAACAACATGTCTTAATAAGCTTCCCCAAATAGGGTGGCATCTGTTCATCTTCTCTTTTATTTACCAAGGTAAGTAACGAGTCTAACTCTCCTTAGGAGCTCAGAGTTCAGAAAATTTTCTTTCTTTCTCAACATCCAGGTTCCTGAGGCAAATAGTACACCCATTCTCTTCACCACTTGGTGAAACCTAAGAAAAAATGCTTCTAACCATTTGCTTCTCTTCAAGAAGAAAAAGAAGGACAAATGAGATGAACACATATATCCACAGCAAAAATTGCATGACTGATTGAACAAAAAAAAAAATGAATAAAGAAGGAACATCATACTCAAGGAAAAAATATTATTTATTATAAGTTAATCATGCACTAGCCATTTGTCCAAGCCTTTTACTTATATTATTTAAAATATAAAGAATATTATTTGAGAGACACTTTGTTTCCACTTCTATGAAAACAGAAAGTTGAGGCACAGGAAAGTTAAGTAACTTTCACAAGATTTCTCAGCTTACCCAAGGAAAAGATTGGCTCCAAAGACAAGTTGTCCGGAACTCACTCAACATCCTGCCCACGTCACACACAAGTTGGAGTCGGGTATTCTCTCCATGTCCTGTCTCTCTGTACTAGCCCTGAAGATGTATTGCGATTATGATGATGTTGTTATTGCTTTTTTTTAAGATTTACTATACTTCCATTTATAATAAAGAAGGAACGCTTCTTCATTCCACACATGCCTTCATTCCGTGAACAGAGACCTCAGAGGATTTGGTCCCTTTATTCTCTCTGGCATTTTGATCCTTTGTCTAACTTTAAATCTTGGAAGAATACTCCTCTCAGATATCCTATCAATTCAGGGCATGTGTTTCCTGTAACACACCTCCTCGTAAATTATACCATGGCAGAAGTCTTCCTCTATGGCTGTTCAGTAAGCTTCCATTTTGAATGAACTCTTCATATCCCCAAAAATCTGGTCCAAATGTAAGGAATAATGTGAGACACGACTGACATTTTATGGAGCAACTTCTCTATTAAGGGGTTTATAGAATCTTTTCCTCAGTTACCTATTAACTGCCATGACATGAGCAAAATTCATGTTTCTTGTAGTTTGTTTATTTGTTTGTTTTTGAGAATAGACTACAGTTGTGGGTAGTCCCCCTCCCCCCCCCAGAAAATGGTGTTTGAGTAGTTTCAGGCTTAAGTAAAAAGAGAGACAGAGAGCAAAGGTTTATTTGGTCTCAGGAGATGCAAAAGAGATGGATACAGGAACTTCAGTGAACAAGTGCAATAGACTTGCTAGATTTAGCAATTAAAACTAAGATGTCCAATTAAAATTTAATTTTAGATAAGCAATGAATACTTTAAATATATGTATGTTCCTAATATTGGCAACCCCTAAGTGCAGACTACAGAACTTCCGAGGACTCAGCAAAAACTAAGCCTTTAGCAGGTGCAAGAGGACCTAGAACTTTAGGACTCCATCTGCTGTATCTTAAGTTTAAAATATCTATAGCAAATATGAGCAGCTGGCAGCAGACTTACAAGTCTTACTAAACAGGTTAAGTTGAGGCAAAGATTTAATTATACATTGAAGAAAGTCATTGGTTGAGAGGTTTGAGATCTTATAGAACTATATTTGCTGAATTAAATGGTGAGGAGTGGATTCCATTTGCACTTTAGTCTTGCAGAGACTTATTACAATATAGTACCTCCAGATCCACTGTCTCAAGTTCTATTTGCATGCTGGTCCCAGAAGGCAGCTTCAGGAGAGCTGAGTAAGCTGAGATGCTTATGGCTTGAACACATGCTCCAGAGGCACCTGATACCAAAAGGACTATGTCTGGCTTTGGAGAGACTCATTACGTAAGAGGAAAGATCCTTTCTGAGGAGGTACTTTTCTTAGACCTAATCCATTTATGACAAGACTTAATAGGAACTCTGTAGCACATGACCCTTGAAGGCCTTCTCAGAAAGGAAAGGAGAATTTTTGTTTTGTTTTGTTTAGAGTCTAAATCACAATTCACTATTGGAAGGGGAGAGGGATAATTGGAAATGATTCATAGAAAAGAAAAATACTAGAGTTTGAGTATAGTCACTGTCAACTCTGAACTTGGCAAGAAGTCTGCAACATCTCTAACGTCTCAGTTTTTACTCTGACAGTAGACATGGGGGTTATGAGAATGTGTTCCCTAAGAATGCAAGGAACCCTAACAAGTTGGTGAATTTAGCATTTCAGGTAATGACTTTCAGAGACCAGATTATTTTCAAATAAGGTAAAAACAAAGGTTTACTCACAGTTCCTTCTTCATTTGAGACCAGTGGTTTTATACCACTTATGCACATATACAGATTCATCTGTGTTTACAAACTACAACTAGAGTACTGGGAACCTAATAGTATAATCGTCCTTGGGATAATTAGCCTGGGAGAATAGACTATGTGGTTTGCTGTGTGTGTGTGTGTGTGTGTGTGTGTGTGTGTGTGTGTGTAGCATCCACTGCCATATTATTCTTGCATATCTTTTTCTTGCAACTCTTTAAATTATTTCAAATTAAAACTAAAGAAAATGTCATGTTCAACTATGCAATTGCTGGACTCGGAAGTTACCATATCATTGCAATGATAAATAGCTTAAAATGTAGCTACTAAAAAATTCTCATTACTTCCAAAAATGTACACAATTATGATATGCCAATGAAAAACAAATAAATATAATTTAAAAAAATCTGATTCCCTGCCCCAGCATTGATAGTCCTCTTGCACAGTTGTCCAAAATTTAGAAAAACAAAGTAGGAGGATCTATTTTGGTTTTGCTTTTGCTTTTGTTTTGTAGTATTAAAAATCAAACCCAGGGCTTTATGCATGCTAGGCAAGCACTTTATCACTGAGATACACTCTCAGCTCAAAAAGATGGATTTGGGAGAGAAAATTAATGAAGTTAGACTGTAGATGTTTGAGTTGAGGTAGTAAAAATTTGTCTTTAAAACCTAATTCTTTTAGACTTTACTTCTGGACTTAATGTTTCAAGAGAATTCAAATCTTTAAGGTTTCATTTATCTTTGAGATTTGATAATTGGAAAATGTTTAATTAAAAGTTTGGGCACTTCAATGTGACTGACATTTTATTACTGGATTGATGAGTACTTTAATATTAGAGTTCCTTTATGACATTATTTCAAATAACTAAAGAAACTCTAGTAGATTTTATTGCACAATGTGGCTGAACAAAATTTGTAATAGGAAATAGAATGAAATTTTAATTCTCAGCCTTGGGAACAGAATGATCCTGAAAGAAACTTAACTAAAAGACAAATCTTACTTATTTCAGAGGTGTCCCTTAGTCTACATTGCTGACAAATGGTCTGAACAGGAAGAGACCTAAAAGAGATATCTCCGGTCCTCATGAGTTTGAAGCCATACCATTTTAATGGGTCATAATCATATCTATGACACTACTGGTTATTGACTTGAGGTTAAAGGAAAAATAAAAGCTGGAAATGACTCTGTACCCATCCCTTTGCTCCTTGACCTTCCAGAGAAGTATTGTGGCCTAGGAACATGTGCTCAGCATCCCTTATATAGTCTTTCTAGTATGGTTTCCTCTAATACAGAGACAGACTTAAAAATTGTGTTTCTTAGATACTTTAACTTCATCAATAATAAAGTTAACATTTTACTCTTTCATTACTGATTCTTGTTACTGTTCCCAGTTGGCTCAGAATCTGAAAGCAAGAAGTATTATTTTCTGGGATTCCTCATAACCTCACAAAAGGAATACATGCTGGTTATAGAAAATTTGGACAATACAGGGAATGTCTTTTTTAATTTGGGTTGGTTGGTTTTTCCTTACTAAGTGGTGGAATATCTTTAATATTTACAGGTAGTGATCTTTTGTCTAGTTAATAAAATTAAATAACAATGCATCAAATTGGTAAACCCACTGCCCTATCCCTCCTTGCTATCATTGTAAAAAAGCTTTTTCTAAAATTTAAATTTGATTATATCAATCCTCTGCTAGCAATCATGCATTTCAAGTAATATAAATTGAAGTTCCTTATCCAAATAAGATCTTCATTTGTCAGGCCATTACCTATCATTTCAACCTTACTTCTAATATTCTCTAGTTGCTTTGCCACTACTCTGCCCTCCTCAAATCCATTATTCACACAATACATCAGCAATTGGAATATGATCATTTTCTTACCCTGCTTAACACCCTGTACAATGCCTTTATCTCCAACACATAAAACACAAGCTCATCACCATAGACCAAGGTCATCATCACTTAACCCTAGTCTGGCTCTGCAGCCACATTTTCTTCCATGATTGATTTTATGCTTCATGCCCTAAAAATATGAAACTATGTAACTATGTGTAGATTCCCAAGGACACAATAAAATTTCTAAATTCTGAGTCTTTGCTCATTTTTTCTAAATGCCATCCCTTTGTCTTGTGTAAGATTTCTTTTTTTTTTGTTTTAAGTCTCAACTTAGATGCCCCTTCCTTCCAAACTCTAGGAGATGCTGCCAGAATATCCTGTACAGACATCAATGATAGCACTTTTCACATTATTTATAATTACTTGAATGTATAAATTTCCCCCCCTAGGTTTAAACTCCTCAAGGACAATGACAATTATATGATTGCTTTCCCAATGCCTGAAGTACAGAAGGCACTCGATAATTATATATTGGATTGAACAGTGAGTAAATGAAAGAACATAATCTATGGTGAGTAGTCATTGAGAATTACAGGAAAATCTTTAAATGTATATTATAATTCAAAGACTGTTAAGAGTGTAAATTAATGTAGCATCTTTTGGATGGCAATATCTTTCATATTTAACACATAACATCTTTTCCTGGCAATTGCATTTTTAGCAAATATTCTATGTAAATAACATACTTATAAAGATAGTTTTGCATGATAATGACAAGTCAGTTGTAAACCATGATAGTAATTAATTTTGTTTGCCAACTTAGATAGACCATAGTATCCATTTTTTGTTCAAACACGAGTCTAGATGTTGCTGTGAAAATATTTCTTTAGATGTGACTAACATTTAAAACTGCAGATTTGCAGTTAATCAGGTTACCCTTCATTGTATGGATAGGTCTCATCCTGTCAGTTGAAGAACATAAGAGAAAAGTCTGAGGCTTCCCAAGGAAGAAGAAATTCTGTTGCAGACTGCCTAAAACATCAGGTCATCACGTCTTCCCTGAATCTCCATTCTGCTCTGCAGGTTTGATATTTGCCAGATTCCAAAATTACATTAACTAATTCTTTAAACTTTTTCTCCCTCTCTTTCTCTCTCTAGATAGGTAGTTAGAAGAATAGATAGATGATAGATACAGATAGATGATAGATAGATAGATGCATACATACATACATACATACAAAGATACATACATTTTTTGCTTCTTTGGAAAACTCTGACTACTACAACCACCTAAAGAAAAATAAACAAGAGAAGGTTTGAATAAATCTGTCAGGGACCAAGAAGTTCTCATTCTGAGAACATTCTGACCTTTACGATAAGCAGCAGCGCCCCTCCCCCTCTCCTGGCTGATAATTCTGACCGTATGGCGCCTATGGCGCCATCCCTGCTTCTCTTCCGGGACTTCACCTTCCCGCCAGTGCGAACTTACAGCCTATCAGGAGCCCAATAGAAGAACACAGCCAACCAGCCTGCACCTTGTCATACCCCTCATTCCCTCAGCATAAATACCCGTGAGAACAATAAAAATTTTCAGCTTGATCAGAATTCCTGTCTTGCTGTCACTCCCTGTGTCTCTTGTCCCTTTCATTCCTTCTCTCTTAGGTTCATCGTCCTGCGTTGATGTCCCGCAGGCCAGGACATAAATCATGTATTCCAACCCAAACCACTCATCACTATTATGTGATTGTCAAAATATAATGAAGCAGATTTGTGTGTATTAAAATAGAAAGCAAGCAATAAGAAAAATTTCTGTTCATGTATAACATTGGTATTTTTAAAGTCCATTCATATAGATATATAAAAATTACCAATGGACAATAATATCTCTAAACACAGATTGTAAATGTAGTCTTTTTTGTCAATGTTTTGATTTTTAATTGATCCTTCTTATTGTAAAATAGTAATAAATTCACTTTTTAGAAGCACATTTACCTCCTTTTCTGTAAATTCATTTTACTGGAATAACAGTCACCTCTCTTTATCACTTCACTTGTATTTGACAACATGTAACCATATTCTAGGAATTCAGTTTATGAGTCATCTTTTCTCAGAAGACTTTTCTGATTCATCCTTTCCAACTAGAATGATTTGCTACTTCCTTTGAGTCACCATGGTACCCTGAACAAATGTACAAAATATACAAAATAATATACACTCATCTATTCTTTGTCTTTGAGATATTTGTTTTCTAAATTTTAATTTATCATAATTTACTCATTCAACAAATTCATGACTGCTATATACCAGGCACTTTTCTGGTACCAGTAAATAAGCAGTCAATGAAATCACAAAAATATGTGTTCTCATGTAGTTTTTCTTTTAGTAAGAGGACAGTGACAATAAGCAAATAAAATAAGTCAAACATATTATACTTTGCATCTCATATTTCAAACTCTTCTGTGTACTCCAATTTGTTACTTTTGTCTACAAACCATTGAGGCTTCTCTGCTCATTTTTTGAATATTTTATGTTTTGAATCTTTGCTACTCTTTCTGGTTACTCAGATAATCAGAATTCTTCTAGCACTTTAAGATTTCAGTTATGAAACTCTGGTCTGTATCTCCATTCCTCCCAAGTATTATGTCCTCTTCATTTCTGTAAATATGCTTATTAATAATTGTTGTCTCTTTAACAATCTTATTTTTGTGCTTTTAAATGCCCAACTACTGCTCCCTGTCTTTCACTTTCCTCGCTGTACTTCCATATTCTGATGATCTTTGGTTCCACCATAATCTGCAGTACACTGGACTACTGGATTTGATTGTTGCTTCCTACACACCTCATACCCTCACTTCCCTCCTTATTCAGTTATTAGAATCATTTTCATACATCATCATCTTTCCCATCTTCCCCTGTTGGCATACTCACTTGAGTAAAATATAACACTGATCAAATCCAACAGTAAATCAACTGCAGACAAGTACTCCTTTAACTGAATGGATTTCAAGAAAAAAAAAATTTTTAAACAGCACTGTTATTCTCACTTTAATGTCATTATCATTAAACTCAAGTGGTCCTTAATACTTCCTAAAAAAAAAAAAAAAATCATCCTTTCCTCTTCCATTATTGTGCTCTTCGGAAAGACTACTTCATACTTCCTGTTCATTTCTCCACCCATGTGATTCCCTTCTTATTTTTACCTCAGCCTTTATTTCAGTTTTTACAAAGAACAAATTGATTCAGTGGAAATTTTTGAAAATTGCCCTCACACACATTCATTTCCATCCATGCATCTGTGACAGTTTATTGTCCATTTTTATGAAGTGTCCCTGTATAATCCTAGCTAAAGCAACCACTCCACTTCTCCACAAAGTTTCATTCCCTTTGGCCTCATGAAGAATATTGCACTAAAAAATGTCCCTCGCTTGGAATCTTTAATTTTCCCCTCATTATTTTATCACTCCTATCAATATGCAAAAATGGTATTTATTTCCCCATCTTAAAAAGATACCATCTCTCAATTCTTGCTTCAAATTCTACTACTAAAATATTACTCTTCTTCTTATAATATACTCCTCAGAAAGATATTTCAGAAAGTTATTTCCTCTTCCATTCTCTTTCAAGACCATTCCAATTAACAGTTTGTTCCCACTCTTCCAGTAAAACTCTCCCATTAAACCTGACCAATGTCACTCATATTGGAAAACCCAGAAGTCACTTTAAGTTCTCTTGGTCTATATTGCCAACATTTCAGCTACCCGTTCATTCCTATTCCTTTCTGCATTTTCTTCACTTGGGTTCTAGGAGTCCATTTACCTAATTTTCTTCCAATATGTGAGATGCACCTTTTTTGTTCTCATTTGCTGGTTCCTTCCACTTTTCCTATCTCTATATATCAATATGTAAAGCCATCAGGCATGGTGGCACAACCTATAATTACAGTGACTCTGGAGACTGGAACAGGAGAAATTGGAAGTTGAAGACTAGCTTTGCAATATAGCAAGACCCTGTCTCAAAGTAAAATGTAGCTCAGTGGTAGAGTGCCTTTCTGTTCAATCCCCAGTGCCACAAAAAATAATAATTAAAATATAAAAATGAAAATATTTGTTTTTTAAATATATGCCTTGGATATCATTTACTAAATTTACCAAATTTCTATTTATTTTCATCACATACTTCTTCCTACAACTTCACAGCTAATCAGATGTCCACTTGATAGAGTAAAGAGATGTCTCAGTTTTAATATATCTGAAGCTGAATCACTAGTAAAAGTTAACTACCATCTGCTAACAGATAACATGAACTGAGAACCAGAATGTACAGTGATCCCAAGTAAACACTGAAGTTGAGATCAAGTTGTAATGGATTCTGAGGAGAAAAAATAGAGAAAGAAGAGATCTACCACACTCAAATTACTAGAGTGGTTGAGTGGAATTAAATCACTATGGTGATATTTCAAATGCAAACACTATGCAAATGTTGGGCAAGACTCCATAGAAGCAGCTCTTTTTAAATGCTGTACCTTACTTTGAGTAAGTAAGTTATAGATCCTGTGCTGTGTTTATGCAAACATAGCAGATGGTTATGCAAATGAAGTACATGTACTAAATCTCAGCAGTAAATTTAATTAATTATGAACTTATGAGATGGAATAATTTCAAGATACTTTCCATTTAAGAACAGTTTGAAAGAAAGTCTGAAATATTCCAGCAAAGCCTATGTGGTTATAAGCTAATGGGCATTATAAAGACTTGGAGTGCTTTCTTAAGGCATTTTATTTGTTATAGGTGTAATTAAGTTGAAATTACTGACATATCTTCCTGAATTTAAACCACAGTCAAGTCTCAGAAAGATAGGCAAAGGCATCAAATATTTTCACAACACAATAGAATTATTTCATAATTATTTGTCTCTAGAATGTGTTCATAAGCACCACATATCCATCAGAAACCTCAAACAAGACAAAACTTGGGTCAAACTTCCTATAGAATTCAGTTATAGGGAGATATTAAAATGAGAATTACTGAGTAGTATGCTGGTTTGAGTTTCCATAGTGACAGAGAGGGTTTTTAAATTCATGTTTTTATCTTTATGGGTTTGTTTGTTGTTTCTTTGTTTGAAGCAGAATAAAACTTCAAAGGCTACTAAATAAAGAATTCTGTACAGCTGGGTGCTGGTCCTATCTATGCCACTGTCAGAATGATTCACGGCATTCCCTTAGCTTCCCTGGATCTTAGTTTTTACACCTCCGAAATGAGCAATAGAATTCAAAAAGTGTTTATTAGAGTCTAATGTTTTTAAAAGATGATATTTACATGATTAATATTCTTCTTAGCTACAAGATTACATAAATTATTATTCAAACAAATTTTTCTTTTCATTTGCATGATATTTGAATTTAAAAAGAGACTATATATCTTCCCTTTCAATGAGCAGATGCATTATAATCTTAGATTATCTATATATTGAAAGAAAAAAATCTGGGAAATTTTTAAAAATGTAACAACTACAAATATCACAAACTATAGGACAATATTTCATTTTAAACATTAATGAATTTTCCACATAGGAATTTTCAGGGTCAAAATTTCTACACACTATAGATACAAGATCTTTAGTTTATCATTTTTAAAATAAAATATAAGCAATTTTGCATTTTGTCAACTTGGGAAGAATAGCAAACATGTATTTTATGAGTATTAAGTCTGCCATTTTTGTAAGGCTTTCTGATACTGAATGCTGCTGTGTGCCATGTTATTTTGTCTCCCTTTTTCTACATTGTGCCACTGAAAGGCAAGCTGATTATACTGCCTAACATTGAGAGAAGTGTCCTTCTGTCTCATTATTAAGTCCAAGGCAGCTTAGCCCTAAGAAAATCATTCAGTGTAAAAATGTGGAAACATGAGAACTAAGTTGATAATGTGCCGTGTCAAGTTTTAAAAATTTTTGGCATAAAAGTTATGATCATGTCAAAATTTTAAAACATTAAGGGGACAAATTGTTTTAGGAAGAGTTAGAGTGGAGCCGCTATGTTCCCAATTGAAGCAACTATCTGGCGCTAGCAAAAAAAAAAAAAAAAAAAAAAAGTGACTCAGTACCAAGGACAGCGTCACAGGATTGCTGAGTGAGGATATGCCAAAAATATCCGTCCTTGCTGCCACAGTCTACCTTAACAAGACCTCTCCTAGTTAATCAGATTAAAACGTAGGATAGTGTCTCTATATTTTACTTCCACTGAACAAATTAACAACTAGAACTAACTCCCTGGATGATATATACTTTAGGATTAGGACTTTCCACATACTTTCTTTATTTACAGTTTGATGCATAAAATAGTTTGGAGTGCTGATAATATGAGGGCTGTGTATGATAGCTTGAAAAAGCTCATGATATACATGTTGATGATCTTAGTAACATTTAAAATGAATTAGATTTGTCATCACTATAGAATCTTAATACTCTTAAATAATAATTTTACACATATTTGTCTATTATATAATCCAAAAAGAGGATATATTTCTGTTTTGTTAATGATGGAAATTATCCTGGCTAGCAAAATATAGAATATATACACACAGAGGTTCACACATATACTATGGAGATATAGTCCACCGAGTTTAAACATCCTCATTTCAGATAATTTTCCATGCTTTCTGGTACATCCTTTGGCCATGTTTATGTAAATAGAGAAAAACTAATTATTTTAGGATTAGACTTAATTGACATAATTTTATTTAGTTAAACTCAAATTAATTTTTCTATTTCTTTACATACATTTTCTTTATACCAAAATATCTTGTTCCCCTAATTAAAACTTGAGCTTTCACATTTGTGGATTTTTTCTGGAGAGTACACTTTTATATCTGTTTACATCTCTCCCCAAATGATCTCATTTTTGTCCCTGAATTAGTTTTCTCAAGTTGTCATTATAAAACATCACAAAACTAGTGACTTAATCAATAGAAATTTACATTCTCAGTTTTTGAGGCCAGAAACCTAAGGTCAAGGCACCATCAAGTTTGATTTCCATGAGGCCTGTCTTCCTGGCTCACAGTTTCCTTCTCTTTGTGTCTTCAAGAGGCTTTCCTCTGTGCATGTGTGGAGAGGGTGATCGCTGGTATCTTCTCTTCATATAAAGACTCCACTCTTAATAGATGAGGAACACATTTTTATGACCTAATTTAATCTTTATTACCTCCTCAAAGGTTCTATCTCCAAATACAGTCACATGGGTTAGGACATCACTATATAAATCTGAGGGGACACAATACTGCCCATTAACAATCTCCAATGGTAACCTTTTAAAAATTTCACTAACTTTTCTCTTAAAACTTGATAGATCTTAATATATAATATTTTTAGATTAAAACTATCAAAACATAAGAATTATAAAATAATATTCTCCTAAATTCAATAATGTAAGATGTGTGTCTACTAACAAGGGTAAAAGATAAAACTTATGAAACCACTCACTTTTAGACTTTACAACTTTAATAAATATTTAATAAATCAGATATCAACCTTTTCCTAAAGTTTTCATGTAACATCATAAAAATAATGCTTTCTTTTCATCACATTACAAAATCCTGAAATTCTGAGAGGATTCTAACTCTACTTTCTGTTTTCCAAAGATAAATATCCTAAACAAGTATGTATTGTACTTAAAATACACTGACACAAAAAAGAGAAGATATTTTGAGGGTTCTGCTTTCAGGGTCTGAGAATATTAAATTTTATATTTAACTTGCCATGTAAAGTACTTAAAATCTTTTGTGAAAAATGTGATGTTTACTCACACATATTTATGAAATATATTTGCATACACACACACACACACACACACACACACACACACACAGAGTAATGTGTTGGACTCAGTGGTGCCAACCTCTCATCCAGGAGGCTGTGGCAGGAGGATCACTAGTTCAAAGGCAGCCTCCAAAACTTAACAAGACCCTAAACAATTCAATAAGACCCTTTATCTAATAAAATGTTTTTTTTAAGGACTGGGGATATAGCTCATTGGTTAAGTGTTATTGAGTTCAATTTCTAGTACAAAAACAAAAAAAAAGGTAATTGTCTCAGTTATGCATTTATTTTTATAAATGATTTATAAGGTGTAACCTTGGTCATTTTCATATCTTGCTTTTTTAAAGCATGCAAATTATTTCCTTGGATTAAGACTTTCAGCTTTTATCTTTTCCAGTGTTTTCAAAGGTATCAAATCTATGTCCCGCTAAGTTAATTCTCAGTATTTTCAAAGCAGTTCTTAAAATGTGTGTATTTATTCTTCAGAGTTGAAAAGGAAAAGTCCTCTTTTGGATAACCTTCATTTAATGTGAGAAACATAGCAAGGGGTGATTTTTTCCAAAGCAATTTCATTTATCCTCCCACACACATCTTCATAATATTCTAAAAATGTCATCCAAGAATGTTTTGGTCTCTTTTTGTTGTTTAATGTAGCTTCTGATTAATTTTTATTATAGCAAATAGTAGCAACAAAACTTTTTGACATTTAATATATACCAAAATGTGTGTGAATATGTACACATACATATATACACACACATACACACACATATATATACACCTAAATCTATAACTTTATCTCTTTCAGACATTCATGGGTTATATGTTACTCTTCCCATTTTGTGGATGGGCAAACTTCAGTTCACACATCACAAATAATGTTTCAATGATACCTAACTAAAGACAGTAGTACAACAGGCCACTGAATTATAATAGTCTGGCTTAAGAGTCATGGTGTACATCTCTTAATCCTATCTTACATGCTCTCTGCCTTTTTGCTTGAATTTTTGCAGAAATCAAACATGTGCAAAAGCAACCTGACAGCACCTGCCATAGCTACACATGGCACTTCTTGCTTATTCTCTTAGAATCCTTATTCTCTATCAATAGAATTAGGAATCCTACAGGAATGCATTCAGACAATTTAATGAACATCATTGTAAGTTACATCAATGACAACCACATTATAAGGAACAGGAGTCAAAAGTTGCAAAGGTTCTATTTAAGGTACCCCTAATACTTTGGAAGCAATACAGTATGATTTGAGGATGTACTCGGTTTTGCTTAAAATGAATATTCAGAAACTAGAATAAGAAGTAATTTTTTAAAAGCAATGTAATTAAAAAGGCAAAGGTAGGGACAAAATGTAATCATATGCAATAATAAAATATAATCATTTACTTTTAAACAGGGAAGACAAAATGAGAGCAGAAACAAACAAAAAAATCTGTGACAAATAGGAAACAGTAAGACAGACTTCAGAATAAAGAAAATAACCAGAGATAAATATAGACATGGCATAATAATAAAGAACTCATCCTCAAAAAAAAGGCATGGTGTTATTGTTTAGATATTAGGTGTCCCCAAAAACTCATGTGTAGGAAAACACATAAAAGTTTAGAGGTGAAATGATTGGATTATGAGACTTTTGAACAAGTCAGTGTATTAATCTCCTGGTAGGGATTAATTGGGTGGAAACTATAGACAAGGAGGAGGTGGGAAATTGGGGTATTCCCTTTGGGGTAAATATTTTGTCATTGGTGAGAGGAGAAATCTCTCTCTCTCTGCTGTTCATGTCCTGACCACCTTCCTCCACCACACTCTTCTGAGATGATGTCCTACCTTACCTCGGGCCCTGAGGAATGGAGTTGAACATCTATGGGCTTATACCTCTGAAACTATGAGCACCAAATAAACTTTTCCTCTTCTAAAATCGTTTTCAGGTCTTTTGGTCACAGCAGCAGAAAAACTGAATAAAACAAATGGAAATTACAAGAGTGCATTCCACTAACAACAGAACATTCACATATATGAGGTAAAAACAGAATAGATAGGAGAAGTAGACAAATATACTTTTATATGCAGATTTCCATAGCCCTCTTTAAGTGACTAATAAATAAAACAAGAAAAAAAAAAAAAAAAAAAGAATGTCTATGGATGACCTGAAAAGCACTATAAATCAACTTGATCTAATTGACATTTATATAACATACCATCCAACACCACAGAATACAAATTCTTCTCATGCTCACAGAGAATATTCACCATAATAGACTCTTTACAAATTTAGAAGAATAGAAACCATACAAAGCATGTGTTCAAACCACAATGGAATCAAAGTGTAAATTAATAATAGAAAGTTACAAAAGGAATTACAAGTAATTTATGTAGATACTTTCTCCTCAAGGATGTGAAACATATTTTTCCATTCCTTAAGAGTAAAATGCCCTTAATCACTTTCAAAGAGTCCAACACAGCACATGGAGTAAAAGTGACTTTTAATAGATGTAACTGAAAAATACTTCCTTGACCAGATGAGCAGTTAACATCAACAATAAGTCATGCTGATAGTATGTATCCCTTGATATGTCATGATAAGAATGGCACCTACCTCTATGACTTTGCTCTCCGAAACATACACTCTGAATTTAGTCATGAATGAAACAAAATACCTGGTCAGTTCTCAAAATTGCAAGGACATTACCACAAGTAAAGCCTAAGAAAGCATCACAGCCAAGAGGAGCCTTAGAAGATATGACTAGTATATATGTGCATCCTAGATATGATTTTATAATAGGAAAATGATGTTAGGTAAAAGCTAAGAAAATCTGGATAAAGGCAGATTATAGATAATAATGACATCAGTATTGGTTAATTTGTTATAAGAAATGTAGCATACTAATATTAAATACTATTCATTAGATGAAATGACTATGGGGCTTATAGAAACTCTTTTCACTTTCCTCATTATTTGCAAATGTACAGACTTGTAAAACAAATGACTAGGCAAAAAAAAAAAGGGGGGGGGCGCCTGAACTAAGAAATAAATAGAATATGTCTGAGGTAATGCATATGCCAATGGTCCTGGACTAATTATTGTGCTTTGTATGCACGTATTGAAATGTTACACTTACCCTATAAATATATACAACTACTCTGTGTTGTTTAAAATTAAAAAAAAAAAAAACTTTTGAAAACATGTTTAATTTTTTTAAGAGGAAAGAAAAGCCAGGTGTGTAGTGCATGCCTATAATTCTAAGCACTCAGGAGACTGAGGCAGGAGGATTGAAAATTTAAGGATAGTCTGGTCAACTTAGTGAGACCGTACCTCAAAATAAAAAAAGAAAAAGGGCTAGGGATAAAGCTTGAGGGTAAAGTGCCCCTGGGTTCAATCTCCCATACCACATTTAAAAAAAGAAAGAGACAATGGCAAGAACAAATTTCTTGAGTCAACAAGAAGAAACAATATCCAAGTCACAGTTGTTCAAATTTGGCAGTAGATGGACTACTCAATAAATTTTCTTGGAAAAATCAAGAGTCAGACCAGTGTCACCGAAACTTGTCTTTTACAATTAGAACCTATTCTATAGGCATACTGCTTATTTTAGATTTCAAAGCATCTTCAATATTTTGAAAACCACCTATGTAATTATTTTTTATTACACTAGTGTGTCAGTGTAGGCACAGTAATGGGCAGTCAATCTATCATGTTATTACAGGAAGAAATAGATTTACCATAAGATATTGGGTACTTACAAGATTATTAGGAAGCTAGAGCATAAGACTACACTTTGAGTTTCAATTCACATTCACATCACTGCCAGTGTAACCCAATGGTCAGGAAACAGGTACTGCCCTGTTATCTTCACAGCTGCCTCTCACTCGTGATGTTGGACCTAGGCAGTGGATCATGCAGTCCATCCAAACAAAAGTCTTTCTTTTTAGAAAATCTTCCTCATAATTAATGTAATACACTTTGATCATTTTATGTTCATATTATATTGCTGCATGACACATTACTGCATACTTATCATTCTAAAACAAGATAAATTTATTGTCTCCCTGTTTTTGTAGGTCAAAAATATAAGCCAAGTATGGGTGGGTTCACTGTTCAGGACTTCACCAGAGTGTAAGTCAGTATGTCACCTGGTCTGCATTTTCATCTTGATACTTGCCTGTGGAAGGACCCATTTCCAAGTTCATTCAAAGTGTTAGCAGAAGTCATTCTCTTAAAGATGCATAATTAATGGCTCTGACTTTTGCTGACTGTTGGCAGAAAGTTCCCTTAGATCCTAACATGTAGTTCCCATAGATTGCCCACAGTTCCTTGCCACATGTACTTTTCCAACATGGGTATATTTTCATCAAGGATGCACAGAAATTCTGATTTGAGATCTTAAATACATTTGCAAAAGCCCTTCACTTTTGTATATTCTGCTGTTTAGAAGCAAGTCACAGGTCCTGCCTGCACTCAGGGGAAAGAGACTGTACTGGGCATGAATAGCAGTGTGTGGAAATCATGGGAGCCACTGTAGGGCCTGCCTACCAGGTAATAATAAGCTGTAGATATTCTTAAAAAAACAATTTATTTCTAGAATAAATGGAATAAATAGATAAGCACTAGATGTCGGACTCTACTAGTATTATTAAGATCCTAATGCTGAGCCCAAACTTGTAAAAGGGAATGTGATTATACTAGACTTATGAATAAATGATTTCCATGGAAACTTGCGTGAATTTTCGTGTACTGTTTCAATTTGGGGCACTCTGGAATTAACTCCTGAAGGAAATGATTCTGTCTGCAAATCCATTTACTTTCCTATAAAGTTCTCCAGACACTGTTTAAGCTTTATCTAATGTTTTGCCTTTTTGCACAAATTTTATTTCTTTCTTTCCACCTGACTTCAGATTTCAACTCTTTATAACACCGGTTAAATATTTATAAAGCTTAAGCTATAGATTGCCTTTCAAAACTATAAAATTGAGAAGTGAAACAGAAAATCTAGTGATAACTGCAAAAACAAATATGCTAACGTGTTGAATTCTGAAAAGCATGAATAAATTTTGTCAAACTGTGATTTTTAAGCCCTGTTCCCAAATTATGGCAGGTGTGTTCCTTCTAACACTTCTGAAATCTATTTTGAAAATGACACAGAAAAAAATTATCAGTGACAGTGTCAGAAGCTACTATCTCCATCTGAGGGTAAAATTCAGTTGGAATTTCATAGTTGGCATGCTTTACTTCCCAGGGTCCAGAATAAGGAACAGAAGAGGGGAAGTGGAACTGGCATTCATGGAAAGTAAGCTATGCATAAGCCATATAAGCTTTCTATAACTTTTAAAAATGCTTTCATTTCATCACTTCACTGTATGAAACATGTTACTTGTAGGTAAAGGGGAATGTTCTGACACATGATGGATGTCTTGATTACATTTTATAACCTTTAAATTTTTAAGTCTTAGATCAATGTTTGATAAAATAACAAGATAAGCCCATAAGTTTTCAAGGTCTATCAAATCCACCCAGTTTTTAAATGTTTTATTGCTGTTAAGTTGGATTTTAAATTACAAATATTAGTGTACATGTGCACAAAAGACACATGCACATGCACATCTCAGGTGATGGCCACAAGGAAATTTTGAAGTATTTTGTCAAAGGGAGAAAGAAGATAAGAGATACCAACTGTAATGTGGAGAGCATTCACTAAGAACATCCAACTGGTAATCTGAAGAGTAGTTAAATATTAAGAAGTTTGTTCAATTGGCCTGGAAAGAGTAAAGACACATAGCTTTGCTCCTCTTGCCAAACCATCAGAATTAAGGGCTATTACATCAAATGGCACCATTATAAATCAAATGGCACCACCAACTCACCATATTGTGTGCCAGCAAGGGTATATCCACCAAGAAGGGTCAATTCTTTTTGGTTTGCATGGAGATACGTATGGGTTACAGTAGGATTTTTATTTTCATCATTTTTGTTTTTCTCTTTAAGTAACCTATTCTTCATTTTCCAACAAAAAACTTAGTAAATTTTACATTAGTAATTTGTGATCGTTTTTCAATTAAAACTTGTATTATCTGAGGTGTGAAGAACACAGAAAATTAATCATCCCTAAGATTTCTGCTTGGCTATAGTAGATTAAGAGTAAAATTATGCATTCCAACCTACATTACTATTGCCGATTTCTCAGGCAGATCTTCAAAGATGAAAGAATGCAATCATATTCCAGTCTTTTATTTTATCCATTCCACCTAAAAGGACCTATTGCTGGGTTGCCAAAGATCTATATTTCTTGGCCCCTTTCATTTTGGTTTATAGTAATTATCAGAAAAATATCCACCTGTCAAATCTATGCATTAGTTGAAAAATGATCTCATACCAATATAACCACCTAGCTTGTGTTACATTCTTTCTGTGGGCTTTCAAAGCACCCAATGTAATTTTTCTATATTAATCATATTATAAAATCATATTTTTTCCTTAGTACATTCTAATTTGGCGGTATAGTCTTTTTTTGCATTTTGAAGTATCTAATTGAATGAATATTTACAGACTGATTTTAAACAAAAATATAACACTCCAACTTCTCTGGTCTAAAATGAATTTTTTTTTATAATTTCTTATCTCTTGTTATATTTATTTTACCTCTTACAGAATAAGAATTAAATTTTCATTGGTATCTCAACCATTGATACCTGTTTCTTGATTAAATAGAGCTTATTGATTAAAATTCTCATTAAAATAATCCCTCTTTATGATTCTGAGAAACATCTGCTTGGGGTGTTTCTTTGTGTTATTAAAATGTTAGCTTTTTCTCACCTTGTGTTTAAGTTCCATGTTAAGAGAGTAGAATGTCAACCCACCCACTTTTGATCCAACCAATGAGACAAACCAACTGAAAGTATTTACAGAAAAACTAACACTACTCAAATTCCAAGAGTTCCTCTCCCTGGCACCCTAAAGAAAGCAAGTTGAGACTGGGCTTGGTGGTGAACTCCTATTATCCCAGGAACTCAGGAAATTCAAAAGTTTAAAGCCAACCTTAGCAATTTAGCAAGGACCTAAGAACTTAGCAAATGCTGTCTCAAAATAAAAGACAGAATGTGCTGGGGATGTAGCTCTGACAAATGCCCTTGGGTTTAATTCCCAATGACAAAAATAAAGAAGCATGAATATGTGAATTTAATTTCTTCAAATGTTCAAGCACAAAGTTTGATTATGAATTCTAAAATTATTATAATTTTTGTGTTTATTAATAATATACATTGAATGAAACTAAATCACAAAATTTGAACTTATCATCAAAAAATTCACCCTGGGTAGGACTTTGTATTCAAACAGAGCATCCTATTGTTCAAATTCTATAATAGTATAAGATCTCATTTCAGAACCTCTGAAGGTTAAATTCTGAGGTTAGGTAGAAATGCCTTTGAGCTGTTTAAAAATATACATACTGTATTTACATTTTGAAATCTTCTGGAGATAAAATTTACACAATTAACAAGGGATTCCAGGAAGACCCAAAGACATAGTTTCAATAATAGGGGAAAAGGTGCCAGAAGGCCATGGCAGGACTGTCCCTGTAGTCTGCTGATCTCCCTATTGATCTCCTCATGCCTCTGTCTAACTGTAGGTTTAAAGGCTAAGCCCAGGTGTTTAAGATAAAGAGCTTGGGGACATCGTCCACATCCCTTTCATCCATGTTGAGGTGCAGGCAACTCCACAATACTCCTGGCATTTCCTTTTTTAGGATCTGGTGATTGAAGGGACTCAAAATTTTCTACAGTCTTATGCATGTAAGATTTTACTAATGCAAAGGATATGGTGGCATAGGATGATGAAAGCACAAACAAGCATCAAGGGGCCTCAGATTTCCAGGAACAATTCCCCAGGCTCCTGCTCAGTCACACAAAATGGGCTTGAGCTTCAGATTCTAAACCATGAAGGTATGTACAAGAAATATTGGTTTTGATGAGGATGCAGATTTCCAGTGGGATTATTTTTTTTCTTCTATGCATATAGTCTTATAGGCCTGATAATATGCTTTATTTCATATTATAAGAGTATAATGCTTATCATTCCTGGCCATATACTCTTAATCAAGTATAATGTATCTTTCATTCTAACTAATAGCATTGTTAATCAAAGCTGGTTTTTGTAAAATGGGACTTAGAGACTAACTACACAAATCTCTATTCATAAATCCTTTAAATTAGAGAGCCATAGTCTCCCACAAGTTCATTTCCTGTGCTTAAAAATCTTGGACCATTGTCCTCAAACTAGTTTCATTTCCATATGGGACATAAGTTACATTATCCCTTGAATCTGTGAGCATGTTCTTTCCTATCTTCTCTCTCTAAAATGGTGCTGATTGAGTTTTGGGGTGGTTTTAAAGTTTTTCACCCTTTATTCTTAAGTTCAGATATTTATCTACAATCTTGTTTTTTCCCTCCTAAGAGGTCAATATAGTCCCATGATTCTGTCAGTCTTTAAAACCAGATATGACTTGTCCAAGGAATTATATATCTGTTATAAGTTAACCAAGATTCTTTTAGCACTTCATTCAATGCACATTTATCCACCAAACATATTAAGAACTTGTTAAGAAAAGCATAAGTATCTATTTATATGTTTTAAATCTTTATGGGCCTAAAATATTGAGTTCCCCACTTGCAGAGTCTTTAATAAACATGAAGGTCATGTGACAACTACAGAAAGTAAAAGCACACAAAGATTCTGGATCAAAGAATCTTACTTATGCAGATTCCCATAATCTCTTCCCAATTTTAAAGACATTATTCTCCTTTTGATTCTGATTTGGCAGGAAATGTGTGACAAATTTTGGCCTTCTGAGAGTCTAAGAAAAAGTCTTCAGTGATGTCTTTTTTATTGTACTGGCCATATGGTATAAGCTAATCTGTATAAGTAGTAAAAATCCAATAACCATTGATCTATACATCTCTACACTACATAGGCAATCTACTTCTATATTGCCAGCCAGAAGTTTTCAACTTTATACAGAATATCACAAGCAGTAGCTAGCCCATCTTATCTTATTCTTGGTTAAGAGCCTCACCACATTTCCTGGCATTGCAAAAAGCAACCATAGACCTATACTCCTGCAGCTGTAAGACAACTCCATCTTACATACCCTGCCTCTCTGCTACTCCTTCATTAGGGAGGTGGAGTAGCTAACTGAACTGGTGAATTCTTACTTGGGAACTGTCAATAAACATATCTGCCAGACCACCTTTCCTTCTTAGGAAAGTTACTAGCAGAAAACATGTCTTCAGCTCCAAATCTTCATACTCTAACTTTGAACACCCAGGACTCCAACTTGGGAAGACTTGTGATGGTACACAGCTTCTTCCAACCTCATGGTAGGGTAGTGAGGCACTGAAGTTTAGTGGTAACACATTGGAGTAGCATGTTTGCCTTATATTCATGAGATTCCTCTTTATTGGTAATAAACATTTCCATGTTGATTTTTACCTCTCAAACCACCTTTTTAGAATGGATTTTGGACCTAAATGAAAAAGAGACAAAACATCTACAGAGTTTCTTGAAATCCAAAAAAGGTGATGTGTTTTTGTACATTAATTAATTTTAATCTATAACCTTCACTCTTTCATTTTGCCTCTTCTACTTATCTTTATTCTTCTGAATTGTTATAAAGCTGCAATTTCCTTGCATGTGGTGATCATTGCTCTCTTATCTTGCCATCAGTGTGACATCCTCTTAGAAGGAATTAACTATACTTACTAAACTGAATTACTACCACTCTGTTTCTTAAGAAAATATCATGCATTTTGAATATTGGTTACCACCAGCAAGACTGTTGGAGTTCATAACATAATTGGCAAACTCACTACCAATACATCTTTAAATCACATTATTATTAACTCTTTGTTTAGTTTTATTGTTATTGTTTTTGTGATTTTGTTATTATTGGTTCAAATGAAGATACAACTATTGGACAAAAAAATTAAATCAAATTTAAACATAATTTGTCAGTAAAAATACCTTAACAATTGTAAATCTGAATATAATCTTGCAAGTGTTCCAGTGTATTTTCAAATTCATTTGTAGTCTATGATCATCATAAAGATACATGGATGTATAAATTAAATCATATTTATTTATCATTCTTCATTATCTTATAACATTACTGGCTTTAATAATAGACCTAGGTAGATTGCATTTTCATCTTTATTTTATTTTATAATTATTTATGGGAAAAATCAGTAATAGATTAATGAAATAATATATTGCTAAAAATTGTTTTTTGCTATATGGTAACCCAATTTCATTATTCAAATGAATCTATCAATAGTACCATAAAAATGAGTAACTCCCTTGAATGTAATACAAATAGAGTGGCATGCCATTTTCAGCTCTACTGAACTAATGAAGTATCTCACAGAACTAGTCACTAGAGACCTGTGATGAGGGTCAAGATAATTATGATCTTTGTTTGACAAGGCAGAAGACTGAAGTGGTTTGTTCATTTTTATAGACCACACTTTAAACTTCAGATCTGCTTTGTTTCTCTACTCTTAGCTGTTTTCTCTCCTCTACAAGGCCTCTTATGTATTTCCTTGGAACATAAATAAATGAGACCTAACGGATGATTCTTAGCAATTATCTCTACATGACCCTATTTCCCCCCAGGCACTCTTGATCACACAGCAGCTTCCTTCTTGTCATTTTTCCCACAGATGTATCTTATATCAGCACTTTTGCTTATGAAACAAACTATGAATTATCATAAGCATGCATAAGCACAGATTTTAAGAAACTGAAAATAAGTTTTTAAAGTACAAAATTGGCTGTTGTTTCCAAGTACAATTAATTGCATGTGGTAAAGCAAGGTACATTATTTATTAAAGAAGTGATCAAATATGTGTAGAACTATTTAGATGTATATACTTCAGTGCTTGTGTTCTTAAGACATAGCATTTTCAAATAATTTAGCAAAATGCAACTTTCCCAAAGGGAAACCAATAAGCATAGCCTCTCTCTTTAATCTTTGCTTTTTTTCCTGCTGTGAAAATCTTGGGAAATTACAGAGAATCTCAACAGTCCCTTCCCCTGTTCAAAGAGGAAGTAACAATAATTCAGTTGAAGAACAGAGTTTCTGATTTCTTTCCCCAGTGTTCATCCAGGAAAGTCTCCTGAACCCCCTTAGAGTTCCAGCATCAAAGACTCTTCCTTATAAGAAAGCAACATGACTGGATAGGGATCATATATGATAATAATTCAAAATATCAGGATAATAATATTTTGAAAAATTATTTCAGTTTGTTCTCCTCCACAATGTTTCCTTTATGACATGAAACTTTAGGAACTACCCCAATGCCCTGTTCTGTTTACAGAGAAAGATCCTAAAAAATAAGGTCTACTGTAACCATTTGTAGTTCCTCACACAATTTTCTTTGTGCATCTATTCCTATTAGTTTCATCTCCATTATGTGCTTGAAACTTCTTGTCAAGGACAATTACAACATCCATACTGCAATCTAATATCATTTTTGTACATTGTGTCACTCAGAATGGCAACAGAAATAGATAACAGGTTCAAGTAAGGCTGAAAACAAATATAATTCAAGGAAGGTTGAATACAATTATACTTCGAGAAAGGTTGGATGCAAAGTTTATTTACAAACTGTTGGATGGTTCTGGATAAAGTACAGGTATAATACAGAATTCATTATAAGGCTGTCATTGACCCTAATCCTATAAAGATGAAGACAGTATGTATTTAATAATCAGAAAGGAATGAGTCATGGAGACAGTATCACCTAGAGAAGATCTATGTCTTTCTCTAGAGGGACATGACAGCCCAAGTCAAACCTTGAAGAAGTCTTCAAGAGGCAGGGAAACAGAAACCCGGACTTAACCCTCCCCTCATGATCAGATTTTTCCTGGAGATTCCCTAACTGATGCAATTAGTTCACATATCTCTGGCTTTAGGCAAACAGGAGAAGGTTAGAGAGTAGGTTTGAAGGTTGAAACAGAAGACTTTGTACATATATCCCTTCATCGTAGTTAACATAGTTGACCACTTCCTGTTTCCTGAAACACTTTCCTTATTATAAAGATTGTAGGCTTTGCCTCTACCGTATGACCTCATCTTAAAGATTAAAGGTGCTGGTGACTATAAATTTATGGCTTCAATCTAGAACTCCTCACCAAATTTCAAAACCAATTAAACCAGATTCTTGACATCTCCACTAAAAGAATGTCTGAATGGAAATCTTAAATTTAACTCACAAAATATAGACCCGCCACCTTCTTTTCTCTCAGCCCTGACAAATTTGACATTTCCCAATATTTCCTGTATCTATAAATAGAACCATCATCTACCCAAAAATGCAGTTTCATTCTTACATGCTTCTTTTTTCTCAGGTACTATAATCAAGCCTTGAACAACTCCAAATATCCTAACTCCAGAACATCCCTCAGTTATCTCCTTCTCTCCATAAGTCACATTTCCCACATAGATTTCAGAACTAGTTACATAATAGATTTCTCTTTCTGCTCTCTTTGCTCTTCCACACATAGATTTCTGGGGATGACCAAGAATGGTCTTTGCAAAATATAAATCAGATTACGTCACTTCTTTCCCTTTGTAAATGGACTCAAATCCAAATGTTGTATTGTGGTCAAAAATCCCTGGGTGACTTGCTACCTGCTGGGCTCTTTAACCTAATCTATTCTTCTCCCAATGGTTCTTTATTCTCTTGCTTCATGGGTCTTCCTACTCTTTCTTTTATAATTGGTGCATATGATACACAATTTTAAACAATAATGGGTTTCATTGTACAAGCAGACAACATAATTTGGTCAATTTCACACCTATACCTCCTTTTGCCCTCCTTTCCCCTCCCAATTCCCTTTCCTCACCTAGATCGTTCCTTTATACTTTCTGGACTTCTTTTTTTTTCCCCTCTAGATTTCATATATAAGAGAAAACATACAATGATGCTCTTTTTGAGTCTGGCTTATTTAAATTATTTTGTCTTCACTTTTTTTTTTTTTTTCCTTCACCTGAATGAATTGTTCTGTCATCCCAGTAAGTCTTGCTTTTCAAGCTCAAATGAGCCTCCTCAGGAAGGTCTATTCTGATTATCCAATCTATATTACCCTTAAGACACAGTGCTTTATTGTCTTCCTGATATTTATAAGTTTATTCAGTTTTCTCATCCATATACTTTTTCAGCTCTGCCTCCCCACTTAAAATATAAGTTCAGTGATATTGGGAATCTTATATAACTTATTCACAATTATAATTATATGGAATAAAATTTGGCTCATAAGAAAATATTGATTTTGTCTGATAGAGAAATGAACAAATGCAATAATTTCAATACCTTATATAATCCTACAAAAGGAGAACATGGGTAAAATCTAGAGAGGAAAGAAAGAGGACATAGAAGGATTCTTTACAAAGTAGGAAAGAATAATTAAAGATAGGCTTTTGATTTGCATGAGGGCCTATGAAGGAGAACTCAGAAGGAAAGAAATCCTGAGACAGGTGTTCTTGATCGCTGTATGGGCAGAAACGCTGGAGTCAGCAGAAAGCAAAAATAACCCAGTGCTCTCTAGGTTTTTTCCTTGTTTATAAGATCACAATTTGGAAAATTCCAAACACTTTAGAGAAGTTCAGAGTCCTTGCTGCATCCCAGATGTCATGAGGCAAAAGAAGGGGTTCCCAGCAAGCACCTGAAGACTATTAAAAATACCATGATAGGGCTTTCAGAACTGAATCATAGTGTCAAAAAACATACTGAAATTTCTAAGAACTGGAGCCCACAGACTGCAGTCATGCCAGTGTATGAATTGTTTTTTTTTTTTTAATTTTTTACTGGTACAATTATTCATAATAGTGGCGTTTGTTGTTACATATTTGTACATGCACACAACATAACAATATAATTTCATCAATTTCATTCCTTAGTACAACTCCTCTCTCTCCACCATTCCTTTATTTTGCTGGGTTTTTTTCCCTATTTTCATGAGATACCCCAACCTTTTTTGTTGGTCTTGAGCTTCCATATATGAGACAAAACATGAATCTTGACTTTCTTAGGCAAACCATGAATTTTATCATCCAAAGAGTTCATCAGTGGGTGTTGGCACCTTCTCCAAAGAGCAGGATTATCCACTGGTCAGCCATAGACAATGATCAAAGAAGTCCAGGCATTTCTTAACTGAGACAGGGAAAGGTAATGAAACTCATACAAATTTAAGGGCTTTTTTTTTTTTTTTAAATCTGTTATGATGAGCATACATGATTCATGATTACAGAGAACATTTCACTTTCCTAGGTATTATAATCCTGGACTCATATTACCAATCAAATTCAATAGCTTCTTTTCCTTTACTGAATCATTTAGCTTAAGAATTTAGACAAGGAAGTAACTACATAGATTTCATACCAAATACAAAATATCTCAAAATAATTCTTTTGGATGGTCACAAATTACAATGATTAAGTATCTTTAACCTTAGTTAAGGTAAAACATCAGCTCTAGGTTTGCTCTGTAATACATTATCGGCTGGATTCTCATTTACCCTAGAAATTGTAGCTTCCTGTAAAGTCCTTGAGTTCATGTTACAGTTGGTTATTTGACCAAAGGTAAAGTATTTTAGCATTTCAGAGGATATGTGAGAAGAAAAATTTAAAATCTGAATCTGACATAACTTTCCTATATACATATCTACATATACCATAATGAATCTCCACATCATGTACAACCATAAGACTTCAATCCTAACTAAAATAAGATATTCCATGTTTGTATAAATATGTCAAAATATACTCTACTGTCATGGATAACTAAAAACAAGTTTAAAAATTCAAATGTTAATCCTCCTCATTAGTCCACCTCCTATTCATTGTCAATATCCTTTAGATAATACTTCTCAACTTTATTTATTTATATTAGAGAAAAGTTTAAAATATTGCAGGTGTCATAATACTCATAGAAAAATAATATTAATCACTAGTATTTTTATTAGTCATAAGTAGTTAGAATTCCCTCCATGAAAATGGATTATTGTGACCATACAGCTTTAATTTTTTCTTAATATTCCAATTCTAATTATATAAGACTTCTCTTTAGTTCATTATTGTATTCCATATGTGTTAGTAGAGATTTATAATCATCCCCAAAGTAATATGTTTTCTTTTAGCCAATAAGCCCTCATGGATACTACATCAATCCGGGCAGATAGAACAACTGAAAAAAAAAAAATATTGCCGTACTGGGATTGCTGCATCTTTAAGCTTTATTTTTATTTACCTTTGTAAGTAAACTTTCAACTTCTTTACTAGATAACAATCACATGCCTTTGATAAACATATTTGTAACCATTATTTTGATTTCTAAATAAATTATCTCAGAACACAGTGGCTTCAAACAATGTTTTCTTTTGTTTTGTTTTTCTTTTAAATATTTCCTAGCTTTGTGAATTCCCTGGGCTCTGCTGAGCAGATATCCATTGATTTTTACCTGGAGAGTCTCCTTCAATTGCTGTCAGAGGACAGCAGCTGCTGAAGAATCTGGAGTTTTAACCTGATGATGAGACTGCTGGATCTCTACTTTGTCCCAAAGCTGAGTTGTGATTGTCTTGTGTTTCAGGCATATTCCAATAATCTATTTCCATATTGTCTTGAATTTTTCCAAACTACTCCATCTTTTTTGTGATGCTTCTGGAATACACCATTGATAAAAAATATATTTTAGTTCTCATGTTATTTTATGTCTCTCAGTGGTAATGTTTCCACACAATCTATTAGGAGATTCTCATATGTCTTTCAGAAAAGCTATAAATACTCACTGCATCAGGTTACTCATGAGTAGAATGTTTCAAAAACTGCTGCTATGTAGGAGTACTAAATATTCATAATAGAATCCAATCTTTTTCTGCATCTTAGTTACTTCCAGAATCGTTCATGTACTACTGTCATCTGGTCTTAACAGTGTGGCTTGGATTCAGTATCCCGCACATCTTCATATGCTTTGGACAATATTTTAACACATGACTGTATATATCAGGCCTGACAAGTGACCAAAAGAAGCAAGTATCAATTTTTTAATAGATTCAGCAAAATCCAAATAACCTGAAATTGTGCATTTTTCTTATTAGTAAGCTTTAGGTCAGACTGTATCTTATTTAATTTCTATAGAACAACATGGGGTGTTCAATATGGTTCCAAAGTGAGTTATTCACAAATTTAACTATTGGATTTGTCCATTACTTTTAGCCTCATTTGGTCATATGGCCTATCATAATTCTTAAATATATCATGACTATTTCCTCTGAGAGAGAACCTATCGTTATCTACAGAGATTATACATCAAGTTACTTTTTGCAAGTGACAAAATCTAAATCTCATCTCATTAGGTTGTGATATGTACTTTAAGTCCCCTGGGAGGATGATAAGTTTATACTAGCTTCCTTCTAGGATTAGCAAGCAAAGAAAGACTTGACCAAGTCTCTCAAAATATACCAGTAGATTGATTTTATCTTGTTGGACTTCTTGAGGAATAACACTGTGTGCAATATATGAAGGTTATTTTATTCACATCAAATAGCTTTGTACTTTTTGTTATTGAAAAATGATATAGAAATCTTTGGGAGAAGTCTAGGACAACAGTATAAAACAATTCAAATAAAAGTATTGGACTGTTCTCTTTGTTCCACCACAAATTAAGTAATTTTAAACTACAGCTGATATTTCTCATTGGCAAGCTAAGTTTCAATATCCTTTACTTTCTTTTTCAATTCTTCTTTATTTAATTTCATATCTATTTCTTGGAAGCAAGGGGCCATATTAAACACCCCATGTTGTTCTATAGAAACTAAAATAAGCTACAGTCTGACCCAAAGCTTACTAATAAGCTACTAGTTGTTCCTACTCCTAGTTGTTGGTAATTTCTAAATATATTTTTCTCTTTATCCTTTGTTACTAAAACTCCTAGTCTTTTTTTTTTTCACAAAAATCACTTTTTATCCATTTCCTGAAGTAATAAATATTCCCCAATATATGTATCTTTACTAAGCAAAGAAGATATATAAGCATGTGTACAATCTTAAATCATTCTTAAAAAAAAAAAGCAATTAGAAGGTAAGTCTAAAATTAGCACTTTTTTTTTATTCCTACCTCATAGGCTACAAAATAGGTAAGATGAGTCCTGAGAGTTAGGTAATGAATGTAGAACTCAATTTTTAATTTTCTTCATTGTTTTAAAAAGACACTACCACATGATAATTTGTATAAATTATCTGCATGATTCAGAAAAAAAAATACAATCATATATGAAAGTGTAAACAAAATGAGGAATGACCATGTATTTTTAAAAAGAAACTGCTTAGGAATATAACTTGAATCACATTTATTCAGATTATATACAAACCTGGAAGGAAGAAAGTGGGGAAGAAGGAAGCAAGGAAGGGAAGAAGAGAGTGAAGGAGGAAGGAAATCATCCATGAGATTACTCTCATCCAATTCACAAATCCTGTGTATAAACTAAAATAAACACTCTTCCACAGATGCCTGTGGCCTAAGATCCAGCCCTTGCTGCCTATATGAAACCTGAGCAATATTTTGTTTTACCTCTTAAATTTCACATGCAGTCCCCTTGTGTGAAAGGAGGTGGAATGGTAGATGAATTGGTAATAATATATCCTATATATAATTATATATTACTTACAATTATTGAATAAATTACATAATTTAAAATCTGGTGTCTGGAACATCTTTGAACACTTTTTCAACTTCCACTAAACATTTTCTTTGAAAGTAGTAAAGCAATCCTCTTGTTATTTTTTATTAATTTTTTTCCAAAACAAAATGTCTCTCTTCATTCCCTGGGCATATTCATACCATTTACTCAAATACTCAGCTAACTGCTACAAGAATATTTTCACGTCAGGTCAAAATAGAAAGAACTGCCCTGAGATATTTTTATTTATTAATCTGATTTTTGTTCTATAAGACCAAGTTTATAACAGCACAATTCACAATAGCCAAACTACAGAGTCAGTCTAGGTGTCCATCAATGGATGAATGGATAAATAAAATGTGGAATATATACACAATGGAGTTTCATTCAGCCATAAATAAAAATGAAATTATGTCAGTTGCAGAAAAATGGATGAAACTAGAGATCATTTTGTTAGGTGAAATAAGTCAAACTCAGAAGGTGCTTTCGTTTTTTGTTCTCATATGCATAAACTAGAGAGGAAAAAGGGGGTGGATCTCATGGAAATCAAAGGGAGATCGGTAAAGGAAAGACACCAAGGGCTGAGAGGTGAGGAGGGAGAGGCAAAGTCCTAGGAAGTGATATTGGTCAAATTATTTTGTTATTCTCAATGTCTGATTTGTTTTCTTATTATTAGGGCTTTTTTTTTTTTCAATTTTACTATGATTATCTTCTATTATTATCCACTTGCCCTATCCAAACTTGTAACATCTTGGCACATTTTATCATTTAGAAAAATTATTATCATCAAGCAAACAAATTGCATCCTAGCACTGAAAATAAACATTATCCTGTGAGGAAAGTTCCTTTATTCCTTTAAAGAGAACAACATGTCACGTATAATGAAGTGTAAATCCCATTTGGGTCATAGTTTCAGATGTAAAGAGATGTGAAGAGACAAAAAGTGAGACGAACATCAGGAAGTCCTTGTGTATCCTTTCATCTTCTAGCCTGTCAAAAACATGGAAGTTTGTACTGAACACAATGTCTGTAATTACAGCGTTAGTTGCCAAAAAGAGTTACTGTGACTGTTAAAAAGATAATTACAGCTGCTTTACAATTCAAATCTATGTTCAGTTACCTTGTGAAATCCAAATGAATGCTAATCTGACCTTATGTTTCCAAAAGGCACTATACTTTTTAGCACTTTTTAATTTTTTTTACTACTAAGGGTGACAAATATTTTCACATCTTCAAAATAGTTACACATAAAACAAGCACTTCAACTACCACCTGAAAACACTGAAGATTTTTAACAACCATAAAATTTATCTCTGAAGCACTTGACATTTTCAGCTACTTCTGATATGTCTATTAACACAAATTTGGGTATATGTTTCAGTGAGGATCTAGACAGATGGCACACTGAAACTGGGCAACTCAAGATGGTTTAATGAGGGTGATATTCACAAGGGAGAATGTAGGAAACTAGCAAGAGAAGTGCAGTTCCCAGGACTGGCAAGAGCCCTCTCCTACCTATAGGTCATAAAGCATGTTCACTGGGAACTGGTTACTAACTTGCTGACTCTGATAAGACAGAACAAGTTACATGAAGTGGGTTTATTATTTGCAATAAGCAGTAAAGGACAATAGAAGCCTTGGATTCATGAGTCTCCCCGGGACCAGAAAAGCTACCTGGGGCAGATGGAATCTCATCTGCAGGTATCCCATTTACATTCTAGCTAAGGGACTCTGGAAAGTTGTTGAACTTTGTCTTTATTTCCCAGGGCTATGTGACATTCTGGTTAAAGTACTGAAGGACATCCTGATCTAGAAAGGACAGCAACAGAGCCCAGGCTGTTATGGCCAACTCCTCATTATCTCAGAATGTTGTATTCCCTGCATATTCTTTAGTTATTCCTGAGAGCTGTAAGAAAAGGGACTACTGGGTCAGTCCAACAACACCCATAGAATTTTCCTGCAGGTGTAAATGGATGTGGATGGGGAGCAGTTATCAGAATGAGAACAGTAAGAGCCATTTGGAGAAAGCCACCTAATAGAAGTGTGGTTTCCAAAACAAAGATACACACAATGTCCTGTGGTTCAACAGAGTCAAGAAAATACATATCCCTGAATCTTCTCATCTTTGACTTTTAATGTCCAATGACATTTCCTTTATGCCAAACTCATTAAGAAGTCGTAAAGAAAGGCTACAGAGCGATACAATGTACAGATGCCAGTCTTTTCAGGCATAGAGCTATTAGGGAGAGGAAGGAATGGAAGTGGTGTAGGGAAAATAAAATATACAGGGCAATATATAGAAATTTTAAAATAACTTTCAAGTAACATAATGCAATACATGATCTTCTACAGTCCTTTAGTTGGTTGGTTTGTACATTTGGTACTGAAAGTTGAACCCAGGGTGCTCTGTCATTGAGCTACCTTCCAATTGACCCCCCTTTTTTTAAATTTGAGACAGGATCTCAAAGAGTTACTGAGATTGACCTCAAACTTGTGATCCTCTTGCTTCAGCCTCCAGGAATTATAGCCGTGAGTCACCCTGCAAGGCCTCCTAGAGTATCATAATCCCCCCACATTTCTGAGATTAACTTCAAAACTTCTCTGGTTACTTTACATAAGTAACACTTTCCTATTCCATTTAAAGGTGTAATTTACAAATATTGTCTTATGCAATACCCCAATCAACTGGAAGGTAGTAGATAATATTAGCAAACAGTAACTCAGAAAATTTAAACATGGTTTTCTGGACCATATAGCTAAGAAGCAGATGAAAACTTAGTGGAAGTGTAAAAGCTATAAACTGAATGTTGGTTGTATTGCTCTTACTCTGTGCCAGATGATGTTGCAAGCACTTTAAATGTATGAATTCATTCCATCCAGGCACACCATGTGAATTGCACATTACTGTTACTATCTTCATTTCACTGATTACTAAATTCAATCAGAAATGGTAACCTCATTGCTGAGATCACACTACTAGTGTCAAGCAGGATTCATCCTTAAAGCATTTGATGTCAAACTCTGTGTATTTGCACAGAATTGTCATCAGTATTAGACATTTGCTGACTCTCTTATGCAGGAAGTAAACAACATCACAGAAATAAATATAATGTTTGGATTCAAACATTGTCTGTAAAATAAATTTTAAAAATAGATATATGTCAGTATGGAGTGAATGGGTTTTTTCCTAAATTGAATGTATATTAAATTTTATATATCCTATCAAGGGACCATTTAGAGATAATGTCAATAGAATAGAGTTTTGTCACAAGATAATGATCTCCCGCTGCTACATAAACATGAATGTGAAGCCAAGTTGTTTATTTTCAAAGCAGGGAAAATCAATCCGGGAATTATGTTCTATAACAGTGATTTTACTTCTATTATACAAAATGATGCATGTTGATTTAATAATTTTGCTTGATGGATGTTTGAAAGGGAAAGTGACAGATGTTCCCTGCACTGTTGCAAGCCAGAGGCATTCACTGACAGGCTTAGAAAATATACCTGTGATACGTTTTGCCTAATCAGAAAAAGTCATCCATAAAAGTGATGAGGTTGCACTCCTGTTGTAATCTGCACCTTTATGAATGAGATGATTTATGACCTATTGTGGTTGCTGTAGTTTTTAACTTTAATCAGGGAATAGTGGTCAACCGTGCAGCCATAAGGTCTAAGAGAGCAAGAAATATATATAGTACTTAAAAATGTGAACTGACAGCGAAACAACTGCAGAAAGGTCTATTGCACTTGGTAATGATCATGACTCAACTTTCATTTTAACTCCAGATGGAATTGTGAAGCAGTTGTTTACTTGGGTCTGAAATAGGAAAACATTTCAAAGTTTCATGTAGCCTAGAGAGTACCCAAACAGCTAACTCCCCAAAAGAAATAATAATACACATTTTTGAGAATATATTAAATGACACCCTGCATTTTAATGTTTGTGACTATTTTCAGAGTAGTTTCTGGATATTTATTCATTACTCATTTCATGTTCACTGCAACCTGGAGAGTTAGATAGTTCTATACTGATTAGCTGAAACAAAAAAGGAATAAAAAAGAAATTCAATAAAAGTGTTAAGTGTTCTGATTCCAACTCCCAATACTTTGCTCCAATTATAGCATAAAGCCCTTAGTCCTTGAAAAAAATATTTGCTTTATAATAATATATGACTTGCCATAGTTTGTCCTTTTTTGAACAACTGGGAAATTCCCTAAAATCAGAAAGTATAATTTTAATGCATTTCAAAGCTGAGGCACAAAACTGGTAGAGTCAGTGCAGATAATTTTCAAATATCTGGATATCAATGCTTTATAAAACAAAATAACTTTTTTATTAAATTTTTTTTATTTTTACAGACTTTATTTTGATTCATTGTCAAAATAACTTTTTGACTCAGTAGTCAGTAATTAATAAGCAAGTTATACAACTTTTGTTTATACAAATTTATTTTTAAGGCATCAATCTTAAATCTTTGGTTAACAGCATCCGTGTTTAAGAGATGACCAATAAGTAGCATGTCTCTTCCCTACTCAAATTCTAAACAACTGAGGAATTACACAAGAAAGCTGATGGATGGGAATCAAATATTCCCCAACAGGGCTAATGTAGGGTACAGATTGTATATGCAAGAAACGGTCTTCTTGACACCAAACTGCAGATTTTTGCAGATGAACTCACCTAACTATAACAATACAAGAACAGGACAGGTCATGGTAGGTGGAAATTATCTCCTTTTAGACAAGAGGGGAGTGAACAGAGGAGGATGTGTACAGAGGGTTCTTCTTGGGTTCACTCCCAAGAGAAGAGAAAATATTGGGCTACAAAAGACTGTGTTTCTCCTTCCAAACTCACTCAAGATACAATTCACTTTGACTTCTCCCAGGCAGAGTAAGTGCAGAGGATGCAGAAATTCAGGATTACTGAGCTTTTGGAATTTCTTTCAAGGAAGAAAACATCATTTTCATAATTCCTTACTCTTACTTCTATTAATATTTTCTGTGCCAGGAGGAAGTTACTCATACTTCTTCAAACTCAATATAAAAAATCTGATTTGCTGCAAATCAAATCATTCTAAATATTAGTGATCTAAACAAATAAACAAAAATTTTCTTTTTCTCACCATTCTCTGTGTTGTCTGGGAAGATTTGCTCCATAGTACTTGGCAAGTCACTCAAGCTGAATGGACTCGGATGGATGGTTGAAAGATGCCTCTCACATATCTGGAGCCTTAGTGCTCACATTACCTTTGTTCTCCTCCACTTGGTTTCTCTGCCTGTGTGATAACTCAGCCTCCAGAACCATTCAACATGGCCTCTCACTCCTGTAGAAAAGTGTGGATTTCTTCTTCACAATTTGGCAACTAGAGCGTAAGAGACTCTCCTAGGACTTTTAATGGCTTAACCCAGAACTACTTGTATAATCTCACTTCTACCATATTCTACCCCGTTCTGCTGATCAAGGTAAGCCACAGATCCAAATGCAGGGAAAATAGATTCTACCACTCAATAGGAAGATACATGGAGATGGCAGCAACATATGGCAGCCAAACTTCCAGAAAAGTTGTTGCAAAAACCCAAAAGAATTTCTCCCATGATTCTCTTCTGTGACAAACCCTCTTCCCATCCAAACATAAAGGAGTTCACCATCACTAACAATACATTGCCTCTGATCCCAGGGAAGGAAAGACTGTATCCAGGCTTTCCTTCCCTGCCTCCTTTTGCTTTATCCAGTATTCTAAGTCAATTATCTTTGATCTGTAAGGCTGGAAAGTGACTGCTGGATCATTCTGTGCAAGGGCCTGCTCATTGGGAAGAATCCTTCAGTCCCTTTCCCTTATCTAAGGCATATAGCGTTCCCTCTCAGATTTTAACATGTTATTCATTTTCAGCTGTTTATAACTTACTAGTCTCAACAGCATCTTTAGCGAGACAAACAAAAATAATTTATTCAAATACATTATGTAATCCTTTTAGGTAAGAAGTACAAGTGAATATATATTTTTATGAAAAATAATTATTGGGAGATAGTTTGAAATTGTACAATCTTAATGTTTTCAGCTTATGAACATATTGTGATAACTATTACCTCTTTATGAGAAACAGTGACTACAAATTATTTCATTAATGGATTCAAGTCAGAAGCCATTATGTAAACAGAATTCTGGTGTTTAGAAAATTGCATTCCACATAGAAGAACAGTCTCCTTGAAAAGGTGACATCTACAAAGTGCTTATAGCAGGTATTATTTTTCAGTACTCCATAACCCTAACGTACACAATTATTTTTTTAGAAAAATTAAGAGAAAGCTGGTTAAAAAAAAAAAAAAAAAAAAAAAAAAAAAAAAAAGGCAGGGTCCCTGAAAACAATATAAGTAGTGATAATAACAATAAATAAACAAATACTAAAGTTTCTGATAGCTGAATTTTTTCTTAAGTATGGATTTAAGAAAAGGCTGTGTGGTGAATCTGATCCACAGCTTGACAGCATTGTTGCTCTTGTTTCTAGTAAAGGCAGGAAATTCTAATGGGAAGAAAATGCTGAGGTGAACAGTTTTGAATTCCACAACCTGTTCCTCTGATACCTGTCCCAGATTCTTGGTGCTAAATCATTTCTTCTCTATTTTTAAAGATTTCAACTGGCAGCCTATAACCTCAACCTTAGAGCTTGATATCGTTGTTCTCTTTGTTTGCAACACCAGGGACCCATGCAAAGAAAAAACTTCAGAAGCAAGTGTCCTCTGTTTCATGACTCTCTCTATTAGTTTCCTGGGGTTACCATAACAAAGTCCCACCAACTGAGTGACTGAAGCAACCAAAATGTATTGTCTCACAGTTCTGGAAGCTAAAAGTCAGAAATCAAGATGTCATCAGAGTTAGTTTTTTCTATAACTGTAATGGAGAAATCATTCCAGGAGTATCTCTGAGCTTCTGGTGGCCTCAGGTATGTCTTGGCTTGGAGATGATTTTCCTTCTCCCTGTGTCTTCATTGTTTTCCTTTCATGTATATGTGTCTCTCTTTGTGTCTAAGTTTGTCCCTTCTATAAGTACAACATTCATATCAGATTAAGGACTGCCCTCAAAATCTCATCCTGATTACATGCAGAAGCCCTGTTTCTGAATAGGATCACATTCACAAACTGGGAGTAATTCTTCAACATCTTCTGGGGGGACACATTTCAGTCCATAATCATGAGTTTGGAGAAAGTCTAAACTTCTAGACATAACATGAAACTATCGTGATCTGCACTCAGCCTTTCTCTTTAGCCTTATCTTCAGCACATTCTACATTCAGTCTACTGTATTTGTCTGTTACATATCACACACTTTGTGCAAATGCCTTCTTTTAATTTAGGGATGTATTCAGGCCAATTAGAAACAAAAATTAAAAACAAAGCTTTTCTTGTGCCTCCTTAACTGCGATCGCTCTAAATCTCCGTGTGAGTCATTCTGTTTAATTTTTTAACTTGACACAGAGTTTCACCTTCTCAGACTTTCCACTTGACTGGAAACTCACCCTGTCTTGCCCACCGATACCCATATGTTCACATCTCAATCTGTATGCTTGTTCTAAATAAGGTCATTTTGTACATGTCCCTGAATCCCTGGCCCTTGATCAGTATAATTTTTAGTTAGAAATTTTGGAAATAATTTAAACCCAAGTGGTACAATATAAGGTTCGTGAACTGGCAGCTTCTATATTTTGAGGAATACAGAGCAGGAGTAGGCAGGTTATAGTCTCCAGTCCTGCTGTCTGTTTTGCAGAGTCCATGAACTAGAATGGTCTGCACATGTTTAAGTCATTGAGAGCAACCAAAAGAACAAGAATATTTTATGTCAAGTAACAATTACATAAAATTAAAATTTCAGTGTCCATAAAGTTTTATTGGAGCATAGCCTCACTTATTATTCATTTATGTATTCTTCCTGATTGTTTTTATGTCACAACAGTAGAACTGAGTAGTTATAGCAGAGACTGTATAACCCACATGATTCAAATATTTATTGTTTATCCCTTTTCAAAAATATTTTGCTGAATCTTTATATCATAATAAGATGAACTGGAGAGAGGGAAACAATGGGAGAAAAAGAAAGAGCAACACTGAAAATTAAAGTGAAATAGAGGGGATGAGAGAGGAAAAGCATATATGCAGCCTATGGTAAACCGCATTCTACACTTAACTTCAGTGATATCGCCTCTTCCCACTTATGAGTAAGATCATGTGCTATTTTTCCTTCTGTGCCTGGCTTATTTCATTTAGCATAATAATCTCCAGGTCCACCCATGTGGCCACAAATGACAGGATTTTGTTCTTGTTCACGGCTGACTAGTATTATACTGTGTAAATGTATTACATCTTCTCTATCCATTCATCAATTAATTGATACTTAAGTTGTTTCCATTTCCTGGCTTTAGTAAAAAAGTGCCACAATTTACAGGGGAGTGTGTATGTCTCTTTTACATACTGACTTCATTTTATTTGGATATAAACACAGTAGTGGGATTAGTGGATCATATAGTAGTTCTAATTGTAAATTTTTTGAGGAAACTAAACACTGGTTTCCATAATAGATATACTAATTCACCTTTGCACAAACCATGTAGAAGGGTTCCCTTTTTTTCACATCCTCACTAGTACTTCTTTAGTCTTGTTACATATGAAGAGCAAATTATCTGAAATAAAAATCAAAAAGACAACCTCATTTACAATGTCTAAAAAAATTTGAAATACCTAGTAACAAATTTAATCTAAGAGGCAAAAGATCTTTGCAATAAAATTGTAAAACACTGACCAAAGAAACAAAAGATAAGACACATAAAAAGAAAGACATTTTGTGTTCATGGATTGAAAGAATCCATATTGTTATAAGGTCCATGCTATTCAAATCTATCAACACATTCAATATAATCCCTACTGAAATACCAATGACATTCTTCACATAAGTAGAAAGCAAATTCTAAAATTTATATGGAAACACACACACACACACACACACACACACACACACACACACTAACTCCAAATAGCCAAAGACATTTTGAATTAAAAAAAAAAGATGTCATTTCAAAATATGCCACAAAGCTACAGTATAGTATTAGCATAAACACAGATGCATAGACTAATGGAATAGAATAGAGCCTAAAAGTTAACCAACACATCTGTACCAACTGATTCTCAATGAATGATGAGAAATGCAATAGAGAAAGATCTACCTTTTCAATAAACAGGTGCCAAGAAAAGTAGATATCCACAGATATACAAATGAAACTAGATCTCCATCTCTCACTAGTTAAAAATGATCTCATATGGCCTAAGGACCTAAATGTAAGACCTGAAACAATGAAACTACTAGAAGAAAACACAGAGGAAACACTTCACTCATAGGAATAGGCAAGGATTTTATGAACAAGACTCCAAAAACACAAGAAAGGAGCAAAAACAGACACATGGGACTACATTAAGTTAAAAAACTTCTGTACAGCAAAGGAAACAACTGACAGGTTGAAGGGACAACCCAGGGAATGGGAGAAAACATTTGCAAACCCCATGTTGTTTACTCTGGACTTAAGAGGAGCTCGGAGATGGAAGGCCCACAGCAAAGGAGGCCCTCTTATTTCTGAAGAAACACTCTCTCTGAAATGTACTATGGGGTGTTCCAGATGACCCCTCACCTGGCTCTCTCAGTCAGTTAAAGCCCATGCGTGAGCCAAAAGCAACACAGACAGTTTTAATCACTGTCAACACACTGCAGTGAATTCCAGGCATATCATGGGCACTGCAGTGAGTCCCAATGACAGTCTAGCCCTCATTGTGCCTATGTACAGTCGACAGCTGCCTCAGGTTGCATTCTACATGAAGTCTAAGTCATTCCCCACTCACAATCTTCAATTATCATACCCTCTGTGACTCCACGGAGCATGTAGAATACGGGAGATTTCACACTATTGCCACCATCACTAAGATTGTAGGTTTTGGACATGAAGTTGTTAGTACTGGTAGCTCCATTTTTCGAAAAAAGATCATAAGCAAAGAGTCAAATTATCTCCATTGGCAATAAAAGTTGTAAGTGCTCGAAAGAGATTCCTGAATTCATTTACCAAACTATGGAATTCTGTGGGGTTCCATAAACATACCTTCCACTCCATAGCAAAGTATGATGTTGCCGACATAAAACTGTGGATACTAATATCAAGCTGTTTGAGGTTGGTGCAAACAAATCAGGCATTGTCTAAGGCACACAGATGATTACACCTGCAGTCCCAGCATCACTAAAATCAAGATCAGGCCTGCTGAGATCTGTGGCTAAATTTTGCATGATTTGCTGACTCTCCTGCAGCTTTGCATAAACATTACTGGCATGGGCTTTGGAATTTAAAAAAAGAAAAAAAAAAGATTAGTCTTTGAAACTTCGTTTATGCTCTCACCACACAAATTTGAGAAAATTAACTCCACTGAACCTTTATTTTTTTTTCTAAAATAGAGACAAATACATCAAGTACATAAGATTAATTGTAAATGAAGATAAAACAGTTGGCACATTTCTTGCACACAACTAAAAAATTGACAGATACACAAGACAACAAAGAATCTGAACTCTTCAAATTGTTAAGCACAAATGTTTCTAGGTATGTTATTGCTTTATTGTATTTTTTTTTACTCAAAATATGATTATAAAAGCCGTGATGAGATTAGCATTATTTCACTGGTGCATTATTATCCTGCCAGATCCAACATTCAAAAAGAGAGATGCAACAGAAAGGTAAAGCCGTGATGATGTAAGAAATGGAAATGTAACCTGCGCTACAGGACTAGCTTGGGAAATTTGAGATACTTGTAATCTATTGGAGAGAAATACGTTGTGATTGGTCATTTCATTAGCCTGAAAAAAAAAAAAATGCCCCTGCATGACTCTAGGTAGTAAGACACGTAGGTTGCTGGTCAAGACGACAGAGGTAGGGTCAATGAATAATATTCAGTGTCATGGATTGAATATATTTCCTTCATATGTAACGAAATCCCTTACAAAGTGGTGTTGGCAACCGCTTGACTGGGCGTTAAAGAAAAGATTCAAACATCAGAGCAGTCTATTTGTTCTTTGAGATCCATTTCAGCCTTGAAATTTGATTTTTCTGTGGTAAGCTGTATCATTAAAAGAATGCTGCAAATTGGCTGTGTGTGTGTGTGTGTGTGTGTGTGTGTGTGTGTGTGAACTCCCATTTATCCCTAAGGATACAACTTCTTTGGAAAATAAACAAAGACTCCATGGAATAGTCATATAAAATCAAATATTTCAATTCAATTCTCATCCCCAGAAAACTTTTGAGATGTCATGGAGAATTCTGATTTGCCCCAAAATTCAATCCTGCTAACCTCTTACTAACTAGATCAGTTGTCCTCACAGCACAATGCTCCTGGCCCAGAAGTTTGGGAAGCATTCTGTCATCTCAGTATAATTTCTTCTTAGTGATCCTCCACAGCATGTAGGGAATAATGATAAGAATCCTCAGTTCATTTCCCAATTCTGGTTTATTCATATGTTGAGTTCTGTTTGTACTTTGGCACTTCCTGCCTGATTTCTCTTTAGACCTCTACATCGTCACTGAGGAAAGTTCTGTTCTTAACTCTGCAAGTTTCTGCTCTCTATTTCCTGTAGATGACTCTTGCTGGAAGTACAAATGCAAATACATACATTGGATATAGCCATTTTGGAGAAGAATAATTAATTTTAAGAGGACGGAGTACATTTCTAATAGTGATTATCATACCTTATGTTAATAAAGGAACATGTAGTGCCTGAATTTGGAACCTCTTGATATTTCTCAAAAAATATGGGAAGTTCAGCCCTGACTAGGGATTTTTCAAAATAAAAAAAATTTGGCTTCAAGCATTTTGTCCTTAGATACAAAAAAAATTTTAGCAATTTTAAAGTGACTATTTCCTGACCATCAAAAAACAGAGAAAAACCATCAGATCCAAATATTAATCTTTTTTATTCTGGTTTTTATTTTGATTACATCTAAAATTATCATTAAAATTGTGTCTATATAATGAGTAAATTGAAATGCAGTTGTTAGTGTGTAAACAGCATTTAGAAAATGCCTATAAGTTAAAACTCAATACAATGAGGGCAATGGCTGTACCTTCCTTCTTACAGGAAGAATTAAGGTAAAAGTTCACACAGCACCACATAAATTCCTCTGTGTCTTTTTGAGAGCCACTTACTTTCTTGCAATGGCTCTGCCCCTTGTGCTCTTTTCTCCCCGTATACCATCTGTCTCCTCAGCTTCATCTCACCTCTTTCAACATTTTAAGCTACTATGACAAGAGTTAAAGATCATGGAAGCCATAAAATCTGGCTGGAAACCTTAGCTGATGAATAGTCTTTGAGGTCCCCGTAAGTAAAAAGTCTGTGAGCCCTTGGTGAAGAAATCATTGAAAAACAACCTTCCTGGATCTTTTACAAACCAGAAAAGCAAAGAACACAGTTTTCTTTCTATGAAATAGCAGAAAATGAAAGTTTAAATCAAGAAAATGTTCCATTTATTAGAAATTACTGTATTACACTGAGAATGTTTGGAAACTGCATATCCTCATAAGAAAAAACAACTCCATTCAAGCATTAGTACATCTTTATAAGCACTTTGTTATTTTATTGGTGGTACCCTGTCATGCCCTTACATTTTGAACAAAAACATCAAAATGTGCTTAAGCATAAGGAAAGCTAGCCTTTTCTAAATGGTACCTATTTACATAGATTTGCTAGTATACGTCACAATCTAGATTTTAATCTTATATTTATAAAGTAGACTGATTTAGGCCTGATGAAGTGGTGCACACCTGAAATCCCAGAAACTAGGGAGGCTGAGGCAGGAGGATTGCAAGTTCAAGGTCAGTCTCAACAATTTGGCAAAAAAGCAATTTAACAAGATGCCCCCTCAAAAGAAAAAAATCAGAAAGGCTGAGGATGTTGCTCAGTAGTTAATCACCCCTGGGCTTAATCCCCAGTACCAAAAAAAATTTTAAATAATTTTTAAAAAATAGACTAATTTTCACATCAGATAATTCGAGTGTATCTTAAAATTTAGAGAGTTTATATAAGATGTACAATCATAGACTTGTAGGCTTTTGCAGCACAAAAAGAAAAAAAATACCTAAATTCAGGAAAATAATTTATCTACCTGCTTGAAATTAAATGACTAGTGTGGTTAAACTAGTCATTTACTGAATTTGAACATAATATATGGATAGAATATTGAAAGATCCTCCTTTATGTTATTTTATATATTTAGTTCATTAAAAATGTATCAGTACCTTATTATTAGTTTACAAAAGGTAATACTTTGTACTCTCACTAAAAGCTCTTATTCTTGTCTTCTATAATTCACCTTATATATTGAACCATGTTCAATACTTACCCTAAATATCAGAATTATGTCCTTATATTCCCATTCCTTGTTCTTATGCATTAAAGAAATCAACCAATATTTATTAGTGTCAGATTTTATGTTGGAGAATCAAGGAGACACATAAAGACACTCCTGTTATTGAATTTTTCAGGTCTATTCTCATAGGCAACACAGTCAAAATACAAATGTGATAAAGATGAAAAAATCCAAGTGCTATATAAGCAATAGATGAAGAGTCAGACTTTCCTGAGGATATGTCCTTTAAGCCGAGACATAAAAGATAGGAATAAGTGAGCTGTGCAAGGATATAAGGACAAGAATCCTATTAGAAGAAACAACTAACATCAAGCCATTAAAGATAAAAAGAGTGTGACGAACTCAAAAGAAAAAGAGGTCTTCGTGACGCAAAGTGGCCAGCAAGACAAGTGGGAGTAATGGATTTTTAAAAAGAAATAGAAAAAATATTTTCTTCATATGTTTATTGGCACATTGTAGTTTTACGCAATGGTGGGATTTGTTGTGACATATTCATAAATACACAATCTAACAAATATAATTTTATTTCTAAAGGCCTTAGGACTGAAGACCATCCCCTCTCTTCCTTGCAAATAGAACTCTTTTTTTTTTTTTTTAATATACAACCTTTTTGAGTTCAAGAAAGTTATTTCCCTCCCCAAAACAGAGAGTAAATGTTGTTTGGAATAAATAACTGTGGAGTCGCCATTTTTCTTGCTAACGATTAAGATCAAGTGCCACCACATTCTTGCTAACGGGAAATGAAAGGACTTTTACTGGGAAGTCATAATGATTTCAATTGTATCTCCTCAAAAATTCATATGTTGAAGTCCTAACTCCCAATGTAACTGCATTGGGAGATAGGCCCAAATGAGGACATGGGGGTGGAATCCAACCCAACAGGACTGGTCCCTTTCCAAGAAGAAGACACACCAGGGTTCAAATTCAGAGAAAGGGCCATGTGATCACACAGTAAGACAACAACTCTCTACAAGCCAAGGAGAGAGGCTTCAAGAAAAACAAATTTACTGACACCTTAACCTTAAATTTCCAGCCTTTGCAACTAAGAATAAAATAAATTTCTGTTGTTTAAGCCACCAGCCTTTAGTTTTTGTTTCTTCATTTTTAATGGACTCCCTAGCAGTCTCATACAGGAGCCCTGGAAATAGATTACCACACTAATGAACATAGAAACAAATGTTCCTCTGATTTATTGGACCACACTCTCCACCCAGATATTACCTGCTGCATTAATTTTCTAAGATTTCCTTATTAAAATATTAGAAAATTTGGTAGTTTAAGAAAACAAATTTGTCTTCAAGTTCTGGAGCATCAAAGTCAGAAATCAGGGTGTTGGTAGTATCCTGCTATAATCAGTCTTTTTTATTTTTAATAATTACTTGACATGGTTTTGAGGTCCTATTTAGAGATCTATCAGTTTTTCTTCTGAAGCAGTTAATTAAGTCCACACTATATATACATATATATATATATATATATATATTGTATTGAACCATTACATTTTTGGTCATTATGCAACCATACTAATCACCAGGGGGACAGGTAGCAGAAAACTAGAGATAGCCAATATTCCCAGAGCCTGCAACAAGATTTGAATTAAAGAATCCACAGAGATCTCAGGAAACCTAGCTATAAACAGAAGGCATAACCCAGCTATAACTTGACCTTCCAAAAACTGGCCTTAGGGCTCCATCTAACTCTCTATTCATGTTACAACCTCTGTGTAGCTCCTCTTAAGAGCCTTCTCTGATGTAGAGAAGACTCTGCCTTTTATCTACTCAAGGGTCATTGTGTTACCTTCCGCTATCAAAAGAATCTTTAAATCTTATAAAACAGATGTTCTTTCCTAAATACTCCAGGAAAGAATCTTTCCATGTCTCTACATAGCTTTCAGAAGTTGCTAGCAATCCTTGCCATTCATTCCTGGATTAGTGGCTGCATAAATCCAGCCTCTACCTCCTCTGTTGTCACAGACATTCTCCCTATTTCTATGTGTCTATGTCTTCACATGACACTCTCCTGTCTATATTTGTCTGTGCCCCTTCTCATCTAATGAAGACAGTTGTTATATTGGATGAGGGTCAACACAAATTCATTATGACCCTAACTTGACTTAGTTATATCTAAAAGGCCCTACTTTCAAATAAGTTCACATAAACAAGTACCAAGAGTTAGGACTTCAACATATCTGGAGCCACAATTTAATCCATAAGATGGCAGAGTAGAATGGCAGATCATACTGGAAGATGTTATTGAGGCACTGAATTAATCAGCTCTGTCCATGTCTTCTGGTCAATTTCTAATTAAAAAAAAAGTCCCTTATCATTTCACTTACATTTATTTAGGCTGATTCTATATGAAACTAAAACATTCTAATGAATTCAGGAAGATAGGGCATTATATTTAGGGCACTCTGAATTCATCAGAAGATTTTAAGCAGGGGAGTGGCATAATTTGATATTCATTTTATAAAAATTACAAATACATTCAACCCCCAAGTCCTCTAAAAGGACTTTCTAAAGGTTACCTAATTGACAGTTGCCTCTACAAAGTTCCCTATTACTTCATTCATCCATGAAAGATCAGTTTTAAGAGGGCTCCTTGCTTCTCCACTTTGATCTACCCAGAACAAGAAATAATCTCCCTAAAATATCACCTAATAATCCACATTTTCAAGTAAAAGCCTTCCATAGCTCCCCCTTGACTTAAACATAAAATTCTTAGAGACTTCCTAAATCCTGATCTCAAACTCATTTTCAAAATTAAATCCAAAAGAAGTGGATTTTGTGTTAAAAAGCACAAATCATAATTGAATAGTGATTTAAAACTATGATTTTCAGCAAACTATAAAAGCTGTTATTAATAGTAACTTATTACAGCAAATGCAGGACAACCATCATTTAGAAATGATGTGGTACACACATATCTGATTATTTTGTTCCTTTCCAGAACTGATAGAGCTGCAGGAGGAAAAATTATATATGTTTCACATTTTCTGAACTCTAGTTTTTCATCTGTAATTTTTTGCATGTTACTAATTGATTAAGAACTAAAATGAATTGCCAACATCATAATTATTGCATTCACTTTTTTAGAAGTCATTTTGTGTGGGTACTTTGAAAAGCATTTTATACATTACCCATGTAAACCTAAGAATAAATAACTAAGTTAAATTATCATTCCCCACATCATAAATTAAGAAATTTGGGCTCAGAGTGAACAAGTAACTTGCCCATGATTATGCATTTGAAATGCCAGCAATAGAGTTCATCTGAGCCTTTAACCATGGATTATAATCCTATCGTTTTTTTCCCTACCAAAATCATCTTTTTCTCTTGACAAGATCATGTCTTGCCTTCAACTTTTTCCAATGATATCGTGCTAGAATTCTGAATAGATTAGAATAATTGTAACACTCACTCCAGAATGTTGCTATTAATATATGTTAATGCTTGATATTTACATAAGTTCAGCAAACAAATTTTGAGTACCCCATGAGAGTAAGCAGAGGGACTGTGCCCCAGGAAAGGGGATAGAAGTAAGTCCAGGAGAGAGGAAATGAGAATGTTATTTCTTAACTTGAATTTACGAAGCATCAGTACTAATTAATGGCAGAAGTAGAGGGGATGTCACAGGAGAGAAATAACACATCCTGTCCTATTTGAAGAGAACATTTAAAGCATGGATGTTTTTCAATACATCTCCAAACCACAGAACTTCAAGAATTGAATTTGAAAATTGAGCAGAGATTTTATTTTTTCCTTTTTCAAGCCATCATCTTGCATTAACTAATTAATTTATATAGAACAAAAGATTCTCTCTCTTTCCCCAAATAACTGAAGGGTTTGATTTCTTTAATTGAATTTTGAGAAAAGTGTGCTCTTAAAAAGAAAACTAAATGGCCTGACTCTTTCGCAGAAACAATTTCAGTCCTATGTTAAAGCTGTATTGAAACATCCCAGTCTTCACAGAGGGGCAAGAAAAGAAAGAAACCTGAAGCAAATGAAGAGGTTTTTTTTTTTTTTTTTTTTTTATCTCATTCTTACATTTGGTAATGCAGGCAAACACACCAGAGCTTATTGTGTTTGTTATTGTTTTACTAAAAGAAGGTAATGAGTTAGTCAAAGGCTAGATGGCAGCCATCTCTATCAAACCATTGACCATGATCACAAGCAGGTGGAGATGGCTCAACAGAGCACCGTAATTACTTTGAAGCGAAAAATAAATAAATAAAAAATAAAAATAAACTTTCTTTCTCTTACATACCAAAGTGACTAAATCATGAAGTCAATGTGAGCTCATAAAGCCTATGTGAAAAATTCTCAAGATCTTATATTGAATATGCTTTTAAATATAGTCCTACTGCAGATAATGCATTTATTTACAAACTGAGGGTTATGGCAACCGAACATGGAGCAAGTCTATCAGTGCCATTTTTCCAACACCATGTACCCACTTCATGTCTCTGAATCACATTTTGGTGATTCTCATAATATTTCAATTTTTCTCAATATTATCATATCTGTTACAGTAATCTGTGATCAGCGACCTTGATGTTATTATTGTCATTGGGAGGTACCACAAACTTCACCTGTGGAAGAAGATGAACATAAATGTGTATTCTGACTGCTACCAGCTGACCATTCCCCCATCTCCCTCTCCTTAAACTTTGCTATTTCCTGAGACACAATATTGAAATTATGTCTATTAATAACTCTATCTCTAAGTAAAAGAAAATAAGTAATGCAGATTTTTCACATGAAGTTAAAAGCTAGAAAGATCAAACAAAGGGAGGAATGTCAACACAGACAGAAAGTTAGGCCTCTGTATCAAATACTTAATCACATTGTGAATTCAATGGAAAAGTTCTTGAAGAAAAGTAAAGGAGCTGCCTCGGTGTAGTACACATGACTGGTTATAGGAAGAATGTTTTAGTAGTCTGAATAGAAGATCAAACTGGATACAATATTCTCTTAAACCAAAAACTAACCCTGAGTACAGCCATAACTTTCTTCAACCCTATGAATGCTGAAAGGTGAGAAAGGTGTAGAAGAGGAGTTTGAAGCTGGCAGAGGGTGTTTCATGAAGTTTAAAGAAAGAAGCCATCTCCAGAACACAGACGTGCAAGTTGAAGCAGCCAGTGGTGTGGGAGAAGCTGCAGAAAGTTTTCCAAAAGATTTCGCTGAGATGGTTGATGAGGTGACTGAGCTAACAACAGACTTGCAATGTACATGAAGCAACTTTATATTGGAAGAAGGGTACCACCTAAGATTTTATGAAATGAAAGAATTCAATGCCTGGCTTCAGAGCTTCTAGTGAGAGACTGTTTCTCTTAAAAGGGGCTCATGCATCTGCTGACTTTAAAAACCAATGCTCATTTACCACTTGGAAATATATTATCTCCTTAAGAAAGATACTTTATACTCTGCCTGTGCTCCAAATGTGGTACAATGAGGACTGAAAGACAGCACGACTGTCTACAACATGCTTTACTAAATATTTCAAGTCCCCTGTTGAGATCTAAAAAGAAGAAAAAAAGAGATTTCTTTCAAAATATCACTGTTCATTAACAATGCATCTAGTCAGCCAATAACTGTCATGGAATTGTATAAGATTAATGCTGTTTACAAGCCTGCTAACACAATATTAATTTTGTAGCCCATGAATCAAGGAATATTTAGACTTTTAAATCATTATTTATGAAATATATTTTGTAAGACTATAGTTGTCATAGATAGTGATTCTTTTGCTGGATTTGAGCAATGTAAATTTAAAAATCTTCTGGAAAGGATTCACCATGCTAGATGCCATAAGGAATATTTATGATTCATGGGAGTATGTCAAAGTATCAACAAAAACAGGATTTTGGACGAAGTCGATTCCAACCTTCATGGACAACTTTGAGAAGTTCAAAACTTCAGTGGCAGAAATAATGGCAGATGTGATGGAGCTACCAGGAGAACTGGAATGAGAAGAGGAGCCTGAAGACATAATTGAACTGTGGCAATCTCGTGATAAAACAATAATGAATGATGAGTTGCTTCTTATGGATGCACCTTTACAAAAATAACCAACACGATTTCAGCACCATTATGAAAACACAAATAACCAGATGGAAGCAGACCTCAGAGGAATCAGCAATTTTTCCTTTATTCTGCAGCAGTGTCAATCAGTCAGGCACTGGGATGGGGTTCATTTTCTGTGTAGAAAAATGGCCACTGGTTACAGAAAGAGTCTGAGTTTTATAGGTTACAGTGAGTGTGGTTTAATTATTGAGAACTGAAGCAGGACATGTTGATTTGGACAACCAGGAAAGAAGTTGTAAAAAGCCTGGAATTCATTGTCACTGGGAAAAGCTCAGAACTCGGTGTTCACTGCTTATCTTCTTTCTGAGGGATTCATTATTACCCAGAGCTGCCCTATTTGCTCTTCTCCTTCCAGGGCTCATCAGCAATAGGAAAGGATAAAAACCCAGGGCCCAGCATTTCAATATCTGCCTCCTCTCTTCAGGACCCACTGTGGTGGGGAAGGGATGAAGGTTTGCTTTTTCCCCCCTCCAGGCCCATTGTTACTGGGAAAGGATTTACAGGGAGAGGATTAACGAATGCCCTCCTCTTCCCACTTCCTCCAGGTCAGCCGGTTTTGGAAGTTGTCATTTCTCTATCCTGGGGGTTGCCCATTTTCCATAAGCTTCGGGCACAAAGTAAGTGGATTCTTGAGATGGAATGTACTTCTGGTGAACATATGAATATTAGAAATAAAAACAAAGGATGTACCAGGTTATGTAAACTTACTGGATTATGGCACTGGCAGAGTTTCAGAGGGTCAATCCCAATTTTAGAGGTCTTTTGTGATCAACATCATTTTCTTCCAGACACAAATTTTTTGTGAAAGAGTCAATCTACGCAGTAAACTTCTTTGTTGTATTATTTTAAGAAATTGCCACAGTCACCCTGACATTCAGCAACTACCACCCCAATAAGTCAGAGACTGTCAACATCAAAGAAAGACCTCCACCATCAAAATGTCATGACTTATTAAACCCTAAGATGATCACTGGCACTATTTATCAATAAACTATTTTAATTAAGGTATTTATATTTTTTAGACAAAATGCTATTGTATACTCAATAGACTACAGTATTGTGTAAATATAATCTTTTTATGAACTAGGAAACAAAAATATCTGTATGGCTTGCTTTTTGTAGTATTCATTTTATTATTTTATTGCTGTGGTCTGGAACTGAGCTACAAATAGCTCTACAGTATGCTTTACTATTTTTCTAAATAATCCAAGTTGTGTAGATTCCAGATGAATCACTAATCTGATTGTGTGTGGCGGGGGCAGAGGGAGGGAGAGAGAGGAAGAGAGAGATTCAGAAAGACAGATTGGCCAGTGAAATATGAATTAATCTACAGGCATTTACTATGTTGGCAAAAACATGATAGGAAATTGGCATGTATTTTTTTTTTTTCCTGTAAGAACATTAACTCCCAGGTTTCCGAAGGCTCTTTCTCTTTTTTATACTATGAAGAACTACATAGGTGCTATCAACCCAAATAAAAATTTATATAATATATATGTGTGTATATAATATTTAAATGAGAAGAATCAAAATGTTAACAATTTTTTAAATACATCTGTCACTAAAATTGCTCAACACACTTATAACATATAAGCATTTATCACTTTCCCTTTAGAGGGAAATTTTTGTAAGTGCCCTTGTTGAGAGCATGTCTTGATGTATCTAATGACAGCTAAAATCAAGGACAAATTTAGACTAGAACTCAAATTTGCTCAGAACCTGTTTCTTCTAATTTTGGGAGTTTGAACTTGTTTTATGGAAGAAATTCTGTTAAACACTGAAAGTCACAAAGGATCAAGTTTAAGCATTTTTAATGGATTAGAAAGGGATAGTTTTCTTTCCCCACTCAATGTCAGTGATAGAAGTGTTTTTTTTTTATTAACAAATCTTTATTTTTTTAATTACTTATTTTTTTATTTTTTACAGACTGCATTTTGATTTATTGCACACAAATGGGGTACATCATTCCGTTTCTATGGTTGTACATGATGTAGATTCATACCATTCGTGTAACATACATGTACATAGGGTAATGGTGTCTGTCTCAGTCCACCATTTTTCATATCACCCCTCATATCCTTCAACGTAATCTAAAGTTTCTCCATTTTTCCCTCACTCCCCACCTCCCCACTCCCATTATATATCATCATCCACTTACCAGGGAAAACATTTGGCCTTTGTTTTTTGGGATTGACTTATTTCACTTAGCATAATATTCTCCAATTCCATCCATTTATTTGCAAATGCCATGATATTATTATTCTTTATAGCTAAATAATATTCCATTGTGTATATATACCACAGTTTCTTTATCCATTCATCTGTTGAAGGGCATCTAGGTTGGTTCCACAATCTAGCTATTGTGAACTGAGCTGCTATAACCATTGATGCGGCTGCGATACTGTAGTATGCTAATTTTAAGTCCTTTGGTTATAAACTGAGGAGTGGAATAACTCAGTCAAAAGGTGGGTTCATTCCAAGTTTCCTGAGGATTCTGCACACTGCTTTCCAGAGTGGCTGCACCAATTTGCAACTCCACCAACAATGTAAAAGTGTGCCTTTTTCCCTACATCCACACCAACATCTATTATTGTTTGTGTTCTTGATAATCGCCATTCTAATTGGAGTAAGATAAAATCTTAGAGTTGTTTTAATTTGCATTTCTCTAATTACTAGAGATGTTGAACAATTTTTCATATATTTATTAATCACCTGTATGTCTTCTTCTGTAAAATGTCTATCCAGTTTCTTGGCCCAAAATAAAATACTTGGAAATTAATCTAACAAGAGGTGAAAGACCTCTACAATGAAAATTACAGAACACTAAAGAAAGAAATTGAAGAAAACCTTAGAAGTTTGAAAGGGTTCCCATATTTTTGAATAGGCAGAATTAATATTGTCAAAATTACCATTCTGTCAAAGGCACTATACAGATTCAATGCAATTCCAATTAAAATTCCAATGACATTCCTCATAGAAATAGAGAAAGCAATCATGAATTTCATCTGGAAGAATAAGAGAACTCGAATAGCCAAAACAATTCTGAGCAGGAAAAATGAAGGAGGAGGTATCAAAATACCAGAACTTAAACTATGCTACAGAGCAATAGTAACAAAAATGGCATGGTATTGGCACCAAAATAGACAGGTAGACCAATGATACAGAATAGAAGACACAGAGAGGAACCCACATGAATACAGTTACCTCATACTAGACAAAGGAACCAAAAACATACAATGGAGAAAAGATAGCCTGTTCAACAAATGGTGCTGGGAAAACTGAAAATCCATATACAGTAAAATGAAATGAAACATCTATCTTTCACCCTGCATGCAAAACTCAACTCAAAATGGATCAAGGACCTAGGAATTAGACCAGAGACCCTTCACCAAATAAAAGAAAAAGTAGGCCCAAATCTTCATCATGTTGGGTTAGGATCAGATTTCCTTAACAAGACTCCCAAAGCACAAGAAATTAAAGCAAGAATCAATAAATGGGATGGACTCAAACTCAGCAAGGATACAATCAATAATGTGAAAAGAGAGCCCACAGAATGGGAGAAAATCTTTTCCACATGCGCTTCAGATACAGCACTTATCTTAAAAATTTATAAAGAACTTACAAACCTTTATGCCAAAAATATACAGAAGTGGGTTTACATGTATAATTTTTCATAGAAAGTTGTTTAAATGTCAAAATATTATTGTTATGATGATGATGGTTTCACAATGTTAATGCTCTTGGTGACATCTCATATATACATAGTAATGGTTAGAATTTGTTATGTGTATTTTAACACAATAAAAAATACATGCTATTGTCAACAAGGTATGTTGTTATTTAAAAATTAATTTTAATCCTGTTTTAGTCAGTTTCTTTGCTGCTGTGACTAAATGACCTGACCAGCACAACTATAAAAGAGAAAAGGTTTATTTGGGGGCTCACAGTTTCAGAGGTCTTAGTCCACAGAAGGCTGGCTCCATTCCTCAAGGCTCAAGGTGAGGCAGAACATCATGGCAGGAGAGGGTGGTGGAGGGAAGCAGATTACATCAAGGTGATCAGAGGTAGCAGAGAGAGAGAGAATCCACTCTTGACATAGAAAATATATACTCCATATCCATGCCCCCAGTGAACCACCCTACCCAGTCACACCCTACCCGCCTCCAGTTACCACTCAGTTAACCCCCTCAGGGATTAATTCACTGATTAGGTTAATACTAAGATCTAATTTCTCCTCCGAACCTCTTTGCATTGTCTTATATGTGAGCTTTTGGGGGAACGCCTCACATCCAAGCCATAACAGATCCATAGCATATTTTTATCCAACACATAAAGATTCTATAAATATATTACAAATAAATATGACATCCATGTTTTTTCTTAAAAGCATTAAAATGCAACAGTATTTGAAAATAAAAATTCAATATCTGGATTGATACCTGCTTTAGAATTTTTTTCTTTCAAACTAAGATAATCCCAAGTAGACTTTCAATAAAGGTTCTACATATATCTGACCTATTAGTTCATTAGCACTGCTTAACATAGAAACACAGACTGGGTGGTTTCAACAACAGAAACCATTCTAGCAACTGGAGTCTGAGATGAAGTACTGGTAGAATTGCTTCCTCCCATGGTCTGTCAGGGAAGTTCTGCTGCAAGCTTCTCTCGCAGTCCCGGTGACATTCTGGCAATCATTGGTCTTTCTTGGTTTGCAGACTCATCATCCTCATCTCTGCCTCCACCTTCACAGGGCTTCTTTCCGTGTCTCTTCACTTAGTCTTTCCTTTGTTGATGACTGTCTGTGTCGGAGTTTCCCATTTTATATAGTCATGTTGGATTAGAGCCCACTCTAATGTCTCATTTTTATTACACTTATCAAAACCCTGATTTCAAATAAAGTTACATTCCGAAGTACTGGAATTAAAGACTTCAACATAGCATTCTTTGGAGGTGGGTGGCACAGTTTAAGGTGTAACACATGGTTTGGAAAAGTGTATTGGAGTGAACTCTTCACAGGCACCAAGGGTAAGAAAGTAACTGCACATATCAGCAAACATATAGCAAAACCTCTATATATCAGCAGGACTTCACTTCTCTACCCTTTTCAACCAGACCACAGGTCTCTTTTACCAGTGAATGGAAAGAAACATTTCCTTTCATCTCAGAAAGATTCGATATTTTTTCTGGATAAAATGATACAGAGAGTCATTTAGAAACAGACAGATGCTAACTAAAATAATTTTAAATTGAGAAAATTATGAGATAGACTATTATTTGAATAGGCACAGGGCAGCTACTTGTCAATTTAAAGCAGGAAAGATGCCTCTAAATTTATGAAGGAATTACATCCTGATAAATACATCATAAGAAGAAAATATCCTGAGTCAAGAATGCATTTAATACCCCAAACCTCTGAGCAGTGTATCTTAGCAACAGAGTACACTGTCGAGTATCACTGATTTACTCTTGTGATCACACTGTTGACTGGGAGTTGCTACTGCCCAGCATCACAAAAGAGCATTGCACCACATACTGTTAAGCAGGGAAAAGATCAAACTTCAAAGTGTGTTTTCTACTGAATGCATATCATTTTTTTTTTTCGCAGACTGCATTTTGATTCATTGTACACAAATAGGGTACATCATTTCCTTTCTATGGATGTGCACAATGTAGAATCATACCATTCATGCATATATAGGGTAATGATGTCTGTCTCATTCCACCATTTTTCATACCCCCCCATTTCCTTCTGTGTAATCTAAAGTTCCTCCATTCTTCTCTCACCTCCCACCCCCCGACCCCCATTATATATCATCATCCACTTATCAGGTAAAACATTTGGCCTTTGTTTTTTTGGGACTCATTTTTGCACCATTGTAAATTCAAAAAAATTATAAATCAAATTCTCATAAGTTGAGGATTATCTATGTTTATTTTGGATTTTGTTTGAATTTCTGTAATACTTTATACCGACACAAGGTAAACAATCAAATACTTCAAGAGATTTTTAAAATATAAGCATACTTATAGATTCTTGTAACAGGAGAATTAGGCAGAAAAACATATAAAGAAATAATATCAAAGATTTTCCAAAATTTGGAGAGCAACATCAATTTATGTATCTTAGCAGCTAAATGGACCACAAGTCAAATAAATACAAAAAAATTAAAATGTAGACACATTGATTCAGGTAACTTTTTTCAGGGCTATGAGCAAAAGACCAAACAAGAAGTTTACAGGAGGAAAAGTTTATTTGGAGATCACAGTTACCCATAGCTCAATCCACAGATGGCGACTCCCTGCTCTGGACCCTGGTGAGGCAACACTTCACGAGGGAAGAGCCCAGTGGAGGAGAGCTGCTTAGCTCATGGAAGTATCCGGAAGCAAAGAGGAAGAGGAAGGAACCTCTGGAAGAAAGACCCTTCCAGGACAGGGCTCCAGAGACCGACCTCCTCCAGTCATGCCCCACCTGCCTACAGTTACCACCCAGTCAGTCCATTAAACTAGTCTGGATTGATTAGGTATGGTTCCTGTTATCTAGTCATTTCACCACTGAATGTTTCTGCATTAACGCAGGAGCTTCTGGTGCATACTTCATATCCAAACTAAAACACACAACTCTGTCAATTTCACAAAACCGAAGTAATGATGCAGTCATTAAAGCAACTATGGAAAAACAAGTCACAAAGGAACAACAATACAAATGGTGGCATGCTTTTCTTCAGGAAAAAAAAAAATCTCTCTCTCTCTCTCTCTCTCTCTCTCTCTCTCTCTCTCTCTCCATATAAATATATATATAGTCACTATATATATATATACATATACACACATATATTGTGACACTATATATGTATATTGTGACTATATAAATGTAACTATATAAATGTATATATATATATACATATATACATATGTGACACATAATGTATCGAGAGAGAGAGAGAGAGGTAGACACAGAGACAGAGAGAGAGATCAAAGATAATGAAAAGATATTTTAAATGGCTGAGGGGTAGGAGGGAGGGTCAATTCAGAATCCTATACATGGAGAAATGTGTGTCCTTAAATGAGGACATTAAAGACATTTCTAGAGTAATAAATTCTAAAGAAAACTCTTAAGAAGATCAACTACAAAAAAAATGATAAAGGAAAATAGGTTGAAGAAGAATAACACTAGATGGAAATGTGAATTTAGTGAAAAAATTACACAAGAGATGGCAAATATGTGGGTGAATGTACAAATGTTAGGGAAAAAAACAGACTTTTATCCTAAAAATGTGAAGTATGAATATCTGGGGAAATTGTATTTTTATAGCTTAGTTTAAAATGCTAACAACGGCTGGGCATGGTGGCACACACCTGTGATCCCAGTGATTCGGAGGCTGAGGCAGGAGGATCCAAGAGTTGAAAGCCAGTGTCAGCAAAAGTGAGGCACAAAGCAACTCCGTGAGTCGCTGTCTCTAAAAAAAATACAAAACAGGCTTGGGGATGTGGCTCAGTGGTCGAGTGCCCCTGAGTTCAATCCCAGTACCCCCGACTCCACCAAAATGCTGACCAACAAAATTTGAAAGAAATCTCGATCCATCCTGAAGATTTAGTTAAGGTAGTTGAGTACTAAGATAATAAAGGTTTAAATTAGGATGTTTCCACAGTTTGGCATGTATCAGTGCTAACAATGCTGAGGCTCATTTCCAAGATGATTTGAGAAGGAATTCTGGCAGCCTAACTGCATTTATATGGTGGTAAATCAAAGAAGAATAAAACATTTGTCTGTCAGCCTAAGTCTGCAGAGTGTGTGGCCATTATTTTGCAATTAGTGTTACTTAAAAAGTGCTTTCACAGTGACTCAGCCCTTCTCCACACTTGTCCAGAGCATTTCCCTCCCACAATTTCAAAGACTGTTGTCAAAATACTCACTTAATAATCAGTCTATCAATTAGTGAATGTGGGAGTCTGATCTCTACGTGCTCAGCACTTATAAGCACTCAGAATATAAAAGTATAAGGTCTTTAAAGTCATAGCATTTTGTGTCAGCCCAAATCTTGTGGAAAGATCAAAAGAGCAACCTCTCAAATCTGCTTGTCCGTTCTACACCAAACTCTACAAGCAAATCCCAGGGCCCTCACAATCTACCATTGCGACGTCTGACGTAGCTTCACCTACACTCGGCACCGTCCACACTCGGCCTTACTGCCCTGTTCTCTGTATTTAGAACTCTACTTTCCTTTCCATTACTACCAACCACCTGTGGAAGTGCTCATTTTGTTATTTTTAAAACGTATACTAACAAATTAATTATTTGCATTTTTATTCAATCCAGATGGTATTCACATTTCAAAAGATGATTTAGGCTACCAAGGTCCCACGGGGTGTGTTACAGGATTTTGCCCATATGTTCCATGCTAAAGGTTGAGGGGATAAAAATAGTGTGAATCTACTTCAGCTCCATATAAAAACTTGAGGGCTCTAATCTAATTTAAATGAGAGTCACCCAAAAAAGAAATGGTCCATTAATTTACAGAAGCATCCTTGGGAAAGGGAGCTTTCCCCACACTGTTTGATGGTGTAAAAAAAGTAAATTGACACCATGCAGGTAATTAGTGATATTTTGTGTTCTAATAAAAAGGTTTGAAAGCTCCTTTCCAGTAAAACATAAATGGATGATCAAGCTCGGGAAATAATAGCAAGAATAAACAAGTGAGATTGCATCAAATTTAAAAGATTCTGCACAGGAACAGAAACAGGAGAGTGAAGACACGGGCTACAGAATGGGAAAAAAATCCTTGCCAGCTATTCTTCAGACAAATGGTTAATAGTCACTGAATATAAAGAACTCCAAAAAATTAGCAACAAAGAACAAGTAACTGAATCAATAAATGAGCTAAACATTTGAACATACATTGTTCAAAAGAAGAAATACATGTAACTAATAAAGTTATGAAAAAATGCTCAACATCTTTAGCCATCAGGAACATGCATAACAAGAAATCCCATCTCACTCCAATCAGAATGGCTACTATTAAAACACAAGCAAAAATAAATAAATAAATTTTAAATAACATGCTGATAAGCAGGAAAATAATCCTCATATACTATTGGTAGAAATGTAAATTAGTACATTCACTATGGAAATTATATAGAGTTTTCTCAAAAAAAGCTAAAAATAAAACTTCCTTATGATCCAGCTGTAGTACTCCTCATCTTATACCCAAAATAATTAATTCAGTGTACTATAGCAATACATGCATTTCCATATTTATGCAACACAATTTACAATAGCCAGGTTATGCAACCAGCCTAGGTGCCCATCAATAGATGAATGGGTAAAGAAAATGAGGTATATATTCACAACGGAGAATTCCTCAGCCATAAAGAATAAGGTCATTTTCAGGAAATTAAGTGGAACTGGAGATCATCTTGTTAAGAAAAATAAGCTAGCCTCAAAAAGACAGGCATCATATGTTTTTGTCTCATGTGGAAACTAGAAAAAAAAGATAACATGAAAGTAAAAGGAAACTATTGCAGAAGAGGAAAAGAATTGAGGAAGGGGGAAAGGAGGGTAAAATGGAGGTTACACAGCAGGTAGAAATTAACAAAATATCTTATATGAGTGTGAAAATATAATAAAATGAAACCCATTTTATAATTATATGCACTAATAAAAAATAAAATAGGCAAAATAGGTATATATAAAATAGGTATATATAACTTGAGCGAAAAAAACTATGGAACAAACTTAATAAAACCGGAATAAAGAAAACTTAAGAAAATTTCATCCATGACAGTCTCACTGATAATTAATTGAAATACAGCATGTTTAGTCAGTCATTAGTTATTTTTCAAAATACAATGCACAATCTTAAACCCAGGTGGTACCAACACAATGATCAACCAAACTTGTGTTCCTCCCTAAATGAAAAAAAAAAAAAATCCTGACTCCCAGGTTCATCACTGTATAATCAATCCCATATGGCATATTTGCATTACTAAAAGGTATGTATTCTAACATAAAATGCATATGCAGATACCATAAGTGTGTGTATATATAGTTACATGCACATATGTACATACATATTTTTAATTTTAATTTTACAAAAATGTATTGTTATTATACAATACTTCATTTGAAAGTACTCGTTCACTTAAAATTATTGTACATATCCATAAATATTATTGCATGTTCTTTTGGTTCATTTTGATAGTTAAATAATATTATGCATATTACTTTCCTTTCCACGAACATTGTTGTTCTTACTTTTTTTTTCTTAAAATGTTCTCTATATTTAATAGTGCTGCTATGAATCTAGCTAATACTGTGAATTTGTGGATACCATTCTGAATTGAAATTCTAAAGAGCAAAAGTACAAAACATATATTTTTAAATCTCTAAGCAGGTGTTTTAGAAAATCATCAACACATTTCTGAAAGAATCATATTGTATCAAAAGTCAGTTTCAATTCCTAAGCAGTGGCAGTGAATTGAAACTTAAACACACATTGAAAATGCACAAAGAGAATATAATTTAATTAACTCATAAAATATATAAACATGTCCAGTTCTCCATATTCCTGAGGAACATTTTGGGAACAACTTTCCAGATTCACTCATCCCTTTGTCCCTGGTTTTGTCCAGCACTTTACCTAAGACCTAGAACGTAAATACAAAATAAAGAGTAAGTTAAAGAATGAATCAATTGACAAGATAATCAATGTATCTTTTAAAGCAGAGAGTGTATTTACACATTTACAGCTTTCCTCACTGGTATATTCTAAGAAGTATAAAGTTAAAATTTAAATATAAAATATTATTTTGAAATGTACATTTGCTTTATTTCCAGATAGCCTGCGCTACAAACCTCATGGTCCATTGTTAAGGAAAATTCTTTAAGTATTTTTTACAATTACTTTGATGCACTTATTTATACACAAGCACATATATACACACATACACTCTTTCCATTTTCAAGAAATGCAGGACATGTTCACATATTTTAAAATTTTCTGCCCAAAAAAGATGTTACTGTTTTAACTCAAGCTGAAAGTTAGACCACTCTATTCCTTCCAGAACATTTGGGACCAGCATATTTCACTTTATACAGTTTGTTTTAATAAGCATTTTTCTCCACTATGACCAAAAGATCTGACAAAAGCAATGAAAGGAGGAAAGGTTTATTTGGGGGCTCACAGTTTCAGAAGTCTCTGTCACAGACTGAGGCTCCATTCCTCGGGACTTGAGGTGAAGCAGAACATCATGGCAGAAGAGTGTAGCAGAGGGAAGTGGCTCACATGATGATCAGGAAACATAGAGAATCTCCACTGACCAGACAAAATATATCACCCAAAGACACTCTCCCAATGCCCACCTCCTCCATCCACACCCTACCTGCCTTCAGTTACCACTCTTTTAATCCCCATCAGGGGATTAATTCACTGATTGTGTTAAATCTTTCATAATCCAATCATTTCATCTCTGAATGTTCTTGCATTGCCTCACCCATGAGCTTTTGGAGGACACCTAATATCTAAACCATAATATTGTTCTTTGAACCTGTTTCTTCACTGCAGTAAAATAATTTTACAATTTAATCATATTCGTGTATGATATAAAGCAGAAAAATGCAAATGTAAATTATCTCTCAATTTCCATTTGTATGGGTTAAAATGAATACTCTGCAAAGGAAAACAAATTTGCAAGATGCAATGCCATTCTTTATCTACACTGAGTACAACAGAATTATAAAAACTTTGAAATAAAATCACCTAAGAAATAAAATGAGTCATGAATAAAATGTCCAGTATTAAAACTAGAGAAGAAATACATACAGATTAAACTAGTAGAAGATATAGTTATTCAGTAGAATTAGAAGAAGCTGACATAACAAATTATAAATTATAGTAAAATATATCTATTAAATATAATTACTGTTTTGGTATCAGAAATATTGAATGTCTTGAATATATCTTCAATGCTCCATAATGTCACATCAACAAAAGTTCAAAAGTTTCTAATGCACACATGTGTACATAAGAATTCTGCAATAAATATTTTAATACTCAACATAACCTCAAAATTTTACTTTATTAAAAAATTATTTAAAATTATTAAAAATTATTTATAATTATCTTCATTTTTAATTTTTTAAAAATATGATAGTGGTAGGTAATAGACCAATATGATAAGATAGGGTATCTTCAAGGAGGCTGAATGAATTTCATTTATGATATTGGCAAATTTGATAGGATGAGTCATTCACAGTTATTAGTTTATCATTTACTCTTGCCCACATAAAATTCAGTAATGTTCTTTGCTTCAGCATCTGCTTTACACCAAAGATTATGTTGGGTTGCAATGAAAAAAAAAAAAAAACAGCATATTCTGATTCTGTACAGAGACCACCATTCACACCATGTCTAGAATCTGTTTTTAAATAACCTTCTATATAGGTGTGACCCTGTGTGGGTGCTGGTTAGTTCAAACTGCACCTTAGGATCAGGTAGCTGATAAACAGGAAGTTTCACTTCAGGATCCACCACCACTTAATCTCAACGGTCATTCCAGAGTTAGCTTCTATATCTTCAACACCAGAAATGTTTCTAAGTGGCAAAATTTCACCTAGGTTTTCATAGGTGAAATTAGTAGCTTGTTTGTGAGTAGACATTTAAATGCTTTCTGTGATGAAATATATATTTTTTAAAGTGTATGGATTAGTGATGTTAGAGATTTTCCCTAACCATATGTAAATCTTTTTATCAGAGATGTCTATCTATATGCTTAAGGGTAGCGTCAGATGCTCCATTTCATCATTGAATCTGAGGCTTCTTGACTGAGTTTAACTTAGTCTAGCTTGATAGATAATAGGCAAACACTGTGTTAGAAAAGTACAGTATTTATGTAAGAGCATTAGTTTATGCAAGGTTGATTTATATCACCTAAAAGGACAAGCTAGGATTTTCTTGAGTTCACAGAACAAAGTGTGGAACTGTTGAGTGCCTATTTGCTAATAACGGTACAGGTGAAGACAGGATGGGACTTTCTTTCATTATGATCCAGTAGTGAGTTTCCAGACAAGTAGCTAACTCTCAACTACCACTAATTATAGACTAGTACCTTTATCTACCAAACAAATCAATAGATAAACATAAAGAGTATTGAAAGTTGTACTCTTACAAGTTTAGACTAGCAGTCAGCGATAACTAATGTGGAGACATAAACCTACATCAAACCTGCTCTTAGTTGTTGAACAATAAAGATATTTCTAGATAGCATAAAATAAACTTGAAATTGATATCACAGAAGCAATTGACCACTTAGTCAATATCAAAATATGATCTCACAAATACTCTATTAACTATTAGTTGACTCAAAGTTAAAAGGCACAATAGACAGAATGAGTGTAAGATTTGATGACATTTAATACTTCATTCATTCTGCTAGATACTCTATCACCAGAGTTTTATTTTAACAAGGAAAGAAAATTATATAAGGGATTTACTTTTCCTTTATTGTTAAGTGAATAGCAAGAAATGGGAGAGACCAACTGTCACAGGAGCGGAGGATTTTCCTACTTGAGAGTATGTTGAATAACTTCCAACTATAGGAGAAAAGCGTAGCTATACTGACCCGAGATGCTCAGTAGCATCTTATGGCATGTGTTTCTGACTTCCAGAGTTTACAAGGTATAGACACCTGGTAGAGTACACCTGTAATTCCAGTGACTCAGAAGGCTGAAACAGAAGGATTGCAAGTTTGAAGTCTGCCTTAGCAACTTAGTGAGACCTTTTCTCAAAATAAAATTTAAAAAGGACTGAAGATGAAACTTTTTAATATAACATCCCTGTGTTCAATCCTCAGGTTCCCAGTACAAAAAAAAAAAAAAAAAAATACAAGGTACATCTAGAATTGAGGATCAATTTAACTTATTTAACCAATAAGATTATCATGATTATGCAGTAAGGTTGTTCAAGATAGGAAATTTCCTGAGGTGAGATACAGATATATCTTTTCTCTTGAACTGATTTGTCAACTGTTTATTCAAAAAGAACATCTGATTATTGCAAGTTAGAGAATCATTCAAAAAGGCTTAAAAAGTAAATGAATAAGTAATCCACTCAGGAAAACACACTGAAAGGGGCAATTAAAATCAAGTATTTGGTGGGTGAACACTAATTGGATCAATGTCCCTAAATGCATACTACATATAAGCAGGAAATTTCAAGCATGTTTTATGTGTATCAGTGAAATCAGGAATGCTGATTTATGAAAAGAAAATGATAAAATTCTTATTTAAAAATCATTTGTTTCAAAAATCATTACTAACTTCTAATGGAGGATTAATAGTCAGACTATATAAAGAACTCAAAAAACTTCACAGCAAAAAATCAATTAACCCAATTAATAAATGGGCAAATGAATTAAACAGGCACTTCTCAAAAGAAGAAATACAAATGGGCAACAAATACATGAAAACATGTTCAACGTCATTAGCAATTAGGGAACACAAATCCAAAGTACACTGATGTAGATGTTCTGAGACGGGTTTGCTGAGGGTGAGGACCACGATGCCTACCCTTCCCAGCACGCTTACCCAGGCCTCGGAGCTCTGAAGGCACAGATCTAATTTTATTTAGGGTTGTACAGGACATATATAGACACATTATCCAATCAAATTAACATGCTTGTTTAAGTATAACAGAGTCAGCCTATAGGTGAACTGTACGTTGAGGGTCCAGGTAGTGTAAACAAACCAAGCACGCCTAAGCAATTCTGCCCAGCAACAGGTCTGAGACAAAGGATTGGGGGAATGGCAAGCTCCTGCACACAGCATGAGGCAAGGCAGCGCAGGCAAGCTCACATCACAGCTTTCTGTGATGCATGTCAGAACGAGGTCTCCCCTCAGTTCAAACAGCCTCAACAGCTACAAAGACCTTCATTCTATGGCGAGTCTTTACCATTACCTCAGTTTCTCTGTTCAGACTCTTTGGCTTACTTAGACCATGATGTCAGTGACTGCTGTCAGATAAGCTTGAGGAATGTTCCCTACTCACTGAGGCTGAGCTTGATGGTGCACACCTGTAATACCAGCGGCTCAGGAGACTGAGGCAGGAGGATCACTAGTTCAAAGCCAGCCTCAGCCAAAGGTAGGTGCTAATTAACTCAGTGAGACTGTCTCTAAATAAAATACAAAAAATAGGTGTGGCTCATTGGTTGAATGCCCCTGAGTTCAATCCCTGGTACTCTCACCCCAAAAATAAAGTACACTAAGATTTCATCTCACACCAGTCATATTTGCAGCTATCGAGAATACAAATAAGTGCTGGAGAGGATATGGAGAAAAAGGGGAATTTTTACACTCTTGTTGCAATTGTAAAGTATTACAACCACAGTGGAAATCAGTATGGAGTCTCCTCAAAAGACTAGGCATTGAACCTCCATGAACCAGTTGTACCACTTCTTGGTATTTAGTATCCAAAAGAATTAGAGTCATCTTATTATAGTGATACATAGATACCCATGATTATAGCAGCACAATTCCCAATACCCAAACTGTGGAACCAACCTACAAGTTCATCAACAGATGAATGGAGAAAGAAAATGGGGCATAAATGCACACAGGAGTTTTATTTAGTCATAAAAAACTGAAATTACATCATTTGCAGGAAATTGAATGAAACTAGAGACTATCATGTTAAACAAACTAAGTTAAACTCAGAAAGTCAAGGGTCCTATGTTTTCTCTCATATGTGGAAGTAAAGAGGAAAAAGAAAAAAGAAAGGTGGGGGAAATCCTATGAAAATCAAAGGAAAATCAGAAGAGAAAAGGAACCAAGGGTAGAGTCAGGGAAGGTGTGTGGAAATGCTGGGGAGTGATATTGGCCCATTACATTGTTATATCATGTGTGAGTACAAATATGTGACAAAAAAAAAATCATCATGTACAACTAGAATGCACCAATTTTTAAAAATGTGGGAAAACAGAAGAAAAAAGTTTTAAAAATTATTTTTTTCACCAGTTCCTCATACAACTAGAAAAATTTCATATATAAAAGAAATAGGCTGTCCAGTGTGGTGCACACCTGTCATCCCAGCACTCAGGAGGCTGAGACGGGGTATAGCAAGTTCAAAGTCAACCTGAGCAACTTAAAGAGGCCCTAAGCAATTTAGCAAGGCCTTGTCTCTAAATAAAACATAAAATGACTGGTGATGTGGCTCCATAGTTGCGAACTCCTGGTTTAATCTCTGGTACCAAAAATAAACAAATAAAGAAATAAATAAAGTCATTGTCAATGATCTGTCATTTATTTGCATTACTGATGAATACTTTTAAAAACATACTATTTTAAAATACTAATAATAAAAATAACAATGATTAAATATAGATTCAAAATTTTTAAGTTGAAACTGATTTCAATGTCACAAGAATTCTCCAACTTTCTAAACCTTTTCTTGAACATAAAACAAAACCTCAGAAGAATTAAACATAGGCATATCAACTGAACTCCATAGCAATTATAATATGGAATTAAGTCTTGCAATCTCATTAAACATTTCTAATTATTTTGACAAATTCTGGGAGTGTTCGAATGATATCAAAAGATTCGAGGAAGTGAAGATATCTTCATAAATAGAAGTGATTAATTAAAATGGGTGAAACAAAAATAGAAGAGATATGCATATAAATGAGAAAATAAAGGAATATCAGATCACTTACAAGGTAAAAAATGGTGCTAGGATAACCATATTTCTATAGTGATATGTATACATTTTGTCACAAAAAATACCTGAGAAGCAATAACATATTTATAATAATGGATTCCTTGCCAATTTTATGCTTGAGCATATTACAATTGTCTCATTTAATTCTCACATTGTAATATGAAGCTATTCATTCTTATTATCATTTTACAAATAACCCAATTTCTATGACATCTAGCCAGCATAACATTCTGACTTGAAGTTTGTATCACAGAATCTTCACTTAATTCAATGTTTTTAAATTGTATTTGGCTATTGCTTCAGAATATTTGTAATAACATGTCTTGGGATGTTCTAGTATAGTTTGAAGTTTTTTCACAGAAAAACTTGTAAGCACATATATTAACATGTAGGCACCAAACAAATGGGAATCAGTCTGGCCTACCCACCTAACAGAAGAAAGATGGATGTACTGTCATTGTAAAAAAAAATTGAGATTGTGTAGTAACTCCATGTTTAATGTTGTTTTCCACACCAAATATTCATTTTTCCAAGAGAGAAGACCACTCCTTTAAATTTATGTGGCCTAGAAGGAAGCCGTTGGCCAGATTTTTGTCAATGGTGAGGACCCAGCTCTAGTAGTACTCCATATGTGTTTGTCCTGTGTGAGTTAAGAGAAGGAGACATTTAGGTTTTTACTGAATTCATTATTACTTCTAGCATTTTTGTTCCATTTTATAAGATAATGTCTTTGAGGACTGAGTTCTCAGGCAAGTGGTTTCCAAATACAGATAATAGAACCAAAACTGATGTCCACACAGGGTATTTCTTTCATTTTCTCTGAAGACTTTGTAAAAATCAGCTCATCTTAAAGTGAAGGAAAGTTGTAAATATGAATTTTTATTAAGTTCATGTATTGACCCCTCAGAAGTCCTATTTGCTAACCGAAGATAATCATTAATTCTTACTAAGGATAAAAAGAAATTCCTTATCAGAAACATTTGCCAATCTAACCACAGGAATAAGTGATGTGTCCTTTTTTGTGTGTGTCTATTATGTAAATGCATGCCAGTGTGTTTGCCTGCATGAGTTAAAATACCCCAAGATCTAACATATTTAGAGACTCCAAGTCCAATGTGACCAAGACACAATACTTTAGGAAAGAACTTAACAAACATTTTTACAGGATATCCCAAAATATTATATTGGAATCACTTTGGTTGAGACTATATACTTTAAATTTCCGTGATTTAAGTTTTAAATATGTTAAAATTTTCCATAAATTAAGTTTCAGCTATCTCTAGTTTTAACTTTGTCTTTTCCACATAATTTAAGAGTTTTGGAGAGGATCCAGAGCACAAACATTTAAATCATTAGTGAAGTCAGCACAATGTCTTCAGTGAGAAAAGTAGAGGAGCTAAATTTTTATAGCTTGGCAAAAAAAAATGTATAAATATTTGAAAAGTGTGAAAAGAAATAAGTGAAAGGAATTATTTAGCATAGTTCCTATGAATATAAGAAGAGTAAAATATTAAAAAGAAAAAAAATTTTTCATATTACCCTGAAAGCATAATTTTAGTAAAAATGAGAGTAAACAAAAGATAATTTCCATGTAGTAGCTTTAGTCCATTAGCTTAGTTAGCAAAATCTTTAACTGATCTATAAAAAAATGTTAATGGGGCAAAGGGCTTGAGGACTAATGACAAGGATAGTAACGACAACTACAGGAGCTGAAACAAGCTGTCTAGCGCTGTTCCAACCCATTTAATTGCTATAATGACCCTGTGAGATAGTTATTATTACTGTCCTCATTTTATATATGAGGAAACTGAGAAAAACAGAGAAAAAATGAGGAGTAATGTCAAATCATTTTATTGTCATATTACCAAATACCTCTAATTTATGCTAGATAAATCTTATAATCTACTAATTCGCACCAAGTGTACACTGTCAGTCATGCAATGCAGTCAGTAATGATTACTGGGCTACTAGGAATAGTTGTACAAGGTAATTAGAATGGAAGATTTGTTTGTAATTGGATTATTCACACACATTGTTCATAATTGGTTTTCTAACTCCCACCAAGAAACACATACTAACATGAAAGACACTATCATTACTTATTCTTGAAATATCTTTATAATTGGTATCTAAAGATTAAATTATCAATTAAAGCAGTCAAGAATATTCATTACTATATGTATTTTTACTACACCAATTAGGGAAAGTCTCATACTATGCCCTGGGGATATAACCAAGAGCAAAACCCTTACTTAAGTCCTCTGCTTTCATGGAACATATAGAATTACAAATGCTGTATGATTGCAATTTTTAGTTGAACATAAAAAATTTGATCTAACAGAAGGTAAGAGTAGACTCTTGGCTCCCAGAAATCAGAAGAAGTAGGGGAGAGGAGAGATGGGAGGAGGTTTGTTAAAGGGTACTATGTTACTGTTTAATTGGAATAAGTTTTGGTGTTCTAAGCATAGCAGGGTAGATAATAGTTAAAAAATAATATAGTATACATCTCATAGTAGATATGAGAGGTATTTGAATTCACATGACATATAAAAATGATAAAATTTGAAGGTGACTGATACATAGATTACCCTGAGTTGATCACTACCAGTGTGTGCATGAATCTAAACATCACATTGTAACTCATAAACAGGCACACATATTATAAGTCAATCAAAAAAGTTGTTTAATTTAGAAAGTGAAGAAAAGTTAATAATACAGTCAAGGTTCTCCAGAGAACCAGGACGAATACAATAGACAGATAGATGAAATATGTTAAAAGGAATTGACTTGTGCAATTATGGCAGTTGTAAAATCCAAAATCTTCAAGTTAGACTGGCAGGTCAGAGACAAGGAAGAGTCCAATGCTGCAGTTTCAGTCCAAAAACTGTCAAGCTGGAACCCAAATAGAATCTGATGTCACAGTCAAAATGCTTTCAGACCAGAGAACAAAGAAGAACTTAATTTTCAATTCAAGTCCAAAGAAAGCCATCTGCTGGAGATTTTCTCTAACTGAGATGGAGGTGGAGAAATTGCTATTCAGCAATTTCTATTCAGCCTTTAGATGATTGGATGAATCTAGCTTACACTGTGAGGGTCAATAAACTTTGCTCAAAGTTCACCAATTTAAATGTTAATCTCAACCTAAAACACCCTTATAAAAATACCCAGAATATTTTTAAACCAAATATGGGACATGCCAAGGCCCGAACAAGTTGACACAAAATTAACCCTCACACACTGAAATAATAGAATAATAAAATCAGAGCTTTGGAATGTGTATAGCCAAAAGTTTTCCCTGAAGCAGTGATTTTAAGTTGACATATGGACTACACAAAGTAACACCTATGGGACAGTCAATGGTAAAAGAAATTGTGAAGGGAAGGAGATGGTAGGGGAAAAAATAAAACTGAAAGAAGTCAGTATTATTAGAGTCCTGGGGACAAGGAAAATATTGGACAGCACCAGACAGAATCAGAAAAAGTTCATGCAGAGTATGATGTGCAGTTTAGCTCTAATTTTGAATGGAACAAAAAGTTTCTGCATGGTTCCCAAAGTAGACAGCTGATAAATTCATGAAATCAGCACTGGCCCCAGTAGGATTCTCCCTTACAAGTTATTTGTATTGTTTGAAATCACGTTCTACCACACGTGATCAGTAACTAGCAGACCTCAGACATTTATTGAGCATGTAATATATACCAATGACTTTTTAGTCACTGGAGCATCTAAGAATGATGAGACACCATGCCTACTTTCAGTACATTTCATCCCAAGCATAAAGAATAATGCAAAAAACATAATAGTACTTTATAGGTATTTTCTGTAAATAAATTCTCCTATATGCATAGCTTCTAAGTGATGCATGGAGTTACTAATTCTAGAGAACTATTGTTGAATTTACGCATGCTGACAAAATGAAGATTGAATTAATAAAAGTTAAATACATATATTTTGCATTTAATCATGAGCATTTTAATACTTTGTGTAAAGCAATGAATTTTACCTTAATGTTATGAATATCTGAATAGGACAATATAATGATTTCTCTATCAATGGAATTGAATTATATCACACCCATAATGAACTAAGCTAAGACACCAACATTACCTGAATCTTTAAGTAACAAATTCCAAATTTAAATCTAATAGTAGCTTACTCTCAATTAAAAAAAAAAATCTCAGTTTACTAAATGTTATATTAACAAGAAGATACTCAAGTGGTTTAAAACCCTATTTTATGGATATTATCCTCTATAAAAATAATCTATTCAAATAACAGATAAATATATAGATAGAGCCACAGATATGAATATTTTGTATTAACCTCAGTACAATATAAATGTTTCTTTTGTTTATGTCTGCTCGATCAGCACTTCCCTATCTCTGGTGTATTACATATCCAAATTCCAAATCATTACAGGACCAGAACTTTGGCTTCACATTCATAACATCTCCTGAATATTCATACAAATTGCCTCTGAAAATACCCTCATTAAAAAGACCTGAGTAATAGTCCTTGTAAAGCACTTTAAAAATATGAACCTTGTGTAAATGCTAAGTAGCATTTTTATTAGTGTTAAACATTAAACAATAGCAGAGGGAGTAATAAATTTGGATTTATGGCATGGCCAAGGAAGAAAAATATTTTCATAAGGAGCGTCAAAGGACAGTAAAAGGAGATTCAAGGAATAAAGCTACATGATGCCACAGCACAGAAAAATACTATCAAAGAATATGCTGAACTGTTCAAAGAATCTAATCTGGTATAAAACTGGAATGCCAAAAGTAATGATTAAAGTAATAGGGGGTCAAGAGGAGAAACATTTAAGCTATTTGAAAATGGAATCCCAGTAAAGGGCAATTTCAATCAGACGATTAGTCACCCAGTTTTGGTAATGAGAACAGTCTAGTATTTAGGAATTTCTTCCAGGAGACAATGAAACTTGCAACAATCTGACTCACTTCACCATGTTACAGTACAAAACAGCTTTCTCATGACCTAATAAAATGACTCCAGGTTCCCACTATGCCATGCCAATTTCACCAGAAAAAAATATATTTTGTCCATAGATTGGCTTTCTTTTTCAGTCACAAGCAGTTGAAGCTTTTGGATGACTATCCCTGGACAATGACTCACTGACGATGGCCTACTTCTTTATAAATTCTATTTTAAGCAAATCCTCCATTCGTGATTGTTAACATGCTGAAATAGAACACTGGGGTTAGGAGTTCTGACTGCCACTAGACCTCTCTGGTCTGGATGGTTCCTAATACAACAGATGCTGTTTAGGTCCTATCAAAAGATGAGGAAGAAAAGTTCAAGTCACAGTAACATGTATGATTATTGTCTGTGCTCACAAATGTATTGTCTTTCAGAAATTAAGGAAATGACCATATCATTAGAGGCCAAGTCCACCCTGGGAAAATTCATTTAGATCATGTTATGGTATGCTCCATCTCATGAATTAAGAATCAATATTATACTTTGGCAATTCAGGTCTCTGTAAGAGTGATCATTCATGTCTCTTTTTAAAAAATTTTATCACTTATTGATGCTTTTCTCACTGAGCCCTTGTCAGAACAAAACTAGTTGACACATACAGGGATATGCAGATTTCAGAAAGATTTGAAGTTTTGCTCCTTTCCCTTATGGAAATTCCTACGGATCTAAAAACATATGTATGCATTGTCAGGCGCCTATCATCCGCCATTTGCCTGCCTCTCCACTGTCCATCGCCTGCCTTACACCTATCCATCACCCAACACACGAGGTTCACCTCCCGATCGTCCAACAACAGTCAGCAAACTGATCGCCGACCGCCAGTGGAGCACAGCTGCCTGCTGTTGCCTGGAAGTTCTCTGTCACAGTGCCTGCAGGTTTGATTACACGTGGCTGCCGCCATTCTGAGACAAGAGCCAGGCCCCATAGGACTCCTGGCCAGACTGACTGAGCCCCATCTCCCGGATTCCTCAGCCCAACTGATCACTCCCTGCCTCTGGGACCCTCACATCAACTGACTGCTCCCTGCCGCCAGGACCCCCAGACCAACTGATTGCACCCGGCCTCCAGGACCACACCAAACATACCTTACCTCCAGGACCCCTGCCTGATCAACCAAATCCCACCTCCAGGACCTCCTGCTGACCACGGCCACACCCTGAGCTGCAGCTCCCCATTTGCCAACACATTTGGAAGCCAGAGCGGCCATCTTGGATAATCCTGGAAGCTGTAGCTCCGATCTTTAGGTAGGAGAAAACCCATCCTGAGACGCCTGCTGGAGGCTTGAAGCTCATTGTCAGGTACCTCTCATGCATCAGGCTGCTGAACTCTGGGAGGTTTCATTACTATATGACTGTTATACTGTAGATTTTCTTTTTTCTCCTTATTGAAAAAATTTAAGTTTTTATTTCTTTACTTTTCTTGATCTCTTTTCCTTTTGTTTACCTGTTCCCTCAGAGTCTCTTTCTCCCTTTTTTGCATGCTAGCATCCAATTTTTTTTGATTACACTCTCACCCTTTCTATTATCTAGAACTTCTGTATATTCTTTTCTTATCCCATTAACAGCCACATTCTATATCCCTCTGCATCCTCTTTGTCCTCCATTAGAAACTGCAGACCTTATTGAAAATCTGTTTGTTTTACTGAAGATAATATTTGAACTCATTCTGTTTATTATGACAAATTTGTTATTGTCCTCATAGGGGCTATTTGGTCTAGGATTGCATAGTGTCTGAATTGGGCACTGCTAATATTGATCTCCCCTTAAAGAAAGGGTTTTGGAAACCTATAGGGCCACTATAAGCCTATAGGGGGAAATCTGCAATACCCCAGATCTGCACTGCTAGAGGGAAAGACACATGAACAACATGAAAAAACTAGGGAAGAAAATGATCCAAACAAATCTAGATTCTATATTAATAGAATCCAATGACAGTATGTTAGAAGAAATGTCAGATTATACATGATTAAGATGATTTACGAAGCAAAGAATGAGATAAGAGAGAAAATGCAGGCAATGAATGATAATACCAATAAGCTGAAAGAGCAACTGCAGGAAGCAAAAGATCATTTCAACAAAGAGATAAAGATTCTCAAAAAAACCAAACAGAAATCCTTGAAATGAAGGAAACAATAAACCAAATAAAAAACTCAATGGAAAGCATCACCAAAAGACTAAAGCATATGTACCCATCATTGTCTCAGAAGATTTCAGTGCCAATGTATCAATATATTTTGTAAATACATAAAAGTTATTTTTAAAATTTGACCTTATTGGTCACCACTCTATACATAAATTATTTTTCATATGAATCTATATTATGTTATACACACGTAAGAAGCAATTGTCTAGCATATCATTGGTTTTATATGCTAAATAGTGAAAGAATAATAAAATTTCTCAATGAAATTTCAGTAGTATCTCTTGGAGTTCTTTCTACATTTAATTATCAAGTTGTGTGTTTGATCAACAACTAGGATTAGATAAAAATATATCATCTCACAGATGTAATTATATCAATAAACACCTACATGAAGAAGAACAAAGATCTCAAATAAGCAACCTAACTTTACACTTTGAGGAAATATCAAAAGAAGAACAAACCAAGCCCAAATTTAGCAGAAGGAAGGAAATAATAGAATTTAGAGCAGAAGTAAATGAAAGAATAGAAAAGCATTTTTTAAATAAACAAAACTGAGAGATGATTTTTTTAAAAAGTAGGCAAATGTGACCAACCATTATTAGTAAGACCACTAAAGAACTAAAAGACTCAAATCTACAACATTAGAAATGGAAGATAAGACATTACACTCATTGAAACAAAAATCTTTAAAAAAAAGATCATGAGCAATGATGATGAACAATTATATGCTACATCAACAGGGTAAAGGATAAAAATTACATGATCATTTCAAAATATACAAAACAAGTTTTTGCCATAATTCAAAATCCTTTCAAGATAGAAACTTTGAGTAAATTAGATATAAAAGCTACCTCAACACAAAAGAGACTATACTGAAAATGCTACAACTAACTTCATGTTCAATGTCATAAAAAGAAAGTTTTTCCTCTAAGATCTGGAGAAAGACAAGGATGCACATTTTCACCACTTCTATTCAACACAGTACTGGAGGTCTTAGACAAAGCACTTAGACGAGAAAAGGTAGCAAATCAAACTGGGAAGGCAAAAGTCAATTCAATTTTTGTTTTTAAATGGCATGATCTTATATGTAGATATTATGTATGGAAATCCCAAAATCTTATATGTATAAAACTCAGTGCGGGGGATAGAGGGGGAAGGATGTGACTAAATTGCAGGATTCAAAATAAATACACAAAATCAACTGGGTTTCTATACACTTAACAATGACTGTTTAAAAACAAATTCAGTATCCAATTCCATTTACAAGAGCAAAAAGAAAAATAAGCATTTAAATAAGAAGGAGAAAAAAGACATACACACTGAACACAATAAAACACTAATGAAAGAAACTAAAACAGGCAGAAATGAATGGAAAGACCTTCTGTGATCATGAATTAGAAGAATTAGTACTATTAAAATGTCCATACTACTTAAAGCAACCCACAGATTAGCTACAATTTCTATCAAAAATACAATGGCACATTTTATATAAATAGAAGATCTTAAAAATCCTATGGTACTGCAAAATTCTCCAAACAACAAAAACAGCCTTAACAAAGAACAAAGTTTTTCAAATATACAACAAGGTCTTTATACATCCTAATTTCAAAACATATTACAAAGTTCTATTAACCCAAACAGAATGGTGCCGATGCTTGGAAGTTTAGATATCCACATGCAAAATACTGAAATTATACCTTTATCTTATATCATATTAAAAGAAATCTATTCAAAATCAATTAAAAAACTTATATCAATGACCTGAACCTGCAAATTTCCTGGAAGAAAACCTATGAGAAAACCTGTATTACATTAGTCTAATCAATGATTTCTGAGATACAACACTAAAATCATGGGCAACTTAAGTGAAAAGAGACAAGTGGGATTATATCAAACTAAAATATGTTAGCATCATAAAGGAAATTACAAACAAACTGAAAAGGCAATGTTAGAGACCAGGAGAAAATGTTTGCAAACTATGTCTGATGAAGGTTGAATATCCAAAATACATAAGATGTCACCCACAAGTCAGTAATTAAAAAGGAAAAAAGAAAAAATAATTTTCAAAAGTATTCAAATAAAAGGATATATGAAAAGGATTTTAACATCAGTAATCATCAGGGAAATGCAAATCAAAATAGAATGAGACACACTTCACATACATAAGGATGACTACTCTCCAAACATCTAAAGACGAAAGTGTTAATGATGTGGAGAAAAGGGAATCCTTGTGCACTATTGGGGAAATGTAAATTTGTGGCACTACCTTGGGAAATAGTAAAAAGGGTCCTCACAAAAGTAAAAACAGAACTGCTATATGAATCAGCAATCTGCTTTGAATTACATATCCAAAGGAATTGAAATCATGATCTCAAAGAGAGATTTGCAATCCCACGTTCATTTTAGCATTATTCCCAATAGTCAACAGGAGGAAACAACCTAAATGTCCATCATTAGATAAATGGATAAGGAAAATATAATAGATTCATACAATTTATTATTCTTCAGCCTTAAAATGAAAGAAATGCTAGCTTTTGCAAAAGCAGGGATGAAACTAGAGGACGGGTGCTAAACGAAATGAGTTAGACAGAGACAGATGCTACGAAACCACTTATCTGCAAATGCTACCTGCAAATGCTACCTGAGAACACTTATCTGAGGACTCTAAAATAGCAACTCAAAAACAAAGTGTAGAATGGCTGCCAAGAGCTAGGAAAGGCAGGAAACAAGGAAGCATTAGTCAAAGCTACAAAGTCTCAGTTATCCAAGATGAAAAAGTTTTAGAGGTCCACAATACTGTAGGAATCCTCTACTTACAATGTTGTATTATCATACACTTAAAATTTTGCCAACAGGAGAGATCTTATTTTAGGTATTCTTATCATAAAAAAATAAAGTAAAATAACATAAAAAGAGCAGTAAGAAATTTCAGAGATGATAAGTTTATGTCATAGATTGGTATGATGATACATAAATTGAAATAGAATTTAATTATGTTACTTGGAAATAAAATATAACATTATTTGGCTTTAGATTTTAGTATGTCAAATATAAAGTTAAAAGTCTAATCACACATAATTCAACCCATGCACACAAAATCAGCAATATTGAGTTGCACTACATCCAAACCAGAAGATAAAAAGAAATTCAATTAAAAATATTTTAAGCCATCCAATAAAATTTAGATAACAACCATAAACTTAAAAATATTAAAAGTAATTATAGTAATAAGCATGAAAATAATAAACTCAAGTTAGATTTTAATAAGAACCAAACATTTAAGAAAAAGACCCACAAGATTATCAAACAGAAGAAACCCCAAAATTTAGTTTTAAATGATTATAGATGACTTAGCAAAGATATAAAAAAGCACAGCAGCTAAAAGCAAAAAGGAAGGAAGGAAAACAAGAAAGGAAGGAAGGAAGGAAGAAAGAAAAAAGAAAGAAAGAAAGAAAGAAAGAAAGAAAGAAAGAAAGAAAGAAAGAAAGAGAAAGAAAAAGGAAAGAAAGAGAGAGAAAGAAAGAAAGAGAAAGAAAGAGAAAGAAAGAAAGAAAGAAAGAAAGAAAGAAAGAGAGAGAGAAAGAAAGAAAGAAAGAAAGAAAGAAAGAAAGAAAGAAAGAAAAAGAAAGAAAGAAAGAAAGAGAGAGAGAGAGAAAGAAAGAAGAAAAATTAGTCTAGGCAAATACTAAATAAAAGTATATTATTTTTACTATACTTTTTTTGTCAATTGACAAAATGAATTAAAGCACAATATATATGTATACATATCCATAAATGTATATAGGAAGAATGAGTTATGAATGTCCGTCAACAAAACAAATTTTTTCTTTCTCTGGGAAAATATTAACTCAACCTGTGAATTCCTAAGAACAAAGAAAACATCACAATTTATGAAGCAAAACCAAAACAATTACAAGAGAAAATAATAAATGTACAATCATAACAGGTGAATTTAACTTTTTTCTCTCAGTAATTGGTTTATCAATGATTCAAAGAAACAGCAGGGCGGGGAGACGGTGGAGGAGACCAGGGGAAGGAATGAAGTAGACAAGGATTTAAATAAGAAAGACAAACAAAATCAATGTATTAAAAGTTTATAGAGCTCTATCCCTAAAAATTATTTGCCTAACATTTATCTTTCAAGCTAACATGTGAAACATTTGCAAAAAATTGATCATGTTTCTCACCACTAAGTAAATCACAACACATACCAAAATAGCCATATCATATATAATCTTTCTAATTAATGTACAATCAAATTCTGCTTTGTTTTGTTTTGTAATTAATTTTTATTTTGTAATTAATTTTTTTATGTTTTGTTTTGTAATTAATTTTTATTTTTTCTAATTAGTTGTACATGACAGTAGAATGCATTGGTACATTCTGATAGGTCATACAAAAATGCAAGGTAATCTCTCATTTTTCTGATTATACATATCATAGGATCACATAGGTCATGTGGTCATATATGTACATGAGGTAATAAAATTTTAAAGACAGATTTATCTATTTGGAAATTTTTACACAAAACTATTTCAAAGTTGAGTTAAAAGAGATATCAAAATGAATACAAACATTTATAACTGAAAATAATAGTCCTGCTAATTGAAATTTGTGAGATATTTACTGGAAACTATTCTTAGAAGAAAAAATTGCAGTACTTCATCAGTAATTGTTAGTGGTACATAGCTTTATTACCAACGCAATGGTCATTCCTTTGTCCTCTTTAATTTGGATCCTTTTTATGTTGGAAAGCAGAACAGTAGTCTGGAAAAATGCATCTCGAGTCTTTTAAATGAGATAGCCCCATTGCCAGTTTTAGAGGTGACCATACAACTTAGCCCATACTTTTAGGGAAATCTGGAAAATATTTCTATTCTGATAACAAAGTTGAATATGACAAGAAGAAGGTATTTTCTATTTCAAACAGTGCCTCCAATATTGTGATGATTTATGTGATAGCTGGAAGTACAGCAGCTTCAAGCCCACCTTGAGGCCAAAATCATAGATGAATATGTGACCTAAGGACAGGAGGAAAAAGCATGGGGAAACTTGGTCCTGGAAGACACTGTTAACTGGGGACATCACTGACTGCCCTCTGTAGAATCCTTCCTTACTGAGACAATGTCCCCAAATATCATAAAGATGTCATTTCTCCATAATCTCAAACCTGACCCCATAATAATCACAAGTACAACATACACACACACACACGATTATCCATATAGCATAAAAAATGGATACATTATCCATATAGAAAAAAGGAGGCTCAAAAGATTAACAGTATTCTTTTAATCATAATCAGATATGTGATTTCTGAAATGCATACTTTTAGTTAATCCTTAAGGTTTTTTTTATAAATTGGTATATAAACTTTTTTGTTAAAAATCACCAGGTACTTTTTAAAGTATATATATATATATATATATATATTTTTTTTTTTTTTTTTTTTTTTCTCTTTGCACATAAACTGTTTATCACTTAAGTGGGTGTTTTGGTTACAAAGTGGGCTGTTTTTCTAAGGATGGATTCCATCTCCAGATTCACTGGGCCCAGAGAAAGATGCCTAGTAGATTCATCAAGCAGCAAAACTATAAGAAGCAAATTATTCTTAAATATATTTGTGAAGATTATCTCAATCAAAGCAATATTGAGGAAGAATGACCAAATGTGACTAAGGAAATATCAAGATTTAGTCTAAAGTTAAAATAAATAAGACCACTGGTTTCGATACAGTTATCTACAGAATGGCTAATAGAATTCCATACAAACTCTAGAAGTCCATCACATATAAATGAGTGTGTGTGTGTGTGTGTTTGTGCACATATCAGTATTAGTGATCACATTGTAATTCAGTATTAAAAAAAATGGAGTTAATATGTGACCCTGGATGAATTAGTATACTATGAGCAACAGAAAATAAAGTTAGTCCCCTCCTCATCCCAGAGTGAAAACCCATTTCAGAGGAGAAATTACCATACTTTTGAAATTCAATAAAGTTTTTAGGACAAAACATTGGCAGATCTCTTTTTAATATCAGAGTTTAAAATGTTGTAATTGTGACACAGAAATCACAAAACCACAAGATGATGGGTTGATAAATTCTTTTCTGCAGTTCATCACCCCCACTCCCCACACTTTCAGGTCTTCAGGGTCCCCTCCCCAACTTCTCTGCCTCTGGATGCTGTATTCATTGCCCAGAATAGACACCTAAAACCCATTCCCAGCCCCCAACTCAATTAACTCCAATTTGTCCTTCAGATCTTGATTCCAGTGCCTACTTGTCTCAAGAAAGCCTTCCTTTGCATCCCAACCTAAGAGTAATTTGTCTCTCTATTCCAATGTTGTACACCCCTCTGATCTTCCTTTCTTATTATCTGTCACTGTAATTATATGTTTATTCGTGTGGTTGTTTAATAGCTGGTTTCATAAACTACATAGGATAAACTATGCTACATGCCCCATGCTTATTATCAGCATGACTCCAACACATACAGCAATGCTTGGGGACAGAGACATTATTCCATAAATATTTGCAGACTAAACAAATAAGAGATTGGTTTTATTGGGAAAGTGAGAAAAGTTTTGATAAAAGTTGTATGTAAATCAGAAATACTTGCTAGAATTTTATAAATATATGAGTTTTAGACATGCGAGAATTGACAGAACCATCACAGGTAAGAGAATATGAAAATGAGAAAATATCTTTCAAATAATTCTACTTGCTGTCATCCCTTCCTCCTTTAAACCACACTCCCACTCTGTACTTCACTTAGAGGCAAATTCTCTGTTCGAGTGATCTGTGCGCGATTCATTTCTTCATTCATCTCATTCAGGTACATGAGCCAAGCATACAAGTTCTCCTCTTTTATGGAAATTTTACCCTTATTGCAGAAATCTAGAGACAGAAAATTTAAAGTTTAATTTTAAAGTATCAAATTTCATGTCATGATTGAAAAGTGCCTGAATAATGCATAAAAATAAGCCATAGGATAGTGTCCTTTAGAGAGACTGGATTATGTTGGATAGCCACATAAGACTTCATTGAGGAAATGACATTTAAGTTGATATTTTAACATGCACCTCTAAGCTTTTAATGCATTGTGGTGGTTTATTATGTTAGTAGCTGCTTGATAATTGTGTGTTAGATTTAATTGAATATTAATGCAATCACTTTAAATCCTGATAGCTCCTTGTAGCTTTGTGTCACTAAACTAGGTCAGGAAATAAAGTTATCTCTGTAGTAGTTAGATAACTTTTCACTAGTCACTAAAATTATAATCAAAGGGAAAAGAATACCAACCTTGACCTAGCTTCTTCTTGTCCATTTTGTGAATATGAGCACTGAACCTCATTCTCACACCTAGGCATTTTGCAGAATATTCTGTAACTGGTGCTATAACTATCCTATGCAGCACACTCTCAAAACTCTAATTACAATCTATTTACCTCCTTACTAAAGAATAAAAATTACTGATATTTTGTATATGTCCATCTAATATACAAATAGATCAGCCTTCTAATGTCAATTGTAACTGACAGAGCCAAAAAAAAATGGGAAGAATAGTGAAGAGATATTTTCTAGCTCACTATGGAAATGTTACCTACATTACTTTTTCATGCTTAATAACAACTTGCCCCAAATCTTATGGTTTAAAACAACACACATTTAATCCTCTGTAGTTCCTATGGATGGAGACTCAGCATGGCTGACGTGGGTTCACTGTAAGGATTTAATTAAATTGATGGCCAGACCTGGTGCTTACTTGGGATGGATACAGTTCAAAGCTCATTCAGGTTTTTAGTTTAGTTGTGGCTGAAAATGAATTTCACCAGCAACCCAACAGCCTAGGCCTGATTCATTTCCAGTTGAGAAAATGGTAATTTGCTTTTTCACAAGTAGCAATGAACACACAGACTCTAAACTTAGTTAGCTAGACAGAGTCTTTCATAACATAATATAATCACAGAAGTGATATTCCAATACTTTTGTTATATTCTACTGGTTAGATGCAAGTCACAGTCTCCTCCACAGTATCAAGGAGGGAATTATAGGAAGGTATATAAATAATGGAGATGATATTGTGGGAAGGGGAGGAATCACCTTAAAATCAGTCCACACAATGTCTTCTAAGTTCTTTGCTTTGAGAATTAATTTTTCATATACTTCATAGACTATGCCAAAGTTCTTCATCATGCATTATCATCATAGCAATTATAAGACGGACAATATTTAGGAAGCACTATTCTCATGTTCCACCTAATGTTATCTTCCAAATACCACAGTAAGGTAAGTAGTGGCAGCAGCAGTATATCTGTTTTATGCCTAAGGAAATAGAAGCTGAGAGCAACTATCTCTACTCAAGATCCCATAATCTGTAAGTAGTCGAGCTGGTTTTCTAATAATTTCAGTGCTCTGATTTACCATCTTGCTTCTGTGAGAAATTTACTTGCAAAGACTGGCTGTCTCAAACACAGCAAAACAGATAGAGCACCAAAAGATTCCAAAAGTTATTTGCTGCCTCAAAAATTGAGTATATTATTTTACCATTTCATGATTGGAAGAAATTAATAAAATGTTACTGTGGGAAGAAAGAGAATGTAATTATCATGTTAGCATTTCTGTGTTCTTAGCTGCTTTTTAAAAGTATCCTTTTATGATCTATTTTAGCAGGGTATATTTCATCTCTTACCCGCAAATGACTGAATGAACTCTCTTCCATGAAAAAAATCACACACACACACACACACACATACACACACACACCTGTGTAGTCATAGATGACTATGACATAATGATAAGCTCTCAGCTTTCCATTGTAAAATCAGTATTTTTAAAGAGAATAGATACCTTCTCTTTTGAAGAGTTAAATTTGATAAACAAATGTTTTAATCCAGTTTATAGAATCTTCTCCCCAAAAGAAAGCACAAAAATTGTCTGTGCAAATAAATTGATTAAGTTTTACTAGCAATAGAAAATGCATCTGATATTAAAGACCAGTGCCTTGGCTAAAAATTTCTTTTAGGTATTCACTTCGTAGAAACGTGAAATTGCTGGTTTTCAACCATATTCATTCAACATGCTCTGACTAGAATATTTGTCAGATTGTCTGTGTCACCTTGCAGAGCCTTACTGGAATCCAGCACAGGACAAAGTTTTCATTTGGAGATAGGAGAGGAGTTGAACAACAGGAAAGAAGCTGACCTTACAAAATTCCTTACATAGCATTTCAGGATGGGGACCAGGTCACCTTTTGAGCTGCAAAGGTCAGTAGATGAAAAGATAATTGGAACACAAAGATTTTTGCTAAATTTGCATGCTGGCCACATCAAACTTTGGTTCAGTATTAGTAAACAAATAATAGATTTGGTGTTTCTGCAATGCTTGGAAAGTCTGATAAAATTTAAGAATTTCAAAAGTTCATAGGAGGAGATAGAGGAAGATGGCAGAATAGAGAGGTCACTTCAGTGGTGACTCCATAGTGTGAAATGAAGAAAAACTTACAGGCAGATTTTCAGCAAGGTGGGTGAATGAACAAAAATTAGGGAGGACTTCATAGGAATTTAACACTTAAAACAGACCAGGGACTGAGGAGATCTAATATAAGAAAATGAGGAAGAAATCCCCAGCTCCACAGTCATGGTAGTGACTGGAGACACAAACCAGAACGGTCCCTCAATGAACCTAGTAAAACAATAAGGGAATTAAAGGAACCACCATTCTTGGAAGGACTAGGTGTCAGGGACCAAGAAGTTCTCATTCTGAGAACATTCTGACCTTTACAATAAGCAGCAGCGCCCCTCCCCCCCCTCCTGGCTGATAATTCTGACAGTATGGCGCCTATGGCGCCCAGGGCTTCTCTTCCGGGACTACACTTTCCCGCCGGCGCGAACTTCACCTTCCCGCCAGCGCGAATTTGCACCCTATCAGGAACCCAGCAGAAGAACACAACCAACCAGGCTGCACCTCGTCATACCCCTCATTCCCTCAGCATAAATGCCCATGAGAACAATAAAAATTTGCAGCTTGATCAGAATTCCTGTCTTGCTGTCTCTCCCTGCGTCTCTTGTCTCTTCATTTCTTCTCTCTTAGGTTTGCCGTCCTCGTCGATGTCCTGCGGGTCGGGACAACTAGGACTTGTTGGGAATGGAGAGTTTAGAAATCAAAGTCACTGTCCAACTAAACAGGAAGGTACACTGCACGATATCCTTGTACGGGAAAGAAACTGTATCTCTCAAGGTGGTGTGTGGAGGACAGAAGAAGGAACCATTTTGCAGTTGCAGCATGGGGACTGGCAGCTGGGAGAGCTGAGTTTTGGCAGGCCCAAGTCTGGCTCAAAAAATAAGCAGGGCAAACTCACACTGCATGACAGAGAGTTTGCCAGGAGCAAATCAAATGTGGAAAGAGGTTTACACAGGGGAATACTGGTCACAGAAAACCACACAGCTTCTCCCTCCTCTTCCAATTTTTCTGCTTGCAGGACTGGCTAGGAGAGAAGTGCCTGACCAGGAATTCAAAAAGGCAGGGGCAGGATTGAGTTTGGAAACTGAATCAGAGACCAGGGATCATGGGGTCTGCAAGTGATAGTGGGTTAAGAACTGGCTCCTACACCACACAACTGGAAGCCAAAGGAAATTCCTGGGGTGCAGTCTTCCAGCATGAACTGGAAACTGCTAGGCCCTGGAGGTGAACTGATTCAAAATCTCCAGACCAATTGGCATTCAGCAAAGAGACTGGAGCATAATTAAGCCTAAACCCTGCCTCTAGGAGTTCCACCTCCGGGATAGATCCTCTCACTCTAGCAACCCCACTCTAAGGTTGGAGCAAGTGTCATATTCCAGACAACCCTACCTAACTGTTGAGAAGGGAAACTCAGAGTCTTTGGGACTTCAACAGAAACAATTATTCGCTTTTTCATGGAGATTTCTTTTTTCATTTTCTTTACTTTTGTTGCTCATATTTCTACCATTTTCGAAACCACTTATTTTTATGCATCAGTTTATTGATGGCAAAAATGCCTGATTAGTATATTTCATAGTCTTTTATTTTTACTTTTTTCTTTCTATTTTTTAACTTTTTAAACTTTTTACTGTATGTATATATTTTTCTCTCACTTATCTGTTCCCCTTGATTCTCTTTATCTCTTCTCTCCTGCTAAAAATCAACCTCTACTTTTCCCTCTTTCACTCTACCTTTAATTTTTTACTTCTATATTTTCTCCTCCTTCCTCATGAACATCACATCCTACACCACTTCTAAATCCACCTTTTGAAATTGTGAACCCTTTTGCAAACTTACTATTTTTATTGTAGGCAATAACTGAACATATCATTTCTATGTATTGTGATAAAACTGTAGGGATCTTAGTAGGAGATATATGGTGTAAGGATATATATTGTTTGCATTGGTTACTGTTATTTGTCTCCCCCTTAATAGCAAGGTAATGGAATCCTTCAGGGACACTATAGGTCTACAGGGTAGAAACTCTACTGCCTCTGATCCACACTGTTGTATGAATAGACACACACACACACAAAAAAAAATGAGAAAACAAAGTAAGAAATCACCCTAAACAAAACAAAATGCTCCAATAATAGAATCCAATGACCCACAGTGGAAGAAATGTCAGAGAAGGAGTTTAGAATGTACATAGATAAACTTATCAAGGACGTAAGGAAAGAAATCAGAGAGAAAATTCAGGAAGTGAAAGATTACTCCAATGAAGAGATAGAGATTCTAAAGAGAAATCAAGAAGAAATTCTTGAAATGAAGGAATCAATAAACCAAATTAAAAATTCAATGGAAAGCACAAGCAATAAACTAGACCACTTAAAAGGCAGAGTTTCAGGCAATGCAGACAAAATATATAATTTTGAAAATAAAGTTGACCATGGAGAAAATGTTTAGAGACCATGAACAGAACTTCCAAGAAATATGGGATAATATAAAAAGACAAAATTTAAGACGGATTGTGATAGATGAAGACATGGAGATACAAACCAAAGAAATGCACAACATTTTCAATAAAATAATATCAGAAAATTTCCCAAACCAAAAGAATGAAATGGAAAATCAAATACAGGTGGCTTACAGGACCCCAAATATACAAAATTACAACAGATCCACACCAAGTCACAGTGTAATGAAAAAGCCTAACATACAGAATAAGAATAGAGTTTTAAAAGCTACCAGAGAAAAATACCAGATTATATTTGGAGGGAAAACAAATCAGATCTCAGCTGATTTCTCAACCCAGATTCTCAAAGTTAGCAGGTCTTGGAATAATATATAACAAGTTCTAAAATAATATGGATGCCAACCAAGAATACTATATCCAGCAAAATTAAGCTTCAGATTTGAAGATGAGACAAAAACTTTCCATGATAAAGAAAAGTTAAAAGAATTCACAACTAGAAAATCTGAACCACCAGAACATTCTCAGCAAAATATTCCATGACGAATAAGTGAAAAATAAAAGTAAAAACCAGCAAAGGGAGGAAATACACTAAAGGAATAATTAATCAAAGGAGAAAACCAGAAATCAACCAAAGTTACTGGAATACACATCATTTCTCGATAATAACTCTTAATGTAAGTAGCCTAAACTCATCAACCAAAATACATAGACTGCAGATTAGGTTAAAAACAAGACCCAACAATATGCTGTCTCCAAGAGACACACCTCAAAGGCAAGAGATCCACATACTGAAGGTCAAAAGATGGAAAAAAACTCATATCACTCACATGAATCATGTAAACAAGCAGGGGTTTCTATCCTCATATCAGATAAAGTAGACTTTGAGTCAAAGTTAAACAGAAGGAACAAAGAAGAATATTTCATACTGCTTAAGGGAATTATATATTAACAAGACATAACAATCATAAATATTTATGCCCCAAACAATGGAGCATCTATGTATATCAGTCAAACCCTTCTCAATTCCAAGAGTCAAATAAACCCCAACACAATAATACTGAGTGATTTAACACACCTCTCTCACCACTAGATAGTTCCTCCAAACAAAAACCAAACAAAAACACTATAGAACTAAATAATCTAAATAATACCATCAATAATTTAGATTTAACAGACATATATAGAATATATCATCCATCAGTGAGTGAATACTCTTTCTTCTCAGCAGCACGCAGGTCCTTCTCTAAAACAGAACATATCTTATGCCACAAAGCAACACTTAGGAAGTACAAAAATTTAGAAATAATACCTTGCATTCTATCAGATCAAAATGGAATGAAATTAGAAATCAGTGATAAAATAAAAATACCCTAACAGCTGGAGACTAAAAAATATGCTAATGAATGACCAATGGATAGCAGAAGAAATCAGGGATGAAATTAAAAAACACTTAGAAATAAAAAGAAGAGTGACACAACATATCAAAATCTCTGGGACACTATGAAGATAGTTCTAGAAGGAAAGTTTATTGCATTGAGCTCATTCAATTTAAGAGTAGAAAATAGCCAAATAAATAACCTAACTTTACATCTCAAAGTCCTAGAAAAGAAGAATAAATCAACACCAAAAACAGTAGAAGAAGGAACTAATTAAAATCAGAACTAAAATCAATGAAATTGGAACAAAAAAATTCAAAAAATTGACAAAAATTGGTTCTTTGAAAAAAATAAATAAAATTGATAAGCCCTTAGCCATGCTAATGAGAGAGAGAAAACTAAATTACTAAAATTCATAATGAAAAAGAAAATATCACAACAGACACTATTGAAATTCAGACAAAAATCAGAAACTATTTTGAAAACTTATACTCAAATAAAATAGAAAATCTTGAAGACATTAATATCTAGAGGCATATGACTTACCCTAACTGAATCAGGAGGATATATACATTTTAAACAGATCAATTTCAAGCAAAGCAAGAGGAGATTTCAAGAAAAAGCCTACCAACTAAGAAAAGCCCAGACCAAACAGATTCTCAACTGAGTTCTATATGATCTTTAAAGAAAAATTAACACCAATACTCCTCAAATTATTCCATGAAATAGAAAAAAAGGGAACACTTCCAATCTCATTCTATGAAGTTCGTAAGACCCTGATACCAAAATAAGACAAAGACACATGAAGGAAAGAAAACTTCACACCAATATCCCTGATGAACAGATGCTAAAATTCTGGAAAACCACATACAAAAAATATATTTAAAAGACAGTGCAGTGAAACAGACATCATTACTTCATGCAAATATGTATGGCTGCATGACCTATGTGATCCTGTAATATGTATAATCAGAAAAAGGGAGATTATGCTCTATTTATGTATGACCTATCAAAATGTATAAATGCATTCCACTGTCATGTATAACCAATTAGAACAAATAAAATTTTAAAATTTTTTTTAAAAAAAGAGAGTACATCATGATCAAGTGGGATTCATACCAGGGGTGCAAGGTTGGTTCAATATACAGAAATCATTAAAAGTAATTAATAACATCAATAGACTTAAATACAAGAATCCTACGATTATCTCAGTAGATGCAGAAAAAGCATGACAAAATACAGCACTGCTTCATGTTCAAAACGGTAGAAAAACTGGATATAGTAGCAACAGATTTCAACATTGTAAAAGTTATCTATGCGAAGATGGAGGCCAACATCATTCTAAATGGAAAAAAATTGAAAGCATTACCTCTAAAAACTGGAACAAGATGAGGATGACCTCTTTCGCCAGTTCTATTCAACATTGTCCTTCAAACTCTAGCCCAATCAGATGAAAGAAATTAAAGGGATACAACAGGAAAACGAAAACTCAAGATATACCTATTTGCAAATGACACGATTGTATATAGAAGATCCAAAAAATTCTAATAGAAAACTTCAAAAACTCACAAATGAATTCAGCAAAGTAGCAGGATATAAAACCAACACCCATAAATCAAATGTGTTCCTATACAACAAACAATGATGAATCTTCTGAAAGAGAAATTAAGAAAACTACCCCAGTCACGATAGTCCCAAAAATAAATAAATAAAATATTTGGGAATTAATCTAACAAAAGAGGTGAAAGATCTTGACAATGAAAACTACAAAACGCTGAAGAAAGAAATTGAAGAAGACCTTAGAAGATGGAAAGATCTCCCATGCTTTTGGATAGGCAGAATTAACCTTGTCAAAATCGCCATACTACCATACATACTATACAGATTTGATAGAATTTCTATTAAAATCCCAATGACATTCTTCATACAAATAGAAAAATCAGCCATAAAATTCATTTGGAAAAATAAAAGGCCCACAATACACAAAGCAATCCTTAGCAAAAAAAAAAAAAAAAAAATGAAGCCGGAGGCAACATAATACCAGAACTTAAATTAGAATACAGAGCTATAGTAACAATATCGGCATGGTATTACCACCAAGATAGACATGTAGGCCAATGGTACAGAATAGAAGACACAGAGACAAACCCACATAAATACAGTTATCTCATTCTAGTTAAAGGCACCAAAAACATACGCTGGAGAAAAGATAGCCTCTTCAACAAATAGTGCTGGGAAAATTGGAAATCCATGTGTAGCAAAATGAAATTAAACTCTATCTGTCACCTTGCACAAAACTCAACTCAAAGTGGGTCAAAGACAGGCAACAGACCAGGGACGCTGAACCTAATGTAAGAAAAAGAAGGTCCAAATCTCTACAATGTTGGCTTAGGAACTATCTTCCTTAAAGAGTTCTAAAGTGCAGGAAGTAAATAAATGGTATGGAATCAAATAATAAATCAATACATGGGATGGAATCAAACTAAAAAAACTTATACACAACCAAGGAAACAGTCAAGAACATGAAGAGAGAGCCTACAAAATGGGAGAAAATATTTACCATATGCACCTCAGTTAGAGTATCAATCTCCAGAATATATAAAGAACTCGAAAAAACTCAACACCAAAAGAAATAAAAAACCCAATCAAAAATGCACAAAAGAACTGAATAGACACTTCACAAAAGAAGAAATACAATTGATCAACAAATACATGTAAAAATTTTCAACATCACTACCAATTAAAAAAATGTAAACTAAAACTATACTGAGATTTAATCTCCAGTCAGAATGGCAAGTATCTAGAATACAAGTAACAATAAATGCTGGCCAGGATGTGGGGGAAAGGTACACTCATACATTGCTGGTGGGAATGCAAATTGGTGCAATAACTATGGAAAACAGTGTGAAGATTCCTTAGAAAACTTGGAATGGAACCACCAGTTGACCCAGTTATCCCACTCCTCAGTTTACATACAAAGGACTTAAAATCAGCATATTACTGTGATATAGCCACATCAGTGTTTATAGCAACTCAATTCACAATAGCCAAACTATGGAACAAAGCTATGTGCCCTTTAACAAATGAATGGAGAGAGAATATGTGATACATATACACAATGGAATATTACTCAGCCATAAATAAGAATGGAATTATGACATTTGCTGGTAAATGGATAAAACTGGAGAATATCATGCTAAGTGAAATAAGCCAATCCCAAAATAACAAAGGCTGAGTGTTTTCCCCAATATGAGGATGCTAACTCACAATAAGGGGTGGGGGCAGGGAAGGGAAGAATTGAAACTGTGTATTAGACAAAGAGGAATGAAGGGAAGGGAGGGGGAACGGGAATAGGAAAGAAAGTAGAAAGAACCAGACATTACTATCCTATGTGCATATGTTACATTTATATATCCAATGTAACTCTACATCATGTACAACCAAAAGAATGAGAAGTTATGCTACATATATGTGTAATATGTCAAAATACATTCTGCTATCACATACAACTAATAAAAGCAAGTAAAAACATTTTTAAAAGTTCAAAGGAATTTGGAGTGGAGTATTTTTGGTATTATGGGTTTATTTTGGTGTTATGGGCTTATTTAAGGAATCCGAATTCATTGACATCTGAAAAACAAAAGCTGAGTTTCTTTTCATACGTGGGCAAGGAAGTATTGCAAGCAAATACAGTTTCTTGCTAAGGAAAGAAAGAGGCAGTGCTGGTACAGGGCATTATTAACCAAGTGTTCTGTACTTTCCCAAAATTCATATGTAGAAGCCTGATCCCCCAGTCTAATAGTACGTAGAAATAAAACAATCATGGGGAAATTTTTTATTTAATAAATAACATTAATTAAACTGGCTACCTATAATAACATTAGATCTCACTACATTATACTACATGAAATAAAGACTAGATAGATTATAAACTCAAATATTAAAACAAATAAAAAAAGATTTCTAGGCAATTAAGATAGAAAAAAACCTGAAGATGACCATATCGGTTGAATCATAAATAAGTACATTTCACTCCAAAATTCATTATTTAACATGTCTAATATATAATTAAATCAAATGCATCTAAGACATCAGAAAAAAATGTTTAGCAATATGAATAAGGGAAAGTATAGTATAAAATACAGTAGTCACAAACTGATTTTGAAAAGGTCCAAAAAAAGAATGAAAATGGTTAAAAATTAAAAATACATATCACAAGAGTCAAGTCATTGTTCAATGAAAATGAACACAGGTACAAACTAGTACTCGTTAGACTGACAGAAAACAAAAATAATATAGCACTCCTCTATCTGACAAAATTAAAACCAGTAAGGGTGTCAGTAAGGGTAAATACTGATGTTCAAGATGATTTCAAGAAGAAATGGAAGATAATAGATATTGTATAATTTCTGGAAATTAATATTTTTGGAAAGCACACTGACAGTTTGTACTTCAATTTAAAATGTCGTATTTGTCCTGTAGACCTAGAAGAATATGTACTTTAGCACATTTTCTACCGAAGGTTTGTGGCAAAAATCTTTTGTATTTGCAAAACACTGGAGGTTAAGCACATGCCTGTTGATAGTGTTCTGGTTGGATAAACAGAGGTGCAGTCACACCATCACCAGGTAATTGGAAAAGACTTCTAAGTATTGTTAGGGAGGCTGGAGCAGCTGTATGGGGGCAGGGCATGAGACAGCCTGCAGGAGCCAAAGAACAAGCAATCAAACACTGGCAGATAAACCCTAGTGGCATCTTGCAACCACGTCAATCAACAGACGCCCATTCAACCCCATGGGCACACTAAACTCATAAGCCTTCCCCGGCCCTATACCCTGGTCTTTCACCCTGGAGGACTAGTGAATCTTGCCCAGGGCCAAACCCCAATAAAGCCTTGTTCAGCCGCTTTTGGTCTGACTCCTTCCTGGTCACTCACATCTGACCTTACAAGTATCACGGTTGAGGACCAGGAACAAGGAAGTAGTATGTGCAGTGTGACCCCACATACCAAAAAATGACCCTGATTTTTTTCATGTTAATGTTTTCATATGACATAAGCCTAGGACAGGGATGGAAAGACTCATGAGAGATTGTTAAATTGCAGAGAAGTTCTGGAGGAAGTTCAAAGAAAAATGTCTTTAATATCTGAAATATGAATTATATTCTTAAAATAGATAATAATATTGTATAACATAAATACATGTATATCCATAGAAAAAATGTACTAAAGGCAGAGTTTTAAAATATTATTGGTGTTTATATCAGAGTAATAAGTTAGGTTTTGGCTTTTATATTTTCTCTTAATCCCTTTTATAGGATAGAAATGTTTCCCAAAAGGATGACAAAGGGAAAAAGAGAAATGACAATTTCAGAAAAACAAATACAATTTTTGCAAACCTAGTTGTATTTCAGAAAAATGTGTGAACTTTACACATGGGAGGATACATAGTCTTATGAGGTACTTAACCTTTTATGCAGCGTTTCTTCCTACAAATGAAAACACTTTTGAATGCCATGTCTTTATTTTCCATGCGCACCGCTTGTCTTTAAGTTTTCATCTCCTGTTACTGGCTTGTCTTTTGGGGGGCTGCAGGTTACTAGATCATCAGGAAGTCTGTGTCCATATAAGCTTCCATAGATTTTTTTGATCTTACACCTCAGTTTACACCTCTGAGACCAAAGCCCACGGATGAGTTTTCTATTTTTCATGAATTATTAATTTCCTTTTCAGAAAAGTCTGACAGCGCTCAAACTGATATGCACTCATGTAGACACATCTTTTTCTCCTTTTGTTATATGTTTGGAATTAAAGTCCTTCAAGGTCAAAGTTAAAACCTTGTCCTAACCTAACAATTACAAGAAGGAAAGGAAGTGAAATTTGAAAAAAAAAGAACATATAACCCCAGCCCTAACACATGCATTACCTGTTTTATTTTCCTTTGTCTCCAGAGGTTATTAATATTTTATAAGAAATGAGTAACCAGCATCTATAATATATAGTTAGTACACAATAAATTCTTTTGCTTTAGTGTGAAAGTTAAGTTCTTTCTAAATTATTGAATTGAGGCCAAAAATAACATTTTACTGCTTTTGTTTTGCTTCAATAATAGATTATTCTCAGCTTGGAGGTTTCTTTTCTTCAAGCATAGGGCCTTCCCTGCCCCCATCCCCACCTTTGGTTTTAAAAAGTCAGACTCCAGGAAAAAAAAAAGCAACAGCAACTTTTAATTTATTTTATAACTGAGTACTATTATCCAGATTTACTATCAAAGTAATTAATGGTAACAACTGTGCATAATATTCAGCTAATAAATGTTATGCCTTGTAAGCCACAGAGGAGTAAAACCTAACATGTTCCAAGGTTAAAGGAGACAGGGGACTGACAGCCAAACTGGGGAAATTTACTACTGCACTTGTAAGAAGCGTCAGGGACATCAATCCTCTTTCCCCTCCTTACCTCAAACACAAAGCCATTGCTGGTGGTTTGCATTTCTTTAATCTGTCAAGCTCTCCTTTATAGGAAATGTAAATATCATTAAGGAGGATAAGCATATGCATCACAAATGGTTTGAGATGATCCTTGAGAGACCCACTTCTGCATTTAAACCATGCAAATTAGATGTTTTAACTCTTTTTGTTTATTTTAAAACAGAGAATCAGATACTGAAACAGCTTCTTAGATTGCTGCTGTGTAAGTCTGACTTAGATTCATCTAAAGTGTAAATCCAACTTTATAAGTTTTGAGTCCCTTCTTAAATATATCTTTTGCATGAATGTCTCTAGAGTGGCCCTCTCTCCCTCTCCTTGACACATACACATACCCACACAAACTTACACTCACACATACACACACACACACTCAAACAGTTCTGACGTACAGCTCTTGTTGCTTATAGCAAACTCAACCGCCAAATTTCCAAACCCAGTAAAACTTTAGTCAAATTTAGCAAAATCTGGTTGGAATAAGCCGACAGTTCCTCAAGTTACCCAAAGCACGCAGAGTTTACAAATGTTTTTCAAATTTCTTAAAAGGCTGTTAGCTGCACATCCCCCGAACCAGAAATAATTGCTTCCTCTTTTTCACTCCATTGCATTTTACTTCACCCACACCACTTTGCTATTTGTGTTGCAAATGCCTGTTTACATTGAGATCATCCTCTGAGGAAAGGTTTCTGATATTAATCCCCTGCATATCTCCAGTAAGGAAACCCAATAGCCCAGAGAGGTCAGTCCATAAACATTTGCTGCATTTAGTTGAAATCTAATATCTGAATACACAGTAATAAAAGAACAATAGTGAAAGCTTTGTGTCCACTTTTCATCTCTCCCTCATTAATAAAATCCCCCAATACATGGTCTGTTCATTTCCCAATATATTTCTTAGAAATGGTATCTGGGTGTTTTTCTCCTCTTTCTTAATAATTTGTCTATTATCATATAAGAATAATTTCAATAAACTTAATATATCTGCCTTATTGGGCATCATTTATCAAGTGTAGCTTTATTCAAAATGAACACTTATCCAAAGGAATTGCTTTAAAATTCTCTAGACTAAATCAAGAAGAGTCACTTAGTCCTGTATCTGACAGAATGACAGATTCACTGAACACATCACTACTTTTTAGCAGGGAATTATTTCACATTTCCAACCATCCAAGTCCTGAAGCTAAACATATATACACCAAGATTAATTTACAAAAAAATTCTGGGAACCTTTCCTTGTGATCTTTGATGCAGTACTTTACCCTGCCTGCTTTGCAATATTGAACATAATAGTACCTGGTCTTGAAGTGAAATGATTGCTCTGGAAACTCTTTCACCCCTCCTCCTAAAAAAAAGTTTTAATAGAAAAGAGTCTGTACTTCAGAACCAACACACTGGGCTCAATGTTGATTTAGGTGCAGCACTCTCATCCAATGAATATTTAATAAGACAGCATGTGCCGGGTCCTGCAGTAAATGCAAGGCAGATTCAAAGATCTTATCTGTGCCCTCATGGAACTTACTAAGCACAAAGCAAAGAGGAGATCATAAATAAGTGCATAAAGTTTTGTCATATAATTTTAAATAAACTTCAGTGCTTCAAAGCCCTGTCTGTGAAGGATAGACCATGGCAAGTGGGGAGTGGCAAGTGGCGAGGGCTTAGGGAAATCTCTGAGAAGTGGGAATTTCAGATGAAAACCAAATTTAAAAGAAGATTAATATATAGAAACCTGTGATAAAGGAGAAAATGTAGAAACCAGATATTGCTTGATCTTAAGTATCACTAGGTTTTTTAGTTTTAAAGCTTTCAATTGTCTTTTAGTACCTTAATTTTTTTTTTTTTTGGGTGGGGTGTACCAGAAGTTGAGAGGCACTTAATCACTGACCTGTATCCCCAAACCACTTTTCTTTTGCTGTTGTTGTTATTGTTTTGTTTTTATTAATATTTATTTTAAAAGTTTGATGCAAGTTCGTGCTAATTTGCTCAGGGGACTCTCTAAGTTTCTGAGGCAGCTTTGAATTTGTTATTCTCCTGCCTCAACCTCCTGAACAGCTGGGATTACAGTCATGCAACACCGCTCCTGGCAATACCTTAATCTTAACTAATAATACATAGCCAAGGATCACCAGATATTTAATGAACGTTTACTGATAAAAGAGAATATTAAACTAACAGAAAAAAATGAGGAAATAGAACAAATCTAGACAAAACCAGGAGTAGGAAAAAATTTTTTTTAAATAATAAGTTGAAATTTTCCAAGAGTTTAAAGAAGAAATTGTAACCAAAACAATTCAGCAATATTTGGTGCATAAATTAAGTACATTAACAACACAATTAATTAATTAATAAATTCCTTTGCATAATGCTACTAAGAAGGAGTTGGTTTTGTTAGAAAGAAAAAGAATACATGTACATCATTTTTAATGGTAAATTGTGGTAGAAAGAATAGAAAACAATATGTGCTAGAACAAGAGAGGTTCATATAAGTGGAAAATATTGTATTGATCTTTTTTACTAGAAAGTTCTCTGGTTTATCAACTTAAGTTATAAATCGAAGTAGCAAAAAATATATACTGAAATAAAAAACAGTGCAGTCTGTAAGTACAGTGCCGTCTTCTGAGGTCAGCTTAAGCACATGGATCTGGATTCTGCGCACTAACACTGCCTTGAATGTGCCCACCTCTTTGTGTTTCTTATTCAGCCTCTTTTCTTCATGAGAAAAAAAAAAAATGACTGAAGCATTTCCTGTCTTGATAATTTACAGGATCCACAGAAAAGCATTCTGAAAATTGGTAAGAACTTAAAAGTCAAGAATAACTGCCTAAAGCCCAAGCAAATCTGTATGAATGATCCAGTTGTTCCCTAGGTGATGCACTTAGATAATAAACCCTTAATAAATTCTCTTAGAAGAGGGATGCAATTGCACTTAGATCACCATCACTTGGAGCTGAAGATGGAGGCCAGTTTCCTAAGTCCTAGCACTGTACAGGGAGGGTGTTCTCCTAGGTCATGATGAACAAGTCTCCATCGCACTGTGACATTCTTTAGAGTACAAAGCATTTCAAGTTCACATTATTGCCATTCCTAGTGAAAAGTAACTATATTTTAAAATGCCAGTTCAGTAACCAAATGAATGAAGGGCAGGCATACTAGGAAGGCTGTATCTAAGAACTGATGATATACTATTAGAAGACCCAAAATTCTGGAAATTTATATCTGAAAAGAAATGGAGTCTGAAAATCCAATATGTTTTACTTGTATAGACTTTATAGCTTTCCATAGAATGGAATGTGTGCTTTTTAAAGTTGGCTTGATTATATAGCATGGTGGGAGAGACAACAGGAGGGGGAGATTTCTGGTAGTAGCATATAAATTGATTTATTTAAATCGCTATTTTTATATTCCAAGTTAATGTAAAATTTAGTAAAAATGGAAGACTTCCTTTTAAATGCCACCCTAGTTCTCAGAAAGAGCAACTTAAAATCAAAGGGGTTTTCCCCATACTATCTTTCTTTGCCTAAATTGAATTTCCTACCTCCTAAGACAATTAACTGATAGGAATAAATCTAAATTTATTTCATTCAGATAGCTAGCCTTGTGAAATCCCTTTGTGCTTTATTTTTACTTCCAGTATTTATATGACATTTAAAGCACCTTTGCTTTGTTGATGGATATTGAACATCAGTAATTGTTCTACCTGAGCTAATTAGGGAGCTAGAACATGTTTACCGTACCTATCAATTTTCTGTCCAGCAGAATATCTCAAAACTAGTTAACAAGGAAAAGCAGTGTGAAACGATTGCTTAATTGTGTATACAGTATTCTTTAAAACTAACCAATAACCTCAATTAACAATTCGAGGTTAGCATTGTTTACTTTCTTGTTGTTTTGTAGCCTTCTGCAGTGACTTTCCCAAAAGCAAGTCTTTATCTTATAGAAAAGCTTTATTGGGTTTGCACCAAGCAGAGGGAGAATTACTAAATCATGGTAGAAATTATGCAGACTTGGGTTTAACTTAAACCTGAATGAAATCACAATGAATAAACAATTATAGCATCTTATTTTCCTTTCTGCATGCTTTAAGAATGTTTGATTAGAGAAAAGGGGAGTTTATGTCATCATATCATGAATTTATTTGGGAGATACACTAGAACATTAATAAAGTTCTAGGTATTATATATATATATAATTTCCCAGTGACAGGAAGGTACTCTCTTTGCAAATATTAAATAAAATATGTATTCATTATCTTGCACATTAGGGGCCTAAGTTAAAATAAACTTTGTACATAGCTTAGATATTTTCAGTTGTTGGAATCTATTATTTAATAGGGAAACGATGGGATTGAGAACATTTCATTTAAGTGGGCTTATATTTGTAGAAAGTTAAAAAGACACTCAGATTTGGTTTTCTTTGTACTCTTTCTATAAAACCTATCTTTTAAGACCAGAGACATAGAGTAGCATTAAAGAAAAGGGAAAAGTGGTCACATCTTAACTATATCAAATAAGTTCCAAAACAAATTTTTAAAATTGAATGCAGAAAGTCTTTAGCATATACTACTAAATATGTGATAGTCTTCTCACAAAATATTTGATAAACCTGTATGGGCGTTCTGCTTCTATCTACTGTATAAGTTCCTCCCAACTCTGGTTATAATGAGGAGACATGGTGGAGTCCGAAAGCTCTCTAGAGAGAGATGAATATATTCTATGATTACTGTCCTATCTGAACAAGCCCAGTTTAATTTTTATTGTTTCTTGCAATATGCCTGGAAGTCTAAAAAATATAACCATTATAGTTAAATGATGATGGAAGTCTTTCACTCATTTACAGAGAAATAAAATATTCTGTAGAGAGTTTTAAGTAAGGGAATAAAGAAAAAATAAAAAGAAGGTATTATATTCTTATCTATCTATTATGACCAAAGAAGGGGTGGAAATTATTCCAAACATTTGCTTTTATTATTATAAACATTTTCTGGCAATTTGAACCAGAATGTTGAAAACATCAATCTTTGTGTTGATCCACAATCTATTTTCTTATGATTCTGCCAGTATTTTTTAAAATTCTACTTTACTTGCTTTATTTCCTGCCTCAGACAATCTTGTTTTGTTTTACTTAATACATGTGTATGCTATTCACCTTAATAGTGGCGATGTGGAAAATAAGTTTATTCACTATTCAAAACAATCCCATGCCAGCTGCTTCCTAATGAGTGAACTCTGAGAAAATTATTTGGAATTTGGAATATGTGTTCTTGGGTCCAACAGACACTAGGTTGAATTCAATTTTTTTTTTTTTTTTTTTTTTACTATTTGCTATACAATTTTAAGTGAGTTATTTTTCCAAACTTCAATTTCTTTTCGTTCAAAAACAGAATGATAATAAAAACTTTACCTTGGAGTTTTATTGTTTTGAGATACTGCCTCTCTGAACAATGTTTACTTCATTGTATGCACAAACTAAACATTAGCTATTATTTTGGCTTTATACCTATCATCATAATTACTATGAATTCAAAATAAACACTGAAGTCACCTGTCCTATCCCAGCAGTATTCTAAGTCATAAGAAACAAATGTAAAGCCAGGGTGATTAAAGACCTGGATATAGTTCTATAGACACGTTTCTTAATCCCAGGGGCATTAAGAAAAATCTTTATTAGATAAACAGATATCTGCAAAGCAGATGGTCTCATACTGTCAGTCTTGAACAAATCATTTTATAATTTATTTTTATTGATTCTTTTTAGTTATATATAACTTTAGGATCCATTTTGGCATAATTATAAAAGCATGGAATATAATTTGTTCTAATTCATGCCCTATTACTTCCCCTTTCCCTCCCCTACTTCCGCACCCTCTTCCCTTCCCTCTGCTCTAATGGTCTCCCAGTTACTTACTTATAGTCTTTTTTTTTAAAAAAACTAGTGTCTTGCAGATGTACACAATGATGAGATTCACTGTGGTATCTTCATATATGTACATAGGAAATTTAGGTCAGATTCCTTCCACTGCCTTTCTGTATTCCCGTGCTTCCTCTTTTCCCTTCATTCCCCTTCATCTACTCCACCAATCTTTCAGTTTTTTTGTTGCCACCCCCTTTTATGTTGGATTAGCTTCTGCCTATCAGAGAAAACATTTGACCTTTGACTTTTGGGGAACTGATTTATTTCACTTGGTAGGATAGTCTCCAGTTCCACCCATTTACCATAGAAAAAGAATTAAAACCCATCTCTTTGCTCTATTTATCATCTCCAATGATAACATAGACTTCAACTTCCTTAAAAGGTCTTCTTTATTAACATATTTATTACTGAGTTTCTAGAACAGTAGATCTTTTCCTGTATGTTAGCTCCTAGAGATCTATGAACCTCTTGAACAGAATATAAATATCGCTAACTATAGTTTCCTACATTGTCTCCTAACACCATACTTGTCCTCAACTTTATGTTTTTCACTGGAGATGAAATAATTTTTTAATGAAAAGTATATTAGTTCAACAATACCACAAATATATGTGATTGAACAAAGCATTTCAAAATTCTCTTAATTTTTAGGATAAATATCAAAATCCTTAGCTTGAACTTGAAGGTTCTGCATGGTTTGAATTTCAGCTGGCAAAATAGTCATATTTTCCTCCTTTCACTCCTTACAGTGTATCTTCCCTCATGCCCTAGCCAACAAGCCTTAATACAAGTCAGTCTTTTTTCCAAAATGCTGGCTCTTTCCCCCAATTCAATGCACACTATTTTATCATCCACATCTTTGTCTCATCATCTTTTCTTAACCTCGTTAAATAAGGCAGATACTTCTATAAATTCCCTCAATGGTTTTTATTACAATTCAAATTAATGTTTCTTATATGTTAATCTTTTTGATTCTTGCCTCCTGTACTGTAGTTCAAACTCCCTATTGAAAAGTATTTTGTCTGTTCACCTTCGAATTATCACTATTTGTACATTGCTTGGTCAAATAGATACCGTACTTGCTAAATGAGTACATAAACAAAGAAATGAACAAGAAAGTTAAAAACCTATTTCTACCTCCCATACTTATCACATTATATTCTAATTTCTACAAAGACAGAAGATTGGGGCTGAGGATATGGGTCAAGAGAAGGGTATTTGCTGAGCAGGCATGAGGTGCTGAGGTCAATACAAGGAATGCCAAAGGGAAAAACAGTGCAGGTTGTCCTTAATTAATTTTGAGGTCTTAATCATCTTACCTAATATTTAATACACAAAGATTAATCAATAAATCTGTGTTCAATAAAGGCATAAATAACACAAAGGCATAAACAAGTACTATGCTGACAAAAGTAGTCTCAGTAAATAAATAATATTGACATTACTATCATTATTAATTATGATATTAGCTAAGTTCATGAAGTAAATTATTATTCAGTAGTAAAAATATGTTATACAATATATGAGAAAAAATTGGAATGCTATAAATTATTCTTTGTTTTAAATAACAATTTATTTATATCTTAAATATTTTGTTGAGACTTTTAGAAAGTGAGACTATAATCTTAGCACTGGATATTTTCCACCCTTTTAAGTCAAATTTAACATGTTTATTAAGTTAATTAATTGCATCAAAAATATAATTGTGTTAATATTTTTGTCTGACTTTAAAAAAGTAAAGAATATTTAAAAGGGCATACAAACATATCATTTTGTAAACTAATAGAATAAATGTCTAATTCAATTTTCTATATCAATAATGTATATTGCAATTTATTATAGGTAAAAAGTTTCAATTTATGTTGAAATATCCCCAATACATGAATATTTTTAGAGAATAAATCAGAAAACTCACAAAACACTATAATGCCATAATACTTTTGAGAAACCCACAGTGGCCAAAAGAGTTGTTGAATTAAAAAAAAAAAAAAAAAACTAGTATATCAACTGAAGACCAGGTAAAATATACAGTTGTAACAGATTAGCCAAAAGAGTTAAGAATGGAAGCAAGAATCTCAATGAGGTCTATAAGTAACTGGTGTTAGGCAATGATGCATATGAAAAATTGACTCAATACTTGGAGGAAAAATAACACGAGCAACTGATGCACTTAAAATCTACTTATTTTACAAAATCTTATTTCTTATTGTTTTGCTTGATCAACTTTTCTGCCTACCTTTTTTCCCTTAAGAAACAAAAAGCTCAGTTTAGACATAAGACCCAACTGAACAATTTAACACCAATATTAATAAAGTAAAATAAATAATTTCCTCTAAATGTTATTTCATCGTTGAGTGACTTCTTTGAGTTGAGCAATTTCTATAGTCTTTCTAAAAGTGCAATTAGTTTAGCTCATGGCTATTCTAATCTTGTGCTTTCTTCATATTTCTACAAGGATAATCAAAAGATCAGGTTTACCTCTTCTCATTTTAATCATTGATTGATGTTTAAGAAAATTATAAAAGCATGATGATAAGGCTGAAATGAGACTATCTCAGAATTAAAACAAAGCTTTCTCCTTTTTCTTCTTTTAGCAACATAAAAGGAAGGAAATGCAAAAATAATGTCATGTATGTATATAGAGATATGTGTGCATATGTATGTATAGTATTGTATGTTCTCTTATACCTAATTAAAGCAATACCTTCACACTAATTTCCAAAACACAAAATTAAGTACCAGTCTTATATAAAAGAGCATAAAGAAGAACCCATGATAAGGGTGAAAGGGAAATAATAGAAATTCAGTGGGTTAGACAGAGGGGAATGAAGGAAAGGCAGGGGGATAGGAATAGGAAAGACGGTGGAATGAATCTGACATAACTTTCCTCTTGTACATATATGAATACACACAGTTTTTTGAAAAGTAACTATGGGTAAATGGTAGAAAGATCACTAGAAGGAAGGGAAAAGAAGGGTGGGGAAAGGGATGGGGAAGGAGAAGTACTGGGGTCTTGATTAGAATAAGATGTATTCCATGCTTGCATAATTACATCGAAATGGATTCAAATATCACATTTCACTAAAAAGAACCAATAAAATTAAGAAACAAATGACAAGGCAGACTCATTCACTCAGTTGAGTTTTCTGTGTTTTGAGGCAGATTAAGATACTAGTTGACGATACTGTACAGTTTTTGTCAAACCAAACTTTCAAAAGTGCATGTGTATTGACTGAGTAATCAGTATTTAATACATGAGAGTAAAAACAAGTTCTTTATGAAGTTCAACTTTCAGGCTGCAATTTAAATCACATAGGGCAAATGAAAAATTGTGTTCAAATATCTTCACTGCTGGGGAATTTGAGTTGTAAGTTCTTTTCCCTTCACTATTAACACTCTCAGCTTCAAAATCTCCCTCTAGGCTCTGGACTGTGAAGCTGGGGTGAATACTTGCTGACAATATTTCAGTTGTGGGTGTAAATTTCTGCTATGAAATATACAGGAAAAGCACTAGAAGCAAAATGAGGAATAAGGAGAGACCCTCTCCTTCCTGCCTATTTCCTGTTCCTGTTTTCGCTTCCTGCTGCTCTCAGCGTCACCACAGTAACACTTTCTCACCTGACAGTGACATTTCATTTCAGTAGCAGCAGCTGATTTCAGTTTTGCACTTTTCCCAACACTTTCAGAACTAACTTCATCACACCTCCTCAGAGACATCAGCTTCAACAGTGAGCAGCAACTCCTTCCTTCTTAGACACCTGAGTTTCAGACACCAGAGCTTCAGTTCTGCAGATTTGCTCTGCTTTAATAATTCCAAACTTTAATTGCCCCATCCTTTGTGGAAGTAATTTCCAGAAGTTACTCTCCCCTGATACGTCAGTGTATATAGCCTTTCTGTCCCTGAATACTTCCAATAACTGGTATCAAATCTTAATATTAAATCTTCCTGGTTAAAAACAATAAGAAATAGCCATGACAGCAAAGTAAACTGACATATAGCTTCTATTTCCTGACTAATCCTGAAAAAAAAAAAAAATATATATATATATATACACATATATATTCCATATATATACATTTCTAAATATATATATATTCCATATATTTCTAAATATATGTATATATTTAGAATAAGCATATAAATATCTTTTCTAAATACATATATATTTATATTTAGAAATATATTGTTTTAGTCAACTATTTCATTGCTGAGACCAAAAGACCTGACAAGAATAAGAGTTTTAGAGGAGGAAAAGTTTATTTGGGTCTCCTGGTTTCCAAGGTATCAAGCAGTCCATAGACTGTGTTGCTCAAGGCTGAGGAGAGGCAGGAACATCAGGGCAAAGGATGTGGCAGAAGAAAACAGATCTGTACATCACCACTAGGAAGTAGAGAACAAAGCTCAGCTCTTCAGAGTCAAAATATATGTTCCAAAGGCACACCAGCCATGACACACTTCCTCCAGCCACACCCTACTTGCCTACAATTACCACCTAGTTAATTCATTCAAGTGGAGTAATGCTCTGATTAATTGAAAGCTCTCATAACCCAATCATTTCACCTTTGAACCTCCTTACATTGTTTCACATATGATCTTTTGAGAGATACTTCCTATCTAAACCATATCATATAACATATAAATAATAGATTAATAAATGATTGCTTAAATCCTTACCTACATGTTTTATTGAGATACACACACACAGAATATAAAGAATAGTCTATTCCAGTGTGGCATATTCATATTGCATATAACATAATTTGATCAATTTCACTCCCCTGTACCTCACCTTATCTTCCTCCCCATCCCCAAATCCTATGTAGAAGTGGTTTCCCTTCTGTATTCATGACACTCTTTTCCTTCCTCTCTAGTTTCTATACATAAGTAAAAGCATGACACTTATCTTCCTAAGTCTGACTTAACCTACATTTTTTGTTTATTGACATATAAAACTAGTGTGTGAATTCTTATGAACTTTTCATCTGTAATTTCATCCATAAACACCATTGATAAAGAAAGAAAAGTTGCATGTAAACATTTTGCTTATCAAGATTAAAAAAAAATGGACCATTCTTGGCATTACTAACTCACTGAAAAGTTGTTTTCAACACCTTTTAAATCAACACCAAAAGGTTTCTGTGGTTTCCTGCATATGGAAGAAGTCTGAATGGTTGCCATCAGAGACCTTCACCTCCAGTTCTTTAACTGAATGCATCCACTTATCTCTCTTCCCATTAAATATGCTACCATATGTCTTAAAGATGCTGTGCCAAGAAATCCCAGGATTTTAAATTTAGAGATAAGAACATCCCCAGAAATTCTTCTCTTCTCTCCACCCAAGTTTAGGTCTCAAAGCTCTCTTGTGTGCTTTCAACCATCAAGCATATGCTCCTCTTTTGCTTGACCACTTCTTGAACTCCAAAATAAGATTCCTGAAGATAGAAAATTTTTGTTAATACAGTTCCCATTGATCACCATTCAGTTAACACAAGCTTGCTTTATGTTTTCAACAGCTGTGGGATAGATGAAGGAATGAAGGAATGAATGGTATTGTCACAACCAATCTTCATTATACAACAAACACTTGCCATATCTATAAATTCCTCCAATCTGAATGGTAGCATTATCCCCCCAGTAAAATTGATGAAATTATATTTTTATACATACAGAAAGAAGCCACAATGAAACCCACATTATGCATAATTAATATAGGCACCAATAAAATACAGGATCTACTCAATAACCTGGTTCTTTCTACACATCCTTACATTTATGACACATTATACAACAGCTGGATTTCATTTACTATAAAGTACTTCTAGTGAATTTTATAGTCATTAAAATTATTAAATAGTGTTTGATTTCATTTAGTATTAAGTACATTCTATTGTTTTCTAATACTTTGGGAAACTGAATCCCCCTGGATAGTGTATGTGGTAATTCCTTATTAATTAAAAAAATCTGTTTAACAAGGATAACACATTTACAATCTGCAAGAGATAATAGAGCGTTTACTCTGTAATTAACTCCCTGTCACAGTTCTTAAACTTTTTTACCTTTTTTTTCTGAGCTGCTTTGGCTGTATGGTCCTAGAGACCATCTGGTAGAAAACCTCATTTGATTTCTATATTCATGATATTGTTCTCCATAAAGTTACGCTTTAATATTTTAATTGAGTATAAGTATATTTTACTTATGTTTCAACTTACCTCTCACATGTTTTATTTATTTTGTGAACTTTAGACATTTACTGTACATTTTAATACAATTCAATAACAGATAAGACAGAACATAAATTTTAATTCAAAGAAACATTTTGTGAAAAGACAATGAATATGTTGCCATTAGAAGATTGTATCAAGTTTGTGCTGACTTTTTTCTAATGAACTTCAGTTTCTTTATATTACAACAAACGAATTAGGAATCAAAATCCTATTGTCAGAAGCCAGAATTATGGGAACTGGGAAATGACATTTTTACTAGTCTTCTGCCTAAAAATATGTATCTTTTCTGTAACGTGGAAAACTAAAGACCTTAGTCTATGCTGTGGCATTAATGCACTATGTGAAAGTAAAAATCACTGGAGAGATTAAGTCAAGCCCCTTAACTTTGGGGACAGCAGTTTCTTGCTTAGTATAAGAGTATCATACCCTTCACTTATCACCAAGTTTGTCGAGAATATAGAACAAGATGATGTATAAATACATGCTTAGAAGATGATCATATAAATTCAAAGCAGATGAAACCTCCCTAACTTTCAGGTCTAAGCTTTCCAGAATTAATAATATAAAGTCTCCATTGCTTCTCAGCCCCATGTGACTCATTTCTCTATGTTTAGCTGTTTCTTTTGTGTTCTCTAGCTGACTTTGATAAAGATGAAATTTTGTTGTCTGAATAACTTTCTAAATGACATTGAGATTGCTAAGTGACTCTCTGGTACAAATGTAAATATAATTGAATGTTTCTCCCACAGACATTCAAATATAACACAATGTTCCTCCTTTAATAAACTCTCTTTAGATCCTATATCTCTGGTCTCTTATTAGTAATAAAATAAGTCAACCTTAGGAGAATTTTTGATACTTGCTAAATCTCATGACATTCTTTCCATTAAAACAAAAATTATCCTCTGGTTTTTTTTCCCAGAGAAAATGATTTTGTCAAAGTCACCAATAAACTCTACACTGCTAAATCCAAAAACTAATTATCATTAGTCATTACCTCCTCTCAAAAATTTTTTTTCACTAGATTCTTCTCTGAGGTCCCAGAACAAGATCCTTATTGCAGGCTACTATGCCAGACCCTACCCATATTTTCAACCTGTAAAAATTGGTAATGGCACAGGGCTGAGCCCTTGGACCTCCCATCTTTTCTATCTGCACTGTCCCTTTGGTGACTCATCCAGTCTCTTAGTTCTAAACTTTATTGATATGCTGACAACTCTAAACTGTGTATGTCCAGACAAGGCTTCGTTGTTGGCCACTTCCTCATCCAAGTCCACTCAAATTAGCAATAGATTTTCAAAATAATTATGATGTCCAACAGAGAACTCCATATATTGTCACTTCTTAGAAAATGGCGTATGTATTTTTTTTTCAGTTTTCTAGACAAAAGTTTTGGACTTATCCTTGATTCTCCTGTTTCCCAAATGTCTCTCTCATATTCTGTTAACTCTACCCTCAAAATATACTCAGAATCTAGCCACTTCTCATGACCTCAGTCACCACTACCCTCATCCAAGTCTCCATTATCTCAATAGCATCTAATCCATTTTTCCACTTCTAGACTCCTCCTTCTCCAATCTGTTGTCAACATAGAAGCAAAAGGTAATATTTCTGACATATGGTTGCATGCTTGGCAGTCTTCAGAGAACACTTATATACCTTTATATTCAAAATGAAAGACAATTGTCTTACAGTGATGGAAAAAGCCCTATGTGATCTGGCCCATCATTTATTTCTTCTTAAGGTTTTTTTTTTTTTTTTACCCTTATTCAGTGGTTCATTCTGTTACAGCCACACTAGCCTCCTGGAGATGGATGGATGGATAAATAGATAGATAGATGTTAGATAGATAGATAGATAGATAGATAGATAGATAGATAGATAGATTGATTGATTTGCCTTAGGAGGGAAACCTTCCCTGTTTATCTTTAAGAGTTTCAATTTATGCTAGCCCATCCCTACCTACCAATCCTCTTGCTTTCTTTCCATAACACTCATCATTCCTCATATTTTATTTATTTGACTACTTCCAATCTTTCCCCACTAAAATAAAAACTGCAAGTGGGTGGGATGACCACTCTCTATCATTATCTGATGCATTCTCAAATACTAGGAGACAATGAATATGTCCAATCCATAACAGAAATTGAATAAATAGCTAATGATTGAATTTATGAAGTAGGATTGAAAAAAACTCAATATATCTAAAGTAATAGAAATTGGTCTATTTCTCATAACCTTAGCAATTATCCACTACAAACAGGAACATTTCCTATATTATAAAGCACCTTAATCCTATGTTCAATGTTAAGAGGCCTGGATATATAGAAAAGAAGACATGAAATAAAATTCTGAGAAGACTTTTCTTGGAGGGTGTGCTCAGCTCAGGATTGCTTCTTATAATGCAAGATAGTTTTAAAAGGCTCAGTAACACATACTTAAGAAGTCCACAGGATGAAAATGAATACTAGGTACATGGGTTAAGGACTTTGCCAAAAGTCTGAGGTTTCATTTAGAAGATAAAGTGGCATTCACACTTGGAAAGGAGCTTTCAAATTAAGATGGATTCTGGGGTTAGGAGATGTGTATGTGAAATGAGATAAAACTTGTTTTTCCTAGTGCCTGGTGCTATGTGTGCACTTACTAAATATTTATTATACTTATTATTCATTTAATTATAGTGATAAAATTCTATAACAAGATCCAGGTATGTAATAATAGTAAATTGAAGAACATTGATCTTTAAAGGGAAAACTATAGATGACATAAAACTGTCTCTATTTATTTTGCCAGAAGAGTATTTTCTGAAATTGCAAACCTGTGTTGGTGGTTCATTGCTCTCATATATTCAAAGTACCGAAGATCATGTGTATGGCAAGATATGAGCAAAGATGTCAATGAGGCAACAATTTTAATATAACAAATTATAAGAGCTGAATATATACTGCTTCAAAATGCAGAAAGTAGTTCAACTCCCAAACTCACAATTCTACACTGGTGCATAGATCAATATAATAATTTTTTGTAACAAATCTTTTCCTAAATATTTCTTATTATTCTAAACTGGCTGAAAACCTTTACCACTTTCATAGTACTCTTATAAGGGATATTATATAGTATTTATGTCATTTAACTACTAAAAACTAAAAAACTCTTTGCATAAATAACTCCAATAACCCAACATAATAAAAGAATTAAACAAACACTAATATGGATTCTATTGGCCCAAGATATACTTCCTAGGTGACCACAGGTCCCCTAAAAAGGCTACTTGGGAAAACAGCAAAGTTTACAGGTTCAGTGTCAACTGGACTGAGCCAGAGGTGTCCACAGATGTAGCCAATATTGTGAATATGTCTTTGAGGGTGTTTTGGGATGAGATTAACATTTGAACTAGTAGATTAGATTGAATAAATCAGATTGCCATTGCTAATGTGAATGGGCATCTTTGAAGCAATTGAAGGCCTAAATAAAATAAAAACAGTTGAACTTCCAGTGAGTAAGAGAGGATTCCTCTTCTCTTGCCTTCAGACTCAAACTGAAACATGAGCTTCTCCTGTGTCTCAAATTTGTCACCAGATTTCCAACTAGAACATTGTTATGGTTTAGATATGCAGTATCCTTCAAAGCTCATCTGTAAGACACTGCAGGAATATTCAGAGAAATTATTGTTATGAGTGGTTTAACCTAATTAGTGAATTAATCCATTTGATGAATTAATGCCTTTCTGCCTTGATGTTCTTCCTCACCCTGTGCCCAATGTAATGGAGCTGGTTGACCATGTACTGAACCTCTAAAATTATGAACCGAAAGTAAACTTTTCCTCTTCTGTATTGCCCTGGTCAGGTGTTTTGGTCACAGCCACAAAAGGCAAACTAACACAAACACATCATCATCTCTTCTGGTTCTTAGGCCTGTGGTCTGTGTCTCCAGTTTGCCAACTGCAGATCATGGAACCTCTCATATATCCATATCATGGCAGTTCACTTCTAAGAATAAATATATGTCCATATGTGAATAGATCTAGATATATCCTATTGGTTTTATTTCTCAGAAAAACCCTAAAACACACGGTTGCAAAAATAATTTACTGTTCGTTCCATTCGAAACCTGATTACAGGTGCCCACCTCCGTTTTCTTAGAACCTTATTTTTAAAAACTTGTAATTAAAAAATGTTTTTCTGTCCCTTTAAGATGTAAATCTTTGAATACCCAGAAACATCTCCTCAAAGACCTGAAGATACAGCTTTCCAGTCTCCTGGCTTTCTGGAAGGGTAAGAGCCTCAATTAGTTGGTATCTTGCTCAAATTTGCAACACTCCTTGCTATCCTAAAGACATAAAATGTTTGTTTCTCAGTTTGGGATGTAACTCAGTGGTAGAATGCTTTCTTAGCATGGTGAGGCTCTGGATTTGATCCCCAGTACTGGAAAAAAAAATGTTTCTCCTCCAGATAAATATCAACTGAACAATCCAGATGGTCAGTCACTCTGATCAAATTCCTCTTAACACCCTTCAGTATTTTCCTTTAGTAAACCCCAGTATTGAAAAAGTCTCCTGCTGTTAGTGGGGTTGAGTCCAGTTTACAATGAAGTCTTTCTCCACTGCTTTCATTGTTTGAATAGAATCTTTGTTACTGTTTTTTTGTTCTTCTTTTGATACTAGGGATTGAACCTAGGGGTGTTCTACCACTGATCACATCTCCAACACTTTTTACTCTTTAGTTTGAAACAGGATCTCATTGCATTGCCGAACCTGGCCATGAACTTGTGATCCTCCTACCCACCCCTCACCAGCTGCTAGGATGATAAGCATGTGCCACTACCCCTGGCCTGTTGGCATTTTTAACAAATATCCAGTGAAATTTTTCTCTTTGACACTGCTCATTCACTCTGTAGGACAGAAACTAACCTTAGGAACACTGTTAGGAACATAAACCGATTTAAACATCTTTATTCCCTCCTTGTATAAAGGGAAGTCCCACATTTTCATTATAGAATAAGCTTTACAAATTATGTCAGTAGTCCCAGTGGTAGTAGAAATAGCAAAAGATGGAAGAGAAAGAGGAGGAGGAATGTCAGCAAAATCTACCAATTATTAAGAAATTGCTCAGTAGGATTGCATTGACTTATTTAATCTCTTAACACTAATAAAATACCATACTAATACAAATACATTTTGATAATTGAAAAACTAAAGTAACAGAGAAGTGAAGTTCTCTAAGGCATACCTGACATAAGAAAATTATAGTGGAAATGAAATAGAAGAAAAAGAGAAGCAGAAAGAGACAAGGTAGAAAGAAAATCAGAAAGAAATGATGAATGCCTAAAGGAAGACCTTCAGGTCAAGTGTCTTTTCTTGTTTCTGTTTTATTTTTGGTTTTGAAGTAGGTGATTCAATGGATGATAGAATAATAACTGATATGGTTTTAAATGACAAATATGTGTAGCTTTAGTGAAACTTAGTTTCTATGAAGAGACCTAAAAGGTAATTGCAATAGGGGCCAGTGGTTCAGAAGAAAAGTGGAAACTAAGAAAATAAATTTGGAAGAACCCAGTAAGATGACATTTATTTAAAGCAAGTCAGTATATATGAGATTGACAACCAGCAAATACCCAAAGAAAGAAATTTAACCATGACCTCATTGAAAGATGTCTGGGAAGAGTCAGAAGTGGGGACTAAAAAAATTCTCCTTCTTTCTGGGACTTCCAGTGACATTGAAGTCCAGACAGGTGACAGTTCAAGAAAGTTTTCAAGAGTTCTGAATGTTGCAGAGAGACCAAGGCAGGATCAGGAATTACTGAGAACAAAATATTGGAGTTAGGGATAAACATTGATGATATCAAGAGAACAATTTCAGTGTAGCCAGAGGCAGGAGACAGATTGTAAATGTTTACAAAGGGAATTGTTGGTAAGAGAGTGAAGTTTGTTTGTTCTTTTCAGATGTTTGGAACTGAGAGATGGAATAGATAGAATGGCAGAAAAAAAGAAAATAGAGCCAAAGCAATGAACTTTAGGGCTTCTTTTTTTTTTTTTTTAAAGTAAAGACTGGAAAGGGGAGACAGGACTAATTATGGAGAACATTTTCTTGTATCCCTTTTTATTGCAATTTCTTGATCCCACTTTCCATTGTCAACTCTTCATGTGGTCTTGAGTCTTACGAACTTGGCATTATGTCTTGACACATTCAAATGTATGATATTTATCAGTTGATTTTTATCTCACTGCATTTTATTTTCTATCTATAAAACTGAAATAATCATAGTAGTCTTTTCCCAGCCTGCCTCATAAGGTTTATTCAGAGAACCTAAAACAGAAATGTTTCTAAAATAGATTTTAGTGTATATAAGAAAAAAATTAAAAACCAAAATATAAAAATGGAAGAAGTTTAATAATTTGTGTTATTATTAGTATTTCCTATGCCTTAGAAGAATTCCCAAGAGGAGCTATACACGTTTTCTTTGTTTCTCCCATGCAAGTACCTGCCTCAGACTAGACCCCAACAAATTGGGCTTCAGATTCAGTTTACTGTGTTTCTCTTCAACTCTGTCCACATCCTAAAACAGTAAGGATAGAAAAAAAGCAAAAAAAAAAATTGCCAGAGTAATGGCTTTGGGTCAACCCTAATAAAAGTGACTTACTTGCCATTGTTCATTTATGTATACAAACTGACATATTTGCATCTTTATTTCCATTACTCAGGAATCTATTCTGACTCTTAAAGCTAGTGTACTATAATTATCATATGATTATGCATGGCATCAATTTTCCTTCCTGCTACACTCTCTTTTTACAAGCTATGAGAGTCATAAACTTGGAGGATTTTATTGGAAAGTCAAGGTGGCATAGTTATAGAAGTGACTCAGAAGTGATGCTTCCTAGCCCAACAATGTTGATTTACTTGTAATGCTAAACACACTCCACTAAGTCATACACAGCTCTTGGGAGAGGGATGACTAATTAGCTCAGTGGCTTATCCACCCACATACTCTGCTGATTCTGATACATTAAAACATTTTATTAGCCTGCAAGGTCAGGAAAACTTTCTGTGTGGGTAGTATTTCTAAAAATTTAATAGCAATAGCCTGATGTTAGATCCATTATATCTGTAGATTGGTAATAAATCTTCAAAGATGAATAAACTCATATGCTTATGTGTCAGAACTTCTTTTGACATAGAGATCCCAACAAAAGCTAAAATGGTGAAGAAGGAAGAGCCCTTAGCAAAGTCATATAAATATTCATGTGTTAACAGACTTAGTTGTCTAAAATTTAGAATTCCTCAATGCATTATACTCATTATACATTCCAATATGAGGTAAAGACTTAAAGTTCATGGTTGTATATGAAGTTTCCTCTTTCAGGAATTCCTAGCAGTAAAACATCTTCAGCAAACAGTTCTGAAGAATCAGATGCTCAGTGTGTCCACTGTGTAGCTGTCAATGGTGGGGCTACAAACAGAATCAGAGTAATCAATATTCTAATGAGGTTCTATAATTACAACAGACATTACCTATACTCAGTCTTTAGCAGTAGAAGACACACTAATTGAACATTCAGATATCACCATCTGTAATCTCTGGTTAAGCACAAAAATATTACATTAAATTGGACTACTGAGAACCTCTAGAGTTCCAAGAATTACACTCGTCTATTAGTTTCCTAGCACTGACTAAATCCTACAGTAAGTGCATTGTCTTCTTTGCATACCAAAGACGACAATATTTAATTCTAGGCAGATAATTGCCTTCTCCATTAATCACTTAAAATGTTCCATACACTTGATTAGTTTTTTCTTCTTCTTTTTTTTTTTTTTTTTTTTTTTTTAAACAGGAAAAGGTACTGAAGCAAGAATGCTGTGAAAAAAAGAAAGGAGACTCAAAATAAAACCCTAGGACAGAAAAATGAGTTGAGCAGATTATTTTGTATATACAAATTAAAATAAATTAAATTGAAGCAGGAAATGTTTAAGGCTCACACACTTTGCAGTCTTGCAATAAATATAGTCTTAAACAATTATATATTGTAAAAGCATCTTTTGACTCAAAGTAATCATTTTCACTCAATTTCTACATTCCAAATCAATCTAAAAGAAAATATAAAATATATTTGACCATGAGAACAATGAATAATTTAACTTAATGAATTATTAGTTGACTTTTAGATTATAATACTTATTCAAAGAAATTCTGCTAATTCCTCAACTCCTTGGGCATTAGACATTTGTCTGTGGCCACAAATCACACTCTTCCTTCATTGTTTCTTTCCTCATTTTGACACTTTTCATTCATAAGAAAAAATGATGCATATTATTTCATGTTCAGATTGTGCAGTCTGAAAACAAATCATAATTTCTGAGGTATGGTGAACAAGGAAGATTACAAATAATTGAGATGTCAATTCTCTGAGTTCAAATGCAAATTTGACTACAAAAGTAGCCCTGTAGCCTTGAGGATATATCAGACTCTATCTTAGCCTCAAATTTTTCAGATGTAAAATTATGGTATTAGGTCAAATATACAATAAAATTCCATCCAGCTGGAAATGCTAGGTTCTGTGTCCAATTACTTGCATTCAGAATTTCAACACATTTATAATTAAAATGTGGATGAATTGGAGCATTAGAGATATATATGCTGGAGAAAAGTACATTAAACACATATGACACCTGATTTAAAAAAAGAAAATTAGTGAACATGTAAGTCAAGACTAAAGGTATATTCAACATCCTTGCCCTAGTGAAGGCATGTTTTGAATTTGAACTTTAATTTTCAGGGTAGAAGCATGTCTCCCTTCTTTAAAGAAGAGGGATATTTTACCTCCCAGTCATCTGGTCATTAAAGAGAATTATACTGTTGTGAAAATTTGGGTTGGAAAATTGGAACTCTGTTCCACTTAACTAGTGCATTTTCTATATTGTATCTTTATTAAGCCCCAGAATTTTATTAATCTCCATTCCTTTAATATGCATTTTACTTATTGAGTTGAAGTTGTATAGTACATGCACTGTTATTATCCATTATATCTTCTTAAACCTACCCAAACTACTTGGAGAGACAATAAGGAATTATTTTTTAGCTCCTATGAAATGGGGGTGAGGGTTGTTCTTTTCAACTAGATTTATGAAGCTGAAGATGGAATCTAATGACACAATCATACTATTAGTAAAATCAACATAAAGAATATCAAAAAAGATATGGTATTATTTATTTCAGAATATTATTTCATTAATATGTCAGTGGATTAAAAACAGACTATAAACCAGGCACAGTGGAGCAGGCCTGTAATCCCAGCAGCTCAGGAGGCTAAAGCAGGAGGATCACATGTTCAAAGGAAGCCTCAGCTACTTAGTGATGCCCTAAGCAACTTAGTGAGAGTCTCTCAAAATAAAAAATAAAAAGGACTAGAGATGTGACTCAGTGGTTAAATCCCTTGGGCTCAATCCCTGGTACCAAAAGTGAAACAAAACAAACAAAAATAGACTGCAAACAATTATATGGACAAGAAGAAAAAGTCACTTTATACATAAGTAATTTAAAGAATAAATACATTCAAATGAAATGGAGTTAGCCAAACCTGGTGTTAGCAATTTCCTGACCACCTCAGCCCTTTGGGGCTGCTCTTAAACAGACCTCCAGACATCCATTTGTAAGAAGAAATCATGGTGTTTTCACCAAAAGGGAAAAACATTCAAGACCTTGTTTTCCAAAAACAAATGATGAGCAGGGAGATAGTTATACAAATCAAACTCTGGTTTCTGGCCTTGTTCATTCCCAATAACTCACATCAAATCTTGATACACAGAAAAGATTTTTTAAGTGCATTGTTTCTATATTGTTTATATGCCTTCTTTAAAAGTATAATACATGGGGAAGAGAATAAAACTGAACAGCTCAATTCAAAGCAGTTACTTTGGGTTCTTTTGAATGGCACAGGCACAAGCATAAGAAGACAGTGTGTTGGAAAGTAAAGTGTAACAATACCCTGGGATCTTCAGAAGTTGGTTAGGAGTGAATTGCCATTTCAGGGTTTCTACTGATTGGTAATGAGAAATGGAAACAGAGCAGGCCTGTTATTATCAATAATGTGAACTTCTTCCCACCCAGGCTGGTTTGAATAGGTGAAACTTGGAAGAAAAAAAAAAAAAACAGATGAAACCCTTGTATCCAAGTTTTCCTAATGTCCTCAAAGGAAGAAGCCAAAAAATGGGGTGTGAAATGAATTTTTATTGCATGTTCCAAAAACAATCATTCAGTCCTGCTATTTTCCAACTTAGAGAATAGTAAAATTATTCTCATGGAATATGAAATGCTTTTAGAAAATGAATACACACACACACACACACACACACACACACACACATATGCACAGATGTACACAGGCATACACCTGCACATATAGTCTTTTGAAGACGTTGTACTTTCTGGTCTCTGTGCAGAATATGTCAGTTAACTGTTTGAGTTTCTTTTTTTAATTATTATTTTTTTAATTTTTAAAGACTGCATTTTGATTCATTGTACACAAATGGGGTACAACCGTTGTTTCTCTGGTTGTACATAGAGTCACACCATTTGTGTAATCACATATGTACATAAAGTAATGAGTCTGTCTCATTCTACCATTTTCATACCCCGCCTCTCATTTCCCTCTATGTAATCTAAAGTTCCTTCCTTGAGCCACAAAATGAGATGTGTTATGATCAAACGCATAACATTAATTACTCAGGTTCATGAGACCACAAAAGGGGAATATGTCATAAACAATAAAGTGATAAATCACATCAATGTGTAACCCTTTGACCTACTCATCCTTCAATCCAGAATTTAAATTGCCTTGGTTAATAGGAAATATGAGCCACTTAGACCACTGTAATACATGCTAAATTAAATATTTAGTAAAAAATATAAAAATAAACAAAATTCCTACAGATGGATAAATATGTAAAAATCCAGAACTAAAAACTAAGAAGAAATCTATATTTCCAGAGCCTGCATCTCCTTCCTGGTACTAACCAAAACTTTCCACAATCCCTAGTCAAATTAATAGATGTGAACTGAATAACATGACTATATTCTTATTCCTTTTTGTGTTTAAAATTTTTTTTTTTTTTTTTTTTTTTTACAGACTGCATTTTGATTCATTGAACACAAATGAGGTACATCATTTCGTTTCTATGGTTGTACATGATGTAGATTCATACAATTCGTGTAATCATACATGTACATAGGGTAATGATGTCTTTCTCATTTATACTGTAATATCTATCTAAAAATATTTATCTTGCACCTAGAGCAATTGTAATTCTATATTCATACATTTTGGTAATAAGTAGAAATTTAATAATTATTCTTGAAGATAAAACTTCAAGTAATTTGTAAAATAGCCTAATGTATACATACACATATGTACATGTAATATATACATATATGATTATGTATATAATCCAGTGTATGATGTTCATTTGATAAATTATTCACTTGCTCAATAATTATTTATAAGCTCTATGATTTTTCCAACATAGCATTGTGGATCAAAATATATAAAAGTTCTTCACCAGATTACAGAGAGTAGAATAGAGGTCTTTAAAGGCAAGGAAGGGGAATGGGAGGGAGAGTTGGGAGAGGTGGATAATGGATACTAAAATTTAGCAAGAGAAGAAGTTCTAGTACTACACACACAATTGAGAAACTGTAGTGTATAATAATCACATGTTGCCGCCTGCAGCAATGAGACCGCGGGAAAGAATCAGAGGGAACTGGGAATGAACAACTTCTTTATTTGTCTCTGAGGTGCTTCTTGTTTCCTTCTTAGAGGAAGAGAATATCTTATATACCCCCTAGCATCCAATCAGTTTAGGATTAAGTAGCATGATAGGAGCACACGCCATGGTACCAAGTTAGAAAGAATGAGGAACATGTGTTGACCACAATCACGGAAGAGACATCAACCAACTAGGCAAAAGGTCATGAGAGATCACGCCATGTTAACACTAATTAAGCGCCACCTCTTGGTCCAACGCCAGCCGCCATCTTACAGCTACTTCCTCAAACAGCTGTAAACATGTCTCTACAATCACACATTTCAAAGTAACTACAGGAGAAGAGTTTAAAACTTCCTAGCACACACACACACATTGCAGGAAATGTAAATGCTAATAACGCTGATTTGTTCGTTACATATTACATATCTACATCATAGCATATCCCATAAATGAGGTACGAATAATATGTCAACTAAAAATAAATAAGTACATATAATGAGAAATTCTTGACCCATGCCCCAAAGAAGTTCAAAGTCAATTATGTTAACCAACACCTAACACTACATACAATAATACAGCTGAGGAAAGAAGCATCCCAAAAGCTGTTTCTCTGGAGTAGAAATGGAAGGGTCCATTGTCCAGTCAGCTGGGCTTTTCTCCACCACTGGTATCACTGCAACCAGTTACACTCAGTACTTGAAGAAGACTCCTGTTCAGTACCATGCCAGCTTTCTGGTTACAAGGTTTTACCCACATCTCAAGCTCCTGTACAGAACTCAGTTCCAAAGGGAGCTACAAGAATAACTTCTGCTGTACTCGACAGGCTGTGGACAGTAAGTGACAGAATTGCCTCTGATTGAACAGGTGAAAACAACCAAAGAGCAGCAACATAACTTCCATTTCTATTTTTGAATCTCACTTGAATGCATGTAATGTTAACTTGTAAAATCAAATTTGTATTCAGAATCCCAGTTGCTAATCTAGATGATTTTCCTTTTCCAGCCTCTGCAGTAAAAGGAGAAAGCACCAGACTAAACAAATCCTAAAAGAAAATTCAATGGGATACTCAGAGCCTGTTCCCTGCTTCCTTTTTCACCTCTTTCACTCTTTCAAACCATGATAAAATTTTGTTCTTATTGTTGATAAATACTCCTGAAGAGTAGCCTATCTCAGGAGGAGGTAATGGAATGTGAAATTGGGAAAAACAGATTTGATCTCACATGGGAGGTGTTTTTCATTCTGTCCTTTAAATCCTTGTCTCTGTTTGAATGCACCAAAAATCCCATTGTTTACCTTATTCTTTCCAATCTTTGGACTAATATACTTAGCATGACCTTTGTGGGTGAGGACTTGTCACCAATCCAGTTATGTAGAGAAGCATTTGCACTTTCAAATGGCCCCCTTTCCATTCTTACATTAGGAAAAAAAAAAAAAAAAAAAAATCTCTCTCAAAGTACAAAATCATTATTGTGAAGGAGATCCAGTCAACTTGGATCCGGGAGTGCTACAGAATGTCGACTGAGGGGTGTGGGGGGAGAGAGACATGTCAAGTAAAAAGTGTTTAATAACAAGTGGCAGAACGAATGCATAATGAAATGTGACTTTGTATTACAATGACAGATCGCTTCCCGGCCTTTTGGCTAAGATCAAGTGCAGTATTACAATGACAGACTAAGGAAATTTCATATTATTTCTGTCACTGGTCTACGTATTTCTCGGCTCTCAACACAGTGTCTGTCCACAATTAGCATTTAATGAGCTAAGTAAAATAATGTCTACAAGAATGACCATTGACATTGGGAACATATTTGTTCTACTTATCAGTGGAGTATATGTGAGATCTTCTTGCCTTTGGAGTTAAAGGATGGAACAATAAACACTTCAGAGAGTGTTATGACTAATTTGTTCTCAGGGTCTTTAAGTGTCTGCCTCCCTGAAGTTGAGGTGTGCACTAAGCACTTGTTCAGGTATATGTTGCTTCAAGTCAAAAATAAATAAAATAAAAAACGAAAGTAAACAACAAACCTAACTACTCTTTGAGAGGTGAAAGATGAACAAAACTGGAAGTAATTGATGTTTTAACTTGGGTATTGATTATAATAATGTGTAATGTATAGACACCACATTAAGATTGCTTTCAAAAAATAATATACATATATGAATTTATATTCTGTAATCTGTAGCAATAGATGAATAATACAAATTAGAAATCAAAAACCAATTCAAGGAATATATTCCTCCAAAAAATTGAAAACTATGTTACTTTAGTCCTATGAAACCATAATGGACAAAATACCAGAAAGCACACTGCAAAAAATCACTCTATCTGTCTAACTTAAATCAGTCTAATTTCTCTAAGATTTTTAGTTTTCTCTGGCTAGTTCAATCATTAGTAGATGTTATCTTTGTCAATGTTAGGTACTGCTGATACTTGTGACAGTAAAGTTTTTATTTAAATGAGCATAAACAATTCATTCAAATATCTTTTCCCAAATTTCTATTAGAAATAATCAGAAAGCTAGAAGCAGAAGTCAAATGTTACTAATAGAAAATGTAAAGGAAGAAAATGTCAGTTCATTTTATGAAGGATTTTATAAATAAGCCGAGCATGAAATGAAAACAATAATGGAGCTAACAATGTCATTCTGAAAGAAGGTAACAATAACATGGCTGGCTCTAAAATACTAACAGAGTGATTTTTCCTTATATTATTTCAAGTTTTCCATGCAAAAGAGAAAATCAAAGTGAGTACAAGTATTTTTTTTAATTATTATAACTTCAAATTTCCTGATGGAAAGATTTTTATATCAATGTAGTGAGTTAAAAACATATGTAGGACTTTCCTTGCCTTAATAAAGCAAGTCATCAAAGGTTTTCAAAATTATTATTTTGTATCTGAAGCCCTCTTGGTGAGCACCCTGCCAAAATTCTTAACCTGGAATTCTTGTGCCATGTATGGGTCTCTGGGAATTCAAGTATTGGTTGGAATGGTTGATGTACATAAATATCTTATTTTGAGATAGAGGATAAGACTTCCATTGATTGCTAAATATATCAAATATATCTGTATTAGTCAAGGATCCCCAACAGGATATTTGTGTGCGTGTGTGTGTGTGTGTGTGTGTGTGTGTGTGTAAGGATATAGCTTGAGAAATTGGTTCATGTAATTTTGGAAGCTGAGAAGTCCCACAATCAGCTTCTGTAAACTGGAGACTCAGGAAACACTGTATGAGCAATTCCAGCCTAAGTCCAAGACCCTGGCTAACCACAGGGATGATCCCAGTTCAAAGTCAAAAGATGTATGTCCCAGCTTGGCATTCAGGTACAGAACAACAATTTAATCTTCTGCATTTCTGTTTTATTGATGTCCTCATCAGACTGGATAATGCTCAAGCACATTCAAGAGGACAACCAGTTTTATATAGTTCACCAAATCAAATGGTGATCTCCTTTGGAAACAGGTTTATAACTCGCCCAGAATAATGGTTAGCCGATACCTGCGCATTCTTTTGTCTAGTCAGGCTGATACGTAAAAAGAATGCATATGATGCACAAAACACTGAGTCACTGGATGTTCATTCAAATATACACAACACTTCTCTGAATACTGAGTCACTTGATCTATTCTTTTTTGGTAGGGGAGTGATACCAGGGATTGAGCTCAGGGGCACACTCCCAGCCCTATATTGTATTTTATTTAGAGACAGGGTCTCGCTAAGTTGCTTAGCACCTAGCTTTTGCTGAGGTTGACTTTGAACTCTCAATCCTCCTGCCTCAGCCTCCCGAGGCCAATGTGTGACAACTGGTAATCTATTTTCTTTTAATCAGCAAAACTCTGGTTGTAAATTTGGCAATAAATCTTACTGATTCTATTCTATTTACATTTGCAGAGTGAATTATGGTTTGAGCTTTAGTTATCTTCTCTCTTAATTATTCAGGCTATTCTTTACTCATTCAGCTACTTTCTTGACTTTAGTTACTATTTTTTATACTTTTGAATCTTCTCTTTTTATCTCAATCTCAATCCCAATCTCCGATCACTCTCTTGTGTTGTAAGAACCAAAGCATAACTACCTTTTTTATATATTTGCTGGTATTTCTAAAGAACTGATTAACATTCTCCCAACTCGAATTCTGTGACTCCTTAATTACCTATAACAATGTCGTAATCCAGCCAGTTTTTCAAGATCAGCACCAAATCAGGCTGTTTGTAATTTCTTCTTCTTTTAGTGTGCAAAATCTTTTAACTTTGCTAAATAAATATCTCTTGGATCTCCTTTCTTCATGCTATCAATATGTAACTTCAATCTCTTGTCAAGGCTAACATATTTTTAATTTTCTTTCTTCTAAGTCTACTGAATTTCTCTTCTATTGTCACCAAAGTTAACTTCCAAAAATAAGGAAATTTTCTGATTAAAACATTATTTTCCCCTCTTATTATTTACACACAGATATTCACATGCCTGTTTATTTTATTAGATAATAATACTCAATGTTTCGTTCACCTTTCTATTGACTCACCTGGCACAGCTCACGGATTATATATAAATAGTACTACAGCAGAGATAGCTTTCTGCCAAAATTTATGCTTCTCTCTCCATATTATTGAGTTGTCGATGCTCAAGTGTGGACCACATTTTTCACCTGCCCTATAATTCATACAACTAGTTCTCAACAGGAAAATTTTAGCAAAAATGATCTATGACTTCCAGACAAAGGTTTTTTTACCAATTTGGTATTTTATATTCTCACTTATTCCTCCACTGCCTGAACACACAGAATCACAAGGTTTTGGGAGGAGAAGCCAAATGAGGTAGAAATCTGACTCCCTGAAGTGCAATTGGAGGTGAGCCTGCCCCTTACCAGAAAGACCCTCCATGGAGAACATGAGTGGGAATCACATGATGGTCCCATTGTATCAAGACATCTTTGCTTACAGTGGTATTATAAGTCAGTTACCCAACTAGATAAGTAAGTAGCTAGTCAGTAAAGTGGTTTGAAATGAATGTTTATAATGTTCCTCCCTATTTTATGCATTTGCTCAAGAGTGAAGGCAACAGGAAAATAGGCATCCTCCTCTTACATTTCCCAAAATGTGATATAATACAATGATCTGGGATATCTTCAGATAAAGACAAAAAAATCTTAAAATATTCTTTTAGAACATACAAAATGTGCAACTTTATAAAAATTCTCATTTTAGTAGTTTTCTCACTTCAGTGCAAAATTGAACATACTGTTTTGCTCAAGAAAGTAAAAAAAGAACAATACAAATAATTAAAGAGAGTATAGAATATGTTGACGACTAATTAGGGCAATGAAAGCATTTGGATGAGGGCCCAGTTAAAACTATCCAAGAAAAATACGTTAAGTTTTTTGAGTTCCCACATTATACACAGTGCTTCTTCATATAAATCTGTGAAAGCATCTTAGGATTGTTTATTTTACCTAATTTATATGTCAATGATTTTTTTACCATTTTTGCATAGTCAGTCAATTTATTGGTATAAAATTGAATTAAGTGGGAAAAGAAAATTCAATCAAGAAGTTTCCCCTCAAGCACTATTCTATCCTTCCTATAATGAATTAGAAAATTGTGAGATGAGTTTATATATAAATGTGTGTGTGTGTGTGTGTGTGTGTGTGTGTGTGTGTGTGTTGTCAAATGTGTAATACAGAGATCTGTTTAGAATTGAAATCTATAAAGATACACTATTGGGTCTTTGTGAATATAAGATAATACATGGTCAGAATTCAATAATTACTCATATCTTGCTCTCGTGAGCATGCAATGTCATTAACATAGATCAAACACATTTGTGTCTTTCCACAATGTCAGAATTTATTGAATAACAATAAATTCACAGGCTACTCCACTTTGATCAGTGGCAGTTCACTGACTACTTTGGGTCATCTGATAGTCATAAACCAGGCAAACACAAGTTCTTTTATTCCAATCATAATTTCTAATATCTGTAACACTCAAGTCACACATACTTCACACAATGACATATAAATCGGTCATAGAGAGAGACCAAAAAAGAGTTAAAGCAGCCTTAGGGTTACAAGATGCTGTGTGAAGGGCACAGGCAGAGAGACTTATGAATGCAAAGTCATTCACTGTAGGTGGTCAGATCAGGATTTAAAAAAAACAGTTTAACAGACTTGTCAAGGCAGAGGGTCCGGATGGATGGCAGTTTCAGTTTCAGAGTGTTAGCCTGAGGTGTCACCTTGGAGTGGGATACACATGGTTATCACAGACAGGAGAAACCCCAATTTGCTGAAGCCCAATGGGGACAGGAAATTAGAGGTTCCTCCTGGGCAAGGCTCATGATAAATGACCAGGTGATGGGGTCAAGTTGCCACCAGGTCCACTCTTGGAGTGTCCATGCTTTCATGGGTCTCTAGTGAAGGGGTTGCATCATGCGGTGGGGTCTGGAATGTTCTGTAAGTTCATGAACCCGGTTTATCTGACATGAGTTAGATATGCCCAAGTATTCATGTATCTCTGCTTAATTTGATAAGTTCATGGGCATTCATTCTTATTAGCTTGACTAATTTATTTATCAGTTTTGCCACACAAATGACTATGCCATGCAGATGGTTGCTTACTTGTACAAACACGGCATGGAGTCATTCCACCTCGGCCCTTATATTTAAAATGGAGTCACTTATGGCAAAATACTGCCTTACAAAATGGAGAAACCAAGGTTTAGGCACAGCCTGAAAGCTGCTGTTCTTTACATCAAAAAGTGGGTCACAGCAGGGTACAGCCTGCTACCCACACTTGCTCTCTGAGTAAAGGATAGTTTGTTGTTTACTTGATCCTTGATATTCGAAGTACAGTCCATGGACCTACCTCACTAATTTTATCTGGAGCTTGTTGGAAATCCAGAATCCCTATTCCCAACCCAGCTAGCTTGTATGCAAACTAAAATTTGAGAAGCACTGCTCTAGATGATGAAGAGGAAGGAAAAGTGGCTTGATGAGAATTTCAAAGCAATTTCACTACTCTGAAAAAAATTATTTTATTCTAGTTTTGTTTTGTACAGAAAATTTAATGGTTTTATTTATAATTGTTATAAAGTTGAACTGCTGAAACTCATTCACTGTAACATTCTGACTTAATGATTTTTGTATTAACATTTTGTATTAATGGTTTACATACACAATTTTATATTAAAAATTCACACACAAATGAAAATGGAAAACTGGCCAAAACCTAATTTCTGTCCCCTATTTTTCTACTTGCAATCATATTATTCTAGTTTTTTAAAAAATGTTTCTTTAAGTTAGGATTTTTTATGAATAATGTAATCACGTGCCCCATTAGCCCTTGAGCATTAAAGTTCAGGGGAACAGGCAGGATTTTTTTTTTTTTTTTTTTGTATGTTTTATATTGGCTAAGATGTTTCCACATGAAAGTAATAGAAAAGCACACCACCACTATTCTTAAATGGTAAGGAAACCCTAGGAGTTCAGGCTAAAGCACAACCAAGCTGACAGATTTCCTTCCTGGGTATCTTCCACTAGAAGTTAGTAAAAGACTGCAATAAAAGTGACAGGTTTGGTCCACAGTAAAATCACATCCGGAGTAACAGAAATGGTCTTTTCTTGTGACCAATATAGAAGGAAATCTTTCCCCAGAATTCCCCAGCAAATTTCTTTTGCATCTCATTATGTGGTTGGTGTAATATGCTTTCCCATCCCAGGAATCACCACACTAGGAATGTCCTGAAACCTCAAATGCCCAGGGGAGGAAGTGCCCTGATTGGTCAGTTGTTTGGGTCAGTACCACCCACGGCTTTTCCGGTTATTAATCTGAGAGGCCAAACACAATGCTTATCCAATTCTACACCTATTTTATTAGACTGTCACAATTATGTCTCTTTCTTCACATTTTCATCCCTGTAGTCAAACTGCCACTTGACCTTCTGACAGTTCTAATACAAGAAGCTTAATCTCAGGACACTTATCCTCACTGTCCCCATCATGGTTAAGGCTCTACTCCTGGTTGTTTGGAAGGATGAATCTGTCATTGCTTTGATCTGATTGTTTTGTGTGGTTTTTGTTTTCTCAGCATAACCACAACGTAAGAGTCCACTGAGGCCACTCCGTCTCTGACAACTTTTGTGGCCAGGAATTTCTGTCATCTGTGTTTCCACAGTAGAAGCATGATCTGACAGAGTGCAGCCAGATGTTAAATAAGCTGAGGCTGGTGTTTAACACGCATGGCAAAATGAGAGGGAGCTCTGTTGCCTCTGTCAAGTTAAATAAACAACACGGATGTGTTTCCTACAGTTATTGAAAGATACTTCATGTTGAATGATCCTGAAACAACCTAGTAATCATATATATATTTTTTTATACATGAATCTCTGGAATATGGAAGTGAAAGTGGACAATTCAAATATAAGTCCAGATTGCCCTGAAATCTCTAGTACATTCCACATCCAAGAAAAAGTCAAGGACTTTTTATCGCAGTCAGGACTATGGTCACTACCACAGTCATTTTTGTTTGTTTGATTGATTGTCTTTTTGTTTTGTTTTGTTTCCTACTCTAGAGAATTTTTTTGTTTGCATAAGCAACTGGCATATGATGGGCCTTTAAAATATGTTTTTTTGAATAGAAGAATTCTGGTCTTGATAAAACTAGTTGATCCAGGTGTTTTTTTAAATAGTCTGTGAATTTTGCCTGATTAATAATTATCATTGTTTGATTCTTCAAATATGATTAGAAGCTAGTAGTAGCTTAGTGAAGAATTTTTATGGTATGTGTCTTTCTTCTTGGCACTAAAAATATGTGTCATCTTTTTTTATGGGTTAGAATTATCATGAGATTGAACAAATTCTAAACAATAAGTGGACATATTAGTTTTAAAGAAGGAAGTCAATTTTCTTTTTTGGGGGAGTGGGAGAGGAGGGTACTGGTGATTGAACCCAGAGGCACTTTACCATAGTCCTCATTCCTTTTTTTATTTTGAGACAGGATCTCACTAACTTGCTGAGGGTCTTGCTAAGATGCTGAGTGAGGCTGACTTTTTTTTTTTTTTTTGGGTGCTGGGGATTGAACCCAGGGCCTTGTGCTTACAAGGCAAGCACTCTACCGACTGAGCTATCTCCCCAGCCCCCCGTGAGGCTGACTTTGAATTTGCAATCCTCCTCCTTCAACTTCCAGAGGTCCTGGGATTGTAAGCGTGGGCCACCACTCACAGGACAAGTTGATTTTCACTGAAATTTGCAGTATGAGTCAATAGTAACAGCTTGGCATCATATATGTGTGCATCATATGTGACACACAAAAGAGAAACGTCTAATAAATCCAAGATATCCACAGTGTTTCCAAAAACCTGGACGTCATCTCCCACTTTGAGGTATGATCATTGCCTCCATCTCTCCAGAAGTTCCCCTGACTTTGCCATGTTTTCTTCTTGGGAAGATCCTTCAACTACACAGTCCAGAGCAATATTTCATTTCTTCTATTTCCACAGTTCTTATTGATTGGATTTTGTCTCTAATAGTCTTGCAAATATCAATCTCATTTTTAAAACATAAATTCTCAAGAGCATGATAAAATCAGCACACTTCTTTATTCCATTTATTTTATTAGACTTATAATAACCATGTCTCTCCCTTCTCATTTTCATTTCTCTAGTCACATTGCCACATGAGCTTCTGACACTTCTAATAAAAGTAGCTGCTTAAACCTGAGAACATTTGTCCTCATTGTCCTTACTGTCCCCATTATGGGTAAATATCTATTTTAGACTCTTTGGAGGAATAAGGTTGGAGCATAGAAGTACTTAATGAAAACTAATTGATTGAAAAAAAATCACCAAAATGTCCACTTTCTTTCATTCCTAAATCAATGTGACATTTAGAAACATGGTAAAATTGTTCTGGTTTCAAGTCATCTGTTCAATCTTAACCATCACTTCCATTTTCCCAGTCTCACCTCTGATTGTAAATTAGGTAATTGGTGCAATGTTGGTGAATCTTTTCTATATCCCATGGGTTATGTTGTTATTATTCCACTTCTTCTAGTGTCTAATCCATCAGGAGTGACAGCAGTAATAATTTGCCAAACTTATCTAACAACTATACCCTTTATTTCAATGCTAGTTTTATACAAACACCTCTGACATTTGCATAGCAAAAAGTAAACATAAAAAGGATAATAAAATCAACAAAATTATATTTTATCATATGAAAGTATGAATAAATCTCCAGTGTAGCCCGTTTTATTATTCCATGCCAAATTACATAGCAAAACTATCTCCCTTGAAATATCAAAGTTACATAAAATAATATGATTAAAGACAAGTAGTTAACACAGAAAATTATATTATCTCTGAAAAGGAAGCATAAAGTATTAGGCACCTGAGAGGACTAAATTTACCAAGGTTTTGCTTTTTGGAGCATTGATCTAGAAGATATCAGTAAAATAGCTGTGAAAAATTCAGAGTTTACATAGGACTGGAAATGTTGAACTGAAATCTCTTTTTTTTGTGCATTTACTTAGCATGTTAGTATATTGGAGGTTCTGAGATATACACAGAAAGGAAACTCTCTTGAATATGTTTAAACTGTGGAATAAAATTTTCAAATTTATTCAAACACAAAGGAATAGTTCCAAGGATAACTATTAATGAGTAGAGGTATTTTGAAGGTCATCAACAGGGAAAATGCTGAATTGAGTAAAAAGGATTTGTACTGAAAATCAGGATGCTTGATTTCTAGTTTTGGGTAAGTGGCTATTGGGCTTTGGAATTCATGCAATTACAGAAGAACACACCAGGTGCATTTAATATTGATTAAAACAGAGTCACAAATGCATTTCATCTATGAATAAAAAGATATAATGCTGATATTTCTGTTTGCATTCTTTGGGTTTCATTAACACCAAACCCAGGTCAAACACTTCAGACTGAGCCATGATGACAATCATGTTACCAACTAAAAACACATTTTCACCCCTGTCTCTATTTATCTTCTACTTTGTCTTAAACAATAGAGGAGTCATTACATGGTCTCAAAATGGTTTCTCGAGTTACCTGAATACACTATTTCCTCTTTTATTTTCTGCAAACAAGAAGATTATATTTATTCCAAAACATCTAATAAATTCTAGAATTAATTTATCCAGTTAAATTAAGCTGTCTCCCCTTCATAAACTCATCACATTGGTCAAAGAACAAGATGCCCTGCTAGGGTCATCCTAGACCATGTGTTCTACCCCTGGGAGCAGGAAGGGAATTAGTTTTCCCCAAGTTATATGGATCTTCCACTAGCAAACTGGATTTGAAAGAATGGGAAACAAACTGATAAAGATATACATGCAGCAACAGAAATTCTTCCTTCCACTTAGAGGAGAATACTACAAAGGCAAAATTCACAAATTTATAAGTTTATAAAATACTAAAACCTGAAAACAGGAGGGGAGAAATTAAAACCAACCCAGTGAACTCAATGGAAATACTAAAAACATAAGTGTCTAGATGCTGTTACTAGGAACATCCTTTTTAAAATGTAATCTTTCCTTTGTAAGTTAATCAAACTATTCTTTTATAAAGAAAAATAATCTGTGCTTTCTGGATGATATCAGAATGCATACAAAAACTGGGTAATTACTAAGGTTCATCTGAACTTTACTTTGGGTCATAATTTCAGAGAGCGAATAATAACAACCACCAAATGGGATATCAACTACTTTTTTTTACATCCTAAAGAAAATATTTTTTTGTTAATTTTACCAATGAAATTTTAGTACACTTTTTTAGATTTGGGGCAGCTATTTATTAACCATGACTATCAGTATTGTATTAAAGAATTATACAACCCTTTGAATTGAGATGTTAGCACCAATTAGAGACTGAAGTTCAGTGATATGGGAACTTAATTTTCTTGAATTCAAATAATATAACACATTTATAAATGTATTGTGACCATATAAAATGTTATAAGATGCATTGCATTTTTCTTAAAACACAATAAAAATAATAAATTGTGCTTACTTATGTAGTTTGTAATTCTTGTGGAAAGAAGTCAACAGTATGAGGTTCAGGAAATTAGGAACTGCTCTGAAAATTAATATCTTTAAAACTCAGGGAAAAAAGAGCCCTCTATCCTCTTCTCATCAGCTGGTACGAGCCTTGAGATAGTTCTAAGTAGGGCTGGGGAACCTGGCTCTACTACTTAAGGACAACAAATACAGTGTCAACCTTAAGTCCAGTGCTGTCCACATCTGGCATTTAGTTTGCCTTTCTTTCAGTCATGATGCAACTTTGTGCCCTTCTTACTTACAAATTCTCAAAGTAATTACTACTTCCAAACTTAAAATTATAACAATCACTTTTATTTATTTATTTGACATTTTCAATTGGTATATAAATATTTTATACATTGATGAGTACCATGTGATGCTTCAATACATGAATACATTGTGTAATATAAATTAGGGAATATATATATATATATATCCTCAAACATTGTGGCGAATATACTAAAAATTTTCTTCTCTTTTGAAATATCTGTGCTTTATCAATATCTATAGTCACCTAATTATGCAAGAGAGCACAATCATTCTTTACCCTGTTTGTATCTTGCCATCCTGGATCCCTAAGGTCCCAGGAGATTCTTTGTTCTAAATGTTGTCATCCTGTTTATTCTTGATTTTTTTGTGACTCAGCTCTGCTCTGTGCCAGTCTGAGACTTTGTCAAATACTTGTGACGGTTTCTTCTGAACTAAAATACCAAAATAGCTATCACAAACAGGTTAAACATAAACCTGTTTTCAACTTGCCCCATCCACACCAGTGATGGGTTGGAGTGCGGCTTACCATATTTAGCCAAACCGTCAACTTGCTAGATAGACTGTGGGTTCAGCACTGTGCTGAGGGCAATGATTTAAGAGAAGACATGGAAATGTTCTTTTCAGAGTCTGAACCATGGCATGACAATGCCACAAATTGAAAATATGGCAAGCTTCATAAACAGTAAAAATGCTAAATTGTGTAATTTTGGAGAGCTACAGGTACAGGAGGCTATAATAGTCAGGAAAAGCTTTATAAGAAAAAAGACCGACTTTACTTGTATCATTACCCACAACTGCAGCATGGTGATTTCCCTACTATTGGCTTTCCTCGTCACCCCCTTGTCATTATTTTGCATTTCTACATAATTTAACAAAGTGCTAAACACATAGAAAATATTCAGTGAATGATTATAGCCTTGATAGAGAACATGAGCGTCTGATGTATGTGTCTATTTGAGGGTTGGCAATTTCCCCACAAACAAAATAATTGTTCATCTTCTCATATCTCCAGTAGTCAATGAAATGTAGTGATAACTGACGGTGTACTCATCCTGCAGTCTAACATGATCATGATATATTTTACCTATCTTCCTGCAAACTCTAATGCAATTTCAGTTTTAAAAAAAGTCATAAGCACCAATGATTAATTAGGAAGGCAAATGCAACATTATTTATTTACAAAATTTCTATTTAACTTTGGATAGAGACTCTGACTATCTTAATAATTCCAAATATCTTTCTTTATAGAAATATTTTTCCACATGCAAGATTCTGATCAACATTAACAAGTGGATTCTCTGTCACTTTGGCATGCTGAAAACAGGATGAAGAGACATATTCTTTACAGAAAAAGGATATGCATCCTTTCTGTGTTGTTAGTGTGATGGAAATATGTGTAGACTGTTTGTGTAGCAACCTTAACATATTTCAGTGTTATCGAGAATTGCATGATCCTTCAACACTGTGATAAGCCCATCCTGTTTGTGCATATGAACAATGTTAAAGAAATGTCTAGCATAAATCAGTGGAGAATGAACTGAACAGTAATACAATAGGTAAACTAGTCATTTAAATTCCCTGGAATGGTTCTCAGTGAATTGTCCATCATTCACTGTTCTTTGCTGTTTAAATGAAATATTGCAGTAAACATCTTCTTTCCAAAGAATATCAATTTTCCTTTCCAAACATATTTTATTATAAATACAGCAATAGTTTGTGATATATGAATAATAAAAAAATCTGCTATCATATTTACTCTTCCTTCTGTTTTTCTTCTACATATGGATATGAGAATAGTTTGCATGAAAATAAGAAGAGACTAAAATTATCATGTATCATAATTTTCTAAGAGTACTATTTGGTTTTTAGATTTAGATTTGTCAGCAATAAGCAGAGAGCGTAGGTGGAAACAAATGTGTAATTTTCTACACTCCTTTAGCACAGAATTATGTTGTTCTTGAACTCAGTTGCTTCATGTTATCAGGATTTTAAAACTCCATTTAGTTGTTTAATTAACACTTAAAATTCTGCATTTACAAAAGTTTGCTTTATAGAAGGAATGTGGTTTTTGTTTCCTCCTAAACAGAGTTTTCAAAATTGAACCCAAATCAGAATGGTTCAGTTCAAGAAGGAGGTATCTGGGTCTCTTGCCCTCATTTTGTTCTTATATCACCTCTTCTTATATTTCTAGGAATTGGGTTACATTGCTTGACAGCACTAAATGAAAGTGACTATAAAAATTGGAAACGAGAAGGTCACAGCTTGTAATGCACTCTTCCATACAGAGTCAGGCTTGGTTCCTTTTGCTATTTGTGAAGTTTTTCCTGCATATAATCTTCTGAGATCCAACCAGCTGAACTTTCAACATTTGCCAATATTTTAGAAGCAGCTTTTTGTGGAGATTTTCCCCTACACTAGCAGGCCAAGAAATTTATTTTCTTTATAGGATAAAGAAAAAAAATCTTTTGCTACAAATTTGGCTGAAGCATTCTATTGGGTGACTAAAATTTTAAACAAAGGTTGGTGATCACTGATCAAGTATCTTGTAGTTTTCAATTCTATTATATCTATATTCCACTAGAAGGCATTTTTCAAATCTCATCCCAGCTATCAAAAAAGTGAATTTATAAAACACTGTAGACGAACAGCAATAACAACTAGTATTAATATAAATATATGAAGCTTTCAAGTACTTTTGTAATCTGTATTTTATATGAAAACCCAACTGCCACAGAAATTTTAGTGCTATAGATATTCTCACTATCCCTATTAAATATACCAAAAAAGAACTAAAACTCAAGAGTAAAACCTGACCAGGTCTGCAAAACTACTAAATTTGGAGGAGCTGAGAAACAAAAGTTTTTTTAACTCCAAGTTTCTAGCTCTTTTCACTCCCACAATAGTCCAATCTGGAAGTCAATTTACTAATGTCAAATACCTTTCTTAAAATGCAAACCCTAAGCCAATGGTTCAGTAGTTTATTAAGTGCTATGTTCCTGTTTTTAAGTGTATGCAGGATTATCCAAAACCCACACACACAGAAATCAATTGACGAAGGACCCTTCTAAATGCAATTATATATAACTACCAAAACACTTATTTTAAAAGTGGGATTCTTAGTTACAGACCATAAGGGCTCTCAGTCATTAAGATATTGATTACCATATTGTGTATAGTTAGCACTTTCATATGAAAACATTCTTAGCCATAACCCAATAAAAACCAAGGAGTCTTTCTCTGATTCCTTTGGTCTTCCTTGATATTTTCTGCTGTGAATTAGAGGTAGGCATAATTCAGCAGTTAATTAAATGTGGTCTTGTTTTCTCATGTGTGTTTCATAACCATTTCACACCTCTCTTGCTAGACTATAAGTATTTTGGAAGAAAAGATTCTCACACACTTTATTATTATTTTTTTAATTCTGAAGCTTATATAGGACAGGTCATGGTACATATAAGAATCTCAGTAAATGTCCATAATTTATCATATCACAATAAGAAAAGTTTCTTTAATGATTGTGTTAGTCAGGTTTTGTTCCTGTGAAAAAAATACCTGAAGAAAAATCAACTGGAGCAGAAATTTATTTTGGCTCACAACTTTAGAGGTTTCAGTCCATAGACAGCTGGCACCATTGTTTCTGGAATTTGGTGAGGCAGAACATCATGGCAGAAGGCCATTGCAGAGCAGAGCTTTTACCTCATAGTGTCCTGGGAGCAGGCAGAGGGGAGGGGGACTGGGGACAAGATGTAGTCTCCAAGAGCATGCACCTAAGGACCTACCCCTTCAAATAAGCTCTATTTCCTACAATTTCCAAAGCCTCCCAATAACCTATATAGCTACTATCCCTTAATGGATCAATCCAGTAATTAAGTCAGAACTCTCATGATCAAAGCCCTTGTTTCCTAAAATTCCTGCCTCTCATTGCCAGGTTGGAATCTAGGTCTTCAACACATGAGTCTTTGGGGGACACTTCCTATCCAAATTATAACAGTGATCTTTTGTCAATTCTCATAAACCTATGGCAAAATATGAATTTTAATTATTACCCTTGTTATTTTTCTGTAGTTCAATCTGTAGCCAACTATAGGTTATAAACATATATGTTCCATCCTTCTGTGAAATTTTTTATAAAAAAATGCTATTACTGTGGAGCTATAACAATATAAACTAGTTTCTTCTACTTAGAAGAAACATGATACACTTGCAGGGAGAATTCTTAGACATAGTGTGGAATATGTATAACCTATTTCTTTGAAAATCTGAAAGTGGCTGTATTCAAAGGGAATGATGCTGGGGAAAGTGACTCTGCTTTTCCTTCATTGTTGATTCTTAAACTGAATCAATTAGGATGCTTTTTGTTGCAATTTATTGCCAACAACTCAAACTGCTTTAAGCAATGATATATCGGTTTACTTATACCACTGAAAAGTCCAGAAGTCGGGCTAATTTCAAATGTAGTTTGTTTAAGGTGCCTGCTCCTTTTGATTGCAATTTTCTTTTTCCCTACTTTAAGCAAAGAATTCATTTGAAAGCAGATTTATGCCATTTTCCCAAAATTGCTATGCATTTTCAGGCATGACATATGCACATCATGATATTCTTCCCACCAAATATAAAGAGGTTTGGCATTGATTATACCACCCTTCAACTGATACCTATGCATAAAAAAACTGTCATGCACTGATTGCATGGTGTAGGGGGAACCTCCTGATTAACATGTATATATTAAAAATCAATAAAAACTGTGGATGATCACAATTTATATGAATAAATTTTTGGAAGAAAACCACAATGACCTTCACAGAAACCCAAAAGACCAATCATTTCCAGAGTTAGATCCTTCATTTAGTTTAATACAAGTAATTATCATTAACTTCGACACATAATGATATTTTGAGTGCCAAAGAATAACTCAGAGCCGTGATCATGCTGGACTTCAGGCTTCAGAATTTTAAAGCAAAAGCAGTTTAATAACGATGATGATGTTTATAATGAAATAATCTCCCCAACAACAGTGATGTCATCAATGCTAAGAACATTTTTAGAATTTAATTGCATATAAATATTTCTGGTAAAAAAAAAAAAAACAAAAACTTGATCTTGTCAAAAATCTTTGACTGAGTGTTAATATCTTAAGCAATACATTTTTACAGTAAGTAAATCAAGAAATGTGCACATTTTACACTTGAAGAAACCATAGTTGAGTGTGACTTAGTGACTTGCTTAAGTGTATACAGCAAAAAATTGGAAGCACAAGAACACAAACACAAATATTATAAATCTAAATCTCCTGTTAATATCAGACATAAAGAACATCCATAAAAAAGCAAGTCTAAAATACACGCTCTAAAATATTTAACGTTATATGAAAATAGAGCAAGAGTATAAGAATAATAAATACAGACTGAATCACTTCTGTATATAGTCTTAGATTGTGTATTTAACCTCAGGAAGAGCTTTACTTAGGAACCAGGGAATGAAGGCAGGGACAAGATGAAATAGGTTTATGTATATATATATATATATATATTTTTTTTTTTAAAGTAATGTACCAGCTTTCATGTTTCAAAACAGAAAATTTTCACTTCTTTGATGATAGTGCAAGCTAGCCATCCTTCCTACAGAATAGATTTCCGATTTCCACAGCCTCTGTCCTCCCAAATCTTTCTCACTGAATTCAGTTTCACCCTTAGCGCTCATCAGTCTCAACAACAAATATACTTTTGTTTTATTCAGCTTCAAATAAAAATACATTTCACCCACGATCTCCACTCCAGCCACTGAGTTCTTTCTGTTTTTTCTGAAGCTTGCATGTCATCATTGTTTTCAGTGTTTCTCTACCCCATTTGGTTTTGAACACTTGCATAAAATAAAAATTGTCTCCCAAATCCAACTACAACTAACTATACATACCAAGATCTCCAGGGTCCTGAAGCTGATAATTCTAATTCTAATCCAGACTTCATCCCCCTTACCAGCAGCATTTGACAAAGTTCTTCTTGACACATACATCTGGCTTCTAGGTTTTCACCCTTTCTTCTTTCTCAAGCTCTTCCCTGAGTCTCTAGGCCTACACCACTAGATGCTTAAGTGACTTTGGCCCTGGCTCAGCAAACACTTCTATTCCTTTGCGAATCTGCCTCCCTAGGTGGTCTCAGCCAGTCCTCTCACTTTAAACACCATCCACAGGCTACAGACTTCCACCTTACTGTTTAGACCAGAGCCTTAGTCCTAATCTGCAAGCACATAAGCCCAGCTGCTTACATCATTCCTTGGTTGTCCAAATTCCCCATCTTCTCGCTAATCTCCAAAGTTGTTCTTTCTACAGTCAATACCTGTGTCACCATGGGAACTTCATTCCTTGATAATTCTATCATAAAATGCTGTTAGTTTTCGATTCCAAACATAGCAATTAACTCTGGTTTTAATGTTCATCCAGATAGAAATATGGCTTGACCTTTTAACTCCTAACGTCTGAGTCAAATGTCACCATTTGGTTAGTTTTCCCCTGACCATAGAGCAATTATTATGTCAAAGAAATTACTTTTTACTATTTTATTTTTTAATCATTGACTTTCTTAACTAGAAGTTAAGTTCCACAAAGGTAAATTCATTTTTTTTCCCTTCTCTTAGTATCAGAATAATGCCTGGCATAGAGTAGCTTTTCACAAAATATTTTCAATAAATATACAATTATATCTTTAATATCACTCTTTATCTATTGCTTTGGAAGCTTTTCTGTATTTTTATTTTTAGAGCTTGTTGTGGGAAGCTCCTGAAAGACTGTTGTTCCTATATCTTTAAAGCTCAGAGAACAAGGAATTGAACAGAATAAATGTATGATTCATATTTGGAGAATATAAAGGAAAGATGAAACTAAGGAAAGGAAGGACGTGAAAAAATTATTTGCATTAGAAATCAGATTTCTGAGGTTCTCGGAACGGAACTGGCCCGCTAGTGAGAGCCTTTCTGACCAGAACAAGCTCCGAGTCCCGGAGCCGTTGCAGCGCAGTGTACTCCGGCAACGAACCAACGGAGAGCCTCGATCTGCAGGCAGCCTCTGGGATTAGGGCAGGGCAGCCAGAGACCTCTTCAGGCAGCTCTGCCCACTCCGGCTGCAGGCTCTCTTCACGGGGCGATCCAAGATGGCGGCCTAGAGGGAGACTGCACCCCCGGTCGCTCCAGAACCCAGGAGCTAAGAGGGGGAGGCATTGAGAGACTCGGACTGAAATAGAGCCACAGGTGAGTCTGCCCACTGGGTAAAGCTCAGCCCGGGTGGCAGGCCCAGATAGAGGTGGCTTATCGGAGCCGGGCAGGGCAGCTAGAGTCATCCACAGGCAGCTCTGCGCACTCCGGCGGTGGGCCCCACCCACACAGCCAGCTTCTCCAGGTTCTCAGAACGGAACTGGCCCGCTAGTGAGAGCCTTTCTGACCAGAGCACGCTCCGAGTCCCGGAGCCGCTACAGCGCAGTGTACTCCGGCAAAGAACCAGCAGAGAGCCTCGATCTGCAAGCAGCCTCAGGGATCAGGGCAGGGCAGCCGGAGACCTCTTCAGGCGGCTCTGCCCACTCCGGCTGCGGGCTCTCTTCACGGGGCGATCCAAGATGGCGGCCTAGAGGGAGACTGCACCCCCGGTCGCTCCAGAACCCAGGAGCTAAGAGGGGGAGGCATTGAGAGACTCGGACTGAAATAGAGCCACGGGTGAGTCTGCCCACTGGGTAAAGCTCAGCCCGGGTGGCAGGCCCAGATAGAGGTGGCTTAGCGGAGCCGGGCAGGGCAGCTAGAGTCTTCCCAAGGTAGCCTTCCACACTCCGGCAGTGGGCTCTTCCCACACGGCCAGCTGCACAGTGCAGGCCCACAGTGAGAGCATTTCCGCATAGAGCCAGTTCCAAACCGTGGAACCAGTAGGGGGCTAGGGGCAGTTTTCTTCGGATGAGTTGCTTTATCAGATTCCTCCAAGACATCAGGCTACTGAAGGCTGGGAGGTGATACACTGGAAATCTACTGGGACACTATAAGCCAATAGTGGAAAACTGCAATATCTCAGGGTCCCACTGACAACTGACCAATATGAGAAAACAAGGGAAGAAAATAAAAACCTAGATACTACATCAATAAAACCCAATGACAGCACAGCAGAAGAAATGTCAGAAAGGGAGTTCAGAATGTACGTAATTAAAACGATCAGGGAAGCTAATGAGGAGATGAAAGAGCAAATGCAGGCATTGAAGGAGGAGATGAAAGAGCAAATGCAGGCATTACATGATCGCACCAATCAACAGTTAAAAGACCAAATACGGGAAGCAAGAGATCATTTCAATAAAGAGTTAGAGATACTGAAAAAAAAACAAACTGAAATACTTGAAATAAAGGAAACATTAAACCAAGTTAAAAACTCCATAGAAAGCATAACCAATAGGATAGAACACCTGGAAGACAGAACCTCAGACATTGAAGACAAATTATTTAATCTTGAAAGCAAAGTTGGCCAAACAGAAAAGATGGTAAGAAATCATGAACAGAATCTACAAGAATTATGGGATATCATGAAAAGGCCAAATTTAAGAATTATTGGGATTGAGGAAGGCTTAGAGAAACAAACCAAAGGAATGAACAATCTATCCAATGAAATAATAACAGAAAATTTCCCTAATCTGAAGAATGAAATGGAAAACCAAGTACAAGAGGCTTATAGAACTCCAAACATACAAAATTACAACAGACCCACACCAAGGCACATTATTATGAAAATACCTAACATACAAAACAAAGACAGAATTTTAAAGGCCGCGAGAGAAAAGAACCAAATTACATTCAGGGGGAAACCAATAAGAATATCAGCAGATTTTTCAATCCAGACCCTAAAAGCTAGAAGGGCCTGGAACAACATATACCAAGCACTGAAAGAAAACAGATGCCAACCAAGAATCTTATACCCAGCAAAACTTACCTTCAAATTTGACGATGAAATAAGATCCTTCCATGATAAACAAAAGCTAAAGGAATTTACAAAAAGAAAGCCAGCATTACAGAACATTCTCAGCAAAATATTCCATGAGGAAGAGATGAAAAACAACGATGCAAATCAGCAACAGGAGGCGCTAGCCTAAAGGAATAGCCAAATAAAGGAGAAACCAAATCATGTCAAAAACAAATATGAGTCAATTGACTGGGAATACAAATCATATCACAATAATAACCCTGAATGTTAATGGCCTGAATTCATCAATCAAAAGACACAGACTGGCAGATTGGATTAAAAAGAAAAATCCAACAATATGCTGCCTGCAAGAGACTCATCTCATAGAAAGAGACACCCATAGACTAAAGGTGAAAGGATGGGGAAAAACATACCATGCACACGGACACAGCAAAAAAGCTGGAGTATCCATCCTCATCTCAGATAATGTGGACTTCAAACCAAAACTAGTCAGAAGGGATAAAGAAGGACATTACATGCTGCTTAAGGGAAGCATAAATCAGCAAGACATAACAATCATAAATATCTATGCCCCGAACATTGGCTCATCCACGTACGTCAAAAAAATCCTTCTCAATTCCAGAAATCAAATAGACCACAACACAATAATACTAGGCGATTTTAACACACCTCTCTCACCACTGGATAGATCGTCCAAACAAAAATTGAATAAAGAAACTATAGATCTCAACAACACAATCAGCAATTTAGACTTAACAGACATATATAGAATATACCATCCAACAAAGAACGAATACACTTTCTTCTCAGCAGCACATGGATCCTTCTCTAAAATAGACCATATTTTATGCCACAAAGCTACTGTTAGCAAATACAAGAAGATAGAGATACTACCTTGTACTCTATCAGATCATAATGGATTGAAATTAGAAATAAATGACAGAATAAAAAACAGAAACTTCTCCAATACCTGGAGACTAAATAATACACTATTATATGATGAATGGATAACAGAAGACATCAGGAGGGAAATAAAAAAATTCTTAGAAGTAAATGAGAACAAAGACACGTCATATCAAAATCTCTGGGACACTATGAAAGCAGTACTTAGAGGAAGATTTATTTCATGGGGTGCATTCAAAAAAAAGAAGTAGAAATCAACAAATAAACGACTTAACACTACAGCTCAAAGCACTAGAAAAAGAAGAGCAGACCAATACCAAAAGTAGTAGAAGACGGGAAATAGTTAAAATCAGAGCCGAAATCAACGAAATCGAAACAAAAGAAACAATTGGAAAAATTAACAAAATAAATAGTTGGTTCTTTGAAAAAATAAATAAAATTGATAAACCCTTAGCCACACTAACAAAGAGAAAGAGGGAGAAAACTCAAATTACTAAAATTCGGAATGAACAAGGAAACATCACAACAGACACGAGTGAAATACAAAACATAAATAGAAGCTGTTTCGAAAATCTATACTCCAACAAAACAGAAAACCTCGAAGACATCAACAAATTTCTAGAGACATATGAACTACCTAAACTGAACGAGGAGGACATACACAACTTAAATAAACCAATTTCAAGCAATGAAATAGAAGAGGTCATCAAAAGCCTACCAACAAAGAAAAGTCCAGGACCAGATGGGTTCTCAGCCGAGTTCTACAAAACCTTTAAAGAAGAGCTCATTCCAATACTCCTCAAACTATTCCATGAAATAGAAGAGGAGGGAACCCGCCCAAACTCGTTCTATGAAGCCAATATCACCCTGATACCTAAACCAGACAGAGACACATCGAGGAAAGAAAATTTCAGACCAATATCCTTAATGAACATCGATGCAAAAATTCTCAAAAAAATTTTAGCAAATCGCATACAAATATATATTAAAAAGATAGTGCACCATGATCAAGTGGGTTTTATCCCAGGGATGCAAGGTTGGTTCAACATTCGGAAATCAATAAATGTCATTCACCATATCAACAGACTTAAAGTTAAGAATCACATGATTATTTCAATAGATGCAGAAAAAGCATTTGATAAAATACAGTACCCCTTCATGCTCAAAACACTAGAAAAAATTGGGGTAGTGGGAACATTCCTAAACATTATAAAGGCAATCTACTCTAAGCCCATGGCCAATATCATTCTAAATGGTGAAAAACTGAAAGCGTTCCCCCTAAAAACTGGAACAAGGCAGGGATGCCCTCTTTCACCACTTCTATTCAACATCGTCCTTGAGACTCTAGCCAGAGCAATCAGACAAACCAAAGAAATTAAAGGGATACGAATAGGAAAAGAAGAACTCAAACTATCCCTGTTCGCTGATGACATGATTATATATTTAGAGGAACCTGGAAATTCCACCAGAAAACTTTTAGAACTCATAAGTGAATTCAGTAAAGTAGCAGGTTACAAGATCAATGCTCATAAATTCAATGCATTTTTATACATAAGTGATGAATCTTCAGAAAGAGAAATTAGGAAAACTACCCCATTCACAATAGCATTGAAAAAAATAAAATACTTGGGAATCAATCTCACAAAAGAGGTGAAAGACCTCTACAATGAGAACTACAGAACACTGAAGAAAGAAATTCAAGAAAACCTTAGAAGATGGAAAGATCTCCCATGTTCCTGGATAGGCAGAATTAATATCGTCAAAATGGCTATACTACCTAAAGTGCTATACAGATTCAATGCAATTCCAATTAAAATCCCAATGATGTGCCTTGCAGAAATAAAGCAAGCAATTATGAAATTCATCTGGAAGAATAAAAAACCTAGAATAGCTAAAGCAATCCTCAGTAGCAAGAGCGAAGCAGGGGGTATTGCAATACCAGATCTTCAACTCTACTACAAAGCAATAGTAACAAAAACGGCATGGTATTGGTACCAAAATAGACAGGTAGATCAATGGTACAGAATAGAGGACATGGACACAAACCCAAATAAATACAATTTTCTCATACTAGACAAAGGTTCCAACAATATGCAATGGAGAAAAGATAGCCTCTTCAACAAATGGTGCTGGGAAAACTGGAAAACTATATGCAATAGAATGAAATTAAACCCCTATCTCTCACCCTACACAAAACTCAACTCAAAATGGATCAAGGACCTCGGAATCAGACCAGAGACCCTGCATCTTATAGAAGAAAAAGTAGGTCCAAATCTTCAACTTGTTGGCTTAGGATCAGACTTCCTTAACAGGACTCCCATAGCACAAGAAATAAAAGCAAGAATCAACAACTGGGATAGATTCAAACTAAAAAGATTTCTCTCAGCAAAGGAAACTATCAGAAATGTGAAGAGAGAGCCTACAGAGTGGGAGAATATCTTTGCCAACCATACCTCAGATAGAGCGCTAATTTCCAGAATCTATAAAGAACTCAAAAAACTCTACACCAAGAATACAAATAATCCAATCAACAAATGGGCTAAGGAAATGAACAGACACTTCACAGAAGAAGATGTACAAGTAATCACCAGATATATGAAAAAATGTTCAACATCCCTAGTAATAAGGGAAATGCAAATCAAAACTACCCTAAGATTTCATCTCACCCCAATTAGAATGGCGATTATCAAGAATACAAGCAACAATAGGTGTTGGCGAGGATGTGGTGAAAAAGGAACACTCATACATTGCTGGTGGGGTTGCAAATTAGTGCAGCCACTCTGGAAAGCAGTGTGGAGATTCCTCAGAAAGCTTGGAATGGAAACACCATTTGACCCAGCTATCCCACTCCTTGGCCTATACCCAAAGGACTTAAAATCAGCATACTACAGAGATACAGCCACATCAATGTTCATTGCTGCTCAATTCACCATAGCCAGATTGTGGAACCAACCTAGATGTCCTTCAGTTGATGAATGGATAAAGAAACTGTGGCATATTTATACAATGGAATATTACTCCGCAATGAAGAATGATAAAATTATGGCATTTGTAGGCAAATGGTCGAAATTGGAGAATATCATGCTAAGTGAGAAAAGCCAATCTCAAAAAACTAAAGGACGAATGATCTCGCTGATAAGTGGATGAGGACATATAATGGGGGGTGGGAGGGGCTAGCATTAGGTTTAGGGTTAGGTTTAGAGTTAGGCTAAGGAGAGCGGTAAGAATGAAGGAAAGAAGGACTGTGTAGAGGGAAAAGAGGGGTGGGAGGGGTGGGGGGGAGGGGAAAAATAAAATAAACATCATTACCCTATGTAAACATAAACAAAAATAAAAAAATTAAAAAAAAAAAAAAAAAAAGAAATCAGATTTCTGCTTGTTGTTTAAAGCCAATAAAACATTGGGGTTTTTGTCACCACAAAATAATCTAGTTTATCCTGACTGACTCAACACTTCGACATTTTGATCGCCCTTTTACAAAAATAGTCAATATGATTTTGATCAGTACAACAGCAGCAGTGTGAACATACTATTTATTGTCTAAACCAGGACACTTTTGAGTTCTGAAGTGAACAATATTAAAAAGATTGAAATTACATATTGTTCAAAATTTTTTACTGCTGTTATTATATTGATCTACTTACATAATTATTCTGCTTGAAAATTATTTTCAGAAATATTATTTCCAAAAATAAAAATTTCAGTATATATAAGAACAAGAATTAAATGTTATATTAAAATATCATTGTACATTTAAAATGAAAACAACAAAATACTTATTTTGGTATATAACTGTATATTTTTATAAGATTGTTTTCTTTCTCTCTAATATTGTAATTTTATAAACATGTATTTTCAATCATTAAAAACAAATATGTGCCAAAAAATTGAAAGAAATAAATGTACCAATGTCTAGACACTCTAAAATATTTTAACTTTAGCAACACTGAATCCTGAAAATTTGAACAGAAAAATAACAAGTAACAAGATTGAATTAGTAATTAAAAGTCTACTCTCAAAGGAGAGTCAATACAGACTTAATATTCTTTTTTATTTTCATAAAACTGCTTAGAATCTACCTCCAGTTTAAAACTTATGATCGAAAAATTTGAAATGTCCTCACTTTCTGCTGACTTTTGTGTCAGTTCAGTCCTCCTAAGAGCAAACGCCAAGAAGGGGCATGTGGGCAAGAGAATTATGTAGGATTATGCCTGTGAAGACCAAAAGTCGGAATAAGAACAGGCAGGTGAATCATTTGACTATGATGCAGGTCTGGTACTCAGGAAAGGAAAGTTGAAAGGAAGGAGGAGGATGTAGAAAAAGCATCTATCTGAGAAAATCTAGAACAAGTTGCTAAGGAATCACCCAAAGCGATACTGTCTCTTGGGGAGTCCTGCCTACATTGGATAGAAATGACTTAGTTCCTGTACCCGCACCTTGCTTCCTATCACCTATACCTTAGTGGGATCAGGCTGCTATTACAACATACCACAGACTGGATGCAACCATCACAGGTCAGCAGGGAGCTGCTTGTGTTTTGATGAAAGAAAATTTAAAGTCGGACATGAAAAGTCAAGCAAGAGAATTTTATTAAGAGTAAAATAAAGTAAGACTCAAGCAAAGAACACGAGAGAGAGAGAGAGAGAGAGAGAGAGAGAGAGAGAGAGAGAGAGAGAGAGAGAGAGAGATAGGGTCTTCTCTGAGCAGAGAATGACAAAGAAAACAATGCTTCTTTCAAATTTATTACTGGTTTATGTTTACCAGAAGAACTGGTTCCACCTTCTGAGGTCTTTACCAACTGGTATTTAATTCCTCTTTTACAGCAGGTGGGGGAGCTTTTGAACCTAGTTAATCCTCTCCAGAACTGCCAGGGTGACTATTCTATTCAGGGAATATTCTATTCAGGGAAGCTTCATCTACAAGTCAATTCTATGTTAATGCAGGTGCTGGGGTCAATGACACAAAAAACTTTACCTTAGTGTGCCTACAGACTAAAGAATTTTCCCTTCTGATATAAATTGAGAAACCTATGGCCATAAATCCAAATTGTACAATGACCCCAGTTAATCCTGTCAGGAATTAGCTCCATCGATCTTTCCTTCTTGACATATTTCTTAATTGGCTCCCTTTGTTTCTCCCTGTTTATTCTCAGGGTTAGTACACCTGTTATTTTTCTGTAAGTTACTTGATTGTTCATTAAAGGTAATTCAGAGAAACCCCATGACCCTACTCTGTTATTGGTTCACATTTCACTGCTCCTTCCTAACTACTGCCTAACACAACAACAAATATGAAGTCCAAGATCAAGGTGCTGGTCAGCTCAATTGCAGATGAGAGCTCTCTTACTGGCATGTAGATGGCTACATTTTTACTAAGTTCTCATATGATAGGAAAGGAGAAAGAAAAAGTTCTCTTGTGCCTCTTCTTCCTCATTTTTATTTATTTTTTAGATTTTATTTTTAGTTGACAAACAATAATTATATATGTATATACACATTTAAGTATAAATGTATACATTTATGTACAATGTGTACAATAGCAATATGATGTTATGATATATATATAGTGGAATGATTAAAGTGGGTTGATTAACATATCACCTCATATACTTCTTTTTGTGAGATGATTTAAAATCAACTTTATTAACAATTTTGAAAGATACATGATTTTTAACTATTATCACCATGTTATGCAGTAGATGACTAGAACTCATTCCTCCTTTCTAACTGAATTTTGCATGCTTCAACTAACATCTCCCACTTCCCTGTTCTCTTCCCTCCCTACTACCATCTTGTAAACCCCATTTTACTCTCTTCTTCTATGAGTTCAACTTTAGATTCCACGTGTAAATCATGACATGCAGTCTTTGTCTTTCTGTTCCTGGCTTATTCACTTAGCTTAGAGAACATCTGTTCTCTAGATGTATCCATTTTGTTGCATGAGGTTATAATTAACAAGAAGGGATTTCTTGAAATAGAAAACCAAATCACTTTGGTCATCTGGAAGACACCTTGCACAAGATCTGTTCCTTTACCATAAAATGGTGGGAGTATTCCTGGGTTCACCAGGCCAAAATCTTTGGCAACTTGGAGCAACTTGTTAAGCATGGTGCTTGTGTCCTTTCCATCCTCTCCTCCAGCTCACTACCTTCACTGAATTAACAACACCAACTTCAGGAAAGATTCTAGAAGAGCAAAGTCTGGTGAGGACAGCATGCTCAGCACATCACACCTAGAAGCTGGGCTGGCCAACTGTTTCATCTCAGACTGTCGATTCACCTCTCTGTGTGGTGTTGCCAACAACAAAGATAGGGAAACCACATCTGATCTCAAAAGGGTGCATGCCGTGACTGAGTGGACATTCTGTTGAGAACAGGGTGGTATCTGTGCTGCTAACTGTCTCAATCACCCAGATGCAGGCAATACAGGACAAACAGGACTGCTGGGCCCCTGTGCTTACCAAGGTTGTTAAGAGCTATTTGTCTGAGGAATGTGCGGTTGCCTGGAGACCTTATCTGTCAAGGACGGGGTTGGGGGGGGCTTAGCCCCGACTCAGCTCCTGCATAGTTCACCCCTTCCCTCCTCCCTTCTTCCACTAGGACCGTTCTGTTCTGGTGGGACCCAATGAGAATCAAATAGATTGGCAGGACCCAACCAGAGGAGGACTAATGTTTAGCTGTTCAAATGTTAACCAATTAAAAGAACACTGTAAAACTGCTTGCCTTTCATTATATAAACCCTGCTAACAAGGGCTCGGGGCCTCTTAGCGTCACCGGTTTTCGAGGACGCAGAGGACCAGGTTCGAGCTTGCTAATAAATGACTCTTTGTTGCTCGCATTGATCGTGGTCTCTGGTGGTCTTTGTGGGGTCTCGAGCCTTTGGGCACAACAATTCTACACCTAGTAAAGGAGGAAGGGGACAGTAGGAAAAACTACCCTGCATTCTACCTCAAGAAATCACTCCTGACTGATTCGCGAACGTTTAATTCTCAACTAATGTGTTTCTATATCCTTGGGTAAGGAAAGGTACTCAACAAAAAAACAAGGCTTAAAATATACATCGATTCCTCATTACTCAACTCAGTCTAAAACTTGTCAAGTCGTGGGTAACTGTCATTCCATGGGATATTTCTAATATAGATGCAGTAATTAAAACTTTAGACTGTTGGAATCCTGGACCAACAAAGGGATGTCCTAAGGAAGTAAAGATGCACCTTACTTAATCTTGTAGTAAGTAAAGTGAAGAGTTTTGTGCAGCATTTATTTTCTCCTGACAAAAATGCATGTATGAGACCATAACTGTAAAATAGTAAAAAATTAGAAAATGTAACAGAGATTAAAAAAAAGTGAAAAAATGAACATTGGAAAGCTTTCCATACTCTTTCCTCTGGGCAGGAAGGATCATTATCCACAGATTCTTATACATCTAAGGAAACTCCAGGAAGTATTTGAGAATGCTCTGTTACCTCCTATTTGACTAACCATCTCCGTAAGTTCCTGTAAACTTTTCTACTGAAAAATCTCTCTTACTGTGTCTGCAAGTCACCGCAATGCAATCACCATCTCATGACAAATGGAAATGACAAAAACCAACTAACGTTTCTTTCCAATACTTTTCCAAACCTTTAATTTGCTGTCTAGAAAACAAATACAATAAAACAAAATTAAATTAAAATTGAAATGCTGCAATAAAGAAATCAGAACAAGACATTCAAAATAGTACTGTTGACATACAATTGAGAAAATAGCTTGTAATGTACAGTGTTCTTCTTAGAAATAAGCCTCCAATACAGCTTTGAGTCATCAAGGTGGTGTAAAAGTAAAAAATGTAAGTGGGCCAGGAAGATTCCATTTATTGTAGGAACAGAGGGAGACTGAAGTCTACTCCTCCATACAAACCAAGAATGGGAATGACTAACAAGCACTGGTGAGTTATCAGAAGAGTTCCCAACTATTTCAAGGGGGAGGTTGGTCAATAGGTTTGAAACCATAAGAAAACGTGAATAAAACCTTTAGCGTCACTTGTTTTTAGTTATTTCTTTTAGTTGATTTTTAAAATTACTAGTTTTTGGAAGTCACTAAGATGGACAATGTATTTTGCTTCCGACTAACTTTGCTGTAGATGACTCCTTTGACATGTGAAGTTATTTTTTAGGGACTTGAAGGTGACTATTGTCAAAATCAACCAGTCTTCCCTTGGGCCTGGGCAAGTGTCTAATAGGTGACTTTAGATATCAGAAGTCTGAACATTCACCCTGGGACCATGCTAACAGTGCCATTTTCTGAACATACACCCAGGAAGAGGTATGAAGATTAAGTATGTATGCACAGATCACTGGTAACTTCACCTCCACCTCTCACCCTGCTTATTAACTGCATAGAGATGGTAAAACCTACACACTCAGGCAGGCAAGACTTAAAACAGATCTCCCACCACCAAATTTGACCATCCTGATATAAATTTTTCTTTTGCAAAACTCATCATGTCAGTGATTGTCAGTACTGTGTGGCAGGTAAAACAGGTCAGTTTGGGAACAGGATATATGAAACACATTGAGTTATTCCTGAGTTTGCAAATGCTTTTCTCTAATAAGGTCATCTTTGCCTGCAGTCGGTATTCATAGTAGTTTTTAAGAACAATGCAAAGCATATTTTCAATAATGTAATTTAATCCAAAGATAGATTTTAAAATGAATGGAATGCATGTGGCAACATTCCACATATCCTAAGGAATTTAGCAGTAGAAACATGTTAACATTTATGCTCTTTGACTATCTTTCTTAACGATTGCTAGATCTATGCTAAGGCCTAAGAAGGATGAGGTAGAAATGACACTTTCCTATGATGAGAAAACAAAATTTACTTGTGCCACAAAGAAATCTATCCCAAGACTGAAGAGAGATAGCAAATACGTATGTAGCATGTACTCTGCACCAAGGTGTTAAACAAATATTGTCTCGTTTATTGATCACAAACACCCATAGGTTTGCTATCTTCAAGCACCTTTGAACTTCTTTAAAGTTACAGAAATAGCGGCGGGCCAAGATGGCGGACTAGAGGGCGACTGCATTTCACGTTGCTCCAGGACGCAAGATTCAAAAGAGGAGATAGTGAGAGACTTGGGACCAACTCAAAGCTGCCGGGTGAGTCTCTCCTGTTGGGGAGGCGTCCCGGATGGGGCAGTAGCCCTGGAACGCAAGGAATTTGTGAAGTGGAGTTGCTCGGCGAGACGCCCCTCCCCCCGCTGGAGCGGTAAACACGGACAACTGGGATCATCGTAGAGGAGGCAGCTCAGCACAGCGCTTGGACTCGAGCAACCACTGGGGCTCCAGGCAGCTGCCTGAGGAGGAGCTGCGTGGCGAGCTGTTTAGACCCAGAACGACCGCTTTCTGAACACCGGTGGGTTGCCCGGAGGAAGAGGAGAAGCCCGGCGGGTCGCTTGGTCTAGAAGTGACTACATCAGAGCCACAGGCGGTTGTCAGAGGAGGAGCTGCGTGGTGAGCTGTTTGAACTCAGAGTGAGCGCTCCTGAACACCGGGGGACTGCCCAGAGGAATTGGAGGAGCACAGCGGGACGCTTGGTCTAGGAGTGACTGCATCAGAGCCACAGGCAGTTGCCAGAGGAGGAGCTGCGTGGTGAACTGTTTGAACTCAGAGCGAGTGCTCCTGAACACTGGTGGCCTGCCTGGAGGAGGAGAGCGGTGGGACACTTGGTCTAGGAGTGACTGCATCAGAACCACAGGCGGTTGCCAGAGGAGGAGGCGAGTGGTGAGTTGATTGTACTAAAAGCGACCGCTCCTGAACACCGGTGGCCTGCCTGGAGGAGGAGCGTGGTGAGTCACTTGGTCTCGGAGCCACCGCTCCTGAACACCCGGGGGGCTACCCCTAGGAGGAGGAGGAGGAACAGGGCGGGTCACTTGGACTTGGAGTGACTGCCTAAGGCTACGGGTGGTTGGCGGGAGGAGGAGACCCGAAGTGAGTTGTTTGGACTCCTAGTGACTGCGTCGGAAACCGGGCGGCTGTCCAGAGGAGGAGGTGTGTGGCGGGTCTCTGGGTCTCGGAGCTATTGTACGAGGCTCCAGGTGGTGACTCAGGGGAGGGGCTGCATAGCCAGGCGATTGGTGCAGAGCAGGGTCCCAGGAGCTAGGTGGCTTCTTGCTGGAAGAGCCGCACAGAGACACGCCTAGGGGCAGAGTGAAGTTTCCAGGGCAGCGGGCAGATTCTCTGGGAGAGGCAGCCTAAGGAGACTCGCCTGCAAAGGGTGAGGCTCCTAGGCCCAGGACGTAGGTCCGGGCCCCTGGGATCATTGCAGAGGAAGACAGCCCAGCTCAGGTGGTAGTTGTAGATTGAGGGGAACCTCTAGGAGGGCAACTGACCAGCGAGACGTCCCCACCAAGTGACTCTTCCCGGCCGGGGGAGGTTTTCCCACAGGGACAGTAAAACCAGAGACACAGGCACAAACAGGACTTGCCTTAGCCCGCAGTCTAGTTCCCCATTGGATGACCATTGGTCAACAAGTGGAGGCACCTCTGCCCACTAGCAGGGAATATACGCCACCTGAGGGTTACCACCCCTTCTTCGTGGAGCTCTGCATTATCAACCTCCTCCAAGACTTCAGGCTACTGAAGGATAAGAGGGGATATACTAGCAATCTTCAGGGACATTATAAATTGATAGAGGAAATCTGCAATATCTTAATGACCCACTGATTCCTGAGCAATATGAGAAAACAAGGGAAGAAAATGCCCCAAACAAATCTAGATGGTACATCAATAAAATCCAACGACAGCATGGCAGAAGAAATGACAGAAAGGGAGTTCAGAATGTACATAATTAAAATGATTAGGGAAGCAAACGATGAGATGAAAGAGCAAATGCAGGCATTGAACGATTGCACCAATCGACAATTAACACAGCAAATTCAGGAAGCAAAAGATCATTTCAATAAAGAGTTAGAGATATTGAAAAAAAAACAAACAGAAATCCTTGAAATGAAGGAAACAATAAACCAAATTAAGAACTCCATAGAAAGCATAACCAATAGGATAGAACAGCTGGAAGACAGAACTTCAGATATTGAAGACAAAATATTTAACCTCGAAAACAAAGTTGAACAAACAGAGAAGATGGTGAGAAATCATGAACAGAATCTCCAAGAACTATGGGATATCATGAAAAGGCGAAATTTGAGAATTATTGTGATTGAGGAAGGCTTAGAGAAACAAACCAAAGGAATGAACAATCTATTTCAAGAAATAATATCAGAAAATTTCCCAAATCTGAAGAATGAAATGGAAAATCAAGTCCAAGAAGCTTATAGGACTCCAAATACACAAAATTACAACAGACCCACACCAAGGCACATTATAATGAAAATACCTAACATACAAAATAAAGACAGAATTTTAAAGGCTGTGAGAGAAAAGAACCAAATTACATTCAGGGGGAAGCCAATCCGGATATCAGCAGATTTTTCAATCCAGACCCTAAAAGCTAGAAGGGCCTGAAACAATATTTTTCAAGCTCTGAAAGAAAATGGATGCCAACCAAGAATCTTATACCCAGCAAAACTTACCTTCAAATTTGACGATGAAATAAGATCATTCCATGATAAACAAAAGCTAAAAGAATTTACAAAAAGAAAGCCAGCATTACAGAACATTCTCAGCAAAATATTTCATAAGGAAGAGATAAAAAACAAAGAAGCAAATCAGCAAAGGGAGGAATTATCCTAAAGGAACTGTGAAATAAAGGAGGAACCAAGATGTGTCAAAAATTTTAAATATGAACCAAATGACTGGGAATACAAATCATATCTCAATAATAACCCTGAATGTTAATGGCCTGAATTCATCAATCAAAAGACATAGACTGGCAGATTGGATTAAAAAGAAAGATCCAACAATATGTTGCCTGCAAGAGACTCATCTCATAGAAAGAGATACCCATAGACTAAAGGTGAAAGGATGGGAAAAACATACCATGCACATGGACTCAGCAAAAAAGCTGGAGTATCCATCCTCATTTCAGATAATGTGGACTCCAAGCCAATGTTAGTTAGAAGGGATAAAGAAGGACATTTCATACTGCTTAAGGGAAGCATAAATCAGCAAGATATAACAATCATAAACATCTATGCCCCAAACAGTGGCTCATCCATGTATGTTAAACAAATCCTTCTCAATTTTAGAAACCAAATAGACCATAACACAATAATACTAGGGTGATTTTAACATGCCTCTTTCACCACTGGACAGATCTTCCAAACAAAAATTGAACAAAGAAACCATAGATCTCAATAACACAATCAATAATTTAGACTTAACAGACATTTGTAGAATATACCATCCAACCAAGAGCGAATACACTTTCTTCTCAGCAGCACATGGATCCTTCTCTAAAATAGACCATATATTATGCCACAAAGCTAATGTCAGCAAATACAAGAAGATAGAGACACTACCTTGTATTCTATCAGATCATAATGGATTGAAGTTACAAATTAATGAAAGAGTAAAAAACAGAAACTACTCCAACACCTGGAGATTAAACAATATGCTACTATATGATGAATGGATAACAGAAGATATTAGGAAGGAAATTAAAAAATTCTTAGAGGTAAACGAGAACAAAGAAACATCATATCAAAATCTCTGGGACACTATGAAAGCAGTACTTAGAGGAAGATTTATTTCATGGAGCGCATTTAATAAAAGAAGTAAAACTCAAAAAATAAATGACCTAACACTACAGCTCAAAGCCCTAGAAAAAGAAGAACAGACCAACACCAAAAGTAGTAGAAGACAGGAAATAGTTAAACTCAGAGCTGAAATCAACGAAATTGAAACAAAAGAAACAATACAAAAAATTGACAAAATAAATAGTTGGTTCTTCGAAAAAAATAAACAAAATTGATAAACCTTTAGCCACACTAACAAAGAGAAGACGAGAGAAAACCCAAATCACTAAAATTCAGAATGAACAAGGAAATATCACAACAGACACGACTAAAATACAAAACATAATTAGAAGCTATTTTGAAAATCTATACTCCAACAAAATAGAAAATTTCGAAGACATCAACAGGTTTCTAGAGACATATGAATTGCCTAAACTGAACTACGAGGACATACACAATTTAAATAGACCAATTTCAAGTAATGAAATAGAAGAAGTCATCAAAAGCCTTCTAACAAAGAAAAGTCCAGGACCAGATGGGTTCTCAGCCGAGTTCTACAAAACTTTTAAAGAAGAGCTCATTCCAATACTTCTCAAAGTATTCCAGAAAATAGAAGAGGAAGGAACTCTCCCAAACTCATTCTATGAAGCCAATATTACCCTGATTCCTAAACCAGACAGAGACACATCGAGGAAAGAAAATTTCAGACCAATATCCTTAATGAACATCGACGCAAAAATTCTCAACAAAATTTTAGCAAATCGCATACAAAAACATATTAAAAAGATAGTGCACCATGATCAAGTGGGTTTCATCCCAGGGATGCAAGGTTGGTTCAACATCAGGAAATCAATAAATGTCATTCACCATATCAATAGACTTAAAGTCAAGAATCACATGATTATTTCTATAGATGCAGAAAAAGCATTTGATAAAATACAGCACCCCTTCATGCTCAAAACACTAGAAAAAATAGGGATAGTGGGAACATTCCTTATCATTGTAAAGGCCATCTACGCTAAACCCATGGCTAATATCATTCTAAATGGTGAAAAACTGAAAGCATTCCCTCTAAAAACTGGAACAAGGCAGGGATGCCCTCTTTCACCACTTCTATTCAATATCGTCCTTGAAACTCTAGCCAGAGCAATTAGACAGACCAAAGAAATTAAAGGGATACGAATAGGAAAAGAAGAACTCAAACTATCCCTATTTGCTGATGATATGATGGTATACATAGAGGAACCAGGAAATTCCACCAGAAAACTTTTAGATCTCATAAGTGAATTCAGTAAAGTAGCGGGATATAAGATCTATGCACATAAATCTAAGGCATTTTTATACATAAGCGATGAATCTTCAGAAAGAGAAGTTAGGAAAACTACCCCATTCACAATAGCATCGAAAAAAATAAAGTATTTGGGAATCAATCTCACAAAAGAGGTGAAAGACCTCTACAATGAGAACTACAGAACACTAAAGAAAGAAATTCAAGAAAACCTTAGAAGATGGAAAGATCTCCCATGTTCTTGGATAGGAAGAATTAATATTTTCAAAATGGCCATACTACCAAAAGTGCTATACAGATTCAATGCAATTCCAATTAAAATCCCAATGATGTACCTTACAGAAATAGAGCAAGCAATTATGAAATTCATCTGGAAGAATAAAAAACCCAGAATAGCTAAAGCAATCCTTGGCAGAAAGAGTGAAGCAGGGGGTATCGCAATACCAGATCTTCAACTCTACTACAAAGCAATAGTAACAAAAACGGCATGGTATTGGTACCAAAATAGAAAGGTGGAATCAATGGTACAGAATAGAGGACACGGACACAAACCCAAATAAATACAATTTTCTCATACTAGACAAAGGTTCCAACAATATGCAATGGAGAAAAGATAGCCTCTTCAACAAATGGTGCTGGGAGAATTGGAAATCCATATGCAACAGAATGAAACTAAACACATATCTCTCACCATGCACGAAACTAAACTCAAAATGGATTAAGGATCTTGGAATCAGACCAGAGACCTTGCATCTTATAGAAGAAAAAGTAGGTCCAGAGCTTCAACATTTCGGCTTAGGACCAGACTTCCTCAACAGGACTCCCATAGCACAAGAAATAAAAGCAAGAATTAATAACTGGGATAGATTCAAACTACAAAGCTTTCTCTCAGCAAAGGAAACTATCAGCAATGTGAAGAAAGAGCCTACAGAGTGGGAGAAAATCTTTGCCAATCATACTTCAGATAGAGCGCTAATCTCCAGAATCTATAAAGAACTCAAAAAACTCTACACCAAGAATGTAAATAATCCAACTGACAAATGGGCTAAGGAAATGAATAGACACTTCACAGAAGAAGATCTACAAGCAATCAACAAACATATGGAAAAATGTTCAACATCTCTAGTAATAAGAGAAATGCAAATCAAAACCACCCTAAGATTCCATCTCACCCCAATTAGAATGGCAATTATCACGAATACAAGCAACAACAGGTGTTGGCGAGGATGTGGGGAGAAAGGTACACTCTTACATTGCTGGTGGGGCTGCAAATTAGTGCAGCCACTCTGGAAAGCAGTATGGAGATTCCTCAGAAGCTTGGAATGGAAACACCATTTGACCCAGCTATCCCACTCCTTGGCCTATACCCAAAGGACTTAAAATCAGCATATTACAGAGATACAGCCACATCAATGTTCATAGCTGCTCAGTTCACAATAGCCAGATTGTGGAACCAACCTAGATGTCCTTCAATTGATGAATGGATAAAGAAAATGTGGTATATATATACAATGGAATATTACTCAGCCATAAAGAATGATAAAATTATGGCATTTGCAGGCAAATGGATGAAACTGGAGAATATCATGCTAAGTGAGATAAGCCAATCTCAAAAAACCAAAGGAAGAATGATATCGCTAATAAGTGGATGATGACACATAATGGGGGGTGGGAAGGGTTAGTGTTGGGGTTGGAGTTGGGTTTAGGGAGGGGGGCAGGAATGGAGGAAGGAAGGACTGTATAGATGGAGGGGAGGGGGGGAAGGGAAAAAATGGCAGAATGAATCAAACAACATTACCCTATGTAAATTTATGATTACACAAATGGTATGCCTTTACTCCATGTACAGACAGAGAAACAACATGTATCCCATTTGTTTACAATAAAAAAAAAAAAGTTACAGAAATATTTTTAGTACTTTTTGTTGCATATGTTAAAGGCTGTGCAAGTTTAAGTCACTACTTGACTTCATTTATATACTATTGTGTAATTGGTAAATGGCAAACTTGGATTCGAATCCAAGTCTGTCTATTTTAGTCATCTCTGCATCACTGTGACAAGAAGACCCGAGGTGAGGCAGAACATTATAGTAGAAGGGTGTGGCAAAGGAAAGCAGTTCAGGACATATCATCCAAGAAGCAGAAAACATGAGCTCTGCTTACCAAGGACAAAATATGAAACCCAAGTTACAACCCCAGTGAACTCCCTCCTCCAGTCACCCTATACCTACCTATAGATATTACCCAGATAATCCACATGAGTGGATTAATCTACCAGTTAGGTTAAGGGTCTCATTGTCCAATCATTTCACCTCTGAACTCTCTTGCATTGTGACACACATGAGCTCTTGGGTGATACCTCACAACTAAACCATATCCAACCAAATTGAGATCCTAAAAATCATATAACTGTAAAGGAAGGCTAATAATATAGGTATGCAATGTTGACCTATGTAAAATAGAAACAGGATATTTTGTTTTTCTCTCACTCAAAATAAGCGTTAGGGTACAGAAGGAGTAGTGGGGACTGTGGTGAATTAGATGGACAGTTACACAACTCAGCCAGTTGTCACTATATTTGGAAAGAAATCCACTGATGTCAACTCTTGTACCATTTTTTTTCAAGAGAAGTTAGTTATTTACATATGAAGTGAATTCTCCAAGTTCTTATTAAGAATAAAATATAAATACTGTGTAGGCCAATAACGTATGAGTCAAACAAACTGCAGCTGTGGACCATCTGTGGCCTTCCAGCTGCCAGTTTGCAACCTCTGATAGGAAAACACATTCAATATTACACTTAGATTTGTTAAGTGCAAACACAGCTTGGGAGCCAAGAGAGGCAGGAATGGATGAAAGAGTGAAGTGCTTCCAAGTGAATCTTTTCCTTTTCTCCTTCATCTATTACTGAACAGACCACATATAAAACAATAAGGTTAATATCTTTAAAAGGAGATGGCAGACCCTGATCAATAGACCATTTAACCAAATCAGAATGTTTGTAGTCACTTAAACACATTTTAAAAATGAAAGTAAGATTAGAAAGTAAGATTGACCAAGAAAATGATATTGTAATTGATGTTATTATTTAGTTTTGCTTTTAGCAATATTATTTTAAATATAGACAATATTGTACAAATAGGCCATATCATTTGATGATTCAAGTAGATTTTAAAGACATGAATGCCAGAGCTGAGGTGTATCTAAGTAGTAGAGTCTGCCTGGTTCTAATACTTTTTCAACTACATCTTGCTGCCTCATTCACTTTTGTGTTTCTTATAAATCTAAGTTCATGCTTGACACATGGAACATAATAAATATTAATTAACTGAATAAATAAATGCATAAATGCATGTCTCAGCACTGAGAAAATAGAAGGTTTGTGAGGGGCACCATACTACAATGGGACCAGACACTTGGAGCCGGATTTCTAAGATTTTAAGATTATAAATGCTTGTATGAATACCTACAAACTAAATGAACTTGGATCATTTGCTTGTCTTTGGTGAACAACCACATAAGACTGAAAAACTTCATTTTCAGATTTCAGGATACTGTTCTCGTTCGCCTTTCTCTGAATTGATCTTCCTTTGCTCCAGATAATTTGTTATTTAGCATTAAGTAATACTTCTATATTGTTGATGCCCGAACAGCATGGATTACTGCTCATCCTGGAAAAGTGATTATCCAAGTTAGATATTAACTAGAAACCTGTGCCATACCAGTGCCAAAAGAATGTGCAAAAATTTAAGCAGTCCCACAACCCTGTCCTTGATTACATGCTCTTCCTTTAATCAAATTTCTAGTGGAAGCATGAATTCAGATTCAGAATTCCAAGTAGCATCTATAGAATTCATTTTGTACATGAAGTAATGTGTTCAGAGTCTAGAAAAGGCTAAAAGATAAACACCTACCCAGAAGGTAATGATTCATGTAGTCATCATGTAAATGGATATAAATAAAGTTGAGATATCTAAATTTTGATTATACAGAGTTCCAAATTTCTGATTTCTGAAACCCTGAGATCCCGGGATAAGTCAAAAGCATCCCCCAAACATTACAGATCAATAGATGCTTTTCTCATTAAACGGGAAAGTAATGCAACTCATTGTGATGCACAATAAGTGTGCAAGGGAACAGAAAACTCTAGGGAGGAAGGAGTTCAGACAGAAGGAATAATTAAATGAAAACAGAGGATAGAAAAGAGGGAAAGAAAGAAAGGTACTTACACAAATTGGTTTGATCAACCTCTATAAAACATTTTTGTAAATATTGTGTCATAATGTATCTGGTAAGAAGCCCAATTTGATATTTAAAATGTATCCTATCTTAGTAAACATTTACTATTAAGTTACAAATGGTGCCAGGTGCACGCCTATAATCCCAGCTACTCAGGATGCTGACAGAGGGTGATGGCAAGTTCAAGCCAGCCCTGGCAACTTAGCAAAATCCTGTCTTGATATATTTTTTAAAAAATACAATTAAATGAGGGGTGGGAGGGGGCGGGGGAAGGAAAGATAATAGGATGAGAAAAACATCATTACCCTATGTACATGTATGATTACATGAATGGCGTGATTCTATCTCATGTACAATCAGGGAAATGAAAGTTGTACCCCAAAGTGGACAATGAATCAAAATAATAAAAAAAGAACTTAAGTCCCCCCCAAAAAATGTAATCAAAAGAGCCGAACATGTAGCTCAGTGTTAGAGTGCCCCCTGGGTTCAATCCCCTGGAAAAAAAAGAAGGAAGGAAGGAAGGAAGGAAGGAAAGAAGGTAGGGAGGTAGAAGCATGGGATAGCAAAAATAAAATTGTGGAAGAATGATATTTTCCCCTGTGGTCCACAGTCTGCTTTTTATGCATAATCATAAACTCTAGAGTGGGCTCTGTGCTGTTAATGAGTTTAGATACCATCAATAATATTCATTGGAATTCTGGGCTGAAAAGAATAGGTAATGTGTGTCCCAGTGTTTGGTTTATGTTTTTGTTTTTGTTTTTTGAGAAAATATTTGCTTTATGGATGAAAGAGCAACTTTGTTCTTAGTTTAGGGCAAAATGAAGCAAACTTACAACTTGACTCTGAATTATTTGCAAAAAAGAAAAAAAAATGATGTTTACTGTCTCAAAATGGCAGAACTATGGTGCAGTGTGAAAATAAAGCAAGGAATGCATTTCTTTATCCTGTAGAGAGAGCAGATATGTAAGCTTCACTAGTTTCTCGTTTTCCTTTTATGAAAATAATAGCTCAATGCTGTTTCAAGGTTATATTATTTAAAAGACATACTGTATGTGCAAACAGAGAGTCTGTGAGACTTCTCAGAACATGTGTCTAAAACAGAGCTGTTTGGTTTGACAGGGCTTCAAATGCCAAGATATTGTGTTGAATACAAAATCAAACTCTGAAAGTGAAGAGCTGAAAGGTAGTTGGATGGACTTAAATCTTGACAAGGTTCAGCACTTCTTTGTCTCAAGATGACAATCAACACATCCCACACTCCTTTCAAGGTTTTTTAAGTGGTTTCTTGGGACTTTCTCATAAAAAGCTTTTTGGTCCATACTTACTTCAGAAGGGCAGAGCTTTGTGTATTTTTTTTTTAATTACATATACTTATTTATATGACAAGTAATGTATTTACTTGTGTAATTTATTACATAAATGGAATAACTCAAAATCAGATTCTCAGAGATGGAAAACATGTCAAAATGTTTCCTTTCATTAAATACATTGATACCTGTATTCTAATAATATCCATAGGTGTGCAAGTTGGTGAAGGTTGAATAGATAATGTGAAAATACAACCATCAAAATCCAGCAATATTTTGAATAGAATTCAGAAAAAACAAAACAAACTTTCCTATAATTTTTATCCTATAATTCCAGAAAGGGTTGGGAAGAAACAGTGAACAGTAAAACACATGTTTATATATTGATAAAGGAATTAATGAACCAAGAGAAAGAATCATAATTTAAAAATATAGAGTGAACATACAAGAAATCTAAGGGAAGTGAATTCTACTTAACATTCACAGGTGTGTGAGTAATATGCAAAAAGATATTGAATCTGATTTCAGATATGTGAAACAAAATATTGCCCAGCAACCACGACTCCTCTGATTTTCAAAATCTGACCAAGAAGCACAGATTAAGATGTCAATGTTATTTTATATTTAGGCCTCAAGTTTGCTCTGGTAGTTAATTTTAGAGTGATCAACTTTGCACTTGAAAAGAACTGGCTTCGTTGTTCTCTTTAGAAGTGCCTAGAGTGTGCACCCTTCTCTGAACTTTCATTTTCTCTCACCGGGTTTTATACACCTAAGTTAGGTGAAATATTATTCTCTATCTCACCTACTACGTAGTCCCAGAACTCTAATCTGTGAAGCCCTGAGTCCTCCTGAGTCAATAGTCATCCCCAGAAAATGGCAGATTCATGGATCATGTCCCACAAAAGGGGAACATGACCTGGCCCAGAGGGTATACTATAAACATATGTTGTAAAGAAGGGAGGGCATGAGGGAACGAGAGCAGAAGGGAGAGAAAAAAGGAAGAAAGAGGAAAGGAAAGGAGTGCTTTCATATGAATTGTTTAAACCAACCATCACAAAACAGAACTTTCATAAATATTGTATAATAATGTACCTAGTTAAGTAATTGAACTTTTTATAGAAGATAGCATACCATATAGTTCTTCTATTTTCAGGAGAATTTGAATGACATAATGCCTCTGAATGCTAGCATCCTCATCAACTTGTTAAATAGAAGCATAAACATCACAAAACATTGTTGAGAGAGTTAAGGGAACTCATGTGTAAGAGATGAACTGGCACGTCATACACAAACATCTCCCATTTCTCCATAATACTGAGAATTCAAAACTTCTCATTTCACTTGACTTCCACAAATGTTCCACTTATGACTTTATATCTATACCAATTTGTATTTCAAGTCTCTGAAGCCCCGTTATGGAGAGATGGAAGCAGAGGATATGGGAGTTTATGCAGAGAACTTACAATCAAATTCCTTTAAACTACATTATAAATGATAAAAGAGCAGCCAATACACACCCACTCTGACCACAGGCATCTAATCATCCTTACAGATAATGAGATTTACCTGGGAATTTTATCTGGCCCAATAAAGCAATTTTTCAAGGCTAAGTATAGGGAATTACATCCATTAGCAAGTAATCTGCGAAAAGAGAAACAATTTAGGTTGAAATGTGTGATTGCTAAAGCTATTCTAATCTTTCAATCTCCAAACTTCACCTACTTTGCAATGGTATCCATTTTTGCTAACTCTTTATTTCCCAGTGAATGAAGAAAATAATGTTATTTTCAAAGTTCTCTTTCCCCTTGGGAAGAGGCAAAGTCCAAACATCCTAACTCCTCCTGCTATTTTACAGAGCTTCTCTTCAGATTCCCACTTTGGTTTGACCCACTTATATAAAAGATTATCATTTCTTACATAGTGGGTATGAGTGGTTTTGAGTAATAGCCTCTCCATATTCATTACAGTAAAAGAATTTTTTAAAGGAAGCATTATGAATTGCTTAGATGAATAAAAACCTGTTTTAAGCAAATGTTTTCAGAGTAACCATATTGTCTATTAGCTTTTGTGAAACTTAAGGAAAATGAGAAGAGGCTGAAACTCAGATCTAAGCATTGGAAACCTATGTATCGAAGCATTGGAAGCCCATGTAGGAAAGATTGGTCACCAGTCTGTAGTATTATTAGGAAGTGGTGGAACATTTTAGACATGGAGGCCAGTGTGAGGAAGTGAAGACATTAGGATAGGTCCTTGATGGAGATATTAGGATCTCAACACCTTCCTCTCTCTGCTTCTCAGCAGCCATGAGGTAAGCAGCTCCTCCACCATACGCACCCTCCATGTTGCCCTGCCCCACCACAGACTCAAAGCAAAAGGGCAAAGAGAACATGGATTGGAACCTCTGATACCATGAACCAAAAATAAACACTTCCTCCTTATAAACTGATTACCTCAGTTATTTTGTCACAGTGACAGAAATCTGACTAGCACACAACATAATACCTCTCTCTCTCCCAAAGCAACCTAATATTTCATAAACTATTGACACTGATATGCACATGAGATTTTCAGTTTCACAATTTAAGCAAGCAACAATTAAATAATTAGTCAACTTAACGGGATACTATGATCTTTAGTTTGTCTTGCCATAGTCAAATAAGGCATAATAATTTAAAACAGGTCTTAGATTTTAGTTTTGCTTCACCATGTACTATAGGAAAAACTTTGGTCAAGCAACTTGATGGTAATGCTGATAGTAACTTCTTCATCAGACTTTGCAGAATAAATCAATAAAACCTATCGAATATTTAAGCAGTGCCATAAGTGTTCAAGAAATGCTTAGATTTCAAAATGGGCAGGTTAGTTTCAGTCATATTATTTCTTTGCAAATTAAGTGAGATAATCATTCCTAAGACATGCCCACCACTCAGACTAGACAGTTGATGTGTAGAACTTATATCCTTGGACCAGGGTATCATCATCCATAGCCAGTGCTCATCAAGCTTTCTAAATCCTGTTTTTGTTCCATGGCAGAACAACCAGCCCTTACTGGTATCTTTAGACAAGATGCTATAGATTGATTTTTTTTTTTTTCCTCCCAAATTTCATGAGTTGAAGTTCTAACACCCAGTACTTGGAAATGTGATCTTATATAGAAATATTAATAGGCAGGACCCTTAATTCAATATGAGTAGTTCTTTGTAAAAGGGAAATTTTACTATATACACACTCAGGAAGATCATCATGTGATGATGAAGGCAGAGAAGGTGATACAAGTCAAGGATCACTAAAGACATCCAGTGACTCTCCAGAAACAGAGGCAAAGGACAGATCCTTCCTTCACTGCCCTGAGGATCCAAACTTGCCAGGACCTGAGTCTCAGACTTCTAACCTGAACTGTAAGATAACACTTTTCTATTGCTTAAGACACCCAGCTTATGAGACTTTGTTCTGGCAGCTCTAGATCTTACACAGGGTAAGACTTTCAATTTAATTATAAGGAACTTGTTTTGGTCAGAGATTATTCTAATTTTTCAAAGAAATGACACATCTTTGCTCTGATTCATTTGCTAATGTTTTTAAATTTAAACTCTCAGAACATGCATGTATCAGTCAGGGTTCCAGTAAGAAACAGTCAACATTGTCTGCTGAAATTATTTTAATACAGGAACTATTTAAAGATGTATAGGCAAGGATAAAGAACACGTAACATAGAGAGACATCCCAGAAGATACTGACACCATCTTCCCAGGTCAAAGGAGAAAATACAGCCATTGAATCCTGCTTCAGAGTGGAATCCATGATATAAATGCTACCAGACAGAAGCTACCAGTTTAGAGGGTCAGGTATTTCCATAACCATATTGAATCAGAGACACAGTTCCAGGAGAAAATACATTAACCTACAGGAGTAGGCTAGCTGATCTTAACCAGAAATCAGTGAGAAAAGGGCTCCAGATAATGAGGTCCATTAAGGTCAGCCTTCCAGGGTCCAGAACAAGACAGAGAAGGGAAGAGTATAGACCTGAGAGCATAGGGAGAAAAATGGGCACCAAGATTCATTAAGATACTTCTGACTGTAAGTGATAGTGCTTGGCTAGAAGTGGCTTCAGCAAAATGTAATTGTTTTTCTCATTTTTTAAAATTTGTCTGATCATAGGAAATTTCAGGGTTATTCATCTGCTTAGTGTTGTCAGAGCACTCGTTAGGCTTGTTGAAGATTCTCCTGATTTCCTCTCGTGATCAAAGAAGACCTACATTTCCTAACATCACATTATCCCACAAGTGAGCTCAAAGTCAAAACGAAGAAGGTCAGAGAACTTTATGTTTCTCTCCCTTTTGCCAAGTACGGTACATTTTCCTGCCTCTTATTGGCCAGATCTGGGTCTCATAGCAACTACTAATTCTAATCATTGGCAAATGAGGAAACATCTTGATCATCTTAATTATTCATCACCTTGGTTGGGTAACTGCTTCCTGTTTGAAGAGGCTACCTAATGATAACATGATAAAACTGAGCTGAACAAAACAGAAGAAAGGCAGTCATCATGTTCCCTTATTCTAGGTCCTAAATATTAAAACATGACTGTGCCTCTGGATACTGACAGCACCTCTCCGTTCTGCTCTTCCCCTTTCCACAGTTCCTGTTCTGTTCAGGTTTGATCCTAACTTGCCGTGATCTCAATCAGAGTCCACAAAACCAGCCCAAGTCCCACTTTTATGGCTAGCACCACTTAGTTTCCCTCTGCTCATTAATGAATTGAGACACAGTATGACTTCAAAACATTCCTGGCACTACTGTCATTACAAAGACCATTTGGAATATATTGATTCAAAGCAGGTTTTGACAATAAGACCAGAGATTTAGCTCAAAATTTAATATTTCAAAAAATTTTCAATGTAGAGATAATATGAAAAATCATTCCAAAATAAGTATCAAAGAGACAAATTTTAATCTCATTTTCTTCAGAATTTCAGTGACTTTCATCCAGGAAAGAAAGTCTCAGAACCCTTTGCACCTGTATCTTCATGTATGGGATGAAGGGGTTAAGTTAGAATATTAACTTTACAACTACCTCACAGATTAATTATAAGCAGTTTATGATATCACAGACACTTCAGAATTTAAGACTGAAATGAGAGTAACTGTTTTACTCAGCTTTTTTTCATCACTGTGACCAAAACACACAAGAACAACTTAGAAGAGGAAAAGTTTTTAGTTTCAGAGGACCTGTCCATGGTCAGCCATCTCCAGAGCTAGCTCTGGGTCCTAAGTGAGGCAGAACATCATGGTGGAAAGGCATGGCACAGGAAAGCAGCTCAGGAAATGGCAACCAGGAAGCAAAGAGAAAACCTACGCACTAGGGACAGAATGTAAACACAAAGTCACTTTTGTAGAGACTACTTCCTTTAGTCACACCCTAACTGCCTACAGTAACCACCCAGTTAATCCATTCAAGTGGATCAATCCATGAATCAGATTATACCTTTCATAATCTAATCAATTCAACTATAAATATTCTTGCATTGCCTCACATGTGAACTTTGGGGGACACCTCATATTCAAACTGTAATGGTAACTAACTTTGGCTTGTGTCTTCCACTTGCAAAATGCTTTTAAAAAGAAAGGAAAGATAGAATTGTGGAATGTATTTGCTAATACCTTCAAAGTGTGAACTTGCCTTGTCTTGATGATTTTCCCTTATGCTCCATGGTTCATATTGATATGTTAATAGTGATGTCCCAGTTTCTGAAAAAACAAGCTTATCCAGGTAGACAATCAACTGGGCTGGTACCAGTTGATTGCCAATTTGTATAGGTGAAGATCATGGCTCACACTGAAAGAACAAGAAAGGTTCTTGTCTTTAAAAAAAAAAATTTTTTATTGCAATTACTATAAATTTCTCATCATGTACTTCAAAACCTGACAAATTCACAGTGGTCAAACTTAAATCTTCAGATTCATGAAAATGTCACCTTAATATTTTCATATTGAAAGAAAGCTAACCTTTAAAGAACAGTTTAAATAATTGACTTATATAGTTACATTTAGTATTTTAAAAACTGAAGCAAGTTCAAAATGCTGTCAATTATATGTTCTTAAAATGTCCTGAGACATTTTCGCAGAGCTTACATTACTTTGAAGGTATTAAGTTACCAGACTCCCAAAATGGTTTAAGGAAAATATTTCCTTCTTAGAACAGTTCTTAAGATAATTAATCAACAATTAGACTTCCTGCTGAAATAACAATTAATCCCTTATTTTCACATGAAACATGCTAAATTTAAAGAAGCAGGTAAGTTGCTGTAATATTTTCTAATCAGAAATCTACTTAGAAAATTAGGATAAAGATAGCTTTAAGCATCACTCTGTCTTTTCAGTAGACAGCTGAGGCTTCTTCAGTTTTTCATCATAAGCCCAGAAATATATGTATTACATTAATGGACTTTGTAATAAATAGGGTTTTAGGAGACCTGGGAATCTATTTTAATGTTTGTTTGTGAGACTTTGGAAATAAGCATTAAACAACATAGCTTAATCTTCAAATGATAAAGAATTTTAAAATACTAAAGCATGCATATTATTACTGAATTTGGACACATTTTAAAGTTTTATTCAACCTTTGTCTTAAACAAATTCACTTAATACATGCATGGCTAGAATTATTATTTCAGAGATATTTCCCAATCTAACCTTCGAAAGCACTCTTACCATTTGTATGGCTATTTAAAACATGGAATATTAATTTACCATTATTTTGATTCTATTTACTCACCAGAATTGTTCCTTTCATACATCTTCCAGTATGAAATACGGTGATTCTATTATGTGAGAAATGATTCGAATACTTTGGAGAGAGTGCCAGACATGCCTGGATCAAGCATCATGGGCAGAGGTGGAGGCCAAGCTATGGAACTTTCTAGAGTTGGATTAGATCTCTGATCACTAGAACTTTTATTAGAAGATGTAAGCAAATAAGGTTCGAACCCTATTTCTTGAATCCTATTTGAGAACCCTTTTTCTGCCAGCACTAATAGTTACTCTCTTCCCACCTAGAATTATATATGTCTTGATGTGTCTCTTCTTTTTTTTTATTTTATTTTTTTATTTTTACAGACTGCATTTTGACTCATTGTACACAAATAGGGTACATCTTTTCATTTCTGTGGTTGTGCACCATGTAGATTCATACCATTCGTGTAATCATACATGTACATAGGGTAATGATGTCTGTCTCATTCCACCATTTTTCATACCCCCCTCTCATTTCCCTCTGTGTAATCTAAAGTTCCTCCATTCTTCTCTCACCCCCCAACCCCTGCCCCCATTATGTATTACCATCCACTTATCAGGGAATGATGATGTGTCTCTTCTTAATCTCCAAAAATGAGTGAGTCTTATCAACTCAAGAAGGCAATAGCTTCTTATTCAATGGTAGTAGAATCAACAACTTATTGTATTTTACTGTAAGTACTTGATAGGCTAAAGATAAGTTCAAACATGAATGAAGCAATTATAATAAAGAAATAGGTAATAAATGTAATAAATATGTAATAACAAGGCACTTTCTTTTCCTGACCCTTGCAATGTGTCATCACAAATCTGTGGAGAGAGGAGAATTTGAAAAATTTACCAAGTTAGTTCTTTTTATTAGCATGCTCCTCCAAGGAAGTGTTATTTGACCGATAATTCACAAAATGATGCTATTAGAGGTTGCTTCTGCCCAAGGAAGAAGGAATTATCAGTCCTCCATTTATCCTAGTTATAGTCCCATTTATCCAAATATTGGAAGAAAATGCTCTGAGTACCGTAAGGAGGCACTCTTAATCAGTAATTCATTCAAGAATATAGAAGGTTGATATGCAAAGCAAATAGAAGATCTAAGAATTGTAGAAAGGTAAAGGGGATAGTAATTAGGAAGACTCTGAACTCTGACTCTGTGCCTCTGGCCCACCAAGCACATTTACAAAATCCTTCTCAAATGGAAAAGGGCAGAAGAGTAAGGAGAGTTAGGGATGGTCCCTATACTCTCAGAAAGTGTTTTACATGAGCCCCGCCTCCCCCAGATTCTTTATATCTCTTTCCTTCTCTCCTCATTATCCAAATCCTTTCTTTTTAAACATCTCCGCTTTTGGTTCCCCTCAGGAAAACATAAGTCTCCATGTTTACACTTTCAAATGTCTTACAAATTTCATAAACTCACCGCTTGGGGCTTACCTCTTGATAGCACCTTTGAAGACTGCCTAACTGTGAACGCTGCTGTTGTGACATCCCACTCTTCCTGAATCAGCTGAAGCGAGCTGACTGTCTAGCTTGCGGTGGAGGAAGAGAAGGAGGTATCCATAGAGGGACAACAAGAGATCTAACTTTCTGCTATGTTGTTCTTCCTGTAAGCTTTTTATTTTATTTTATTTTTTTATTTTTTTATTTTTATTTTTGCGGTACCGGGGATCGAACTCAGGGCCTTGTGCTTGCGAGGCAAGCACTCTACCTGCTGAGCTATCTCCCCAGCCCCAACTTTTTATTTTAAATTCATCTCTCCACCAAAAGGATTTCTTTTTTCAAAAAATCCTTTTGAGGTCCAATGTAAATCATGTTTATATTCTCGTTATATAAACTGATTTACTCCTTGCAAAAAAAGTGTGCTCTCCTAATGATGCTATGAGAATATTTATACAATCCCTGACTCAGTCAACCTTACACCTTGCCTTCCTTCACTGCCTTCCCTGACTCCTCTTGATTGTATGTAAAAATATCTTTCAAATACATCCTTTTCTCTCCATTTATTTCTCCAGAACTATAGAAGTTCCTCCTGACTTATCTTGTCTTAGATAAGTTGCAAGGTTAAATGTACAGTCTTCTAAACTACCAAGTCTACCAAGATGTTTGATCCCCATTGCAAGAAGTTGGGATCCTACTACAAAGGTAAAGGGGAAAGTTCACATATGATCCTTAGTTCTGACACCAACTATGAGTTTGGTGGGTTTTAATAAATTGTAAATAATCAGGGTTCTCCAGAGAAACAGAGGCAATGAGATATTTACACACACACACACACACACACACACACACACACACACGAAAGAAGAAAAAACAAGACTTTCAGGTTCATTGGCAAGTTCAAAATCTGTAGGACAGTCCCACATGATAAAGACAGAAAAAAAGTTGGAGTTCAAGCCCAATGCCTGTCTTGTAGCAGAATTATACTTTCCTGGGGGAAAAGGATAGGTCAACCATTGTTCTATTAAGGACATTCACAGATTGAATAATTCCCACCCACATTATAGGTAATGATTTATTCAAAATTTGAGTGTTAATCTTATCTTTAAAAAACATCTTCACAGAATGTTTGACCAGTTTTCTCAGAATCATGATCCAGCCAAGCCGACACATAGAATTAACCGTCAGAGTGATTTTCCCAAAGCCATCCTCAAGTTTAATAATACACTTAACATTTCACAGAACTCACAGGAATCTATTTTATGCATGGTTACATTTATTATGGGGAAAGGATAGAGAAATCAGTCAAAGTCTTAGAATATCTTCAGAATGTGCTTGTTGGTATATACAATGCAATACAATACAAATGGAGTATCATGAACCCAGGAACCTCACCTGAGCTTCAGAGCCCAGAGATTTTACTGGAGCTTCATTATGTGGGTATGATTGACTCATTAATTGCCCACATGGCTGAAATCAATCTCTTGCCCTCATTCCTTCGCAGGCTGTTATCTCATGGCCTAAGGAAATCCATAGGTCATGTCATGTCATTAACATAACCATCAGGTATGGTCTCTGGGGGTCTCACTCTAAGTAACAAAGACATTCCTGTCACTCAGAAGATTCTAAGGCTTTAGAGATTAACTGATGGGATTTGAGGACAAAGACCAAATATCTTTTTGGGAAAAGCCATATTCCTTATCACACATGTGTTCATCTTCATCCACAAACTCTTATCAACTCTGTTCTTTATACCTGCAGTCACAGTGGTTTTGTATTGCTGTCACAGCAAAATGGCATACATAATGTGGTTCCTATTTCCCTAGACTCATTTTGAGTTTTACCCCTGCTTCATTATCTCTACAACAGTCATGCACTCCTTTTCTAATCCCTTTATCCCAGAAATTGCAGGGACTGATTCCTCAGCATAAATTACTCTCCCCTCTCCTCTTCGCCCAATTAACTAGTAATTAATCTCTCATTTATTAGCACTTACTCAGAGTTGTGATTTTTATTATATAAAGCTCCCCCCTCCACATACACACACAGGGTCCTCAGCTGCATTAGGGTGAGATCCTGTTTGGTTTTTGCTCCTCACTATATCCCAATACTTAGTATAGTATTTAGCGCATAACAAATGTAGATTAATAAATGCTTACACTTACAGGGAAGGGTAGTGTTTAATTGATTGATCCAGGTACCTGGAGTTTGGTTTTGGTGAATCGACTCTTCACCCCATCACACCATCAGCACATTTTGAGGGTCTCCCTAAATACAACACTCTATGTAACACAAACATGTGGCATATGAAACATTGCCAGTGGGGAAAGATATTCAGAGTCTATTTTAAGCAACTACAAATGACAAAGAAGTGGGCTTTGTTATAAATGAAATTGATAGGAGCTGGGGTTGTGGCTCAGTGGTAGAGCGCTTGCCTAGCATGTGTGAGGCACTGTGTTCAATTCTCAGCACCACATATAAATAAATGAATAAAATAAAGGTCTATCAACATCTAAAAATATTTAAAATAAATAAATGAATAAGATTAATATTAATCTCCCCTATTTCAGGTAATAGTAACTATAAACCACCTGAAAAGTTTCATCCAAATACCTAGAAAGGAACAAACCATTTAATCTTTAACTTTGATTTGAGTGTGTTTTCTGCTCAGGATCACAGAACTAGCAAGGCACACGTCAACAACAGAACTGCCAACAGGAACCCACACGAGACTTGGATAATGAGTCGTGCTGATCACAACATTCTCTCATTATTTGTTTGCGTACACCCTGGTGTGACATCTCGGAACACACGTGCAGAGATGGAGAAACCAGAGCCTGGTTGTGCATTTGCCTCTTTCTTTCCAACACAGATGTTTGGCTGCACTCAGGAGACAGGGCATTGCGCTAATACTGTGCCACATTTATGTTTGTGTTTATCTTCAAATACATCTAACTGGTTTGAAGCCATGAATTTTTTACCCATAATTACAATTACAGCTCTGGGTGACATTGTGGATGACTCGCTATGTTTATAAAAAGGTAGGAAATTTTGCTTCTGGGAATTAATGGGTAAATGTAATGATTCTAGAAGCAACAGTATGTATCATAAAGATTCCAAGTCAATATTTTTATGGTGGAAGTTGATGTGTTTGTTGCTTTTCTCTAAATAAAAAAGGAAACAAATCAGAATAGGAATAAATAATAAACATTTGCACGAGAGCTGAAAATTCTAAATTCCCAGTTTCTTTCCAAAGAATAGGAAATAGGAAATAGAGAATTTGAAATACTATGTAGTAAATTCATCATCTGATAGACAACAAGTTGGTGATCCAGATCTCCATATAACCTAAAACTCAAATTCATGAACTCCTTACTTGTCTCCAGAGAGTTATATTTGAAATCCTTCACAAGGAGCAAAGGGAGTCAAAATAAATGATAGACAAAAATCATAAATTTTAGTATGCATACCCTTTGGGTAAAATATGTCCAAATAGATGCATTTTCAGAATGACTAAAATTTATCCCTTTATTACTAAACATTATTCTGCATGACATGAAGGTTGTATGCCAGGCATTGAATAGGTATTTAAGGATATTCTTTTATTTTCTTATTTTGTGAAAGAATAACAAAGCATCAAAAATGTTAAGTTGTGCAAGATTGTAAAGCTTGCAATAAATAAAAAATTCAAAGTACCATAAGGATTATTCCAACATGTTTTTATAAATTTTTTTTTCTAAATTATAACCTATGAACTACCCTGTCTCTGTATAACAGAATATGTATAATGTCAGTGCCTAGCACTCCATTTGGTATACCACATGCAATCAATGTGTATTGAATCCATGAAAATATAAAAGAGAGAAAAGGAAGGAATATCAGAAAAACATACAGGGAAGAGGGATTTAAACTGAATTTAATGCTGAAAATCATCATTAAAATATCTATAGATATTGGGACTGGGTTTGTAGCTCAGTGGTAGAGCACTTGTCCAGCATGCATGAGGCACTGGGTTCAATTCTCAGCACCACATAAATAAATAAAATAAAGATTTGTGTCCATCTAAACTAAAAAATTTTTTAAAAATCTTTAAATATTTTTAGAATCATTAAAATATCTTTAAAATCAGAATCTCCATGGGTTAGTCAGCTTTTACATCACTATGACCAAAATTCTTCTGACAAGAATAAATATTTATTTTGGCTCCCAGTTTGATGTCTTCATCAGGGGTGAACTGACTCCATTGCTTGAGGACAGAACATCATGATTGAAGGCATGGCAGAGAAAAGGTGCTCAGTCCCTGGCGTCTAGGAAAGAGAGAAAGAAAAAGATACAGGAAGCAGGCAGCAACTTATATGTATTCCCCAAGGCCATGACCCACTTCCTGTAGCCATGACTTACCTTTCCTATGGCTACCAGCCAGTAATCCATTCAAATTATTAATTCATCAAATAGATTAATCTACTGATGAGTCTACAGACTTCATGATCCAATCGTTGCTAAAAGCGTTATCTCTGAACCTTGCCACCTTGGAGACCATGCTTTCAAACCAGATCTTTGGGACATCCCAAGTCCAAACCATAACATTCTATTGTTTCCTTTCTCATCTAATTTTCTATATTGAGTTGGTACAGGCTTGGAATTTTAAAAGCAAATTTCATAGAATTATAACTGAGTGAAAAAATAGAGATGAATGAATATATGGTATTCGAGATGAGCCTTGGCTACATTATTTGGACAGTTCACTGCTCTCATTTTTAGGTTTTTTTTGTTTGTTCGTTTGTTTGTTTTAACTTCCTGACTTGGAATTTTATTAGAAGACCTGAAATTCTTAGGCATGTCAGTTTTTCTGGGTTTCCAATTTCTTTCCCCAGTTTACAAGTTAATTTTAAAGGTCAAATTCTATCCTATATTTTCCTTCTAAAACTTAAAGTCATCCAAAGGAGGAAAGAATTATATTTATAATTGAATGGGAATATAATTTTATTATTTACAATTTTTATTATGAATCTGCATCCCATTATAGAAATGAATTTCCCTCTATCTTTCTGTTCTCCTTTTAATTTTTTTTCCACAGATCAAAATCAGTCTGTAATCTAAAATCAGAGAGACCAAAATTTCTGAACAGAAAAAAAAAAAAAAAACAGAATTTTCTGCACCTGATATGTTATGGTTCATCTCACAAGTCCTTTCCCTCTCCCAGCAAAATTTCCTTGCCTCTCTCCTTGTTTTCCCCAGCTGAAGGACTTGTCAGCTTGTACTAAGCTCTAAATTAATGTTACCATTGTAATTTAAATTGGATGTCTTAACCATTGCCACTTAATTTAGTTCACAAATGTCCTAACCTAAAGAAGTGGCTAATGCCACATCCCCAAGAAGTTTAGGGTCTGAAGGAAAAATCAGGAAGTAGAAGAATGCATTAAAAAGATGGTGAGTAAGAGGAAGCTTGTTCTATCAAAACAGATGTTTTTCCCATGAAAGAATAGTCATACCAGAGAATGACATATATCAAAACTTTTGAGGCCAGGCAACTTGTTGTTCTAATAACCCTAATAGTTTTCGTGCTTTCCCGCTAAAGTTTGAAAATGTTTTTTTCTTTTCCATTTCTGGAGTCTGTTATGAATCATTTTATAGATCAAATAAGAAAAGGCAAACTATTAGTAATTTGTCAAATATATTAGAAACTATACAAATTCCCAAGATGTACATCAGTCTAAAGATCCCGAGAAATTACTTTTCCAAAGTAACAGTGGACAAAAGAATGTTTGCCTTCCTAAATCACCAAGAATCAACTTTATTGAATCAGTTGAAGCAGCTCTTCATTTTTTCTTGTTGATCAGAATTTCATTAAACTGTTCTTTAATGCTTCATGACTTTGTTTGCTCTGGATTTATATTACTCAACCATATCCCCTAAGCTTAATTAAGTTTGTTTGTTCATGCTTTGAGCACTTTTCTCTGTTCTGCAGCAAAAATAGGTAAAAATCAAGGGACACTCATTCATCTGTGAAGCTGTCAGTCCATCTTAACTTGAATATTGATTTTGGGGGAGGTTATGACATTCCCTAGGTGAGCATGTCAAATTTGTTGACAGAGAGCTCTCTACTTAATTGAATATGATGTCTACATGAGAAGTGATGAAGTATTTCAGTGATGTATAAGTTTTCTCTCCCACTGTGTGTGCTGTACAGGGTAATGATATTCCATCGTGTGCTGACCAAACTCCTTGTGCCTTGCCTTATTACTTCAGTATTTTTTCTCTTAAAGACCTGGGAGCAATACAGTTATTCATCCAAGAGATGATTATGCATTAAAAAAACTTGAAGCATGAAATATCAGATGGGGAGAGTCATAAATGATTTGCCACATGAGTAATAATTTTAATTTGGTCGCTAAACTTGAAGTGTAGTTTTACTCATCTGTAATATGGGAGTAATGATTACCCTTCCTGTCATTAACTACTTCTCAGCAGTATTGTAAAGATTAATTTATCTTCTTAAATGGCTTTTCAAATGAAATGTGCAGAGTAAATGTTAGTTTCTAAAGCATACCTCTTCCTGGCCAGAGCAGGCTTTGTCTTTGATTAACATTTAAAATGTTGTGTGAGGAATTAAGGTTTGCTTGGACGATAGTAGAGAAATATTTTTAGCCAGTTTTGTAAGGAAAGTGAAATACAGTTCTCAAAACTTTAGCAAAAGTAAAGCAAAAAGGTTATCTACATTAATTTAACCAATATATTATCTAAATCATTACTGTCATTTATAGGTTTCTGATGGGAAAAAAATATCACTGGCTTTCAACCTAACAAATTGCATTGTATTCCACCAATAATTTATACAAATTAGCCCAACATCACTTCATCTGATAATGTATGTAAAAATATTCTAACGTAACATTTTGTAGCATAATTTCTCAGGTTTTCATTTGATTCAGATATACATTTAAATGATTGGTCACTAAGGTCTCTGGCTCTTTCATATGTGGCAAAATTACAGTGTACGGTTTCACATAAATATGAATAAAAACAGGAGAAGTAACTCTGCCCTGTGTTGGAAACTCTGATTATGCATTAACATTGCTGTGCTGCTAAGTAGCAGACAGGATGTTAAGAAGCCCCAACACCCAAACTGCCTGCTCTCCATGAGTAAAAGAATGTCAGTTAAGTTTTCTGCCCTCTGCTAGTTTTGCTTCCGTGAAAATGTGCTCTTCTGACTTTTCCCCTACCTCTGTCTGCTCATTCTTCGCAGTCTTTTTTTTTTTTTTTTTCTAGATTCTGCTCCAACAGAATGAATTTTCAGCTCTTTCAATTGGCATTTGAAGCACATCCTGCACAGCACCAAGAATCAACTCAACATTTCTACCTACATGACACATGCACAACTCAAACCCAACTCCAGAACAAGTGAACTTAAGCTCTTGCTGCCACCTCCTGTTATCTGTCCCTACTCTATCCTAGTGAATGACAAGGCAATACAGTTTGTTGTCACACCAATATCTTACCAAGGACATGCCAACATGTCTTTGGAACTTTCTAACCATTAATTTCTTGGACAAAATTTTATTGTATGTGCTAACCAAGCACTCTAACCAAGCACTCTAAACCAAGCACTATGTGAAGCATTAGGCAGAACAGACACAGTCCTGCTCTTAGTAGCTTACAGGCTAGTGGGAGAGAAATAGTGTAATGAAATGTGTAGGATAACAGCTCGTCTTGAGAAAGACATCAATGAACTGTGACAACATCATAAACTATTTCCTCTGGGAAGGCTTTCCTGGGGAAATGAAGGTTGTATTTAAATCTGAAGACTGGGGAAAGAGCAGGAAGAGAAAAAAAAAAAAATTGTTGAAGCCAGGAAAGGGTTCAATATAGAGAGCATTTCAGGGGAAAGTGCAAATTCCCCCTTCCCCATATCTAATCAGACCCCAGATCATGGACTCCCAAGCCAATTCTCCCTTAAATATCACAGGTGACCATTATTGTGCCCCTCTCTTACTTCTGCTATCATTCTATCACCATTCTTATATGCAAGCCATGCTTATATAATATCCTCAACATCTCTTGGTTTTCTTTTTCAAAACTCCTCAAATCTTATCAAAAGAGATGTAATAAAAATGGAGTCCTCATAAACTCTTAATTTCCTTTTTTGCTATTGCCTTCTACAAGATTTATTTCTCCTGCTCTAAATTATCTTTCCTTTTGCAGTGGAAATTCTGAGAGCATCTCAATCTTTAATCTTACCCAGGTTGTTTGCTTGTTTGCTTTTATTGTCAGAGATGTACAGAATTTTTCATGGAAATAATTGACTAGAATAAGAGGAAAGAAATTTCAAATAATTTCATTTATTTTCTTCCTCTAAGTAGAGAGGATATATATATATATATATGTATATATATATATATATATACACATTTTTTTCTGTCACAAAGTTGGTAAAATATTAATCCTAATGTAGAAATAACTTTTCCAGTTTTATTTGTGATGAATTAAGAAAAGAAGCTTTATTGTAACAAAATATTTTAACCTTCATTTGAAGATAATATTGGTAGGGAATACCACAGGAGAAAATTCAAGCCTCATGAATGAACTAACTCTAAGTAGACAGGGTTTGCATTGTAAAATATAATTCTATTCTAACCCAACCTGCATTCTCCATTTACCATGTTAATATTCTGACTCACATTTTGGAAAAGCCCTTGTATATTCAAAGAAGATGTGTGAAAACTCCAAGGAAACATTTATTTCACCCTAATGCTCACAAGTATTCAAGACCAGTAGCAATACCCTGAAATTCAGCTAGGAACACAGAAAATTAAACAATAGAAAGTGCAAATTTTATACTCTATAACATTTATACACTTTTACTTAGTCTTTCAATAATCTGGTGGGATTTTTAATATTTTTATTTTATAATTTAAGAGAAGCTATGATGGTTGTTCCAGAACATCTACTATCAGTTGAAGAATTAGGAACGGAGTTGACATCTACTCTGATGCTCTTTCCTTAGGACTAACTTGCCAGCATACAAATTGGTAGTGAACCAGTTAATCAGCTTTGACTATTTCTTTGTCCTTGAAAATATTCCATGTGCTGATTACTACATCATATCCTTTGAGTCTAAACCTCAACCAGCCTCATTCCAAACATTTTTCCACTACTCAGGTTGTCTTATCTACTAACCTCTCTGTTCAGTAACCTGTAATATTCCCACTTCTTTCCATATCTAGTTCAGTTCCAAACTGGTCATTGTAACAACTACAACAGAGACAACTAAAAGTTTGCTAAATTTTATTCTCCATTTCTATAGTATTAAATGTATAGCTGAAAAGCAGTGATCCAGCCAAAAACTATCTTCTCTAGGCACACTTGAAGGAGGTGGGGTCATATGATTAGTCTTTCCAAACAGTATGGTTTGTGCTAAGCCGAAGTGCTTTTAAAAATTGGGCTTCTATAAGATGCAGGGTCTCTGGTCTGATTCCGAGGTCCTTGATCCATTCTGAGTTGAGTTTTGTGCATCTTATAGAAGAAAAAGTAGGTCCAAATCTTCAACTTGTTGGCTTAGGATCAGACTTCCTTAACAGGACTCCCATAGCACAAGAAATAAAAGCAAGAATCAATAACTGGGATAGATTCAAACTAAAAAGTTTTCTCTCAGCAAAGGAAACTATCAGTAATGTGAAGAGAGAGCCTACAGAGTGGGAGAATATCTTTACCACTCATACTTCAGATAGAGCACTAATTTCCAGAATATATAAAGAACTCAAAAAACTCTACACCAAGAATACAAATAACCCAATCAACAAATGGGCTAAGGAAATGAACAGACACTTCACAGAAGAAGATGTACAAGCAATCAACAGATATATGAAAAAATGTTCAACAGCTCTAGTAATAAGAGAACTGCAAATCAAAACTACCCTAAGATTCCATCTCACCCCAATTAGAATGGTGATTATCAAGAACACAAGCAACAATAGGTGTTGGCGAGGACGTGGGGAAAAAGGTAGACTCATACATTGCTGGTGGGGTTGCAAATTAGTGCAGCCACTCTGGAAAGCAGTATGGAGATTCCTCAGAAAGCTTGGAATGGAACCACCATTTGGCCCAGCTATCCCACTCCTTAGCCTAGACCCAAAGGACTTAAAATCAGCCTACTACAGAGATACAGCCACATCAATGTTCATTGCTGCTCAATTCACCATATCCAGATTGTGGAACCAACCTAGATGTCTTTTAATTGATGAATGGATTAAAAAAAAAAACTGTGGCATATACATACAATGGAATATTATTCTGCCATGAGGAATGATAAAATTATGGCATTTGCAGGCAAATGGATGAAATTGGAGAATATCATGCTAAGTGAGATAAGCCAATCTCAAAAAACTAAAGGACAAATGATCTCACTGATAAGCGGATGAGGACATATAATGGGGGTGGGAGGGGTTAGCGTTAGGGTTAGGGTTAGGTTTAGGGTTAGGGTTAAGGAGGGTGGTAAGAATGGAGGAAGGAAGGACTGTATAGAGGGAAAAGATGGGTGGGAGGGGTGGGGAGGAAGGGAAAAAAAATAACAAAATGAATCAAACAGCATTACCCTATGTAAATTTATGATTACACAAATGGTATGCCTTGACTCCATGTACAAATAGAGAAACAACATGTATCCCATTTGTTTACAATAAAAAAAAAAAGCAGAAAAAAAAATTGGCTTAAAAAAAATTCAAAGTCCATGAATCATCTAATGGGGGAAAATCACTTATCAGCCTAATATGTGTGTGAGAAATAAACTTATTTTGTGTTGAACCATTACCTTGAGAGATCATTTGTACAGCTGTTTAGACTACCTAAAAATACTTCAACTGCTTAATCCATCTCTTCTTCAATCATATTGATTTGCATGAATCAGTCCATTTCTCAGCTGATTTCTTGCAGGAATGAAGCAACTGAGCAGGTCTTAAGGAAAAAAGAGAAAAGAAACACTATGTTATCTGGTCTCTCTTTACATTTGTGAAGTCAAATACTGAATGAGTTTTCAGTCTCAGAGCTGGCTCAAAACACAACTGTCTCTCTGATCAGTACCTTCCTCCCCTCATGTAGGTAACTGTTTTCTCAGCTTCCAACAGTCCTTCTTTCTTTCTTTCACCTGATGACCTTGGTTTCTTGGCTTGAGAAAATCAAGCCATCAGTCAAGAGCTTTCACATCATCCAACCACAAAATCCATCAGCCTAATTGCATCTGTGCCTAAATTTTTCTCCCTCCACTCCTCAGTGGAACGTATTTTCTCCTATTTAAACTAACTCACCAATTCATCCAGATACTTCTCCTATTGGAGGTCACTCATCCCTTCTATGTGATCCATTATTCATATATATGTGTATATATATTTGCCTATTCATATATATTTTACCTAATATGTGTATAAACACATATATAATAAATATGTATTTTTAAAATAATATGTATACACATAATATGTGTATATAAACATATACAATCTAGGAACATTTTTTAGACTGTATCTTTCTATTGACTTCTAAATATATGTGTTTACACATATTTCACTCTTTAAAAATGAAACTTTTATCCATAATTGTACTTTAAATACCTCTCCAATTTTGTTTCCTTTTATGGTAAAACTCTTCCATTTCCACTTTTCCCATTCTTTCTTGAATCTATAATGACTAGTATTTTTTATCTCCAACTCCTATGATACATTGACCAAACTCAGTGACCAGTTTTTAGCCCACTTCTGCTTTAATCTATTGTCAATATTTAATCACTCTAATATTCTTGAAATTGTTCTGCCACTTGATTTCCTTTATTGTTTTCTGTATGGCATGCTGCCCCTTCATATTTTTCTATTCTATGTCTTCATTTTCCTGCAATTTGAATATTACAGTGTCTCAAGGATTTGTCTTTATATATCTTTTCTATCTACACTAGATTCTTAGGTGATTATATCTAGCACCATGACTTAATCAGTAATTCTATGCTGAAAAGCACTTAAATATATGTCTCTAAGATCTATCGCCTAGATGCCCGACTCATTTATCCAGCTGCATTTAAAATTTTTCTCTTTAATGTATAATATTCAAGACTATAAATCTCAAATTTAGCCTATGTACCAGACATAGCCTATGTATAATATAATTCAATCTTTGCTGCATGCAAACTGTTTTTCCATCAGCTTAACTCCATATTAGTAAATGACAACTTCACATATTTTATTGTCTATGCAAAAAAAATTTTTCTGTTTTTGTTACACCCAATCTCCATATCAGCAAATTCTGTTAGCTTTATCTTAAATTAATGCAGATACCGACTACTTCGATATCAGGAGCAGCAAATAAATTATTACTTTGAACTCCATAGCCTTGGACATCTGGGAATCTTTCCATGCTAAGGTATAGAAACACACACCCCTTAGCAGGCAGCCACTGTTAATGGGGCAGATTCCATGCCTGGTGTAGAATTTATAGGTTCCATAGCTTTGAATTCAGATGCCTGTTACCCGGGGTGAAAGAGATACCAGTACGCCTAACTGGCCTTGTGGTGCCAGCAGCTCAGAGGAGGAAGAATTTCTGTGCAAGTGGTAAGTCCCCAACCAGGCCAGCTTCCCCACAGTTTCTCGCTTCTCGTTTACCTTGAAGAACCCCTCCTCACCATAAATTCCTTTAGTGAGTTTCACTACAAACAAAACATTCCAGGACTTTTTCCCTTCGTTAGGCTCAGACCCATCAGACCTCTTCCACCTGTCAAGCCCCCACTTCAAAAAATATTTTCCTGCATCTTTTGCTTTGTTTCTTAATATTTCTGTTTCAGACTTTTTATTTGCAGTCAGCCCACCCACCCGTTCTAGGGTTACTTATTCCATCCCCATGGAAGCCGTGGGGGACACTTCCTAGTACCTCCACTGCTACTTCCCTGGATAAGAAAATCCTATTACTTCTCTAGCTTATTGAACTGACCCCCTAGCAAGTCTTTCCAATCTGTCCTGGCCTCCTCTAGTCCACTAATTACACTGTCAAAGCGAAGACCTGATCATGGTCTTTTCTGGCTTCAACTTACCATGACTTCCTCTCACACTCAGAGTAAAAGCCTAATTCATTGAAGTTTTATGTGCTCTAGACTCCATTATCATGATGACTTGGTGGGTTACCTCTGTCATCCTGAAAAAGTTGGTCCCCTGGTGTTACCTGTGTTCCTCCAACATGCTCAGGCATGCTGTCATGCCTGGGATTTTACGATTACTGGTTTTTCCTCCTACAATATCTTTCCTACTACAATGATGTGACTTGGTCTCCAATTTCCTACAAAAATCAAGAAAGAGCTTCTCAAATTTGCTTTTCCTGGCAATGCAACAAGGAGAGCCCTATACCACTTGTTTTCTGTTTGTTCTTTAATTTTTTAAACAGTACTATTACCCCCAACACTTATTTTTTCATTTTTGTTCTCTTAACACTACTTCATAAGCCTCATGACAGGAAAAACATTGTATACTATCTTCATCCTTATATTTTTAATCTTTAGAACAATGTCTTAATGCAGAGATAAAAAATAACTACTGAATCAATTAAAAATTCTCTGAAACACATTAAAATCGTATTATTAATTGTAAGTAGGGAGTATTGACTGTATCAAGGGAGTTTTGTCAAAATTCATTCAAACTGACATTTTTCTATAACTACATTTAAATATTATATCAGATCCTTTGGGTGAGATAAAATTCTGACACAGCACCCTTGATGATTCTGATATAAACACCTCTCCCCCCGATTTGTGAAACTCCTAGTCTCCCACTAGCTCCAAATGGCACAACTGCCTTTGTGGAGCTTCCTAGTCACCTAAGATCTATTTTTGACATCAATTAGTTCGACAGGATGAGTAATGAGACTGCAGTTAGTGTGAAAGTTCAGAGTAAACACTGAATGCATTTTATGACTCATCTGGGAGGATATAGGTAGATGATGGATAGACTCCAACTGCTTGACAAACTCCTCCACAGCAAACTACTGAAAACAGACTGGCCAGAACAAACCCTGAGCATCTATGAAGCCCCGGTGTCAACCAAGAAAGGAGGCTTGGAAAGTGCATACAAGCCCACTTAGCAGAGCAGCTGTAACTCTATGCAAGAAACTTAGGTGGACAATAAGTGTAAACTCATTTTCATTCCTCAGTGAACTTCTAATATGAAGCCCCATTTCATTATTTGCCAGAAATTAATTTTTCTTTTTCAGAGTTCTACATCCTGTTCATTGAAGCTGATTCTAAAATCTAGGACCTTTACATAATGGCAAGGTGTGGTAGATCAGTTTGGGTTTCTATAATGAAAGATCTGCTTAATAAAGAATGGAGGTTTATTGAGCTCACAGTTATGGAGGTTCAAAGGCATGGCACCAACATTGATTCAGCTCTAGTGAGGGCCTCATGGCTGATGTAACTATGATTGCAGGGACATAGGTGGGAAGCAGAGATCACATCTCAAGAAAGGAAGTCACACAGGGATTCCAGGGTCAGGCTGACTTTACAGCTCCTCTCAAGAGAAAGTGGGGTCCCTGAGAGCTATCTAACTTCTTCTGAGGACAGTTCCTCCAGTGGCCTAAGGATGTCCCACTAGATCCCACCTCTTAAAGGTCCTTTCACCTCTCACATCAGCACACTGGGGAACAAGTCTCCAACACATAAATTTTGGAGGAACAAGCCACACCAAAGCATTACACAAGTTATGGGATGGTGCTAGAATTAAATTATCAATTGAATTCATTACATCTAGTCAATGGAATGTGTCAGATATCCACTAAGAGTTACGTCTCCTGATGTGGCCACATCTCAGCTTTCTCACAATGGCAACTTTTTAGATTTTTGCAGCTTTTTAATCAATCTGGTAAGCAAGTAACATTTTTCTGCTTTAGTAAAACTTTGTGTCATCTATGGTCCTTTCCCACTTCCTCTTCCTTGTCATTCTTACATAAAAGGTTTATTTGCCATGTACAACAATCTACACAGACACACTGTGTTCCATAACATTTATGCCATTTGTCTTAGTCTATTTCTGCCACTATAGCAGAATACCATAGACAGGGACAACAGAATAAACAACAGAAGTTTATTCAGCTCACAGTTTTGGAGGTTGGGAAGTCCAGGATAGAGAGGGCACATCTGATGAAGGTCTTCATGCTGCGTCATAACATGGTGGAAGGGCAAGTAAGCACACGTGTGTGAGGAGGAGCAAAAGAACATGCACACAAGAGAGCTCACTTTTATACAAATCCACTCCCCCAATAAATAAACCACTCTCAGTAATTGATCCACCCTCATGACCTGATCCCCCACCTCTCAGTACCTTCAGAGTGAGATTCAATTTCAAGATTAGTGTTGAAGGGAACTTTCAAACTGTAGCACTGCTGTTATGTGCATAATCCTTATTGCTGCTTCTGTACTTCTTCCAAAATTCCTTTAGGTTATCAGAACCTTGTCTCCTAAGTATACCAAAAAGTCATATATTCAACTCCTTTCTGATCTCACATCCCAAAATCCTATGGAATTCATGAATTCTTGAGTCTTCCTGACTCCAAGACCAGAAACCTTAACAAATTTCAGGACAGAAAGCTTTGCTTTAAAGTCACCACTATTACCATGCTTTCCCCAAAACACATTGTCTCAAGCCCTTTAGCTGTTCTCCACTCTTTTTACTCTTTTTCTTTATTTTTCTTAAAAAATATATGCATTGCTTTCTTCAGGGAAAAAGCACTATCCTAAAATTATCAAGGAGAATGGATTAGGGAAGGAAGGAAGAGGTAAAAGAAAACAAGTGATAGCAAAGAATGTGAATAAAATTCCAGACAATGCATTATCACAAAGAAGACTGTGGAAGATACACCAATAATAACTGGCCTTTAGTTCCCTCACATCTCCCTAAATACTTGCCACCATGTATAACCAGTGCTTTCCTTGCCATGACTTCAAACCTGGTTAGGACTGTCTGTGGTACCGTAAGGCTGAATTTAGAAATAAATGCCATACTCATGGCATTAGTATGAAAATGAATATCAATAACTTACTTCCCTCAGGAAAGAAATGAATAATATGATAATAGGAGGGCCATATGGGAAGGATTTAAGGTACGATACTATGGACAAGTAGAAGGCAGGCCTATTAGGAGATATTTTGACACAGACTAGCCTTATGCTGCTGAAGATAATAGTGCACATTCCTGAAGGTTTATCAGACTATGTCTAGCAATGTGAACACCGTGAATGGGCCTTTATTAGCATCAGAACAATAATGTCATCACAAAAATTTCTCCAAATCTTAATGACTTAGCACAATAAAAATTATTTCTTACTCAAAACAAAATGTGAATGCATCTGGTTGTCCTATTTTCCAATCTACTTTTTTCTCAGAGGTCACTCACCCACCAAGACCAAGTCCCTATACCTTGAATGTCAGCATCTTCAGTAAGTGTTGCCACCTAAGATGAGGATTTTTACTGCACCACATCTGGAAATGGCTCTTACTGAGTTATATGTGCAAATGGCAGACTTTACTTCACCCTCGTGCAGTGGATAGAATCACTTATTTGGCCTGCCTAACTTAAGGGACAAAAACAGACAGCCTTCTTGTGATGAAATTATTTGATGAGTTTAGAGCATAATCTTTGCCCAGGTCTTTCATGACCAACTCTTTGTAAGTCAGAAAGGGAGGGTAGATCCTTTAATGAAAAGAGCCTCCCCTGGTAGCTGCTATAACATCAAACTAAAGGCGAGTTTGCCAGAGCTGAATCATTAATATAAATGATGGTCAGTCATCTGCCTTGCCTGTCATCTCCACCCCTTTTTGCTAATAACAACATCATGGAATATGAAAGTATCATGAACATCAGCATGTCAATAACTATTAAGTGTCAAAGTATAGAAGTCAAATAAAAATGAAAGATTCTCAACAATAACTTGGGTTTAAATTCTAGGCTCTAACAGCTTGTCAAGAAGTGTCATTTCTTCAATTGCTGGCTAAATATACTTACCTACAAGATGTTCTCCCATCTTCTATGAACTCCTTCACTACCTACCACCACTACCAATACACACAACTACACATGCACACACATGTACACACAAAGACAATGGTGGAAAGAAGCCAAGGCCTACAGGAAATTGAAAATGTAGACAAATTTTTGAAAAAGAGATCTGACAGATCTCGAGTACTAGTAATTATCAATAAATACACAAAAGTAAGGAGTGTGGGATTTTTCAACAAACTCAGATAGAATAGAAAAATAGTAATGAGTGCAAGAAAATCCAAGATATGCTTGTTCTAATTTTCATGCTTGGATTTAAATTTGGCTTTTAAAATTTTTCTTACTTTAATAGGTTTGACATTTAAAAAAATAAAGAACTTTTACAAACTATTTCCTGTTGCATTTAAGGCACCCTGTGTGTTCAGTGAATGTCACAATGCCATTAAGTCCCCTTCACAGACATGCAATTTTATCCTCTTACTACAGGCTCTTAATGCACTGAGCACTTCAAGGCAGCATAAGGCAGAGCATAGGGACCTGGAAAGGAGTGTTCAAATCCTTACAATTGGGCTTAAACATTAATATGGTGTCATTAAGAAAATGACTTTCAATTAGTATACTATTTATCCTCTTCTATTTTGTTTTTACAAGACCGGTCTCTCAAAAATTTCCATCTGTAAAATACATTCTTTTAGTTAGAAAGGTTTTTAAAAATTAATACCTGAAAATGCATTTTATCATATTGCTTTCATTATATGACATAACCAAGTGTGTTGCTAGGCAACCGGCTATGGCTTTTGGAAAATTGCATACTTTAATAGATTACTTTAGAGGCACTTTTTCAAAACAAATAGAATATCTAAAAGCATCTTGTGAAATTCTATATAGAAAATGAGGGTTTTTTTTTTTTATTCAACATTCCAAAAGTAAGGAAGAGAGATGTTCCTTTCATATAGGTGATACAATTTTCATTTAGCAAAGAGACAGACAAGACAAAGAGACCTTAAATCTCTGCCTGCGAACATCCAAACTGCTAATGAAAATGTTCATTGTAAATTATTCATTATATTCAGTTTTCATTCAAATACCTTTTTAGTGAAGAAAAATATATTTGCAGAAACTTAAACTTTTTTTAGAAAAAGTACAAATTTAAAGTAAATTTTTTAAAAAGCAAACTGCTACTGCCCTGGCTTTATGTACTGGTTTTCTAACTGCTCAATTAATATCAAAAATGATTTTGAACAAGAAATCTTTTTTAGTGACTATTCCCAGTCAATTATAATTTAATTTAACTTAGAAGAGATTATCTCATTGGGTAGAAGTTTAGAATATATAGCATCTAAAGTTTATTCCAAACTTGACTCTGTAAAATGTTGTATTTTCCTTAATAGGATATTTAAAATGATAAAATGGTATATATATTTGATATAAAAATTATGGGAACATAGAAAATGATAAATATTCACTATAGAAATTATGGAATTTTTCTAAAAAAGAGAAACTATCATTGATTATATTAAAACCTAGAAAACAAATATTTCAGCATAAATCTTTAGGCTTTTTCTTCAGTTACAGTATTTTTTAAATGTACTATTTTAATTTGAAATGGGGTTTTATTGCTTTTCTATTTACCATATTCTATGATATAGTTTATCATATACATAATATTTTTACTTCCCTATTTTATTAATATTAAATTATAAGCACTTCGTCATGCATATAATTTTTTGAGACATAATTCTAAGTATTTAGGTGGCAGCCTACCATATGACTATACCATAATTTACTTTTTCTATTATGCCTAACTTTTTCCCCAATTTTTCATTATTATAATAAGGTTATAATGAATGTCCTTATTCATAAATCATGATCCATATCTCTTCAATTGACTTAGGGAATATACACAGAAGTAAATTTACTAATTTAAAAGTGTACATTATTTTAAGGTTAAACACACATATTTCCAAGCTACTTTTCAGAAAGCAAAAAACAGAATTTGCTTTCTTTAAAAATTCCCAACAGCAATGGATAGATAGGAAGGGGTAGTGCACCCTCGATGACATTAAATATTATTGAATTAGACTTTTTTTTCAGTTTAGGGGAAGGAGTAAATTTCATTTTGTGGTTTCAGTGAAACTGAATATAGTTTTTCTTATATTTATTTTCCATTTCTATTTCTTTTTGGTGAATCTGCATCCTTACCGTTCAGCTAAAACATTTGTTCTTTTCTTTTTCTAGTTAATTTTGTGTTTGGTCTACATTTATTGCGGTGACACCCTTCAAACAGCTAAAATCAATCTGAATTTTTTCATCGTCATGAAATGTAGTTTCAAGGTGCTAAAATAGTCAAGTCCAAGTTTTTATATCGTATAGCAAGGACAGCTATCTATTGGAAGCTATGCAGCCAAGAGTTAGATCTGAAAACCGCCCTTCCTTCTAACTGTGGTCTTACTGTAGTTCTCCTAACAGACACACTCCTGTTTCCCATTCTCCCTGGTGCAGGCCAGCTCTGATGATGCTCTCAGGGGTAGCAGAACCATAAGTTAGAAAGTCCTCCAAGTAGAGAGAGCTCCTCAGCAGCAAGAAGCACCCTCTTTGCATCATTGTTTGGGTGAGAAAATAAGCAGCTGGAGTAGGAGTCCTCCCAGACTTTCAGCCCTATTTGTTATAGTAGCTTTGTCTATTTAACGAACTCACTGCTGATCTTTGTTCCCTGAACCAACATTCATCCCTCTTATCTTCTACTCGCTGCAAAGGTAAATCCCAATGTTCAGTTGTTGTGGGAGCCAAGTAAAAATAAATGACCCATAATCTAAAGCCAAGCTTTCAGATCACGGGGCTGTCTCAAAGGGGAAAGGTACTCTGATTTCTTGTATTAATTCCCTGGGGTAGAAAGATTGACCATTGTGATCACAAATCACAAATTTCCTTCCTCATTTCATATGGTAGCAATGGCAATACCCATTTGTCATTGTGTTGGAGGTGGAGTGGTGGCTTGCTGACTTAATTCAAACCTAAAAGGTAGTGACTCTTCTCTCAGTAAAATTCCAAACAGTAAGCAGAAAACTATGAGAGAATTTTCATAGATTTTTTTGACCACACACTATATGTTCTTGACCCTATTGTAATATGCAATTTCCTGGGAAATTTTAAACATGATAGACAAAAGTCACAGTTTTCTTTGCCTATATCCCTATCAATTGCCCAAAGAAAAGGTCTGAAAGAAATGTGAGTAATTGGGCTGGAGAGATAGCTCAGTTGGTAGAGTGCTTGACTTGTAAACACAAGGCCCTGGGTTTGATCCCCAGCACTGCAAAAAAAAAAAAAAAAAGTGAGTAGTCAGTAAGAAGACCTTCAGTCCTACCAAGACAGGTTTGATTGTTTGTTTCCCAGAACAATTAGGATCTGTGCAAAGCTATATATAAATATTTACATGCCAGCTGTGCAAAAATGTTTCGGGCTTGGATTTTATTTATTTATTTTTGTCATTTAGTTAATTACATTTTACTTATAAAACACCTTGCTCCATCATCAAGAATACAAAAAACAACAAATGCTGGCAAGGACATGGAGGAAAAGGAACTCCAACATACTGTTGGTGGGAAGGTGAATCAGCACACATGTTGAGGTTTCCTAACAGTTTTGATTCTAAGGCCCACATCAAAATTCTGTTTCCAAAGATCTGAGATAAGTCATGAAGATGCATATGTTTAAGAACTTGCCCAGATTATCTTAATGTGCATTTAGTCTCAGATATAAATGCTAATTCATTTTTTTTAGGTCAGTATCAGCATTTTTGGTAGAACTACCAATTGGTGCAACTACTCTGGAAAGCAGTATGGAGATTCCTCAAAACTAGGAATGGAACCACCATTTGACCCAATTATCCTACTTCTTGTTATATATCCAAAGGAAGTAAAAACAGCAAACTACAGTGACACAGCCATATATACAGCAAAATTCGGATATATGTATATCAGCAAAATTCTACCAAGACAGTTTTGATTGTTTGCCTCCCAGAACAATTGGGATCTGTACAAAGTTATATGTCATACATATATGGCGATATATATAAGCAAAATTCACAATAGTTAAGCTATGGAACCAATCTAGGTACCCTTCCAAAGATGAATGGATAAAGAAACTGCTATATATACACAATGGAATATTACTCTAACATAATAAAGAATGACTTTATGACTTTTGCCAGTAAATGTAGGGATGTGGAGAATATCATGCTAAGTGAAATAAGTCAGTCCTCAAAAGCCAAAGGTCAAATGTTTTCTCTGATATATTGAAACTAATACAAAATAAGATGGGGAGGGAGTGGTTAAAAAAAAATAGTAGAAAGATCAGTGGAGTAGACAAAGGGGAATGAAGGGAAGAGAGGAAAGATGGAATGGAGAAAGACAGTGGAATGAATCTGATATTACTATACATACATGAATATACCACAGTAAATCTCATTCACAAGTACATTCACAAGATACTAATAAAAAAAAAAATTAAGAAAACAACAGAAAGATCAGTAGAGTAGAGGGAACGAACTAGGGACTGGAAAGAAGGGAGGGGAAGGGGAAGTACTGGAGAATGAATTAGAACGAATTCCATGCTTTTATAATTATGTCAGAATAAATTCTTTTGTCCTGTAAAACTAAAAAGAATTTTAAAACATCAGTATCAGGCTGAAGATGCAGTTTAGTGGTAGAGCAGTTATACCTAGCATGTGTGAGGTCCTGAATTTGCTCTCCAGTCCTGCAAAAATTAATTAATTAATTAAAAAGTCACTATTAAAGTAATTAATGATAAATTAGTAACTTCTATTCATTGAAAATTTGTCACACTACTACTGTATTCTGATATTTTTGTTGAAATAAGTTAATCATATTACAAGTTAATAGTTTTCCTTCAAATCTTCTCTTACAGAGATCTACTTAACAAAAATGTCTTGAGAAGTTTATTTTGATATATGTTTCCATTAACTGGATGTGTCTTCAAGTATTTTTTTTTTCAGTATGAACACTTAGGTGATATAATATTCATGTTCTTGAATTTCAGGAGAATCTTTCCCCTGCCCTTGCAAATATATGACTTTTCTGGGTATAGACTTCTTCGACCTTCCATACATATTTTTTTTTCCTTTCAGAGCTGCTGATGTTGCTCTATTGATTTCTGACCTTTAGTGATCAGGAGAAAAAAATCTAACACCAACCTAATTATATGCTCTGAAAGCAATTTGTCTTTTCTGCTGGATGTGTGCACTGTGTATTTTCACTAAATATACCTAGTACTCGGTGACCGCTTTTGATCTGATGACCCAAACCTTTTCACAGGTCAGAAAACTTTTTTAAGCTCATGTTTGATGATTACTTCTCCCCCACCATTTTTGTTCCTTTTTATTCTAGTTCCAAATACTAGCATATTGGTTTTTCTGAATCATTACCCAATATCTCCCAAATATTAGTCTGCAAATGGAAACTTTTCCTACAAACTCCATCTTCTCCTATGACAAAATAAGAAATATATATTTGGTCTCTGGCCCCTGGTTCCTGCCACAGAGCTTCTAAACTCCCTGTGATTTTGCAATAGTAACATTTTTTGTTGTATTTGATCTTAGTCCCCAATTCCTGGCATGAGAGCTTCTAAGATCCTTGGCATTTCTGGAGTGGCAAGAGTTCGTTCATGTTTGCCAAATGAGATGGCTGGTAGTTGGGGCCCTGTGTAGCTTCATGATGGAGCTAGTCACCAGCCAACTAATGCAGTAATAGTGAGCCCCACACACCAACTTCCAACGCTGGGAAAGGGGTTGGAAACAGTTAATCATTGATGGTTAGTGATTTCATCCGTCATGTCAATTTAATGAAACCTTCGTAAAAACCCTACAGAATAGGTTTGGAGAGTTTGCAAGTTGGTGAACCCAGCTATGTAACAAGAGGGTAACTTGCCCTCATTCACCAGGCAGAAGCTCTGTACCCAAGCCACTCGCAGACTTTGCCTAGGCAACACTTCTGCTGTTCATCGGTGCCCTTTATAATATCCATTATGGTAAACCAGTAAAATAAATAGTGTTTCCCTCAGTTCTGTGAGCTGTTATAATAAATTGTCAAACTTATAGTAGATCCTCAGAATCTCTGATTTTCAGCAAGATCAGACAAAATGTGGTAACCCAGGAAGCCTGTTACTTTTGATTGGTTTCAGGAGTAAGAGTGCAGTCTTGTGGGACTGAGTCCTTAACCTATAAAGTCTGTACTAACTCAGGGAGGTTAGTGTGAGAACTGAATTAAGTAGTAGAAAACCCTAGCTGTTATTTGAAGAAAACTGAGTGGTATGGAAAATCCACACATTCAGTGTCAGAGTATTATAAGTAGAACAGCTTTCCTCTTACGCCCAATTTAAAATTGTGCCATAATATGCACATAAATATTTTATTATCTGGCCCTATATTTGCTTTCCTCGATTTTATTGTGCATAAAAATTATATATTTTGTTTGGCTTTTCCATTCTTTTTTGCAGGACACTACATGTCTGCCCTGTTTCGGCAGATTCTGCTCTAACTTTATACTTTCCAATTTTCCAAAGGTCATATTATGCATATTATGTATGTTTATTGAATTCAACTTTAATTTCTATACCCTGTTTGGTTTTGAATCATGAATATTATGGATATGACAGCTCTTTTTTACAAATTTTTTTACAAATTTACAAGTTTGTCCTTAAATAGAGGTAGCCTGACACATGCCCTGGTTGTTGCCCATGTAAAACCTAAGAGAAAAAAATTTTACAAATAAACACACAATCTTCAGATATTAAATGCAAAAATCACCACTTTATGTACTTATATGGATGATTTGGTAAACTTTTCAACAACTAGAAAATAATGTTTAGTAATAATCCCTGAAAAATTATTTTAGGTTTTTGATAATAATGGACAAAATCATTATGGGTAAAATTTGGTGGACTGAGATAATATCTGACTAAATTTTTATGCTCTGTTATCCAGAAGCTTCTTTAAATCATTTTTTAAACCATAATTGCTAGATCTGCTGAACAATGATTTAAAATTTGCCTGAAGGATGATGCTTGCTTATGCAGACTTGTTTATTTACATTTGTAATTGAATATTAATACTATGTAAGTAGTATTCTGTTCTAAATATTTACTATTAAATTCCTTTTTTTTAATTAGAGGGTCACATTTAGAAGAATCGAGTAGACCCTAAATGGAAGTCTCAAATTAGCACAATAGTGAGAGTTTGGTGCACAATTTACAGCCTGCTGCTGAGTTTTCTAACATTAATATATATGCCAGACACTGTATCTGTATTAGGCTTCTGAAGAGAAATGGAGTCAACTGTGTGTGTGTGTGTGTGTGTGTGTGTGTGTGTGTGTAAGAGAGTCATAGTAAGGGCTTTTATCACGTGATCATAGAGGTGAATGATTCCCAAATCTGCAGTGTCGGCCACAAGGCTGGAGACTCAGGTGAGCTGATGGTATAGATAATATCCAAAAGCATGCTGCTGAATAAGTACCAACTGCTCAAGAACACTGATCTTTCTGTTTTGTTCAGGCCTTCATCTGATTGGATGAGGTCTACCCCCTCAGCTGAATTTAAAGTTCACTAATTCCAACGTAAATATCATTTTAAACATGCTTCAAGTTGACACATAAAATTAACCATCATAGGATCATAAAAGAAAAAAAATATGGAATCCAAAATTTGGGTTCAAACCTTAGTACTGAGGCATTGAACTTACCAAACCTGTTTAACCTATTCAAGTCCCCATGTATTTCTGTCATAAAAGTTATAACATACTGAATGGCTATCAGGCTGAAGTAACATGACGAGATGAAGAGCCAAGTACAAGATAGAACTGAACCAAAGCCAGGAATTCTTCCTACAACACATAAAGAAAGAAAACAACAAGTTGATTTCCGGAAGATGTGGGCAAAGAATCAGGAAATATAATATTTACTCACTCTCCACAGGTTTCCCTGCTACCCTCTAAGCTAATTAGTTTTATATGACTGTGCTAGGCCATTTCTAAATGGCATTAGTATACTGGTTAAGACTGGCCTTTATAAAAATGGAACTGGAGTAGTGTTCAAGCCCCAGCACCTACTGGTACATGTAACCGCCAATGAGTCATCTAACCTCCATGAGGCTCACCTTTCTCATCTGTAAAAGCAAAAATAACCAGTACTTGTCCTTCCCAGGATTGCTATGAAGATTTGTAATATACTGCATGTAAACCCTAGAAAAAAGGTCCTAATATATAGAAAGAGTTCACTAGATGGTAACTCTTTTCATTATCACAATAAATATTAATAGGCCCTGCCTGTCATGGTAGTACAGGAAACAGCATAAGCAATTGCAAACAAAAACCCCTCAAGGACACATTCATCTATTAAAATAATAAACATTAAAAGTCATAAGCCAGTTGTTCCAAAGCTTTTATTTAAAAAACAAAAAGTTATCTTATATGCGATAAAAAACAAATGTGGAATGACCATTATTATTGGGTTTTAATTCCTCAAGGGAAATTTCACTTGCATCCGCACAACCACTCCACTGCCAGGCACTATTGAATTTAAAGAAAGTTTTTTATCAACTGTCTTTTCGAGGTTTACTAATAAATGGACAATTAGGACCTAAATCCAAAAATACAACACGCTCAGCGGCAAGATTCTGAAAAGTCATGAAATCAAGTTAAAATTGTGCTTCTTTTCTTTTCACACCAACAAATAGGACTTTAACACTTAACTTATTTTAGGTTATCAATACATGGGTTAATACACACATGGTGTTTGTGGAAGGGAAGAATAATACTACACTGGGTTAATATATTACTGAAAGTCAAATCTGATCATGTTAAACTACCAAAGTAACAAAACATAAATTTTAGCATGCAAAATTGAGCCCTAAATATACAATTAAAAGGGAAATGATTAACAAATATATCGTAGTATTTATAAACCTTTTCAAAAAGTTTGACTATGCAGAGAACAAACATATAGTGGAAACGGGCCTCTTATCTCTAGAAAACACATTTGTTAGGCTTAGAAACAAGATATAAATTATGTATACCATTGCTGCAATGAAAAAAAAACGCAATTGTTACTTGGAAATGTCATTAAATTGTAAATAAATTAGAGTTAACCCATGAGTCCACAGGGATTTGTTTTGGGGAAATTTGAATTCCTTCATGATGAATAGAATTAAGGTAGACAGTGTTTTGACATTTATTCAGTATGAAGGTAAAAATCACATACAGAGAGAAAGAAGGGGGAGAGGGAGAGGAAAATATAACAGAACTAGTCTAGAACAGGTCTCAGAATCAGCCCTACACAAAAATGATTACACAGAAATTGAGGGAAGGGTTTTCATGTATTTTAATGGAATAAATTAAGCCACAAAATGTCAAACAATCTAAAGTGTTGGGTCTACACATGAAACCTAAAACATTATCAATTTGAAAATTGATTTTAAGAGCCCTAAAATCAAATCTAAAAAATGAAAATAAGAGGTGGCAATTATCTAGAAGCTTTGGTAGTCTTGAACCCAATTCATGGCAGATTTCTGGTTGTATACAATAATACAATAATTTTAAATGATTTTATTCTTTCTTACTTCTTTTAATTTTCATCTTATGACAACACGCTGCCTAATTTTTGAATAACTAAAACCAGGATGCAACATTGGCAGTTTGATGGTGTCTGAAAAAATAATTTTATACATTAATTAATATCCTTCCACCTTTGCAATGGATGGAGATTCCCATGGATTAAAAGTTGTGATGTGACCATTGAAGAAAAGCTAGAGATCTATTTGAGAATTATGAGAATAAACATGAATTAAGAATAAGGGATTTAATTCTCCCTGCTGAAAATAAGGGCAGAGATTTCCCAACCCTCATTTTTCCAGAGTATTTACTTTAGAAAACTTGAAATTATACATACTTTTCCCCGTCTCCAAAGTGCATGCAAATCCTTTTGAAGACTTAGGCCTTATATCAGCTTTATGACCAGAGAGGTCTTTGTCAAGGAACTTTGTAGCATCTCTTTGAAATTAGAACATTAAGGGAGTTATCACCCTTATCTCAGAGGGTCCATGAGGGGGTTGGAGCCTCACTTCCAGCAGGACCCAACTCTAGGTGTAACAGTGGTCCACCCTATACTTTGAATACAGCCCTTGCTGCTCTGCCACTGAGGCTTATTTTAAAATTTTCCTCTTCTCCCTCTTTCCTTCCCTAACTTGAAAGGGGTAGGGGGCAGAAACATTTTTCTCATCCTAGGCTGAGTTATCTGTCTTTGACACACACACCCACAGGAAACAAGTAATTCAGACTTCAGGATGGCACCAGAAGATCTAAGAAATGGTTCTCTCCCAAATTAATAAGTGAATCACAACCCCCACAACCCACTCCTCCCATCTCAGCAACCTGAAATGAATCACTTCTTTAAAAAACCTCTGTTCTACCTGATGGGCAGAATCACAGTCTCTGGGACAGGAGTCCTGTGTTTCTCCTTTGCTAACAAAGCAATAAAACTTCTTTTTTCCTTTTGCTCAAAACTGTGTCCCCATCATTGAATTGGCATAAAGATAAGTGAAATTTGTTTTCTTACTGAATAAAAACAGTTAGCTCACAGATGACCACCCAATTACCAAGTAAAGTGAGGATGAATTGTGCCTGTGTGATGAAAGGTATTGCCAACTCCCCTTGTTTAAGAACTAAGCTATTGTTTATCTTGAAACTGTGTAATCAGATACACCTACTTGACTATATAAAGGGTGAAATTCCTTTATGCCCTTGAAATCACCTAGTGGATTGCCTAGGATATGCATCAGATTCTGTGTATAATACTTATGCAAAAATAAAAAATGTTTTCTTTTATCTTTGTGGAAAGAATTCTTGGGTTGAGAGATTTTGCTTTTAATTATATATTTTCTGTAAAATATCATCTGTGATTTTGCATAGGAGGTCAGTGAGATATCTAACTGGCCTACATAGATAGTCTTTTGAAAAACAGCTTTTTATTAGTAGACACATAAATTTAAAAGGCATTTTCATGGACAAGAATGTCTAGGAAAAACATGTGTCCATTTTCTTTACCAAGATAAAATACATATTGTCTTTGGGGTGTTTCCTTGAAGTACTTTCTTATTGGTCTCCTCCTTTAGCTCAGAACAACCTTTCTCATTTAATCATAAGGAAAATTGAATTCATGCTGCTTCATCTTCCTTTACAAAATGAGTTCTGTTATGCATAACCATAAATTGTTGATCAACTTCACAATGGCTTCTGTGATTGTAATAATAAATATTCCCATAATTATGTGTTTAAAATCACCAAAGTATTGTTAAATTGGGCTCATGTAGAGAGCTGCTTTGAAAAATCTAAAGCATGAATTGAAAACTTGAAGATCATTTTTGTTTTATAGCAAACAAGAGATATTCTTCAATAGGCTATCAAAATATGTGTCCATATTGAACAAAAATTACCTGGATAAATATCCTCATAACATTAAAATGAAGCAAAATAAAAATATAATAGGAGAAACAAACATACAAGAATCATTGGGAATAATAAGTCTAGATTGCAGATAAATTCAAAGACCTACAGATAACAAGGAGATGAAATTTAATACAAATGTTAAGAAAGGATTTTTGAAAAATAAAAGAGAGGAAGCAAAACTTGATCAACTGAAATAAAATGTCATTTCAAAAATTCTTGGAGGATATGTAGAGATGAAAGCTGGCAGAGGTGTAGTCTGGATCAACACAATTTGGGCTTTTAAAAAAGTTTTAACATTGATTTAAAAATACTTATTAAAGAAGTAAACATAAAAAAGTAAACAAATGTTACCTCTACTAGCAAAGTCTAAGTGAGGAACTCCCAAATTGTCAAGTTGGCCACTTGCAAATGTGGAAGAGTATTAAGAAAATATACTTAAATAAAATATGCATGAGGATTATCTTGGCACCAATATCTGTCAATTTCTTAGCTGTTTTCCCCCAAAAGTGTGCACTCAGTCCATAAAAATAACTGTCCCAATGGAGGGAACAGATACTAATTCAAAGCAATCATATAGGGATCTTTCCCCAATCCAGTAGAGCGTAGAATTATGTCTAGGGTCCCTGCATCAGTCTAGACCACTCACGTATGGCTCCCTTCATCTCCTTCGTTGCCAACGAGGTTAATGATAAAATGTCACCTCAGGATAGTGCATCGCAGCTCACATCTTGGTCTTCCCTTTCCTGCTCAGGTTGTCCTATCCAAGAGGCTCTGTCCTCTATGCCCTCCTCCTGTGTCCTAGTTACTTGGTAGCACTTTAATCCACTTTTAATACTTGAACTGTCCTCTGATCCCTAACCTAGTAGCTGAGGGTCCTCCCTCTTGCTTATCCTACTCCTCAGAGTGCCTTCTCCCCACCCTGTCCTACCATAATTACACCCTTTGAACCTATATCCAAATCTAGAGATGTAGCACTGGCACAGACTCCAGTTTATAGTCAGGTCTTCTTATTGTTCTCTTTTCTTCCTCTTCTCTTAGAATTCCAAAATCCTACTATTGTTAAGCCAGTTCTACCCTTTGTTCTACAAATATGCTTTGAATTACTTTCCTCTCAGCTCTCCTCAATGTACCTTAACACTTTGTTGGTGCTCTTGCTGGAAATTCTATGACATCCTCTCTTCTATTAATCTACTTCATTTAATGTGATAACTCTGCAAAGTACTTACTACCATAAGATATAACACTTAAGACTACCCTCTTGGGTATGCTTTATTTCTTGTATGTTTTCTGATGCAAATCAAACATCAAAAGACCAAACTTCAAATGTAAGCATTCATCGATAATTCCCTTGAGGGCAGTGTGTGTATAATTAGGTGTTAATTCACTGTTTGCATTGTGCACTACATGTAGTTGCTCAATAAATGTTAACAATGACATCTAAAAGGGATTTCTATCAATCTCTTAGCCTAGTGAGTAGAATTTGAAAGGAATGTTAAGAGCAAATTAATTTTCCAAAGAGAAAGTCAATTTTAAAATCATATTTGCTATATTACTGACATTAAGAGACTATTTTTATAAAAATTTTTCTAAGTTCTCTAAAATAAAAATTAAAATATTCTCATTTGTCTAAATCTGTCATTTGCTTCATTTCCTTTGAGCTGCTTATGCAAAAACATGGAGTACTAAACATGTTGGAAATGAACAGATCAAAGACACTTTTTATTTCAAAGTATATATATATGTAATTATAGATATGTGCATATATATAATTTACCATGCCCTAATTATATGCAATAATATTTTGTTATTTAAGTTATGTCATCAAGAAGATCTACTAAATGACAAATGAGGTAATTCTTCATTATGAAAATTTGTGATTCTAGTTTACATATAAAGCAGAATTAATTGATCATTGTTAATTGTCATTATCTCATAATTATGACTCTGTGTTTGTTTTTTGTTTATTTGTTTGTTTTGAAAAAATACACAAAGCAAGAGAAGAAAGGATTTAGGCACAGAGCACATTTGCTGATGATGGAAGAGACTGGCAGGAGAGTACAGGTGGATGGGCAATTAACTGAGGTTTGTATTAACATGTAGAACAAAGTATTCAAAGTTATCTGCCTTTGGGTTTCTTCTAGTAAATTTAGCTTCTCACAGGTGAGTGAAATATGGGGTGGAGGAATCTAGAGCAGACAGAATTCCTGCCAAGCCAGCACATGAGCCCCTTCTTGACATTGTGGCAATAAAGGATGAAAGCATGACCCCCAGGCGTGGGCTCAGAAGCAGGGTCCTGACCTGACAAGTAACGGACAGAGCCAGGTAAGAAGTCAGAAATACAGAAGACTCCTAGGAAGAGGCAGGAAGAAGCAGCAAGAGATGAAATTTAAAGGCAAATGATACGACTTAATTCTTAGAGGATAATCAACATTTTTTCTTTTTCCTCATTGGCTAAAGTCTGCTACTGGAACCATTAATCAATATTTAGTTATAGAGACCCATAAAACTAAAAAAAGTACCAGGAAAAGGGACAGATGTTATACTTCTAGTTCCATTAGGAAGTATTGCCTTTGGGGATATTACTTCTATAGGGAAATATTCACTATTATCTTTAAACTTGTGTCATTGGGAAGCTGACATTCAGATTTTCCTGATAAAGGTGAATTATATTTCATTTTGACAGTTGTAACATTAATTTTTCAAGGAGTGTTTTTTCAACTATTGATCGCATTTCAGTGGAAAAGAAGTCAAGTTTTCTATACATATATGCTCACATTTTTATAGACATTATGTTTTCTGTTTTGCATTTTTAGTTGTTGATAGGCATTTATGTTGAGATCTTTGAAAACCTCACAGATTTTGTCCTTTTAAACTTTCTCTACTTCTTATCTTGTCACATCAAACATGATACAAAATTTTAATAGAAAATGAGTATTTCATTTAAAGGCTTCCACTTCAGTGCAAAGACAAAATAAATACTTTAAAGCAAAACATCAGCTAATACAATATTTTGAGTGTCTTGACAAAACATAAAGATTGAGGAGTTCATTGTGGGAGAAAAGCACAATAATCCAACACCCACAAATCTTGGTTCTTCTCCTCTTGTATCATGTTGGGTCATACACTTAAGATTGTGTTTATTTTCTTTTTGTGGAAAAAGAATACCAATTCTTCTTTGGCCTAATCACAGGGCTATGTTGAAATGCATATGAGATATTAATAAATGTGCTTTGAAAACCAAACACAAGTTTATTGTTATCATAAGAAATTCAAACACCTAACACTGAATACTAGAAAACTGCAGAGAAGACGACCTCTCACTAAAATAAAGGGCTAAAATTAAACTTATTGCTGATAGGGATTCAGGCTCCTTTCCTAGTACCATAAAAACCTCAGTATTGGATATAAGCTCCAGGGCGGGTGTCGAAACAGGAGTCGGACAAAAGCAGCCAACCAAGTTTTATTGGAATTTGGCTCTCTGGAGAAATTCCCAGCCCTCAGGATAAAGGTCAGGATGGAGAGCCAGAGAAAATCGCAGTGGCCGGGAAGCCAGGGTCTTTGTAGGCCAGAATAGGTAGGGAAAGGCTTGAGGATTTAATGTCCCCCTGGGGTTAGCTGGGAACTCCGTTGATTGACCGGCGGCTGCAAGACCCACAAAGGTTTATCTGCCTGCGTCTGATTGGTTGTTCTTTGGCACTCGCTTGATGTCCCCACTCTCCGCGCTTGCAGTGGGTTGTGGTTGTCCTGCTCCCTTCCATCCAGCTACTCAAATCCGACCTAACGTTGGCGCTATGGTCTTTGCAGATCAAATACACCACTGTCCTTTGCTCCTTCATTACATGGTTGAGTTCCCCTTGGAGTCTCCCTTACCTATGGGAAAGGGGTCTGCCAACAATAAATTCCTCCTTTTATTCCCATGGAAAAAATTATCAGTCATTGACCCCAGAACTTTCTTTCCCAGGGAAGTATCCTAATTTTTCAAAACAAAACACAACACACAGCCACTGTTAATAAACAGGACTTCACTCAAAAGGCGAAGACTCTACTACTCTTGAGCTAGAGCTTCAGTTATTTCTGTTCTTTAGGCATGATGTGTGCATTTCAAGAGTGGCCTTCTGGGTACAGTGCCTTTGCTACAAGATGGCTTTCTTCCTATATAAATGGTTGTTTGTAGTTAGTAGTAGATTAGCAAAAGTAGTAGATGATCGGCAAAGTAAAACCAGTAACAATAAAAATCAGCATATCACAATGGTCTCTTCTTGATCTGATAATATGTAGAAGGAATTTTCAAGCACAATTTGGCAGGAAAATGAAACCACAGAGATGAACAATTAAAATGAGGTTTACAGGTTCTGAATATGTATCTTTTACTTGGAGAGCAGGCTGCAAGGAGCAAAGGGAGGCTCAAGGTACACACACTCATAAAGCTCAGAGGAACTCAGGTTAAGGATTTAAGTAAGATTTAAAGCTCTGGGTCCATGACTAAGCGAGATGAAGAGATGACATTGTGGCAAGAAGAATACTTAGAGGTATTATGTTCATCTCTTCCTTTATAGATTTCATGAGCTGCTTATTTAGAAATATCTGAATGAATCCTACATCTCAGAAAGAGATTCAGGCAAAGGAAAGGGGTATTGCACTTACTTATTTCTGCATAACAACCTACTCCAAAACTCAGTAACTGAAATGACATCCATTTTGTTGCATCTCCTCAATTGGTAAGTCAGTACTTTGGTGGGGTGTAGATGAGTGATTCTCTGGATTCAGATGGCATGCTCTAGACACTCCGTGGACTTTGGGGATTGTGAGGTTGGGTCTGTGCAGTACAATACTGCTAGGATAGCTGGGAAGTTGGGCTTGCCTGAGTCCTTCTCTTTCTCTCCAGGTTATCTGAGGGCATGTGCTGGTCTGTCCAGGAGGATGGTTGGAAAATTTCCATGATGACTTCCAGTTTCTTATTAACTGGACCCAGAAAACAACCCATTATTAATTCTGATATATTCTAATTGTAAAGTAGTTACAGAGACCACTCCAAAAGGAGAGGATGTAGATTTTAACCTGTTTTATCATGGAATCAGATCAACCTTCAGACAAAGAAGTTTATTAGAACTGATAGTTTGTAGTCTAAATTAAAGCTTCAAACTGCCTAGAGGCAGAAGGTGTTCCATTAAGGTCTCATAGGGAGGGCTAGAAGTTGCAGAACAAGGAAGAAGTCTCAGGTCAGTTGACATTACCAAATTAGGGCAAATTATGCATTCAGCAGTTTGCACTGGAGCAGGTACTCGGAAGGTCCCAAACCTCCATTGGATAGAGGGAGAGAATTTCACAGAACAATGGGCCCCAATTAGTATGTGGACTTTGGTACATGACCCAACCCTCATAGAAAAAAATCTCAAGGAGTTTGTGACCATCTTTAACTGTCATATAGGTAAGATTCTTACTAGTATCTCTTACTATCGGTAAATCACATTCTTCAGAAAAATTGCCATTTTGTAGCTTTTCTTCTTTAAGAAAGGCATTGAGAAGAATACCTAATTTAATAATCAACTTAAAATGAACAATATAAATAATCATTTTTTCCTCACTTCAATCTATCTCCCTCTTCACATTATTCCCCCGAAACTTTTCAAACAAAGTCAATCGTTTTAAACCAGTGCTCCAGGTTTTATTTGTGTTAAAGATCCATTTTACATAAGAATGGTTTGCAAAATAGTCCTCTTTGACCAGGGACAGTAAAAGATAGTTGCTAATTTTAGATCTATTATAACTCAGAATCATTATTTTAACCTCTCTGATTCTTATTTGGATAATAAGCTCTTCCCTCTCTAAAACTTAGAATTTGTGGCTAATTAGTAAAGTAATGTATATTAAATTCTTTTGACTTTCATGTATAAGAAAGTATTATGATTGGACTCATTAAAATTTCAATTTCAAACATTATAAATTAACATACGCAACTTCAAAAGATATGTTAAAATGTTCAAAATACATAAAAAATGTTAACTGTGCTGTATTCTTGATGATTTTGCCTTATTGTTTCAAATTCAGAACTTTCTTTTTTAATTCATAATATTCCTTAGGTTGTTTCTATTAGCGCAAAAGGCCCAGGCCAGATGCAAACTTCACGGATCGGTTCAGCACAGCTTTTATTCAGGGATGAAGTGATGCCTCTGATGGATCCGTTTTCCTGTGGAAAATAAGCTGTCAGCCAAAGGGGGGGGTTTAGGCTTGTTTAGGTTATACTGAGAGGTGACTCAAGTAATGAGCATGGCAGTTTGGGCTATCTTTACTTGGCCAGATGGAGGGTGTGGGGTCAGTTTAGGGTGGGGTCAATGCTTTTGCCTCTTCTCAAAAACTGTCATTTCAGACTTGATGGAAATTTCCTCCCCAGAGCCTGTCTTATCACTGGAAAAGATAGTGACTCCAATTCCTTCTCCCTGGGCCACATTATTTTGGGGTTTGTCTTTATCCATACCCCAGAGTTTCATCCCGTCTTATTCAGTGGAGACATATCCAGTAAAAATCATTTGGGTAGTTTTCTTAAATGCTACTTAAAAATTAGGTAAATGCTACTTAAATAATAGAATTGTTTTCCTTCTTTTATCAGAATTTTATTCTGTTCTAACAGAGAATATCAGATACTATACAACCCCAATTTCCCAGATCTATAGAATTTGGTATCCCAGATTACAGACCATTCCAACATGCTGTCCAAACCCAAGGGTGGAGAAATGTCATCATTATAGTAAAACCAGAGTTGAAGACAAAACCAGAGTCTTGGTTCCTACCAGTGGGTAAGGACTGTCTGAGTTACAACTCTACAATCAAGAAAACCTGTTTTGGTGTTAGCAGCTCTCACTGGTGGGCTATATCCCCCTAATTTTGCAGCAGACTCCAGCAGCTTACTGCCAATTTCTTTCTGGGTTCTTGTCTTGCAAAACTGAAGAAGAAAATCCATTGACAAGGTACAGCAAGCATAAAGGAGTAGGACTTATTCAAGTGAGGAAAAAAGAGACAGAGCTCCCATAGGATGAGAGGACACGTGAAAGAGTTTGCCAGGTAAGAGTACCAGAAGCTTATATAGCTTCTGGATAGAAGTATTGATCAATATCTATGCTGATAGGGTATTGGAGACCCTATTGGTCAATATCTATACTAATAAAGTATTGAAAATATACTAAGGCTATTGGTTCAGCCTACAACATTCTGATTGGTTAACCCCTGAGTCTGTTGCTTTCACTTGGGGTGGATGCGGACGTCTGTTCCATGTCCCTTTTCTTGTTGCCCCAGGATAAAGTTGACTGGAATGTTTGGAATGTTTCCAGTTAGTTTCTTGGAGTAGCCTTTTCATTTAGAGAAGCCTCTTTGTGAATGGGGTGGGGTGAAGGTCCCATTTTATTCCAAACTTTAATTGGATATGTAGTGGTTGGTTGGATTTGTGGCAATGATCTCTTCCCCAGAAAGCAATTTGTTCATTCCCTTCACCTGTTTTGTGTTTTATTAATTTGTCACCCAGTAAGGTTTATTCTTACCATTCTTTTTAAAATCGAATCTCATTGCACATATGTGTGTGTTCCAGTTCCCTCTATTCTGCTCTACTTTTCTTCCAGAGTTGCTGGCAACTTATTCTATAGAATTTACTTTAAGTGTTTGTTTTTCCCTGTCCTTTCTATAATGACATGTCATGAATTAAAGGTTTTGTTTTGTTCATTGATATACCTCCACACCCAGAACACAACTTGGCATAGAATAGGGCTAAATTAATACTCACAAATTATTGAATAAATATTTACTAAGCTTAATAATCATCAATGTATTATTCTTTACATATGTATATGTTCAAATGAAAACAAGATATTTCAAGTGCTTTGTTTTTTGTTTTGTTTTTTTTTTTTTTTTTTTTGTCTTTTTTTTAACAACTTGTTTTCAGGGCTCCTTGGAGATAGTGTTCATTCCAGGTTTGGCAAAGAAAATGTACAAAATTAGTCTGGTCTATTTCATGCCATAAAGAAAAGAATCAAACAAATACAAATGACACCATATTTAATGATAAACAATACAATTTTCTGTGACTCCCATCTGTTTAGTATGGAACAATTTGAAGATTCAACAAGAACACTGAATTTCTTTCTTTCTTTCTTTCTTTCTTTCTTTCTTTCTTTCTTTCTTTCTTTCTTTTTTTTCTTTCCTATTTTTAATTCATCTGTTCTTTTTAGATATACATGACAGTAGAATATTTTTGACATACATACATGGAGTCCATCTTATTCTAATTAAATTGGCTTCTGGTTTCATATTAGACATTCAAAGAACAAAGAATTTTTATAATAAGGGAATATTGGATAAACTGAAATTAATCACTTTTCTTGGACCTCTCAGAGAACTGACATTGAAGAGGAAAACTGTTCCCTGAAAACTGTAGAGACATAGATCCAGAGAACCACTGCTAAGATCTTTTCTGTACAGAAGCCTTGGGAGTCATGAACTAATAGGAAGACTTAAATGTTAATTTTGACAAGTTGATGAAAGTTGTGGACTACTATGAGAATAGAAACTTCCTGTGGGTCATAGTCTTTTGAAGTCCCAATACCCTTATGGACATTTCTTTTGGGAACTCATTTTTACAGTAAAGACCCAAGAGGTCTCCTTCTAGTTCCTGTGTTATATGTGGGGAGAGTAAGCACTATGAAATATTCCCTAAGTCTTTCTCTATAACAAAAACTTACTTTCCAGAGAAAAAGTCTATCAGAGCATTAAACTAGCTGAGAGAAAGTCATTCTTCTCACACCAGTCCCTTCTAGACTTCTTGGCAGATATAAAGGGGGAAAACATAACAAATAAAAGTCAAGGTTTAAAGTAAATTGATTGGAAAAGCTGTAACCAGGAAGGAGAGTAAGAGATAAAAGAAAAATAAGCTATTCTACTATACTACAGTTTTGAAGATAATAAGTCAGAGACATGTATTTATGGAAAGACTGAGATCTAATCATATGATTATAGTATTCTTCCCCTTCCTAGAATCTTGTATTCACATTAATAGAGCACTGGTGTAGTAACAGTGCACTGTAGCTGGAAGAATCACAAGACTCAAATTTTCTTTCAGTAGGGGTATGTAGGGAAACCCAAAGCTAAAATGAGTGGCATATACTAGGACACTAGACGAGTTTGAAACTCCTGTTATCTGTATCTACAATAAACATTGAATATATCAAACAAGAGCAAATTCTTACATGAGAAAATAAATCCTCACACTAGAGGTCTATTTAGCTCAGTTCCTATTATAATGTACAATATACCCAGCTTCCAACAAAAAAAAATATAAGCCATGATAAAAGTTAAGTTCAAATATGGTATGAAAAGACAAAATAAGCATCAGTACCAGATTCAGATATAACATGAATGTTAGGAATTATTAGACACTGAATTTTAAAAAGTTGTGATTCACATGTTATGGATTCTAATGGGAAGAGTAGACAACATGCAAAAACAGATGAGTAATATAATCATGAAGACCGCAAATCTAAGAAAGCATAGAAAGGAAATGCTAGAAATTAAATCATTGAACAGAAATGAATAATACCTTAGGTAGGCATCATTAGAGTGGACATGACAAAGGAAAGAATCGATGAACCTGAAGATATGTCAATAGGAACTTATCAAACTGAAATGCAAAAAGAAAAAAAAGGAATTAAAAAAACAGAACATCTAAGAACTATGGAAAATATTCAAATAAGTGTAACATACTAATAATTATGTTTTCAGAGGAAAAGAAATAAAACAAAGTGTCGAAGAATAATAGACAAAACTTTCTGAATGTAAGGACAGACATCATGCTATATATTTAAGAATCTCAGAGAATCCCAAGCAGGAAAATACCAACAAAACTCTACTATCATATCTTATTCAATCTGTATAAAAAGATAAGAAAAATCTTGAAAGGAGACATATTGGGGAATAAAGGGTGGAATATCTTATCTATAGAGAAAATTATTTAAGCAAAAAGAAAGGTGGAGTGGAATACTTAGTGTTAAAGGAACACACACACACACACACACACACACACACACAGAGTAACCTAAAATTCTAAGTCCACAAAATTACATTCAAAGAGTGGAAAAAAATAAAGTCATTTCAGAAAAAAATTGAGGAAATTCACTCCAAGCAGATCTGCCTTGCAAGACATGTGTTTCAGTTATATTTTTGCCACTGTGACCAACATATCTGGAACAATTTAGAGGATAAATTTATTTAGAAGGCCAACTCCATATCTTTGGGACCTAGGTGAGGCAGAACACCATGGTGGAAAAAGGTGGTAGAGGGAAGCAGTTTAGGAAATCGCAACCAGGAAGCAGAAAAGACAGCCCTGCTCACCAAGAATAAAAGATAAACTAAAAGGCATGCCCCCCCAATCTACTACTTCTTCCAATCATAGTCCACCTGCCTATAATTACAATCCAGTTAATCCGTATTAGTGGATTAATCCATCAATTTTGTTACATGTTTTTATAATCTGATTATTTCCCCTCTAAACATTCTTGCATTGCCTTATGTATGCACTTTCAGGGGACACCTCATATTTAAATCATAACATGTTAAAATAGGGGTTGGGGATTTAACTCAGTGGCAGGACACTTACCTAGACTCACAGACCCTAGGTTTGGTCCTTGGTGCTGAAAGAAAAAAAAAAGACATGTTAAAATAATACTGAATTCAAGGAGTTGAATCACATCAAACATATGAAATTCAGGAACTCAAAATGCTACCTTACACATATGCATATGCAAAACAAAACATATGGGTATCCACTAAAAGTTTCTAAGGCACACATTTATTATTTTGGAATCTAATAATAGCCAGGCACAGTAGCACATACCTGTAATCCCAGCAGTTCAGGAGGCTGAGGCAGGAGGATCCAGAGTTAAGGCAAGACTCAGCAACTGAGTGAGACCCTGTTTCAAAATAAAAAAATGAACCAGGGATCTTGCTCAGTAGTAAAGCACCCCTGAATTTAATCCCCAGCAGGAAGAAAGAAAGAAGAAAGAAAGACCTAATAAAAAAGAAAACAAATCCATCATTTACACTGCCTTTACTGAACCAACTCTATTTCAAGATAAGAAAATAGTTGATATGTGAAAATGGTACTTTAAAGAATTATTCAAGCTAATAAATGCAAAAGGCCTAATAGAATCATAAAATTATCATCTTTTGTACCACCTAATGAAATAATAGAGCTTGACAATTATGATCCACTAAAACCATTGAATGAAATTTGACAAGGAAGTTCATAAACATCACTTGGCATTGTCTAAACCCACTAATCAGTTGAAGCATCACTAAATGTGAGAGAACATTATATCATATAATTCATAGCATGATGTTATATGAAACTTTCTTGCTCTCTCCCCAACTGAATTCAAATCTAATTAAACATCTAGATCTAACTACCAGTATTCAGGCTTAGTGAGTGATAGTGGAATAAGATAAATGACATCCCTGGAAGCAATAAGCCAAATTTAAGATATACTACAAGGATAAATGACCTGATGTCTCTATCAAATCAATGACATGAAAAAGCAACAAGAAAAGCCATGTGTGGACCTTATTTGGATCCTGATTTCAGCAAATTAACTCTAATAAAACAGCTTTGAGACACTTAGATCAATAAAAATACAGATGGTTATTAATGGAATTAAAGAATCAATTCTAACTTCAGATACTATAAAACACTGCTTTTAAAGAAGATTCTTAACAGTTAAATCCATTTTGAAGAACTTCTGGAAGAAATGACATGGTATATGGGATTTTATTTAAAATACTCTAGCTTAAGAAAGTGGGAAGGGGTAGGCAATGAAACAAGTCTGTGGAAGCATTGATAATTGTTGTGACTGGATGATGGATATATACAGAGATTCATGATATACAAAAAAAAAAAAATTCCTAAGGGATTCTTTTCAATTGAAGAAACTTGGGGTAGTTATGGTCTAAGAGTTTAAAGGTCAAGATAAAATTTACCCATGTAGGCAAAAGGCACTTTTTAGTACTAAGAAGACTGAAAATGAAATGAGTTAAAAATGAATAAAACTTACTTTCCTTTTTTAAAATTTTAAAAATTTGTTCTAATTAGTTGTATATGACAGTAGAATGCATTCGTACATTTTGATAAATCATACATAAATGGAGTATAATTTATCATTTTTCTGATTGTACATGTTGTAGGATCACAGCAGTCATGCAGTCATACAAGTACATGAGGTAATAATGTCTATTTCACTCTACTATCCTTCCTACCCTCTTACCCCTTCCTCTCCCTTCACACCCCTCTACTTAATATAAAATAACTCTATTCTTCCCTAGCACTGCCCCCCTTATTGTAAATTAGCATCAGCGTATCAGAGAAAACATTCAGCCTTTGGCTTTTTGGGCTTGATTTATTTTGATTAGTATGATATTTTCCAACTTCAACCATTTACCAGCAAATGCCATAATTTCATTCTTTTTTAAGCTGAGTAATATTCCATTGAATTATTTATACCACATTTTCTTTATCCATTTATCTATTTAAGGACACCTAAGTCAGTTCCATAGTTTAGCTATTATGAGTTGAGTAGCTACAAACATTGATGTGACTGTGTCACTGTAGTATGATTTTAAGTCCTTTGAGTATAAACTGAGGAATGAGATAGCTGGATCAAATGGTGGTTCCTTTCTAAGTTTTCTGAGGAATCTCCATACTGCTTTCCATAATGGTTGCACCAATTTGCATTCCTACTAGCAATGTATGAGTGTACCTTTTTCCCTTCATCCTCTCCAACATTTATTGTTGCTTATATTCTTGATAATTGCCATCCTGATTGGAGTGATATGAAATAAATAAATAATATTCATGGGAATGAAGGGGTCTGAATAGTCATGTCCTGTTACTCCTTGCAAGGGTTGAATTTCCCTTCCAAATCTCATGTTGAATTTAACTGCCAATGTAATGGCATCCAGAGTTGAGACCTTTAAGGTGATTGATTAGAAATATTAGTCAGGCATAAAATGAATGAAATCCTGTCATTTGCAACAACATTCACAGAACTGGCAATTGTTATATTCAGTGAAATAAGCCTAGTACATACAGACAAGGGCAGCACGATCTCATTCATACATGGAATATAAAAAAAATTTGATCTCATAGAAGTTTAGAGTAAAATGGTGGTAACAGAGATGGAAGTGAGTTAGCAGGTGTGTGGGGGAATCACGGGGGTGGGGGTACCAATAGGTACCATGCTGTAGTTAGACAAGAGCTAGAAATTCTGGTGGGCTATTGCACAGTAGGATAACTATAGATGACTATAATGTGCTGTACATTTCAGAAAGCAGGAAGAAAAAATTTTGAATGTTTTCATTATAAAGAAATGATAAATGTTTGTTATTTAAATGACAAAAGATTACATATTATCAAAACATTACATGTTATCCCATTAAAATGTACAATTTTTATGCTATAATGTGTCAGTTAAACTTTGTTTTTCATTAAAGAGAAAGAGATAATGAAGCCATGAGGGCTTACCCTCAGGGTGGGTGGAAGGTCTTAACAGAAGGCTTTCAGAAGCAGGCTCCCTCCCAACTCTTCCGTACATCCCTCCTCCCCTCTGGAGAACACAGCATTCAAAACACCATTTTGAGTGCAGAGACTGGGCCTCTACCAGACACCAGGCCAGCCCACATTTGGATCTTGGACTTTTCGGCCTCCAGAACTGTGATCCAAAAATAAATTGCCCAGTCTGTGGTACTTGGTTGTAGTAGCACAAGCACACATATCAGTGAACGCAGTTTAACTTAAATTTTCATTTAGCAAATAACATATTACTCAATAACACTCATCAGGAAAAACACATTTTAATGAGGCAGAATAAAGTAAGAGTAAAAAAAAAAGTAAAATAAAATTCCAAAGGCAACTCTGAACCTTCAGAAAATGAAGAAACTGAGGATACATAGAGGCATGCAAAACCAGTCTATGAGTGATGCTGGAAATTTCTGGGATGATCTCAAGCACAAAATCATGAAGGTGCATCCCAGGGGAAACAGAAATGAAGAAATATTCCACCTAATAAAAGTTCTAGAACTCCCTGTTGTGCAAGGTCAGATTAAAATGAACAAATTTCTTTGTTATATTTTTTCCAGTTTTTAATGAGAAAGAGACTCTAATACAACTAGAATGCAACGACAAAACAAAAGTTAGATATAGGGATATGTGTAAACATAGATTCAGGTCAGATATATACAGTCTCTCTTGTCAAAAAATATATATGACTGACTTTCCAAAATACATGTCGTAATTACTGGGTAATTACATATTTTATGCTACTTGTTCCTTTGGTGTTAGTCGTTAAAATTATGCCCAACCCAGACATTCATTTTAGGTTTTTTAATTGTGAAAAGTCCCAACTCTTTTATAGGCTCAAGAGTGAAATGAATTACTCATCTATTTCTCAGCAACCACTTATGTAGCCTAAAATGCTCAGTAAGCAGAAGTAGAAACAATTGTTTCAATAAAATTCAAGTAATACTTTAATTGGGTCCATAAAGGAAAGACAAAAAAACAGAAAAGATACATTAATGCTTTCTCACAGTGTTTCTCATATACTCACCCTGACCCAACCTTATTATGAGCAGATAATCATAAAGTTTTCACTCTGATGAAATCTCCTTGGAATTCTAAGGGTCAGGAGGAGAACAAAATCACAGAAGAGAAAATTTCATCTCAGGGGTTAGTATCAGAAGAGAGGATTTTTTTTTTTTCTTACACCCATAATGCTCTTTGTTCCAGACTACAAGCGTTAGATTTTATTTATTTAATAATTCATATTCTGCTTCATTCCAAAAACTATTTGAGGCCATACATTAGATACCTTTGAAACAATCCTAAAGCAAAACAAAAAGCTCCATTTCGAAGAGCGGAGAACTGAAAGTTAGAGGGAGTTTTCACAGGATAAGAAACAAATACGAAGATAAACTTGGAAATATTCAGAGATTTTCAGTCTTTTTATTCCTTTTTTCTGATTCTGAATTCTTTATGGAATAACCAAAAATGATTCCCTGTTTTTTCATTCTTTTTGAAAAGATTTTCTGAGTTAGAATTTGAGCCCTAAGTGATTTCTTAAAAAAACTGACTGTTTCATATTTTGAAGTATCTGAGGAAATTAAATATATATTAATTGAATAAGTTATAAACCATGATCTTCAAATATCATTTTTAGATGAGAAAAACCTGAATAATAGTTTAGGGATCTTATTAAGTGAACACTAAGATTAAGTTTTTAGCTAAAAAAAAAGTTTATAGTTCTAGCCCTCAAAAAGTACTTTAAACACTGTCTTTCTCACATGTATATATGTACACATACATTTATTTCTGCCTTCCTTCATTCTTTTTATTCCTTTTTTCCCCTATCAAACAATTTTATTAATCAAACCATATTTTAAATGTGTTGAACATTAGTGAAGAGAAGTAAAAGAAAAGAATAGGGGAAAATCAAGAGTCAGGTGCAAATCACCAAATCACCTCCTAACTAGAGCTCAATTGCTATTCCCACCAGGCAGGTCGTCCAAACCCAAGTCCTTCTTTTCAGTCTCCCCAAATATTCCCAGGGCAATCCACCCTCAGTTCACACCTCCTTTTCTCCGCACTTTTTCTCTCTTTGAATTTTGCCTGCTTTTTAGTAGCTCAGTTCTGAATTTTGAATTATTTTGTTATATTTTGAACAACATTTCATCTATGTTGTATCTTATACAAATGTAAGGAAGTTTTGCACTTTGAAGTATTTCTGGTTATCTAAGCTGGCACTGTTCTTGTAACTCCTTAATGACATTCTATGACATTAAGAAAAGTTTACATGAAATTCTCATGAATGCCAAAATTATCCTACTAACCTATGGATTGTTTCCTATATATTCTATATATCATAGTCTATATAGTCATGAATCTATAAGTATAAAGATTATCCCAGGGTGAGTTATTTTCAGTATCAGTCCTTTGAAGAAATGGTTACCATTCATTCTGAAAGATTAAAGTGGAAGTACAAGCTTTTTACGACAATTGAGAGGTGAATCTCACTTTCCTGCACTCTCAATGATGATGCTCCTCTAACTAAAGATGGAAGGTGGCATGACCCAAAGCAAGAATGTAAGAGACACAGAATCACATGTTTTTTTTCTTGGGAGTTCAAGTCTAGAAAGATGGAGTCAGTCTGGGTCTGAAAGTCTCTTTCTTACAAGTATAATTGTTTAGATTTCTAGTAACTGCACTATTTAATTTCTTCATGTTGTTGTGTATATTTAGTCAAATCCATTTGGATGGGATAGGTTCTAGAGATTTTGCTGAAAGGCATGAGAAAAGAATCATGCTCTTTAAGGTGGAGCAATTCTGGAAAACTCCAACAAGAGAGAGCACCCAGAGGAACAGTTCTTCTGCCCCTTGATCAGCTGTCCTGATCCACTGAGAGTCCCTTCAAGTGATCTCCTAGGTGCTTCTGAATTTATCATCATTTAAAATAAGTGAAATTTCCTTACACTCTGTGTTTGTCCACGTTCTATTGCTAATAAGTTGATACTACACATTGGTTAGGTTTTTAAAAAGAGTTTTATCTGGCATAGAGTTCTGGTCTGAAGTTGAGAGGCTATATCTGGTGACCACCTTCTTGCTGGCAGAGTCCCTAGGTGGACATCATATGGCATCACATGGCAAGAGACAGAGAGCAGGAGTGTGTGTCCTGTGCTCACACTCGTTCTCATTCTCTCTCTCTCTCTCTCTCTCTCTCTCTCTCTCTCTCTCTCTCTCTCTCTCTCTCTTCATAAAGCCTCCAGAATTCAATCAAGGACCCCATCTTAACACCTCGTAATGGGGACTAAACTCCAACATGGGTTTCAGAGGGGACAAACCAAGTTCACACTACAGCAGCTCCCACCCCCATCACCTTTCCCACAGAAGTTTACCCAGACCTGCTTCTTCTTCCTTAGGATTCCTCATCCCCTGACTAATCAACAATATCTTACTAAGGAGATTTTACAGATATATTTTTAATTACTTTTTTTTACCATGTAACCTCAAAAATTTCTCTGAATCACCATCTCATTTCCCTTTGTTCTAGATACTGGGAAAAAAGACACCAAGCCCAGTTATTCCTGTTATACCCTCCCTGAGACAGCCCCTTCAGTTTTGTCAGGCCACTGCCAAGGTTAGAAGGAACAGTGGATCCCTCAATGCAATGGATGTTCTGGAGGCACATGACTGGGCAGTGTGAGAGGTCAAGAGACACAGTCCATGCTCTTCAGGACCTAGATGATTGTGAGGCTTCACTGCTGGTACAGAGCATAACACCTGTATGGGGCAGGCACAGAAAACTGAATAGGCACAAAGGAAGCCACTCTTAGGTGTCAAAAACTTAGAAATAAGCTCAAACTCTGAAAATTAAGCTGGCAGCAGTAAAGATATAATACAGGAGAACCTCTGTCTGCAAACAGCATCTTTGAAAGCAAAGTTTCTAAGACCCAGTACAGGAAGATAACATCTACCAATCTAGTCAAGACATAAATATTGAGCCAGGTGCCGTGGAGCATGCCTGTAATCCCAGCGGATCAGGAGACTGAGGCAAGAGGATTCCAAGGTCAATACCAGCCTTAGCAATTTAGTGAGACCCTGTTTCAAGATAAAAAATAAAAAGGGCTAGTGATGTGACTCAGTGGTTAAGTGCCCTGTGTTCAATACCCAGGACCTAAAAGAAACAAAAGAAGAAGAAATAAAAAAGAGAGAGAGAAAGAAAGAAAGAAAAAAAACATAAACATCTAGTCATGACAAATAAGCTAAACTCTAAAATATCCTGTGATAGCCAAGAAATTAATTAGAAGTGTGGTCTATCCAAAGTCCAAAACAAAGAAAACTTCTAAAAGACCCTTAAAAGGATAATTATCAGTGTGCCCCCTAACTGTGCTCAGGGAAAGAACATCCTTCTTATCATGCATTCAGGGTCAGCAAGAACATCTTCAGAGTCAGATGTGCCGTCCACCTCTGAACTGCTGCCGTCTTGTTCTAATCTACATTTATCAACCAACTTCTCAGTTAAACTTTGTTTCTTCCACAGGCTTTCCAACAGTTTGGATTCTGCTCTGAGGGACTGGTTTGAGTATTAGGGTCTGCTTGGCAGTTATACATCATGAAAAATGATGCCAACATTATGTGGCTTACACATCAGTCTTTCATCAGTTTTGTTTTAGTGAGTGGTAGCTGATTTCTAACTCATTCTGAGTATCGGTGACTCCAGACCTCCATGTCAAAAGCTGAGATGCTGTGATACCACTGTGCGCCTTCACCAAAACCGCCTGCCCAGAGGATCCCCACTCTCCATCTCTAACATCTCATTTCACTTTGACTTTCACAACAGATGCCACAGTCACACTTCTGTACATCAATATTCACATTCTGAGCAGAATAATACTCACGTATAGAGAATAAATAAATGACATAAATTACCATCTATTATTGAAAAGTTAGAGTTGTAACTTGTAACTGGAAGAGTCGAATATATAACTACAACAGCAGGGAGGGTCAGAAAAAGAAATTTCAACAGTGACATTTCTCAGAAAATAAATGGAGGCATACCCTGAATATATGCAACAATTTCAGTATTAAAAAGTAACAGAAGGAGTGAAATGTATTAGTGCTACTTGACAATTCTAGGCTGAAATGAAGTTTCTTGTTACATGGATATATCACCAGTTCTGTCATGCTCACCTCTTCACAGGACCCAGCTATGGGATTCCAGGGACAGGCAGTGTTCATCAGTAGTGTTTGACAGCAAGAGCTAACAGACATTAGGTGAGTATTTCCCTGAAAGGAAATACAAGAATATGTCTAACATTATTTTCTCAGAGTAGTTCCTAATTTCATGTGCAATCAAGTTGCCCTTAGCAACTCAGGAAAAGTTAGCTTATCTCCCTGAGTTCAGCATAAAGAAACTAGTAGAATCTTTGTGTGAAATCTGTATTGTCTTGCTAAAAGAGCAGATATCCACATTCTATTCTAATGCATCAGATCCAGTTGCCAAAGATAAAACATAAGGGTGATGGAAAAGGGGACTGAATATTTTTCTTTAAGTTTTAAATAAAGATGTGAATAATATGAGACATTTTTTTTCTTTTGACATGACAATCCATTCCTTTTAAACGAAGTACGACAACAGATGTTACCCATAGGACAGGGTACCCCAGGAGTATAGTACTACTATAATCAGCAAAATGAATTGCACTCTCAGTAAATTCACTGAAACAATGATTTTCACTCCCTATAATGCTGAAACTTCTTAGAAAACAAATGGGGAATTTCCAAGGATAGGCAATTGTAAGCTTCTGAGATTCTGAAGAAGGAATTTCAGATTAGTAAAAGTGACTTCAGCAGAAGAAATAAATGTGAGGCTTTATTAGCTCTACTGAAAAATGGTCAGAATATGCAGAAGAGGACTATGATCATAGGGAGTGCAATCCATAATATTTGACTCATTATAATTTTCTTCTACTTGTATTTCTTTCCATTAAAAACCATAATCAGATGGGTTGGGAAGGCTTTCCTTAAAACTTGAAATTGGAATCAGGAATATAAATACTTCCAAATTCAATTGTGTAACATCTTTGCAAAGCTTGGAAATTTTGGTTGAATTTTAGCACCACCATTTAGTATACAATTGTGGGTTATAAGAAGTATGAGATTTTGCTTTTTCTGCAAATGAGGTATCCTTGAGTACCAATTGTACAAAAGAGGTAATAAATCCTCAGTCAAACAAATTTGTTCCTGAACCTGGATGCAAAGCAGAAAAACCTGGGTAACCTTTAAAAGGTTCTTGGTCCTGACCCTGTATTTATTGAATCTAACCCCAGTAAGAAGCACAGACTCTGTATTTTTCTTTTCCTTTTTTTCCCCTCCGGTACTGGAGATCAAACCTAGGGCACATGATCTACCACTATCCCCAGCCCTGATTCTGTATTTCTCAAAAGCTCTCATGGAGAATCTTAAACAGTCAGCCAAGGTCAGCATACGTGTGCTTGAAGCTAAATGTTTCAGTCATACTTGAAAGAAGAAATATATTATTTACTAAGCATCTGCTACTAGATATTAAGTTGATGTTTCCAAATGTTATAATGATTTATAAACTTAATTATCAATTGACTCAATTATCAATTCAATAGTTAATGATAACTAATAACCAATGATAATTCAAAGGTTCAATTATCATAATCATAGTGTCCTTTTATGGACACTATAGTGGGTTGAATAGTGTCCCCTTCAATATTTACATCTACTCAGAACCTCAAAATGTAATCATTTGGAAGATTAGGGGTTTTACAGGTTAGTTGAATTAAGATGACCTCATACTAGATTATGCTGATCTCCAGTGACATGTCTGGCATACATATAAAAAAAGGAAAGGTTACCCATACATTTAAGAAGAGGGGAGAAAAAGAGTAGAAACCATGTGTAGATGGCATCAGAGATTAGAATAACTCAGCTACAGGCCAGAGACTGTGAACTATAACCCAAAGCTTCAAGAAACTAAATGAAAACTAGGAATGATTCATCTGCAGAGCAGAGAGAGCAGAGTCCTGCAGACACCTTGATTTCAGAATCCCAGCCTTCAGCACTGTGACTGAGTCAACCCAATTTGTGGAAGGTTATTTTTTTGTTTGTTTGTTTGTCTGTTTGTTTTGTGGCAACCCTAAGAAACTAAGACACAAAGAAGTTTGACTATCTGCCTGGGTCATTCAGGTAGAATGAAGCAAGGTCCTGTTGATTTCAAAGCACATGGACTTCCAGGGCAACACTGGCAGAGATTTTCATAGACCAAGATTAGAGCAGCATTTGGGCAAAGTGGAGTTCTCGATAGTCTATATTAGAATGGCCCCCCCTTGGAAGGGGATTAAAGATGTATGATTTTTGATTCCCTTTGGACAAACTGAACTGAACAGTAAGACTCTACTGTTAATAAAGGCCTTAGAAACTTGTCTTCAAAACAAAGTTTGACAACATTACCTAGAGAGTTAGGGATCTCTACTGTGACATCCATTTTTCATTTCATTCAAATATGTTCTGAATGCATGAAACAAAAAAAAAAAAAATGAAGTGACCGTGATATTGTTATTGAAACTAATTTGAAGTCAACATGTACCATATTTCAAACTTTTTTTTTTTTTTTCACAAGACTGGGATGCTACAGATGTTGAATGTAGTTAACATTCATATTGTTCTTTATGAAGCGCCATCACATTCATTACATCATTTGATTCTCACCCAAACCTTGAGGAAGGACGAGCAGGTGTTATGGTTATTTCTATTTTATAGGAAAAGAGGCTGAGAGGAGAGACTTAGAGAAATTCACAAATCGCTTTCCTGTGGTTCATTGCTAGAGCGTGACACTTTTTTCTCTCTTGATGTTGCCAAAAAATTAGTGGGGAATTAAGATGAAAAGAACATGGGTAAGAGAAGTGTGAATTCGCTGCTTTTTTTTTTTTTTTTTTTTTTTTAAGGAAAGCAGAGAAAAATCTAACCGAAAAGGATCTTTTACTTTTTAAAGCCATGGAAAGGACAGTAGGAAACAAGAGAAGCCAGGAAGAATTCTTTGTTAAAGAGAATTTCAGAACACCCTGGATGGCACAGACACTCATGCACTCAGAGGCTAGGATTTTTGTCACAGCATATTCAACATTATTCATTCCTTTTCAAATCTCCATATATCTATACTTTGATTTTCTTAAAGATTCCAATCTCTATTAACAGCATTAACTTAATAGGAAGGATAATTGAGCTAGTAGAGAATTATCTTGCTCATCTAGACAGTAAAGTAGAAGGAAAATGACTATTTTTCTCAGAAGTAGCTGCCTATATCAAAAATCTTCTTACAAAATTTTCTCTTCCATTCATTGACCTTCCAGATGCAGTTAAAATATTTGCATTTTAATCAAAATGCTTCTTTAGTGGTGTGTGTATGTAACAACTTATCTTTTGCTTTATTTGCATCATGGTTGATAAAAAGTGTATACAGTTTTGTGTGTGTGTGTGTGTGTGTGTGTGTGTGTTTGATTTTTCCCATTGCTTTCAGAAAGTGGAAATTAGAAGAAAATGTTCAAAAAAAAATAAACCATGATGCTAAAATAAAACATCTTAATTGAAAGAAAAAAGGGAGGGGAAAAAAAAAAGAAAGAGAAAGAAAAATGTGGTGATAAAATATACTAAACAAAGCACAAATAGTTTAGCAAGAATCTGTTTTGAGTTGAAAAGTTAATTGAGTTATTTATTCCTTATGATCCAATAGAAGCACATTTTAAATCCAAGGAAAATGAGAGATGAGGAATGATAAAGTATTATTTATCCTAAAATTTATAATTAGGAACACTGTATTGGAAAAGTTGATGATTACACAGTACTAAGGACTCAATAGTGAAGGAAAGTTGAGATTAAAAAAAAAATACTACATTTTATATAACTCAATGTGCTTGTTAGTATATTTCATTCAAAGGTAAGATGCCCAGCTATAAGGAACTGTGGTCTTAATATGTATCAGATTCCATGATGTTTGTTTTGATTTGTTTTTGGTACCAGGGACTAAACCCAGGGAAGTTTAGCCACATACCCATCCCTTTTTTATTTTGAGTCAGGGTCTTACTAAGTCCTCAGTAAGTTTCTAAGGTTAATCTCGAACTTATGATCTTCCTGCCTCAGCATCCTGAGTCACTAGGATTACAGGTGTGTGCCACCATACCCAGCTTCTCCATGATTTTTTTTTTGTCCTCTTGTATGTAAATTCCAGCATCATTCAAGCAGATTGAACATCCAGCTAGATATTGGGACCCCTCTAATAAATGGTCTGCCTCTTCCCTTAGAGGCTCTAGCTCCTTAGTCTCCTTACCTGGTTAACTGGTTCTCACACTTGAACAAATATGGCATCAAACTTGATCCAAAATGTGATCTGAGCTTTTTCTCTTATTCTTTTTTTACATTCTTTCCTTGGAAAGATGTTCTATTTCTGTTATTTCCAATACTATCGATGCCCCATGGATCCTGAAATGTGCATCTATGGTCCTGTTGCTTCCTCTGAGTGCTGTAGTGGTATATTCAGCAGTCAATATGCCATTTCTGGTAGATGCTGAGTACATTAAATGTAACATGTCCAAAACATCACTCTCTGTTTTCTCCTCAAAACCCACCTACAACTTGGTCACATATAAAGGTCTTTCAATGATCTCTAATATAACTTGTACCATCTTCTCCTTTCTCCTAGTACATCATGCCCAACTTTTAACTGATCTAACAGCCTTCATATTTACCACCTACAATTCACCAAATTTCACCTTCACTTGGAATTGGATTGAAAAAAATCACATTATGTGCAACTTAAAAAAAATATTTGCTGAAAAAAACTAACATTCTTTACTAGGTTTGAAAAATCTCAATAATATAGCTATATTCCTGATACCATCTTCCTCTGCTCTACCCTTATTTATAATCATGTAATTCATATTTGATGTTTGTGTTCCTTCAACTCTCCAAGTTCCTTTCTATTCCTTCGTGTTTGCGTTTTCTTTACCTTTTTCTTGGAACACTCCTTTTTTCTGATCTCTGTATTTCTTCTTCTTTTTGATCATTCAGGTATCAACTCAAATATCACTTCCTAGAAAGATCTTCATCAACCACTTTAGATGATGCAAGCTCCTTTCAACTACTCTCTTCCATATTAACCTATTTTATCTTTGGCAAAGCATTTATCAATAGTCAATATCACCTAATTCATTGTTTACCTATTAGTTTTTCTTGTCTCTTCGTTTTGTTTTGTTTTGGTTTGGTTTTCCTTTGGTACTGGGGATTGAACCCAGGGCCTTGCATGTACTAGGCAAGCTCCTTACCACTGAGCCACAACCCTAGCCCACCTTTTAGTTTTTGTTCCTTCCACTTCCAGAGAGGAAGGGCCCTGCTCTGTTTGCAGCTATTTTCTAGTATTCCTGTGTATTGTTAATCCCATAATAATTCATCAATAATTTTCAGTTGACTGATTTATTCCAGAACAAATTAACCATTTCTAAATAGTGTTGAACTAAAATGCACAAAAACACAGGCGCTGTTCATATTTTTATTGACCTGGCATTAAATGTATAAATTTGCTTGGGGGGGAAAGTCATTTTGAGTATTTATTTCTGATCTTCCTTTCTAGGTGTTACAATTACTTCCATATTTATTGAAGTGTTCTTTGTTCTTTCTATCAATCTTTGTTGGGCTTCTGTATGTGAAAGTCTGGTACAGTCTATGTTGTGTGGTAATTTTATTATTGTAGATGGAAATTGGTTTTTACTGCACTATTTATCTGTCTATCTATCTGGCTAATAGGAATATTATTGGTTCCCTAGCAATTACATTGAATTCTATTATTTCTCATAAAGGAATAAAGGAGTACAGCTTACTTTACAGGGCAGTATTGATTAGTTCCTTTTTATGCTTTTTTTTTTTCCGTGATGATGTAGTAAAGCTCTTTTATAAACTATAAAGCGTTATATAATGACTATGAAGTATGAATGATTGTTTTCCTTATTATATCTGTACCATCTGTAAGTGGGGATACTTTTATCCCTTCTTTTTAAAATTTGTCCCTTTATTTTGGTACCTTATTTTGACAACATGCATATCATATGCTATATCAACTAATAGTGGAAATAGAAAAGAAAAAAAAATGTAACTCAAGATGTGTGCTCCTTCAGTTTTCTCAGTGTGGAAATCCTTTGCTCTCCCCTCTCTACTGTTAAACCTCTTCACATAGCAGCTGCCCTGTGAACCTTCCCCAACTCTGTCCATGTTCCCATTGAACATGGACATGACATTCTTTATGTTGCTTCTGCCATGCTTAGCTGTACATTAGATATTGTTTGCTTCCATGGTAACTCATAACAATACAGTCAACACTTAAATAATACCTACCCTATGTCAACCACATCTACATACATTTTACATGATTTATCTTCACAGAAATTCTATAAGGTAGATAGACTTTGTTCTCCATTTTACAAACAAGGAGATTGAAGTAGAGTGAAACCATGGCACACAGATCTCAGAGACAGAATGTGAGGTAGTTTTCTTTTCCTGTCCAACTACTTGACACAAATCAAAAAAGTAACAAAACCACAAACTACAAATGTGAACTCACATCAGTAGAAGTCTAATACTCAGAATTGTGATGGATGGTGATCGTAATCTCTACGTTTCATTAAGTCAGTTCTTTTATATAATGTTTATGAGAATTTATCAAGCACTATGCATTGAGTTAGCCCCCAGTATGATGAGCAAAGGAATGGGAAGGGATGCTGGAGATGACAAAGCATCAGGTCGCTTCTAATATACTGCATTTATGCTGTATTCAAGGACCGTATTTTAAAATATAATACACTGGCAAACAGTAAACAGAGAACTATCACAATAGGAAGAGAATTTAGAACTAACCATAGAAGAAATGATTGAAATAAGAGGGGCCACTTTACCTACAAAAGAGTGGAAACTGAAATATTCTCATATCTAGGTGACTTTGGAGGACAAACTAATCTTGTTGGGGGAAAGGCATACAATAACAGAATTAGATCCAACATGATTAATAACTTTTTTTAAATGCCATTATTCTATACTGCAATAAACTATTTAACATGTGGTAAATTTCCATCACTGGAAAAGTGAAACTTGAGAATGAATCACTTAGTACTTTGAGAACTTGTAGAAAGTCTTTCTGAACCAAGTTAGAAAGCTCAATTCCACTAGACAACTTCTTGGATCCATTCTGAAACAAAAACCTATTCTGCTATTGGAGAAAAAAAATACGGAGAACAATAAGATTTATCATTAGAAACTGTGTAAGGTCTGAGATTTACTGTTGCATGGAGGTTGGCAGAAAATGAAATTCTAGATCAGAGGCAGAAGGCTTTATTACTCATTGCAAAAGTAGTAGCAGATTCCCACATCTGTATAAATTCCCTATGTCTCCCAAGTACCAGGAGGTAGGTGCCATGATGGATGTTTGCCTTAGCAGAGAAGGAACACTAAGCTTCAGGGAGTCTCCACTTTCACCATAAGTGAAAGCACACCTACTCTTTTCCAAAGGGAGACATTACCTCATCCCTCAAAATTTTCACTTACCCCATCCTTCAAAGTCATTCACTGGAAAACTCAGCTCTGAGTGGTCAAGAACTGCATTCCTGGAATACTCAGTAAGAATGTGCAAGGACACTCAGGGTTCATAGTATTCTGCCTCCCTCAACACTGACCTAAATGCCATGGTGCATTTGGATTCCTTGGGCACGTCAGAGTCTCTGATAACTAAAGAAGCACATAATGGAGAATAATGGTACTTCAATGACATAAGTCCTATTTAAAACAAGAAGCAGTGCTAGGTAGAAAAGATAAAATCAGTTTGCTTCTAAGCCTATTGAATCCGGATGGAAGTTACATATGTCATCAACCTTCTTGTTTGCATGCCAAAAGAACTAACCTATTTGGTGCTGGCTTATTTATAAGGTTTCTAATGGCAAGAAGCACCCATTTTTCAAATTCAGAATTGCCGAAATCAGCTCTTTCCTATGCAGGAATTTTCATTAGATTGAGGGGGAAAAAAAGAAAAAGAAAAAGAAGAAATAAAAAAAAAAGAAAGAAAGAAAGAAACTCACAGACCCTTACTGCTTTCAAGAAGATAAAAATTTGTGCAAAATACATGGGTAGATGAATCAACATTGCCACCTAGTGGAATCATTTATTTATCCACCAACACAAAATGATACTTTCTACAGCTCTATCAGCTCTTATCTTCTGTTTTTGTCAGAAAAAAATGAGCTGTTTTAAAGCCTAGTTTGATCAATTTACTTTAAAGACTTAAGCTACCTTTTTTCCTTCTTATAAATTTATTCTTACAAATAAATTATGGTTAATGCGGAAAAGGAACAATTTCAAACTAGGATTATTTTAAGGGATGTTGGTTGTGAGGTTAAAATGAAGAAGCTTAAAGCTTCTGGAAATTTGTGTGAGGGAAACAAAACTCATTAGAGCAGAAGTGAATGCCAGGAAAATAAAGTCATTTTGATAAACCCTGAAACTAACTAGTAATTTATCTAAGTTACTGTGAGTCACAAACCAATGTTCAGGGTTTTTCTGGGGTTATTTTTGTTTTTGTTTTTGTTTTTAAGTTGTACAAATCAAAGTGTTTAATAATGGAGTCTGGAAATAAGAAGAGACACTTGAAAAACAGCATTTTCACAATCTTTGTAAACAGTAAAAAAAAAAAGTACCGAATTTCAACTTTTTGTCTCCGAAATATGGAAAATATACTACATTCCAGTCAATCAGCACCTTGTGGAAACCCACTGCTGAGACCACAGGAATAAAGACCAATAAATATTTTTCCAGCAGTTTCTGTAATCGTGTTGGCATCATGGTCAAATTTCTCAGGTGAAATAGAGAAAAATAGAAGAATCAGAGAAACTGGAAGGATTCAAGTCTCTCTAGTGATTCTGAATTCCCATTCTTGTTTCCTCTGAATGAAACACTATAACCTGGAATTTAAGAGCATGAACTTAGGATAATATTTGTAAGGTGGAATCACAGTAAATGTTATTTGTTTGTTTCCATAAGCCAAAATGTGTCAAATATTGATAGTTTTATAAAGCTTAACCTATACATTAAAATACTAACTCCATGCATAACTATGTGGATTTCACTAGACAAGTAGGTTTTCCACAAAAAATCTTTGTTCTTTCAAATGGGCAATTGTACATATCCAAGGGAATGGTTATGAGAAATCAACAATGTATCAGACATTGTTACTTCTTAACTACCCACTCTCTGGTGAACCTGCAAGGAATGACTCCTGAAACAAAAAGCAGTTTTTCAAAACATACTTTTGGATACTATAGAAAGGGGTATTTGTTGGGTGGTTACCAACTGCAAAATATCTGAATGGCACACTAGAAAATCACTCTTTCTGACACTTTGAGAGCTACTTTCTATCTCTTCTATTCTTCACATTTGCATTTTCACCACCTAAATAGCTTCTCTTTTAAAATTTATTTTTCCAGTTAATTAGATGAGATGCAATCAGTTTTTTTCACTGGAACTACTGCAAGATGAGCTGCCATGTGGTGGTTGCTTCCATTGATGTCATTTTCTTCAACATAGACCTGAGCAAAAATCACAAATGATGTTCCCCTTCAATGTGGAAGCACATTCCACTGTAATGTGCTTCTCCCTGGGCTAGTGTCTAGTTCCATTCTGTATTTGTGAGCTCCAGATAAAATGATGGGAATAGAGCTGCATAAAGTCCTAGTGTGCTACATACATCCCTTTGATGTAATTCATCATGTTCACTGAATCTCTCCAAAGATAAAATTGTTTTTCCACAAAGGCAAATACAAAAGTACAATTCAGCAATTAGAGGCACAGTGTCTAAAGCCAGACTGCTTGGGATAAATACTAAGCTTGAGCAAACCTTAGATATGTGATCAAAGGCAAGTAAGTACAAACCATTAACATACCTGATTTCTTTATCTGTGAAATGCAAATGATGAGAGCCCTTGCATACCATGGGTATGCTCAAGAACAAATGGACCAGAATGAGTCCTTACAAAATGTTAATTATTACTAATAAAGGAGGTTTGTTCTGAGATTTAAGCATTGAGGAACTCACTGAGAAAAGAGTTGAAAGCATTTCTGCATTCATTCTACAAATGACTGAACTCTACCAGTACCAGGCTTTTAAAGATTGAGACACTTTTGCTTCCCGTAGAATATGCGTTCAAATGGTTCAAATTTTGTGTTCAAATTTTGTCAGTAGAACTTAAAATTAAGGCTTTTCTGATATTCATGAGTGTGCCCCCAAGAACAAATGGACCCAAAGAAAGGAGGTGCCTGTCTGAGGAACAACCTCCCAGTGAGGTGCCAAGACATTCCTGGAGACTTCTGGCTTGTTCAGTACCATGGACAGAAGCACTCCCCGTGAGTAGTCTCAGGAAGAGCAACTATCATATCACAAGAGCTCACTGTGTGCCGATTTATGTTCTGATTTTAAATTCTGAGAATAATTATCAAAGTTGGTGCATTTTTAACTAAGAAAATTAATGTTCAGAAATGTTGAACAATATGACCAAGGCCACAAAATTTATAAATATTAGGTTTAGGATTTGAAAAGGTCTATTAAGGAAAAAAAGAAGTCTACAGAAGGAATAAGAACAAGACAGGCTTTCAAAAGAGCGAATGAGTCGATGTGACTCAATGAACCTGAGGGCTGGGCATACAGGTCGTGCTGTTCTTCACTTCTCATGTATCCCTGGCCATTTGCCAGGCTTTGTGAATCTTCCTGCTTCCCGCTAGAGCAGTAACTTCACAATCAGACATGCCAGCTTGAATCATGGTTCTACCACAGGATGTCCGCAGAATTAACTCAGCTTATTCACTTCGAAAAAGATGAAACAGTGCCTATATTACCAAGTCCTGAGAAAATTAGATGAAGTAGCATATATTAAAAAGATGTTATCCTTATTAGGTATGATATACTCTGATCCATCCCATTACATTCTAATGTTCTGGTTGTGAGGAAAAGCATTGATTTCACAACCTGTAGTCTGAACTGAACTAATCTCTATCAAGCATCTGTTACATCTCTGAGGCATTAACAAGGAGCTATAGCATCTTTTAACCACAGAGAAGCTTTATAAGCTTAACACATACATAAAGTATGAAATCATCATCAGGAATCAGAGACAATCCACAATTCCTTACATCTTCTTTCTAAGAGCAAGAACAGTGGCATTTGCTTTCTTAGTATGTTCTTTGAAGCCCTTATCATTTACAGATTTCTTAGACAAAAACCAATGCAGATATTTAAAATAGCACTAGGTATTGTTAGTCTCAAGAGTAACCCAAAGGTTGGGTATCCCCAGGGCCCTGGGTCTAATACAACAATGCTCATGGCCTCATTGCTCTCTGCCAAGATACAGACCTCTGATTACCTGAAGGTGGCACAATCATTTGGAAGACAAACAGAATAACCTCATTTCATCCAAAGATATTTCTCATACTGTCTTGATCATTAATAATTATATTATTGAAAATCATACTATTAACCATAATTTCAAAGACTTAAATGTTTTTCTAAAAAAGTTAATTGTCTTTGAATTGCTTTGACCATTCTAATGAAGAGTGACTTCACATCACTGTCATTGCCAATGAATTTTACATTTAAACTCTTAGTTTAGGATCTCTACAAACCATTACGTTGCAGAGCATCAATAGTCTATTGATTTCAAATACATGTCATATAGAATTTTGGTCCTCATGACCAGAAAAGGGTTGCAATTATTTCTATGCTGTTTCATACAAATGAATGATTGACAATAAGAATCCATTTAAACAAATAGTCTGCAAGTTTTTTTTTCTGAAAACCATATGATTAAAAAAATCTGTTAAAGACTTAAAATACCTTTAAAGAAAGTCCATTTGCTATGATTAATGTGTTTATGAAATTATTCACATCAGGATGAATATTTAGCCTTGATTTATAATATTTTAGGGAAATTAGAATTACATCACAAAGTAAGAAGGACTATACATGCTTTTAAGAAATTTCCAAGGTTTTGAATATATAGATACTAGTTCTGTCAATGACACAGGTTTTTCATTTACCAGAATATAAATAAGACTAATCCAGGAGGGGCAAAGAATTCATGGAGCAGAGACAAGCAGTATGATCTTTGAACTAGATCATATACCTTGATCTTGAACTTCAATAATATTAACTATTTCAGTTTACTTTCATGGAAATACTATGTGCCAACAATTATACTATTGAACCAATACCAAAAGAGGAAGAAAACATGGACAGCAAAAGTGACCAGCATAATCAGTAATTTGTGTTACTTCATCTTAGAAACAGATCACAGCAATAGGGTAGCCAAATTTGTGATCATTTTCTAATATACAATTATTATAAGCTCAGTTGTGACTTCCCAAAATTCATATACAAAAGTCCTGAATCACAGTTTTTCAGTTTGCATCCTCATTAGGAAACAGTCACTGCAGATGTAATTACTTAAATTAATTAATAATTACTGGAGTAGGATGGACTTCTGGTCTAATATTATGGGTATCCTATTGAAGGAAAATTTGGGTGCAGAAAGGCAAACAGGGAGAACTGCATGTGGAGACAAAGGAGAGATGGGAGTGACTCATGCAACAAAAACCAGGGAATGCCAAAGTGGCCAACAAACCACAGAAGCAGGATGTGGGATAGATCTTTCCCTAACTGCTTCAGAGGGAACAAGTTTCCACCAACACCTTGGTCTTGAACTTCTAACCTTGAAATCTATGAGAAAATAAATTTCTGATGTTCAAACTATTTTGCTTATGGTTCTTAGTTAGAACTGCCCTAGAAAACTAACATAATAGTCAAGACTTTTGCTGATGAATTGCATTCATTTTATTTATTTACTTGATGAATGCAATCTGTATTCTAAGTTGACTTTGTTAATTCCAAGGAATTCAAACCAAAGAAAGGCAGAGAAAGTGCAGGAAGAATTGGGAAGCAAGATCAAGATGTAGGGTTCAAAGGCACCCAGGCTCATGTCCCAATCATTTACGCTGTTTTCACTCTCTGTTTATGTGTCCTGCTTCCCTGCACAGTGGGGGCATTGTTCACACTTCAGTAGCACTGGAGGTTTCCATTTAGGACCAGTCTGCAGAAGACAAAGCGAGTCCACACTGTGTACAATTATTCCGACCTGACTGAACAGTTCAACATGAGAAATATGGTTTCATAAAGAACCAAAATTGCACAACATTTTGAAATGGGCTTAAGTCTTGTCACTCTCACTGCTTATGTGATGAGTGCCATGATCTCGCCCAAATGGCAGGGAAGTGCTCAGAGCTGATGTAAATATTGCTTAATATTCTCAGGCAGTGAACCCTTTCGAATTTGCTAGCTGGTTAGGCTATAATAAGTAGAAAGGAGAACAACTGCCTCAGAATTTTGGGATCAAAAAGAATGTGTCTTTTAGGAGCAAGGGCTCCATTTTCGATCTGTAGTTTTCCATGTTTGCAATTCCCCGCCCCCAGGGGATGTTTGTGGCAGAATTTCTGACAAAATGGAAGTACTAAAGAAATCAGGTGACCTAAACAATAATCATACATTAGAAAAATTACACCTACACTTTCGCTCTACTGTAATTAGCTCCTCAATAAGATCTGAGGAAGGGGACAAGTGCCATTAATTCTGCAAAGTGTTTCCCTGAATCATATTATATTAGAGCTTGTGCCCTTGGTCCAGTTTCCTTCTCTTTCAGATGAGGAAATTCCCAAACAGATTTCTGGGGTTCTTACATGTTCTAAGGTTACCCAAGGAGTCAGCAAAATAAGAATATGGATTTTCTGATTCTGGTCTAGTGCCTGATGATTGCACCAAAGTATGCTGCTTATGATGGTGATGTCACTCTTCTGTTCTGTTCCCTCTCAAGTCATTAACATGAAAATGTTGAAGCCATTAAAAGCAAGATTAGAGTACAGGACATTTTCTTATTTCATCTTCAGAGGATATAGACTACTTCCCAAGTTCTGGCATTGTGTAAGAGATCATCACGTAGGCCACAGATTATTGCTAACCAAGTCACCTGAGTTTTCACCTGTGGCCTGTTCCCTAAAAACTATATTGCAGCACTTGGTTCATGCTATGATTCAGATGTGTTTTTTATCCCAAAGTTCATCTGTTGAAAGTTTGGGCCCCAGGTGTGCCAAGGTGAGAAATGGGGGAGCCTTTAAGAGATGGGCTTAGTGAGAGGCCATGAGGTCATTAGCGGTGTCCCCTCAGAAGATACTGTGGGATCCCAGTCTCTCTGGTGTCCTATTGGGCAATCTGATCCCTTCCTCTTGCTTATTCTTCTGCCGTTCACCCGAAGTTCTTGAAGATTTGAGCTGATACAAGTGCCACGTCCTTGAAGTGTCAGAACTATAAGCTAAATAAATCTTTTCTTTCTACAATTAGCCTGCCTTGAGTATTTTGTACAGTAAAATAAAATGGACTAATATAGTTCAATAACGAATAGCTATGAGAAATATTGCCGACTTCCTTCAGAAATAGTTTTCAAGTGTGTTAGTCAGCTTTTCTTTGCTGTGACCAAAATACCTGACAAGAACAACTTAGAGGACCAAAAGTTTATTTTGGCTCATGGTTTCAGAGGTTTAGTCCTTGGAGGACTGACTCTATTGCTCTGGGCCCAAGATCAGGCAGAATATCATGGTAGAGAGGTGTGTTAAAGGAGCACTTCTCTGCTATCACAGCAAGGAAGCAGAAAGAGAAAGGAGAAGGAAACAGGGAGGAACAACCTTTCCACGGCAATCCACCAGTGGACCAACTCCTCCAACCATGCCCCATGTGCCTACAGTTATCACACAGTCTGTTCAAAGGAGGATGGACTGATTAGGTTACAGCTGTCACATCCAATCATTTCACCTCTGAACATTCAGGGACTCCCCACATCCAAACCACAACACTAAGGATTATGATCTTTTCCTACAAAGTCTTTTACATTTTTTATTATTCAGTTTTCTCTGTCTTACTTTATAGCACCTCTCTGATAGTAAGAGACTGAGAAGAATAAATATTGACTGCAATAGTGATGTGTGATTGTCAGCCCCAATAAGACTTGACACCCTTAGGGAACAGAAATAGTGTCACTTAACTGCTTTGGTCTTATATATGTTTAATAACTCTTATTTCTTGTCAGTTTATTTTAAGCATTTGAACCACAGATATCAATTTTTGTTTTAATATCACCCATATTTAACTGCAACATGTGGCATAGCTCAAACAAAATTAATATGTTATCCAAATGAATCTGTACATATTGCAAGTATTGGAGAATCTCTTTCATTTCAGGTGTCTGTCTGTTTTATTCCATTACATTCTTCAGTTAGGGACCTAATGAAGAGAACATAAAGGATCAGCACACTACAAAACTATTCACCGCACACTATAGATTATGAGCACTATGCTTTCTGAAAATTTATTTTTAACTATGACCTCATTAAGCAGTGAGTGCCATTTTCTATGCATGGCAGAAAAATAGTCAACTGTGTGTCTGTGGGTCTAATCAGGAAGTAATAGGTAGCAAAGATGGTAGACCATCACTGACAAAATTTAGTTTTGGGGGTCCTAATAGGATAACTAGAATTTGTAGAGAAAGAGAGAAATCAAGAGCTATGGATTGATGTGAAATATTTTAAACATAAGAATTAAAAGAGACAAAAATGAGAGACTTGAATTAGAGTGAATTCCTGTTTGAGTTTAAGCCAGAGTTATAGTTAGAGCTCGTGTCAGAGTTGGAATTAGTGCTATATTCTAGTTGGAGTTCCAGGTCAAATCTCTTCTACTTCTATTCACTTTCACATGACAGGTGCTGGAAAAACCAGATTCAGAGCAACTAGTCTGTTGTTAAGACAGTAGCAGTAATAAATTAAAATTGTGTCTCCAGTTTTCTTTTTAGTGAACTATTGTTAACTATTCTGATTTTAAACCAGTAGGCTTATTTCTAACAAACATGCCTGATGGCAATGGTGTTCCTAACAGCCTACCCTGGGTATTGCATGGACCTCTCTCACTGTCTTTTTCTGCTCTGAGCACATTAGTCAGCTGCTTCAGTGTTGGAGCTTTTTGCATCAATTGATCAATATTGCCCCCATGCTGCTAGAAAAAAGGCATGTGATTGGAGTGGTTGAGGTGTTTTCAATACTCTCTGCAGGAAAAGTGATTCCCCAATCAGGTTCCAAGCTAATAACATCTTTTCTGATGAAAATACTTTCTATGATGCACCACTAAAATCCAGTCCCAAGAGCTTCAGCTCTTAACTTTTGCCCTTTAAAATACCCCGGAGTTTTGGACCAAAAAAATTATATAAACAACAACAAAAACAATAAAAATAAAATCAAGTATTAGTGTTCCTGCCAGATCAAATATCTTGAGAAAGACTTGTTACTTTTTAGCCAGCAATGCATAATATGAATAAAATCATGAGGACATAGCAAACAAACACAAGTTGAGAAACAGACTGTAAAATAACTGGTGTGGATTTTTTTAAAATGTCAATGTCGTGAAAGGCAAAGAAAGACAAGGAACTTTTGCAGATCAGAGACAAAACGGATGGGATGTGACAATTGTATTATCCTGTTTCTGTTGATAATAACACAATATCATACAGTGAGTACATTATAAAGAAAAGAGGTTCACTAGCTCACAGTTCTGGAAGTTCAAGAGCCTGCCTCTGGTAATGCCTTCTTGCTGTCAGAATCAGGAAGATGGAGTCCAGAGGTTATGGGATCCATCCTTCCCCCTTCTACAAAACCATGATTTGATCATGGGGCCTCTATTCTGATGACCATATCTAACTATATTCACCTCCCAGTACTCATCTCTAAATGCCATTGTTGGATTAAGTTCCCATATTCCTAATACTTTACAATGAAGGTAGAACTCCAACATGTGGTTTGGATGAGATGAACCCATGCAAACCATGGCAATGACTAGATGTGATGTGTGATTGTGCACCACATTCCTGAGCATTAAAAAAACCACCATCAGAGACACTACTGGAACAAGCTCAGAAGACTCCTAGAATGAAGTACCAGTGTTATTTAACTAGATAACTGTGAAGTCAATACATAAGACAATAAGCATTATTCCTTGGAAATACAAACTGAAATGTTAAGGGTCAAGGAGCTGTGACATGTGCAAATGTGTTCTTTTTCCCTAGGGAGGTAAACTCAGAGGAAGATCACTTAACTAAAAATGTAGACCCCTGGGTTTGATTCTCAACACAGAGAGGGGGGAAAAAGTGCTCTTCATGAAGAGCTAAATTGTTTTGAAACTCTTGAATTAAGAATGACTTAATGGACACTATGAGATTTGGTATCTGTTTTTGGAATATATTTGAAAGACATTGTTTATTTTTAACTTTTCATCATAAATGATTTTAAAGTTTCAGAAAAACTTTAAGAGTAATACAAAGATCTATATGACTTTTGCACAGATATATCCATTAATATTTTGCAACATTTTTGTCATCTCTCTGCTGTATCATCATATATATTACAATATGTATTTTTAACTGAGAAGACACACACACACAAAAAAAAATCTGAGTAATAGTCTCTTTAAAGATAATAATGAACCAGGCATGGTGGCATATGCCCATAATCCCAGTGGCTCAGGAGACTGAGGCAAAAGGGTCTTGAGTTCAAAGTCAGCCTCAGCAAAAGCAAGGCATTAAGCAACTCAGTGAGACCCCGTCACTAAATAAAATAAAAAATAGGACTGGGGATGTGGGTCAGTACCCCTGAGTTCAATCCCCAGAACCCCCTCCCCCCAAAAAAAGAGTATGATCAATTCCTCTCTTTTGGGCCTGTTGAAAGCATTTAACAAAAACATAAAACAAATTGCAGAGGGTTATTTGATCACTGAGAAAATGAAAGACATATAATTATGGTAAATATGTTTCTTACCTAATCTATATCCCACATTAAAATGAGAAAGTGGAGTATCTGAAAACTATGTTTACATAGTCAATTATTCCTATGCCACTAAAATGAATATCATGAGCTTATTAAAGAAAAAAAAAAGCAAAACCAGAGCTATCATGACAAAGCTGTTTATAATTCTTTCCAGAGGAGTAAAATATTCACTGATAGACAGGTGCCTCAGGTGTCTTTTCTTCAAGAAATAAAGAGCAAAACTGATAAAAGGATTGTCCGTTCTTAGCAGTGCCTAAATGCTCATGAGCATGTCGTCTCTAACAAAATGCTCATTCTTTTTCTCCTTTTCCTATTCTACTTTGACTCATTCCATTGGTACCCAGCTGAGCTCAGTCAGGCTTGCAAGGCTAAATGTGCCTGCCAGGCAGGCTTAACTATTTCTTGTATGTCTTAGTGGAGACTGAAAAGGTTACCATATTAAGATTGTTGATGTGTAAGAATTAAGATCATCTTTCTCCAGGTGTAAGTCAGCATGGGGTATTTCTGAAGATGAGATGATCTGGGGATAATAATAAATATTGAAGCTGTCATTCATCTAAGTTAACCATCTAGTACATTGCCAGAATGTGTTTCTTAATGAATTTTATTGATAATGATACCTTAAATAGCACACTACTTAAATAGTGGTATGTTTTCTAGTTAAGGAAAACAAATAAAATAAAAACAGCCCATGTTTTAACTGCTGAAAACTAAGATATGACTTTTTATTAATACATTATATACCTTACTTATAATGAGAATTAAACCAAATCTATCCTCTTTTTTTTTTTTTTTTTGGTACTGGGAATTGAACCCAGGGGTGCTTAACCACTGAGCTACAGCCCCAACCCTTTTTAAATATTTTTTTTGTTTTGAGACAGGCTCTCACTAAGTTGTGTGGGCCCTCACTAAGTTGTTGAGACTGGCTTTGAACTTGCGATCCTTCTGCCTCAGCCTCTCAAATTGCTGGGATGACAGGCATGCACCACCGCACCTGGCTACCCTCTTTACTTCTTAAAACCCAAGCCTACACCACCTTTCCTACATCTCTTCCTAAATAGGCCATGACTGTGCACATATCAAGTAACAGGGTGATGCCGGGAAGCAGTTCAAACATTAAGAAGATAAGTTTTTTCTCTGGATTTCCAATAGAAGGAAACCCAAAACAATATTTTTAATATATATATAATGATGATGATGATAACTCTTCTACTATGAAGTCCATTAATCCCAAACTATGAAACCCAATTTTAACTGATTTTAGTAAAAAAATAAAGTAACTTTATGGAATGAGACAAGAGACATAATAACAGACAAAACTGAGGGAAGAGAGTAAACAAAGAAGGAGATAAATTAGGGAAAGGACTCCAAAGGGTACAGACTAAACACATCTTCAGTATTCTTCCTTCTGAAACCTAAGTTTAAGGCATAAGTGAAAAGATCATGTGGACAGTTTAGCTGCCCTCAAATAAAAGATTTTAAGTTAATTCAAGGAGGAATGAGAATTATTCTGTGTTAGATTCAAATGGAAGAACAGACCTCAAAAGTGGAATTTTCACCTAATGATATTACTGAAAAACAAGTTCCAGCTCAAGAACAATTGGAACCACTCTTAAGAGATACAAACACCCTTTTGGATTTGTCTCAAAAGTGGCTAATTAACCATCCTGTGATCAGCTAAGTAACAAAGGTGAATATTGACCAGGGGTCAAGATCCTTTCCACCCTAGATTCTGTGACTTCTGATTTCACCTTGATGGTAATTTAATTTTATGCTTCTAAAAATATTTTTCCCAGGAAATATGTCCAAAAACCAATTGTAGCCTCTTCAGAAGCTGTGATAGAGAGCTATTTCTCTTATTCCAAAGAATATTTTAAAACTTCCATCAATGCTCAAAATTCACAAATTAATTGAGAATTTATTTAAAATCCCAAGCACGCATATTTTACTAGCACTTTTTTTCCCATTTATTTCTCCTGCTTATTTGTACTAAGTTCCAAATGTAGAACATTTTTACTTAGGGGCCTGAAACTATATATTTGAATTGTGTTAAAATATGTATTATCCATATGTTATTATAATAAATCTCTACACATATGGATTTTTCAAATTAAATTATTTTTCACTTAACCAAAAAAAGCTAAAGTTGTAATATAAATCTATTTCATATTGAAAAAAGCTTTTATAATTCCACCCTTTAGAGAATCTTCTTCAATATAAATTATGCAAATATTGACAAAACATACTTGAAAAATTCTTTCTGTACATTTTGATATGCACTTCCAGTGAGAAAATATAGGTCTATCAAAAACAGCCCAACCTGTCTGTGACAAAATAAATATAAGCATTTCTTATTTGAACCTTATTGGCTTATATTGTTGACACATAGAAAAGCTTAAGTGTCATACACACACACACACACACACACACACTCATACAGAACAATATGCTGAATCTTATGAATAAGAGGTTTTACTAAATATCAAATAAAAGGCTGGGAATTCATCAGAGCATACAGTTAAATAGCATTAACTTCCAGAGTCCAAAGTTTCTAAAGTTGGTAGAAAGAAAACAAACAAGATAGCTGTGAAAATTTTAAAAAGGCAATGTTGACCTTAATGTTCTTATTTTAAAAGAAAAATGTGACCAGATTGGTAGAAATAATAAAAAGAAGGAAGTGTGTAAAATTCATTAGAAGTTTTCTCAAAGGAGGAGGCAAGATTTCTTTGAAAAATTAAATTTCTAACAGAGCATGGGAGATTTTATTTTTAGTTCAAAATCTGTTATGAAGGAAGAGTTCCAGGGAAGAGAAATATAAATGGCAGCACCAGACCTCCAAACACTGCAGACTTCTAACACCTCAGGGGATGGCAGTTGTCTCTTCCGCCTACAGATTTCAATCATCCCTGCAGCCCCCGTCTTCCACTGTCTAAGGACAACCCATCAATATAACTGATAAGGAGCCCAGGCTGTGTTCAGGAAGGGGAAGTTAATAGTTAACATATTCAAAATGCCATTCATCCCAGAAGACACCCTGACATCCTGGAGTTAAGAAATATGGTTTCTTCTCACATTACATCCATTGTGAAAAATTGTTGACTACTTTGGAGTTTAGCTTTGTGATTTCAATTTGAATGATGAATTAGCAGAGACTATTGGAAGGCATCTAGAGGTTGTACAGGTGAAAGAAGCACTGATAATGTGTTACTCAAATCAATCCACTGGGGAATAAAAGCAAGTCATTTTATCCCTAAATGTTCTCAATCCATGGATAACAATAATATAAAATGCTTATTTTTAAAATATAATAATTTAGTATATTATTTTAAATATATTATTAATACTCAAACTGAATAATAGTATTATAGTCATACCTTTTCTGATACCATCACTGTTTCATTGTTTAAGTAACTGGAAGTGAAGCAGAATGTAGAGAAGTATTTTGGAAAGAAAGCAAAACAATTCTCTATCATTCTGCCCTAAATTCACTATTTCATAATGAAAAATTTCGATGGATTGGAAACAAGTAAACTATGGTATTCCTTTTGTGGTATTATTCACATAGATGTTAATAAAATAATGCAATAAGCCCAGCATGGTGAGAAAATTAAGAGCATGGGTTTGGGTGCCAGATTAACTAGCTCTAGGTCCTGGACTTGATTGAGACTAAATTACTTATTGCTAAGTAAACTGGGCAAGTTACTTCTTTCAACCGTCTAATCTGTAAAGATGGAATGAGAATAGCAGGGATGCTGCTGGAATTGTGAAAGCGCAATGATTAAATCTATGTAATGCACAGAAATACTCCAAGCATGTTATGGTGGTTAATAGATGTCTGCAGCTAAATTGCATGTTTGCACGCATACACAGACACAGACCTGCTCCTTCCCAACTTTACAATACACATATATCAAATAAAATTGTCATGGGAATTATTTGGAAGCAGAGAGTTATTGTGAAATGAGAATTGCTTCTGGAAGCAGAAGGCCAGAGTTCAGTCCCGGCATCAGCAATTTCTTCCCATCATGCTGCAAATTGTGTTTCTTTGATACTTCTCTTACCAAATTCCTTTACAGCTTTTTCCTCTATGTTCTATAAATAAAGTATTTATAAGCTTCATAAATTACAAATAAATCTCTTTGATTTACTCTGGATTCTATACTGAACTCTTGAGAGAACACATTTTTTTTAAATGTCTGTGACTATTTTAATATTAGAGTGTTACGGCAAAACCTTAAAAATTTATTTATTATTTAACATAATTGCAAAAGTTTCATTTATAATTCTATGCAGGTATTAGAGGAAAATATTAAAATTCAGGTATTTTAATCTTCATTTGGACTTTGGGTTCCTAGAAAATATCAGGGCTGCAGCAATTAGAGCTTGCATATGTGTTTAAATACAAAAATAGAGAAGATTCTGGAGAATCTCTGCTCTATTTTGGATCTGGATTGTTTCCCAAAGGTCCACGTGTTAAAGAGTTCTTCACAAGCCTTTGGCACTATGTGGGAGCTGATGGAGCCTTTGGAAGGCAGTGCCTAGTGGAAGGAAGCTAGGTCACTGAGGGCATGCCCTTGAAGGAGAGATGGGGATTCCAGTTCTTCTCTCTCCCTTTGCTTCCCAGACAACAGGAGGTAAATGCCTTCCCCTGCCTCGTGCACTCTGCATTGTGATCTTCTGCTTCTGGTCAACCTGGTCAACCAAGGACTGAAACCTTAGAAACCCATGAACCAAAATGAACTTTGTCTTCCTTATAAATATTTTACTGCCTGTATTTTGCCACTGTAATGGAAAGCTGACCAACACAGTCCACTTTCTATTTTTTTCTTATTTTTTACTGGTTTGTTTTAGTTATGTATAACATTAGGATTAATAAAATTAGGGAATATAATTTGCTCTAATTCAGTTCCCAGTACTTTCCTTTTCCCTCCCCTCCTCCCACCCCCTGTTCCCTTTCCTCTATTCCATGGATCTTTCTGCTATTTACTTACAGTACTTTTTAAAATTAGTGTCTTATGGCTACACATGATGGTGAGATTCACTGTGGTATATTCATGTATGTACATAGGAAAGTTAGGTCAGATTCATTCCACTGTTTTTCCCTACCCCATCTGTCCTCCCTTCCCTTCAATCCTCTTCATCTACTCCACCAATCTTTCTTCTATTTTGATGGAACTCCTCTTCCTGCCCTTTTGCTCTCTCTTTTCCCACTTATTTTGAACTAGCTTTTGCATGTAAGAGAAAACATTTGATCTTTGACTTTTTGAGTCTGGTGTATTTCACTTAAACCTGGGTTAAAGACGTTAGTGTAATGGGAAGGAAAAAAGTAACTACCATTAAATGTAAGTATTTTCTAAATTGTTCCCACATTCATTGCTTCTCCTCTTATGTATTTCCAAGAATGTGGTCTCAAGTAGGCAAAGCTACTGATTTTAGGGTACATATAATGTTGAGAAAATATCACATCTATTGAATTTTAAGATTTAGCTTAGGGGAAATTTAAGCTGTCTTCAGAATAACACTTTTCTTTCCAGTTTTCATTTTATTAATGATATTAAATATATTGAAGAGATACTTCAACATTTAATGTATCAAAACTGCAATAGGGAAAAGGGAGAAAATAGAATAGCTAAAATAAGCAACAGTACTGAGATGCCCAGAGATGAAGAAGAGATGTTATTTTACATATCAAATATTTCTCTCTCTAGTCTTCATCTTCTACTAGTAGCCCCTGTTCCTTTTCAAAATTTAATAGACCATATAAACTCTTGTTTTTCCTGCCTTCCTTGGAACCCTGGCTTAGAGCTATCTGAATCTGTGTTTATCAAATTACAGTTACTAACACTTCAAATAAAGCCTCTTCAACATTTGCAAATTCTGAGCTGGATTGATGAATAAAATATAAAATGCTGTTATAAAAAGTAAGAATAGGCGGGCCAAGATGGCGGACTAGAGGGCGGCTGCGTTTCGCGCTGCTCCAGGACGCAGGATTCGAGAGAGGAGATAGTGAGAGATTTGGGACCAACTCAAAGCTGCCGGTGAGTCTCTCCTGTTGGGGAGGCGTCCCGGATGGGGCGGTAGCCCCGGAACGCAGGGAATTTGTGAGGTGGAGTTGCTCGGTGAGACGCCCCTCCCCCCACTGGAGCGGTAAACACGGACAACTGGGATCATCGTGGAGGAGGCGGCTCAGCATAGCGCTTGGACTCGAGCAGCCGCTGGGGCTCCGGTCGGCTGCCTGGGGAGGAGCTGCGTGGTGAGCTGTTTGGACCCAGAGTGACCGCTTCCGAACACCGGGGGGTTGCCCGGAGGAGGAGGAGGAGCACGGCGGGACGCTTGGTCTGGGAATGACTGCATCAGAACCACAGGCGGTTGCCAGAGGAGGAGTTGTGTGGTGAACTGTTTGAACTCAGAGTTAGCGCTCCTGAGTGCCGGGAGGTTGCCCGGAGGAGGAGGAGGAGCGTGGCTTGTTGTTTGACCTGGGAGTGACTGCATCAGAGCCATGGGCGGTTGCCGAAGGGGGAGCTGCGTGACGAGCTGTTTGAACTCGGAGCAGCTGCTCCAGAACACTGGTGGCCTGCCTGGAGGAGGAGAGCGGTGGGACGCTTAGTCTGTGAGTGACTGCACCAGAACCACAGGCGGTTGCCAGAGGAGGAGGCGAGTGGTGAGCTGATTGGACTAAAAGCAACCGCTCCGGAACACCGGTGGCCTGCCTGGAGAAGGAGCGTGGTGAGTCACCTGGTCTCGGAGCCACCGCTCCTGAACACCCGGGCGGCTACCCCAAGGAGGAGGAACAGGGCGGGTCACTTGGACTTGGAGTGACTGCCTAGGGCTACAGGTGGTTGGTGGGAGGAGGAGACCCAAAGTGAGTTGTTTGGACTCCTAGTGACTGCGTCGGAAACCGGGCGGCTGTCCGGAGGAGGAGGTGTGTGGCGGGTCTCTGTGTCTCGGAGCTATTGTACGGGGCTCCAGGTGGTGGCTCAGGGGAGGGGCTGCATAGCCAGGCGATTGGTGCAGAGCAGGGTCCCAGGAGCTAGGTGGCTGCTTGCTGGAAGAGCCGCACAGAGACACGCCTAGGGGCGGAGCGAAGTTTCCAGGGCGGCGGACAGACTCTCTGGGAGAGGCAGCCTAAGGAGACTCGCCTGCGAAGGGTGAGGCTCCCAGGCCCAGGACGTAGGTCCGGGCCCCTGGGATCGTTGCAGAAGAAGACAGCCCAGCCCAGGGGGTAGTTGTAGATTGAGGGGAACCTCTAGGAGGGCAACTGACTAGCGAGACGTCCACACCGAGTGACTCTTCCCGGCCAGGGGAGGTTTTCCCACAGGGACAGTAAAGTCAGAGACATAGGCACAAACAGGCCTTGCCTCAGCCCGCAGCCTACTTCCCCGTTGGATGACCATTGGTCAACAAGTGGAGACACCTCTGCCCACTAGCAGGGAATATACGCCACCTGAGGGTCACCACCCTAGAGAGGCAGCTTCTTCGTGGAGCTCTGCATTATCAACCTCCTCCAAGACTTCAGGCTACTGAAGGATAAGAGGGGATATACTAACAATCTTCAGGGACATTATAAGTTGATAGAGGAAATCTGCAATATCTTAATGACCCACTGATCCCTGAACAATATGAGAAAACAAGGGAAGAAAATGCCCCAAACAAATCTAGATGTTACATCAATAAAATCCAATGACAGCATGCCAGAAGAAATGACAGAAAGGGAGTTCAGAATGTACATAATTAAAATGATTAGGGAAGCAAACGATGAGATGAAAGAGCAAATGCAGGCATTGAACGATCGCACCAATCGACAGTTAACAGAGCAAATTCAGGAAGCAAAAGATCATTTCAATAAAGAGTTAGAGATATTGAAAAAAAACCAAACAGAAATCCTTGAAATGAAGGAAACAATAAACCAAATTAAGAACTCCATAGAAAGCACAACCAATAGGATAGAACAGCTGGAAGACAGAACTTCAGATATTGAAGACAAAATATTTAACCTCGAAAACAAAGTTGAACAAACAGAGAAGATGGTGAGAAATCATGAACAAAATCTCCAAGAACTATGGGATATCATGAAAAGGCCAAATTTGAGAATTATTGGGATTGAGGAAGGCTTAGAGAAACAAACCAAAGGAATGAACAATCTATTTGAAGAAATAATATCAGAAAATTTCCCAAATCTGAAGAATGAAATGGAAAATCAAGTCCAAGAGGCTTATAGGACTCCAAATACACAAAATTACAACAGACCCACACCAAGGCACAGTATAATGAAAATACCTAACATACAAAATAAAGACAGAATTTTAAAGGCTGTGAGAGAAAAGAACCAAATTACATTCAGGGGGAAGCCAATACGGATATCAGCAGATTTTTCAATCCAGACCTTAAAAGCTAGAAGGGCCTGGAACAACATTTTTCAAGCTCTGAAAGAAAATGGATGCCAACCAAGAATCTTATACCCAGCAAAACTTACCTTCAAATTTGACGATGAAATAAGATCATTCCATGATAAACAAAGCTAAAAGAATTTACAAAAAGAAAGCCAGCATTACAGAACATTCTCAGCAAAATATTCCATGAGGAAGAGATAAAAAACAAAGAAGCAAATCAGCAAAGGGAGGAATTATCCTAAAGGAACTGTCAAATAAAGGAGGAACCAAGATGTGTCAAAAATTTTAAATATGAACCAAATGACTGGGAATACAAATCATATCTCAATAATAACCCTGAATGTTAATGGCCTGAATTCATCAATCAAAAGACATAGACTGGCAGATTGGATTAAAAAGAAAGATCCAACAATATGTTGCCTGCAAGAGACTCACCTCATAGAAAGAGATACCCATAGACTAAAGGTGAAAGGATGGGGAAAAACATACCATGCACATGGGCTCAGCAAAAAAGCTGGAGTATCCATCCTCATTTCAGATAAAGTGGACTTCAAGCCAATGTTAGTTAGAAGGGATAAAGAAGGACATTTCATACTGCTTAAGGGAACCATAAATCAGCAAGATATAACAATCATAAACATCTATGCCCCAAACAGTGGCTCATCCATATATGTTAAACAAATCCTTCTCAATTTTAGAAACCAAATAGACCATAACACAATAATACTAGGTGATTTTAACACGCCTCTTTCACCACTGGACAGATCTTCCAAACAAAAATTGAACAAAGAAACCATAGATCTCAATAACACAATCAATAATTTAGACTTAACAGACATTTATAGAATATACCATCCAACCAAGAGCGAATACACTTTCTTCTCAGCAGCACATGGATCCTTCTCTAAAATAGACCATATATTATGCCACAAAGCCAATGTCAGCAAATACAAGAAGATAAAGACACTACCTTGTATTCTATCAGATCATAATGGATTGAAGTTACAAATTAATGAAAGAGTAAAAAACAGAAACTACTCCAACACCTGGAGATTAAACAATATGCTACTATATGATGAATGGATAACAGAAGATATTAGGAAGGAAATTAAAAAATTCTTAGAGGTAAACGAGAACAAAGAAACAACATATCAAAATCTCTGGGACACTATGAAAGCGGTACTTAGAGGAAGATTTATTTCATGGAGCGCATTTAATAAAAGAAGTAAAACTCAAAAAATAAATGACCTAACACTACAGCTCAAAGCCCTAGAAAAAGAAGAACAGACCAACACCAAAAGTAGTAGAAGACAGGAAATAGTTAAACTGAGAGCTGAAATCAACGAAATTGAAACGAAAGAAACAATACAAAAAATTGACAAAATAAATAGTTGGTTCTTCGAAAAAATAAACAAAATTGATAAACCTTTAGCCACACTAACAAAGAGAAGACGAGAGAAAACCCAAATCACTAAAATTCGGAATGAACAAGGAAATATCACAACAGACACGACTGAAATACAAAACATAATTAGAAGCTATTTTGAAAACCTATACTCCAACAAAATAGAAAATTTCGAAGACATCAACAGGTTTCTAGAGACATATGAATTGCCTAAACTGAACGAGGAGGACATACACAATTTAAATAGACCAATTTCAAGTAATGAAATAGAAGAAGTCATCAAAAGCCTTCCAACAAAGAAAAGTCCAGGACCAGATGGGTTCTCAGCCGAGTTCTACAAAACTTTAAAGAAGAACTCATTCCAATACTTCTCAAGTATTCCAGAAAATAGAAGAGGAGGGAACTCTCCCAAACTCATTCTATGAAGCCAATATTACCCTGATTCCTAAACCAGACAGAGACACATCGAGGAAAGAAAATTTCAGACCAATATCCTTAATGAACATCGACGCAAAAATTCTCAACAAAATTTTAGCAAATCGCATACAAAAACATATTAAAAAGATAGTGCACCATGATCAAGTGGGTTTCATCCCAGGGATGCAAGGTTGGTTCAACATCAGGAAATCAATAAATGTCATTCACCATATCAATAGACTTAAAGTCAAGAATCACATGATTATTTCGATAGATGCAGAAAAAGCATTTGATAAAATACAGCACCCCTTCATGCTCAAAACACTAGAAAAAATAGGGATAGTGGGAACATTCCTTAACATTGTAAAGGCCATCTATGCTAAACCCATGGCTAATATCATTCTTAATGGTGAAAAACTGAAAGCATTCCCTCTAAAAACTGGAACAAGGCAGGGATGCCCTCTTTCACCACTTCTATTCAATATCGTCCTTGAAACTCTAGCCAGAGCAATTAGACAGACCAAAGAAATTAAAGGGATACGAATAGGAAAAGAAGAACTCAAACTATCCCTATTTGCTGATGATATGATTGTATACTTAGAGGAACCAGGAAATTCCACCAGAAAACTTTTAGATCTCATAAGTGAATTCAGTAAAGTAGCGGGATATAAGATCAATGCACATAATCGAAGGCATTTTTATATATAAGCGATGAATCTTCAGAAAGAGAAATTAGGAAAACTACCCCATTCACAATAGCTTCGAAAAAAATAAAGTATTTGGGAATCAATCTCACAAAAGAGGTGAAAGACCTCTACAATGAGAACTACAGAACACTAAAGAAAGAAATTCAAGAAAACCTTAGAAGATGGAAAGATCTCCCATGTTCTTGGATAGGAAGAATTAATATTGTCAAAATGGCCATACTACCAAAAGTGCTATACAGATTCAATGCAATTCCAATTAAAATCCCAATGATGTACCTTACAGAAATAGAGCAAGCAATTATGAAATTCATCTGGAAGAATAAAAAACCCAGAATAGCTAAAGCAATCCTTGGCAGAAAGAGTGAAGCAGGGGGTATCGCAATACCAGATCTTCAACTCTACTACAAAGCAATAGTAACAAAAACAGCATGGTATTGGTACCAAAATAGAAAGGTGGATCAATGGTACAGAATAGAGGACACGGACACAAACCCAAATAAATACAATTTTCTCATACTAGACAAAGGGGCCAAAAATATGCAATGGAGAAAAGATAGCCTCTTCAACAAATGGTGCTGGGAGAATTGGAAATCCATATGCAACAGAATGAAACTAAACCCATATCTCTCACCATGCACCAAACTAAACTCAAAATGGATTAAGGATCTCGGAATCAGACCAGAGACCTTGCATCTTATAGAAGAAAAAGTAGGTCCAGAGCTTCAACATGTCGGCTTAGGACCAGACTTCCTCAACAGGACTCCCATAGCACAAGAAATAAAAGCAAGAATTAATAACTGGGATAGATTCAAACTAAAAAGCTTTCTCTCAGCAAAGGAAACTATCAGCAATGTGAAGAAAGAGCCTACAGAGTGGGAGAAAATCTTTGCCAATCATACTTCAGATAGAGCGCTAATCTCCAGAATCTATAAAGAACTCAAAAAACTCTACACCAAGAATGTAAACAATCCAATTGACAAATGGGCTAAGGAAATGAATAGACACTTCACAGAAGAAGATGTACAAGCAATCAACAAACATATGGAAAAATGTTCAACATCTCTAGTAATAAGAGAAATGCAAATCAAAACCACCCTAAGATTCCATCTCACCCCAATGAGAATGGCAATTATCAAGAATACAACCAACAACAGGTGTTGGCGAGGATGTGGGGAGAAAGGTACACTCTTACATTGCTGGTGGGGCTGCAAATTAGTGCAGCCACTCTGGAAAGCAGTGTGGAGATTCCTTAGAAAACTTGGAATGGAAACACCATTTGACCCAGCTATCCCACTCCTTGGCCTATACCCAAAGGACTTAAAACCAGCATATTACAGAGATACAGCCACATCAATGTTCATAGCTGCTCAGTTCACAATAGCCAGATTGTGGAACCAACCTAGATGTCCTTCAATTGATGAATGGATAAAGAAAATGTGGTATATATATACAATGGAATATTACTCAGCCATAAAGAATGATAAAATTATGGCATTTGCAGGCAAATGGATGAAACTGGAGAATATCATGCTAAGTGAGATAAGCCAATCTCAAAAAACCAAAGGAAGAATGATATCGCTAATAAGTGGATGATGACACATAATGGGGGTGGGAAGGGTTAGTGTTGGGGTTGGAGTTGGGTTTAGGGAGGGGGGCAGGAATGGAGGAAGGAAGGACTGTATAGAGGGAGGGGAAGGGTGGGAGGGGAGGGGGGGAAGGGAAAAAATGGCAGAATGAATCAAACAACATTACCCTATGTAAATTTATGATTACACAAATGGTATGCCTTTACGCCATGTACAAATAGAGAAACAACATGTATCCCATTTGTTTACAATAAAAAGAAAAAAAAAAAAAAAAAAAAAAAAAAAAAAAAAAAAAAGTAAGAATAGCTTCAATAGTCTTAATATACTCAATACTAATGAGGGTTAAAGCCATAATATTGATAAAAACAGAAATAGACATTTCCCGGAAAGAGGGGTAAAAAAAAGAATTGCAGACAAGAAATAAAGACACCCTAAAAAGAAAGAGTGGGGGGTAGAGAAAGAAAGAGAGAGAAAGAGAGAAAGAGAGAGAGAAAGAGAGAGAGAAGAACAGAACATCCAAGAACTCTGGAGCAATTTCAAAAAATATAGTGCCATGATGAATGTCTTATTCCCCACAGTGAGTAAGGACAGCACCAGAATTATCTCAAAAGCTATGCTTCTGTGCTCTTCCTGAACAAAGAAAGCATGAGAGTAAATCTTGGGAGCCTATACATTTCTGAGCATGCTCAGTTCAGTGTTATAGCTCAAAATGAAAAGAAATACTGAATAAGGCAGAAAAAAGAAAAGAAATATTTGAAGTAATAAGTGGCTCATCAATTCAAAATTAATGACATTTGCCAACCAGTTCAAGAATCAGAAAAAAACATTCTTCACAAATGCAAATAAAAATCCATACCTGGGCATATCATATTCAAACTGCAGACTACCAAAGAGAAATCATGACAGAACTCTGAATAAGAAGGGAAACATTACCTATCAAGGAATAAGGATCGGAACTCCCTTATACTTCCCATCAGAAGCCACAAAACCAGAGTGAGAGTGGAGAGAAACATTGAGTGTGAAATAAATTTTCTTTCAATAGTGAAGGACAGGGAAAAAAAAAAAAATTTCCAGAAAGAAAAAACAAACAACAAAAAAAGATTTAAAGAATTCATCATTGGCCAACAAACTGTAAGAAATGTAAGAAGCAGTTTTAGAGACAGAAGGAGAATAGTACTCAAATCTAAATACAGAAAAGAAGAGCATGAGAAAGAAATGGATGACCAGGTGCAATTCGCACCTATAATCCCAGCAACTCAGGAGGTTAAGGCAGGAGGATATCAAGTTTGAGGTCAGCCTCAGCAACTTAGTGAGAACCTGCCTTAAAATAAAAAATAAAAAGGACTAGGGATGTAACTCAGTGGTAAATCCCCAGTAAGAAAAAGAGGTGAATGGGGGGAGAAAGGAATAATATAAAATCATATTTTTCCTTATTCTTAATTTATCTAAAAGTTAATTGTTTCTAAAAATAATAGTAACAATGATTTGATGATAGGAGTAATTGGAATAATCTACAGTGATGTCATAAAGGAGGAGAGGAATTGAGAAGACTTTGCCATAATATACTTGCACTACACATAAAATGGTGTAATGTTATTTCAAGGTGGACTTAAACATTAGCTATAAATGTATGCCACAAACCATGAAAAACAAAAACATTGAAACAAATTATACTATTCTAAGACAGAAGCTTAAGAGTATCAAGGGTTCAATTAATATCAGGGCAATCATTGTAGGGGCAAGGGAAATATCTTCTTTGCCCTCTGAAGTTTCACTAGAATTAACTGATGATATATTAACAAAATATAAAGCATACACATTTATTAACATGTACTAGGACATTACAGGAGAGTAATTACATGATCATCTGATGAGATTCAGATATTCATATGCCCTTCTTATGTAGTACAAAGGGAAAGGGGGAATGTAGGAAATTGTAAGGGGTTGTAAATGATTTTTAAAAGAAATGCATAATCCTAAAAATCACATTGTGACTTTTTTAGTCAGCTTTGTCACTGCTGTGACTGAAGGACCTGACCAGCACAATTGTAGAGGAAAAGTTTATTTAGGGGCCGATGGTTTCAGAAGTCTCAATTCATAAATAGGCTCCATTCCTCAGGGCTGGAAATGAGGCAAAGCATCATGGGAAGAGTGTAGCAGAGACAAGCAGCTCACAAGATGATCAGGAAGCAGAGAGAGAGTGCGGACTCTACTCTCCAGATACAAAATATATACCCCATAATCACACCCCCAATGAACCACTTTCTCCAGCCACACCCCACCTGCCTCCAGCTACCACTCAGTTAAACCCATCAGGAATTAACTGACTGATTAGACTAAGGCTGTGACCCAATCATTTCTCCTCTAAACCTTCTTACAACGTCTCACAGGTAAGATTTGGGGGGACACCACAGCTAAACTGTATCAGTGACTTAGAAAAGTTTCCTCTCAGTTCTGAAGGATGTAGTCACAGTTAAAAAAAGGAACAATTTTACTACCAACAAAGAGTGTCTTGTTATGCAGATGAAGTCTGCCAGGTAATCTCTCTGAGCTGTTCTTCTAAGAGTAGAAGAAAAACCTGTTTGAGCAAGGTGACACAATGGCATGCCACTGGGATTATAGACATGCATCAGAGTCCCTGGCTCTACAATAGTCACATTACTCTCATGACCATACTGAATGTTCACCAATATAAGCCATATTCCAGACCATAAAACATAACACTGCAAATTAGAAAGAATAAAATTGTAACTGAACACAAAGGGTTTGCTTCTTGACCAGTATAAAGCCAATGGACAGAACCAGAGATTAAAGAATGCGGAGCATTTTACCCACAGTAAGCAAGGACAGCATCAGAGTTATCTGAAAAGTGATGTTCTTCCTGAACAAAGAAAGCATGAGGTTTTATTCTGAGAGCCTATACTTATTCATTTTAGGTCCAGATGCATTTTTAAGCATGCTCAGTTTAAGATGTACATTTCTGAGCATGCTCCATATAGGGTCATAGGTCAAGAAGAGATGACAGACACATTCCTGAGCACAGCAGCTCAAGATCATAGAGCACATGGTAAAAGATTAAAATGGTGGATATGAACACTTAAAGATGGCAGACACAGTGCTTCTGAGCATGCTCAATTAGGCTCAAAAAGATGGCAGGCATGAATACTTCAGAGCATGCTCAGTTTAATATTATAATGAACCAAGTTTCCTCTGGGAACCTAAAAGAAATACTTAAGAGTGGCTCTGTGGTCTTGTAGATCATGGTTGGTTCTTTATAAGTTTCTCCTTAAAGTTATAGCTGAAACAGAAGAGAGAAGTCTTTGTGCATTAATGTAGGAATTTACCGCTAAAGGTGGCCTCTCACTTAGAGACTTACAATCATACAAAGTATGTTGTCACATCACAACTGCAATCAATAACGGAAAGATAGCTGGACAATCTCCCAACATGCTATAAATGAATACATACCAAAGAAGCCTCCAGAATAATTAAAAACTATTTTGAACTAAATGTGAAAGTGAAAATATTTCTTAGCAAAATTATACTAATAAGTGAAAGCAAAGGTTATAGGGAAATAGAGTTAAATCTATAACCTAAGCTTGTGCCTTAAGAAACTGGAGAAAGAAGACCTAGGCTGGTGTCCAGACGTCATAGGGTTGGAATCATACAGGAAGCAGCCTTTTAACAAAGCAGAGTAACGTGATCATGGTGAGCTACAGGGTCCCCAGTATGTGGTCTATTCAGGTTGACTTACTTCACTCAGTAATATGTAATCAAGTTTCAACTATCTTTCCATGACTTAAGAAACTTATTTCTTTTTAGTGATAAATAATATCCCATTGTTCAATGTACCACAGTTTATCCATCCACCTTTTGAAGGACATATTTGCTGCTTCCAAGTTTTGGCAATTATATGTAAATCTATGATAAATATCTGTGTGCAGATTTTGTGTGAACTTAAGTTTTCATCTCCTTTGGGTAAACAACAAGGAGCCCAACTTCTGGATAAAGTGGTAAAAGTATATATAGCTTTGCAAAACTCTGGCAAACTATCTTCCAAAATGGCTATGCTATCTTACAATTCCAACCATAATGAACTAGAATTTCTGTTGTTCCATATTCTTACTGTCATTTGGTATTGCCAGTGTTCTGGATTTTGTCTCTTTTAATCAGTTTGTTGTTTTAATTTGTATCTCCCTGATGACATAAGATATGGATCATCTTTTCACAGATAATGAGGTTTAAAATATGACATTTGATCCATGAAAGTAAAAATGGATAAGCTCTGCTTTATTATAATTAAAACATCTGCCATACAAAAAACACTTGTTTAAAGATGAGGAGACAAATCACATAATGGAAGAAGATATTCAAAATATACAAATGAAAAGGTTTTATATCTAAATAAACAAAAATATTTACAAAACAACAAGAATAAAATTGAAATTTAAAGTGATCAGAGAATCTGAATAGATAACTTCAGGTAACTAATCAAAGAAGATATACAGATGGCAAATTAGCACATGAAAAATGTTCAATATGATTTGTTATTCAGGAATGGTAAGTTAAAATAAGACTCTGATCCACTACGTGACTACTCAAATGGCTAAATTCCAAAACCTGACAATACTGACTGCTGAAGTCATTGTGAAGCAACAGGAACTCTCATTTATTGTTGGTGAAAATGCAAAATGGTAAAAACCACTTCAAATGACAGTTTGGCAATGTCATAACAAAGCTACATATAGTTGTAGCATACAATGCAGAAATCACACAGCATGGTATTTAACCAACTGATTTCAAAACTCATGTCTGCACAAAACTGAAACACAAATGTTTATAGCAGTTCTATTCTTAATTCCAACACCTGGAAACAACTAAAAGGAAGATAACCGAAATGAGTAATCAAAGTTGTGGTTGCAATGGAGTACTATACAGTGAATGAAAAGAGAGAGAAAAAACATACTGTCAAGCCACAGCAAAAGATAAATGAATCTTTGTTGGTTCCACAATCTAGATATTATGAATTGAGCTGCTATGAACATTGATGTGGATCTTCAGTGTATAGTTCTAGCTGAAAGAAGCCAGTCTGGAAGAATCACAAAATGTATGACACCAATTTTATAACACCCTGGAAAGGGCAATCTATCTTGTCAGTGGTTATCATGGGTTCAAGTTGGAAGGGTAAAGGGGAGCCTGGATAAATGAAGCACAGGAAATTTAATGATAGATATTCAACATTTGTCAAAATCAACAAAATTTTACTAAGATAAAACTTAGTGTTTTTAGCAGGTCAGAAGATCTCAGAATATACAGAATATTACAAAGGGAGCTAATTGCATTAAAAGGTATGAACAGACTCACGGAAGTTGGAGGAGGTAGGTATAGGGGAGATGTCAAACTAAATAATTTTGGAAATGATGGGAGTCTATGAGGAAAAGGAATTGCTACAAAGAGCACCATATTCTAGTTGGTAAAGTTGATTCCCATGGTAGTATGGATTAACAATTGAAATCACTACACATATATACTGAAATTGAAAAATTAAGTAAATGAGTAGTAAATGGTGGAAACCAGGTGTCTCATTATTAGGGTACAAGTTTACAGATAAGCAAGGTAGGAGCCCAGCATAATCCTTGTGAAGGATTATAGTTGGAGACATCAGTATAAACCCATGTTTAGATTAATATAGATACAGGTGGTTACACATACAAATATTTATAGATATGTGTTTCTACTCAGGTTAATATACATATATTCCTTTCAGTTTTCTCTCAGCTGAGAGGGCCTAGTAACAACCACACACAGGCACCTGAGCCCATCTTAACAAAATCCAGGTGACAGTTCCACACCTCATAAGACCTTACCTGCAACATTTGTGTGTGCCTATGCCCAGTTCATCAAGCATACAGACAGTGGCTCCCCTTCCCTGGGGAAGGCAAAACATCAGTGCCTACCTGCACTCTAGCCTGGCCCCAGAACCATTCAAGAGATAACCCACCTCCCACATTCAGACAAACCACAGCACCTGCATACTCAAATCCAACCTGACAGCTACTTGGTGACCCCATCTCCCTGGTTAGTCCATGTACAGCAGACTGGCTTACAGCACCTACATATTCCTGAGTCTGAATCAACAATAAGAGATAGCAACCAAACCCACTGGAGAGTTCATCATACAGCTGGAGATCCGCATCTGTATAGGCCACACCTATTATGATAACCAGTCAGTCAATGGCCCTGCCACCAACAGATTTAGTCCACTAATGCAACTGCAGACATTGATGATGAATATTATAGCTTATAAATCTGCACAGACATCACCTACTTAGTCCATCCAGAATCAAATTAACCACAATACCTAAACACCCTAGAATTTATCCTAAGGAAAAAGCCTCCCCTCATGAGGAAAAAAAAAAAAAACTCATTAAAGAAAACCAAAATCAAAAATCTACTGTTGCACTAGATGCACAAAATAACAAACTAGAAAATCAAGGAACATTTTTTAAAATAAGGAAATATGACACTCCTACACAAACATGATAGCTCTCCAGTAACAGACTCCAAAGGAAAACAAAATTATGAAACACCAGAAAAGGAATTCAAAATAATGATCTTAGGGAAGTTCAGCAGGATATAAGACATATAAGCAATTCAGTAACATTAGAGAAATAATTCACAATTTGAATTAGAAATTTAACAAAGAGATAGTAATCATAAAAGAGAACAAAACAGAAATCTTGCTGCTGAATTCAATGAATGAAATAATGCAATAGAAAACCACAGCAATAAACTAGATGATGTAGAAGGAAAAAATTCTGAACTTGAAGACAGGTCTTTGAAATTAACCCATTTAGAGGGTAAAATTAGAGAAAAGAAGGAAAAAGACCTACAGGATATTTGTTACCATTAAGTAAACAAATATTCACATAATGAGAAAAGAGGTATATAAAGGCACAGAAATACCTTTAATGAAAAATTATCTGAATAATTCCCAAATATTAAGAAAGAAGGATAAGCAGATTTGTAAAGTTGAAAGAACAACCGAGATCCTTTCCAAGGCACATTATAACCAAACTGTCAAAAGTCAAACAAGAAGAGAGAATTATAAAAAGAGTAAGAGAAAAGCATCAAGTCATATATAAGAGAATTAGATGAGCATACTTCTCAACAGAAATCCTGTAGGTCAGGGGAGAATGGAATGATCTAGTCAGAGGTTTAGAGGGGGAAAAACTACCAGCCAAGAAGCCTACACCCAGTAAAGACATCTTTCAGAAATAAGTGAATTCAGCACCACTAGTTTGGCCTCATAAGACATGATCAAACCTCAACACAAATAAGGCTATATGACAAATCCACAATTAATATCACAACAAATAAGGAAAAATTGAAATAATTTTCTCTAAGATCTGGAACAAGTCAAGGAAGATCACTTTCACCACTCTTATTCAACATAGGACTGGAAGAAATGTGCCAAAGCAATTAATTAGGCAAGAGAGAGAAGTAAAGGGCTTTCACATTAGAAGGGACAAAACCAAACTGTTTACAGATGACATGATCTTATCTGTTCACAGAAAAACCTGCAGATTCCACCAAAAAACTGCTAGTACTGGCAAACAAATTCAGGAAATTTGCAGGAGAGGAGGTTAACATACAAAAATCAGTAACATTTCTGTACACCAGCAAGGGATGCTGAACAAGAAATCAAGGAGTATAATTTACAATACAAGATAAGTGAAATAACTCTACAGTGAAACTATTAAACACTGCTGAAAGAAATTGAAGAGGTCACACACAAAAAAGGAAAGGCATTCTATATTCATAGACTTGGAGAATTTATGTTGTTAAAATGTACATACTAACCAAAGCAACCTGAAGTTTCAGTGCAATACTATCAAAACGTCAATGACATTTTTCACAGAAATAGAAAAATTATTTCTAAAACTTTTCTGGGACCTCAAAATACCCTAAGAAGTCAAAGGAATTCTGAACAAAAAGGATCAAGCTGGTGGCATCTCAATAGCTGACTATAAAGCTCTAGTAAACAAGACTTCCTGTTGTAGGCATGAAACAGATTGGTAGATCTATGGAGCAGAAAAGCCACAGAGCAAAGGAACAGAAATAAAACCACATACTTCCAGCCAACTGATTTTCACAAAGGAATCAAGAACACACACTGAAGAAAGTACAGTCTCTTCAATAAATGATGAGGAGGAAAACAAAATTCATATGAAGAAGAATGAAACTGGACCTTTTTATCTCACCATATACAAAAATAATCTCAAAATGAAATACAAGACTCCAAGCTATGAAATACTAGAAGAAAATATAGGGGAATGCTTCAGGACACTGATCTGGGCCAAAAATTTTTTTTGGCTATGACCCCAAAAGTACAAGGAACAAAAGCAAAAATGGACAAGTGAAACTACATCCGACTAAGAAACTACTGCACCAAAGGAAATAATCCAGAGTGAAGAGATAGCTACAGAATGCAAAACTCTGTTTGCAAACTGTTTATCTATCAAGAGATTCACATTCAGAATACATAAAATCTAAAAAAAAGATATAAACCAACCAAATATTTTAAAAACCCACAATAATAATTCAATTAAAAAATATGAAAAGACCTGAAAACACATTTCTGTAAAGAAGACATACAAATGGCCATAAGTACATGAAAAATGTTCAGTGTTAGTGCAAATCTCACAATGAGATATAGCATCCAAGTCAGAATGCTATTATCAAAAGGACCCAAATAACAAATATTGGTGAAGATGCTGAAGAACAGGTCTTATACTCTATTGGTGGGAATATAAATTAGAGTCATTGTGTAAAAGCAGTATGAAGTTTCCTTTAAAAATAGAAATAGGACTCCCATATGATGCAGCACCCTGCTACTGGGTACAAATCTAAGAGAAATGAAATCAGTATTTTGGAGAAACACCTGCATTCACATGATTTTGCTTCACTGTTCATAGTAAGCAAGAAATGGATTTAGTCTAAATATCCTTTGACAGATGAATGGAAAAAGATATAAAATGACTATAACTCAACCATAAAAAAAAAAAAAATCAAACTCAATCTTTTGTGGGAAAATGGATGGAACTGAAGGACATTATGTTAAGTGAAAAAAGTCAGGCACAGAAAGACAAATAACACATGTTCTTACTTTCATGTGGAAAGTAAAAAGTTGGTCTTATAGAGGAGAGAGTAAAATAGTGGTTATCAGAGCCCAAAGGATTGGGTGGGAGGGAAAATGGGTGTGTAGAGAGAGGACAGTTAATGGGTACAGTGGAGCAGTTACATAGTAAGAATGATTTCTAATGTTCTGTGCAGTAGGATAGGGAAGGTAGGCAATGATTGCCTATTTTGGAATAGCTAATTGAAAGGATGTTTAATGCTTGAAAATGAGATAAATAAAAAATGTTCACGGTGATATATCTTATCAATGCAATTGATAAGATATATATAAATATGTACACTATTATGCCAATAAAAATTAAATGTATAATAAAATAATGTATTGATAATTGCTCATTAATTATAGTGAAGGTACCATATAAATATAGCATATTAATAATAGGGAAAATTGGATATGGAGTTTATAGAAATGCTCTGTACTCGCCTGACAAGATTCTTTAAATGTAAAACTGTTCTAAAATAAAAGTTTATTTTAAAAATTATAAATTGACACATGCATAGGGCATGTATGTGTAGGTGTGAAGTTCCCACGCAGTCCATTCCCAGGTTGCCAGTTTCTCTAGGCACACACCACACTTCACAACTCCCTACCTCTAACTTGTCTCCATTACCATATGTTCTCTTGTATGCCAACACCACAGCCACTGCTGACACCCTCCTCCAGCCTTCTCTCGTTAGGAGTAGTACATCCTCATCCTTTATGGCTTCTATTATGCTTTTCCAAGAAGTTTACTCAACCTGAGTTGAGAGCCCCTTCTATGTATTCAGACAGCACCTTTCACTTCTCCTTTCGAATAATTAATTTTTTGAATATTTACACTCCCCATAAAGCAGGAGTTCCATAGAAGCAGAAACCAGGCAGGACCTGAAGTTTTTAGCTGGAAAAACATTCACTTCACCATTTAACTTTTGTCGTTAGGAACAACCCCTAGATTGTAATCACTCTTGTGTGTGTGCACGGGGGTGGGGGGTACCTGTACCTGGAAAGCTTTTTCCACCTTTCTGCTCTGTTAATTATTCATTGAGCAACCCTCAGCCCAAGGGTCTAATACTCCAGGAAGATTTCCTTATGCTGATGAGAATTTTAAGTGATTCTGTGGCATCCTATGCTCTTGAACAATAAATTATATTTGTACATATCTCTTCTACTAATCTGAAAGTGTCATTAATTGTTGTACCCAGATAATTAAAAAAGGTCGGATACATAATAGACTATGAACTTACTTGAACTGAGTTGGAAGTTTTTCTCTGCAAGTACTATGTGTAGATTGGTGGTTCTAGTTTTTCCAAAAGGTAATGGATCCATTTGGAATCTGAAATTCAAGCTCAAAGAAAGTAGCAGCAAATGCCCAGGGTGATCTCACTTTACTATTGAAAAGACTGCCTAAAACTGTATTTTTTTCTATTGCTTTTAAAAGGCAAGTATTACTGTTCTAAAGTTAAAAATGAAAAAGAGAGTTCAAAGAGGAATAATTTCTATTTTTATCAAACAAACAATTCTGTAGCTGGGTATGGTGGCACACACCTGAATCCCAGTAACTTGGGAGGCTGAGGTAGGAAGATTGCAAGTTCGAAGCTTCTCTAAGCAAATTAATAAGGCCCCAAGCAACTTGGTGAAATCCTGTCTCAAAATAAAAATAAAAAGGGCTGAGGCTGTAGCTCAATGGCACTGTTGGTTCAATTCACAGTAAAAAAAAAAAAAATCCCAAAATTATGATATCTTCCCATGCAAATTTTAACATTCTTAAAGCACAAATTTGAATTAGGTATGAAAATAATATAGATGCTCATTTCTAAGATATTTAATCCATTCAAATTATGAAAATATATGAATATTTGTAGCACTACCATTAATTTACCCTGGGTTTCAAATATTGTAGCATGTCTTAATCATCTGTTTTTAGGATACTCCTTTCCCATATTTTCCATTTGTTTCCAGAAAAAAAAAATGTTTCCTGTTCTAACCTGCTAAATAAAAGTTTGAGACTCTACTGATTTCAGGCTTATGTAATGTTAATGCATTTCCATTTTATTTTCCTATATTCTTTGGATTAAATATTAATTTGGTGGAAAAGTTACCAATGTAGCATAAAATATAGATTTTAAAAATAAAAACATCAACAATCACTAAAGAAAGCTGAATATTGTGCCAAAAGAGATTTTAATAACAATGTCATGGTCACAGAAATCTACTGTTTAAAATTTAATTTTTAGTTTGAAAACATTACTGACAGCACCAGGAGTGCACAAAACATATTCTCTCATTACCACGCTGCTCCTTGAAGCATAAATGCCAAATGCCCCACAATAAGGACAAAGAATACTTTGAACCTTCAAAAAGAAATATGACATATTACTGAAACTATGCACAATTGTCTCCATATTTTTCTCAATAAAAATGTTTATTAAAATAAAAAAATAAATTGAGTACTTACTTATTCTATAAATAAGCATCAGATGTTTTGAGGTCTTTTTTTCAGTCCTTGTATCTGAATAACTAAATTTTTCTAGGGAAGAAGAAAATAGTAATCTTTTGGGTTAGCAAAGTGATCTAGAATAATTGCTTCTCAAACCATTTACGCCTTCATTTGTCATTATCTAATCAGCTGATGTGAACCAAGGATCAGTTCAGGTGATTTACCCAAGCACAGTCACAAGCCACCAAGAGCTCGTACTTCAGAGCTGGGCCAGTCAAGAAGACAATCAGAACTCAACTACAGAGACAAAGCAGGCTGAAGAGTGATTCAGATGATTCTCTGTGGAGGGAGTGATTTACCACAAAGCTCTAACTAATGATGTCTATGTAAGATACAATGCATTTGGCATTCCCACCAAAAATATTAGATGGGACCTGGATGGATCTGTGATATGGAGGCACACTTGCAGAATACTTTGAAATTTGATGTAAGTCCTACCTAGCTAATTTATCTGGGTTCTCTTTGTATTTTTCTCTGACTAGGCTCATTTACTAACCTGCACTATACAAAAGTTAACTTATATTACATGATACTGGTATAAATAATTTCTATCAATATAAATGTAAACAATATCTGATTAAATGCAATTGATTAAGGCCCTGCAGAGCTTTGACAGTTTGCATCCATTTGTAGGTTTGTTTTGGCATTCCCTGACTACAAATGTGTGGCTCTTCAAGTTATCTTACAAAGCAGTTGTCATATCTCACTGTTTTCCTCATTCGTTAATGAGTCAAATAAATCTTGACATGTGTTCATTTTATATCTGTATGAGAGTCATGATTTTATCCTTTTTTAAAAAGAATAACCCTTTAACAGTTGAATAAAAAGAATTACCCTTTAACAGCTGCATAAAGAAAGCTTAAATCACTTAGAGTGTCTCTGTGTTCTGGTATTACTTATATTTCAGAGAGTGATTCAGAACCCACACAGGGTTCATATACTGTTATCGATGGTGCTTTTTGGCATTTATTCCTTTGGAAACTGAGAATGATGAGCTGAAATCATGGGTTCCAGGAGAAGTATGCCCTGGCAAGAAGAAAAATGTGGGGGGAAAAATCATGTGGTAAATATTTAGAAAGACAGCCCATGATTTCTAGCAACATTTATTCTGACCAAAGTGTTCAAGGCATGTGTGTCCTCTGATGGATGTGAGCATCCTTTTATAACCACTCTGCAACACGGAGCCACATGTCTATAACTCATGGAGCCACTTAAGGTATCTCCATTTGTTTTCAGAGTAATGATGCTTTCTCATAATAAATTAAAAGTCTGGATGTTTAAATTAAATCACTCCATATCTTAAAAATACAAGCAATCCTTAAATGAAAGAAAATACAGGCTTCACATGTTTCTTGAGTCAAATGCAATGTAATAATTTACCAGCTTGCTGACAATGTGATACAAAATAGTTCTGGATGTGTGTAGATATAGAGACGTATGTAACAGGAACTTAAAATGGAAGTTCCAGAATTACACAAGAACCAGCAATTTTCAAAGTAGTATAGAAGTTAGAAAGTATATGGCCAAAAATGAATTAAAGGGTTTTTAAATCCCATCCACTGCAAAAATAGAAAAAAACAAAACAGTTGGAAGAGAGGATTTTGACTATAGTCACCATAAAGAAATGGTAATACTTTAAGGTGATGGCATGTTAATTGCTCTGACTTGATCACTATTCGATATATACATACAACCAAAATATAATACATATTTCCAAAGGAGCTGGGTAATTCTACCATGTCAAAGGACATGTTAAATTCTGAATGAATGAATAATATAGTAATGAAAGATTTTATCTTAATGGTAGCTCAATGGAAGGGCACATAGGAAGATATGAGACTGCTAATTTATAAATAAAAGGGTAAAATGAAAACAGAATAGAGAAAATAATGTAATACAAACTTCCCAGACAGCATCTGGTCAACATTGACCGGAAGGACAATGTGAAGTGATTACACATCGTGTCCAGGACTGTATACTTGTATAGTTTACTGCAATTAAATTCTGTTATATACTTTGCATTCACTTGCTATTCCTTGTGATCTAAAACATTAATATGCTGGAAAACAAAATCAGGTATGACCCTGAGACTTCTGTTATACTGGCATTCTGCTCTTTAACAGTCATATAGTACATAATATGAGTTACAAAAACATTCTTTTTAGCAGAACAGCCCTTCTCAACAAAAAGGGTTATTGGAGGTACAAGCAACCAGGGAGCAGAAAGAGTATTAGCCATTATCAATGCAACTACAGGGGAGAAACATTTGGCAATGGTCTACGGGTGTGTTTGTAGAAGAGAATGTTGAAACACCCAGACCTAGAGAATTCAGTACTAATTCACAAAACAACAGTGATATTTTTTCCCCACTTTTTTGATTTCTTCTTTCTGTTCCTACTACACCATGGGGAAGGAGAGTCCTCTTTAGACCTTTGGTTTATAAAGTGGGAGGAAGGGAAGAGTTTAGAAGGCATCAGATGTCCTTCCTGACTCTAATGCTTCCTTGTCTATATCAAACAAGTTTTTCTAGAACAAAACAATGAGCATAAAAATCATGGAGCAGCCAATCCAGCAACAAAGGAAGAGGGAGGTAACCTCATAAATTTCATGAGGTTAAAAGATGACAAAAATATAGGGCAGCTCAGTAGTCCTGTATATCAACAAAAATCTCAAGATTTATTTTTTATGCCATCAAGTTCTCAAGTTCTCTGGACAGCATTTTGGTAGGTACACATGGTCTTAAAAATAATCAGACCCTTCATTCCCTAAGTTTCTTTTTAAGGAAACTATACCATCTCTTTCAGATATATGGGGAAAAATAAGTTTCTAAAAATACATTATTATATTGCTTATTAAAGAAAATATGGATATAAATATAATATTACAAGTAGTAAAACACTGCTGAATTCCATATTATACATATGTAATGAACTGGTCAGAACAGGTGTGAACCCTTAACTCACTTAAGAAAAGAGGTGATGGGGGACTCTATTGACTTACCTAAGTGGGAAGTTGAAAGTTGTACTGATGTTAGGCATTGTTGAAATCATAGAACTAGAAGGTATCAAAAGTCTCCCTGTCTTTATGCCATCTATTAAATCTTTTATTTCTGTAATCAAATAGACTTACATAAATCTACTATTTCCAATAAAATAATAGTAACTGTACTCCAATGCTGCCTTCAAAAACTCAGAAAACTACTCCCCCTTCCTAGTTGTCTTGGTTCATTTGCTTTTCCCTACACCACTGCTGCCAAGAATACAGTAATTTGAATGCCAATGACTTGAGCAGGTGGACTCCTAATAAAGAAAGAGGATATTTATTACCAAAAGAAAGTAGAAGAGTAAATTAAAGGGTTCTGGACAGTTAAAAACCTTAGCAATTCGAACTTACTACAATGTCTATTAAAATACATCTCCAAAGACTTTTAACTGAGATTGGGAAATTGAGATGTATTCAAATGAATATATAAAATATAAAATTGTGCATATCTATAAATAACTTCCTTATATATGTTGATAAAAAATACATGAGAAATAGATTAAAGAGATAGAGAAATAGAAAATGTCCTTGACTTTTTAAAGAATTGCATGGAGAAATACAAAAAACAGAGAATTCTCCAAGATATTAACAGCTATTATATCCGGTGGGGGAAAAAATGGAGTATCTGATTTCTTTCTTCCTTTTGTCTTCATATTTAAGATATTGAATATACATACATATATTTATTTTAGAACTAGAGAAGTTCTTAAAACAAGTAAAATAAAGCAATAAATCAGTGGATATTATTTTCTGCATTATAATGGTCAGCATCTCAGTGAAAATAGGGTTTATTCCAGTGAAATCCAGCAAGAGGTAGAACTTATTTATCAGGGTACCAGAATGCTAGTCATTAAAACTTCTCCTCTTTCCTGTGCTTTCGCTATTCTGACTCTCTCCATCTCATAAATTCATAGAAGTCAGGGCTGAAAGGACCTTAGAGGGCAACCAGTCCCAAATCATTATTTTACAGATGAGAGAAGTCTAGCCTGAAGAAATGTAGGGACTTGACATCAGTCAACAGCAACCGAATCTCAGAGTAAGAACAAGGCCCCCAACTCTACCTACTCTGAATCATATAACTCATTCATCAAAACTGTTGCCTGTTATTTCAGCATGTATTCAAAGTATATAAAATTTACATGATATTGTTCTGATATACTGTGGAATGTAATAGGACAAATAATGTCTAAGAGACACATTGTTACATTTTCATACCTAATATAAATGCCATTGTCTTAAGAACATTTTATTCTAGGAAGAAGAGAAGGAATCCAGGAAGCATAAAGTTACTGAGGGAGAATCTGCTGGAAACTTGAGAGCTAATACAAACTAAAAACAGAGTAAACTCCATAAAGCAGACCCCTGAATGAACAAGTACACACTATGTTCCTTCAGACATATCATGTTTCTTAATGTACACATATAATTCATATTATGAATATGTATTATGTCTTTTTTATATTTTTTAATTTTTAAAATTTTTACAGACTGAATTTTGATTCATTGTACACAAATAGGGCACATATCATTTCTATGGTTGTGCACAATGTAGATTCATACCATTTGTGTAATCATACATGTACATAGGGTTATGATGTCTGTCTCATTCCACCATTTTTCACACACACCCCATATTATGTCTTTCTAAGCCAAACTTCAACTAGAAATCTCAGAGTCAGGCTCTCTAGTACACCAAACACACTTGATCATGTGGTAGGAGGTTATTTCCCTGTAAACAGAGTATATCTTTTAAACTGTTTATTCCATCACCAAAGAATCAACCCAAGAAAACTGAAAAAACACAAGGATGATTCCAGATCTCTTATAAGTTCAAAAATATGATCAATTAGAGTATACATTATGAAACATGAAAGCAAGGTTTTGATGATAATATATTTGAAGGGTACAAAAATTAAAATAAAAAGAGACAGAACCACAGATGAATAGACACATTCTTCCAAAGTATGTATGTATCTGTAAATTAATCTTGAGTTGCTGTACTTAGTTTTATAATTTTACTTTATGTCATAAAAAAATTCTTCATAAAAATTTATTTCATTAAAAATATCTCCCAGTTTCATTAACCTAAAAATGGGTTTTTTAAAGTGAAGGAAGACTTAACAATGCTTACATATCTAGAGAAGTTCTAGATTAACAATCAGGGTTCTGCATTCCTGAAAGTCTGATGGGTTACATTTTAATTCTGAAGTAGACCAACTTTAAATCTAGGGAAAAATCAATTTCTTAGTAACCTCTTCATCCAAAAATTATTGATTAAATTTAAGTAGCTACTTATTTCCAAGTAATAATTTGTCATTAAATAATGTACCTACCCAAATTTTAGAACTTTTGCTTTCATGAACAGATATTCACTGTTTTAAGAGTGTTTTCATTCTCCTCCTGCTGACTTCAATCCTACACTTTCATACTTACTTGGCTTATATTCACATTTGACTTTTGGCATTTACAAAAACATCTCTTTCACTGGTTCTGAAAATGTAATATTTTAAACTGTGTAGAATTTGTCCACAGTTGGCTACTTTATCATTCTGTGCTTATATGATTTTCTTGTAGTTAATGATGCATTTCCTTTCTGTTTACTGTGGCAAAAGAAAAGAAAAACCAATTCAGGCACATAATTCAATAAAACCTACAGCAGTCCTTTCTGCATTCTGAATCTATGATTAATAGCTGTCTAATTCTTTCCTCGGTTTTATAATTAATTATTGAATTTTAACCACTAAAATTGTAGTGCTTTACTAAGATAGAGCGAGGGGAAGAAAGAAAAGGAAGGAAAGGGAGAAAGGAAGATTGTTTGCTTGGCTGATTGGCTAGTGCTTTAGGGCTATTACAAAACACAAAGTAAAAAAGGAGAAGAAAGAAGGCCAGAGAAGTGGAGATTAGAAAATAATAGAAGAATGAGGAGCAGAAAGAATGGAATATGAAGAGAAATAAGAAAGAAAAAGCCAGGAAACCATAGAACTGAACGTTATAGGGAATCAAATCAAAGGGATTCATTTCTCAATTGTGCTTTTTTAGAAACCAAAATTATACAAACTAGCTGTTTACAGTCCAGGTTTGACAGATATTTAGCAGCATCACTACTTAAAAGTTTATTTTATAATAAATGTTATGATTGTGTATATTGAATAATAACTTCACACATTCACATCTCTTAAGAGTATAATCAAGTCTTCAAAGTATTATCTTCAACAAGCATTCTGATGGTAAATTAGTTGCATTTAATCATGATTGGAGCAAGACTGCTAACATTGAGAAGCTCAGTGAATTCTTAAGTTGTAACATTGATCATCAGTAGCTGTGACTTTGAACAAGCTTCTTAATCAACTTGTGCCTCAGTATCCTCATTTGTAAAATGGCAATAATAACTAATATCTATCTGAGTATTTACTTATTAATAAATGTTAGCTACTACTTTCTGCTGCGTACAATCTTCTGCATGGCTTATCTTGAAACTTTAAGGAAGGTATCTTTTGTGGATTCTTCCAGAAGTCAGTCCTGCATTTGAGTCTTTATTTGGGAGGAGATCTAGGGAAGCACAGGTACACTGGAGAATTGAGACAAAGAAAAAAGGAAGCCAAAGAAGAGTTTGTAAATGAGGAGTACGTAATGTGGGCAGCTTCAACTCCGTCCAGCTGGGACCTCAAAGGAACACCAGTACATTCCTCAGAGTCACCCCACCCAAGGAATAAGACAGTGACATTTTTCCAATAACTCCAATCTCATTGCTGGGGAAGATCTTAACTCTTCGGTATTCTTAGCAGGCCTTGCCTAAGGGCCATGCCTGCCCCTGCAGCAGGAGAAATTCCCAAGGGAAAGAACTGGTAGAAGCTTTGTAATAGTAAGACAAAGTTGTGTATGGAAACAATGAAGAGCCAAGAGGATAAGGGTGCATCCCAGAATCAGTCAGCTATACATAATCATATGATATAGCGTGTTTATGAGCATTAGTTATGCCTCTAATGTACTTGGCATATGCATACCATATAGTAAGGGTTCAACAAATGGTCATTTGTTAGCACAGTGAATTTTCAAATGCCCAAACCCATGGCCAAAGTGTTTGGAATTAGAGGGGACAGCAAGAGTTTGTAGAACAACATACCTACTTTAACTGGAATAGAGATTACTGACTGAAGAGAAAGATTCAATGTTTTCAATTATCTTCTCCATTCCTAAAGTTGTGCTACTTATTTGAATGGTCTCCACTTTGGTGATAACCACTTAAATCATAAATCAAAGTAGGGTACAATACATGGTTAACCAACCACAGGGGCAAGTATGAGATTCACCTAAGAAGTTGATGGGAACAATTTGGAATGGTACAGTTTATAGAAATAGGAAGACAATATTAATTTTAAATGAGTCATATAAAAATGTGCCGTCTCACACCAGCTGGGTTGTTTCACTATAACATTGTTCACATGTTCCTGGTGATGCTGGTATAAACAAACATACTGTGCACCAGTTTATGAAAGAATAGCACATGTAACTGTGTATACCACACAAAACTTGATAATGATAATAAATGACTGGTGTTATGGTTTAGACATGAGGTATCTCTCAAAATCTCATGTGTGAGACAATGCAAGAATTCTCGAGGTGACATGATTGGGTTATGAGAGCCTTAACCTAATCGGTGCATATGGATTAACTGGTTGGTGACGTAGGCAGGTAGGGTGTGACTGGAGGAGGTGCATCACTGGGGGCACGCCCTTGGGTTTCATAATTATGTCTGTGGTGAGGGAAGTTCTCAGCTTATTGGTACCATGTCCTGAGATACTTTCCTCTACCACACATTTCCACCATGATGTTCTGTCTCACCTCAGGCCCAGAGCTATGGAGCTTGCCATCTATGGACTGAGATCTCTGTAGCCATGAGTGTCAAATAAGCTTTGCCTCCTCAGATTGTTCTTGTCAAGTCATTTGATCACAGAGACAAAAAAGTTGTCTAAAACAACTGTTTTCTGTATTTAATATACCATACTTTTTATTGCTATTTTAGAGTGTACTTCTACTTATAAAAAAATATTTACAGTGAAATAGTATAAGAGTTCTTCCACAGCAGACTCACACACTGTGTGTGTTCTATGTGTCTTGATTATATCCTTTTCTGTCGTGCCTGGTTTAATCTCATTATTTTGTTCATTATGCCCCTAGAAGCAACAGTTCATATATATATTCCATACATCGTATGTATGTAGTAGGCAACATCATCTAGGCTTGTGTGAGTACACGCTGTGATGATCAGACCACAAAGAAATTGCCTAACAATGCATTTTTCAGAATGTACCCCTGTCGTTAAGCAATGTGTGACTATAATTTGATAAGATGGGAAATGTTTTTCAGGATTTAAATACATAGATTTGCTCCCTGGGAGCCATCACCTAATGCTAGCAATAATTATGGACCTTGTGTTTAAGCATTAATGACAGTAAACATCCCAGCATGGAGCTCCCAGGGCTGTCAGTTTCTTTTTCATTCTTATTATTTTATCAAGATCAGAACAGTCACTCCAACAAGAGGGGTAGTCAAGGGGTCATATTTGATGGGCAGTAATGGAGTACAGAAAGCCATTCTCTGTAGCTGTTTTAGTCAGTTTGTCTGCTATACCAAAATACCAGTAGATTCATTGTCTGCTGGTGGCCTATTTCCTGGTTCATGGATGGTACCTCCTAGCTGTGTCATCACACGTGGAAAGGGCAAAGGAGTTCTCTGAGCCCTCTTTTATATGGGCCCTGGTCTCATTCTCAGGAACCTCATTATCATGAGCTAGTACCTAACAAAAGTCCTATCTCCAAATACAGTCATTTTTATGATTAGGTTCCAACACATTTATTTTAGAAAGGCATATTCAGACCCCAGCAGCATGGAAACACCTTCTTAGAAATATCCTCAGTTCAATATAACATACCAAATAAACTAGTTTTTATTGTGTCTCAGCCTCAGCAATGTGGAGATGAAGTATGTGGTTGACTGCAAATAAAGCTACTCATCTCCGGTCCTCTATGAAGCAGCGTCATGTAAGGACAAACTCCTATACCAGGAGTCAGGAGGGCTGGTTCTAAGCATACCCACCTGCTAGTCACTTGTCTGCTTTTTCACCTGTAAATAGCAGTAAAAATGTCTGTTTTGACCACCCTACTGGGAAGTCAGTAGAATCAAAAACTCATTGTTCTGAGGAGACACCATCTCTTCTCTCTTTGTTCACAGCTTCCTCATACTGGGCATGATAAATCCAGCCAGCACTTCAGAAGCAATGTGACAAGGCTTTTATCACTGTGTCATACATAGTACAGGAAGATAAGATGTAACTAAATCATGTTACATCTTATGCTTTAATTGTTCTTGCAGGTTTTCTTTATCCTTTTCTATTTTCAATTATCCTCTAAATTCATGTCAATTCCTATGTCATGAAAAATGTCAGAATAACTGAGAAACTTTCAAAAATGCAACTTATGTGAAATATTCAACTACAGGGAAATGAATAAGCAAATAATTATTGTTTCCTCCTACCAGGGATAATGAAGACAGATCTATGTACATCGGTATAGTTGAATAGATACATATGTTAGAATACTTGGGCTATACTTTACCAATACCAGCAGGTTACCTAAAATTTTATATATATGTCCCTTCTATACTTCACCTGGGGATAGTACTTGAACTCCCAGAGATGGACAAATTTCCTAGCCCTCTGAGCAGCTGGATGTTGCCACATGACCAAATTTGGGCCAAGAGGATGGAAAAAGATGTATGTGACTTCCAGATCATCTCTTCGAAAAAGAATCTCCTTGCACTAGGATTTTCTTTTTTCTTTCCTACTAGCTGAGACACCATGATGATGTGAACAACCACCTTAGACCCAGTGGCAGAGCAACATGTTAGGAATTGCAGATCGACCCAGGCACAGAGCATCTCCGGTTATTCCCCCTGACTGAGCCAGTTGCCACCCATAAAAGAAATAAAGAGATTCTGGTTAAGAAACTACATGTTCAGTTTTCTATTAAAATAATTTATTCACTAACAATGTAACATGATATCTGTCTTTTCTTATAAAATCAAATGAAGCTTTTTAATTAATATTTACCATTCATCTGTTGAAGGGCATCTAGGTTGGTTCCACAACCTAGCTATTGTGAGTTGTGCTGCTATAAACATTGATGTGGCTGTGTCACTATAGTTATGATAATTTTAAGTCCTTTGGATATAAACCAAGAAAGGGGATGACTGGGTCAAAAGGTGGGTCCATTCCAAGTTTTCTGAGGATTCTCCACACTGCTTTCTAGAGTGGTTGCACCAATTTGCAACTCCACCAGCAATGTAAGTGTGCCTTTTTCCCCACATCCGCGCCAACATCTATTATTATTTATGTTCTTAATAATAGTCATTCTAATTGGAGTAACATGAAATCTTAGAGTTGTTTTAATTTGCATTTCTCTAATTACTAGAGGTGTTGAACACTTTTTATATATTTATTAATTGCCTGTATGTCTTCTGTCAAGTGTCTGTCCAGTTCCTTGGCACATTTATTGATTGAATTCTTTGTATTTTTGGTGTAAAGTTTTGTAAGTTCTTTATAAATTTTGGAGATAGGTGCTCTATCTGAAGTGGGTGTGGAAAAGATTTTCTCCCACTCTGTAGGTTCTCTCTTCACTTTATTGATTGTATCTCTTGCTGAGAAAAAAAGCTTTTTAGTTTGAGTCCATCCCATTTATTGATTCTTGCCTGGATTTCTTGTGTTTTGGGAGTCTTGTTAAGGAAGTCTGATCTTAAGCCAACATGATGAAGATTTGGGCCTACTTTCTCTTCTATTTGGTGCAAGGTCTCTGGTCTAATTCCATTAATTTTTTTTTTTTTTTTTACAAGAAAGACCACACTTACAATAATAAAACCTCTCAATGAAACTAACCTATGCCTTGTCCCACACTAGATGGCAGAACTGCTACAGTAATGAAAAGTAATTCTTGCTCTCATGGAGCTTCAATTCTAAATTACAACAGACATTTTTAAACTCAAACCACTAAATAAATAACTCTATATTCTATTACTAGGAAAGGAAGTTCAAATTATCGTAGGAGTAAACAATTAGTAAATGAATCCTCTTAATCGTCCCCTTCCATTTCTTTCAGGTTTATGCTAAATTATCACCTTGTCAAAAGTTTTCATTTATCATTTATTATTTCCATTTCTTCATTGGGCTTCAGCATACAATATCTTATCATTAATACCCCTCTTTCCTTCTAATAAAATTCTCTCTTATATATAAACTAGTTTGAGTGAGTTTATACTTTTGGAACCAAATGCTTCCTAAGTAAAACAGGGAGATAGATTTTTTAAATGCATATTAATAATATTTATTTGTTTCAAATTACCTCTATATTATAAAATAGTTTTTATCAGTGCTGGGGATTGAAACCAGAACTTTGTGTACGTTTGGGAAGCAACTTACCAAGTCCCCAGCCCAAGAACATGTGTCCTTTATACAACATCTGAAATTATTTTTATTTTAAAATGAGTTCTTGAAATGCCATTTTGAGCTTGAACAATTCCAAGGAAAATAATCTAAAATGGCATTCCAGCAAGTTTCTTAACAAAAATATAATTTGCTCAGCACATTATGGTTTCTGAAGTTCTTTCATGTACTCTAGAGCAAAATGGGAAATTATATCATACAGTAGAAACCAAAACTATCTTCTCTATGTATGCTCTCAAGTGTATAAATACAGTCATACCTCGTAAATTTTCCAATTAAGTGCTAGGTGCTCACACAACCAATCAGAAATCCCAAATCTTCAAGATGTATTGTGAAGCCTAAAATTTCATGTACTGCCCTGACGCCTTTGAGTCTCAGTGCACTCAAACTGAGTTATCCAGCTCATGCCAGATAAGGGCCCTAACCAACAGGAAAGATCATTTCCTTTGTGAAATAGACCAGCTATACTCCATCCAGTCTTCAATGTATAAAGACCCCCTTCCCTGACAGCCCAAGAAATTACTCAGACAAACCAATCACACCCTCATACCGTAACAAGGGGACACTTCACCCTCTTGGTACTCTGCAGCCTGCCTCCCACAGCAGATACCTGTTCATGTTGTGCAGATGTGACCTTGCACAGAGTGAGGACTCCTCCTTCCCTGAGTTGTGAGCACATGTGGCTAATAAACTGTAGGCTGTATCATCTATCTGAGGTCATGCATTTCATGTCCAGCTAGGGGATCCCTCCTTCATGAGCAGCCTGAAAAAGGGGTGATCAAACTTCAACTGAGGCTTCTCCTACAAAAATAACTGGAAGCCTGAGGTGTGGGGGTCCTCTCTGCCACATCTTGCGTGGAGGTGGAAAGGGTTAACTGCCAGAGGAGGATGTTGGCAGTTTTTCTATCTATTACCCAAAAAACTTATCTACTCAATAAACACACAAGAGTCAATACTCTTTTTATGAGAGGGGGCATGGCAGGTCTGGCTATACCAACTCTGGCCTCTTACAACAACAACTCGCCCAACTCTCCTTTATTTATAATATACAGGTAAAGGGAGCCAGGACCAGGAGGAGCTTCTTCTGCGATGGACAGGATAGGGTGGAGTTAGGGGAGCCATCCTCTTAAGGGGAAAATTCCAGAAGGAGACAGGGAACCACTCCCATGCAGCACCACATGCTTCCTGGCAATTCCTAGAAACCAGGCCTCTGCGTCCCATGGCCCAACCTGCTAAATAAGGATGGCTTCCCACACTCAGGGACTGAGTTCAAATATAGAGCAAAGAACTCAAATCCGATCAGTTCACTACTGCTTCTACTTCTTTCTGTCCACATCACCACTGCCGGTGAGAGACAAGTACAGGACTAATGCTGCCTAGGGTCAGGCCTTCCTCCTCCATTCCTCCACTGATATTGCAGTGCCCCCACTGGGGACCACAATCACAGCTCTGTTTGCTCAATTCACTTTCCATGTGTTACAATAGAGTCTCTCAAAGTTGTCTGTCTCTTGCCAGGTGCGCTGGCGCATGCCTGTGATCCCAGCAGCTCAGGAAGCTGAGGCAGGAAGAACAGGAGTTCAAAGCCAGTCTCAGCAAAAGTGAGCCACTAGGTAACTCAGTGAGACAGACCCTGTCTCTAAATGATATACAAAATAGGACTGGGGATGCGGCTCAGTGGTTGAGTGCCCCTGAGTTCAATCTCTGACACCAAAAAAAAAAAAAAAAAAAAAAACCAGAAGTTCTTAATTTTTTTATGAGTTTAGATTTCCTTTTCTCAGGGTCATTTAGTTTCTGGGATTAAACACTGTCTCTACTGCTGGTCACAATCTTAACCTTTTGTTTTCCTTCCAACTCTTAGACTCTGGAGTACTAAAGTTAGAATATTGGTTCCTTTCCCTCAGATGCCCTGAATGCCTCAGGAAAATGTATTAACTCTATCCAGTTGCTAACTCTATCTCCATCAAGTAGCTTTTGCTTAATCATTCCATATGTAAACAAGCTCAAAGTCAAAGGGGCCCATTTGTCTCACATTTGCATAAGCTAAACATCTGGTCCACCTCACATCTACCTAGATTGTGAGTTTACTCCATGGACTAAAGGAATAACAGAAATGTAGACTGACCTACCCTAGTGCACACAAATAACAGGAGAGAATATTGCATGGTAGGGAAGACATATTTTCTGTGCTCTAGACCAGAACATTCCTAAAGAAATAGAATGCCAGCCACAGATTTAGTTTAATTTTTTAATTAAAGTAGCTCTATTTTCCAAAGACAAACATAAATAGTAGCAATTAATTTTAATATTAAAACATATTAACTCAATTTATATGAAATGTGATTGTTTTAGTATGTAACCAATAGTTAAGCATCGTTTATTCACCTAAAGTCTTAAAAAATGCAGCATCTATTTGACACAGCATATCTTCACCTGGACCTGTCCCATTTTAAGAGCTCAGTAGGCATGTATACTGCACAGTGTAAATCTATAGAGAATATGCCAGAAGTCTTATCTAGGATCCATTTTTCATTAGCAATATTACCAGTAATATTGAGTAAATTACCAAAATTCTCTGTTTAATTTCTTAACATGTGAAGTAAGTATGATGATAATTGTTCCTAGCTCAAATGGCTGTCATTGTGTATAAATGTGTTAGTATTTAAGAAAAGAGGAAAACATGCCTATAATCCCTGCAACTACAGAAGCTGAGACAGAAGAATATCAAATTTAAGGTTAGCCTCAATAATTTAACAAGACCCCAGCATCTTAGAGAGACTCTGTTTTAAAATCAAAAGTAAATAAAAAGGGCTGAGGATGAGAATATAGCTCAGTGGCAAAGTATCCCTGGATTCAATCACCAGTACCTCCCCACAAAATAGGGGACCGTCCAGGCACTTAAAACTTACTAACAATTACGTGCAGCCATAACAACAGCCTCTTTTTGTTTGTTTTGTTTTGTGTTTTCTTTTTTCCTTTCCAAATCTATTTTCTTTCCACCATTATGGCCTGGCTAGAATGCACTGATTTTTTGTTAGCATGGGGGAAGTCACAGAGTACCAGGTACTTTCCTTTTGATGTATTAAAGTTTCCAACTAACCAAATTTTAATTAAGAACTAGAGGAGGTCGCTTGTTTCCTTGTATTTCCTTCTCCTCTCTTTGACTTTCTCATGATGCCTTTCTTATCCATTATATTTTGTTCTTCTCCTCACTGTTTTTCTACCATTTAATTATGTGAACTTGTCAAATTACCTGATCCCCTTTCCTGAAAAATTGGGATCAGGAAACCTTTCTCTTGGAGATTCTATGATATTCAGTGATGCTAAATAGTCAAATACTTACACAGGAATGTCTTTGTGTAGGAATTTAAAAGAAAATTTAAATCTCTGTCTCCGGCATTATACTCTTTTTCCATTCTTTTAAGTACCTTGTTATACAATTATAAGAAGTGCTCATATAGAAATGAGGACAATAGGAACATTTTCAGGTAAATTGCTTTGCTCTGTAATCTGCAACTTTATTGCATCTCCTATACCAGCAAATGTTGACACTCACATATACAGACACCCACACAGACAGACACATAGGCACCCACAAGCACAGAACAGATTGTCAAGGAAACTTTGATTTGACAATAGAAGCAACTATAGGAATATCAAATCAAAGCCTCTATCTTCTTTGGCAGAAAATCTTGAGAGAATTCTAAGGAGATTGGTCAATTCTGAGGTCATACTGCTATTACTGGTATCATTAAAAACAGAAAATCAAACTGGTAACGATTCATTTTTGTTTGTTTGTTTGTTTTGGCATTAGGGATAGAATCCTGGGGTACTTAACCACTGAGTCACATCTTCGGCCCTCTTCTGTATTTTATTTAGAAACAGGGTCTCCCTGAGTTGCTTAGGGTCTTGCTGAGTTGCTGACACTGGCTTACAGTCCATTCTAATACCATTCACAATATGTTACGTGGCCCCAGGGAAGAAAGCCATAAGAATATTTGGTTCACACTAATCATGTGACATTCACTGTGGCATTAGCTTCTAATAAACATTTAACTTGGAACTTTTTATTTCAAATATTATTATAGACTGAATAAGAAAGAAGTATAGAAAGGAATGAATATGAAAAACCAAACCTTCTTCTAGTTAAAAAATTTCAATTTGGTATATATTAAGTGAGCTCTTAGAAAGATCCTAATTGCAAACAGTTTTGTTTCAATGTCTGAAAATGTTAATAGAACAATTAAATACATAGTAGCTGTGATTTTTATAATGTATTGTGCATTATTCAGAAGGAATTTCCATTAGAGATTTGATTATAAACTGAAAATTTATAGAAATCTAATTTTCCTTTTTTGTTTTTTATTTGTTCTAATTATTTATACATGACAGTAGAATGCACTTTGACACATCATACATAAATGGAGTATAATTTCTCATTCTTCTGGTTGTACATGATGGAGAATCACACCAGTCATGTAGTCATATATGTGCATAAGGTAAGAATGCCTAATTCATTCTATCCTTCCTATCCCCCATAGCCCTTTTCTTCCCTTCACTCCCCTCTCTCTACCAAAGTAACTCTATTCTTCCCTAGCCACTCCCCCTGCTTATTGTGAATTAGCATCTGCCTATCAGAGAAAACTTTGAGCCTTTGTTTTTGGGGGATTGACTTATTTTGCTTAGCATGATATTCTCCAGCTCTGTCCATTTACTGGCAAATGCCATCATTTCATTCTTCTTTAAGACTGAGTAATATTCTATTGTGTACATATACCACATTTTCTTTACCGATTTATCTGTTAAAGGACACTGGGTTGTTTCCATAGTTTAGTTATTGTTGAGTTGAGCTTCTACAAACATTACGTGGCTGGGTTTCAACCACAAGACACCTAATCTGTACATAATGAGGTCTTCCCTTGAATTCACGTAGTATGCTATGTGAAGTATAAGTACAGAAAAAAAAATCTTCAAAATAGTTATTATAAAGTATGTATATGTTGTTATTAAAACTTATAAAAGTAATTCATGATTAAATTAGATGATTCTGTGGTACTAGCTATGTTATTTTTGCCATTTTATTTATTACTTGATCCTGATTCTATTTAGAGTAACATGAACTTTCTCTTCAAACATTTTATTTCAGAATTAAATTAAGATGGAAGTGTTTATCCTTACGACAAATTAATATTGCAGAAGACATATAATTTTGCTGAATAATATTAATATTAGGAAGAAATATGTCTGTCATAAACAACTTATAATAATGTAAATCATTTAAACCTTCTATTAATGTTAAATCATTCTTAATGAGTCTACAAATTTAGAAATCACTGCAGTCAACAATTATTACAATGGTCATATATTTTTCATATACACATACACACACATTGGAAACCACAATAAAATCAGAGAATAAAGTATGGTATTATTCCAAATATTTCTGTTTAACAGGAAATATTTTCTAAATGTGTGAGCATGTAAACTAAAATGCCATATCTTACCAAAACTGAATATTTTTCTGAATGAAAGGAAATAATACCAAGTTGCCAGTGTCAACATTCACTTACACAGGAATTCTATAGTTGAAAAGTATAGCATGCAAAGTTCTAAAAATTTACTAGAGAGAATCAACAGTAGATCTGAGATGACAGAAGAAAGAATCAGCAAACTCAAAGATAGATCAGTGGAGCTGATGTAACATGAAGGTCTGTCACTAAAAAGAAGGAAGAAAAATGAACAGAGTACAGAGAAATGTGTCACACCATGAAGCACACCAACACGAAAGGAAGGAATAACCAGAGGAGAGGAGAAAGAAAGAGAAAAAAGAAAAAAGTATGTGAAGAAGAATGGCTAAAATTCTCCCTTATTGGCTAAAAATACTCACTACACATTTGAGAATCCCAGAGAACTACATGCAGGATAAATACAGAGACTCACCCCAGACATACTGTAGCTAGAAAGGTTGAAAGCAAAATGTAAAAAGATAACTCTATAATCTGTAAGAAAAAAGGATAAAATCCAGCCCTTAAAACTGCACCCAAATAAGCTTAACAGCTGACTTCTCATTAGTAATAATCGGGAGCAGAAGCCGGTTGACTGACATATTCAAATGCTGAGAGTACAATATTGCTAACCAAGAATATCAAACAGCCAAACTATCTTAAAAAATGGAAGTGAAATAAAATCACTCTCAAACAAATCAAAACAGAAAGAATATGTTGCTACCAGACTTGCCCTAAAAGAAATGCTAAAGAACTTCCTTTCTTCGGGCTAAAAACAAATGACATCAAACAACAGTTTAAAATCTACATTAAAAAGAAAGAGTATTGGTAAAGGTAATTAGGTAGGTAATTATAAAACAATATAATTGCATATTTTTCTAGTCTTCTAATTTTAAAATTAATTGCATAAAGCGATATAAACATAATTTTGTATACATATACAAAAATGAAATGTCTTTGACAATAACAGCAGAAGGAGATGAGTGGGACACAACTGTGATGGAGTAAGAAAATAGAGCAAGATGGTGACTGGAATCCACAGTCAGAAATGAAGACAATTGGAAATGAGCTACAAAAGGAAAGTGGTCGGTGAAACACAGTGTACCTGAATGCCTCTTTTCTGACCCCAAAAAACTAGCCAAGTTAAGGGAACAAGGGCAAGCCTGGGCCAGAATGCCCAGATGCACATTATCTTGAAGGACATGGGTTTTCTCTTACAAAAACGAGGAGGTAGGAGAAGTTAGTGCTAGCTGTGGAGTGCTCCTTTCTTCCCTGTTTACCAGGGCAGTTCTCCTGGGATACTCATCCTACAAGCAAACTAAGCAAGCCAATGCTGAGGTGGTCCTGCTTCTGCAGCCTAAGATGTAAGACCTCTCCCTCAGTGTCAAGCAAGACAGAACTGAGGATGCGGCAGAAAGGACATATGTCACTCTTCCTGACAGCTGCACTGGGCAAAGCACCGTGAGGGAGAGGAGGCACTTCTTGGCCAGCCACTGGGAGGGACAGAGGTCCTACTGACTCAGCCTGTCACTACCGATCACTTCTTGGAGCAGTCTCTGCTGTTTTGTAAGCTTTCCCTAGAAAGTCATATGGCCTGCATGCCATCTCTGGATACTTTCTTTGCCCTTTCACCAACCTGTCTTGCTGCCCTGGCACAACTGGTCTGTGGACATGAAAACCTAATAAAGGGCACCAAAATACATGAAGCAAAAACAAATAGTATTGAGACAAGAGGATTGATTGCAAGTGAGAGGCCAGCCTGGGCAACTTGGCAAGATCCTGTTCAGAATAAAATATAAAGGACCAGGGACGTAGCTCGGTGTCAGACTGTGTGCAACACAAGTACTGCTAAAAAGAATTTTTTAAAAATAGACAATATTGAAAGAAGAAATAGACAATTCAAAAATAATAAAGACTTAAACACTGACTTTGAATGATAGAGCGATTAGGAAGAAGAAGAACAAGGAAATAAGATTGTGGAAAACCCTGTAAATTATACTTAACTGATATCTGTGGAAGACTTCACCCAATTACACCAAAAAAAAAAAAAATCTATAATTCTTAACTATGGAGAGAGAATATTTAAGTTCACGCACACACACATACACACACACAAACTTCAGTAAGTTTAAATGGGTTGAAATTATGCAAAGCATACTCTGCAACCACAGTGGAATTATAACAAATTATAACAAAACCCAAGTTTGGAAATCCAAAAATATGTGGAAGATTGCCCTCGTTACTCTTTGTTGTGAATTTCTACAATTCTTCACAGTCTTGTATTCCCTGGTGCGACTACAGATCTCAGCTCTTCTATACAATCTTCTTATATGCGTCTGCCTTATTGCAGTGACATCTCCTATTTTTCACTTGGCTCTTTTTGTCTCTAGAATTTATGTGTAAGTTTTTTTATTTTACTTTTTTCTCAGTGTGGTTTTGTTATCAACTGTTAACTGTATTGATCCAGGACAATACAACTCTTATGTCTAATATATAAATATACAAATGTGTCCATACTATTTCAGATATGAGTCTTTCATTCCTCAATCTAACATTTGGGTCTAACGTAGATTCATGGTCAACCTTTTTGTAGTCACATTCTTGATATATATATATTTTATATATATATATATATTATATAATATATTATAATATTTTATATATTATAATTAATATATATAAATTTATATATAAGTTATAAACAAATTATATATAATTAATATATATAAATTAAATATATATAATTAATATTTTATATATTATATATTATTTATATATTATAAATATATAATATAATATTTTATATATTATTATAATTGATATATATAGATTTATATATAAATTATAAACAAATTATTATATATAAATTAATATAATATATATTAAATATATATAAATATGTATGAATATATATTATATATTATAAATATATATATATAATTTATATATAATATATATATATATAAATTCTCAGGTGCATAGTTGACATGGGGCCAAAGCCTGAAACATAAAGTAATAGTGACAACAAAGTTATTAACATAACCATCCATCTAGTAGCTACAAAAAAAAAATCAAGATTCATTTTCAAACCCCCTCATTCTTTATATGAGATCTTAGATATGACATCATCAATTCTATTTCCTAAATACATCACAAATCTCAAGTCTGTGTTTACTTTTACTATTTCACTCATGTCTTCAAAATTTCTCTTCCCGACCATTGATATTTTTTCCTAAATGCTTACCAGAATGCTGCCTCAGATATCTTCCACTTTGCTTCCTGAATAATATTTTTATAAATAAAATTAAAAACAGCCGTGATAAGCTCAGTAATTCCACTTCTAGGGATGTATTCTACAGAATTTTTATGATCAAAACCATTGCAGATGAATTGGAACATATAAATGAATATATATATGAATATATATTATATATATTATTAATATATATATAATTTATATATAATATATATATATAAATTCTCAGGTGCATAGTTGACATGGGACCAAAGCCCGAAACATAAAGTAATAGTGACAACAAAGTTACTAACATAACCATCCATCCAGTGACATATAAATAACACTGACAATATTTGTTGATGAATATGTGGTTTTTTAAAAATGTCTGCTTTGTATTACTAAAGATAAAGGATTAATTTAAGAAAGACACTAGATTTTGGTTACAAAATGTAAAGCACAAAACTGATCTAATGGAGAAGAGATTGATACTTAGCATAATAAAACAAAATCTTTGCGTAATAAAGGAATAGGAATTTGGGAATTGCAGCTGGCTGTCCCTTAGTTGGTGGGGGGTGTCATGGACATTAGTTAGAGTTTGCAGAAAGGAACAGAAGGGTTTCTATAAGCCTGGTAGTAGATAGTATTTTAAGGACAGATAGATAAACATATGGCATATCTTTTGAAACTATAATACTTGACATTTGATTTTGAAATTGTTTCTTTTTCGGTGCTATAATTACCCTTGCTGAACCCAATATCTTTAGCATAAGTCTGTTATACACAACAGCCTTGGATATATGGTGCTTTGAGAAAGGAAGGTATAAAGGCGCCTTGTGTCAAGCAACACAGAACAAAGAGAGGATAGCAGCCAAGAAGCAGAAACTAAGGGAGCAGAAAAAGAACAGAATCAATAGAGAGAATCTGGAGCCAGAGTAACAGTAAAATATCCTTTACATATTAGGAATACTAGGAACTATTTGAAAATATTTGTTTAAATCAACAGTATGTGAACTATAGAGTTTGAATTATTTTGGTTATATATTTAATGAGGCACTACTGAAGGCTGCAGAACTTGGAGATTCTTTGACAAATTTCACACTGAACTATTGACATGGCTGAGTCTATGAAGTGGGAATTGGGAGATGCAGTTTGTGTTTACTTTCACTATTTCATTTATGTCTTCATAATTTCTCTCCAGACCATTGATAATTTTTCCTACCTGCTTGCCGGAATGCTGCCTCAGATCTCTTCCACTTTGCTTCCTGAATAATATTTTTAAGTAAAATTTAAAATATCAGTAATGAGCTCAGCACTTCCACCTCTAGGAATGTATTCTAGAGGAGATAGAGGGCAAGAGGTCTTTTTTTTTTAATTTGTGGATTTTTATATTATGTTTTGTTTTGCAATTCTGGGGATCAAATCTATGATCTCATGTATGCACTCCATCAATGAGCACCATCTCCAGCCATTTCTATGTTTTATTTTTTTAACACCAACTTTACTGGTTTTGAGTTTATGTCTCCTCCATAAAGTGTTCTCAGATTCTTCTATCACTGGCAGAATGAGTCACTTTCTTCTCCTTAATCCTCTAAAGAGCAAGAACCATGCCAAACATAGCACTTGGCATATATAAGTCACTTACTTGCCTATTTGTTGGATGATCATTTAACTTAACATTGTTATTTCACAGATGTGATACAGGAAGAACAAGAAATAAAATGGTTTATCCAGAGCAGAAGTTCTTAAACTATGGAACCTGAAGCACCAGGATCAGCATCTCCTGAGAACTTGTTAGAAATGCATGGTCTTGAACCCCACCTGAGACTTGGAGAGTTCAGAAGTTCTTGAGCCCCAGAGTCTATTTTTGCAAGCTCCCCTGGTGATTCTGATGCACACTCAAGCTTAAGAATTACTGCTCAAAGGCTCATATGGAGTAGGCAAAAATAGATCTTGGAAAAGAGAGCTTACATTTAATTTTAACATAGTATATGCAAACATATTATATTCTAGTCCTGCTAACTAGAATAAATCTAAGGTGATTTTTCACTGTGGAATTTAAAAAAAAAATCATTTTTGTATTTGTCTGTTTTACCTCTCAGGCTACCAAAACTGTAAATTTTATGTACACAAAAATTTTATGCTAGAGCATCAAATGAGATGATCGACCCAATACTCAGTTTATATATTGATGTATCTTATTTCTATAGGCAAATCACTTCATAGATTTGTGATTTTACTAAATTCACTTACATTTAATTGTGGTAGCATAAAAATGGAACTAAAGATGCTATAATAATTCCATGGAGACCAATATTTTATTTTCTACATTTTGAGAATTTGGTGCTACAATTGGAAACACAGAACACTGGGTTGGGGGAACTTTTTTATAATGAAAATGCAAGCTATAGAGACTATTAAGCCACTGTTTTGTAACATCCTTCAAACATAATTGCTTTGGTATTTACAAATTGAAAAGCTTGTTTAGAGGACTTTGACATTTTTTCTCATGCTCAAGAGAAAAGTCACTCTACTAAGAAAAACTAACTAGAACCACATCTGTAGAAAAGAAGTCAAAGGTGACAGTGGTAAGCAAGGAAAATGCAGGCAAAATCATATTATTAGTTGCTGTGGCCACAAAAGGTTCCAACAAAACCATCTGGGTTCCTACCAGTTACTTCCCTGAAATGGAAGAGAAATCCTCATGCTGTGCAACTAGTTCTCCACTATACTATCCCTCTTTTTATTCCTCAACCCATATTTAGGACATGTTTACTGCTTATATTATATTAAATTATTTTACAATAAGAAAGTGCATACAAAACACTTTGGAGAAAAAAATAAGTAAACATTAACATATTCCTAACTCTAAGACTTTGCATATCTCAGAAAAAATTAAGAATTAGTAAAAAATTTCCTTGTAATTGAGAGTCCAAGTTTTTTCCCCAAATGAGGAGCAAATCTCAGTTTCCAACGTGCAAGCTCTGACTTTCATTAATAGAGACCTTGGGCTTCAGGTGTGACATGTCACTTGAGTTCCCTGCACTTGTCATTTTAATAGAATCATGCTTCTGCTTTATCAAAATAAATTGCACATTGCTTTAATCCTTCCTATCAGCAGTACTAAAAGAATACTAAGAAATGGATGATCTTAATCTCACCAGTGAAGAAACCAAGCAATATAAAAACAATCACATATCTTTGTATCACAACCGTTTGCAAAATAAAATAATAAATAAATAAATAAATGTATTTTATTCTTTGTAGATTTTATTTGTTTTATTTTTTTTGTTTTGTTTTGCTTTTTCCCTTATCCCAGTTCTCTTTCAGTTAACAAACCTGCCCTATGATTTCCTGATAAGGAACTTTATTTTCCTATTAATCTTTGAATGTATTTGAATATTTTATTCCTTATTGGACCTTTGCTTGGAAAGCAACTATAGGAAGTATGTGCATTAATTTCCATTTTAATTTACATAAATGTTGTAAATACTATTACAATACTATTGTAGCACATGTTGTCATGAGAATTTATAGAAAAAAATAATGTTTATCAAGCCTTGATTTTTAAAAACTATAAATGATTCTGTGGAAAAAGTCTTGACCTCTGCTTCATTTCTAATTTGGTCCTGAGTTCTCTTCCTTGGAGAGTAGCTATAAACTATGAGCCTGATCTGACAGAGTTCCAGGTGATTTGATTGTAGATGTTTACAATGTTCCTGCCATGGTATATATACATATATTTTTTAATTCTGGTACATGGACCAATGACTAAGTGTCTGGCCAGTGATGAGGTGTCCCTCTCATAGGAGGCTTGGTTATACTGGCAGATGCCCGTGTGGGTCTTATCTCACCTGTGTCTAGTCTATTTTTGTCACAGAAACCACTCTCTAAAAGAGCCCAACATGGAAGAAAAGTTAGGTATTTGTTGTGTGAGACACAGAAAAGGCAATGCAACACAACCATATGATATAAAGGTAGTTTATTAATTTTCACAAGAAAAGAGGGGTATTTGTAGAGTGGAAGTCAATGTTGCAAGAATAATAGGTTCAACCAATAGATGGAGAGCTGGAGAGAGAGAGATGACCCTTATGGGATATGACCTTTTTTGAGATCCAAAGCACCCTCCACGCATGAGTTTTAATAGAGGTATTTAGAGAAGGCAGATACACTGTGCAGGTCACAGTGTAAGAGATGGTCACTGTAGCATATCTGCATAGACCACACCAAGTGTGAGAGTTAGTGGAGTCAAGGAGGGTGTATCTCAGTGTCCCAGAGGGAGGTGATCACCTGGAGATTCTTGAATAAGGCAAACATCTAGTCTGGCCACACTGAGGACCTGGAATGAGGTACAGTGCTTGAAACAGTATCAAGGATGACAAAGTCCTACTTCTCATGTGATAAAGTTAAACCTATATTCAAAATAGATGACAAAGAATATAGGAATTTACTACAACCTTGACATTAGAAGACCTGCATTTCATCTTCTTACACAGAGATTCCAATTTTTCATTTGCAACATGGGAATGGTATTGACTACTGTGCAACTTGCATCTAAACTAATAGCTGCTACATAGGGGAAATTCCAATAAGAATAATAGAAATTACAAATTGGTACAATCACTACGGAAAGTAGTATGCAGATTCCTCAGAAAACTTGGAATGGAACCACCTTTTGACCCAGCTATCCCACTCCTCTGTTTATGCTGATTTTATACTTAAAGTAAAAAGAGTTCCCTGCACTTGTCATTTTAACAGAATCAAGTTTCTGCTTTATCAAAATAAATTGCACTTTGCTTTAATCCTTCCTGTCAGCAGTACTAAAAGAATACTAAGAAATGGATGATCTTAATCTCACCAGTGAAGAATATAAAAACAATCACGTATCTTTGTATCACAACGCGGTTTGCAAAATAAAAAAAAAGGTAAATGTATTTTTAAGTATAAAATTAGCATGCTACAATGATGCAGTGACATCAATGTTTATAGCAACTCAATTAACAATAGCTGAACTATGAAACCAACCTAGATGCCCTTCCACAGATGAATGGATAAAGAAAATGCGATACATATATACAATGGAATATTACTCAACCTTAAAGAAGAATGAAATAATGGCATTTGCCAATAAGTGGATGAAGCTGGAGGCTATCATGCTAAGTGAAATAAGCCAGTCCCAAAAAACCAAGGCCAGATGTTTTCTCTAATAAGCAGATGCTCATCCACAGTGGGATGCGATGGGTAGGGAAGAATGAAGGAACTTTGGATTGTGCAGAGGGGAGTGATTGGAGGGATGGGGTGATGGGGATGGGAAATACAGTAGAATGAGACAGACATTGTTTCCCTATATACATGTATGATTTCCCAACCAGTGTGACTCTGCACCATGTAGAGTCAAAGGAATGAGTAGTTATATTCCCTTTGTGTAAAATGTGTCCAAATGCATTCTAATGTCATGTATAACTAATTAGAACAAATAAAAAATAAAATAAAATATACTAAATGTATCAAAAATTTTAATCAAGGGACAGTAAATCATGATTCTATTGCATCATAACATACTGGTCAAACAATATTCAACTCAAAAATTCACAAATACTTGGATACTTTTTGTATGCATAAAGTTTAATAATTTCATTTATAAATAAAATATCACTGTAAGGACTTACTACACAAACCAGATAATATCAGGATAGCTCTGTCATTGATAATTATTAAACCTGGCTTGCTAATTTTGATTTTTAATTGTGACAACTTGAACAACTTCAGCAAATCCTTCTTTGATCACTTAATCTAAAGTAGACTTTCAAACACTTTCTATGACATTAGCCTGGGTTGATCTTTTTCAGTGCACATTTTATGTATTGATATGTTCATATTTGTTTATTGCTTATCTTCTGTTATAGAATACACCTTTCCATAGCAGAGATCTTGTGATACCTGAACATAAATTTAGTTAATACCAACGATATTCTGCACAATCGATGACATAGACAAGATCTCCGGTATGGAAAAGCATATGTTATCACAGAAGGAAATAAACAAAAAGTATGAACATATCAATAGTTCAAATATGCTCTGAAAAAATCAAGCCAGGCTAATGTAATAGAAAGTGATTAAAAGTCTACTTTAGATTGAGTGATCAAAGAAGGATTTGCTGAATTTGTTCAAGTTGTCACATTTAACTAAAAATTAAAAATCAGAAGTAGCAATTTAGGTATAGAATCTCAAGGCAGAACATTCCAGGCAGGAAGAACAGCTAGTACAAAGGCCAAATGGCAAGACCTAAGCATACTAGAAGCACATGAAGAGACTCAGTGTGACGTGAACAGAGAGAGTCGACAGGAGAGGGCTTTACAATGAGAAGTAAGTGGGAGGGTGAAGGGAAGACAGATGGCAACGTAGAAAGCCCTGTCAGAAACATGGATTCTACTCTAAGTGGACATTCCAGGGTTTTAAGCCAGGAATGACATGAGCTAATAGCAATCATTTTTATCTGTTTTATAGTGAAATGTCCCTGAATCATAATCATATGCCCTCCTCCAGGTCATAATATTGCATCAGGTATTACAAGAATCCAAGGTGTTCCAAGTACTCTTAAAAAGCATTATTTCAGGAAACTGAAGTACATCATTAAATAGTTCTTAGGAGGCTTGAAAATTATACTAGCTGTTTGAATGGGCAATCTCTTTCTCATGCTTGTTCACTCTAAAATACTTATGTCTAGGCTACTTAAATATTTTTCTTGGAATGAGTTTTCACACTAAGTTGATTTTTATTGCAATTTTTGTGCTTGGCAAAACACTAGTGAAATCCAGAGAGTATTAGAATTATACAGAATTACAGCTTTGTGATTTTGTGCTACCATAAATATTGACTATAAAGGCTAATGAAGAAAAAGAAATAACGATTGTGGTTAACATGAGAGCATGCACCTCAAAGATGATAAGCAGGTAAAAATAACAGAATCCATAGTCCTTGCATTAAATTCATTATCTTCTACTCACGTGTAGATATTTCAATAAAAAAATGGAGGAAAAAAATGCAAAGCAAACGACTTCATAAAATTAGATTTTATTGTTATAAAAGTTTTAATATTTAATTTTAAATGGTGAAAATCTTTCGGAAGAAGCTTAGTGGACAGGAAAGATCAGACAATATTTGTTTCAGATGCATGGTTAAGCTGGTATATAAATGAAATGAAAGTGCAGAAACCTTGTTAAACTGGTATAGTGCACAATCACCTGACTTCCAGGAGAGGAAGAAAGCAGTGCCATACATCTTGCATAATATTCCCCCTCAGGTAAGATTTGTTGATAACACAAGAGAATTTTCCCTGGCTTTACCTGACAGCAACTTGATCCATCTTTCAGCAAGAGCAATTTTTCTACCATATTCAGCAACAGTAGCTTCTGAAGGGCTTTCTTATCTCATTTCTTATTCATCAATCTCCAAAAGACATGTTGGAAACAGCGAAATGTAAATCTCTTTATAACTAAATTAATCCAATGCTTTTCATTTGTCTTTCATGTGGCACGGCCTCATTGTCAGCTCAACATATGTAACAAATGCTTGTCATTTCTGAGTGCTCAGAGAGCAAGATCTAAAAGAGAGATAGTTTCTTTTGACAAATGTATGTCAACACAAGAATCTACCTTTTTCTCTAATGATTTATTGTCATGTATTTTTAAAAATTAATACTTACCCTAATTTATGGAGGGAGACTATGGTAATCACTTTATATAATCATTGTTCTGATGAGGCATATTTCCTTGAATTTCTTAATTTAGCATCTTGTCAAAATGGATAAGGAAAAAACATATACCTCTACACTAAGATTTTTTTTCATAAAATGTTACTATTAACATGCAAATTCTAACCTTTCACCTGATATTAACCAGAATCTGACACCATTAAATTTAATTGAAGAGACACACTTCATAAAAGAAAATAATTTCTCTAACAGATTGTGTTTGATGTCCTTTACATACTTTTACATTTGACATTTAAAATTATTTTCCTAAGAAAACTTCTACAGAAAATTTTCAAATTTATTGCAACAGTTTCTATGCTATAAAGAAATAAAATTTTATGAAAGTAAAATCCAAATGTCATCAATATATATAACATGTGTTCTCTCATTGTATTTCAAAGTAGGTTAATCTGTTTTGTGAATGATTTTCAGCATTGAACTCATATTAAACTAATATGATAAACAACAGTGTATTTTACTGTTTTATAAAACTTATAACTACATTATTCCCTAATATACCTCTCACTCTCTCTGCCTCATCAACTAATTTTTTTTTTTTATTATTAGCTTTTTTGTCAACCACATATTCTAATGCTGGAAGACTATATAAAGAAATGAAGTAGTCTTATAACTTTCTCTAAAAATGACATTATTGTTAATTCCTGAATTACTTTGTTAAAAAGATAATTTCAGGTACCTTTGAAAGAAATGCATAATTCAGTTAAACAGAATATATTTCATAATGTAAGAAAAATTAGGCAAATACAAGACCAAACAAAACATAAAAATCAAACCCCAAATGAGGTTAATCAAAATTTTATGCCATGAAGTTCTATATCTTTGCCAGAGACTGGCTATAATTCTGCCTATAAATTGTTTAATGGACAACTCTAAAAAGAAAATCAAGTAAGTTATATATTTCAAACTTCCCTTAAGATAAACACCATGCCAACTACGCAGGAAAATCACAATTATTTTTAGTGTTATTATTAGGAAAACAATGTCTCCTAAGGTTCAAAAATGAAGACACTATGTTCTGGAGTAAAGAACATCTTCAAATCTTCAGAGTTGGTTTCTTTTATCCAGAGGATTTTGCAGAGTAGAGCAGTGACATTAGACATAAGTGTAATTCTTCTTTAAAAAGATATAAACAGGATACTGACTTTGATGATCTCTTGAGAAATAGAATATGGCAGTGTATTAGTCAGTTTTCATCACCATGACAAATACCTGAGAAAAACAACTTAGAAGAAGAAAGATTTATTTTGGCTTTCAGTTTCAGAGGCTCCAGTACCTGATTTGCTGACTCTGTTGCTATTGGCCTGAGGTGAGGCAGAACATCATGGTAAAAGGACATGAGAAAAAAAATTTGTTCACCTCATGGCAGTCAGGAAGTAGAGAGAGATATAGATAGAGATAAAGAAAGAGAGAGAGAGAGAGAGAGATGCAAAAGCCATGAAATAACCTTCCAGGGAACAATCTCAGTGACTTACTTCCTTCAACCGAGTCCCACATCCTCTATCACTGCCTCCCAGTAGTAGTTCATTTAACTGTTAAAAGATTAGTCCAGGGTCTATAGTCGTAGATCAGTGGTAGAATGCTTGTCTAGCATGTGTGAGGCGCTGGGTTCAATTCTCAGTACCTCATATAAATAAATAAAAATAAAGGTCATTGACAACTTTAAAAAATATATTAAAAAAAGGATTAATCCACTAATCACTAATGAAATCAGAGCCCTAATGATCTAATCATATCTCAAAAAATCAACTTCTAAAGATTGCTGCATTGGGGAGCAAATTTTCTACTCATAATATTTGGTGGGAGTTTTCAGATCCAAACCATATCAATTCTGTTACTGGCCCCCAAAGACTCAGGTTAATCTCACAATGTGCAATGCATTTAGTCTATCTACAAGTGTCCCCATAGTCTTAACAGTACCAGATCTGCAACAAAGTCTAAATCCAAAGTCTCCTCTGAGACTGAAGGTAAAACTTAAAAACAAAACAAAAAGATCAAGTTATATACGTCCAATATAAAATGGGCAGAGTAAACATTCTCATTCCAAAAGGGAAGAATAGGGACAAAGAAAGGATGGAGCCAAAGCAAGAAAGAAACCCAGCAGGTCAATTAAATGCTATAACTTCATGTCCTGCATCCAGTGCACATGGTGGTGAGACAAACTCAAAGGTGGTGAGACCCATCCTTATGATCTTGCCGGTTGCAGTCCACATCGTCTTACTCTTGGATGGCTTCGCTTGCTGCCCTAAGCTTCCATTGGCACTTGTTTCATGTTCCTGCCAGCTCTAACTTCTTGAGTTTTCTATAGTACCTTTGGCTTCACTCTTCCAGCTTTAGGATATGCCCATGTGGACTCCAACCATGTTACAGACTTTCTTTTGATATCTGGGTGGAAGCTTCCATGACCCTATAACTCTTGTGTTCATGCCTGCAAAACTAACATGATATGGATGACGCCAAGGTTTATCACCAGACCAAGAAGTAGCTAGGCTCACTTGGACCACAACTGCAGTATCCTCTAAGCACCTGGATGGCAAAACACAGGGAAACAAATCCTGGGGAAACAACTTCCTGAGCAGTCCTGTGGAAGCATGAAACACAGTGCCCTCTTCTTAAAATTCTTTCAAATGAGTTTTCATTCTTACACCTTTGAAACTGCAATGGGTGTAGTCTTCCTGATTCCTGAGATGTCCTCAAGACATCTTTCCTATTGGGTCTATACAACATATTTTGTTTCTTTTTAATTGGACTACTCTCTTCAGTAACCAAGACGTCCTTTAAACAATTTTATATGTGTTTTTCTGGGCAATTTGAAAATTTTAAAATCTTTACACTCTGCTTTTTGTCTTCTATTCTCATATTAAACCTAGCTAAAAGCAGCCAGAATTACCTGCACCACTGCCTGAATGTTGTGGTACTTTAAAATTTCCTCCACCATATTCATTAATCTATCACCTTTAAATTCAGCCTCAGGGAAAGTATCAGACGTAGACAAAATGTAAACAAGTCATTTGCCAAAATGTAACATGAATGGACACTATTTCCAATAGCATCCTCATTCACATCTAAAACCTCATGAGCACAGTCTTTACTGTCCACTTTTATATCAGCATTCTGGTCTACCAAGTTCATGCCAGAACTGTTCGTTAAGCTCTGTTTATGATATTCTAAGACTTCTCTAGTCTGTATTTCTAAACTTTTCCAAATTCCTCCTACAAACCAGTTCCAAATGCTTCTGAACCACAGAGTCAGGTACAATAATGATCCAACTCTCAGTCCCAGTTTTCTTATTAGTCATCTTATTGTCACTGTGACTGATACCTGACAAAAACAACTTGAATGTGGGAAGATTTGTTCTGGGGGGTCTGGTTTTGTTCCATGGTCATTTGGCTCCAATACTTTGGGCCTGTGATGAGGTGGAAATTCATAGCAAAAATGTGCAGCAGGGGAAGACTGCTCACCTCAAGGCACCCAGTAAGTGGAGAGGAGAAAGAGAGAGAGAGAGAGAGAGAGAGAGAGAGAGAGAGAAATTGGGATTGGATTCAGGGACAAGAAATATTCTTCCAGGTCATATGCCTGTGACCTACTTCCTTCAGTAAGGTTCCGCCACTGATGGTTTCCACTGCCTCCAAGTAGTGCATTCAGCTATCAGTGGATTAATCCATTCTAAGGTCAAAGTCTTCATGATCTAATAATTTCCCAAAAGCCCCACCTCTGAAGATTGCTAAATTGAGGACAAAGCTTTCTGTACGTGAGACTTTGGGGAACATTCCAGACACAAACCATAACAAAGTTTGCATCCTTGTTCTCAGCACAAATTCATAACTGACTTGAGCAGACCAACATGGATGTGTTCCAAAGAGAGGACCATTCCAACTCCTCTGAAAAAGAATTCAGTTTTATTAATTTTTGCAGAGTTAGTGGTTCCTTACACAATATTTTTTAATTCACTCTAAAGGGAAAATGTACTATCAAAAAGTCTTATAAATTTTAGGAATACTGTCTTTAAAAGCTGATGTTCATTATAATGAGTACTTAGTGAATACTAGTTAGTATGTTAGCACTATCCTGAACACTTGATGGGCACCTACACTTTTACAGATATAAAATGAGGTTAAGAAGTTTATCTACTTTATATGGTTAGTCTAGGACAAAATCAACAATGAAACACAGGATTTCTGGCTCAAAAGTCTAGACTCTTCACTGATCTTCATTGCTGTCATGAATCCCAAGAGGATTAGAGTGGAGTGCTCTTTGTAACAATTAGAATATTTTTTAAGCCATTTATTTTGAAGTTCAAAAATTGTTTGCCTTAGCTACACAAAATAAAATATAATTTGAAATTATTTCATAAGTTGGAGAATAGCTTCTCTCTATGAGAGTAGATTAGGAAAATTCATAAAATACTTCTTGCACTCATGCTAAGGAAACAGAACTCTTTTGCAAGCTCAGAAGGCACTGAACTTGCTTGTTATGTAATTATAAAACATGCAAGTAAAATACATTAACTGATTAGTTCTACATTTGTGTGTAAAATTTGTCATTAAAATTCAGAGTAATAAAAATTTTGAAAGAGAATGATGGAAAATATGATACAAATTTTAATAAGCTATATAAATATAATGGTGCAGTATCAAAGTACAATGTGGTTAGGTTGTCCACTGTGGGTTGAATTGTGGCCCCCAAAGGACATGTACAATGGAAACCTACAAATACAACATTGTTTGGGAAAATGGTCTTTTCATATGTAAAGCAAATTTAAGGGTACTTTAAATAACTTGATATAAGTTCATCCTGGACCATCCAGGTGAGACTTTAATCAAAGACAAATGTTCTTTTAATAAGAGAAGACAGAAAAGAGACAGAACAAATTTCATGTAAAATGGAAACTGAGATCAAAGTTTTGTCACTGTAAGACAAAGAGTGTCTGAAGCCACCAGAAACTGGAAGAGTAGAGGAAAATATCTCCCAGACTTTTGGAGGGAGCAAGACCTTTCCAAATCCGGATTTAGGATTTCTGACATCTTAAAGTGTGAGCACATAAATTTCTTTTGTTTTAAGCAATTGAGTCTTAGATGATGTACTGCAGCAGCCCTAGGCTAACAACATGCCTAGGTACATAGATAGTTTGATAAGTTGATAAAAGGGTAATTTCAATGGAAGTTGAATGTCAATCAAATTAAATGTCATGATCACAAATATACTGTGCTTTATAATGAGCAAAAAAAAAGTATAAAATGAGAATAAAATAATTCATGTTCACATACAAACACATACTGATAAAAATATATTAACCTTCTTATTTAGTTGAAATTTTAACAATGAAAGTATAAGGATGTCACAGAGTTCAGGAAGTTCATTTACAAGGAATCGAAAATTTGAAAAGGAGCATCTTAAAAGTTGGTAGCTTTTCACCTGTCTGAGAACATCAAGTATTGTTCTAGTATAAGCAAGAAATAAATAAGGGAAATCCTTAGGAATGGAGAAGGTGATTATGTACAGTAAATTTCCCTACTTATTGAAAAAAATTACAGAAGTTTCTTTTTGTTTTTTAAACATAGGTGAAAAATTCCAAAAATTCACAGGATATTTCACCCTAAATTTCTATATTCCTTTGAATTCTTTTCCTTCTCTGTCAGTTTTTGCAGCTATTATCAAACATTGGATCTCAAATATACATTGTCGTCAAGAGTTTTCTTGTATCATTGATCCAAAGATAGGAGCTTATTTCTTTGCCAGAAGAAAGGAGCATTTTCAGAAAAAAAATTATATATATGCTAAATGTCATATGCTATACTATATATACTAAATAATGAAGTGTATATGTCTATACACACTCATATATAATATAACTGAGATGGGTGAGTACTTTCTAGATAGGTTATTATATATATATAAACATATACACATATGTGTGTATACATATATATATATACACATTAATATATTATATGTAATCATAAGATACAGTAAAGAAAAACTAGACAGAAAAATCAGGATGCTAATTCTATACAGTGGTCTAATCCTGCTATTAATTAGCATAATTTCCAGAGTTGACTTGTCCAATTCCACATGACCTTTAAGGAGCCATCAACTGCTTAGGTATAAAACATCTTATGGATTATTCCAAGTACTTTATTTCCCTGTCCCAGTCTTACATCTATATGTGAAATGACACTCTGATTCACACCAAACTACTAAACATTGGAGATATTCTTGGGTATCAAAGCCAAAAATTCTCTCATCCTGCTGCCATCCAGGATTCTCTCTTGTCAGATTCCTGGGAGGTTTTTCAAACCAAGTGACATAATCAATGTTCTTGCTTTTCAAACTCAACCTCTTAAATAAACTCCTGGCTTTTTTCTTGGCTTCTGGGAATAATCATTCATTTCTCCAAATATCCCCAGCTTTCTACTTTTCAGGGTACATGGTAAGATATTTCTTTTGTTAAGTTGGAGCCATTTGACAAGTACTGCCTAGTGAATTGTGCCTAGGCATCTTGATCAACAATATTCAAGAATGAGGGGCTGGGGAGATAGCTCAGTTTGGTAGAGTGCTTGCCTTGTAAGCACAAGGTCCTGGGTTTGATCCCCAGTACCAAAAACAAAAACAAAAAAATCAAGAATGAGTGGCTCAGAGTACAGACTCCTCAGAACAGAGTGCCCTGCCAATCTATGATGGACATGTATTACAAGTAAAAAAAAAATATTTGCTCTTTTATGCCACCAAGATTTTGAGTTTTGTTTCTGAAGCATCATCTTGCTCACCTACCTTACAGGCTCAGCTACCTTTAAAATTCCCTCATGATTTATACAGAAATGTCTATATTCACCTGACATTTAGTTCATTATGAATAAGACAAAAGTTTGATATAATACCTACATCAATAGTTCATAAAATATGTTCCATGGTAAGTTCGAAGAAAATAAAAATTTGTAGATTCAGTTGCCAGTTAATACAGTAAGGCTCTGTGAATTCTCACAGCAAACAAACTCTGCTTTAAGAGTTGGCTTACACATTGAGTTTTTAGTCCTGTTTTTCCATGGAACTCTCTTAGATATAGCCACAGAGCTCACTATTGACAGGATATCAATTTCTGGTATTTTTCAGTCAGCTCTGGCAGGGAGGGAATGTGATATGACTGGGATCTTCAAATGCATCCTTATTGTCCTTCTCACACTGGAAATTATTTGTACAGGCATTTACTATTCTATATTTTAAATTATGTGTATAATTACATAACCCTTTAGAATGAGTAGTATATTTCTCAGGCTTAAAAGTGGAAAACACAATACATTATGGAATTAGGGTAATCTCAAACACAAGGGACCTGAGCTTCTTTCTTCACAGGGAAAAGGACAGGGATATCAGGTTCAGAATATTTCCCAATAAATGAATGGAAGTAAAATTACTTTGATGTGTCAGTCATTCTTAAATATCTAAAGCATGGTATAAGTATCACATATGAAGTGGCCTACAAGAAAATATTTCATGTTATTTATCATTATTAAGTAATTTACAAGGATGTATAAGTTGTAAATTTTAGAATGTGTCAATTAGAATTTCTGTGGTTCTTCAGAATTTGTCAATTTAGTCATAAGTATCTTTTTCAGAAAAGGCAGCCCTCCTTTCCCTAGTGATGCCTCCCGGGACTCTCTGGGCCTGGGGCACACTCAGGTTGGTGCTCATGAAGCCTCTGAAATATCTATCTTGACATCTGAACCATGATGTGTACAGTGCCCATATTTCAGAACTACCTTACTTTCAAAGATTAAAGAAATTTGTTTTAATTAAAGTTAACACAAACAATTGTCAGTTACAAGTATCTTCATCTGAAGTGTAGCTGGTGACTTCATAGAGTAAAGCGCTGTGTCTATTGGCATCATGGTGACATGGTGGCTGTTGACATGTGAGATGCCTCCTCAGAATCAACCCTAAGTTGAAGTGTGCCTGTTGGTGTCTAAGTTTCACGCAGATGCAGGTTCCTTCTAGGAACGCTGGGTGCTATCACCAGGCTTGATAGTTAGACTTTAAAACTTGAATTTTTTTTTTTTTTTTTTTTTTTTTTGCGGGGGTTTGGGGGATATACTGAAATATAGATTTGAGAATTGCCTATTGGGGGGAAATAGCATTTAAAGTGGAAAGTTGTGTTTGGAAAATTGTGTATGAGTATTTTTGTATTAAAAAGTTTCAAAGGCAAAAAAAAAAAAAAAAAAAGAAAAGGCTGTGGTTTTCATTTGGAAGTGTTTTCTGTAAATGTAAGTATTTCGCTGAGGCAAAAGTGTTAGTATCATGATCTCAGGACATTTCATTTTTGTCAGGTGCAACTCAGGCCTTAGGTCACTAAAATACATATTTTGATAGAAAACAGGTCATTTTTTCATGGCTAACCACGTTCTTTGAAAAACCAGTCACCCAGCTGTCTTTGTTGACATCTTTGTAATATTGATTATTTTTCTTCTTTTCCTGGTGTTGACAAAGCCCTTGCTCTATCAATATGCACACATACGGGGATGTTTATTTCAATGTAGGTGTGATGATGTATTTTCTGCATAGTTTTTCATGCATTTCTTGGTCCCAGGCTATATAATTTCATAAAATCCAGACTGAAGCCCATGCAGTCCACATTGAGATTCTCATCGGCCCTTATTTTTCAAAAAGTACTGCTGCTCCTAAGAGATCAGAAGAGCAGTTTCAAAGGGCTCTGTAGCACTTACCTGTATCCACTGACATTTCCAAAGGGCAGGTTTCTTCATGTCTACATCTGGTTCCCCTCCAAGTAGAAAAGAAATTCCAAGGTTGCAGAACAGAGTGCACACCAGGTAACTTGTATTACTGGTGGTCACAGCTCCCTTTGGAAGGTTTTTCTTATTCTGATCTCAGTTCTTTCTTATGGTGGACATGGAGCGGTTTCTCACAAACGCTGGTATCGAGCTTTGCTAAATCATGTAAGTGTGGCCATGTCCTGTTTTACCAAACTTTATGCCAGGAACATGTGTTAAAAGTGAATAAAAAATAAGACAGAATTATAGTACAGACTTAAGCAAATGTAAAGCATTTCAAAGCAACAAAATATGTCTGTGTTTGTAGTATACTACATATTGGATATATTTGTAATTTAATGAAATTTCATTCTGTATAAATGATATTTTTGTTGAATTATCAACATTAGATTTTAAGGGACATGAAATTGTCTTTCAGTGAACATTATGTAGGTTCTCTTTTACTAATGTCAATTTATTTTGAGCACAGGATATTTTTATAATGTAAAATCTGCTGAAGATATTAACACTATAAAATATAATGTGAAATATTGTTGAACTGAGTTCTTGTTTACACATCTTGAAAGAATTGCCAGGAATTTTCTTGTAAATTTTCCATTTATCACAACTTAAAGGGGAAGAAAACATATATAATCTTTAAACATATTTGAACAAATTACCTACTCAAAGCCAATTAGTGTACATATACTGTGGGCAAAGACTTTTTTTTAGATGTTGATAACATAAAGGTTTTGGTGTCCCTACTATAATTAGGAGTAAGGCAAAGATGCCTACTGGTTGCATTGCTATTTACCGATGTGTTAGTATTATTAGCCAATGCAATTACACAAAGAAATCAGTGTATAAGAACTGACAAATAAGAAAGAATAAGAAGTAAAATGATTTCTATTAGCAGATGACTTGATATTAATTCTTGTAAGAATTAATCAATAATATAAAATTTAGTAAGTTAGCAGAATATAAAATTAATCAATAGACATGGGCTGGAGTTGTGGCTCAGTGGTAGAGCACTTGCCTTGCATGTGTGAGGCACTGGATTTGATTTTCAGCACCACATAAAAAAATAAATAAAGATACGGTGTCCAGCTACAACTAAAAATATTTTTTTAAAAATCAATGGACTTAATTTTCTCAAGCAACAATATAGTATAGGAAAAAATAATGGAAAAGAAAAGTCTGAGCCAGGCTTGGTGGTACACAATTGTAATCCCAGTAACTCAGGAGGTTGAAGCAAGAGGATCACAAGTTCAAAGTCAACCTCAGCAACAGCATGGCACTAAGCAACTCAGTGAGACCCTGTCTCTAAATTATAGGACTGGGGATATAGGGTGCTCCCAAATTTAATCCCTGGCACCCCAAAAAAAAGAAAAAGAAAAAGCTATACTCAGTAGTACAATGAAGATAAAATATCTAGAAATTAAGTTAAAAACTACTGGAAACCCGTGAGAAGCAATTCTTAAACTCCTGAAAGCCACCAAAGTAGACTTAAAACACAGAGAAAACAACTTGGATGTAATAACAAATTCAAAAACATTATTGGCCCTATATTAAATACATAGATTTAAGATAAACTGAATATAAATACCAAATATCTTGAAATATTTGTTGGTATTTTGAGCTAGAAAAATTAATTGTAAGCTAATATGAAAAAAATATGTAAAAATATGCAGGAAAACACTGGGGGAAAAAATCAGCATGCAGTCAGATTTAAAACATGCCATAAAGATACTCAATTTAAAAAGTGAGGTACTAATTCACAGAATCTCCTACCCACCCCTACTACAACCCTGTGAAGATACAATAGAATACAACAGTCTGGTAGCCAGAAAAGAGCTGTCACTAAGGACCTGACTATACTAGAATTCTGATCTCAAACTTCCGGCTTCTAGAACTGTGAGAAAACAAGTGCTGCTTAAGTCACACAGTCTATGGTATTTTGTTATAGCACCCCAAGAAGACTAGGAAGACTAAGGCACTCTCATAGCAAAGTTAAATTTCCCCTCTATGGGAAAAATGTCTAAAATGTCTAAATAAATGTGAGAATTTTATGAAGAAAATTATACAAATGTTTTTTTTTTAAATATGGCTTATATTACTTTCATTTACTTAAAGTGATTCCACCTTTACTCCTTGTTAACAGTAATTTTTTTTTTTTTTTTTCAGATTTTCCTTGATCTGAAGTAAAGTGGACTAATCCCTAGTTTGGAGTGATTATTTTGGCCAACAGAATATAAGGAAAATTTTGCTTATAGATTTCTTGGAAAGATTTTTCTTTTATTATGGGAAAGACATGGTACATTAGTAAAATTGTTGTTTCATACTACTCTTAGTTTCCTAACTTTTAATATGCTCAAACTGTTAAACTTTTGACCTTGAGGAAAGTATTAACAGAATCACAAAATGCTAATGTAGAGATACAATATAATTGAATCACAAACAGTATGTCAGCAACTGCTGGTTGAAGAAGTTCTTATTAGACAAGAAAAATTATTTCTTCTTATTTAAGCCACAATCAGTTGGATATTCTGTTAATTCCATATGATTTTTGATGTATGATATCACTCTTCTAGTATTTAAAAATATCAAAATAAAAATATTAATACTATGAACATAGATCACAAACAGGTTGACAAAGTTGAATGTTTAACAACCTCAAGTTTCTTAAGCAGCCTTATGCTGTATAACAACTGCTCCTAAACTCAGTGCTTTAAACAACTGTCATCTGCCCACAATACTGAGCCTGAGCGATCTGGGCTAGGCTCAGTTGCACAGTTCTTCTCTTAATGTTTTGTGGGCTCCTTCAGCTGTTTTAGTTACCTGGTGGCTAAAGTGGGACTACATGATTCAACACAGCCTCACTCAGGTGACTGGGTATTGACTGTAACATCTCTTTTCTTCTTCTTCTTTACATTTTGTGTCTTTCTCCAATAAGCTAGATCCATCTTCTTCACATACTGTTATGTTCTAATTAGGAGAAGGCAGAATCTATAAGGTAACTCAGGGTCTAAGCTTTAAAACTAATGGAATTTACACCACATTCTAGTTGTCAAAGCTTATTACAAAGCAAGTCCAAATTTAATGAGTGGGGAGAAGATTATACTGTTTGAATGGAGGAGGGTTCAAATGTATCCATGTTTTTAATCCCTGTTCCAATTATGACAAATATATATGTAAATTTTGATCAATTATAAGAAGAGTTTGGAGACATTCATAACACTTAAACATGCATATATCTTCCAAACTAGCAAGCCCTCTTTTGTGGATAAAATTTAAGTTAAGCTTTACACATGTGTACAGGAATGTACACAATACTATTGACTGAAAATTACTAGTTAGATATCAATTTAGTATCCAGCAATGGAGTACATAAGTTAGAGTACATTCATAAACAGGGAAATGTAGAGTAGCTATTAAAATAAATGAATGAAAGATATATGTTTCAATATGTATTAATTTTTAAATTTGCAATTTCAAATGTAAAAGCAATTCCTAAAGGAATCTGTATAGTAGTATAGGACTGTATAAATCTAAAAAGAAATACAATGTATGTTACAGATTATATATAAATTTGAGTATAAAAAATTACTAGAAATAGACGTGCATCAACCTCAGAATAAGATTTAGATCCAAGAATAGAAAGGTAACAATGTAATAGAGGTCTCAATATGTGTAACATTTAAAAACTACATATCTAAAGCATTTTTGGACAAACGTTAATATTCACAAAATCTGTTTGGTGCATGTGTTGGTGCCTGTTCTATTTTCCTCCATTATTCTTGTCAGCTTAAAATCTTTTGGAGTTAAGACTTTTTTAATGAAATACAATCCAGATTGTGTTTGCATAGAGTATCTTTAGAATTGATAAAAATAATTAGTATCAGTGGATATCTTTGAGGAAGGAAATCAGAGACTTAAAGGGGCATGTAAGGAAAGAAAACTTTTCACTTTATACTTCTTGCTACTATTTGCATTTTTATAAGGTGATCATATGTTTCTAGAAACATTTGTGTACAATGAATCAAAATGCAGCCTGTAAAAATAAAAAAATACATAAAAAATAAATAAAAATATATTATTTCTCCATAATGATCACGCCTTCTTTGAAAATGTGAGATAAATCCCCCAAACCTCTTGGCCATTGTTTAGTTTGAATGATTTGGATGATCCTCATTATGTATTCTTGGAGAGACCTCTGTCTGTCACCCTCATTTGATAAAAAACTTTCAGTTGGTTCTTCATTCCATTTATGGTACACTCTTTTTGACCTTCTCTGAGGCTGCTAGAAATTTCTATTCCGGTAAGAGTCTGACAAGACTGCATTCATTCTGCCCTTTCACTCTCATTGTCATTTAAAGGTCAGGTTGTGTCAAACCCATGTTCATTTGTTTTACCATATGCTATTGGAAATCACCTAAGCCTGAAAAGCCTGAAGCCCAGCATGTGAAGTGACAGTTGAAAAATTATTGGAGGAAAAAAACACAATTTTCATGAAATTCATTTTTTAATATATATTCAATTCAGTGTCAACTTTAAAATGAAAACTTGATATCTACTTCTTATGAAATCACCAATGTGGGTGCATTTTAAGAGAGAGATTCATTCATTTATGTATTTTACAGACACTATAAGGAGCCTCTTACATGCCAAGTACTGTTCTAGGTGTTATGGAGAATACTGAATGAAACAGACTCATTTTCTTCCTGCATCTACATAGTACTGGGGAGAGATATGTTAGATCATGATAAGCAACATGAACATATGCGACATGAACGACTTCTAGTATGTGCTCTTAAAAAGAATGGGCATAATTTCCTTTTCTCTTTCCATCTTTCTCCTGACTTGAAGAGGGACATAGTATGGAAGCTTCGTGAACAATGTGAATGAGGTCAACATCCTTGAAATGGCCAAGTAAAAGAAAGAAGACTCCTGAACAAAGAATATCAACTTGGAATTTGGCACTTAGAAAAATAAACTTCTGTCTTTTAGGCAACTATTACTTTGAGATCGCTGATAATAGCTGTTGAATTTTTATTTTAACTAATATACAAAATTTTAAAATACCTTTATTTTAAAACTGTCATAAGAGAAAGTTACCTTTGTAGTAATGCTACTCTTCACTTGATTTCCTCTTTAGTTATTCTTTCTTCATTAGTAAAGTATGTGATATAGTTACAGTGAAGACTTTTAAGTGATGTTGCTTCTGGTGAGTTTCATTTCACTGTTGTATCATTTATTGTTAGTAATCAGACAACTACATTTATTATTCTGTTGAAAAAACATTTTAATTTATTAATGCTTATTTTTTGTCAAATGAAAGAAACTAAAGATTCAAAGGCAGGCATAATTCAAATCACACAGAGCTTTTGATTTATCAGAAAAGAAAGACAATTTTAAAATAAAATTTAAAAAGTCTGGTACATGTCGTGCCAGGAGACTGTCAAACATAACCACCCTTATCTTATATATGTGTCTTTGACATATACAGATGAACCTAGGAAAGTCTTTCTGTATGAAGAGGTAAATAGCAAGTAGAGAGAATGGTATGCAAATAAAATACCAAAGATAAGAAAAAGGAGATAAGAGTTGGGTGTGGTGGTGCATATCTATAATCCCAGCCTCAGGAGGCTGAGACAGGAGGATCAAAAGCCAAAATCAGTCTCAGCAACTTAGAGACTCCATGTCAAAATAAAAAAATAAAAAGGACTAAGAATGTTGCTCAGTGGTTAAGCACCCCTGGCTTCAATCTCCATTTCTGAAAGAAAGAAGGAAGGAAGGAAGGAAGGAAGGAAGGAAGGAAGGAAGGAAGGAAGGAAGGAAGGAAGGAGAAAGGAAAGGAAAGAAAAGAAAAGAAAAGAAAAGAAAAAAAGAAAGAAAGAAAGAAAGAAAGAAAGAAAGAAAGAAAGAAAGGGAGGGAGGGAGGGAGGAAGGAAGGAAGGAAGGAAGGAGAGAGAGAAAGAGAGAGAGAGAAGGAGGGAGGGGGGGAAAGAAGGAAGGAGAAAAAGAAGATAATCAAACAACCAAAGCAAAAGATCTGAGATGAGATAGTAGTGGAAAAACTGGAGCAGAGTGAGAAGACAGGAGGAGGCAGAGATCAGCTGAGAAAAGAGAGAGATGAAGTTTCAGAAAGTTGTAAACCACAGGATGAAGTCATGACTTTTCATTAGGCCCACATACAAACTTCTCTAGAAAGATTGAACAATGGGGGAAATAAATTCTACTCTTGAAGGTCACTGTAGGCTGCATTGTAGATTTTTTATCATCATATTAATGTTTTCATTTGTTAGCAATTTATAAAACAGCTCTATTGAAATATAACCCACATACCATAGTATTCACTTTTTTTTTTCTTCCCATAACTACAGATCAAATCCAGAGCCTTGAGCATGTTAGTCAGGTGCTCCAAAATGTAGATATTTGACTAGCTGGGGACAATATCAAAGATAAGACCAACTTGTGAAGTTCAAGTTATATGTAATAGTGACCTAGATGTGAGTGGTGCTACTTAAGTTCTAGAGTAAAAGTGATTCAAAAACTATGTACCAGGTAGAATCCATAGGACTTAAATACTAATTTGTTGAATAAGGTATAGGAAAGAGAGAATTCAATATGCTTGAGAAATTGAATTTTAATATGATTTAATTAGATAAGTAAAACAAAAGAAGACCTAGTTGGGGTAAAGGCTGAGTTCCCTTAGACATGCTGAGCTAAAGGTACTTGCCGAACTATTCAGACAGCAGTTGGGTGTGCGTGCACTTCTGGTGGTACTGAAGTTTCCTCACTTCTCCCCCCATCATTCAGCATCCAGAGGCACACAAGGAGCAAGCATTCAGATAAAGACAATCAAGTTTTGTTTTGTTCATGCGGCAAGTGTGTTGAAGGTACTAATATATAAAGGCTCATTTTTTTAAACTGTAGATTATATGATATATTGAAAAGGAAACTGAGAAGGGTGATATTTTAGGAGAAAAGAATAAACAATAAACTTACAAGTGTTAAGTTTAAAACACTTGTTTTAAATAAGTGAGAGGGGATTTCAAAAGAGACCCAATAATGGTCCAAAAGTAGGCATGTAATTTTTTTTTTTTTTTTTTTTTTTTAATTTCAGAGTGGAGAAATCCCAGGTAAATTAATGTTTAGGCATTATAGCAGTATTTGTAGGGGGCTGTTTTAAAGTGGAAGATAAAATCAGCCAATATAAAGAGGATGAAGAATGAGCGACCAGGATGTTGGGTCAATCTTATCCCAGATGACTGCAGGATTTGTCAGGGAAAGGGGGACTGGGAGCCATATACTTAAACTGTCAGTGAGTGAGAAGTGAGAAACCAATCAATGGAGGAAGCTGAGAGAGTGGTTAAGCCAGAAGCAAACTAGTAACTGTATTTACATGAGGGTGAAGAGGTCATAATTTAGATTCAGTATGAGAATTACAAGGCCACCAGCTGCACAGCTCAAGATGGAATGCAGAAGTTTCATCGTTTCTCAGGAAAGCACTGTAAGTGCTATTCTCAGAGGACAGTCAAGTTCCGGAGGGCACCAGAGAGAGGTGATGCTGCAGAGGAACAGAGGTTATTAAAGGGAAAATATTATTTTTCAGACAAAAAAAAAAAAAGAATGAAAAACCCAGAAATTCCATTTTGATCAGTGAACTAGAATAACAAAGAGTTGGCATATTGTTTTAAACTTCCAGTTTCTAAGAGGAAAAAGGTTGGAAGCTCTTTGCAGGATTAGTAGGCAAAGTCAGAAAATACATACAAGAGAAAATGAAAGAAATTATTTTGAAAATACCTAACACAGTTCTCCTTTCTCTGTGATTTTCTTGGATTTGTGTTTATCCTAAAGCCCTGGGCAAAGTATTTCCAGTCCCTGCCCTCCCCAGCACACCCAGGATAGCCTCCAGAGCATCTTCCATTATAGTTTATATTTTTGTCTTTAACCAGCACAAAACAGTCACCATCACCTCATGGGCTAAACATAGTAAAACTTTAAATGTCCTGGTTAGGCTATTCATGATTAGGCCAAAGAGTTTTCCAGTTGCCATGAATTTGGGAAAAAACAAGGTCAGGGGAAAATAAAATGTCACTTGGGTGTCCTTTGTGTGTGATGAAATGGATAAGCTGTATCATTTAGTTGTGTAGCAGCAGTAATTACAGACATTTGTAACAATGTATGACAATGAGGTTTTCCATCATGTCATATCAACTGTTAGGTCTTGAAAAGGAGCAAATTATTGCACGATCATTGACATCTTCTTGGTATACAGCAGGGGGTTAATGCTCAGACTGCTTTTGAGATGTTGAGAACATCTGTAGCAAAGGCAGCTGGCTATATGGCAGACCACAGAGAAGGACTATAAAGTTTTAGTTTCAACCCAAATGAAATTAGAGATGTCAACCAAATGTTTGCTATTAATTCATATTGCCTGATTTGCATCTTACTGTACCACATGTTAGTGTTTTTTTTTTCCCAATTGGTATTGCCTGATCATGATAATTTGATATTTACTGAACATCAACAGTGAACTTGGCAACATGCAGAACATAAGGATGGGGAAATTGCATGGGCAGAGATTTAGACAGTGTTGAAAAGCAAGCAGGAAAGTGGGACGACCGTTGATATTGAGAACTTAATTAGAAATTAATCCTTTTATTATCCGATAATGAATTTGGAGAACTGATATTCAAATAAGGAAAAGAACTTGTCTAAGGAAGAATTTAAAGGTTAACAATAAATGATGCATTTGTGATTCTATCAAGAGAGAAGGCATGCTGTCCTGAAGAAGTCATGTAAGTCCACAGGTTTTGGTATGACTATTTTTCTCTTCATGAAGTACATGCACTTTAAAGCAAGTATGTATTAAATAATTTAGTTGTATACCTATCTTGGAGCACATCAAAATTTTCATTCAAATCAATTTCTCACTAACTCCAGCAACTGCAAAGTAAGCATCATAGGAATCAATGATCATCAGCTTCCAAAACTCGTTCAAGTCTCTAGGATTCAAATTACACTGGACACATAATACAACAGTCTTCATTACATCATGTCATAAGAGCATAAGGTAAACCCAAGAATTTGTTTTTCCAGATAATAAAACTCCTGATATGGCTATTGAAATAAATAAAAGAAAACATTTATTAAATGGATGTTTGTTATGGCTTAGATCTAGAATGTCCCTCAAAAGCTCACATGTTAAAAGCATGATCCCCCATGCAGCAATGGGTAGAGGAGGGACTTTTAGGAAGTGACTGGCACATGAGGGGTCTGACCTCATCATTAATAACTGAAAGGACTACTGTGGGGTGGTGGGAACTATAGGCAGGTGGGGACTCAGATGGGGAATCATTGGGGGAAGTAGGTCACTCGGGATCTGCCTTTGGGGACTGTATCTTGCCCCTGGCCCCTTTTTCTCTGTTTCCTGACTACCATGAGGTGAGCAGTTTTCTTCAACCATACCCCTTTACCATGATGTTGTGGCCTTGGAGCCAAGCAGCTGACCATGGACTGAAACCAAGAGCCAAAATAAATCTTTCCTTCCTTAAGTTGTTTTTCTTAGGTATTTGTCACAACCATGAGAAACTGACTAACACTGATGACATGATGCATTCCAGAAACAATGCTGGGTACTTTGTAGCATTCACAATAACTTCACAGTTTTGATTTTATTATTCTTATGTTGTAGAAAAAAAGCACAGAACCAAAGATGAGTTAAGGTACATTAGATTGGTAAAAGGGTGAGATATAATTTTTTGGTTTCTCTTTTTTTTAATGCTTTTTATTAGTGCATTATAGTTATACTTAACATTTGGGTTCATTTTGACATGATCATTCATGCATGGAAATTAATTTGCTTCATTTCTTTCCCTGGTGCCTCCTCTTTCCCTCCTTTTCTCCCTCCCCAATTCCATTTCTCTACTGGTCTTGCTTCTAGTATCTATTTTTAATTGGTGATTTATAGATTCACATAAAGGTGGAATTCACTGTGCTATATTTACACATGCACATAGCATGATTTTGTCAAAAAGTCTGCATTTCCTCCCTTTTTCTGAACCTCCACACTCCTCCATCCCCCTCAATCTCCTTCTTCTACTCGACTGATCTTCCCTCTATCCTTATGAGATCCCACCCGACCTCTTTCCCCCGTTTATTTTGTTGTAGCTTCTCCATGAGAGAAAACATCTGATCCCTGATTTTCTGAATCTGACTAATTTCATTCACGATGTTCTCCATTTCCATCCACTTACCAGAAAATGCCATAATGTCATTATTCTTTATAACAAAGACAAAACAACTCCACATATGTACCCATTTTTAAAACTCCATTCATCTATTAACAGGCACTGAGGCTGGTCCCATACCTTGGGTATTATGAATTGTGCTGCTATATCATTATAGTATGCTTATTTTACTGCTTTTGCATAAATACCAAGTAGTGGCATAACTGGGTCATATGGTGGTTCCATTCCTGAATTTTGAGGAATCTCCCTACTGCTTTCCAGAGTGGTTGTTTCTAATTTGTAGTCCCACTGATACCGCCATTTACTGGTGATGAGTTCTGCTCCCTCTAATGTTAAAGTTTGAGCACTAGAGAAGCACTCCAATGAAAGCATATTAAGCAGGTTTTATTTAAAAGTAATAATACAGACTTCTCCCGGGAGGGAGAAGGAGGCCATGGCTGATGTTCTAAAATCCCAAGAAGTGAGCACACCTTACATCTTTTATAGGTTAAGGTCTCTTTGTTCTCCAGTTCTCTCCCTGCTCATCTCTCCTTCCTGCCTATGTGACTAGGCCTGGTTTTGCAGGTGAGATGTAAAAAGTGAGAAGCAAATGGAGAAGGGGGAGGGTCAAAGTGATTCAGTCAGGCAAGGGCCCAGGGGGCATTGATTAGCATCTCCTTGCTTGCAGTCCTTGATAAAGGCAGGTAAATTTGGTAATCAATGGGCTCCAGAGATCTTTGACATTCCATTCTCCCAGGGGCAGTCTGCAATTTCCAGAGGCAGATGACTTTCATGGCCTTTATTTCCTCAATTTGACCCGATCCCCTATTTCTACACTAACTACCTGTCCTTAATTCTGGCTTCCACCAACAATATATGAGGATACCTTTTTCCCCACATTCTCAACAGCATTTACTCTTATTGGTATTCTTGACAATTGCCATTCTGACTGTTGTGAGATAAAATCTCAATGCAGTTTTGATTTGTATTTCCCTAATTGTTCATATATTTGTTGGCCATTTATATTTCTTCTTTTGAGAAATGGCAGTTTCATTCTTTTGCCCACTTGTTGATTAGAATCTCTGGCTTTCTTTTTTTTTTTCCTTTTTTTGGTGTTAAACTGTTAGGAAAAATCACCAGATGTTAGGGGCAGTTGTGGCTCGCTGATAGCTCCCAGAAAAATGCTCCGCAGACACGAGATCTCACACAAGGGACTTTATTTATGCGGTCCACTCAGGGAGAAAAGAAGGGGCAAAAGAGCAAGATGGCACGTGGCTTCTCCCAGATATTGGAATCTTCAGGGCTCGGAGGAACCAATAGCATGTTAGGACATAACATGGGAGGCATGAAGATGGCGACAGCGTAAGCCGGAAATTCCTGTAATGTAAGAGGCGGGCAGAGCGTAGATTGACAGGTGGTTGGGAGGCGGGAAATTCCTGTAACGGGAGAGGCGGGCAGCTTTATACCTTACATAAACTTTTTGAGTTCTTTGTGTATTCCAGATATTAATCCACTATTAAAGGAGTAGCTGGCAAAGATTTTCTCCCATTCTGTAGGCTTTCTCTTCACATAAGCTATAATCTGAATCCAGTTCTTCTGGCAACAAAACCTGTATACTTTTTATCTCTACCACAAATCAAAAATAAATAACAATAAAAAGCAAAATTTTAAAAAAATACATCAGGTCCAAGAATCACTTCTTAGTCAAAATGGGATGTATGAGCATTGATATATATAATATATAAAATATATTATTATATTAAAGTGTTACATATTTATATGCATGCATTTGTCTATATATCTAATATATATATCCTGTATCTATATGTATCTTTATCTATATATCTAATGGGTATATATAAAAATACAAATTATAGAAATCTATGACCTATTCAATGTGTATACTGGTTTATCTTAATAACAATTATATATTTATAAAACTTGATCTTAAATAAATTAGAATTATAATTACAGAATAATGGCAAGTATGGGTTTCCTGTAATTACAGGCAAAATTAAATTTTTGCTAATCCTTAAAAAAAATTAATGTGTAAAAGCAATTTTCTTGTCATCTGTAAGGTGCTGATATTTTCACCAGTGTCATTATATTTATAACAAATCAAGTCAGAGAATTTACTAATCCTTTCATAATGAGATCTGTTGTAAGATTCACTTATCAATCACACATTCCATCTGGGGGGTAGGTATTGGAGATAATTTCAAAATCAAAAAGAATTATTAAATGGCAAACTGCGTTTTGTTTTTACCTACTGCATTCTGGGAGTCCTTGGGGATTTTACATTTACATGAGCTACACTTTAAAAAGTAAGTGGCATAGGAATATTTTAAAACTAAATAGTGATAAAGAAGGAAAACAGCTATTGACAAGTGAGGATAAGCACTCACCATATGGATTCTAACATTTTAATTATTTTGTTCTTTTTCTTTTTAAAGCAACTCTTAGTGGTAATAATTTTTCAACTAATTAAAGACCAGCTGCTACTTAGCAAGCTAGACACCCAATTAGGAATCTGAAACCTGCTGAACAACCTTTACTGCCAGCCAGCTAGCTGAATCACCTCCTGTCACTGGCATGCAACTGATTATTTTTTGTTTTGTTAAATGCATGTTGTTGTCACACAAACTGGATCTCCAGAATGTTTTCCTTTCACAAGAGTTGAACAATCTGACATCCTGCTCATCTCAATTTGGGGATAAAGCTGAAATCTGTAGCAAGGTCCTTCATCTGTCTTTGTAAATTATAATTATGAAATGGCTGTGGTAGATTTCATTTTGCAGAAAAGAAAACTCAAAATGCAGAAAATAACCACCCACAAAAGTATCACTATTATTTAGTAACTGACAGTGAGATAATGATATGTGAAGTAGTTTTCATATATGTAGGAAGAAATTACAAAGAAAGATAATTACATTTCTATTTATGATTAAGAACTTAGTTTTAAAAGTTCATGACTTTTTTTTTTTTTTACAAAACTATCTTAAATAATGCAAGACAGGTGCCAGGCTAAGTTATAGAGAAATAAACTTTCAAAATGTAGTTTTATTGTGTGCAGTGCTTTTCACCTCTGTGAACCATCAGAATCGTTTGTCTTCACAAAACAAACAAAATATCCCAATATGCTGGAGAAAATAGTATTTTTAGCATTGACAGTATTTAAATTTAATATCCAAGAAATTGTTTCTCACTATTTTTTTATTAAAATCTTTTTTATTTTTACAAACTGCATTTTGATTCCTTGTACACAAATAGTGTTTCTTACTATTCAATATAATTGTTTCTGGTTTAAACAAACTCCAATGAGTAAATAATCAAATGGCAATCCAGAGGTAATTAATTGATCATACGTGACAAATTGACAGATTTTTTGATTTGTAAAGAGAATTAAAATTTTTTTTCTTAGAATTGGCCAATGCCTGGTGAATTCCTAGCTGTCAGACACCTTAGAAATTGGCAGAGGCACACTGTAGAGAATTTTTTACTTGTATTGAATAGTCCTTAATGGCCTGGAAAAGCTCGAGCTATTGACAGGGGTGTCAGACACCACACAGTGGTGCTACCTTCTCCTACTGCTTTGTTTGCAGTGCCAGTTTTCTATAACCCTATTCCTGTGCTCCAAGCAACAGTGGGTCCTCCATAAACATTGTTGATTGGATGCCATTACATCTGCTGTGAATGACAATGAGTCTGACAGGCCTGCATCCAGGGATCCTCTGGCAGCTCCAGCAAAGAATGAGGACATCACACTGAGCATCAATGGACTGGAAGTGTTAAAGCTCTCAGCAAGAGATGAGTTCTGGCTCCACAAGCCTGGAGGTGGTTTGGAAAAGATATGATGAGGGGTTGCAATATAGAGCATAGGCTGATCTTGGGGCAGGGTGTAAACCATGTCTGTGATGGAAACTATGGTTCAGCTTTCACCAGGGTGCCTCCCCAGGACAGATGTCCTGGCCAGACGGCACTTTCTTCAGTTGAAAATGTATCTGCTCAATGTTGACTATTGCTTACACTAGAAATTGAAATTGTCTTTGTCAGGTGTGCCAGTAGGGAAGGCAACAGCAACTGGAAGTCAACTTTTATTTCACAATTCTCCATGTCTCTATCATACTGTCATAAAGCATGTTCTAGACGGCAGGTCAGATTATGTCATAAGAGCGATTAAACACTTTAATGATCTTCCATTGCCTACAACATCACGTTCAGGGCTTTAGCATGGCAGGTTAATTCTTCTGTGAACTGGCACTTCCTACTTCTTTTAAACCTCTTATCTGACCCAGGCTTCCATGGGTAATAACGTATGACTGATTTGTCCTTTACAATTTGCTAAGTGATCTTTTGTGTACTATATCCTATAAATTCATTTAATACTCAGGATAACTCTGAGGTAGGTGTTGTTTGAGTCGTCCTTATCCCAAAATCTGATATCTAAAATACTTCAAACCGTGAGCACCGACTGACACTTTATCACAAGTGGAAAACCCCACCCGTGACCTCGTGTGACTGGTTGCAGTCAAAACACAGGTGCACTAAAAATATTGTATAAAATTACTCTTGTGCTATGTGTATAAGGTGTATATGAAACAGAAGTGAGTTTCAAGTTTAGACTTTGTCCCATCCCAAGAGATCTCATTATGTGCATGAAAAAATCCAAAAACATCCAAAATCTGAAATATTTTTATTTCCAAGCATTACTGAAAAAAGATATGCAACCTGTTCTGTATATAATTATCTCTGTGTTTTTAAAGATGAAGAAATTGAGGCACAGACAGAAGAGAGATTCTAACTCAGATTATTTACACTCATGCTCCAGACCACCTTGCTCCTCCTAAAGCTACCATGGTGAGGATTAGCCTTAAAGATTCAGCAAAAGAATTCATTTCCTTATAAAGCAATCTCTGATACTCTCTCTTTTTTGTTGATTCTAGGCCTAACAGAAAAAAAAAAAAAAAAAAAAGCGGAACAAAACAGGATAGTTCTACCACCACCACCATCAGCACAATAGCAATAATAATCAATGCGTTAATTATTTGATATGTCACTTACTTACAGGTGCCTGTCATTGTCACATAACAACTTCTATCTTCACAAAAGTTATTGTACACACCATGGCACAGAGAGGTTAAAGGACTTGATCAATAAATTTGTAGATACCAGGTGACAGGATTCAAACCCAGATCTGCTTATGACTACCGTGCAATGTGATTTAACAATAGCTCCTTGTTAAAACATTATTAAGGATTCCAAGATGATTACAGCATGGCTTTAAATTAAATGTTGGGCCCTTTTTAGCATGAATACCTGTGTGACTACATTGAATGCTGATGTATAATGCCATTTCTGGCAAGAACCAACGAAAAATGTTATCAGCTTTAGGGTTGATGTACATAAATGAAAATACTATTATTGAACTATTTTTCCATTCCCAGAATGACTTTCTTTGGTTTATAGTGAACTTATTTTATTTTGATTTTACTTATTAACATTTTATTTATAATTTTGCACCTAGATTACTAAGTGCAATTATCAACATAGATATTAAAGTTATATATGCTTCATTAAAGAAATTAGAAAATTTCCCTATTTTTCTTTAGGTAATATTAGTTTGACTATTCTATCTCTTCTTAGAAAAATTTTATACATTTTATTTTCATTGGATATTTCCCTTCATCTAGGCTTTCAAATATATTCATAAGGACTTATCCAGAATAAACCTTTCATTATTTTTCTAATTTTTTGTTTCAATGATTATTTTTCTTTATTATGTTTCAACTTATAAACTGGCATTTTTCTTTTTTGTTTTATTAGAATTAGCTAATATTTCGTCCACTCTGTTTCCTTTTCAAAGAATCGGTCTGTGATTTATTTATTCTTTTTTTTTTTCTGTTTTCTTTTTCACTAATCTTATATTCACTTTTTTTCTTAAATCTCATGCTTACTTTTTAGTACATTTCTATCTTCCTAGGTTTTGTTTGGATTTATTTAATAGTTTGTTACATCTTCTTGATTCTTTTCATTTTATTGTTTAGGAACTTTACAACTGTGATTTCCAATTTCTCTCTCCCCTACAGTTCTATACTAGAGATTTTTCTTCCAAATTGAAGGATTATTTTTTCAGGTTATTATTAATTCTAGTTTTGTTGCTATTAAAGAATACTGTTTGCATTATTTTTGCATTAAGGGTATTAAAGAAACATTCTTTGACAATTTATAATCTGTTTTTGTGAAAAGAAATGAGTCTCTGAGAAGGAATATTCTGTATTCAGTTTTTTACTACTTCCATTATTGGTATTTCTGATTCGTGGTGTTTTTATCTGCTTAAAGTTAGTTTTGAAAAATAATTTTCAACTGAATAATTTACTCTTTCATAAATTCTTCATGTTTTTTTATAGAGTCTACCATTTTTCAATTATTTGAAAATGTCATATTTCCCTTGTATACTTTTCCTCTTCAACATGTTACCATAAATAAATAAAACTGTGCTCCATTACACTAGTAAAAAAACTTCATTTACTAATAAGCTTAGTAATCAGCCTAAATCTTTCACTACTCTCATTACTGAACTGAGAAAATAGGATTCTTTTACCTTCAAAAATTTTCTCAAAATTGCAAGGTTAGTTTTCATAGTCAGTACCTGTGCCAGACTTCTAGCCAATATGCTAAATTAGCTCTAATATGGATAAATAAAAAGGAATCTGACTTACTTTAAGGAATACTGTTTCTCTAGTGGTTCCTCATGATTTGAAATGAAAAATCAGTTTTTTATACTTATAACTAGGTTTTTTTATTAAAACAGTTAAAACAATTATCTGACCCTTGTTAAAACAGTAAGACTTTTTTATGCAAAACCATTGCAATATGGGAGAGAGACTGAAAAACAAGGAAAGTAGGGTTTCATATGAGCTAAATGAAGGGGTAATTGGATAGAAAACCATAAAGCAGAAACATCAAAAGTATGGGATAGTTACAAAAGTGACCTAAGAGAATTCATACTGAAGGCATTTTCTAACTTGCATTAACTGATGCTATTAAGGTTGTATTACACCTCTTTGTATTAACAATGATTTTTTTTTTCTTTTTTTTGGTACCAGGGTTTGAATTCAGGGGTGCTTAACCATTAAGCCACAGTCCCAGTCCTTTTTGTATTTTATTTAGAGACAGGGTCTCACGGAGTTGCTCAGAGCCTCACTAAATTGTTGGTTTTAAACTCAAGATCCTCCTGCCTCAGTCTCCTGAGCTGCTGGGATCACAGGTGTGCACCATCAAGCCCGACAACAATCATGTATTTTTGTTGGATATAAATCTAGGTGTGAAATTATTGGGTCAATTTTTCAAAGTATTGTGCCTACCTATACTCCCACCAGAGTCTATGAGAGTTCTTCCATATACTTACAAACAACGTAGTGTTCTCAATGTTTTCCATTGTACATACACTAAGTTCAATTTATTAATTCTTTCATGAATAGCAACTTTTAATTTCCTGTTTTTAAATATTTTGATTACTGCAAGATGCTAAACGTGCTCTAAAATTTTACTGTTGTTTTACCACTTGTATTTTTATTTGCAGTCACTGTAATTATTTTTCAAGGGAATATGATGTAAAATGGCTGTTAATTTTTTTTTCACAAGTTAATCCAACTGACCCAAGAACACTTATTAAAAAGACAGTCCTTTTCCAACTACTTTACAATATTACCTTTGTCAGAAACCAGATGTCAAGATAGCGAGTCTGTTTCTGAAATCTATATTATTGGTTTTTATTCCTTCAATGTCACAAAAACTCTTTCAGTTACTATAACTTTATAATGATAAGCCTTGATATCTTGTAATGTAAGTCTTTCATCTTTATGCTTCTCTTTAAAAATTCTCTAGTATTTATTTATTTATGTATTTACTTTTGCCTTTTGGGTTTCCCTAAAAAAAAATCATAAAATCAAATTAATATACAACCACACACACAGGCGTGCACATACGCGCACACACACACACACGCTCACACACAACTATTGACTTACAGACAGTGGGATTTAGATTGAAATTCAAACAGCTCTATAGATAATTTTAAAGAGAATCAATAAGGTTGGTAGCTTGAATCTTCCAATCTCTGAACATGGTATATCCCTCTTTTTATTTAGCTTTTTATTAACTTGTCTAAAAAACACTTTTTATACACTATGTAGAGTCTTGCAAGATTTTCTATAAATTTGTTCCTAGAAATTTGTTGATTTTTTTATGTTATGATTGCTGCTCACTTGGATTCATCACATTATATAAAATAGCCAAAAGTAACTCTCAGCACATGTCCAGAATGGGTGAGGAAAAGGGTTTCTGTTGGAGGGATGGGCTAAGATTAATGTAAACTAATCATTAAGAAACTTATTTAATAGAAAAACCACAGGAGATAATCATCTCTTTTGAATCAGGAGCATGTCTGACTGAGCCATGCTAATATGGCTCTAACAAAGATGGGAGAGCCCACCTGTCCTTTATTTATAGTTGTATAGGTAAAAGGGGAACCAGGAGGAACTTCTGTTAGGAACAGGATCGGGTAGAGTTAATGAAGCCATTTTTGCTCTAACAGGTCATCCTGCTAGAAATTCTAGCACAGAAACAACATACTTTAGGCCATCTGAAACAATCTCTCATGACTACCAGTTCCTGAAAGTCAGATTTCCATGTCTGATAGCTCACCAATCCTGGTCTTGTTAGTCATGGATGGCTCCCCACAAATAACACTAATGATGAGATATTAACAAATGAATTATAATAGTTAATATAATTCTGTGGGAAAAAAAGGTTAAAAAGTATCATCTTAAGAAGGAAAGTAATTCTATATGTCACACTAAATATTTTAGTGATTTACAATTCAGTCCTTCAGTTACATTTTTAAATGTAGAAAATTATTAACTATGGGATTGTATGAAATGTAACTTTAAAGTGATTGGGGAAAGTATCTACTCTAAGCATCTACTTGCAATATCCTTAACAAGTTGCTGCTGTGAAGCATCTGCCAAAAGGGCTTAAAAACCAGAAAATTCATTTTCTCCAGGGAAGCTGTACATATTAAAGATTAATAATGATATAAAAATGTCTCCATGTAACACTCACGGTTACCTTTTTATTATACCATCCATGCAGGATCAGTCTTTATCTTCTCCCATATGATAACCCTCTGGATTACAGATTGAATTTCCATGTCTTTATTCTCTCCCCTTCCTGTCCCTGGGTTCAATATCTTCCCCCATTCTTCATTCAAAAAGGCTTCTAGGGCTGGGGAGATAGCTCAACTGGCAGAGTGCTTACCTCACAAGCACAAGGCCCTGAGTTTGATCCCCAGTACGGCAAAACAAAATGACTGCTAGTCTTTTAGCTTGAGGATCACTGTGCTTTGAATGCATGCCAGGACTTCACTGTGCTCATCACACTCATCTGTGTGGTACCTGTTTTTGAAAAATAAAAGTAGACTAGGAGTATCTTTTCTCTACATCCATCAATGCATAGCATGTGGTCTCACCCCCAAAGTAGGCATTATTCAGTCACCAGCTTTCCAAATTGCAATTTACCTTGTGGATTTCTACAGTACCATTCCTTAGCTTCACCCACCTTGTGACTTGACTTTGGCAACAGTGGGGACCTGTACTTCAGGTATATAATCACACTAACTAAGCTTGAAGAAAAGATTAGCCCTGCATGTACTTTAACTAGACTTGTCTCCCTGAAGGAAAACCACTTCCTGAAAAATGAAATTATAATTATAAAACTGATTGGTGAGCATAGAATCAGGGAATGAGGAATTAGTTCAGCATTTCAATATTTAATTGCACCAATGTTCTGATAGATTCATTGCCCATTAGAATAGACACAAATCTGCCACCAAAACTAAGCGGGTAGTGTCCTTCTTTTAATGTACTTATTCTGTCCCCGGAAAAGGACTAGAGGGAAGGACTTCAGTCATTGACTGCCTAATAGACTGTTGTTGCTTCTTTTTTTTTTTTTTTTTTTAATATTCCACTCTATGCTATGCTAATCAATCCCTGATTCTAATAAATACTTCTTTTAGATTTACTAAGATCTTCTCTCATCTTCCTCTGAATAGGAGGCCAAAATGAATCTTCAATGCAACTATGAAGATTTAACTTTTAGAGAATAATCTTATTTGCCTTGTTTCTAATTTTAGAGAATCTTATTAATACCTACATGAACTTATAGAACCAAATAACTAGTCAATGAGAATAAAAATTATAGTAATGTGACATTGGTCATATACTGAATTCTTTCTGTGCTCTTTCTACCTTCTCTCTCTGTCACTATTTAGCAGGTGGCAGAGTGGATTCTGGATACCCTGACCATAGGAGTCAAGTGAATAACATTAGTTCTTTGGATATCCTGGCATAACTTAGGAGGCCTCTGATAACTCATGATGGACAGACTCTGCCTACACAGTTAATAGGACAAAAGGTTTTATCTGTCCAACTTCCCATTGGTTTACTTTTTTTTTTAAGTCATATCCAGATATAGTTAAAAGCACTTGTCTCCAAAAACTATGAAGAATCAAAGGATAGGTCAGAGAGGCAATGTAAAAGCCTCATGTTTTTGATAAATATCGAAAGAGAAGTTCTTCTGAATATTTTTCCTTGTAATCTCTATATTTCTAAAGTTCCTTCAAAATTTTGAAAAGACCCCAACAGTATGTCTTGACCTTACATAATGACTAAAATGATTTAGGCAATAGGTATATGTACTTTAATTTCTCTACAAAGTTTCTCAACATAACTGTATAAGTAGATGCAGAAGGAGTAATCTTTTTGCTGCAACCACTTCAAAAATGTGACTACAAATTGGAGAGGAAGGTGAAGATGAGAGGCAGCACCATAAGGAAAATGTGTATCATTGTAAAAGCTAATTGTGATGATAATTACTTTCTGCTTTGGAAGTACATGGATGATGTTGGTTCTTACAATGGATTCGTTCAAAGAAATAAAATAGATTGAGCTATTCAACAGTGACTGAATTGTTCATTATGTTAAGAATGGAAGGCAATCTTGTAAAATGTCATCTTTTGCATTTATTTTAATTTTCTGAGAACATTTATGCCAACTAAATGTAAAACTTCCCCAATATCACTCCTACCTCATTAAAGGGGAAAAATACTAGGCCTAAATGCCTTTGACAAATACTCATGTTATTTAAATAATTATCACTCTGTCTTTTTCAGCAGAGATACAGACAAGGAAAAATCAGGTGGTGAAGTAAAAGGAGCATTCAAGATATTTGTCAAGGACAGGGAGATAAGAAGGAAGAAGCCAGTTCTGTGAGGAATTCACCCTTTGCTGCCAGCATCAGCACCTGCAGAGCTCTGCCTCTCTCTGGAAGCACCATGCACCTGCTGTCCTTTTGTCACATACATAGAAAAGTGACTAAAAACAATGCCAAAGAATAAATCACTTCCTGTTCTGGAGATACCAGTGTAGGCACTGTGTATATAAATCCATGCATCCCTTCCAGTTTCTACACAGCTGTTACTTATCATCTGGTTTAAGAATCTGCTTCCTCTACAGGCCTGCTTCTCAGGTCTAGCTTGAACAATGGGCAGGTGCTGTAAAATTGGCACTGTATCTGCTTAAACCTTCACTTTGAGCTTAGGCTGCTGGTGGTAAAACCTCTTTGAGCCTGTGCAACATGGGTCTGGACAATCCTCCTCTGTTTCTGCTTATGTTCTCTGGTTGGCTTGAAGTTTTGGAAGTCATTGCTGGTCTAACTGCTGAGCCTAAAAACCCTGCTCATATTTCCAAACTGGCCTCCTATTCATGCTCCACTCTTGCTTAATTACTGAACACTTTGTCCTCTTTCCTTTAAACAAGTCTCCTTGATAATATTACTATGCCTAGGGCCTTTGGCTTAAAATTATTTGTAGCCTTTCCCAAAACACCTGACTTAGCAAATTACTGTGATGAAGAAGATCAGCAAGACTGGAAGAGGTACCTTGAAGAAGTCCATGAAGATTGAGTGGTAAACAAAGGTGGAATAGCTCTGAGGACAAACTTCATATTCTGAAACTTAACTCAGCAGGATATGTTTGTGCAGGAGTCAAAATAGATTTCCAAGAGATGAAGCTCAAGGAAGAAAAGAAAGCAAGAGTTGCTTTAGTTTGTTAGTTCAAAAAGAGGTTATTTAAGAAGATGAACATTTTCACAGAACTTATAGATAAACAGAGGAATTTCCTTTGAAAAAGTAGATAAAGCAAAGTGTACTAGTGTACTTCTGTGATTACCTATGAACAGTCACAACAGAATGATTTTATTTAGCAAAATAGGACATTCTTAGACTTTTCAAGTTAAAAGACATTGTCCTCAAAAAATAGATTTTTATTCCATTAACTTTATTATTGCTTCCAGCAATATCCAAAGAGGTGACCAAGACTGAGAGTACATAGAGGGAAAGGCAGAAAAAAATAGTTGTAACGCACAAACATATGCTATCCATATGTATGAAAAACTATTGAACAAGATCTTGGGAGATTCCAAAGTAAGAATTTAGTAGTATATTGCTTATATTTTTTTCAACATGTAGCATATGAAAATGAAATATTTACAAGCCTCTTTTACAGGGCACATTAATTATGCAAAATCAGAGGCACTAAGAGTGGGTCAGTAAGTGCTGATTAGACAATCATATTTGAGTTCTGGTAGCACTGGTAATAGGGAACTACATTTACTTCCAAAGGGAGGAAAGATCATTAAAATTTTAATTTGTTTCTCAACAGTTCAATTATAACATGCTTAATGTGCTGGACATTAACCTAATGGGACCTAACACAATTATGGGACTCTTCCAACATACCTTGCTTCATTTTCTTGCATTCATTTTCTCAAAAGATCAGTACTTATATAACTGTTTTAGCTTCATTCTTGGCTCTTAGATGCTCTATATTGTCTTCTGCATTCTTTCTATTCCTTATATGTTTGGTGAGACTGCTTCAGATGAAATGAGAACTGTTTATCTTCCTGGGAAAAGATCATCAAGGATGCCTTTGAAATTTGGTTCAGTGGATTTGCATATACTGCCCGTACTTCCTGCCTCATTGGTGGATCTCATTCTAATGACCAACTCTAGTCTAGAGGTCATTGTTAACTCCCTGACTCATTGAAACTGTAAGTACATTAGCTCCAGTGCATTCCTTTCTCTGAAACATTTTATGGACACCTTGCACTGATATCTTCCCTTTATGATTTTTCAGGTTAATCAGTCCTGCTCTGCTGACAAAGATACCCTGACACTTCCCCCAAGTTTGGGTCTCTATTCCAGTAAAATAAGTACTAACTTGATCAACTAATTTTTGATAAAACTAAAGGAAAATTCAGAGATTTTCAGTTTTCTTCCTGTATTACATTTATGTGTTTTAACCAGGATCATCTGCTAAAATTTGCCTTGCCTGTGTCTCAATATAGAGGGAGGAAGCTTAGCCCACATATCAGAAAAAACATTCTCAGAAGGCTAATTAGCAACCCTATTTGGACTTTGGAATTGCAAGTAACAAAAACTATTTTACAGATTTAAATAAAGATACATATAAACCAATCAGAAGTTAAACATGTACAATATTTGAAGATGAAGGAAATCATGTGAGATACATATTTGGAGTAATTAGTGACTACATAGTACATAGTACACAGTATTTAAGGCAATTATACCAGATGAAATATCCCAGGAAATGAGCACCAGTTAGAGGAATAAGTTAACCAAAATTTCTAGGCTTACGCCTACATTTACTTTACATGTGGGGTCTGATTTACCAAGTGAAATGGGATTTGGAAAGGGTAGCATCAGATGCCACAGTGTCAAAGGCCTCTGATTAAAAGAGTTACCTGAGGTGTGAGAATTTAACAATCTATATGGCCACAGAGGTCATTTATAATCTTGACAAGTTGTTTGGGCAAAATCTAATTAAAGAGAATGGAAGAGAAAGTGAGACTGAACAGGACACTACAAAGAGAATTTTTTGAAATGGTTTGCTATTGATACATTAGGATATGGCAGGAGTATATCATATTAAAAGAGGGAATTTTTTCTCATTTTAAAGTTCACATGAAAGTTATAATACATTCATATCTTGGGGATAGTTATCACAACATTCGGAAGAAATTGAAGCTTTATCTCACACCACATACAAAATGGGTTAAAGACTTGAACATAAGGCCTGAAATGGTAAAAGCAGTAAAATAAAACATAGGGGGAAAGTTTTATGACATTTGTATAGGCAACGATTTCTTTGCTATGACCCCAAGTCCATAAACAATGAGAGCAAAAATAGACAAATGTGATTTCATCAAACTAAAATCTTCTTTATAGCAAAGAAGCCAATTAACACATTTATAATCCAGAAATTAGAAGAAAATATTCACAAATCAAACATCTGATAATGAGCTACTAGAAAAAAAATATATAGGGAATTCAAATTTCTTAATAACAAGAATAACCCTAATTTTTAAAAAATGGGTAAATGACCTTAACAGACTTCTCTCAAGCCATACAAATTGCCAACAGACATGAAAAAATGCTCACCACCACCAATCAACAGGAAAATGCATAAAAGCCATAATAAGATATCACCACATTCCTGTTCTAATGGCTACTATCAAAGAGACGAAAGATAACAAATATTGACTAAGATGTGGAAAAAGGCAACCCTCTATTACTGTGTAAATTATGGATAATTGTTAGGGAAATTCCTCAAAAAAGCACAAACATAACCATCTGATCTAGCTATCCCAGTTCTAGATATACAGCCAAAAGTATTGAAATCAGTATGTTAAAGACAAATCTGCACCCCATGTTCTTTGTAGCATTATTCACAACAGCCAAGATATGGAAACAACATCAACAGATGATGAAAAGAGCAAAGGTAGTTATAGACTGAATGATATTCCTTTTAGTCAATTCTGTCATTTATGACAACTTGTAGAAATTTAGAGAACATGATAAGTTAATTAGCCAGTCATAGAAAGACAAATACCTCTGATGTCACTTTTTTGCAGAATCTAAAAAAGTTGCATTTGTAGAAATATAGAGTAGAATGGTAGTTACCAAAATCTGGAGGGGAAAAAAAGAGAAAAGTGAAATGTCAATCAAAGGGTACAACGTTTCAGGTAGGAGGAATGAGTTTAGTCACTTACTGCAAATCATGGGGACTATCAACAACACTGTTATATATTTCAAATTGCTCCAACTATAGATTTTAAACACTCTCATCACAAGAGAAAGATAAGTATGTGAGGTGAATGGTATGTTTGTCAGCCTGACTAATCATTCTACAGTACACATGATCATAACATCACATCTTCCCCCATAAACATATGAGATTATTGCCAATTAAAATACAGAAAAATAACAAAAAAAAAAAATTTATAAAGTGAGAGAAAGAGGACAATTGTCAGAGCAATTTACAGATGAGGAAATTGAGTCACAAAGCACTGAGGAAATTGTCCCAGGATCTCCTGCTATTATGTGGGAGATCTGAAATAAAATCTCAGATATATCACTTTGAAGATTCTTCTCCCTCTTTTTTTAAACTTGAAAAGCAGCAGTTAGGTGTTATTTTTAAATTTTTTATTCTATTTGTTCTAATTGTTGTATATGACAGTAGAATGAATTTATATATTTTGATAGATCATACATAAATAGAGTGTAATCTCTCATTTTTCTGATTTTACATATTGTAGGACCACATTAGTCATGCAGTCATACATGTATACAAGGTAAGAATGTCTGTTTCACTCTTCTCTCATTCCTTCCCCCATCTCCCTTCCCCTCCCTTCGCTCCCCTCTATCTAATATAAAGTAGTTCTATTCTTCCCTACCACCCCTGCTTATTGCGAATTAGCTTCTGCTTATCAGAGAAAACATTCAGCCTTTGGTTTTTTGGGTTTGGCTTATTTCACTTAGCAAGATATTCTCTAACTCTATCCATTTACCAGCAATTGCCAGAATTTCATTTTTCTTTAGAGCTGAGTAATATTCCATCTTAAACTCCTCTATGTTATCTCTTCCTGAGTAGGGGAGGGAATAATTACCTAGTTCATTGGAAGTTGGATATATGTTGCAACATCTGTTCATTCTAGCAGCCCATAGGTAAGGCAGTTCCTGACTCTTATTCACTACTATAACATTATAATATTTAATGAGCACACAGAGCAACACCCTGTAGGGGACATTCCTCAAGCTTATCTGACTGTAGTCACTGACAACCATGGTCTAAGTAAGTCAAACAGTCTGGACAGAGAAATGAGGTAATGGTAAAGACTCGCCATGGACTGAAGGTCTTTGCAGCTGCTGAGGCTGAGTTACGAGCTGAGGGAAGGCCTTGCTTATCAAACATCCCAGCAAGCGGTGATGTGAACTTGCCCGTGCTGCCTTGCCTCCTGCTGTGTGCTGGAGCTCACCATCCCCCCAGTCCTTTGTCTCAGACTTTTTTGCTGGGCAGAATTACCGAGGCATACCTGATTTGTTTATATTATCTCGAGGTATAGCTCACCTGTAGACTGATTCTGTTATGCTTTAACAAGCATGTTAACCTGATTGGATAATGTGCCTATATATGTTTTGTACAATCCTAAGTAAAATTAGATCTGTGCCTTCATCTTCATCCTCACCCTTGGCGGGACTCCTAGCTTCCAAACCTCGACAACACCCTTTCAGTACATTATGTTTTATAATCTCAGTATTATTATTAGCCTTTTGTAGATGAGAAAATGGAAGCACAGAGATTAAGTGAATTTTCAAAATCATGTAATTAGAAAAATATATGCACAAAAACTCATACAGCTGCATCCAGTCCTGGTGTACTGTCAGGATCTTCTTGCCAACACTTCTCTGCATTTTATACCAAATGTGTCTGAATGTAGGTTATAGTACAGATGGTACTGATGATTTGAAATGCAAAGGTGATCATGTGCCAGATTCTTGTGGACAATGCATTAAGGATAATGTTACGTATACTACTAAAAACTTAAAATAACTGGTCAATTGATTGTATGTTTGGAAGTTTACTTCTGAATTCTCTATCTCATTGGTCTCACATGTCTGTCTTTATGGCAGTACCATACTGTTTGGATTATTGCATCTTCATAATACATTGAAACCTGGAAGAGTGATGTCTCCACCTTTATTTTTCTCTCTGAAGATTAATTTGGCTATCCACAGTGTTTTCTATTGTCTTATGATTGTATAGATGTCTTTTTCTCTTCCTGAAAAAAGATGGATTTTGACAGAGATCTATTGTGATTTGTTGGTGATAAATTAAACTTAATTTAATTAATCAATTTAATTTGAATTAACATTTTCTCCAAACTCAGTGAGAAAATCACTCACTGTAATTAAATTGTTTGCTTTTCAAAAAATATATAATCTGTTATTAATTAAGGAAATGGGTCTTCTGCATAAAAACCCTTCTACAAAACTAGAGCTAATGGCACAAGGCTCTCCTTAGTCCAGAAGTGGGCCTCATATTTTGAGTCCCTGGGTCTCATTGAAATGACTGCCACAAGGGCCTAAAGGCAGGCTGCCTCTGCCCTATGGAACTACGTGGGTTTCCATGAGGAATAGCTGATGGACAATGGCTTCCTGAATTTCAGGAGTCATACTTTCAGCTATTTCTAATTATCTTATTTACAGATGGAATCTTAAATTTTAAAGTTTTGACTTTGCCTCATTGTTTAGCATTTAGCACCTGATTAAAATGAACTATGTGAAACTAATATATAACCTACTGCACATTAAAACTCAAACAAACAAACAAACAAACAAATAACACAAACCAGAGCTGAAAGGAAAACAAAAATACTCCAGAAAACATTACAAGAAATCAGACAATATGGAATGTAATGCTTGATATTTCATTTGAGTACAGATATGTCAATATTTATCTTAACTTATTACACAGCATATCTTTGAAACTTTTTTACAGTTACACTGCTCTTGTTAGAATTAATGAGGTAGATTAAAATAATCTTAAAGGAGGAAAAACAATAGCAGTTTTGAATTTACTTTAAATTTCAAGTTTTTTGTACATATTTTGTTTATTTAATTAGCATAGATTTATTCAATTTATGTATGTATTATGAACAGTTCTACAGACAGGTCTTGCAAACTGTATAGGAGATAATCTGAAATTTGGTTTTTGTTCCTAGAAAGGAGTCTTATTCTTGATTCTATATATTGACAAGATGTTGCTGTTTTAAAAGTCCCTTACTTAGTAACTTCAACCACAATGATGTAATTACCCAACTGTTTTGCATTCTAAACACATTAAGTTCTGTCTTACAGTGTCTGAAGTTTGGGTCTAGGTAATAAGTTTCAGTGAGAAAGTCAAAACTCTATCAGTTGAAACTCACTTCTGGTAATATTTTACTTTTAAGGTTAGGCAATTGGTATAAAATTTGTTTTAAGGTAACTTTATCACTAGTTCTTTGGATTTATCTCACAAAATAAGAACATTCCCAAATAGAGTACACAACCCTAGAACAATATAATGTACTGCAAAATGTGTCTCTGATAGATGACAGGATGACTTTCATGTGTGGCAGTCTCTTATCCTGGAATTCTCTCTTTATTCTTGTCAAGGAAATTGTTCCATGAATGGATATATTTAAATAAGTGTTTCAGGAAAATACCGATTTATTCAAGAAGTTATTGAAAATCTTTTTCTACCCTACACTTCTTTTGGAGAATCACATAAATTAATATAATTCTTCATATATTTCATTACTAAAGTGGAACCCATAAAAAACCATAAATTGGGACAAAATTAGGTACTTTCACTGAAACAAATACTGTACCTTCCCAAAAGCACTTGATTTGTTCAAATTATCTAGCAACTTATTTTTGTTTTCCAGAGAAATCCATTTATTTTTCTGTTTCAGAAAGAACAAGACTTTGTTCAATTATTTTCCATTTTTATGCCTATCACTCAAAAATAATTTCTAAACCTATTTGACTGAAATTTTGTAAACTAAAATGTCATCAATAACTTTTAAAATCTTTTTTAAAGACTGCGAGGATTTGTTTCCATTTCTCCATGTTTAAAAATGTCTCTTGCTGACAGTTGAAGATTTCATATTATCATTAGTTAGTTTCACAAGATGAGAAATTCCTTTGGACTATGTTCATCATTCATGGTGATGGACAAAACTTCAAATAGCTTCTTGAAAACTACTCTTAGGTAGACTTTTGTTCAGATCATTTTATAACATCATGTTTTAGACATATAACAAGTCTGTGGAGTTTTCCAATTTTGTGATCAGAAGAATAAATTGTAATTTTCTTCTTGTTGTCTTATGGATTCACAGTAGTTATCAATTTAAACTAAGTATCCTTTTCTAAGAGTTAATGTTGTTAAAACTAGTAAATATTTCTAACCCTCAACTGGTCAAGTGTATATAACATAATGAACTCAACTGCTAACTTTTACATTGCAAACCATCACTCTTACCTTAGGAAATGCAAGTATTCTATGTGATATATGACTGACAAAGACCAAGGGAAAGTGTCCTGGTCAATCTACATATTAAATACTAATAAAGCTTTTGTGGAAGAAAAATAAATGCAGATAATGTTTCTTGCACACTCTTCTGACACCTTTAGTGAATCTAACCATTTTCTGGACCACTGCCCTGGGGCTTGCTATTAGAATACTTCATATTTGAAAACTAGGGCATGTTAAATTTATAAACTCGAAAGAATTTTTTGAAGTTAAACATCAAACCCCCAAGTAGAGTCGTTAAACTCTTAAATAGAAATAATAAATAATAAAATCTGACATTTATTAGAAAAAATATACATATCAGGAATGCAGTAATTTGAATATGAATATAAAAATAAAATTGCCAGGAAGTAAACATTAATAGTTTTTAATTAGAGCACATTGGAAAGGAAGTAGGAATGAAAGAAGCGAGTTATTGAACTTATCCATAAAGAACAAACACTAATTTATTCTAGGTTGTTAGTATTACTATAATCTACAGCAGTGGACAAATCAATGTTAATTGAATTCTAAAAACAACACATGCAGGAAACAGCTTTCACTATTATGAACAGTGGGAGCATATGAAAAGGCAGCTTTGAAATTAAATACAATTTAATTCAGTCATGAATATTTCCGACATAAAAATGTTAGTGAATAAATTATGCATACTTAGTGCTGCATTCTTTTCTTCCTAATATTTTACTCCGTAAACATTTGAGCATGCAAAATTGGAAGAGTATGTTGGTGAGCACCCCAAAATCCACTACTTAGACTCTATGATTATCATTTAGTATGCTTGTTCAGTCATATACTTTCCCTTTATTTCTTCCTCTACCTATCTACCCATGAATTCATCATATTTCTATTTATTTAAGGTACGTTAACAAACATCTCAACAACATCTGCTGAATACTTTAGCACGCAGTTGTTATATAAAATTTCTATAAAATGCAATGCACATATCTTAAGTGTACACTTCAGTTTCAATAAATGCATACTCCTGTGTAGCATAAACTTCAATCAAAATACAGAACATTAACATCTATTCCAGAAAGTTACTTCATTTTTTTCCCAAGTTTATCACCACTCTTACCTGAGACAACTGTTCTTGTGATGGTTTCCACCACAATGCTGCACTTTGCTAAAAGACATCATTTCCTACGTAAAAAGGAATTATTTGTCTATTAAACTCCTGGGCATCTCGTTTCCAAAGACATCAATAGTGATGTCTTCCTCATTAAATGAAATATATTTCAAATTATTCTCATAAAATATTTATGTACCTTTCAAATACCTGTGTAAAAATTGAAGAGTATTCAAAGTAAAAATAAATTGTTAAAAGGGAGACTGAATTAGGCAACTTCTAATCAAATATCTGAGTGCAAGCGAGCTATTTGCATTGTGGATGTATAATGGTCATGTATCTTGTTCTTCAGTTAGCTGATAACGCAAATTTAGGTACAATTATAAAATTGCTAACTAGTTTGATACTAGTTAGAAAGTAGATACACAATAAATACTTCTTAAATAGAATGAAAGAATCAATGGAAAAATAAATACAAAATGAATGGGAAGGGAACTAGCATACCCTAAGTATTCAGGACATGTCACTAATAGAGTGCAACATGTTTTAAATACATTCTCTTGTTTACCCTTTAAAAAAATCTTGCAAGTTAGGCCTCCTGTGAATTATAAACACTTGAACATTATAAACCCTTAACACCTCATCGAAACCACTAAAAGGCATCACTCACTGTAACTTTGAAATTTACAGACTCTAACCTAACAAGCGCTTTTCATTCCCAAGAACATCACATCAGAATTTGGATTACTCATCTGCAATTGGCTCAAACTTTTTTGTCCCAAAAGTCTTAGTCTGATCTAAGCAGTAACTTAGGAAAGATTTTGTGAATGTAAACCATTGGAATTTGCTAGTCAGTTATTGCTCAACTATTTTAAAAATGAAAAAACAAGCAATTTTATTTCAGGAGGATTTTTTCTACTGTAATTGGTAAGTAGGAAAACCTACAGAATTTCTGACATGTAAAATGTAATTGTTTCCAGTGTTGTTTATTAAAGGCAATTATGTTTTAATCAATTTGGGGAGTGAGATTAGGAATTTATAAGAATATGCATCTTCTAAAATCAACCTGGAAAATGTATATTAATCAGAATTAAAAGAAAACAGATCCATATTCATAGTATAAAATGACGACTATATAGATAAATAAGAGACTTCTTGATTTTTTTTCTTTGAAATATTACCGACAAAGGGAAAAAAGCAAAGGACAGAATACATAATATAACATTAAACAATAAATATTTCTCCATTGCCACAATAAGCACTTGTCAAAATTATGCAAATAAATTTCACTAGGTGTAAGGCTGATGACTACTCACATGTATAGGGTCACAGAAGAAATATTTGCCAAGCACTTTGTCCTGGAACATAACAGGAAATTTCCTAGGGCCTGTAGGCTACTAATAAGATCTTTTGTAATGATTGGTGCAGCAGTTTGTTTTGCAGATTTAAAATGTGCATTGTTAGGAATTTACAATTAAACTTTAAGGACTGATTACAGATTATATCTTTTAATAAATGCAATAACACCCTGTGTTTGCTTTCATTTGAACAGTCAACTCATGGAAATCATTTAAACTCTTCTAGTATTTCAATTTTATTGGTTGAACAAGTGCTTTTAAGATATCTTTAAAGCTATTTTAAGATATCTTTAAAGCTTTAAGATAGCTTTAAATTTATTCTGGAGACATGGTTATGACATGTCACTGAATGAGGTTCAGTTATTTCAGTAAAGCCTTATAAAGAAGGTTTATGCATAATCTAAAGTTCCTCCCTTTTGTAGAAGGAAATGAGGGGGGGGGCATGAAAAATTTGGAATGAGATAGACATCATTACCCTATGTACCTGTATGATTACATGAATGGTATGAATCTACATTGTGTACAACCAAAGAGATGAAATGATGTACCCCATTTGTGTGCAATGAATCAAAATGCAGTCTGTAAAAAATAAAAAATAAATAAATAATTTTTAAAAAAGGGTTTCTGGTGCCGAGGTTGACATTCCACTGTGGATTAATCCCTGTGCCTTGGGTGGAGAGACTAAGATTAGGTCAGTTACCCTGGTTCAGAAACAGAAGGACATCAAGGCAGAGATGGTAATTAGAGCACATTTATTGTCAGGTGAGGGAAAGACGGAGGGCAGGTGAGCTGGGCAGGCAGATCTACTGGGAACCAAAATGTGCACAAAAGACTAAGTTTCTGTCTTCTGTTAGGATAGGGATGTCCCTTGCAGTGGCATGAGACCTGGTGTGTCAGGTAGCCAGGCCTCTTTGGGTCCTATTCTGTATGGAGCTGGTGCACATTTGGGGGAAGTCATATCCCTGTGCTTTGTGGAATCTGACACATACACCTGCATACTTGGGTCATTTTGCCCTTTCTGGTCTGATGCCATTTAATAGTCATTAAATAGTCATTTAGTAGTTAACTGACCCTTAGAGTTGCATGTGGTGACATGCGTGACTTTGTGAACACAGTGTTTGTGAATCTAAAGGAAACAGTGTCAGGCTTCCTTCTAGAATGTGGAAGGATGTGGGTACACCTGAGTCAATTATAGGCAATGACCACTTTCTCCTCCCCTCTGCCCTTTCTTTCATTCCTGCTCATCTCTATCTAACTACATGCTTACAACTTCAATCCTGGTAATTTTGCAATATGATTATAAAAAATCTTGGAAAAGTTCTGACTGATCTGGAGCATGTGCACATTGTTCCTTATATGAACACACAACTATTGCTCCTCATATGGAGTAAAATACATTATGTTTTGAAACATCGTATTATAAGAACCGTCACATCTCTAGCAATATGATTTATCCTGTTAAATGTGTGATTTGTAATTTGCTCTAAAATATTAAAGGTCTAATTTCCTTATTCAACTTGGAAACCCTATACAGTGAGAAAAAGACTGATTAAACCTCCTCTTTCAGGTACAAATTAATTTCACCATTTTATTTGAGAGAGAGATAGGAGTTAGTGCATAGTTAGAATCATACATACAGAACAAGACTGACAAACTCCTTGGTAGCAAAGACTAAGTTCATCTGTCAAAGAAATATATTTCATTAAAGGTTAGTCACAATTTTTATTAGGTAACTGAGCAACTGTACAGAAAATGATTAAGAAATAGGATTAATACAAATTTACTTAAGAATATTACTTCCAATAATTCCTGCACTATTTTCAGTATGAATATAAAATCCTTCCACCAGGATCATCATTGGTAGGAAGTGTGTGGAGGGAGGCATACTTGCAGAGTTATTTACGCTGGCATCAGTACTTGTAGAACCTTACAGCATGAATCTTGTGGCTTACAATTTGACTGGAGATATAAAGAGTTTGTTCCTAGTGGAAAACCTCTCTTTTATAAGAAATGTTTCCCTTTTTCTGAAGTAAGATTTCCTATTTGGGGACACCAGCTTTCTTTATATATATATTCTCTTCAAGCTCTTATTTTCAATACCTGTTTTAACACTTAAGTGTTAGTCTATGAGAAGTTGAATACAGGTTTTGTTATATACTTTTAATTAAAATCTTTATTTTGCATTTGATGCAATTCCTTATGTATTTGGCATTATATCTATCACCTTGACATTGGTATCAGCTCGATCTTTTGGATTACTAATAAGTATCTATAAAGATAAGCATCATATATTCTTTTAGCAGGTACCCTAGACATTAAAACACATATCCTTGAATATTATAATTCAATACAAATCATTACATTCACTTTTGCCCTGCATATGCCTGGATATTACAATACTTTTAAGTTCACTCAATCTAGACTGCATGGGTTCAAGTGCCACCTCTGCCCCTCATTAGCCGAATATTCCTGACTAATCTCTCTGTATCCAAGTCCTTGAAAAGGAAGAAGAAAAGATGGAATGGAAAGTCTTAGGAGCAGATAAAGAGCTTTAGATACGGAATATTTGAGATGCAGTGGTATACTTAGGTAAATATGTGAATCAGCCTGGTGACAAATGGGTTTGTGCTACAGTTGGATCTTGAACACACCCAAAGGTTATGTGTTGAAATCTTATTCCCCAGATTGTGTTGATATAGAGAGGGTGGAAACTTTAGGAGGTGGGGCCTCATAGAAGGACACTAGGTCACCTGGGAAGTGTCTTTGAAGGGGATATAGGGACCCTGGCCCCTTCTTCTCTTTGCTTCCCAGTCATGATGAGATGAGCAGACTTGCTCTACCATGTGCTTCCCACCCTGAAGTACTGCCTCATCATAGGCTCCCAATCAATGAAGACAAATCACCAAGGACAGAAACCTCTGAAAATGGACCCAAAATAAATCTTTCTTCCTTTTAAGCAGATTACCTCAGGTATTTTGCTATAGTGATGGGAAGCTGACTAACACAGGGTTATGGTTTGGATGTGAGGTGTCCCCCAAAAGCTCATGAGTGAGACAATGCAAGAAGGTTCAGAGGAGAAATAGTTGTAAGAGTTAGAGATCTAATCTCCTGATAAGGATTAACTGAGTGATAATCTAAGTGGTAGGTTGTGACTGGAGGAGTTGGGAATGGAGCATGGTTGTGGGGTATATATTTTGTATTTGGAGAGTAGAGTCTCACTGCTTTCTGATCATGATGTGAGTCACTTCCCTCCACTGCTTTCCTCTGCCATGATGTTCTGCCTGGCCTTGAACCCCAAGGAATGGAGCCCACTATCATGGATTGAGACTGAAACGGGGGACCCTAAAATAAACTGTTCCTCCCCTACAATTGAGCTTGTTGGGTTTTCTAGTCACAGTGGCGAGAAAGTTGACTAAAACAAAAATTGGTACCGAGACTGGAATCCTTCCTGTGACTAAGCTGACCATGTGGTTCATAAATTTTTGGAGCTTTTTTAGAATTGGTAAGAGGAATTTTGAGATGTTTAGCAGTGCACACTGGAAATGCGTATTTGTCATAAGCAGAGATTAATGATTATGGTGGGAGCTCAGAATGAAGCCAGAATTGGAGACAGGCAGTTAGCATAGAAATAGGAGATGGGGTCAGATAGAGAATATGGAGGCCATGAAAACCATCTGCATCTGGAAGTTGGAGACTGCCCCTGGGAGAATGGAATATCAAGGATCTCTGGAGCCCAATGATTACCAAATTTATCTGCCCTTGTCAAGGACTACAGGCAAAGAACTGCTAATTAATGCCCCCTGGGTCTTCCCCCTGCCCATCCACTTCTCACTCAGACATGTAGGCAAGAAGGAAAGAGATAAGGGGGAAAGAACAGGAGAATAAAACTTATAAAAAGACAAGACTTGCTCATACCATGAATTCTGCCTTTGGGTGCCCTTCTACCCGGGAGAAATCTGCTTTTACTTTTCTTTAATAAAGCTTCTTACTTTCTACTCTACGCTTGCCTTGGCATGCTTCTCTGGTGTTATACTTCAACACCAGTAAATAGCGGTATCAAGAAGACCAGAATGGCAACAGTACTGTGGTCAGTGAAAACAGGACTCAAGAGGTTTCAAAAATGGAGAACTCTATTGGAATTTGAAGTAGAGGCCATTTATGTTATGTTCTGGCTCACAAGTTGTGTTTTGCCTGTGTCTTGAGTTTATTTTAAAAGTGATGGACTTCTTAATCTGGCAGAAGAAATGTCTAAGCAGCATAGCCTTCAGGTGGTGGTGTGGATATTGCTGGTGGCTTTTGTGATATTCAGGAGAAGAAAGATTTGGAAAAAGTGAACTTGAAAGGCTGGAGTAAAATTAGGAAGTTGGGCTAAGGAAGTTGTAGTTGTTTAATACATTACCATCACTACAGAAATGCTAAAGACTTTGCCTAGAGACAATAAGGAAGATGGCTTGAGTGCATCTCAGGAGTTGGTAAGAACACACCCATCTCAAGCTCAGGGAGTAAAGGTGAAAATTCTGTTGAGAGACCAATGGGGCATCCTTCTTGCACAAGGGAGCCTAGGAATGTTTTTCAATGTGTTCAGCTACCCAGACACTCAGAGGTTGCTGCAGCAAGAGTCTCTGGAGGCTTGGCTATTGCTGGAGATGGCAGCAGACCTTGGTGTCATGTGTTGCTGATTCTGCAGGAATGCAGGATGCTGGAGTTAGGGGGTTATGGAGGCTTCCACCAAGATTTCAACGGAACGCCTGGAAGGCCAAGCAAAGTGCAGCAGGGTTGGAGTCCCTGCAGGCTGCCTCTGAAAGGGAAAAACATGGAGATGTGAGGAGTAAGCCGACGCTGCTGTGGAGACCCCTGAGATTAAGAAATGCCAGTAATGTGGGACATCATCCTAGGAAAACTGTAGGAATCAAACAGAGACGAGTCAACAGAAAGTCCATTGGGGCTGCAACAGGAACACAGGGGCAGAGCTACACATGCCATTTGGAGAGAATGTCACAATGCCATGTGCCCCAGTCACTGCAGACATAAAACTACAGGATTTGTTTGCCCAGCTGGATTTCGGTCTTGCTTTGGTCTTCTTTCTATGCTCCTAATTTTGTGAATGGAAATGTTTTACTCTGTACCATTATCTATTAGATACTTGTAAATTGCTTTTAATTTTGTAGGTGCTCACAATGAACTGTTGACTATGGCAACTCTTGGAAATGGGGAAAAAAAAATGTATTTTGCATTGTGAGGTGGTTGTGAGCTTTTGCAGGTCAGGAGTAGAATGTCATGGTTTGGATTTGAGGTATCCTCCAAAAGCTCATGTGTGAAACAGTGCAAGAAGACTCAGAGGAGGAATGATTGGGTTTTAAGAGTATTAACCCAGTCATGATTTAATTCCCTGATAGGGATTAACTGGGTGATAATTTAAGTGGTAGGGTATGGCTGGAGGAGGTGGGAATTGGGGTATGGTTATGGGGTATGTATTTTGTATCTGGAGAGTGGGGTCTCTCTCTGTGCTTTCTGATCATGATGTAAACCACTGCCCTCCACTACTTCCCTCTGCCTCATCTTGAGCCCTGAGGAATGGAGCCTGCTGTCTATGGATTGAGACCTCCGAAACTGTGAGCCCTTAAATAAACTTTTCCTCCTCTATAATTGTGCTGGTCAAATCCTTTTAGTCACAGCAGCAAAAAACCTGACTAAAATACACAGTATGTTCAGATTGAGAAACAGAGAGATGATCAGAAGATGTACTGCATTTAAAGCTACGAGACCAGATGAATTCAAGGAGTTATGCTTTCTAGTAGAGGATCTAATTAGAGTGACTAGTGAGGAAGGAGGGAAATCATGACAATAGTGTCCAGGAGAGGAAAACTAGAATATATTACACAAAAGAGGGGTAACTGAACTGTTAACATGGTGACCCACCAAACACTGTGACACCTCGACAATGTCCATTAACGTTGACAATAAGGTTGCTCTACCTTTGCTAAGAAAAATTTGGGAAATAAAAAACTGAGTGAACAGGTTCAAAGAGAGAATGGGAGGGGAAAAAAGAGAAAGTGAAGCAAACAAATGAAACAATAGCTGGAGAGGAAGACAAGATGTTCTCCAGTGAGAGAGCAATTGCCACTTTTATCCAATGAAGTTTGGTGTTGAGCCAGTCTGCAGACTCAAGGATCATGGTTTGGCTCAGCTGGATGAATGAATTAACTTTTTGTCTCTGTGGTCTCATTCATTGCTCTGTTCAATTAAACATCTCCCTTGGTTGTTCTTTAAAGGGATTGTCCATATTCTTTCTCAGATGTACAGGATTAAGCATCTTTACCGAGCTGGAATAGAGGTTCCTGGTATTAAGAGAATTTGACTTTTAGAAAGAAGCTCCCAAATGTAATTTTGCTGCACTATTTTGGGTTAGTCAGGCTATATTATTTTAGTGTTCAAGTTACTTAGCTACATGGTCGCTAAGAGTCACATCTCATCATGTCTTTTTTATCCTCTCTTTATCATTCTGGTAATTGTAATTGACACAAAGATATTCTGAGATGTGGGGCAACAAGTGTGCAAAGACTAATACTTTCAAGTAGCAGGGAGTTTTCTGCTCATTAGATATCAACAGATGAACACAGAAATGTGATGTATTAGTTTTCCAGGGCTGCCATATGAAATTTCACAGACCAGGGGGATTAAACAACAGAAATTTATTTTCTTATTGTTCTGAAGGTTAGAAGCCCAAGATCAAGGTGTCAGCAGTAGTGGTCTCTTTGAAGGCTTCTCTCCTTGCTCCTTGGCTTGCAATTGGCCACCTTTGCTGGCAAAGTGGATTAGGGCACACTAATGACCTCATTTTAACTCAGTCCCTGTTTAAAGGACCTGTCACCAAATACAGTTGCATTGAGCTACTACAAGTTAGGGCTCCAAAATAGGAATTTTGGTCGAAGATAATTTAGCCCATAATCTGACATAATGTCATTACTGCATAATTACTTCCACTTGAACAAGGACGTTTGGGCTCTGAATTACTCAAATAATTCATAAAATGCTAAAATTTGTGGAGATATCTGGATTATTTTTACATTCAACATATAGTAGCCAGAGAATATGCAATATAATCTGGAATGCTTTAAACAAAAATTATTGAAAGAAAATAATTCTATGCCTTAAAAAGAGGAACTTTAGTAATCTTTAAGATTCATTTTTGTGCTGTTTCCTGATGACTAGAGATAAATGTGATAATTGCATACATGACAGAAAAAAATGTTCATGTTTTAAGCCTAATTCTGTCTTCTGTTGAGTGAAGTTTGAGTGAGTGACAACATACAAGTCTTGATAAGATGGTACAAGTTTTAATCATCTTCTCCCTGGAGTGATTATCAACTTGAAAAAACACACAATATCCGGATACTATAATGTGTCCAAATAAATCTGATGCATTTTCAAAAAATTTTCCCTCTGTAATACATAGTCCATGTGTATTTTATAGTTAAAATTTTTCATATGAGCCATGCAAATCAGCACAAGTCACATTTTTTGCTTCAATCACTTTTGCTTGGTTTTGTTCTTTGTGCCATTTTTATGAATCATCCAATAAAGATTTGTTTAGAAATCAAATACTTAAAAATTATGGCTAATAAGTAACTTTAAAGACAGAGACTACCTTGTGTTTGTGTCATATAGGCTTAATTTAAAGTAAAGCAATATCCATGTTGATATATTTGGGAAAATGACAGAAACAGCTTGAAATATAAATTACAATTTTTTTTTTAAAAAGAAAAAAAGAACAGACAATCCATTTGATTTATTTCACAATAACCTTCAAATTTTAAAAATATTGGAGAAAGACAAGTCACATTCAAGGGGACCTGTAAGTCAATTTTCATTTTTTACTCAAAATATATGAGATGTTACCATTTGCTCTTACACTTGAAAAACCAAGGACAACAGTTCAGGAAAGAGAAACAGAAGCCATTAGACTTTTAAGTTCAAACTTCAAGAAAAATTCAGATAAGGCAGATAAATACTCCAGACACTTTCCCATTGTCCAACACTCTCAAACATATTAATTTCCATATGCCTCTTTATTTCATGAAATATATTATTTATTAGAAATCATAGTTTATTTAAAATTACTTTATCGAAATCACATGATTCACTTTAAAGGATGGCTCCCCAGTAGTGCCACCTATCCATAAACTGCCCCGCAGTTTTACTTACTTTTTAAAAAATTCCAATGTATTTGGATTTAAAGAATAAATACCACCTAACCATGGGAAACTATTCTATCCCCAACAAATATAAGTGGTCAGTATTTTACAATGAGGACAGTCAAAACATTTAACAGTACATTACTGTTCTATATGGAATAACTAAAAATGGGTCTTTGTTCACAAATTCAGAGAGGAAAAACACCTCCCCCACACCTCCCCCCCCAAAAAAAAGGAAAAAGAATTGCTAAGAATAAAGCTTAGATGTATAATTTTTCATATAAAACCTCATTCAATCCTAATATGACTTGAAAGAAACTAACGAACTGTCCATAATAATAACTATAATAAGATACTATTGTCTTAGGAAAATTCCCAATTTCGTGCCTAATCTTTATGTGGAAACAAAAACCAAGGGCTTTGCCATTTTCGCTGGTACAGGGAGAAGACCACTGCTTTATTAAAAGGCAGGAAAAAAAAAAAAAAAAAAAAAAGACAGATGGAATGTGAACCGGTAGCCTGCAAACATGTAGTCTAGTTAAACTATCCCTTTTCCTCAAAGTGGCCACATATTGTGCACTTCCAGTTTATTCTGACAATGCAGAGAAAGATACTGCAATCTCAGAAAGTAACAGAAAATCAAACAACAACAGCAAAAAGACCCTGTCAGGATAAATTTTGTTCGTACCAAAAATATAGTTAGGAATCCTAAAATATTGCTTGCCTACAGCAACAGGGCAAATGACATCTATGCCAGGTCTATCCACATACTCTCTTCACTGCAGTCTTAAGTCTCAGTCTCCACGGACAAACAACTCGAGTGTAGTGAATTCATGCTATGGCTGGTTCACTAACACCATAAATAACACAACCGTTAATCGCTTGGTTGGTTGAAGAATATTAACTCTGGGAAAATATTTAGACACTGAGCTTTTCTTCTGAACAAGCAATTTCTCCTTAACAGGGTCTGGTCCTTAGTGAACTAAAATGAACCTCAGGTCACCTCTTTCGGTGGTAGAACAGTTGTTAACTTCTTGCCTCTTTTTTTAAAACAAAAATCCAGTGCTATTTGTTAGGCAGACATGAAAATAGAATTCTTCCCCTTTTCAATTCACTTCCCTAACGTAGACCCTATGTAAACCTAAAAGCATATGGTAACAATATACAAGATTTCTCAAAGTGCAGGATATGTTACAGATAGTTTCATAGATTTCATTTAAACACAGCATTTTATACAATACAGTACAGTTTGAGATTTCTGCCCATAAATTACCCCACTTAGACAACTACTTAAAAGGGTTGACTGTTTAAAGCAACCCAGTGCCTTCTTACACAGGTTAATACAATTGAAATTTACAAGTTTTGTTCAGATCAAAATAAGGTTAATCTTACACATCACATATATACATATTTTAAAATACTCTAAATGTTTGAGTATAGCTAGACAAATTTCTTAAATAGAGACAAACTTGCCATAGAGAGACACTTTCATGAATTATAATTTGGTTTCTGATTTAGACACAAACACTGTATACAATATTTAAAAAAATAATTTGTTAGACAATTCACTTAATTTCTTTCTGCAAAATCTGTTCACCCTGTAACTCTTTAGGAAGGGTTCTTGACCTCTGCAGAACCACGCTAAGTTCTTCAATGACCTTTGATGGCAACTTATGATCAGTGTCCAAAGCAGCTTTGCTATTCCTATCATCGGTCTTCCCCAGTGTCTTTAAGACTTTGAGGCCTTTCTGCTGCCCACGTGGGACCTCGGAATCTGTGTCCTCCAGGCAATTGAAACTCCGGTGTTTTCTGGTGCGGTTTCGAAGTTTATCCTCCTTGTGCTCCAGGCACTGGGCCACGATGGAGGCTCTGTCCTTTAAGCTGGGGTCCATGAACTCTCTGTCACGCTTTTCACTGAGCCGCAGCCTTTCAAGTTCTGCTTTTGCACTCTAAAAATAAAATGTCCCATAGGAAAGCAAGATTTGGCATGACTGATGTTTAAAAAATATGTTCCACATAGCAGTTGATGCTTTCTCTATAAGAGCTTATTTCTAAGATGTAGGTCTAATTTTACTTTGACACAAATAGCATATCTGAATTTATATACTTATCTTGGAGCTACAAAATCAAATCAAATGTAGACTGTGGAAATCCATTTTAACATGCATTTAACATACCATCTCAAAGATAACAGGCTAGCTATCTAAATTGATTCTCATTTCAAACTGGCCTCTTCCAACTTATTTCTGCTCACGATCTGTGCATGCACTCTTAGTCCACAGAGTATTGTACTCGTGGGTCCAAGAGGAAAAGTGTTCTTTTTGGCCATGTGAGTCGGGGTGCTCTGCCTTGCAACCTCCTCTTTGAGATTCAGGCTACATAATGGCATATGAAAGATGTTAAGGAAGTTTATGGTAGAGAAATCAGATTCACTTCTTTTTCCCATTTTTATTCTCCTCCTAATTGACTAGTAAAACCTTTTCCTCCATTTAATCTCTGTTAGGATCCCCCAGGTATTTTTAACATTAATTAATTTATTTTTGGGTACTGGGAATTGAACCAAGTACTTAACCACTGAGCCACGTCACAGCCCCCACTTTTTAAAAATTTTTAATTTTGAGACAGGGTCTCGCTAAGTTGCTAAGGCTGTCTTTGAACTTGGGATCCTCCTGTATCAGCCTCCTGGGATGCTGGGATTACAGACATGTACAGTTGCATCTGGCTCCCACGTATGTTTTTAAAAACACTGAAATGTGTGTGTTAATCCCCACTTCTCTTTCAATGCATTAGAGAGCACATGCATTTGGGGAACTGCAAGAACCTATAAGTACGATAGGTATACGACAATGGAACAAAGGTGGGCTTTTTAAAACAAGCATTCAAGGCACCTTGGGGCTCTGCAATACCTAGGGTACAGAACATTCCTGGATTCTCAAAGGGGATCACAAGCCAATCAAGTCAAAGGTATGGTTTTTTTGTATCACAGTAGAGTTCTAATTATCTTTCAACCACCATCAGAACTATACTTTGGTACTCTCAAATGCAGAATTTAGGGGTCAAGTATTATTAACACATATAATGCTGAAATTTTAGGTATACTATTAAGTTTAATATTAGCCTAAATGATGTATGGCCTTTTGTTGGAGACACACTGGAAGTGACCTCTTAAGAGTCAGAGGATGGCAGAGTGAGAGTAAAGAAAACTACAAGTGCTTCACAGGAATCACATGGTGTGCACTAGGGGGAGGCACATGCTGTAAGGCCAGAAAACCAAGACGAAGATATTGAAGAAAGAAGGGCAGTGTTTATGTGCATGCTGTCCTTAGAAGATAAGGTATTAATAATTTAAAAAGAGAGAAAGATAAGGTGTACAAGTAGGTAAACACCAGGTGGCTTGCTCCAGGCAATACCTGCCTGTGTCACAAGGTATGGAGAGAAATGGATCCTCTCTCTCCCAGCCGCAGAGAGCAGTGTCCACTGCTGAAGCCACAGCAATGGGCAGTGAATGGATTCTTAGAGCAAATCAGTCACAGGGCTTTAGTTGAGGCCCTCATATATTAAATCCATTAAATTCAGAGATTTTATGGGGGTTATGGGGGTCCCATGATATCAAAAAGAAATATGGTCAGCATGCATAAATTACCACTACAAACTCTTTGAAATGACTTTTAATAATAAACCTGCAGTGATAACATCCAAGATATAAAACATATCTATGTTACATAACATATAATCATATCACTAAATCCCCAATGTTTTCAGTTTCATATGACTATTCACAGTTCAAAGTATATTATCTACATTTTAAGATGCAGAAATAGAATTTCAAAGAAGGAACAACTGGCCCCAAGTCACACAGGTGAGAGTTTGGAATGTGACCCCTGGCTGGCCTGACTGGTGTGTTTCTTTCCAGCACATCAGACTCCTCCAGGAAGTCCAGGAAGGTAATGGGGGAGAAAGGGAGGGGAGGGATTCTAGATGATGAGTTCTGTTTCACTGTACCATTCTGATTGGTTCATTATTTTTATTTGACTGACATCATTTTAAAAAGGAATGACCTTGCTGACAGGGAGTGGCATAACTCCTGGAGTGAAGCACTCCTCCTGTCTCGGCCTCCCGAGGTGCCAAGACTAGAAGCCCACGCCCCGTGCCCAGCTCTGAATGGCAGTTTTGAAACCTATCCCATATTGTCTTCTAAGTTCTTATTTTCTTGTATCAATATATGATAACAATATGCCAGGTGCTATTCTAATAAATTCTCATGAATACTAACATTTAATCATCACAATCACCCTGGAGGGTAGGGGCTTTTATTAGCCCCATATGCTTACAGATCAATAAGCAGAGGACACAAAGCTACAGTGCCAAAGGGAGTTTCTAGCATGTGCACTCAAACACGGTTTGCCTCTTCATGGGTGCTTTCTTTGCCAGTGGTTTACTTACCCTCACTTACTCAGCTGGTTCCCTGCTCATTGACCTAATTAATTTTAGAAATCACTATCTCCAAGAAGCCTTCCAGGCTTGGATGAGATACTCTCATACAACTTCCAAAAAAAAAACAAAAAACTCAGGCAGGCCAAGTCAATGAATAATAATGTACTAACTTGTCAACAACTTGTCTGAAAAATAATTCTTCTCCAATATATCCCTTGGTATATATATTTTTTCTGATGAGTGTATTCTGGTCATTTTAAGTCCCTTTCTAGTTTTAACAAAGAATCAAAAATGGTTAGTCATTTTATAAATGTATTTTCTTACATAGGTACATGAATCAAATCTCATTCTATAATAAACATTTTAATGGTTCACAGGAAAAAAATTTATTCTTTAAATGTGGTTTTAATATCTTTTAAAGTAAGTTTCAATGCTTCCCAATACTGGAGAATTTTTAAAATATCTGTTAAATTTGCCAAATCACCAAAACACCGTATTTACTAAAGCTTGGTTTATTATGACTCAGCAAATTTTCCAGCAATTAATATTGCATGGAATTATTTTAAGAACTGTTAACAATTTCTTCATAGTTTTTGTCAGTTTCCTGCTCTTAAGCATGTTAGAAAATTATTTCTCAAATTCTGTATTTGGCATTAGGTAATAAGTAATCATATTTGTAATCATCATCAACACTACATATCAATGTATTTTTTATCCTAAAAATTTTTCTTTTGCTTTGATTCATACTGATCTTAAGGAAATGCCAGGGGAGTTAGGGTCCCTGTAGGGCATAAGTACTCCCTATGTTAGTGACACTGGTGCAAACTGTGTCCTCTGTCCTGGATTCCTATGGAATGTGACCCTTAGACTTCAAGGATTCTAGATTTCTTTTATGGATCCTGTAGCTCTGCAGTGTGGTTTATTATTCTTTCTCTTTCTCTCTCTCTCTTTCTCTTTCTCTCCATATTATACACACATGCATACTTAGAGGAACAAAGGCATTTCTTAGAGACTTACTCTTTCCTTTGAGTACATCAGTGGAGCAGGACCAAGTAAGGAAACCAAGGACAATTAATTTTGAAGCCTTTGTCTACTAGAGGAATATTTCAGAGGGATAAAAGTTCAATTTTGTGCATGGAGAAACTTTGAAAAAATCTGTTCATTAGGTTCAAGTGCCTTGAGTCTTTCAAAGGTGATTTCTGCTTGGAGGGCAAGAGATTCAAACAGTTTACTCCCAATTTTAAGATCAGAAGATAAAATGTTTTTCTCATTGCTATGAGGGACTCAATTAAGGAATGGAGACATGCACTGATCCCGAAGTGGCTGATGAATTTTGAGAGTGAAGAGCCCATGTTCTTCCCTGAAGAACCATACTTCATGTCAAGATTGACATTATTTGCATTTTCCTACCCCTCCAGATGAAAAAGAAAACAAATAGTAGCCTTCATGAAAAATGCCAAGTCTTTCTTTATTGATGCTTGGGGGTCATCTTGTGGTTCCTTAAATCAAGTAAGATACCCCACTATTTCTCAAACCACTGGAACTTGGTTATATCACTAGTAAATCTACCACAGCTCTGGATGTTTTCTGTGACAATCTCACTCTAAGGATTTTATAAGTAAATTTATAAGTCCAAATTGAGGCAGTTATTTTATCATCAGAATTTCTTGGAAAATATTTAAAATTGCTTGGCTACTTGGGGATAAAAGAATAAGTGACATTGTAAATATGTATCTGGGTGGTCAGTGTTGTGAAAATCAGTGGCACAGTTATTCATAATATTTTCTTGATGTACACGGTTATTACTGTGTTTTTTGAAATGATCATTACTGTGCTTCTGAGGTGGAGGACATATTTAGCATGCCTAGTCACATTAAAAGACAGAAAAACAAATTCATTATGGTCATATGAGACCAAAATCCAGACCCACCTCAATGTTTTTCCGGGCTTGCGTTGCATTTGTCTCTTGCTGAATTGGAATCAGAGGTAAACCTCCAATTTTCGGATTTTTGGTTATTGACCGTTTCCTTTCCTTGCCAGCTGGTGGCCATATATCATTTTCATGCTGGGGAAACACAATTTCATGCTGTTGGTGTGTGGTTTTATCACGCGGTACCCCATGTGAGTCACTTGGCTCCTTTTCCGGTATCCACATCAAGCGATCTGCTCTCCATGAGAGTGCCATTTGTGATTATGATGTTGACTTTGGCAGTAACATGGCTCGAGGACGTGAAACTCTTAAGTGAACAGAGCTTTGAGGTCTCAGTTCAATTTCTAAGTTTCAAATTCATGCCTTCTGTACTATTTATCAAACCAAATGGGGGAAAATATTTGAGAAAACTGGCAAATCTCTTTGTAATAGAAAAATAATACACTTGTCTCTATTTCCAGGACCTGTAATAAAAGTAGCTATACATTTATTTTCTGCCTAACACCAAAGGTGATCCTAATGTAAAAATAATTTGATCTTACATCCCCAAATCAACCTAAGGCATGGCTATCAGAGAAATTACCCTTATTTTATGACCTTTTGAAAAATGTTACTTTTTCATCTAATTGAATTTTGAAGAAATGTTACCTGTTTATATATACATTTATACTGAAAATCATTGTGCAACAGAGAGTTTGGCACATTTGTTCTCAAATTATTGACTATACATTCTAGCCCACTAAACAGTTATAGATATGACTGGAGAAAAGTTAATTCTGCAATGGGGGATAAATGTCCACAGGTAAAAATATAAGTTTTTGAGTGATTAATCCTTGAGATATACATATAAAAGAATTTTTCTACTCCTCAGGGTAGATTAACTTTTTAAAAGTAGGGAAAAGCAAATTGATTTTCAGACAACAACCTATGAAAAAAATACAGAATACCAACTATAAAATGAGAAGTTTAAAGATGCTTTGGTGAAATAAAAAAACATTTGGTAAACTACATAGCAAAATGCCTCCTCTTTGTTTTCATCATTTTTAAAAGATAAGTTCTTGTTCTTATGTTGCAGTTAGCATTTTAATGTATTATTTTGTAACCAATAATTCATTTCTGCAAATATTTACTGTGTACCCTTTATAGTAGCTAATTTATATTGATGGGCTTACCTGATAGACTTTGTGCCTATCAATACACATGTATCACTTCATCTAATCTTCAATGATTCTACAGTGTAAGTCCTATTGTTATTAAACTTAGTGTTTATGTATAATATATATCTTTGAATATTAAAGAAGCAATTACCTTGATTCGGCAAACCTGTAATGGCAGAAGGTACAATATTTTGATCGGAAAAATGGTACACACTACCTGTTGTTATTTTTTATTATTTTTTATTTACTTTTGGAAACAGGGATTGAACCCAGGGGCACTTAACCACTGAATCACATCCCCAACCCATTTTTATTCTTTATTTTGAGACAGGGTCTTGCTAAGTTGCTGAGGGTCTAAGTTGCTGAGGCTGGCTTTGAACTTGCAATCCTCCTGCCTCAGCCTCGTGCTGGGATTACAGGAATGAGCTGCCTCACCTAGTTCATAATGCTTTTCTACAATTTAGGTAATTTTTCAAATTGTTGATGTGTAATGTACATGCTAAATGATGATGTGGGAAAATCAGAAATCTCTAGGTCAGAGTGACATGTTCTTATTCAACATTTATAGCTATTGGTGACTTCAAAAGGGATTATACACTTGATGATCACACTCTCATTGTTATATTGATCATGCCCCAAATCTCCATTTTTCCCTCTCACTTTCTACTTATGACCTATTTTTCAGCTTCCTTTCATTCACTGTAAATAATGTCTGACTCCTTGAGACCTCTAATCCATTCACCACCATTCTTCTTCCATGTTTTTTACTGTTTCCTTCATAGCTTGACTCAGATTTCATGGTGAATTAGTAAACTCTCTTCTCCTTATAAATTATCTTTAAGCCCCATGCTGCTTCTAATTCCATCATACTCGATTTTGCAAAGTCCCAAACCTAAACATAAGTCTAATTTCTGGGTGTCTGCTAGCTGACGGAGAAAAGACAGAAGATTATTCTGTAGCTTCATCTCACTTTAAATCTAACCTTACACTTCCAGGAAGCAGCTAGGAGAACTTGTTTTCCTGGCGCAGTACAACTGGTAACCACACACTCTGCAGATTATTACCTTTCTTTCCTTCACCTTTCTAATAGTCTTCCCTGCCTTACGAATTAGGCATTCACTGATTTCATTTTAAAATTTACTAATAATTACTTAAGAAAATAATATTGCCACCATAAAATGCACCTATCTTACTGCATCTCTAGCTTCTTCCTGATAATTAGCATTTGCTCGTTTGCTCTGATTTTGAGTAGCCTTGTTCCAGTCCTATCTATAATTGCTCAGTAGACCAGAATATGTAGTTGATAATTTGAGAACAAATGTGCCACACTGTTGTGTAATGATTTTTCACTCATGATGAACAAATGTGCACATGACCACAATACTTCACATCTGCCCAGGGCCTCCAATGGTTTAAAATCTCTTTACTCCTCTATCAACTTATTTTTCAATTACTGGATTTTCTCCATCAGCATGCATGTTAAATATATACTCCCCTATCTTAAAGACAAACTGAAACCCCCATCCTACCTTGACTTCTTCTTCCTACCTAGTCACAACATCATTATCTCTACAGCAAATTACCTGTCAAAACTCTTTGTACCCAGCACCTGCTTTTCTTCCTTCTCAACCGTTCTTATTTCATTTGTTGTTTTTATCGAGTCTGCTTTACCTCTGAAGTTTGCAAGGTTCCATGCTCTCTCCATCTCTCCCCATCCCTTCTCTCTCTGTTATCTCATCCAATTCTACAGCTTTCTGTATAATCCAAATGCTGATCTCCCCAATTTACATTTCAGCCCCAAACTTTTGCCTGTTTCTGAATCAACTTACATGTTCATTTCTGTATCTAACAGGTATCTCAGATTTCATGTGGCCAGAACAGAACTCTTAATTTCTTTATACCTCTTGGATATTCTTTTTTATATAATTTGTTTTTGTTTTAATGTTTTTTTTAGATGTCAATGGGTGTTTTATTTTATTTATTTATATGTGGTGCTGAGTATCAAACCCAGGGCCTCACACATGCCAGGCAAGTGCTCTACCACTAAGCCACAACCCCAGCTCTCTGATACTCTTAAAACAAGGATGGCTACATGATCTGTCCCCATGTTCCTTCCCCTCATATCTTCCCTCACACAATCCTCCGTGGTGTTTGTGGAATAAACTGAGACGTGACAACACCTCTGCAACAGAAGGGTGCTGGCCCCGTCCCTAGAATGACCCCGTCTGCCTTTTCTTTATTTTGGAACTGGGATTCGAACCCAGGGCTTTGCTTATGCAAGGCAAGTGCTTTGCCACTAAGGTACATCCCAGCCCCCAGAATGACCCCTTCTGAATGCTGGATGACTCACCCCATTTCAGACAGATTTTAGCTCCCCTGTCACCTAGTCAGAAAGTTAATCCCTGAGAACTTTTCTTCACTAGGGCCCTCCATACCTCAGTCATACTTTCTACTTCTTTTCCAACTTGATACACTTATCATTTATATTTTCTTTTCCAACTTGGTACATTTTATCACAGTGATGTCCATTTGTACTTTTATCTGACTACCTGTTTATCATCTTTCCCATTAGAGATATATCAAGTATGTACTTAGTAAAAGGCAAGGGGCTCCACGGGGCAGAGTCCTTCCTCTCATGGAGTTTGAATTTTAGTAGGAGAGGCAGACATGAAATAACTATTTATACATGTGTTTTTAATCGGTGCTGTAATGGAGAAGTGTATGATGCTAAGGGTCCAACCGGCCTGAAGGCCAGGGAATGTTTCTCTGAGAATATGACATTTAAGGTGACATCTAGAGAGCTTCTGAAGCACAGGGAGGATGAGGATGTATGTTACAAAAGTTTTCTAGGTACCAGAAAGAATTCACTGCAAGGGGCATTTACTGTTGGTTTGTGTGTGTGTGCACATTAATGTATACCTTTGCTACTCTGCTGGTTCCCTAGGATGAGCCATAAATCCTTAATCCAAGAGAGCCTCTGTGTTTGTCTTAATAGAATAGCTGAATAATCTGCAGAAGTGGAAGGAAGAGAAGATAATAGCGCCAAGTGTTTGGGATGAGGACAAGGAAGAAGACGAGGGGCAACGAGGAATAACTTGGTCACCTGCTAGGCTCTGCTTACACTATTTCAACCTCAGAATCTACTGATGTTAATCATAAAAACAGAAGCATCTGTTTAGTTTTGATGCTGACGGACATTTTAACAGTTTTTGACTCCATAGTCCCAACTTTACTAAAACCCTTCAAGTCTAGTATTTTTGTTTGTCAAGTAGTGTTTGAGTGTCTAGATTTTTAAAAAGAAGAAAGTTTCTAAAAAGTCAGTAGCTAGTCTTTTTCTCCTAATGCATTCCTGCTCGGTAAAAGAAGGGGCAGGCTAGAGGAGTCACATTTATTAACCACTGGAAAGGTTAATAAATTAAATGAACAGAGAAAATGGTTTTCAAAACAAGTAAGGACTAGATTTGGGGGTGAGTTAACTTCTTCCTTATAAAAGAAACAGGGAAGTACCCTCTCAGTAATGAAGAGTGGCAACTTAATCGTTAGCAATGAATGCCAATGCTCTGTGCGAAGCACTGCTGGGAATTCAGCCAGACAAGGTTGGGAAAGAAACCAACCTCATTAACGGAACTATTTAACCCTTCCCTGAAAGAGTGAGTCCTCCTTCAGGGAGGAGACTTAATGGGAAGCTGAGTGTAACACTGCCTCAGAAAACCCTGAGTCTGAACCACTGATGAATGAATAGTCCTAGATAAACAAGGGAACATCCGTTCTTAAAGACAAGGTGGTTTGTTAACAGCAGTGCATACATCGACTCTTACGAAGTACCTAGCAAACATAAGATATGAAAGAAATGTACACTACTGCCCTAGCTTCTGGAAGAACAGGGATGAGAGGATGGAGAACAGGAATGGAAACAGGATATGTTCCTAAATGAAGACTATGCGGGACTCTGGTGGAATGAGAGCCGAGTCCCTCTTTCCTGTGCTGCAGGGTAAAGTGCACATCTCTCCTGAGCCAAGGAGTTGCTGGCTGATAAAAGGAAGTTTGATTCATTCTGTTATTTGTTTCCTTCCCTCCCACCCCTTTTTTCCCTCTATACAGTCAGTTCCTCCTTCCTCCCTTCTTGCCCCCCTCCCACTCTCCATTGTGTCATCATCCGCTTATCAGCGAGATCATTATTACCCTAGGTAAATGTATGATTACACAAATGGTATGCCTCTACTTCATGTACAAAGAAACAAGATATATCCCATTTATTTACAATAAAAATAAAAAAGAAAAAAAGAAAAGGAAGCTTGACAGAATCAATTCCTTTTCAAAGGACAATGGATGGATTTAGATTTTCATATTCTTAAAAAAGTAAGCATAAAAGTTTATTTTAATTGTATGCACATTAAAACTCTTACTATAAAAGTTTTTTTTTGAAAGAAAAAGTCACCACCACATGAACATTTCCTATATACAAAGTAGCTAAATGCCATTCAGTAATTAAAACAGGTATCAGACCTGAGCAATAAAGATGCTGGCCATCCACTCTGTCTGGGTGTGTAAACTTTCACAACAAAGGTGCCTGCAAAACAAGATACATAAAATAAATAATTCAAAAGGACAAACTGAATATTCTCCACAGAATTTCTTTCATGATTGAGCTCTCAGAAAACCCTTTGGCTTTCTCCTGATTTATGATGGACTATTTCAGTCCAAGTGGTTTCTGTTAGGTAAACAATATCAAAATAACAGTGTAAATATGTTGGTTTAAACAAAATACAGCAAAGGGCTTTTTGGTAACTGCTGCAAAATGATCAATATTTTTGGAAAGGCAGAAAGTCAATATCATTTTGCTTTTTTGGGTACATGACAGTGAAACAATTTTTCCCTAGAAACTCTGAGCCTGAAACACACACACATATACACACACTCAAATACACACATTCATGTGATGGAAGGTTTTTAAAAAATGCTAAGACATGGTCTCCATCATTAATTATAAACACTAATACCCACAGACACATTAAAAATAAGCTATATGAAAAACCACAATATACCCAGAAATACTGATTCAGTTACCTTATATTGAAATCCTGAATAAAACAGAGATCTTGCCCTCAAGGTTTGTATAGTCTATAAGGGGAGTTGTGCAAGTGAACAAATAAATCGTAACACAGTAGGAAATAGCAAAAGCAAAGTGAATACCAACACAGAAACCAGATGCTGGCGAAGGGCAGGGAGATGGTATATTTTTTGAAGAGGAAGAGTTTATAACTGCTACTAGCATTATATAATAGAATATTTCCAAGTAATTATATTCTTCCTATTCTTAGATTATTAAAACCAACTTACTTAAAAAAACTGATAAAAATGAAATTTCCAAAAGAATAGCTTGCTTCCTTCATCAGAGTCTTAAAGTCACTGATGCTTCTCCTTATCATGTCCAAAAAAATCAAATTATCTTATGTATGCACCCATGTACATAAAATCCTACTGATGCAGAAAAGTAACAAATAATTATAAGAGGTAGGCATCATCTGACAAGCTTTTGGGGGCATCCAAGTTGTGGCCTGAAAGAAGAATGAGCTGGGTGCCGTGGTGCATGTCTGTAAATCCCAGCAGCTCCAGAGGCTGAGGTAGGAAGATCACAAATTCAAAGCCAGGCTCAGTGACTTAACAAGACCCTGTCTCAAACTTAAAAATTGAAAAAGGACTGGGGATGTGGCTCAGAGGTTAAGCACCTACGGGTTCAATCCCTGGTACAAAAAAAAAAAAAAAAAAAAAAAAAAAATGATAGGTGAATTGACTGGTTCTTCAGGGAGGGAATGGAAGCCACAATGAAGTGGGGCAGCATGTGCCATGGAAGAGGGGACAGTGTAGAGACCACACGTAGTATACATGTAGTATACATGATATGAAGCAACAAAAAATTATGTAGATTCTCATTCTATCCTGAAGTACAAAAAGAAGCTTATGGCTTATGGGAAGTGAAGCTGATAGAGTCATATGTTGAGGGCCTTTTACGCCAAGTCAGCAATCCTGTTCTTGTCCTGTATGTGACAGGAGTCACAGAGGAGTTTGAAAGCAGGAGAGAAAGATGAAACATTGGAGAAATGTCTGTCAGGCAGCTGGGTGGAAAAATTAACTTAAAAGGAAAGCGAAGGCAGAAGCATGAAGAGCAAGCAAGACTTCTAGAATAATCCATGCAGATCAGTCCTGGCCTCTACGTTACCAGGTATAGGTGTTGGGGGGATAATGAAGGGGCTGATGTGGCACAGTTTAGGTATTGATTAGACACAGGAAAATGAAGAAGAAAAGACGTCTAGTGCAACCTCTGGGAGCCTGGCAGGATATGGTTGATCTCAATGGAAAAAAGTACATATATGGAACAGGTATGAGACTAGGATACATAAGCTTTTAAATCCTATTTTAGTTTACTTTTTTTTGAAAATTGAATTTTGCCTACTCATCTCCTAAAATCTGGACTCCACAATCATATGATATCTAAGAAATCGTATGTAGTTTCTATTAAAAGTCAAAGAGAATACGAGAGATTAAAACAGACCTGAACCTCAATATAAATATATTTTCCTGTTCTTACACTGCAAATATTTAGAAAAGGCTTTGCCTTCTCCTGGGTGAAACACTTCCTGTCTGTATTTCTATCTGCTAAATAATGAAGTCATTCTTCTTCTAAAGTTGTCACCAAAACATCCAATTCGAAAAGTGGCCAGCTATTGACTTACCATTGATGTTTTTCAGAGAATGCAGTCAATCCCCAGCTGTGTCACATGGGAAGAAACACATACATTAAAATGATAATTTTTATGAGACTGAAAACAGGATTATATATTAGGAGATGGTTATTTAATGGTGGGAATGCATAATGAAATGAATTTACACAAGTAATGATTCAATAGGTACCTCTAGGTGAATGTTAAATGTTTATAAAGATTTGCTACATGTTTGTACAGGTGGGAGGAAGAGGAAGGATTCTTGCAATGGGGCAGAGGGGGAAATCTCTAAGACGATACTCTTAACTGAATACCATAGTTTGGATGTGGTTTGTTCCCCTGGGTCCTTGTGTTGAGGGTTTGGTCCTCAGTGTAGTGATGCCTGGAGGTGATGGAACCTTTAAGCTGTTGGGGCACAGTGGGAGGTCCTTAGGTTACTAGGGGTATGTCCTTGGAAAAGATGAAAGTAGTTCTCAAGCATCCCCTCAGTAGTTCTCAGGAGAGGGTTGTGATAAAAGCCTAAGCTGGGCCCCACAAGCTCTCTGGCTTCCTGTTCAGAGATAAGAACTCTGGCACCTCTACCCATTCCCACCATTGCCATCCACCATGATGTGGCACTGCTGAGAGAGCCCTCACCAGAACTCAGTCCATGTAGGCACCATGCCCTTGACCCTCCAAAACTATAAGCTCTCATCTTATTTCAGCCATTTTTTAAAGATGTTTGTCCCTATTCAGTGAATCTGTCAGTTTTGTGTTACTATAATTAGCTTGCCTTAGGTATTTTGTTATGGTAAGACAAAACTAACTAACAACTGAGTAAAAACAATGTCTGCAAAAATAGCTGGAATTATATACATTTTGGAGGAAATCAATGAATGTGCTAGTTGTAACACAGGTATATGTGCTGGGTTTGGAAAATAAGTATGGGGAGAAAAATAATGACATTTTCAGTAATAGAATCTGAAAAGTCAGCAAATGCAGTGCATTAAAATCTTGTTTAATGATATTAGGAAAAATATTACTGTGAGCATTAATTAGCTAACCAAAGTGATCTGTGGTAAGAATTGTGTATAAACTGAATCAAGTATTAAAGAGGTCCACAAAATATAAAAGGGGTCCACATTTTCTGTACCATATATTTGCTGTATGTTTAGAATACCAAATTTAACATAACAAAAAGGGCAAGTTACATAAGGGCCAAATGTTTTCTCTGATATACGATTTTAATTCACAAGCAGGGAGGGCTAGGGAAAAATAGAGGTACTTTGGATTAGGCATGGGAGTGAAGGGAGGGAAGGGGGTTGGGGTGGGGGGAGGAAGGAAAGTAGAATGAATCAGACATTACCACCCTATGTGCATACATGACTACATGACCAGTGTGATTCTTACATCACATACAACCAAAAGAATGAGAAGTTATACTCCATTTATGTATGATGTGTCAAAATGCATTCTTGTCATGTTTAACTGATTAGAACAAATTAAAAAAATGACAAGTGAAAAAATAAAAAAAGGGGGGCAAGTTACAGATGAGACCAAAATATTTAAAGAGCCAAGTATCAGAAGGCTGGAGGGCAGCATTAACTTTCTTGTGGGTAGACTTGCCTGGAAAAGTTCTTATGCCCCCAGGCAGTGCTGGACCCAATCAAGATAAGCCCACAACCTCCTGGGGATTTCTTGCTTTACTTGGGGAAGATAGCAATCACCAAGGAGCTTGGCACTCAGCTCAGAGGGAACTTCACCCCTCCTTATCTACTCACACAGTTCCCTGATCTGCTACAGACACACAACTCAAGGAATCTGCCTAAAACTTACTTTGTAGAAACTTAAACTCATGTGACAGATCTCTAAATCCTGCAACAGACTTACTTTCCTAATTTTTTTCCTTTCAACAACTCTTTGCTTTCAAACTTTACCTGGTTGGAGGTTTCATTTTCTTCTTTACACCAAGATAAAACTTCATTGAACTGAGAGGAAACATTTTGTCATATTTACTGCTCTGTAAAGAAAAAGATTGTAATTAAACAGGTTTCATAAATGTCCATGCATTTTTGTTGACATTAACAACTGGGTTTAGAATTGTTTAGTTTTTCTCCAATGCTTCATAAATATAATACCAAATTTTAGTAAATGAAGTGTCTTGATTACAATATAATCAAATAAATACTTTTAAATAATCTTGTATATATTCATATGCCCCTTGGGGACAAATGTGCATTAGAACTGATTTTCTCGTATTTAAAAATATAATACATTTGCCATATATTTTGTAACTTTATTACGCCACCGGTGTTATCTGGGACAGCATCCTATATTAAATACATTCATAATTCTGTGCGGAAATGCACGACATTTCATACAGTGTGAGCGAAACAATAGCTCTGAATATATTAATGTTAGTTTGGGTCAAATTTTGGCACTAAATAATACATGATTTTCTGTACATTTTGGATTTCAAAATTATAGAAAACAGACTATGTACCCCTATGGACACATATTGAACTACTTAAATATCATCTCTAATAATTTATTCAAGTTCAGTAGAAAAGAATTATATTTTGCCATTGGTTAAATGAGTTGTATTTTCTCCACAACTCTCCTAACATGTTTATCTGTGCTTAAGTAAATATTTTTAAAAAATTAAAAGATGCATGGACATATATTCGCATAGACAAATTGACAAAGGTTTAATCTGTATATTCTGATTTAAGACAACATAGTAATCACATAGATCTCATTATTCTCCCTTGGATATTCTATAGAAGATTTTACAAAGAGGATAACCATAGAAATAATTTATAATACAACTTTCTCCATATCTCAAACATATGCAAGAAAATCTTATCTTTCAAACTGATAGGCAGATACTATTTATAATCAGAGTAAAGGTTTTGAGGTCTGAAAGACCATGGTACAAATTTGGTTGCATCTTATTAGTCTGTGATTTTACACTACATCTCTTTGACTTCATTTTCTTGTTTGTAAATAAGGATAAAATTATTGACCATATAAATTGGGTTATTATGAAGATGAAATGTATAAGCAAAGTTTTATTGTGTACGGTTACTGTAAAGATTAAATAAAAAAAAATGCCTATAAAGGGTACAGGCCAGTAATTGGCATAAAATGAGCTCACAAAAAGAATAACTATCATTATAATAAATTAATAACAACTATCATTATAATAAATTTACAACACAATCTCATATAAATTAAATATGGATATTTTTAGAACCCAGAACAATGCACAGAAGCCCATGTAGCAAATATACAGTTCAACTGAATAGTAAGTTCTATATAAGTTAAAATATTATGTCTTTTCTTTGTATCAGCAGTCAAACTAGAAAAGTAAGGGGTAGGGGATATATTTATAAAATTAAAAACTAGTTTCCATGTAGCAAACAGATTAGGAAAGTATAAAGAAAATATATATAATGAGGAAAAGTAACCAGGAATATATAATCAAGAATAAATGCTCTGGTGAATAATAGCCTCTGTGGCAGGGACCATAAGGTCCATAATGGTAAGTTTAATCCTAGTCACTATTACCATTAAATTTGTTATTTTTATCACTAAAGATATTTTAAAAAATACACATTTTGGATTTTTTTCCCTCTTATAAACAGATTTCCAGATATGGAGGCACTGAGTGATAGGTCAGCAACATGATTAAGAATTATATTTTTGCTAAGATGACTGATTTATAAAGTTGTAGTTATACATTTACCTGCCTTTTGTAGTTTTGATATGTCAATGATTTTCCCATGTCTTTACTTTTTTGCACTTCTTTATATTTTAAATAGGACATTGGGTCTCTTAAATTTCATATTCTATTCCAGTTGCTATTTACCTTAATTTTGTTCACAGTTTACATCCATTATTTTTAAGTCAAATATACTGATTTTTTTCTTTTGAAGTGTCTTAATTTTTATTTAAGTTTAAAGTGCTCCAACACGTCTGATACTCAGTTCCATGCTCTTACACCTTTACAGGTTGCTATCTTTAAAATTTTAATTAATCAATTTAGAACATATTTTTTTATCTCCGTATAGAGAATTTAAAGTTTTGTTGACAATTATTCCACCCCATGCACTTTTCACAGCATATTTATTCAAAATCCTAATATGTATTTCTCCTAAGTGACTTTATGGTACCATTCCTCTATAGTATACTCACTTTTTATGGTAGGATTATATTATTTAAGCTATTTTAGCTTTATTACATGTCTTAACAGTTGGTTGGGAAAATAAGTCACAATTGTTTTATTTATTAATTTTTTAAAATTATTTCTTTTATTGTTACAGACTGCATTTTGAGTCATTATACACAAATGGGGTATATCTTTTTGTTCCTATGGTTGTGCACGATATAGTTTCAATTATTTTATTTTTAATCCCCTAAGCTGTTTGCCATTATTTGTCTTCTTGAAGTAGATTTTCATTATTTCAAAGTATTAAAATACAACTTACTTTGAAAATTTGAAAAAAAATTATAGTATACTATAAATCAATATTAGAAAGTTTAACATTTTACTTCTATCAGTGAAGTTCTATAATTTTCCTCAAATTAGCTTCTACTTCTTGGTAAGGTCACTTTCTGGTAGTTTATGCATTTTTTCTTTTAAGTTCCACTGGGGACTAATTTCTGACTTTGTGACCTGCTAACTTTTTCAACTTTCAGAGAGAACATTCCAAAATTTGAATGCTCTATTATGGAATAGTTTGGTATCTTGGTATGGTGCTCAGCACCCCACTATAAGAGATATTCAAGGAGAGAGCTGACTTTTAGGAATATGCAGTAGAGGTGACTGCTGACTACCTTTGTCAGAGGTCAATACAGATTCTAGCCAATATGTCCTTCCTGATAGTTCGGTCATTCCGTTGGACACAATACCAACGACAGCAGCAGGCAGGGTAAGAGGCAGCAATTCCAACAGAACAGGGAGGATAACTGTGCATGTGTAGGGAGGAGAAATGTAAAAGACAGCGACAAGTTCAGGCTCGCCTGCATTTTTAAGAACTTTTGTTAACAGGTTGAAAATCTAAAGTAATGCAGTGAATTCCCTGAGCCACTCCTGGCATGGAAGTTCATTATTTTATAACATATTTTAAAGGAACACAAATGAAATAATCAGAGAGATGAACAATTGTGAAGAGAAACCTTTTTCTGTTGCTGTATTGCAATCTTTAAAGTGAATATGCATGAAGAGGAACTGAAAATATCCTAATGAAACATTCTATAAAGGAAATTGTGCTTGGCAAGATGAATTTACTACTGGCATATTACAACTCTGTCTTTTGGTATTCATAATTTCTGGATAATTCCTCCAAAAAGTTCAATGCACTAGACTGTTATGAAGTCTGTAATCTGTTGCTTCAGCCACCATATTTCAAAGTAAAAATTTTAACTGAGCCAATTAAATGAACGTGCTTAAAAAATTATTCCTGTAGCTAAAAGGAGTTTGCTTATTAGTGCGTGCAACTTTTAATGACCCCCTTTACTTACTTGCTTTTTTCACATCATTAACAGTATCATGGTAATATTCTTTGAAACCTCTCACCTTTTATGTAAATCAAGTCTGAAAACATTTTAATTAACATTTTTCTGTGCAGGGAAAACTTGCAAAACAAAATATATCTTCCCCTGTGTATTATCCTAATTTGTTGTTAATGAACATTCATAAATTATCTCTAATTAACACAAAGTTGCTTTAAATACAATTTTCAATTTGAAATTTCTACTCCTTTCTCAGTAAATCATTTTCTAAATACTTACAAGTACAGTATTACATTAATACAAGTACATTAATACAAGTATTAATGGAAAAAGTAAAAAACACAGCCAAATTTTTACTTAAATAAGTTGGGGTGTTTTACTATTGATTACTAATTGTGTAATTGCTTGCAAAGTTAATACTAGCAATGACTTCACCATCAATATTAATAGGGACCCATATTCAATATAAAAAAATAACTGGCAAACTAAAACCATGTATTTAAAGTAACAGTAGCTTTAAAGGAAAACAACCTCTCATCTGCTTTCTTCAATGTGCAAATCAAAATATCAGTTGCATTAGTAATTTATTCTGACAGATGTGCAAATGACATTTTCAAACATTTACTAATTAGACTATAATCCCATAATCTGCTGTCACTGTGATTAAAAAAAAAAAAAAAAAGTGTTCTGTGTCCTTAAAGAGCACTACCTTTCAGACAGGCTCTTGAGACTACCACTGCCTACTAGCATTCAGTAGTTTGTATAAATTATCTTAGAGCAGGATGATCCTTTAAAAAGTATACAAATTCTTAAAACTTATTCTGTTCAGGGATATATAATTCTTCACCTCAGAAAAACCATCTGTTAAGAGGCACTGTTCCATAAACTGGCTTCCTTGGGGCAGACAGTAGAGTTAACATCAGATTGGAGGATAACACTATGAATAACTAAATTGTATGTATAATCATGTTTGAAAATATTTATACTATTTCATGAAAAAGACCTATCCTTTTAAAATAAAATTCTGTCAGCAAAAACATCAAGCTAAAATAATGCAAATTATTAGGATTTTTATAAGTTCTTTCATACAGCCTTTCAAATCTGATACCTGAAAATGCATTCTGACTCCACTACTTACTTGTATTGTGGTCTTGGGTAAGTTTATAATGTTTTTGTGGCTCTATTTATTCACATGCAAAGTATGAATAATAATAGTACTGATTTCATGAGGCTTATTTGTAAAAGTAAAGATAACCTGACATAATCCAAGTGAAATGGCCAGAACTCTGTTTTGCATACAGTAGCCATCTGGGTGTTAGCTGGAACCATCGGGACTGCACTGCCATCACTACTACCAATGACAACTACTTGTTTCTAGGGGCCTTCTCCTGACACACACTGGAAGAAGATTCCTTGAAAGGACTAAAAAGCTCAGGCTGACTTCTAAATGCTCCAAGCTGATACTCAACTACAAAAGTGCCAATAACCAACATATTATGTATATGGAAAAGCAATTATTAAGGAAATCAGCCCGGAAGATCAAGGTGGGTGGCCCATTACCAGGAACCAGAAAAAATTATATCAGATTCTTTTCTACATGACTAAAATAATCAGCTGTGAAGTCTAGCCTTAACTTTAACAATCACAAAGTTCATGAATCTTAAAATCAGGTGTGTTCTATTCACAAGGCTCCAAATCCTTATGTGTCTTATTCCTATGAATTCTATTATTCCTCTATTGACAAGATGGAAGGACGATAATAAACAACCACTTGATACTCAGGCAGACTCCCTTCTGGGTCTGTCAAGTGGAATAATAAGGTTCAAGTACAGTATATAATACAACTTCCTGAATAGAGAAACAAGGGTTGCAGAATTTGGGGTCGTTTTGTTGGTCTCCTGGTTGGACATTCCACTGTCCTGGAAGAAAGCAAATGTAGGATGTACATAGAAAGTAAGAATGCTACTAAAATAGATTTATGTCCACACAGAGGCTTCTCTCCTGGAAGAATACATAAGGAAAGTAGTTATGTAGTGTGTGGAAAGCTCAACAGAAGCCACACACACACACACACACACAAAAGAGAAAAATGGAGCTACAGATTTGGAAAGCTGCCTCATAGTTTTTCTGTTTTTTCTTTTTAATAATATATTAACAGATGTTCTAGTCTAGTTGTTCTCTGTACATTTCCACAGTAGAACACAGTCAAGTGTCATTCACTTAAAGAATGTAAGCAATGTGTTTGGAAGTTCAATAAACACATGTAATTTCATGAGCTATCTTCCCATAATGATAAAAGTAAATAATTCTTATAAAATTTTTAAAAATAATTTTTGTGTATTATGAAACATGTACTTAATCTTTGCTGAAACCAAAGAATAAAATGATCATATTGGAAGTTCTGCAAAATACTGCAATATGAACATTGCAAGTGATGCAAACATAATGTAAACATTAAAAAAAAAGAATGCAAGCAATGTTTACACAACTGAATATTCAGTATAAAAAGTAGTCTCCAGGTCCTGCTGACTGTCATTCTACATTTAAAACCATGGCCCTGGTACTATTTAAATCTCAAAGGAGAAGAGATGGTACTGACTGTAATACAATCATGTGACCACCACTCACAACAGGATGGAGAAATTGCCCTAATGATCTTTCCCTTGGCAATTCCGCAGCAATTTTCTCTCCTACTCACACAAAATTTTCTGACTTCTGTCACCATTAAATGGTTTTGCATATGGTACTATTTTATATCAAGCTTCTTTTGTTCAATAGGTTTTCAACATTCACCTATGTTGCAGCGTGCATTAGAATCCATTCATTTTTATTGATGAGTAGAATTCTATCCTATGAATGTTGCATTCTCTTGTTGGACATTTGGAATGTTTGTAGGCTTTAGCTTTTATGAATAAAGCTAATTATGAGGATGTAATACCCAGAAATAGAATTAATGGGTTATGGGTAAAATGAATAACTTTATTTTAAAAACTGTTCCAGTCTGCCTTTAAACTTCCATTACATCTTACAGAAAGGCCTTAAATTCATCCTATCAGAGAGGAAAACATTCCACGATCTTGCATTTTGTTTAAGAAAAAAAAAAAAAAAAAAAAAAAAACCTGTTACCAGATACAGTGGGGCACACCTGTAATCTCAGCAACCTGGGAGGCCCAGGTAGGAGAATTACAAGTTCAAGGCCAGTCTTGGACACTTAGAGAGATCCTTAGCAAGACCCTGTCTCAAAAAACAAGTGTGGGGCTGGGTTTGTAGCTCAGTGGTAAAGCACCTCTCAGTTCAATCCCCAGTACCAGAAAACAAAAACAAAAACAAAAACCTGTTAACCCTTTATACACAGTAATTGTGTGATCTTACCCTTCCACAAACAATTTATGAGAGTTCTAGTCAATCTGCATCCTTGTTAACATTGGGGTTGTCATTCATGATTTAGGTCAAACCAAAAAGTGTAAAGTAGTATCTCATGGTTTTAATTTCAACATCTAAATGACTAATGATATTAAGCGCTTTTAGTCTGATGGCTTATTGGTCTTCTCTGTATGTTCCTTCAGGTGGTGTCTGTTCAATCCTTTGTTCAAATGTTTGTTGGGATGTTTTTCTTATTGTTGCTTTGGAAGAGTTCTTATCCTGGATATATGCTATGAATATATTTTTCAGCCTGGAACTTATTCATATTCTTAAAGGCATTTTGATGATCATGCTATAGTTATCATAGATATTTGTGAAATATTTCAGTTTAAAATGTATTTTTAAATACTTTCTTGTTTATGCATTAAAGCCACCAAGACTGCTGACTGATACAACCATTGTCATATTACAGATTTGGAAGTTGAGGTTCAGAGGTGAAGTTGCTTATTCACACAACCAGCTCTTAGTGGAAATGAGATTTTTCTAATGCTAACTTCAATTTTCTCATAGCTACATCATTTATCTAACTCCCTGTTTTTATCTCTAGTTCTCTTCTCTATTCTACAATTATCTAATAAAGTCCTTTAGGGAATTCAAACCTAAGAGGAAATAACCAATAAGATTAAATGAATAAATATGACATTACATGAGTCAATTCATTGAAATTTGTCAGAAAGACATTAAGATTTATTATACCATTTGGATTTTGCCTTTCTATGTCACTTTTCATTAATTTCCATTAGCTAAACTTAAGTCTCTTTTGCCTTAGGGTATGACATATTTTCTCTTAATTTTATTGACTAAGATACAAATTTATATGCTAGTTTATGCAATACATTTTAAACTTTTCTTCAGGGCTCAAGTTATTCTCTGTCCTAAAAATTTAAGGTGCTTAGAGAGGCCATAGCAAATTCTCCCCTGTGTTACTGAGTACACTAATGCATATCCAGAGGCTGAAGGAAATCATCAGCTTACCATACATTTTATTTACTGCAGGCAGAGTCTTCATGATAGATGGCTGAGAGTAGTGTATAATGAGGGCATCACTACCCAGACAAATAACGTATGCATGTTCAAATCCAACTTATACAATTACCTTTGGATCCTTGTAAAGAAAGAGGTATCCATCCCGTAAAACAAAATAGCGGTCTTGAAACTTATTTCCAGACAGTATTTTAGCTGGTTCTTCTTTGATTTTCAAGACTCCTTCTTTGATACTTTTCTCTGTGAAGTACAGCATAACTTCTGTTAAGCTGGTACATTTTCACTTATTTAGAGTATAAGAGAAAACATTTACTTATTTTCAGTTTTGACAATACAAAATAATAACTGCTTTTTCTACCACAAAACAGTTAAAGCAAATTCCTGGGAACTCCTTTATCAGGGGTATTGCTCTTTATCCTATACAAGTCTGCCAGTGCTAGCCAACGTTCATGGGCACAGAAAAGGTGATAACTCTAAACTGAGGTGTGCTGAAAGTATAAAATATATACCAGATCTTGAAGACTTTGTTCAAGAAAATAAAAAGCACACTATCAGTATATTAAATGTTGATTACATGTTGAAATATTTTTCATATAAGAAAAAAATAAAACAGTAAAATAGTAAAATTAATTTCTCCTGTTTCTTTATACTTTTTTAACACTGTGGCTACCAGGCAATTTAAAATTACATGTGTGAATTATATTTCTGTTGAACAGCCTTGGTATAAACAATGAAAATAAAAGGAAATGTCTTCAGGAATTCAAACTCAGCAATCCAGGAATTCTAACTCAGGAATTCTTAAGGGAGTAGAAAAATTACTGTAACTAGGAGACAGGCAAGAGTAAGAAAGGGTACAGTAGCATATTTAAGAACAATTATATTTCATGAGCAATATGGTCATTGTGCCATGTTTAGAAATCACTTCACCTAATTCTATTAAAAACTACTTTTTGGTAAGAACACTAACCTTGTATTTGCATTGTATCAATGTATCATGTGTCTAAAAATTTCCTGTAAATCTAGATACTCAACTGTTGACAAGAAATGAAGAAGAGTAGAAAAAAATAGGAACTTGAAGTCAAATGACTATTACATGGTCATTCTGGTGTCAGCATCTGCTTTTCCCATAAAACAGAAGTAAAGACAAGTATTTTGCAGGACTGCCGCGGCCCTTACATTGGAAAACACACAAAAAAATGCCGTAGGGAAGAACACTGCTATCAGGACCTTAAACGATTTTCCTGCTGTTAAGGTGACATAATTTTAAACTATCCATACATAGTTTTTGATATTTTCAAAATAACTTGGAAAGTTTCAGAAAGAACTCTTAGTCCTAATGCTAATAAGCTTTAGGTTTGCTTAGAGAAAACCTTTATTATGACTAGCATCAGAAAATAAAGGTTAAAAATAGGAATAGTTCCTCATTACTCAAATATGAGCATGGTATGACTGAATGCAAGCAAAAACCCCAAGGATTAAATCTGACCACAAACAAGAACACAAACACAGGTAATTAACAAACCCAGATGGTGTTCATGATACATATATCAGCATGTTCTAAGTCATACTGCCCAATTAAGGTTTCTTTGGGGTATTTTGTGACTATAAAGTAATTACTTAAAACCTACTACTAAAATTTGTCTTCTGGTATATTCTCTTAATACTCTGTTACATAGAAAATATTTTAAGGGTATTTTACAACTAAAGAAGAACATGATATATAGCAAGCAATTTAGAAAAAACTGGGCAGATTTAATGCTTCAGCTGAATTAGAATAGGAACTTGGAGAATTCCATTTATAATATTATTAGTTTAAAGGTAGGTAAAGAATTTTTAAAAGCTAAAATTATGTGTGAGATATATTTTATATTGCTTATGCCAGACGACAAAACCCACCCATTCCTCTGATGGTACTGATCATTTAAATTGTTGTTCAAATTAAAACATTTTAAGTCTTACCAATAAGAAATAAGCTAAGGCCTACTGTCTAAGTAACCCAAAGAGAAAGCAAGCTCAGGGGAAAAGGTATCATTTCTGACTTTGGGTGCATATTCATTAAAACTTTATTTTAATAGTATTTGTATGTAATTGAGTATGTTAGCTATATATTACTAAGGGACACCCGAGGAAAGCTATGAGAAGAAAATATGTTAAAGATGAGGAAAGAACACAAAGAAATTTGAAATATGAAATTTGAATATAAAGGTTGAGGATACAGACAACTTTTAAAAGCTCTCACAACTAAATCTGTCTGCTCTCAAGATGTTAAAATACCCTGAAGGACATCTACTTAGGGTGAAAATAAAGGTGCACACACACTTTGTTGGTCATCGTGTACAACTCTAAGTAACAAAGTCAAAGTTACAGATTCAATGGTTTCCAGTAATTCATAATTTTAAGCTGGTCAGCTACTGTATGGTCCCTAAACTTGGGGAGGCTCTGCTCATACATTTGACTCTCTCCAACTTATCCCAAGCAGAAAGTTCCCAGGCTCCAAAAGAATCTGGCTCAGAAAAAGAATTCACAGCAGTTGGGGCCACCATGTCTGCTGTCCAGGTGCTGGTAGCTGAGTTCCACTCTAGACTGTCAGTATGAAATTTTAGTGCATGTACCTGCATGTACCACGAAGACCTTCATAGTATGTCAGCTTCCTTATAATTGATTCTTGAGTTCTTGTCAGAACTCCTGTCTTCGTGCTATGCTTTGGCATCTCTCTTCCTTGGAAACCTGTGATACCTGGACTCTTTCATAACATATTCATCTTTCTGGAGGTCAGATTTTTCTAATTCCTAACTTCAGAGCACTAATATTTCCGATGCCACATAAGCTACCTTTCTAGCCTAATCCCTTCAATCATCCCATATATTATGTTCTTCTAATCTAATCAGAAGGTCAGGTATCACATATCCTATGGTCCTATTTTTCCTCCTCCTCCTTTATAACCATCCCTTGCTACATCTCTCATGCATTAAACTCTGTTCACATTTTGAACATCCTAAACTTTGGATCTCCTTTGTTTCTCTTGTGGTTAGTTTGTCTCAAGGCTTATCAATTACTCTTGTCAAACAACTTTTCCTTGTACTGACCATTTGTAATTTTTTAAAAATTTTAAATTTCATTGATTTTGGCTCTGATTGTAATAATTCCCTTCCTTCTACAGGTTTTGGAATTAGTTTGTTCTTCTTTTTCAAGGGTTTTGAGATGCATCCATAGGTTTATTTGGAATCTTTTTGATTTTCTTCTATAGGCAGTCAAGCTATAAAATTTCCTCTTAGAACTGCCTTCATAGTGTCCAAGAATTTTAAGAATATTTTAACTCTGATCCTAAGAATTTCTAAATTTATACCCTGCTTTCTCCTATCATCCATTAATCATTCAAAAATGTATTACTCAGTTTCCAGGTATTTATATAGTTTCTGTAGAATTGTTTATTTATTTTGGTGTTGATTTCTAAGCTTATTCTATCATGGTCTGATAGGATGCAAGGAAATTATGACAATTTTTTTTTTTTTTAAATTTACTAAGAGTTGCTTGGTGGCCTAAAATAGGGTCTAATTTGAAGAAGGTTTCGTAAACTGAGAAGAAAGGGGTTCATTTATTCTTGGGTGAAATATTCCAGATGTCCATTAAGTCCATTTGATTTAGAATATTTTTCAGTTCCAAACAGTCTTTACTAAGTTTATATCTAGATGGTCTATCCATTGGTAACATAGGCGCGTTTAAATCACCCAGTATTATTGTACTGAGGTCTGAATCTTTAATTCTAGAAGTGTCTGTTTTATATAATTAGGTGCAACAATGTTTGGGGCAGGGTGTAAATATCATAGTAACTTTTTGTTGCAGTGTTCCCTTTTACCTGTGAGTCTCTTGCAAGGAACTGTAGTTGGGTCTTGATTTTTAATTCATTTTGCCAGCGTATGTCTTTTATTTGGAGAGGTGCAACCATTTACATTCAATGTCATTATAGAGAGGTGTCTGTTAATTCCTGCCATTCTGATTTCTCTTTTTTTTCCATCTCAACAAAAATCTCTTAAAACCCATTCTGTTATAACATTTGCAAACACACATTAAATTACATACTAAATAATAAATGAAATTTCTTGAGAGTTTAAAATGAGATCTTTCTAATCTTTTCATCACAATAGAGTGGAACTCCTTCTCTATCTTTAGAGTTGTCAAACTTTTCTTTCTGAGCTTTTTATGTTGATATCTAACTTGTCCACTTCAGTTATTTGTCAGTCAAGAACGTCATCTTGCTCCTCAATTTCTGTCTACATGCCTAGGACTAAGTGCTTAAGATGGCCCAGTCTCAGGGACAGTTCATCTAGGTTGCTCTCGATTTTCGGGTGATAGGCTTGAAGGTGTGGGTTCTTTGGGTAAGCCTCTGTACTCACAGCAGAACCAGGCCCTCTGAGCACAGAGTCTACATCATCCAGCTTTCTGGGGTTTGGGTGGTTGATTTGGTACTTCATCTCCTGTTCTCTACTTGTTTTTATGGCTTCTTTTAATCTGCTGTTCTCCTGGGGAGCGAGGGTACCAGTCTGTTCAGGTAGAGTCTCTGTTGGTTTGGATTCGAAGTAATTGATGAGTACTCCAAACACACTTAATGCTGTTGACGTGTTTCCAGCTAGTCTTCAAATCTTGATCCATTTTGTCCACCATCTTTTCTGTGTGTTCTAGGACTCCTTGCTGCTGAACTAGTTCATAAGGGACAGGGATCAGCTGTGGCCTCTGCCTTGCACAGCACCTTTTGGAGCAGGTAATGCTGCCTGTAGGTGGGTGTACTGGGACTTTCAGGGAGGTTGTGGGCATCCCTCCACTGGGCCGAACAAGAATCTTCATCTTCCATGTTGTCATGGAAACGGTTATAGCTTTTGGGGTAGGCAGACATGGTGCCAGTGAGAGTATCGTCAGGGAAAGAGGAAGAGCAGGGCCAGCCAGTGGCCAAGCACCACACCCCATCCTTCAATCTTCCATTCTGATTTATTTCTAATGTTTGATTTGGTATAATTTCTTATCTCATTAGCTACTTTTCAAATGAGATTTGTTCATTTGTGAGCTCTGGGTTGTGTTTTTGATTTCTTCAGTGTGAAGTTTTTTTTTTTTTTTTTTTTTTTTTTTTAAAGCATGTTCTATAGTGCCAGCTTAGTGGTCAAGAATTCTTCTAGTTTCTGCTTATATTGGAAGTTTACTTTTTTATTTTTTTATTTCTGTTTGATTCTGAAGGATAGCTTTCCTGGTATAGCAATCTTGGTTGACAGTTATTTTCTTTCAGGACTTGGAAGACATTATTCTAAGCCCTTCTGGATTTTAGAGTTCATGCTAAGAAATCAGAAGGAATTATGATTGACTCCTCTATAAATGTGACCTGACATTTTTTTTTTTTTCTTAAGGCTTTTAAAATTCCTTGTTCAGTATGTTAGGCTTTTTAATTATAATGTTATCAAGAGGTTCTTTTTTAGTCTTGTCTACTTGGAGTTCTAAATGCCTCCTGTCTATGGATGTCCATCTCCTTCTAAAAGGAAAAATTTAACTATTATCTCCCAGAAAAGGCTTTTCATTCCATTAGCCTGCATCTCACAATGCTCTTCAATTCATGTGATTCTTATATTTGGTTAATGTTGACCCAGGTTCTTGTATACTCTGGTCATAGTTGTTTTCTTTTCTGTAACATTATCTGAATGTTAAAGACAACCATTTTTGTATTCTATCTTTAAGATTCTGTCTTCTGAGTGGTCTATTCTATTAGACTTTCAACTGAACATTTTATTTGATTTATTGTGTCATACAGGCAAAGACAGCCACAGGCTGAAATTGGAATGATAGAAATTGATATACCATGAAAATGGAGCCTGAAAAAAGGCAGGAGTAGCTACTCTTAAGTTCAAAAAGCAGACATCAAGTTAAAATCTTTGCCACTTGCTCTTCTGACAGAGTAGTAATATCTAGAATACATAAAGAACTCAAAAAACCTTAACACCAAAAAAATGAAACAATTAATGAATGGGATGATAAACAGACATTTCTCAAAATAAGAAATACAAATGGTTAACAAATAAATGAAAAAATTGTTCAACATCCCTAGCAATCAGGGAAATCAAATCAAAATCATACTGAGATTTCTTCTCACTCCAGTTTTAATGACAGACATCAAGAAAACAAAGAATGAAAAAATGCTCTTGAAATGGAGAAAAAGGTACACTTTTGTGTTAGTGGATCTGTAAATTAGTACAACTACTCTGGAAATCAGTATGAGGGTTCCTCAAAAGACTATGATATGGCTATACCATTTCTTGGTATTATCCTGAAGAATTAGTCATCATACTATAGTGATATGTATGTATCCATGTTTATAGCAGCCTAATTCATAATAGTCACCCTATGGAACCAGCCTATATATGTCCATCAATACATAAAAGCATAAAGTGTGGTATATATACTCAATGAATTTTTATTCAGCAATAAAGAAGAGTAAAATTATGTCATTTACATGAAAATGGATGAAACTTGAAAATATTATGTTAAGTGAAATGAATCAAACTCAGGAAGTCAAGAGTCATATATTTTCTCTAAGGGAAAAGAAAGGCAGTAGACATATCTCATGAAGATTGAAGAGAGATCAGTAGAGCAGGAAAAGCATTCAGGAGGACAGAATAGGGAAGGAAGAATGAGGGTAAATATTGCAGAATGATATTGGACAAAGTATATTATAATACCATGTGCATGTACACCATTATGTACAACTATAATGCACCAATAAAAAAATAAGGAAAAAGCTTTTAAAATATAAAATTAAATTTTAAAATTTAAAAAAGCTCTTCCTAATTTAAAATTGTGCATGATTTACTTTGTTTGGTACTTATTCTATAGAAAAAAAAATATATATATATTTCTTATAATTTGGAGGAAGTAGAATTACTGATACATTTTCACTTGTTTTGCATTCATTCAAAATTAATTTTAGAAAAATTTAAATCTACAACTCAGAGAAAACCAAAGTAGACATAGAAGCTTCTTGAAACTAAACTACTTCTCCCTTCCATTGTTTTATTAACACATGAAGGTTTACTTTAGAACAGAGTAGGTGAGATTTCCTTAATTCTGTAGTAGATAATGATAAAAATTAAGATTATGGACTGGGGAGATAGCTCAGTTGGTAGAGTGCTCGCCTTGCAAGCATAAGACCCTGGGTTCAATCCCCAGCACGGCAAAAAAAAAAAAAAAAAGACTGATAGATACAGTATTATGATACTGTAAGAATTTCTTAGGATATGCCAGCTGTATTCCTCATCACTACCACATTCCCAATTGATTTTTCTTTTTGTTATTATATGGAAGAGGATAGGGTTAATGGAGCTAGAATTTTGATAGCATTTTTTGGTAATTATTTACAAGTAGTTAAATTATAGATATAATTACTACTGAAACAATTGATTAGAAAAGTGCAAGAGGTTTTTTGTCACTTTACTGACAATGCAGCTAATTACAGAAATATATTTTCTATTGTTTTTATTATTATATTAAATTATAATATATTATTTCTAAAATAAATTTAGTATTATAAGTGATATAGCTATATGTATATATCTATATGATAAAGAATTTGCAATATCATGCAACTTTCCAAAACAGGAAGTACAGGTACTTTTATCACACGTATACATGTGAAAATTACAGTTCATAGTGTTTGACAAGTTTAAAAAGCAACCACACTCGACTTAGAATTCAGGTTTCTTAATATCTAACTCAGAATTCTGTCTTCTATACTGGGACAAGAAAAACTAAATAAAGAACCACATTTCCTTGATGAGAGAGTGTTGAAAGAGATGTCAAGGATGATTTACTTAAACTGTGTTTCTGCACTTGAAACCTCTCCATAAACATGCTGGCCTGAAATACTCATTTGCTTCATGCTGTATTTGTACCCTTGTGTTTAAATAGGCTTCACGTATTTAGATTTTCTGTTCCCGCCAGGTAAAGATTATGCTCAACAATCCTTTAAATTTTCTACCTTGGATTTCTATATGAAACAGAAAACTAATAAAACTCACCAATTGGCTTTTCCACTAGAGAACTGCACTATCAGAGAAAAGACACTCATAGTCTATAGCAAATATAAAGGACTGTTATAAATTTCCAAGAAAATACTTTAAACTGAAGTAGACTAGATTTTTACCTTCAGCCTTTTACACATCTTTGAATTTAAGAATATTTAATGGGAAATGGAAAGCAAATAATTTCAGCTGGATTATACTTTATGGGTTGTTATTACTTCTGTCAAATTTTTCTCCTATTTTCTTAAATCTATTGAAAGTGAAAGACTTAGATTTTTAGGTCAGAATTTTGCCGGAAGCAGTTTTTGCATTTTTAATTATTCTAATACAAGTTTAATTCAAAACCATGTCATATGCAACACCCTCAATTTACAAACGTGTATTTAAGTTACAACATATATGTTTAAATTATTTCTTCTCTATTTCAATCATTAAGAATCAGTTGATCCTCATGAATGAAATTCTATTGGGAGAATTTAAAGAACTTTAGAGATTAAAATGAGACTCAATGAGAAATTATTTTGAAGCCTTAAGAAAAGTTGATTGAAAGTTTGAAACAATATAAAAAAACATTATAGTAAAAGATGGACTATGACAAAGTCTAAATAGCAACTTAAATGAAGTTTTATTATCCCTATCCCAGTGTCTCAGCTTATAACCCACAGAGTAGAAATGAAATTTGAGATCTATTATCTCTCTTTTCAAGTTAATTAACTCCTAATTACAATAATGGCAATGGCACAGAATGTTTCTGAGAAATAAAAAGCTGCTTTTGAAAAACACCAAATTGCTTTTTAAGTAGAGGCAAAACAAAATTATTTTACTCTCATTTACTTCTATAAAAGTATGTTATCTCATTACCTTAACTGAATGAGCAGAAATTAAATGTGAGATGATTCTAAAATCTATTCCTACTTATGATGTCTACATTTTAAATGGTTCATATAAGATGAGAGAAGCAAAGAACTTAAAACCCCAAAAGTACAGCAAACACCAAGTTCTTGATTTAGAAAGTGTTGCAGGTATTATTATCAGAAGAACTATCAAGAAATCAATGAAATAAATATATGAATATAGAACATATTGTGTGTGTGTGTGTGTGTGTGTGATATAAGTACAGTGCATCTTTATGTTTTGATGTCTATCTGGTTTTTATTTTGTTTGGTCATTGTTACTGCTATTATTTTGGTGTTGGCGTTTGAACCCAGGACTCTTATATGCTAAGCTGAGTTACCACTAAACTATACCCTCCAGTTTGAACTGTTTTAACACAAGATGGTAACACATTAGTTATTTGTTACTTAGAGAAAATGTGGTTGCATCCAACTACTTTTGTATTCAAACTGCTCAATTTCTACTTGAACCCTGAGATGGAAGAAAAAACTCTTATGAAAGGAAAAAACTAATATCTTTCCTTTTCTGATTTGAAGAACAATTGTTTCTAAGATCATTGCAGTCTTCCAACTAATAAAATGTCAGAGAAATCACCTTTGATTTACATTCATTACTCTCCATTTAAGTTCCAGTTTTAAGATGTAGTATATATAATGAATGAAAAAATAATTTAGGAATACCTGGTCATTGTGATTGATTTAGTAGACATTCACCAAGACAGAGACAGAGTGGAATGAATACCTAACCTACCCCAAATCTAGAACAAAGTATATCCCATAAGATGAGTTAACAAGCTCCCAGTTGCTGCAAAACCTGAAAAAATACGGGGGGAATCATGACTTAAGAAATTGATTTTTGGGGCTGGACATATAGCTCAGTTGGTAGAGTACTTGCCTCACATGCACAAGGCCCTGGGTTCAATCCCCAGCACCGAAGGAAAAAAAAAATTATTTTTTTAAAAAAGATGAAAGCTTCATTTAAAGGACAATCCTAGCTGAAATCCACCAAATGTACAATGAATGATAATGAAAGTGATTATTTTGCTTTGATAATCTGAATATAAGTCAAATAATTTTAAATATTCTTGAAAATTTACTGGAGAAGAACTTTTAAATTGGTAATAACTGCAAAAGGAAATGGTTCAATTAACCCATTTATTAATTTAATATTTCATTCTTTTTCTTGCATAGATAACTAATGTCCTGAAAGAAAGTACTACAAGTAGTATAATTATGGATGCTGCATATTGGATTGGCAAAATTAGTTAGGGACAGTGCAGAGACAGGGATTTGTCATCTATAGCTCCCACCCTGTTAGTGGAGTGAAGGAGACAAAAAAAGGCCAACAAAGAAGTTTTCTGACATTTTACGCTAGAGAATGTTTTATTCAAAAGTCTGAAATTGTATCATGTAAGTCTGCTCCTTTCTCTTCTCTCCTTAAGTTACCCAGTCGCCTTATGCAAGATGCTTTGTCTGGTCCTTACAGACCTAATGCTCTCCCAATAGAAGGGCTAATTTGTATCACATCAATATGATAAAATGGAATAGAAGAATCACTGTAACACTCAATCATTACAATGTGCTACTACATAATTTCTTTTCGCCTTTAAACAACATAAAGATTTTACTCATATGTAATGGCTCTAAATCAGCTCATGTACAAACCTGATTGTTTTCAAGGATTAATAGCACAGAATGGTATCTGTTATGGTTTGGATGTGAGGTGTCCCCCAAAAGCTCACGTGTGAGACAATGCAAGAAGGTTCAGAGAAGAAATCATTGGGTTGTGAGTCTTAATCCAATTAGTGAATTTATTTCAGATGGGATTAATTGAAGTGGTAAGATGTGGCTGGAGGAGGTGGGAATTGGGGTGTGGCTTGCGGTATATATTTGTATCTGGTGGGTGGACTCTCTCTGTCTTTGTAGCCTGATCATGATGTGAGCCACTTCCCTCTGCCATGATATTCAGTCTCACCTTGAGTCCCAAGGAATGGAGACTTCTGTCTATGGTTAGGGACCTCTGAAACCAAGAGCCCTCAAATAAATTCTTCCTCCTCTACAGTTGTGTTGGTCAGATCATCTAGTCACAGCAATGAAAAAGCTGACTAAAGGAGTATCTTTGCTTTGGGTCACCCCAGACCTACATGTACAAAATCTTTCTTTCTATCATTGAATTTTAAGGTCTTAATTCTTAGAGATTTTAATCATACGGCCAGCCCTCTAGCATTCACATAACAGTTAAGGTATTATACGTAGGTGTAAATTTCAACATTTGGCAATGTGGGGAATTAAGGACATGTTAGAAGAATATCTGAAGAAAACAGAAAATTTTAATCAGAAAGAAAGATAAAATTAGATGGAAAACATAGTTATCTTTTATGAGAAAATAGACCTTGGGAAGTGATCACATGTGTTTCATAATGGTGACAGGATATGGCTCAATACTTTTTCTTTCTTTCTTTCTTTTTTTTTCCTTTTTTTTTTTTTTTTTTTGAGAGGTGAGGTGGTGGTAGGAATTCAACCCAGGACCTTGTACATGATAAGCAAGTGCTCTCCCACTGAGAGTTACATCTGTTACATCTGTAGTCCAGTTTATTTTTTCCTAATGCTTTTTCTTTGTCCTGATATTAAAATGGAAGAATAACAGGTTTTGAGAGTTAGAACAGATTTCACAGATTATCTAAATTACCACTGCCATCTGAACTAGATAATAAATACCTTGTTGTACAGAGATGCCCTGTAGCATCCTTGGTCTATATCTGCTAAATATGGAACCCACAATTTCTCAACACATACCCAAGTTATGACAGCCAAAAATGTCCACAGGCATATTCAAATGTCCCTGGGTGGCAAAAACAACCCTAAACCCACTGCTCTATGACATATATCCATGATGCACTCAGGTGACTAGAGAGAAGTTATATGGCAATCCCTAAGAAGGGATGGCAAGGAGCATCAAGAATATAGGTAGGATTAGTAATTCAAAATTAGGTAAAGCCCTCTGAAAGGCTAAATTTCTACAGCAAAAGAATAATAGCTGTCTTATTTTGATGTTCATAAAAACAATGCATTTTGCAAAAGTACTTCCACTTAAATATAAGATACAAAGGACAGTATTGTGAAATCAGAAATTCCCCACAATAACTTTGGCATAGTTACACACTCACTGATCATGGCTATTAGTCTGTAATTGTATTGAGCAGATTTCCAGCATTTTAGAACTGTACAATGCTCCCCATCCTTATTCTTTTTTCTTAAATAATGAGAAGACAGACAAATCTGTTCTCAAAGTTAAAGTTTAGTATCCAAGTAATATGAAGCAAGTTCTCTAATCTATTTTCCTCATTTGTAAACTTCAACTGATAACACAACCAACAGGGAAATTTTTAACAGTTTTAGTAAGTTTCAATGTCTACAGAGCATGAATAATCATACATAATTAACAAAACAGTAAGGGTCATTTTTAACATAACTTATAAAGTTTGTGGTTAATTTCATATTAAAAACTTAAATCCTTACATATGTTCAGAGATTGTCTTATACAGTTCACTTGTGCAAGATAACTTCTTATTTCACCTTGCAATGTACATTGTTTCCTTCCAGGTGAATGGAAAGTATTCTTGCTGAAAGTGTTAAATTTTGTACTTATTTGTGTTCTAGTGTCACTGTGAAAAAAGTGACACTTACATTAAGTACTCAATCTCAGAGCCAATCTTGACCTTCTTGAATGGCCAAAAATTTTTCCAATAAAAGCATAATTCAAGAAAAAGACTCACCATAAGTTTCACATTTGGAAAACCCATAAGCACAAAAACAGCAAACAACCCTTAAAAACAGGAACCATTACATCTAAAACTTTTAACTTGGTACTGTCAAATGACCAACTATTACCATAGGACTACGTGCTAGGAAGATTTCTGCCCATCCATATATTATTCTTTTCTATGATATCATGTAATCAGATTCTGTGTTTAGCTATTAAATTTTTTGCATTTTCAAACACCATTTGTGTTATACTAATTATCGTTTACTGACTTAAACAGTCAACCATCACTGCAAAGGAAGCAATGGCACATACCTCTGTGGTATTTAATCACATCCATGGTTAAGAATTTCTTAACCACAAGATAAGCAGAGCCAGGTTCTGCTAATGAACTCCACCGAAGCACCTGCTCCAACACATTTTCTGTGTAGTGAAGAGGACGTTCTGCAAACAAAACCCAAATCAAATGAAAATAAAAGTATGAAGAAAATTATTTTATTATTATAAATTAAAAAAAATCCTTTATCAATGATCTGTATGAAACAATATACATAATTGTATACTATGTTACACAGTAATAGCATCAGAACTGTACTTGAGATGCTAATACCTGAAACACTATTAGGCACATAATGAAATTCATTGTATAAATTAGTCCACGTGGGAGCATTTGTTGGTTAGGCAACTACCTTTTAAAATTCAAAATTACTTTCCTTTAGATAAAATCTAGTATACTACCTTTAGTACACTGAACATGTATCTTATTCTAACTTCTATTTAATTCAGATAAAATTCTGGCTGGCTTAGGGAGTGCTATTTATTTGCACATGCAATTAAAGAACTTTAAAAAAAACTAGAAAAATTAATCTTGTCCAGTACTAAGTAATAAGCATGAATTAATCCTGTGTTTATCCCATTATGATTAGAATCTTATAATTTCTGATCAATAACAAGTGCACAATTTATAGTTGGTATTCTCACAGCCAATTAATATGAAATTATAAATATTATTACAGAGAATATGTAGAAATAATTATAAAATAATATTTAGTAATTTATGCCTAACTATTACTAGAAACTATCAATCAGAAACACAATGTGGCAATATTATAAATTAAATGTTGATGAAGGAAAATGATTGAGGTCAATAAACAAGATAATAAATGATAGCATTAAGACTTCTCTTTGATGAATCTTCATCCATATATATTTTGTTTTAGACAAATGTGTCACACATTCTTAGCATCGAGTTTGAAGAAAAGTTTTATAATTACAATCAAAGCTTCACAGGAAAGTTTTCTGATCAAAATATGCCAATCAATTAATAAATTTAAATGTAACAACAGAAGCATATGCTGGGAAAAAAGAAATTCAAACCTTTCAGTACACTAAAGATAGCACAATTGAAATAGCAAGAACAGAACTCTGACGTGATGTCGATGATGCTTTACTAATATTGTAGCCAGATATAAATCAACTCAACTCTTTCAGATCCTCCCAAGCATATAGCACATAGCACTTGAGCATTTTGTTTTTAAAGTAGTACTGTTAATGACAAACAAGAGGATACCAAAGACATTGTAATCATATAAGAACCATGATACTGTAGTTGGTAACAATATTAAAAGTAAAATGGACTAAATATATCACATCTTTCCTAATTCCTGTCTGTATTCCTATGAAAACATGACTTGAGAAGTCATCAATAATTCCAGCTTTGCAAGAGAACATATTTTTCTGCTTCCAATGTAAATTAACAGATTTCTGCTTCTTAGTCAGTAAACTAATATCCAGTTCTTCATTCTGTGCCTATTGGAGCAAGCCTACTCATTGTCATAATGATAATTCAAAAATTAAACAATGTACAAACAAATAAAACCTACCAAAGAGTCATTAGTCCATACACCTTGAGGACAAACTGATGTCTCTATTTATTGCTATATATCACCTGCACACAGCATAGTACTGAGTACACGGTAGATGCTCAGTAAATATTTTAGGAATAAAATATTTTGCAAATTTCTTTGATGGACCATACTTTAAAAGAAAATATTTGTTGTCAGACCAGCAGAAAAGTATAATTATTTGTAAAATCAGACAAAGTCTTTTGTGGCTGTATCAATATTGCACACCTTCAAATAATTTACCAAAAGCTTAGATGGACAAAGCTGACAATTGCTCATAATTTGCCAAAATTAAAATTCAACCACTGAATAATCCATTAATTGGTTGTAATTGGAATTAAAGGCATTCAAATGTAAAACATCATAGAAAAAAGCACTCCCTTTATATTTGGCATTACATAATTCTTTATTCTATAACTTGGAAATTCTGAGACACTACTGATTCCATTAACAACTGTCATTTCTGGAATAATACCTGTTTCCATATTATACCTGTGTATATACAGAGATAGTATTTTATATTAGTTATCACTTTAAATTCTCACAATAACCCTGTTTTGTACATGTTACTATTATTATTCATATTTTACACATAAGAAACCTAATCATAGATTTCAGTCTTTTCCTCAAAGTCACATGATTGGTTAAGTGAGAAATGGATTTGAGCCCCAAACCTATCTGATTTTAAAGCACCAAATCTTCACTATTACACTGAGTTTTACTTTGGTCAAGTATGCAACCCTCCCCAGGATGGTTTCTCACATATAATTTTGGGGGAAAAAATAATACAAACTTGCTAAGATTGTTTTGAGTATTGAATAAAGTAATACAAGCAAAGCAAAAACCCACCGGAATTTATAAATGCCTCTTCTTTTTTATACCTTTCCTGAGAAGATGTTATGAAAATAAAGGCAAGACAGTGTCAACACCCTTCATGTAAGGAATCTGAGGTTTGAGGAGCTGGTTTGGCAATGCAAAAATGATATTCTTAACTGGAATAGAGTAAGTGGCTTGAAATAAAACTTACTCTCCTTTATTACAGGATTAAATTGCTAATGCGACTTCCAAATGTCAGACATTTGTATTAAGAAGGGTCACTAATACACACTATTACAAGTAGATACTACAGTGTTAGACCTACAGTGCTCCTAATTATACTGAAATATATCACACCAGGCATAGAGGTCAACAGTGGACATATAATTAATTTTAGTTACAAAAAAGCTAAGTATATTTTTCACATCAGTATTCAAAGCATGAAATACTTTAGGAGAATGAAAACCTTGCAAACTCTAGTTACTAAAGACAGACGTGAAAAATGGTTGGAAAGAGAAATACATATTAGACTATTAATGTGTTACTGGCATTAATTAGAAAGGGATAAGGAGCAGGAAAACAACAAGCACTGTTGGAATATAAATTACTAGAAATAAAGAAATTTTAATCTATAGTTATACTTGTAATCATCTGTCATGAGAGATTATATGGTGTGTAAGTCACCTGGCACTAGGGCATTACTAAGAAATAAATAATTCTTTTGAATACTAGAATAAAAATTTCTAAAACCTCAGTGTAGTCCTTTGAGAAGAACAGGTCACGTCGGCAGTACTTTAGCTGGGTAAAGCACAACCGTATTGACTATTTAAAATCCTGTGCAAAGAATGAACCTGGCCTCTTGTTAAATAAAAAGCCATTCATTTTCCACCTGAAGTAATAATACAGGGCTCCCAGAGACAATTATTACATCCCCAATAACCAAATTCTTAGTGCCAAACTCAGAGCTGTGAAAGCCTTTCTCTGTTCCATTTACATCATCAGAGGGTAACGCCAATGAGGAGAAGAGCTGGAAATGATCCCGAATAAAATAAATAGATCTCCCATATCATAGCAGCTATGAAATGACTACATAGAAAGTAACCACTTCATAAACTCAAATGTCTCAGTAAAGCCCATTGAAATGAGTCTCCTCAGACAGTTCATCTCTTTCAAGGTGTGAAAGACGTAAAGGGCCCAGGGACTACACTAGCAGAGGATAAGGTCAGTTTTAAGGTGAAGTATTAAAATCATAGCACACTTCAGAAGAGTGGCTGTTGATGGAGGGGTTATCATCACGCTACAGTTTGGACCTTGAGTGCCCTCCAAAGGTCAAGGGTTGAAAGCTTGAATATCAGTCAGTGATGCTATCCATAGGTGGTAGAACCTTTAAAGGGTGGGGCTAGTGTCCAGGAGTCAGGCCACTGGAGTCATGCCCTTGAAGGGGATACTGATATCCTAGGCACTCCTCTCTGCTTTCCAGCCACCATTAAGTCAGCAGCTCTGCTCTACCAGGTGCACCCCACCTTCACCATGGGCCCCAAACCAATGGTGCCAACTGACCATAGACTGAAACCTTTGAAATTGTGAGCCAACACAACCTTTTCCTGTGTATAAGATTTTATCTCAGGCATCGGTGACAGAGATGGAAAGATGACTAAGAACACTGGTACCAAGAAGCAGGTCACTGCTAAGTTTATAACTGACTATGTGATTCAGAAGCTTTTGGAACTGGTTTGTGGGAAGAGTTTAGAAAAGCAGGCTAGAGAAAGCCTAGAATACTGCAAGCAGAGATTAATGAATGATTCTAGTAGGGACTCAGAAGACCAGATTGATGGGAATACAGAGAATAAATTTCAGATGGAAATGAGAAATTCATTGGTAACTGGACTAGAGGCCATTCAGGTTACATTCTGGCAAAGAGCTTTACATTTTGCCCATGTGCTGAGACTTTGCAAGAGGCTGAGTTTGAAGGTGTCAGACTAATTAATCTAGTGGAGGAAATTTCAAGGCAGGACAGCACCAAGGCAGTGTGGCATGGGAATTGTGGATGCTGTGAGCTATATTTTCAATGAGAACTGGGAGGAAAAGGCAGAGGAAAGACTGGAAAAACTTTCAGTTTGGACTGAAAAGAAGTGAGTTTAAAGGTACAGTGAAGGAAGGTACAGATATTGATCCATTAATAGAAAATAAGTACCATGTTACCAGGAGAATAAGAAAGATGCTCTGAGGACATCTCAGGAATGGTAAGATCTCACCCATGGCATGCTCAAAGGTACCAAAAAAATGTAAACTTTTACTCTCATCATACAGGACTGCCAGGTAATCCTTTGCCCAAGATTATTTATGTTCAGCCACCAAGGAGGCCAATATAGCCATGGTTCACAGGGGTCTTGATATAGCTCACACCCATAGCAGCATTGTTCACCTGGGGCTGGTATTATAGGCATGCAAAAAGCAAAAGTTGGTTATAGGTTCCTGGAAGCTTTCACTGAGATTTCAAAGGAAAGCCTGAGAGTCCAGGAAGTGTGTGGTGTATTTGGAGTCCCTGACAGCGGTCCTGACGGGATGATGCACAAAACTGTGAGACTGAAGGTGAAGTTACAATGGAGACTCCAGGAAATTAACAGATGACAGAGTATGAGCTGACTGCTCAGGGAGGCCACCGCGAGCCCAAAGTGACAAAGCCGAGCATTCATGGACAGATGCCTCTGAAACTGTAAGCCAAAATAAAACTTTCCTCCTAAGAAGTTGATTTGTCTAAGGTATCTGTCATAGGTACAGACAGCTGACTAACACGCTCTGTTGCAGTGGGTTTGATCTGGCTCTAATAATTGGTGGAAGGGAGTCAAAGATGCTTTGACATTCTTCAAGGAGTGAGACAGGAAGGAGCTATGCTCTATCCAGAACAAACTTCACATGTCACACCAGGTATTCATTTAAAGGGAAATCCTATTTATAAATTAATTGAGCCTATAATCTAACTCAATTTTGTATGTTATATGGTTGCATATTATGTATAAAATCAAGATGTAAAATTCACCTAAATATTTTACATGATTATAATAAACTTATTTTCCCATGAATCTGATTAACACAGAGAGACTATGCTTTGTTTTAGGAAAAACTTTTCTAAGAACTATTCTCCATTTCAACAGTAATAATGCTACTAACATTGTTGGAGTCACAAACTGACATACTTACACCATCTGTAATACATATGATTTTTAAAAATCCAATCCAATCCTAGTGTATGTGAGGTGCTGTTTATCACATAGAATTTGATAATCAATCATTTTCAGGGTGAGAATCCCTTGATTTTTCTGAAAGGAAATGCCAAAAATAGTATTTCCAGGTAGAATGTGATTCTACTTCTAGCTACACATAATTCCTTCCTATCCTCATTCATTCTGCCTGTTCCTCTCAGTTGGTTCAGCAGCTAAAGACAGAGCTTAAGCTATGACAGAGGGATGTACTTTAATCTGACTCAAATCTTGAGAGACTAAGTGTGGCAGGGAGCCGATGTTTGCCCTAATATACGTAAGTCTGTATTCTGCAGTAAATCTCTTCAAAAACAACAGGAATAGAATAGCATGGAGGGAAGAATCAGCTACCCAAGCCCTCAGCAAGGTCTAGAACTCTTTAAGTGGTTCCCGATCTATAAGCAGAGATCCTATGTGCCTTCCATATTTGTATAAATCTGAAAAAGGAGTCACAAAATACAAGTCATTTATTATTTCACTGTTGTTCCAGCTCAGTTAAAAAGACTTGAATGGGGTCCATTCCACACCAGTGCACAACACAAGAGGTTGTATGAGATACAAAAATCTAAAACATATGATCCCTGCCCTAAAAACATATGGTCTGGGGTAGAACTAGATACACATACAGTACTATTCCATAAGGCAGGCAGTATGTAGTATTATAAATCTACGAGTAAATGATCAGAAAGAGATCAGTACAAACTGTGTCCATCCAATTATCATCATACAGGAAGGGGAACTTGAGCTGGAGCTTTAAGGTTAAATAGGCGATGAGAAAAATAATGAAAAACATGTTTTAAGTAGTGGGACAATATAGTCCAATTTGGGATTTCAAAAGATTCTGGAAATAATGCCAACAGTTATTGTTCACTAAAAAATAAATAAATAAATAAATAAATAAAGCCAGTCACCTCATCCCTTCCCTTAACATTACACAAAAAGGAAAAACCAAAAGACTCTACTGCCCCTGTACCACATAGTCATATAATGTCATAGTTTATTTATTCAATAGATTTTAATGGCATGGCTGTCATATAATAGGCACTGCACTGAACAACAGAGGCCAAAAAAAAAAGACAGGATCCCTGCTTCCTTCCAAGAAGCCCCTGTCAAGATAGACATTTATAAATCCAAGTGCTCAGCAGTATAAGAGGGGAGACAACATGCTATGAAACTCTGAATCTGGATTTTAAGGGGCTATTGGGTGGAAGACCTTGAAAATACTAGCTTCCATAGGTCAGTAAAGTGCAAGGTGTGGAAGAGATATCTATTCAGAACATGTAATATGAGAAAAGATGGCAAAGGAAACTGGAGAAGAAACCAGATGTTTAAGAGATGGACAGAGAAAGAAGAAACTACAAAAATGAGATGAAATGATTAGAGAACCAAGGAGGGAATTCAGGTAGCATAGAAAACAAAGATCATCAGAGAAAGGAAAACGGAAAGGTCATTAGCAATCAATGCCACAGAAAGGACAGGTAAGGTAGGTAACGTAGGCCTGAAGCAAATCTATGGGACTTGACAGCTGGGAGGTGACAGGAGTCACCTGCCACGACAGTTCTGTCAATGGGGAGGACAAAGTCAGACCAGAAGAGATACTGAGAAGTGACTGCCAAGCTCCAGGGTCACTGAATGTTGCCAATGTATACTGAACAAACAATATTATACTACAAATAAAATTTTTAAAGAATTGTGCATGGTATAAAGAAGAAATAAAAATATCAAGATGAATTAGACTAATCAAAGACAAAGTACTCAATAATCTCATTTCATTCTAACATTGATTCCAGTCCTCCTGACAATGCACCATGGGGTGTTTCAACATTGAATTTTAATTTTTGCCTGGAGTTTGTGGGTGGTGAGGTTTCCCTTTGGCAGTTTGACAGCTACAGCTGAAAGGGTCCCAAGACCTTAGTAGGTATCAGCCAGACAGATGGTCAAGGTACAAAGACATTCTGCCTCTTATTATTTTTTCCTAGAGGTCTTTAAAACCAAATGGTGTCATTAGAATGTTAAGTTTATTCAGTATTTGACTACTGGGTCAGTCAAGGTGTTTTAAAATGTCTTTTCACCCTTCAGTTTCTTTGGAACAAAAGATGACAAAATATTTGATACACTAAAGATAGAGCGAAATTAAAACGTCAAAAGAGAAGCTTCTGCTAGGCTTAAAATAAAACTATTTTTAGAATAAGTCATCTTTTAAATTAGCATTCTCTTTCCATGTCAAATAAATGGCATATACAAAGAAGGTAGATGGTGGTAGTGACATTTAGAAAATTGTTATATTGTTCTTATAAAGAAAGGCCTTATTTCATGAGGCAGCAACAGAGTGGCCTAATGCTTTGCACTTTATTTTCATAGCCAATAAAATAATCTAATTCTTTGAGAGAGTAAAATTGTGGGAAGGTGGCCTCAGGTGGTGACAATGTATATCAAGACAAAACTAAGGTAGAAGGGAATTCATGATGAGATGTTAATCTTTAGAACAACATAAAATGTTAGTAATGAGTTATCGCCAAAGAGATTTCTTCATCTGAAAGGAATTCAATAATCTTTAGCCTTCATCTGAAAGGATTCAATAATCACTTACCCAGCTCTTCATTTTCAATGACTTCAAATGTGGCCCAAATGTCACCTTTTGTAGGAATAATATTTTTTATTGCTAATATATCATTAGTTAATTCTTCTGCTTCCATCACAGGAGATATCTGCAAGAGGAGCAATATTTTCAAAAGATCTGTCAGATACAGAAGCAATCTTATGATAGGGCAATACTACCTCCACCTAACAATACTTAAAGTCTTCTCCCAGGTTGGTTAAAACTAGCTTCTCCAAGCATAAAGAAAACAGCACATTCAGTTCTTCTCCATAAAACATAATACATTTCAATGTAAAGGCAAAGGGATATTGCAATACAGATATCATCAAGAAGAACCATTTTGTTCACTTAGTATGCAATTAGATGACTCAGAAGGGAGGAAAAACCTAGTCACTCGCACACAGACTTCCAACACATGACAGATCCAACCATCTCCTAAGAGTAAAACTTTTCACTTGTCAGTTCTCTAATCAAGAGTGTAGAGTGACTTGTTTATTCAGCTTGGGCCCTAAATTATACACAGTCGACTGACTGCTGTTTATCATGCCAAGAAGCCCCAGGGTTTTTTGGTAGTCTGTGGTATGCCCTGCCATGCCAAGTGACAGATGGTGGAACACCAAAATATTCAAGAGCCAGGATTTCAGGGTATAGGGCAGACTCTGCAGTGCCAGTCTGGGGCCTGGCTTCATAAGAGTCTCAAAGCCGGAGTCCATTGTATAAGCACACTGCCTCTTCTGGGACTTTCAGGATTTCTGATTTGTTTCTTCTTGGTTTTGTTTTTGCCAGTCTTAAGTAGATATCCTGGCCAAAAAAAAAAAGCAAGCTTTCTTTGGTTAGAATTTTGTTATAAAGTTAAACAAATAAAAGACATTTAAATATTAGAATATTGCAACTGCAACTTAGTTTGCATGTTTCCATAAAAATTTATTCCTATTTAAATATTTCTTAGAAAAGGAATGTACTCATTTCCATTTTTCCTTCCCTTTATTATTTATAAGCCTATCCCACATACATAAATAACAAAAGCATTTTTCACCACAGATAACTCAGTGTTTACCTTTTGTACTTCATGGTATTTAGGATTTGCTTTAGGGAATATGTTAATTATACAATGGATTCCACTCTTTTCTATTTTAAAAAGCTCAATGAAATATATTTTCTTTTAAAGTGGCATCTTGGAAAAGTGGACAACTTCAAGCAATAAAAATAGCAGCTGAATTGTCTTGATGTTTTTGATCTGCATTGATCTAAAAAAATTTAAGAAGTATCACTCTTTCTTAAATAAATAATGACTACTGAGAAAGCAAACCTGAGAAATAGGCAGCGGGGAGCACCTCAGTCTGAAGCAGAAAGAATGCAACCCTGGGCCCAGAAGAGACCCAGGGCCCCTCTCAAAAACACCCAGAACTCTATACTTCAGAAGGCATTACTCTATGGATTGGACAGTCAGTATAATGAACATCAGGTGTGGATTATGATGACCCAGGTTTGTATCGTGGCCTGAATTTCTTTTAATTCCTACTTTCCATTGCTATAAAAAAGTGGGATATCACCTGTTTCATCCACCTCCACAGAGTGAGGTAACAGCCAGAAAAGATAAAATGTAACTAGATGATTTAACAGTCTTAAGTACTAAGTCAAATACTACTGATTATTTTTGCATAGTTTTTATGCTTGTTGAGAGCATCTGGATCTTTAATGGGTAAAACTGTGCACTTTCATATAAATACAGTTAAGATAAATGTGAGAACTTTGCTCAATTGTAAAAACTTCTGTTATGGCTCTATTAATAAAATTTAAATACACTATGAAAAAGTCTGTGCATAGGCAGAGTTAAATCATGTTCTCTAAATATCTCTTCTAGCATTAATAATGGACTTGTGCTGATTGATTTGTACTAGTTTCTCATGTCCCTTATTATCAAAATCACACATTCAGCCTAAGAACCATGATAAGGCTAAGGACTGGCAGGGCAAATGTTTCACAAAGCATTTGATTATATAACCAATGACTGTAGCATTTAGTGCCATGTTTTAAGTAAGGTAAGTCCATATAGTAATAATACATAACCATTAAAAATACATACAATAAGAAATACATTATGTATAACATAATTGAAGTTCAGAGATATCTAATTCTGCAGAGATTTAATCTTGGACTTTAAAAACATTAAGAATGTAAAGTTGAATTTATGTTATGTGGCAGAATATCTATTGCTTACACAAAAAAAGTAGTCTTACCAAGTAAGAACATGAAATATCACTGTTACTATCCCTAAGTCAGACTAATTACTGAATATAGTAGCATAAGAGAGATCTATTTTTAATTCAGCAAAAATAATCAATAGTCTCAATGAAGAAAAAAGTCATCTGATATTCAAGTAAATAGGAAGACCGAATGCTAATGGGTGAGAAATTGGGAACAACAATGATATTACCAACAGTAGTAACAGTTATTTATTAAACAGGTGATGAACAATTTGCTACACTGTCCTACATACATTAGTTTAATAATTCCTCACAGCAATGATATGATGCAAATATTATAATCTTTCCTCTTTTTATAAGGGAGAACACTGAGCCTGAGACAGAGTACATAACTTGTCTAATTTAAGGCAGTTAAAAAGGTAAAGGCAAGTCATTATGCTCAAATCATCTTCTAGAACCTACAGATAATCCTAACTCTAACCTGAAGCACATAAAATGTGCTTTCCAAATGACTAAAACATAAAATTCCCAGAGGATATTGCTATGAAAAGTCTATCTTGTCATCAGTCACTGTTTGAACTAGAAAGGTAGAAGGAAATAAGAAGCTGGAAAATTCGAAATATGTGAAAGCACTGCCAACACCTGTGGTTTCCAAGGGCACTTTACATCCTCTTGAGGACTCACCCGAATTATAATACTACAATCAGGTTCTTTCCTTTCCACGTACACTTCAATTAACAAATCTCCAGCCTGGGAAACCTAGAAAGGGCAGATGTGAAAACAGCACATAGATCACAAAAACATACATAGTACATGTGAGGCAACTGTAAAATCCTATTCATATTTCTCAGTAAGTTATAGCAATGAATTACCTCAATCCCCTGTGCACAAGCATGATGTTCTTATTTTAAGATACGGCTGATCTAAGCACAAGGAGTCTAAACAAATTTATAATCAGCAACAACAATCACAATGTGATTTATCTCTTACTCAAGAGCTTAGTGTTCTCAAATACCCTTTTTAATGAAAGGGTGAATCTGACCACACTGGAAATAAGCTGCCTTTGACAACAGAAATTACAGGAGCCTCACCATCTACATTAAGAGGATAAAAAAAATGAGGAGTGAAAGTGAGTCACATGCAATTTGTCTCAATAATGTGTGCATAATGCCAATAATTAAAAGACAAAATAGTTCTTGCTATGCTTTCAAAAATATGATATATTCAAAGGAAGATAAATTGGGTCAGAGTTGTATTAAAATTACAAATAGAAAAAGTAACTTTAGTAAGGAAAAAGTAAAAGTGATAGAATAAGGCAGACAATGAAGGTACGTTTTCATTTAATTATCGTTAGGCAAGCATTTAAGAGCAATTATTTGGGTCATAATCTTTCCAAAAGAGTGACTGAAGAAGAAATGAGTCAGAAAATGCAAACCATAGATATAGGTATGTACTTCAACAAAATAAAAGAGAAGGTTAACAAGGAATGAAATTAAATCTATAAAAAATATTTTCAGTAGCTTTTTTCAGAAATTTACTTAAGTTCCATAACCACTTAAATATAATATCCATCACTCAATATTTTTTTAAATGATCACAAAGGAGAAGCAATCATTCTGAAGGCAAATATGCCTCTGCATAAAATTCTAATGAGTAATTTGTGGGGGAAACATTTAAAAAATGTACTTGGAAGTAGCATTCCTATGTATTCTGTCACTATTGGTGTAGAAAACATTATTCTCAAATTTTCTTTCTCACTTTTGATGCTATGCACAAATTCTAGGAAGAAAAAGAGTTGACATTTTTGCTTTTCACTATGTTTGCATAAACAAGTCTCCAGGAAGGACACATTTTAAAAATTCAAAAAGCAAACACAGAGTACTCAGAGTAAAGCCAGAAAGAAAAATAGCTAAGCAATTCAATCAGGAGTAGAACTTAGAGACTGCCAGAAAAATACTACAGAGGAGAGTTTTGTACAGATTAAAAACTCAAGCAAAATAAGTAAATTTTCCAAACTGTCCTACTTTCCTCATTCAATTACTATAGTTTACATACTATTATTTTCTTATATTTACTTATTCTGAATTTTAAAGCACTCATTTCTTTATTATAAATGTAAAAGATAAAAATACAAAGGATATTTATCCTTTATCTAATAATGATGTACATAATGCTGCCAATGATGACCTCTCAGACTCATACAATTCTTTATTTTACAACATAAATATTCTCCTGGAAGTAAGAAACAAAAAGAATTGATGTGGACCAGACTTCTGAATGTAAAACTAACTCCTCCGGCAGCTGCAGTCAAATTTTGGGTCAAAATGGAGGAACCATTTTGTTACAATTAACATGTCAGCATTAGTATCCTATCTCCTTCCTACGGATAACAGATCCAAGTGCTCCTCTAATTAGTAATGGACACTTCAGGACCAAGGCAAATTTAGATTCTATAGGAGGAGGTATTTGCCCCATTATTTGAGTAAAACTGTAAATGGAGCACATTTGACCCATTTCTATTATTTACATTGAAACTCTGAATCCACTATGATTCCTAGTTACTAGAGGATGACTAATGATTGACCTTAAGAAGTTCCAGTAAGCCTCAAACAAGGCAAAGTACCTTGGAAAAGCACAGTACAACCTGAGCACATGAATCCAACATCATATGACTGAGGAAAGCAAGACAGGATTTAGAAAAGTTGACTTAAGATAAAAAGTGTGTGTTACAAAGATCACACTAGAAAGTCTCATTAATATAGTCATGTCAGAGCATGCAGAGCAAAAGCAAAAAATAAATAATTTATATTTCAAAATCATTATGGAAAGAATCATTACTCTCTGAATTTGCAATTTATTCTGGTATTTCTTTGGCTTTAAATGCTTCCTTTGAAATCCACTGGCATTTTTAATAGTGTTTTTAAATCATAAAATAAAACTGATTTCTCCTTTATATTAAAAATTATATTCACATATTTTGCATCTATGTTTCAGGTTGAAAAATTATACCATTGTTTTATCAAGGTTCTTCATCCCCATTACTTCTACTTTGTTTCCAAAAGAAATTTAAAAATACACAAAACAAATATCTTTGTTTACAATAGAAGCTTTTGCTTTTGTTTAATTCTTTAGAGATCTAACTATTACTACTCACTTGAGTGTCTTTCCACTTGGTAATAAAGCTATTCTCTATGTCCATTTGTTTGACTTGGTCTTCTTTAACCTGTTTAAAATATAATTTTGGACATTCTAATAATGTAGAGTGATGGTACTCATCCTTAACTCTTCAGAAATTTAAATACCAACAAATTAAAGATAAATGAGAATGGCCACCTTAATCAGCATGGGCCACATGGCCAGGGCAAAATAAAGCCAACAGAGTCTCACAAAGTTCAGAACATGTTTTGATGATTCCTTCTGGCTGTAGAAGCCCAAGGAAGCCCTCAATGTGAAGGAAATTTACACAGCAAAGGAGCTGATATCTGCTTCCTGAAAATTCTTGTACAAAGACTCATTTCTCAAACCCAAATGTTCATTAAGTGCTTATTAAATCTCTAACATTTAGGCAAAGTGGGGTTTAACATAATGATAATGATAACCACTGAGTTTCTACTAATGGATTGATATAAAACTAGAAAATAAAGAGAGCATGTAAAGCCACATATTTTTTTTTCTAATTTTTAAATCAGCATCAAATTTTTGCAAAGAAGTTGCTATTGATCACAAACAGTGGACACACATAGGGAGAAAAAAAGAGGAGATCAAAGAGCAAAGAAAATTCAATAACTGGCGTCTATTCCTCTATGAATTAAAAACTCCATTATTTTATTAAAATAGATCCTTTATCTTTGCTAAGGAATCTTGTGATAAGTTTATTTTAATATGAATATAACCACTACATAAATGATAACCTATCACACTACTCACTTGGTGTCCCTGGCAAATCCATATCCCAGAAAACAACTGAGTCTATCAAAACCATTTGATGAAATGCTCAAAAAGGTTACATAACAAACCTGAGATGTTTGGATTATGTGAGGGAAATGGACATTTAACCCATACTTACCCTATTCAAATCCTGGGCATATTTCCTTTTATTTGTATTTATTTGAACATTCCTATTCTAGAAGTTGACTGGGCAAACAATGAAAACACTAACTTCATGAAATACCAAGTTGAAAAGACAAATAATTAAACAGTGATAATTTATTAAAAAAAAGTTATGGAATAATAATAGTATTACAGAATTTTTTTTTGAAGTCAAATTACAACAATTTTTTTAAAACCCTAAAATACTTTCAGTTGCAGAATTTAACAGCCTAGTGTTTATTACTGAAAATGTTAAATTCATAACTTCACACCTCAAAGTAGATATGCTTAATGCACACACATACTGAGGAGAAAAACACATGTACACATACAAAACCCCCTATGAATAGGACTCTTCTGCTCAACAGACACCAGATGGTAAAAAAGGCTTAAAAGCAGCCAAATTTAAATGAATGGCTATTGCTTAGAAAGCTAGTTTTATGTAAAAAAAAAAAAAAGAAAGAAAATACAGCTATCCTATATTTTTCCTGTTTCTAAGTATCCATAAAGACCTGAATAATAGCACCCTAAAATATGCATCATTCTTTGCAAACATGAACTCCATTTTAACAAGGGCAGGATATAAAATATTTACCTCAAATATTTCAACATAATTATTAATTAGGTCCTCGATTACATTCACTTCTTCACTAGTTTGTCCCTTAGTTTGAAACAAACAGGATGAAAAGACCAAGGCCAAATTATGGGCATTCATGTGATTGATTTCTGAGCACTTCTGAACCCTGTTAGAGGAAAGCATAGCTCATTAAAACATACTTCTGTTTGAAAATTGCATATAACTGTAAGCCAAAATACTCATTTATCATTTTAAACATGCACATATTAAAATTGTTTAATAGAAAAAGCACAGTAGTGGCTTAAAGGAAAACACATGGTTCTTTCTCCCAAGTATCTTATGGTCTAGTTACAAACATAATTAAAACTACTGTTAAGAGATCAGCATTTAATGCTGACTTAGAGGATGGACTGACCACATTCAGATAGTTCTGGATCATTTGAAATGACCTAAGGTCAAAGTAAAAAAAAAAAAAAAAAAAAAAAAAAAAAGCATGCAGAATGGTGTAAAATGACAGGTGGAGCTGTAGCATAAATCAAAGAGGAGAAAGGGTAGGAGGTAGATATGAGCAAGACAGTAGGGCAGACTGTTAGGTATATAGTGGAGTGTTCCAAATTCCAGGTGAGTCTGGGCTACATTTTCTAGAAAGTGGATGTCAGGTATGGAGAAGAACTGGCAGCACATGTATGGTTATTCAGAACAGGATATAATTATATCTCAAAATGGAAACTCTCAATTTATAGATACTACTACATCTTTCATGGATATAACTAATAATGCCTTTTAGAAACGAAGAGAGATGAACAAATAAATCAACTCTTCTAAATCCGTAAGGTACAACTTTTGGGTCTTATAAATATCATTTAAAGTCTTAACAAATATAAGTTCAAATGCATGTGTAGGGCACTGGGTTCAGTCCTCAGCATCACATAAATAAACAAAATAAATAAAGGTATTATGTCCATCTGCCATTAAAAATAAAAATAATTAAAAAAAAATCAAAGGGAGATCAGTAGAAGAAAGAGAACAGAGGATGGAAGGTATGGAGGGAGAGAGAAAGTGGTATTGGTCAAATTATATTGTTATATTTTATGTGTATATGATATATAATAATAAATTCCATCATTATGTACAACTATAATGCACCAATACAAATGTGTGGGGGGGGAACCCTATGGCCATCATCCCAAGAAATGAAGAGCTGAATTGATGAAAACACAATAGAGTGGAACTACAAGTAGTTAATGGTCTCTACTGGACACTGACTCTATATACAGTGGTCGCTTGACTGCTTGTTTAATTTCACTTGGAAAATTTTAAAATACACACTAAAGAAGAAAAAACCAACTCCATTAAAGGTATATAGCAAGGCTAAGCTGGTGTTTCTGTGTATACAGAATATAGATTCTAGTAGGTATAAGAAAGAGTGAACATGGTAGCAATATATATGATAATGCAAGAAATCCTAATAAAATGCAAAATTGCAGAGCAGAGACAGACCAAGTGCAATCATCCTATATGATTTACAATATGCAAAAGGAATTGGAATTTAATAAAGGAGGATGTAACAATTGCAGACAGCCTCCTTGAAACCACTCTGTACTTTTATCACACTAGACTGTAAACATCCAGGAAATTTATCTCCATGTCAGCATCTCACAGTCAAGAGAATCTCACTTTAATCACACTGTACTGGATAATACATATCTGGTGAGTGGTATTAAGTGGAAGTGATTGATAACATAAGTCTTTCACCTAGGGTAGGGATTGCAAATGCTACATCAACCTGACCTTATCCAAACTGACCTCTCCAACTTTTGGTGACACTATCGGAAGTCCAAGGAAATTGTTTTCTAATGGCCTTCAAAACCTCTTATAACCTCCTGCCAGTCAGTGATAAAGAGTCTTGTCCCCTAGTACTCCTCTGTTCCAAGATAGCCTTCACTCATTTCTCATACTTACTTTTTTGCTTTGGACAGGGTCTTGCTATGTTGCCCAGGCTGGTCTCCAGGTTGGTCTTAAACTCTTGGGATCAAGTGAACCTCCTGTCTCACAGCCTCCCGAGTGGCAGGGGCTAGAGATGCACACCACCGACCCCAGTTTGTACTTATCTTTTTTTCATACCTCATTCAAATGTTTCTTTAAATCTAAAGGACAGGGTGGACCTCAACTCACAATGAAACACTCATTCTCTCCTCTATAATTCTATGCTGCATGCTAAAATTTTTGGTATCAAAATCTATCCCAACATCTCATAAACTATATTTGTATGATACAATAAGGAAATCAGTTTTATAGGCTGGGGATGCAGCTTAGTGGTAGAGACCTGTTTAGCATGTACAATTCCCAGCATGCACACATACCACTTCCACCACAATAACAAAATCATTTTTACTATAATAGAGCTACAAGCGTGAGAACTAGTGGTTGGAAAAATGATAACAGAAACAAGATGACACACTGTGGAAGTTTTCTTAATCTAAATACTTTTAGAAGAATTCAGTTTTATAGCAATTTATTCAAGGGAATAGTTCATTTGCACAGGGAGCTACAGTAATTCCTAAGCTAAATTCATACTTACTGAAGTTTTTGTTCTAATTCTTGCTTAGATCAACACACACAAACCAACCTTTCATTTTACTTTAAAAGGTTAGTTTCAAACATCTTCATCCTTCAGATTTCTTGTCACCAAAATAGTCCTCATTTTATTCAACATGCTGAGGTATCATTAGGCCCTCGCATAGGAAGTGTTTTGGACTTTAAAAATCAGGACAAGGATATCTGATCAACAGTCTGATACCAAAATATCTGGAATCAGGGAAGCAATAAACTTGAAGAAATAAAGAGTTTATGAAGCATTCACCAAGAGGAAACACTGCTCACACAGATTCCTGTTCCAGAACTCTGGTCCCTCAACACAGCAATGAATCACTCCATCTCTGCTCTCCAAGTCCACACTGCATGCTGCAAATTCCCTATGTGAACCCACATCTTAGAGGCAGAGAGAGAACTACAGAATGTAGACTGTATAGTACATTAGGAAAAGAATTCCTTCTTCCTCCAAATTCTGTCTAAATGAGTTTTTAAATTCTTCATACATTTGACACATTTCAGGATGCTGTATACTATTATTTCTGAGTCATTTAAGAAAATTTCCAGGGCTATTTATCTGCAACTTAATACAGAAGAGAAGGCTAATTTATCAGTTGGAATGATGAATGAAGTTAGAGTGAAATAAAGGGGAAAAAAAGGGAAGAAGGGATCCTATGAAAATAGAAGGGAGATCAGGAAGGAATAGAGGAGAAGGGAAGAGGGACAGGAAAAAGGGAGGAATTGTGGAATGAAATCAACCAAATTGTACTATGCATATATAAGAACATACCACAGTGAACTTCGCCTTTAAGGATATTCAAAAACATCAATTAAAAAAACATGATGAAAGACCAGTAGAACAGAGGAAGGGGAACAGAAAGAGGGAAGTGGGGAGGGAAAGAGAAAGTGCTGGACACTGAAATGAAGTAAATTATATTCCATGCATGTATGATACTGTCAAAATGAACCCTAATATTATGCATAACTATTCCACACTAATAAAAACATTTTAAAAATATAGTGAATGATATATAGTCCCAAGTAGAATATTAGTCACACACTTTACATTTAAGAATTAATGACTTATTCAATACCATGTGTGAGGTGTCTAGAAATGTTCATGAGTCCACCCACCTATAAAGGTGTTCGATGATAGCTGCCAACGTTGCTCGGTTGACCCCTGGAAGAGTGCGTATGAATGCTCCATACTTCTTAGTTCTTTCTTTGTCATCTTGTGTATCTGGAGGCAAAAGAACAATCTTTGGGTTTAAGCCAATCATGTATATTACAAATTTGCCTTTCATCAGTATTTAAAAATATTATTTACAAGTATAATTAAAACTTCTAAAATTGCCTATAATTATGGAAGAGCATTTATTTATATAACCTTTCCATGACACTATGCTACAGTTCTTATAATTTCTATTTTAAAATAAAGCACTTTTAAAATGGAGAGGGGCATGGTGTTTTTTTTTTTTTTTTTTCCCTTGTAGGGACTACTGAACCTCAACCTAACAGAAATACATTCGATTAATTACTCAAACTGGAGAACACATTGAAAAGCTAAGCCAAAGGTATTTTAACTCTAGTTATACAGAGGTTTTATTATTTGTATTTGAAAATGACATTTCTGATTCTCTTTTCTTATGAAATCACAAAGATCTTCCCAAAGCTATGAACCATCCCAGAGCTATGAACTTGTTACCCTCTCTGATCTATGTATAGGGCTTTGGTCCAGCCCTACTGCCTTTAAATGTTTGGAAAAGACACAGGACAATCAAAGAATTCATACACAGGGTCTTATGCTATGATCCAGATGTAGAGGTCCACGAGTCTCTGCCTTTGTTATAGACAGAAATTAATTGGTCCACCAAGAGGAAGATGTGAAGGAAACACCCTCCACTACTCCAGCCCCAGAAGTAAAATCCCTGGATAAACTATGGTCAGGAACCTCAAAGTCTTAGACTCCAGAGGATGCGCAGAGTTGGTTCATTCTAACTAGCTAGCTGACGCAGAAAATGACAATCATTCTTTAAATAAACAGCTTTCCCTGACTTTGTGACTAAAGGGGGCCACCCTGACATTTCTTTTCAATTCCCAACTACCTTTGGAAACTAGACCAGTTCACATTTCCTGCTTAGTCCTACCTATTCTATTCACAAAGATCCAACAGTACATAATTCTTTAAAAGTACACAGTCACTTGTAAGGACACTAGGATCTCAGAGGATGTAAGAAACTCTGTGACACATTTTTCAAGGATACTCCTATTCAAAACTGCAAGTATTATCTCTTTTGTATGGATTTTGCCAGAATATGAGATATATTAAAGTAAATGTGGTTGTATGGACTTAAGTGCCCTACTAGATAACTCTGTAAAAGCAAAAAGGGAAAATATCCAAATTAAGGAAATACAGAAGTAAATTAAGAATTTTTTTTATTCCTAATATAATCCAAATATTTGTCCTCATGTCATCTAATTCATAATTGTAGAGGTAACTGCACTTAATAAAATGTAGTTAATACTACTACTTATAAGAAGTTGTGCTAGGGAAAGATATTTTCATGTATAAGATAAATGATATTTTCAAAATAGAGATAAGAAATTGCAGAATACAATTCAGGAAAGCTTTCCGCTCATGTAGAAAATATAATGAGCAGTTAAACTAGCTCAGAAATGAGGTGATTTAATACTGCTCTTAGAAGAACAGATCACATATCATGAGTAAGTGGTATGCCACTGCAAAACACTGTTGGCCTCAGGTGCACAGGACACAAGCATTCTCCTGTGAGGTCCCGAGAAGGTTGTAGTTTATCCTTGTCAGATGAAACACTGGCACTTATGAAGTATCTAGCTGAGCTACATTGGATCTGAAAGCAAAAAGGTTATTCAACCCTGTATTCAAAGCACTCACCAACTAGATTCTCAAAGAATTCACATGCAAGTGAAAGGTGAACACCTCCATCCTACCCAACCCGCCTTTTTTTCTTTGTGTTGCTGGGGACAGAACCCAGGGCCTTGTGCATATGAGACAAGCACTCTACCAGCTGAGCTATATCCCCAGCCAACACATCCCCTTTTGACACGTGGCCACCAGTTGCCAACTACCTCCTCCTGGTAGAATGGCAGCACTAAAGACTTCTTTATCATCTGACAACTTTGGCAACTTATCTCTTACACATTTTTGATAAATGATTTTACAATAAAAAAAATCATAAGTCATGCTAAAAGAGTTATTATAAATAACTTCATTGAATCTGTACAGCACTTTTGGTAGTATGGCCATTTTGACAATATTAATTCTTCCTATCCAAGAACATGGGAGGTCTTTCCATCTTCTGAGGTTTTCTTTAATTTCTTTCTTTAGTGTTCTGTAGTTCTCATTGTAGAGGTCTTTCACCTCTTTTGTGAGATTGATTCCCAAGTACTTTATTTTTTTCGATGCTATTGTGAATGGGGTAGTTTTCCTAATTTCTCTTTCTGAAGATTCATCACTTATGTATAAAAATGCCTTAGATTTATGTGCATTGATCTTATATCCCGCTACTTTACTGAATTCACTTATGAGATCTAAAAGTTTTCTGGTGGAATTTCCTGGTTCCTCTAAGTATATAATCATATCATCAGCAAACAGGGATAGTTTGAGTTCTTCTTTTCCTATTCGTATCCCTTTAATTTCTTTAGACTGTCTAATTGCTCTGGCTAGAGTTTCAAGGACGATATTGAAAAGAAGTGGTGAAAGAGGGCATCCCTGCCTTGTTCCAGTTTTAAGGGGGAATGCTTTAAGTTTTTCACCATTTAGAATGATATTAGCCATGGGCTTAGCGTACATGGCCTTTACAATGTTAAGGAATGTTCCCACTATCCCTATTTTTTCTAGTGTTTTGAGCATGAAGGGGTGCTGTATTTTATCAGATGCTTTTTCTGCATCTATCGAAATAATCATGTGATTCTTGACTTTAAGTCTATTGATATGGTGAATTACATTTATTGATTTCCTGATGTTGAACCAACCTTGCATCCCTGGGATGAAACCCACTTGATCATGGTGCACTATCTTTTTAATATGTTTTTGTATGCGATTTGCTAAAATTTTGTTGAGAATTTTTGCATTGATGTTCATTAAGGATATTGGTCTGAAATTTTCTTTCCTCCATGTGTCTCTGTCTGGTTTAGGTATCAGGGTGATATTGGCTTCATAGAACGAGTTTGGGCGGGTTCCCTCCTCTTCTATTTCATGGAATACTTTGAGAAGTATTGGAATGAGCTCTTCTTTAAAGGTTTTGTAGAACTCGGCTGAAAACCCATCATTTTGATGACTTCATCTATTTCATTACTTGAAATTGGTCTATTTAAATTGTGTATGTCCTCCTCATTCAGTTTAGGCAATTCATATGTCTCTAGAAACCTGCTGACGTCTTCGAAATTTTCTATTTTGTTGGAGTATAGATTTTCAAAATAGCTTCTAATTGTGTTTTGTATTTCAATCGTGTCTGTTGTGATATTTCCTTGTTCATTCCAAATTTTAGTGATTTGGGTTTTCTCTCGTCTTCTCTTTGTTAGTGTGGCTAAAGGTTTATCAATTTTGTTTATTTTTTTGAAGAACCAACTATTTATTTTGTCAATTTTTTGTATTGTTTCTTTTGTTTCAATTTCATTGATTTCAGCTCTGAGTTTAACTATTTCCTGCCTTCTACTACTTTTGGTGTTGGTCTCTTCTTCTTTTTCTAGGGCTTTGAGCTGTAGTGTTAGGTTGTTTATTTGTTGAGTTTTACTTCTTTTATTAAATGCGCTCCATGAAATAAATTTTCCTCTAAGTACTGCTTTCATAGTGTCCCAGAGATTTTGATATGATGTTTCTTTGTTCTCATTTACCTCTAAGAATTTTTTAATTTCCTTCCTAAAATCTTCTGTTATCCATTCAACATATAATAGCATATTGTTTAATCTCCAGGTGTTGGAGTAGTTTCTATTTTTTACTCTTTCATTTATTTCTAACTTCAATCCATTATGATCTGACAGAATACAGGGTAGTGTCTCTATCTTCTTGTATTTGCTAACATTAGCTTTGTGGCATAATATATGGTCTATTTTAGAGAAGGATCCATGTGCTGCTGAGAAGAAAGTGTATTCGCTCTTGGTTGGATGGTATATTCTATAAATGTCTGTTAAGTCTAAATTATTGATTGTGTTATTGAGATCTATGGTTTCTTTGTTCAATTTTTGTTTGGAAGATCTGTCCAGTTGTGAGAGAGGCGTGTTACAATCACCTAGTATTATTGTGTTACGGTCTATTTGGTTTGTAGAATTGAGAAGGATTCGTTTGACATACATGGATGAGCCACTGTTTGGGGCATAGATGTTTATGATTGTTATATCTTGCTGATTTATGCTTCCCTTAAGCAGTATGAAATGTCCTTCTTTATCCCTTTTGACTAACTTTGGCTTGAAGTCCACATTATCTGAAATGAGGATGGATACTCCAGCTTTTTTCCTGAGTCCATGTGCATGGTATGTTTTTCCCCATCCTTTTACCTTTAGTCTATGGGTATCTCTTTCTATGAGGTGAGTCTCTTGCAGGCAACATATTGTTGGATCTTTCTTTTTAATCCAATCTGCCAGTCTATGTCTTTTGATTGATGAATTCAGGCCATTAACATTCAGGGTTATTATTGAGATATGATTTGTATTCCTGGTCATTTGGTTCATATTTAAAGTTTTACTTATTTATTTATTTATTTTTTGACACAACTTGGTTCCTCCTTTATTTGACAGTTCCTTTAGGATAATTCCTCCCTTTGCTGATTTGTTTCTTTGTTTTTTATCTCTTCCTCATGGAATATTTTGCTGAGAATGTTCTGTAATGCTGGCTTTCTTTTTGTAAATTCTTTTAGCTTTTGTTTATCATGGAATGATTTTATTTCATCATCAAATTTGAAGGTAAGTTTTGCTGGGTATAAGATTCTTGGTTGGCATCCATTTTCTTTTAGGGCTTGAAAAATGTTGTTCCAGGCCCTTCTAGCTTTTAGGGTCTGGATTGAAAAATCTGCTGATATCCGTATTGGTTTCCCCCTGAATTTAATTTGGTTCTTTTCTCTCACAGCCTTTAAAATTCTGTCTTTATACAGATTCAGTGCAATTCCAATTAAAATCCCAATGATGTACCTTACAGAAATAGAGCAAGAAATTATGAAATTCATCTAGAAGAATAAAAAACCCAGAATATCTAAAGCAATCCTCAGTAGAAAGAGTGAAGCAGGGGGTATCGCAATACCAGATCTTCAACTCTACTACAAGGCAATAGTAACAAAAATTGCATGGTATTGGTACCAAAATAGAAAGGTGGATCAATGGTACAGAATACAGGACTTGGACACAAACCCAAATAAATACAATTTTCTCATACTAGACAAAGGGGCCAAAAATATGCAATGGAGAAAAGATAGCCTCTTCAACAAATGGTGCTGGGAGAATTGGAAATCCATATGCAACAGAATGAAACTAAACCCATATCTCTCACCATGCACGAAACTAAACTCAAAATGGATTAAGGACCTCGGAACCAGACCAGAGACAGAGCATCTTATAGAAGAAAAAGTAGGTCCAGAGCTTCAACATTTCGGCTTAGGACCAGACTTCCTCAACAGGACTCCCATAGCACAAGAAATAAAAGCAAGAATCAACAACTAGGATAGATTCAAACTAAAAAGCTTTCTCTCAGCAAAGGAAACTATCAGCAATGCGAAGAAAGAGCCTACAGAGTGGGAGAAAATCTTTGCCAGTCATACTTCAGATAGAGCACTAATCTCCAGAATCTATAAAGAACTCAAAAAACTCTACACCAAGAATGCAAATAATCCAATCGACAAATGGGCTAAGGAAATGAACAGACATTTCACAGAAGAAGATCTACAAGCAATCAACAAACATATGGAAAAATGTTCAACATCTCTAGTAATAAGAGAAATGCAAATCAAAACCACCCTAAGATTCCATCTCACCCCAATTAGAATGGCGATTATCAAGAATACAAGCAACAACAGGTGTTCGCGAGGATGTGGGGAGAAAGGTACACTCATACATTGCTGGTGGGGCTGCAAATTAGTGCAGCCACTCTGGAAAGCAGTGTGGAGATTCCTTAGAAAACTTGGAATGGAACCATCATTTGACCCAGTTATCCCACTCCTTGGCCTATACCCAAAGGACTTAAAATCAGCATATTACAGAGACAGCCACATCAATGTTCATAGCTGCTCAGTTCACAATAGCCAGATTGTGGAACCAACCTAGATGTCCTTCAATTGATGAATGGATAAAGAAACTGTGGTATATATATACAATGGAATATTACTCAGCCATAAAGAATGATAAAATTATGGCATTTGCAGGCAAATGGATGAAATTGGAGAATATCATGCTAAGTGAGATAAGCCAATCTCAAAAAACCAAACGAAGAATGATATCGCTAATAAGTGGATGATGACACATAATGGAGGGTGGGAGGGGTTAGTGTTAGGGTTAGAGTTAGGATTAGGGAGGGGGGCAAGAATGGAGGAAGGAAGGACTGTATAGAGGGAAAAGAGGGGTGGGCGGGGTGGGGGGGAAGGGAAAAAATAACTAAATGAATCAAACAGCATTACTCTATGTAAATTTATGATTACACAAATGGTATGCCTTTACGCCATGTACAAACAGAGAAACAACATGTATCCCATTTGTTTACAATAAAATAATTTAAAAATAAATAACTTCATAGTTATAATAAAATCACCTTAAAACAAAAATGAGTACTGGAAGGGAACTGGGATAATGAGATGCTCATCTAATTACATTTTTTTTTTATATCCTAGAAAACTGTACAGTCAACATTTCTTGTTGTCAGTGAAGCCTTTTGATTTGAAAAAAATTTGGAAGCAAATAAAGCACTACCTTCTGAATATGTTAAATTGTGAAAAGTTTTAGTAACAATCCTACTCTCACTGATGCTTATAAGGGTACTATAGGATGATTTTCAAACTGTACGTATTTTGTGATATGATTTCGAAGTTATGTTGTAATATCATTTCAAGATTAATCCCTTTGAATACGTGTGTGTGTATGTGTGTGTATACATATATTTAGATTGAATAAATATTTTCAATTTAAAAAATTCTATTTCTCAACTCTCAACACTTGTGTCCTGGGCATTGAGGCCAAGAATACTTTGCAGTGGCATAGTACTTATTCATATGATATATGATCTGTTTTTCTAAGAACGCTATTAAATCTCCTGAATTCTGGACTACTTTAACAGATTATTGTATATTCTATAAGACCTGAAATCTTTCCTGATTTTTATTTTCCAGTTCCTTATCTTTATTTTTGAAAATATCTATCTTGTTCTTGTAAGACACATAAAAATACCATTTCACTAGCATGACATTTTATAAGTGTACAAATATCACCTAGCCAAATTCAAAAGACATTTTGTGAAAATCTTAAAATATTAATTGTAAAACAAAAAGATTTGTAATTATGATATAAATCAAAGGTAAATTTTAAAAACAAGAAAAAAGACTGAAAATTATCATTTTGAAAATGAAAAATAAAAGCTTATGGTTTACTAAGAAAAATTTGAAAATATATATATGTGTGTAAGATATATATACAGACAGACATATATACTAGAAGTATGGAGAAAAAACAGTATATTACATAAAAATGAATAAAGATTAAAAAGATGAGATAAAAGACAATTAGACATTTAAAGTTTTTCATCAGGAAAAGGATCTGTCTTAAATTAATGCATGCTAAAGTAGTTTTTAATGAAATTAATATGACCCAATAAATGATTAAATAAGCTACTTTTATAGGGCCATTTCTTAAAGCTTTATTTCATTAGATGGAATATAAGGAAAACAAAGAAAGTTAAAAAAAACACTGTTATGTCCAATGAAGGGGCAGAATAAATGAAAGAGGACTGATGAGTCGTGATAATTTTCAGATTATTAAAGATTAAAAATAAACCTAAATACCAGGGAAGGCAAGCGTGCATTGTGCTCTGCAGACATTACCTAATGCAGATATCCAGTATGGATAGAGTTCCTTGGTGAGCAGTGCATCGTCAATGTCAGAGAGAAAGCTTTTCAGCACGCCCGTCACATCTTCGAGCTGGTGTTTCCCAGCCCTCAATTTAAAGCTTCTTGCATCCTTTTTGAAACTCTCCAGGAGTTCACTTATGTGCAAAGGATCACCGTTCTTTTGATAGATATATTTGCATCCTAAACCTTCAAAATTATAAAAAAAAAAGTTAAATAAAATAATGTCTGCATTTAAAATCTACTTTGATATCTTAAAAATGGAAGAAATTTTTGAGTTGGGATGATGACCCAGATTAAAAAAAATACATATGCAAGTGGTGAAAGACTTCTTATCTCTAATTTTAGTATTTAAAGTGTAAATCTGATGAACAAACTAGTCCACCTTGAGCTTTCAGCAAACCTCTGATCTGTATGCCCTCTGGTACTTCATAAGATCTTTTTCAATTTTAATTTTTAACCTTAAGTGCTATATCTTCATTTATTCTCCCAGAATACACGGCAGCCTCTGGAGTGTAAGGAAAGGGAGGCTCTGGAATACACGTTTTCCCAAACTCTGAACCCATATCCACCCTTTAGTTTCTTCCTGTTTCTTTCTACCTTCTCCCTCTCCCCAGTGAAGAGTTGGGTCGACTCTTTTGTAAAGTTACCAGGTGCCCCAAACAAATAACAGTAATAATGACAGGTAGGTGGTACCAGAGTGGCAAGGATGATGATATAACATGGAAATCCTCCCCTCCCCAGGATTCTTGTTCTTCTTCCTTTCCAAAGCAAGAGATAACTTACATTTATCTCTCCTACTGTCTCACAGACCTGTAAATCCTCTCAACATACAGTGTTGCTTCTGCTCCTAGTCCCACTGTTGGGAACATTTCATAAAAAATGTCAATGATGTCCTTTTCTTCTAGAAGTACTTCTGTTTTCAGCTAATGAGAAGTGCTTGCAACATTGGACATGCCAAAGGAATCCCTGTTAAAATGCTTTTAATCCTATGACTTCGATGCCATGATGATCTTGTATGACTTCCTTTCCCCTACCCTCTGTGGTTGCGGAAAGTGTTCTATCTATTCTGTTTGTTGAGACTTTGCTGGTGATTCCAGACATCCAACTTTAATTCTCTCCTCTTGGCCCCCAGAGAATTCTCTGGATGAAACCATCCAACCTCATCTTTTCAACACCTACATACATTTTTTCCTGGGATTTAATTTCCAAAATTTCACACACACACACACACACACACACACACACACACACACATCACATACGGACGCCATTACATACACAAGCAACACAGATTGACACATACATATTATTCACATATTTATGGCAAATATTCTCCTGCCCCACTTGCTACCTCACCTGCCAATCCCAACACACACACACACACACACACACACATACACACATTAGGCATTCAATAAACAATGTATATACGTATGAATATATAGGTATATATATATATACACACACTTATATATACATATATCTTATATCTTTTATATATGTATCATCTCCTCAATCTTAGTATAGGGCATTGCCTTCTCCTTACCTTCTTGCAAGTCAGAACCTTTCTTTCTAGATCATCACATCAAGAAAAATACTGTGTCGCATAGATTTTTCATCATGATCTCACTCTCAAAATTGTCCCCTGCTTTCCAACCCATATGCTATTTATCTTGTGCACTTGATTCCTCTCTGTTTGCACAACCCTCTGACCCTCTTCCTGTGCTGCCATACACAACACTGACAGTGTGACCTAAAAACAGGTCTGTTCATATTACCAGTAAGCTCAAAAATTTGGACCCTGCCCTCTCACTACCTATTGGGCACAGTTAAAGGATTAGATACATAAAAATCAACAGGAGTTGGTATAAATTCCTTCCTCTTGTACATGCCTCTTCTCATACTAAGCACTGACCACATTGAACTATGTAAGTGTGCAAACTTCTCTAAATAGAGGAAGGCTTCTTTCCCTTGCCACCTCTGCTCTGGGTGAAATTCACCCCCAATACCAAGGACACCCTACATCTCTCTACTTTAGAATTTTGAGCACTGTCTGCTCACTTGTCTGTCTTTCATCCTTAAATCTACAAATTCCTAGACAGCCAGGACTTTGTCTTATTTAGCAGATATAGTGCCTCAGAAACTCAAAAGGCATTCAATAAACAATTGCTTAATGCAAGAATAAGTAAATTCTAAAAAAAAAAAAAAAAAAAAAAAAAAAAAACCCACATTTTCACCTCATGACTCAGACACTACCTTCCTTGCTGAGAAAATTTGTAATAGCTGGTACTCAAATAAGATTGGCTAAATGAATAGAAATTTGAACATAATTTTGTTTATGCAAATTAAAAACAACTTCCCCCAAGAACTAAGTACTGTAGTTCACCAAGAAAAATTAAAATCCTAAAAACTATAGCATGAACTTGATCAAGTTCACACCTTGACAGGAAGAGCACAGATAATTGGCTTTTAGATTTTAATCCACAGGCCAGGAAATTCTGAGCCAACTATCTGCATCCTACAATCAGTGGGCAGTTTCTATATTCACATTAAATCTTTCCTTTTATACTTGTGAATAATATTGAGGTTTTAACCCATGTTTCTACTTGTAGAAACAAATTGTTTATTGGCGTTATTACTTTAATGTGCATGTTAATACACCTTGTGTTAGAGTTATAAAGTAGTTATAATGTATGTGATTTAGCAGAAAGTGCTATATTGCTTAATGGTTTTAGACTCAAATGGTTTTAAATTCAAAGAAACTTCTGATTTCCCTAGCGAAATATAAAATTGGCTACACTGAAACCACTCAGGTTACTTTAATCACTTTTCAGCTTCAAAAAGACCCTACACCAGTATGTAACTAATATGCGAAAACTCCCCATGAGGTTATGCTCTTGCTAAAACACAAGTGTACAATGCATTTATCCCAGTGAAATACAAGTGCACTAAAACTGAATGATGGTGACAAGTGAAGATGATAACCACCCACTTCCCCTACTTTCAAACAAATTATACTATAGCTGATAAGGAAACAAATGCACTACCATGGCAAGAAACTTCCCACATCAGGAAGGCCAGGCATGCACTCATGTACAGATTTTCAGTAGCTATGTAATGCAAACACAATGAATGTGGACATTAAAAACTGTACTTGAACTGCATTTGAAGCAAAATACTTAAAATGACATGCTACTCTGAAGAGATTAAAATACACACAAGTGTAATTCCTGAATATTATTTTTGTCATTGTCCCTGTTATTTCTGACATTATGTTACATATCGACATATGGTCAATTGCTCATACTAGGACATATATGACCCATGGCTATCTTTAACTTTTAACTCTCTAAATAAAAGGCACTTATTTATGGGTTAAAAGGTGAAGAACATGTTTATATTAAAAAATGTAATTAAGAAACTTCTGCCTGTTAGAATACGAAGGATATACACAAATAAGAATCAATTTGAGAGATTCATGATAATTTTAAAATAAATGACAATAAATGTTAGTTTAAAGGTATAGCTAAAATACCTGCCATAGCATATGCATTTAAAATGAAGTTGAGGGCTGGGGATATAGCTCAATAGGTAGAGTTCTTTCCTCATAAGCACAAGGCCCTGGGTTCAATCCCCAGCACCACACAAAAGCAAAACAAAATAAAATGAAGTTGGACCCTGTAAGTATAAATCAACTAACTTACTTTTACTTGCCAACTACTCATTAAAATACCTTGCAAATTAACCAGTTATATTCATAACCATCCTTAATTTAAACATTTGACCAACCAGTCAAATACCACTGAGGCGCACACTGTGCAAGTCAACTCAACACAAATCCCTTTGCAGATTTTCCCATAGTTCACCATTTCTAAAAAACATGCTTAGGCACTCCGAGTTACTCTAGGCTTCATTCTTGGCTTGTAACCACTGAAAAATAGTTTTTATTATTTATACATACATTTTATACTCTTTCAACATATTATTTAACATTTTTATGCATACGAAGGACAAAGAGAATGGTAAAAGAGGTATTACACAATACAGATGAATTTAACAGGAAGAAAGAATGGCAGCTAGCTGAGCAGTGACCGCAATTTTACTTTTCCCAGGTGCACTTAGGAATGTAAAGGGCATAAATTCAGTCCAATGGAGGTGCCACTTAGAAACTCTAAGAGTGATGCTATGGGTTCTAGGAGTTGAATAAAAACTCTGTGATACATACCATACTGTGTAACAAATGCTATACAGCTGTTCACAATAATGGGCACGTCATTTTTGCTGAGCTGCTGATCTTGTAATGCATTACCATCTGTACCTGCTGCTTTTTCAATTGCAGTATGCCAGACTGTGAAATCCAACTTGGTATGCCCATGGATGTATAATGTTCTGTAAAGTTTAAAAAGCATGACAAATTATAATTTTGCTTTCCTAAAAAAAAATAAAATAAATATTTTAAAAAAAGCAAACTCTTACCTCAAGACAGATTAACCCTAAGTCTACAGAAATGTGACCCGCCTCACCCATTGTGAGAAAAGCCCTTCCTTTACCTTCCACCTCCCACTCACCACAGCTTCCTCTCATCCCCCTTTTGCTTGGACAGTCATTTCTCTCCACTAATAGAGGAAGTTCTCCCAGTTTAAGGGCTTGTCTCTTTCATTTCTTCAACTCTTTCATTCTGTTTCTGGATAATGGAACTACAACCACAATGGCAAGTATCACAAGTGACTTTTAATACATATTTCTGCCTTTGTTTTACTTTTTAAAGATATTAATAGTGTTGATGATTTCATTTCTTTTTACTTTTTAAAGATATTAATAGTGTTGATGATTTAATTTCTTATAAAAAAAATAATGAAAAATACTCTCTATGTTGGCTTTTATGGCAAAACCCTTCCTGGATTTCCCTATCTTTCTCATCACTTCTTGGTGTCAAGCTCACTTCCTCTTTCTGGATAACAAGGTTATGTGTGATCTCAAACTCCACAGAATCTCCAGGGACATGTCATTCTGTTCAGTGGTTTCATCTCCCCCATGAAATCAGCAGCTCCAAATCCCTCTCTCCAGGTTGTAACTCTCCCACAAATCAGATTTTGCTGAGAAGTGAGAGCAAAGGAGAGGTTAAGAGTGGGAACAGGGTGGGCTGGGCATGCAGCTCGGTGGTAGAGCATTTGCCCACAATGCACCAGGCCTTGGGCTCTATCCCCAGCACTCACTGTTTAAAAGGAGGAAAAGAAAAAAGAAAGAAAGAAAGTGGAACTGCAATCATAATTTCCAAACTTTAACTCTACCCCATACTTCCTTGCTAACCTTAGACAAGTTATCAGTCTATTTGTGCCTCAGTTTCATCACTGGTGAAATCAGGATAATACATGTACCTAGCTCAGCACACAACAGATGTTAATAACTCAATAATAAGCAAAATACTAATACATACTTATGTTTTAATACCTTCACCTTAATGCTTGAAAAATATTGTTAAACCTTTCTCTCTGTCCATACCAAACTGTTCCTGGCACTACAGTTCTCCGCTTATCGCACCTGACATTTAGGATTAATTAACTCTAGCTTGGTCCCATCCTTCAATCACTGTCACATAAATTCAGTCACAAAATTCTGTTGACTCCAGTCCCCCAAATATTCACCCTGTCTCTTCTTTCCAATATTATCTTATTTTAGATTTTCATATTGTTCCTTGAGGTCACTAAAGCCCCTAACAAAATTCCTTTCCCAATTTTCCATCCTCTGAGTCTTTTACTCGTTACTACTGCTAACGTGATCTCTCTAAAAGACACAGCTAATGGCATCGCTTTTGGATCAGCATCCTACAGCTCTGGCATTTTCAGGATGAAAAGGCCTCCTTGATATTCCTGTATTTTCCCTCTCACCTTATTTGCCATTCCTTTGTGCACAGAACACATTCAAAACAAAAATTAAAAATTGCACCTGTTTCTGTGCAACAAACATTTCCTGCTCTTTGACTGGCTACTCTAACACCTGCCCCCAAGGTGTGCTCCAGGTGGTGTTCGCAGACAGAAGTCCCTGCTCTCCTTCCGGTGCCTAGAGAGCCACAGGCTTCCCCTCTCCATCCTCTACTAGTCTGTGCCCTCTGATCTACCTTCTGCCACCTCTGTGTGTTTTAGCTGCTAGACACCAAACTGTACACAGAGAAGCAAGAAGAGTACTTCAATCTCTCTAATAAAGGCAGAGAATCTGGCATTTAGTGGATACATGATAGTTTTAAAGTCCTTTGACCAGTATGACATTTAATTAAAATAATAAATTAAAAATAAATGCCAATTCAATGCCTCCCCTAAAGTATGAACTGCCTGAGCTCTGGGGCTTCTGCAGGGGGGGTGAGAGGAGAGCAGTATATACTCTTCGACATTTCTGATTATCACTGGCTCTGATTTTAAAATAAAAAAAAAAAAACCCACTTCCTTTCCTTATTTTCTCTTCTTACAATGCTCCTGTAAGAAGACAAAGCTAGCTGCTCAGTGTACTTATTTCTAACACCATTTGATATTGCTAGAATTGTTACACTTGTGCCTGGAATCCTCGTCTCTTGATTTTTGACATCATTACCTCTTGTTTTTATTTTCCACATGACCATAGAAGCCCTGAACTACAATTTTGTAATTGTGTTTTTTGAAGAATTTTGACAGTTATTCTAATACTTCTCACATGTTTTAGCCTTTTCATTTATCTTACATCATCTTTAGCTTGACAGCATTCTTTTACTAGCTATATTTGTCTAAATGAAATTCAAGTAAGTTCTCTGAGAAATAACAAAACCACTATATTATATACACTTCATTCCAACTTTGTCTTGCTAAATTTTAAGAGTTGAGGTAAAGAGAAAAACTTATTTTTTTTTCCTCATTTTATTTCCATAGATTTTTTAACCTAATAATTATGCTCTAAGTGAGACACAAAATCTTTAAAACTTGTTTGCTTATATAATACTACACTGAGTGAGTATTCAAGCAAGCTGTGAAAGAAATTTAAAATGCAACAGCCCTCCTACAATACCGGTATAATTCTGGCAATGAGAACATTTCAAATGTCAAATTTTCTTTCTAGTCAGAAGAAATCCCGTGATGACAAGGTTAGCTGTCTTCTTGTGAACCAGTGAGGGGCAGAAGGAGCCATGGAAAGTTAACTCCTGAGTCAACCTGTCAGAGTGAATCCTAAAATACACCATCCAGAGCAGATGTCTGACACTGAGCAGTATCAGCATGACAATCTTCCTCTGATGCTCAGCTAAACTCCATGCACATTCAATAATATCACAGCACATTTACAATACAAATCCTGACCAACTTAGTGATTTCAAGTGTTATCAACCAGTCAGTTAACATTTCTGGGTAAGAGTTCCAAGGACACTTTAATTTACATCCTGAAATTCTGAAGTTATTTTGATGAACTCTAATTATAATCGTCCATGTTCTGGGTACAAATTTCATAGTGTATTTCAAAGTCATATAAAGAAATGTTCTTTGCTATAACAAATGAAGACAGCTCAATAAGATCTAGAAACCAAGCCCCAGAACTAATAAAAGCAATTCTCTTGAAATTGCAATATAGTAACCACAATGTGTCAACAATCATATTTGAGAAGTCTCTTCACAAATAATAGGATCAATAAATTTGACTGCATAAAAACAAATTTACTCATGAAGAACATTTTAAATAAAACAGAAAAGCAAATAACACAAATCGCAAATATAACTGGAAAAAATAATATCCTAAGCATTTATGAAAAAAGTGTTCAGTCCCAATAGAATGGACATCAGCAGTGAAAAGATAATCCACAGACGTGCCAGTGGCCAGTAAATCCAAACCAGCCTAATAATCAAAAATATGTATATGAAAACAGCAATGTGTAAAAAGCAATTTATCAAAGATGTAAAAAGTATAAAGCTCATCACTAAAGAGTGTAATGAGGTGAAAATAGAATTTTATAGGCTTAGTAGATATTCTGAAGAGTTGTGGCAATATGTACCAAGGAAGTTAAAATATGCATACATAACTGCTGACAAGTAACTCCAATCTGGGAACCCCACTGTAAGTATATTCCTGAAAGGAAGATACACTTTTGCCCAACATCTGCTTCTGTCCCTCTCCCAGGCACACGCACATATGCACACCAAGAGCTACATTTACCAGAGCACTTACAAAATGGAACTATGCCTAAATCCCCAAAACCAGGGAAACACTATGTGATTTAGGATACATCTATCAATACGTATGTTTAGTACAATGAACAAAGAAGACATAATTGCAAGTATGTATTTGCTGAAATGATAAATACTTTCTGAATAGAAAACTCATATTTTCCTTTCATATACAGAGACACATACATTTACATATACATATATATATATGTATACACGTGTATGTGTGTGTGCGCACGCACACGCGCGCTTTGCACATGTGTGTGTGCCATCTTAGTTTTTCATTGAGCTTTTGAGCCAGAGAACTGGAAGTGACTAGGAACTAAGGACCAGAAAGAATTTACTTAAGATCAAAGGCTAGGAAGGAACAGCAAAACTGAGCTAAGAAGGCAGGTTTTCTTTCCCAACTAGTGAAACCCAGTCTATGATCCTTTACCTGAGATTGCTATAATTTTAAGTCCTGGTTTTCATTCCTCCAAAATGCTCATTCTAGAAGTAGAAATCCACTATCAATTATTTTTTTCTCAGTCTTCTTATCATAGAAAGATTCACAAAACAGGATTTCCTAAACAACTTATTACAAAGTCACATTACTGAAAGATGATCTCTTGGAGCCACTCGTAACGGTGATCTATTTCTCTTCTTGAAAAAGGGACGGTGTACATGCTACCTTGTTAAGTATCTTAGACACATTGAAACGTAATGGAAAGAGTGCAGGAAGATGATTTTGGCAATGTTCACTATGTACTTTTCTTTCTACTTCCTAAGAAAACTCTCAAAGCAAAACATGCTAATCATCAAGTAGGCGTTTTGATTTTTATGGAAAACAATGAATTGTTTTACTGCTCTGAGTGACATCTGGTCATTAGGATCTTTGAATACACCAAAAAGTCACTCATTTTAATTATAGTTAAAAACATTTTCTCAAAAGTCTACACCTGTGTAACTACTACTATAATCAATATATAAAACATTTGGATCACTCACAAAATTTCCCCATAACCTTTTGCAGTGAATCCCTTCGACCCACAATTCCATGCCAAAACTTGTGTTTTCTACCATTACATCTTAGTTTACCAGTTTTAGACTTTTGTATAAAGAGGATTATGTAATCCTACTATTTCACATCTGGTTTCTTTTACTCAGCGCAATGTTTTTAAGATTCTTTCATGTTGTTAATACATATAACTTTAAAATTCTAATTAGTATTCCATGAGTGAATATATCACACACACTGTTCATACATTTACCCAATGAAGAACATTTAGCATCTTTCCAGTTAATTATTATTAAGTTGAGTTGACTTGAATATTTGTTGGAGTCATTTTATGGACATATGCTATATTTTGAATAAGTGCCAAAGAGCTTATCCACTGGGATGCACAGTAACTATAAATTAACTTTTTTAAAAAGCTATTTAACTGTTCTCCAAAACGAATGTATTAATTTAGAATCCAATCTTGCTTGCCAGCACTTTCACTGGCATTTTTTAATCTTAGTTTTTCCAGTGTGAGAATATTCTCTTATTGGGATTTTAATCTGCATTTTCCTGATATTGAATATTGCTACGTTTGTTGGCTATTCACAGATCCTTGATTAGAAGTGCATATTCAAATATCTTTGCCTAATTCATGTATTTCCAAGAAATTCTTCAATTATACTATGTTCAATGTATAAAGTTGGTCATAATATTCCATTCAATTTTAAATATTAAGATGGTCCACAGTGAGTTTTCTCTTTCATTCCTAACATTGATAATGTTATATTGATATAATTTTACTCAATTTTATTAATCAAAGAAGTTTATAAATTTAACTGATCATTTCAAGGAACCAGCTATTGACCGTACGAATTTTCACTACTTTTTTTTTTTTTTTTTTTCCAATGTTCCATTTCACGAATCTGGGCAATTCTGTATTATTTCATTCTTTGTGTTACTTTGGGTTTAACGTTGCTCTACTTTTCCTAACTTTTAAGGCAGAAGTTTAGATGTTAGATCTTTTGATTTAAAGTAAGCATGTTAAGCTGTAAACATCTAAGTGCTGCTTTATAGCTTCACCTCAAAACTTTGATACGTTTTCAGCTGAGTGTGGTGGCACACTCCTGTAATCCCAGTGGCTCAGGAGGTTGAGGCAGGAGGATCGAGAGTTCAAAGCCAGTTTCAGCAAAAGTGAGGAGCTAAGCAACTCAGTGAGACTGTCTCTAAATAAAATACGAAATAGGGTTGGGGATGTGGCTCAGAGGTCGATTGCCCCCGAGTTCAACTTGAGTTCAATCCTGGTACCCCGCCCCTCAAAAAAAGAACTTTGATATGTTTTCACTATCATTTTATCAACATGTTTCCTAATTTTTCCTGTAGTTTCTACTTTGAAGCATAGACTTAATGAAAGTGTGCTTAATTTCTACATATTTAGGAATTGCTTAAGTATCTATTCTTGGCTTAAATTCCTTTCTAGTTAGAAAACAGACTCAGATTTCAATGATTTAAATTTATGGAAACTTGTCTTACGGTCTACGATTTAGTTGATGAATGTTCCATATGTGTTTGAAAAATAATATTACAAGGTTGTGCAGTATGTCTGCATATAAATGATTTATACATCATAAATATACACATACATCAATTAATTTGAGTAGTTCTGAATCTTCTATATCATTACTGATTTATCTGTCTTCTTGTCCCATCTGTGAATGAAAGCCAAAAGGTTACATCTCCATCCATAACTGTGCAACTGTCCATTGCTCCTTTACTTTTGTCAATTTTTAATTTATAAATGTTGAAGCTTGATTAATAACAACAAACACATTTAAGATTGGCATGTCTTCTTGATATAGACACTTTTATTACTAGGAAAAAGTCTTATTTTATCTGATAACATTCCTTGTCCTTAGACTACTTTGATATTAATAATGTTTACTCAAGCTTGTAAATGATTTACAAGGTATGTCATTCCCTCTCTTTAGAAGTAACCAATCTATCTTTACATTTAAAGTATGTTTCTTATAGAAGCTATAGTCTATGTCCTACTTTTTTTAACCTACTCTGACAATCTCTGCACCTGTAGCTTTTGACCATTAATATTTAATATAATTATAAGTTTGATTATATTTAAGTAAACCTACCATCCCAGTCATTTATTTTTCTTCTCCTATCTTTTCTTTGTTCCTTTTCTTTCCTGGGTTCTCATATCTTTTTTTATGATTCCATTTCATCTTTGCTACTGGCTTAGTAGCTATACTGCCTTGCTTCCTGTCTATGGTTTCTCTAGGGGTTTCAACATGTATTTTTGAAATATACCTTAAAATAATATAAACCAGTTCACAAAAGCCATAATTTTTTTTTCATTTCCCCACCTTCTTTTTGCAATACTGGTCATACACATCCATATGTGCTATAAATTCTAGAATATAAAGTTATTTGTGCTCTAATCAGTTATCTTTTAATGAAAGTATAAAATGATAAACATGTCATTTAAATTTATCAATATTTATGCTTTCTGGTGTTTCTCATTTCTTTACACAGATCCAAGTTTCCAGCTGGTATCATTTCTTTTCATCATTTCTTTTGGAATAGGTCTGAAATCTATCAACATGAGGTTGGCCGAAAAACTATTTTTTTTGCAAGTAAACACAGAAGCTTGTTAATTCCTTGAAAAATTTTCCTGGATAATTTCATGTGTTTTAGTAATTTAGAGACAACCTTATTCTTATTGGTTCATTACCAAAAATAAAAACTATGATAACAATTTATAACTCCATAGATGCAAATAATCTCATCTTTTTTGACATTAAAAAAGGAAGAAAGACAAAACACAAATTCTGTTGCAGAGATTAAAACAAAACAACATTCTAAGATTTTTTATTTTATTGCTTCTTTTGCTATCTGTATGTTTATCTTCCAGGAGGTTACAGAAGTGAGGAAAATATCTGCAGGCTAATTTTAAACAACATGAGACAGAGTTGAAGTACTAAATATTTTCAGGAAAATTCTCCCTAGTTTAATAAGTAAACCAAAAACTATTTTGATATAACTTTTGAAAGATATTTTTGCTCAACTAGGTATTTAAGCTGAAATCTACCTGTTTGTTTGTTTAGGGTCTTTTCTTCTCAGCACTTTAAATATTTCATTACATTATCTTCTAGATTTGAACTTTTTCCAATAAGATATTCTCAACTTTGTCCAATATATTTAATGTACTTTTTTTCTCCGGTACCATAACTTTTTCTTTTTCCTCATGCTGGTTTTCAGGAATTTGATGATGATTTGACTTTGACACAGTTTGTCTTTATGCTTATTGACTTTAGTATATATGTGACTTTATAGTTTTTATCAAACTCGGGAAAGGTTCAGTCACATTTCTTCAAAGACTCTTCTGTCCTTATCTTTCTCTTTTCTTGTTTTGGAATTTTCCTTATGTCTACATGAGACTGCCTGATATTGCACCATGGATTACTGAAGTTCTGTTTATTTTATTTAGTCTTTTAAAAAAATATTTCTGTGCTCAAGTTTGGATAGTTTCTATTGTCATACAACAAGTTCATCTTTTTTTTCTATAAATTAAATTCTTGCATTGAGTCTACATAGTGAAACTTTCTCTTCAAATACTGTCTTTCTGCCTTAGAAGTTACATGTTTTTATCTTAATTACCCATTTTTATTACAATGTTTATGTTTTCCTTTATACCACGGAATATATTTACAGTTTTAGAGTCTTTATCCTAATTCTAGTATCTTTTTTCATTTCTGGATATGTACCTAGATAATGGTTCTTGGCTTCTTCACATTACTAATAATTTTAGATGCATGTTAAATACTGTGAGCCTTGTTATTGAGTAGGATTGGGTTATCTTCCCATAGAGTGTACTGATGTTTGTTTTCACATCATTTGACAGTGTGACTCCAGACAACCAGATTACTTGTGGGACAGATTATGTGTTGGAGATCTTTTTAACCTTAGTAAGGTTAAAAAAAAAAAAAAAGTATCCTTTACTGAGTCTTTATAATAGGATGTGATATCTTGTTGCCTTTACTAAAGGCACTGTGTATTTAATGAGGTCTTTACTACCTGAATGGATAGAATTTGAATATATCCCACTGTTGTCTAGCTATGGAAATTACCCAACTCATGGCACCCTAAGAGTTGTGTCTGCATGGCCTCAGAGTTTCACACTAGGAATAAGCAAATTAACATTAAGGCAAATATACAAAGGAAATTCTATGGAGATTTCTGAAACTCTTTATTTCCCTCTGCTATGGTACCCACTCCAGCAAATTCCGTCGTGGAACCCCTATTTCTGTAAAAACACCACATTTTGTTTGGTTTTCCTAACTCCCTATGCTATGGCCTATGAGGGCCTGCAGACAGAAAGTCAAGGTGCTCTTAAAGCTTACCTTATTTCCCTCCTCTCTGTAATCACAGTCCAGGAGTGTTTATATTTCAGAGTCTGGAAACAGTTGTTTCACATATTTTGTCCAGATTTTTAATTGCTTTAAAGTAGGAGGGCCTGTAGCATGCTAATTATTCCTTCAAGGCCAGAAATGTGAGTCTGGCACATTGTATTTAGCATTATGCCCATAAATCATCTTCATTTTAGAGAGATAAAGTATTTTTTTCTATCCATCAGATAAGAAATTGGGGCATGGAGATAGGATTTTAGTTACAAACAGGCAAACACCAATTATTAAAAAAATATGTAGATGCAGAGACTGTGTCACAAGAATAACGAAGTAGGAAATATTATAAATAGCTTATTATTCAAGTCAGGAGTTTGGTAAACAATCTTACGGCACCTGATTCTTCGAGAAAGAAAGAGTTCCAGTTTTTCACCATCATCTCTGCACACTATCAGACAGTCTGCTCAAAGCCTTTACTAGTGCCTTGCTAACTGCAGAATTAATCCAAATCCTCACCTTTAACAATAATTTAAAAAGCAGTTTAAAAACGTATTTTTTAAAAAAATGTCTTCTACACCGTTATAAGGTATCTGCAATTATTCCCAGAAAAAGGTAAGTTAATTTAATTGAAAAAGCAGTATGATTTCCATCTATCCTTCTAAGCCCACTGGCTCCGACTTTAACCTCAAACTCTCAAAGTTAAGGCCAACTAGGACTGCAGTTATTTCTTGACCATCCTATTTCTCAACTTACAATTTCTACCTCTTAGAATAGTTGGTCTCCAAGCCCCCCCATTTCTTCCTACTGACATCCTACCTAGGATTTCAGACCCAGTAAAATATACCTCTCTCAAAAGAGAAAAAAAAGAGAAAAAATTCCTGATAACAAATACCTTGAAGAAATCGTCTCATTCTTTTATGTTTTTTTCTTCATAATCTTACATTCTGGCATATAAAGATATTTCAAATTAAATAAAACACATTTTTGAAGCAGAGTGCATACTTTAAAAATATACCTTTTGTTAACTAGCTACTCATTCCCTTCATCATAATCCTCGTTAACATAAAATCACTTTATAATGTAAGTCTGAATAGGCCCTTTCCTTTTGAAAAACCTATGGGGGTTGTTAGAGAAGAAAATCTCTTGTTTGCTGTGGCAACATTCAGTTAAACCATCTCTGAGAATTAAATCATCAGAAAGTTACAAAAGCAGTCAAGCTGATATTGTGGGCAATTGGCTACTGTTTAATTTGCAATTACATGCACAATTTAGAAACCACTTTTAGATAATTCAGCCTCCGGAGGATTGCTAACATATCAGTTCCCATAAAACACAATTCATGGGGAGAGAAAAGATCATACAGAATAAGTTGACATAAAATAAGGAATCTTGAATTTAGGGTGTTTATCTCCCAAATTGAGAAAAGTAATCTGTTCCATAATTGTGGAACAAATTGATAAAGCGCTTAATCCCCAGTGTTAACTTTTTTAATGTCTGGAATTTGCAATTAAAACTGAAATGCAGTCAGCCTTGGGAACTGACAATGTGAAGTGTGCTATACTGCAGGTCAAGGAAGGAATCAGAAACAAGATGAAAAAACAACAACAAAAAAGTTCTTTTCTGTTTCTATTAACACAGCTAAGTCTTCATATTATGTTTATTATAACCAGCAACCTTTCAGCAAAAGCCTAATAATAGGTGTCTCTGGCAAATGGCCATGCAGCTATGGATGAAGGTGGTGAACACAGTACAATATTTATTAGAAAGAGATGTATAAAGAGTGTTATAGTTTGGATATGAGGTGTCCCCCAAAACCCAAGTGTGAATGCAGGAAGAATCAGAGGAAAAATGATTAGATTATGCAATGGAGTAATGATCTGAATGGACTTAGTGGGTGGTAAATGGAGATATAATCTACTATCCAGGAAAATGCCTTTTGACATTCTGGTCCACAACATTCACTTATTTACAATAGATATTCAAAACAAGGATTTCTCTTTTTCCCCACACTGAAATTCTGAGGCCTAAAAGAAAAGCACAGAATCTAAATCCCAATAACAGCATCAAATAGCATGCCAGAAACCCTTAAGTGTAATCAAGAAAGCTTTATTTTCCAAAATAATAATTTTTAAAGAATACAAAGAATCCACATTAAAGAGACACCATCTGGAACACCTTCTGTTTAGAGCTTTTTAGAGCAAAAATGCTCTGTGTGTGGAAAATATTATTGCAATATTTTTCTGTCTAAAGACACTCATGCCATACCTACAGAGAAAATTACCGTGAAGACTAAAACATACATTTAAATAGGGACTCTATACAATGCATGATTATCAAATTTATGAACTTCTCCAGTTCAGGGAATTCTTTCTCCTCTTTACCTTTAAGAAGCATTAATGTATTTTAACACTTTAATGAAAGGAAGTCAAGGACAGGAGAAAGAGATGTGAATTTAATTCACCAGTTTATGATGTGGGATTCCAGCAGAAGTTGTTACTAGCAAAAAATAAAGATTAAAATTGAAAGCTAGTTGGTTTCTCTCTGCTTCAATTATTCACACTATCTCTAAATGGCATCACATGAATAATTGGAAGTTATTTTATTTCAAAATGCTACAGTTTTATCTGTCACTGACAAGTCTACCACAAATCTACTTTACCTGATAGTCATTTTTTTCCCAAGGGGCCAACAGATCAAAGGAGAGATGAGAAAGAGGGCAATGCTATGAGACTCTTATTGTGACATGCTGTTGAAATGGTCCCTCACAGCTGGGATTGACTAGATATGCCTGAGCACACCTCCCTACCTTGGCATCTGATACTACCTGCCTGTGGATACCCAGGCCAAAAGCTCAGGAATCATGGTTAAAACTTCCTTGTTGAAGTTGAAGACCACCAGACTAATCTCTCAACATCCCACTACTACATCTAGAAGTTACCAACATCTTCTTTTCATGCTGTTACATTTTTTTAATTTTTTATTTGTTTTTTATTTATATAGCCTGCATTTTGATTCATTGTACACAAACAGGATACAACTTTTCGTTTCTATGGTTGTGCACCATGCTGTTACAATTGAGAGACCTTTTCTCTCACTTGTCATCTCCGTCCTATCTTCGATCTTCCCCCTTCCATGTCTCTTTTCCACAAGTCCAAACCATTCTAAAACTGACTGTGTACATTCCCTTCTGGAGTCAAATCTCTCCTTTCACTAATCCCATTAACCTCCAGACATTGTTGACAAACCATCTAAATTATTCAGCTTTTTGTCACTATGATCAAAATACCTGATAAGAACAACTTAAAGGAGGAACAGTTTATTTTGGCTTATGGTTCCAGAGGTTTTGGTCCACGGTTGACCAACTCCATTGTTTTTGGCTGAAAAAAAGGCAGAACATCATGGCAGAAGGATACGCTAGGGGAAAGCTGCTCCATTCACTGCCATTAGGAAGCAGAGAGTAGGAAGAGGGAGGGACAAGATGCCATACCCACCTGCCTGTAGGTACCACCCAGGAATCTACTTAAATAAGGACTACTCCCCCAGGGAGGTCACAGCTCTGAAAATTTAATTGTATCACCTCTGAACATTTCCGGCACTAATACATGAGCTCTGAGGTGACCTTAAAGATGCCTCACGAGCGGTCTCAGTTTTTAGTTCTCAGCCCTAATCTGATGGGTACCTGTCTGATCTCTTCTGCTCTCAGATGGACTCCTGGGGTATCTAACTTCATCAGCCATGCACCCGGGGCAGCACTTGGCACTTTTAACTGCTCATTTTTTCTTGCAATACAGTCATGCACCACATAACATCTGATAAGGACAGACTGCTTATTTGACATCGGTTCCATAGGATTATAATGGAACTAAAAAAAAGTCCTGTCATCTGGTGATGTCCAAGCCAACATAACATCCGAGTGCACCACGTTCCTCAGGAGTTTGTGGTGAGACCACCGCAAACAAGCCTACTGCGCTGCCACTCGTAGAAAGACATATAATTAAGTACCATATGTCACGGATTTGACAAGGATATGCGACCTTGTTACTAGTTTATGATTTACTATACTATTCATTAATTTAAAGTGTACTTGTTTTGCTTATTTGAAAAAAATTTGTTGTAACACAATAGGTATGCTGTGCTACACCAGTTGCAGACTCATGTATCTTGCACTTACTCCATCTCTTGATTGCATCATTTTCTTGTGTGCTTGATAAAATCTCATGTTGTTTTGCTCAGTGTAGACCTAGGATTAACTGGCTTTCATACATATATAATATGTATGTATGTGTCACATAGATATGCCATGTATAGATATCAGTGATAAACGTGTCATATTTGACACACACATACACACACACACACACGTATGTCATAACCTAAGTGTGTAGGGTTGTACTATTCAGTTTTGGGTGGGCACACCCTATGATCTTCACTAAGGATAAAATCACTTTCAGTTGCATTTTCAAAATGTGTTCTAGTTGTTAAAGGATTCATGGCTGCATTCTATTCTTGGGCTTTGTAACACCACTCTCTCTTGGTTTCTTGCCTCATTATCTGGCTATACAAGCCACTCCTTCTTCCAGAGCAGCTACTCTTTCCCTGAATATAATTCCCACCTCCAAATAATGGGTACTCCTGGAAGGCTTCCCACACATCACTTCCCTTCTCATTCTATGTAGACTCTTAAGTGACTCTTCCTTTTTCCTTGTATGTACTAGTAATTCCAAAATCTGTATCTGCACCTCGTTTACCTTTTTTTAGATTTGTTCTACTTAGTTATACATGACAGCAGAATGTATTTTGATTCATTGTACAAAATGGAGCTCAACTTTTCATTTCTCTGTACAGGATGCAGAATCACACTATTAGTGCAATCATACGTGTACATAGGGTAATAATGTGCATCTCATTCCACCATCTTTCCCATCCCTCCCCTCCCCTCACTCGCCTCTGCCCAATCCAAAGTTCCTCCATTCTTCAATGGACCCTTCCCCCCATTATGGATCAGCATCTACATATCAGAGGAAACATTTGCCTTTGGTGTTTTGGGATAGGCTTATTTTGCTTAACATGATAGTCTCCAACTCCATCCATTTACCAGCAAATGCCATAATTTCATTCTTCTTTAAGGCTGAGTAATATTCCACTGTGTATCCATATCATAGTTTCTTTATCAATTGATCTATTGAAGGGCATCTAGGTTGGTTCCACAGCTTAGTTATTCACTCTTCTTGCTATAAACATTGATGTGGCTGTGTCACTGTAGTATGCTGATTTTAAGTCCTTTGGGTATAGGCCAAGGAGTGGGATAGCTGGTTCAAATGGTGGTTCCATTCCAAGTTTTCTAAGGAATCCCCACACTGCTTTCCAGAGTGCTGCACTAATTTGCAGCCCCACCAGCAATGTATGAGTGTACCTTTTTCCCCACATCCTCGCCAACACTTATTGTTGCTTGTATTCTTGATAATAACCGTTCTGATTGGAGTGAGATGAAATCTTAGAGAAGTTTTGATTTGCATTTCTCTAATTGCTAGTGATATTGAACATTTTTTCATATATTTGTTGATTGGTTTTATATCTTCTTCTCTGAAGTGTCTGTTCAGTTCCTTAGGCCACTTATTGATTGGGTTATTTGTTTTGTTGGTGCTAAGTTTTTTGAGTTCCTTAGGCCACTTATTGATTGGGTTATTTGTTTTGTTGGTGCTAAGTTTTTTGAGTTCTTTATATATTCTAGAGATTAATGCTTTATCTGAGGTGCATGTGGTAAAGATTTTCTTCCATTCTGTAGGCTCTCATTTCCTATTATTGAGTTTTTCTTTGGCTGTGAGTTCATCCCATTTATTGCTTCTTAACTTCTTGTGCTTTAGGGTTCTTGTTAAGGAAGACTGACATGATGAAGATTTGGGCCTACTTTTTCTTCTATTAGGTGCAGGGTTTCTGGTCTAATGCCTAGGTCATTGATCCACTTATAGTTGAATTTTGTGTAGGGTGAGAGATAGAGGTTTTATTTCATTTTGCTGCATATGAATTTCCAGTTTTCCCAGTACCTTTTGTTGAAAAGGCTATTTTTTTTTCAATGAATGCTTTTGGTGCCTCTGTCTAGTATGAGATAACTGTATTTATGTGGGTTTGTCTCTGTGTCTTCTATTCTATTCCATTGGTCTACATGTTTATTTTGGTGCCAATACCATGCTGTTTGTGTTACTATGGCTCTGTAGTATAGTTTAAGATCTGACATTGTGATGCCTCCTGCTTCACTCTTCTTGCTAAGGATGGCTTTGGCTATTCTGGGTCTCATAATTTTCCAAATGAATTTTAGCCTTTTCTATTTCTATGAGGAATGTCATTGGGATTTTAATTGGAATTGCATTAAATCTATATAATGCTTTTGGCAGTATTGCCATTTTGACAATATTAATTTTGCCTACCCAAGAACATGGGAGATCTTTCCATCTTCTTTTTTTTTTTTGATGTTGGGGGAGGTATTTGAAATTGAATTTAGGGGCACTCGACTACTGAGCCACATCCCTAACTCTATTTTCTATTTTATTTAGAGACTGGGTCTTGCTGCGTTGCTTAGCACCCTCGCCTTTGCTGAAGCTGGCTTTGAACTCTCTATCCTCCTGCCTCAGTCTCCTGAGCTACTGGGATTATAGGTGTCAATCTTTCCATCTTCTAAGTTCTTCTTTAATTTCTTTTCTAGTGTTCTGTAATTTTCTTGTAGAGTTCTTTCAACTCTTTTGTTAGAATGATTCCCAAGTTTTTTTTTTTTTTTTTTGAGGCTATTGTGAATGGATAGTTTTCCAAATTTCCCTTTCAGAGGATTCATCACTGAGATATAGAAATGCATTTCATTTAGGGGTATTGATTTTATATCCTGCTACTCTGCTGAATTCGTTTATAAGTTCTAGAAGTTTTCTGGTGGAATTTTTTGGTTCTTCCAAATATAGACTCATCATTGGCAAATAGTGATAGTTTGAGTTCTTCTCTTCCTATTCTTTTCTTAATTTCTTTCATCTGTCTGATGGCTCTGGCTAGACTTTCAAGGATGATGTTGTCTTGTCCATTTATGTTTTCATGAAGATCCAATTCTTAAAAATAACTTTCTTCTAGCAATTTTTCCTAAGATGCCTTACAAGTGTCCCACATTCAGTATGTCTAAAATCAAAATCATCACCTCCCGGGATCTCTGCAATCTGCTCCTTTCCACTATTCCTTTTCTATACCTATACACAATTACTTAATACACACGTCTATGTGCCTAGAAATAAATAAACGTGTGGTCATACCTTGTACCACACAAAGTGTTGTGTGCTGGCCCCGCCTAATGCTTTTACTCTGTCAGAGTTCATAACCTACTGTACTCACCATCTATCAAGTTGGTACTTTTATTTATTCTGTTGACCTCTTTTCATTCTATTCCATGTTTAACAGATGGAATTAAAGTGCATGTATATATTTTTGTATATATTGTATATATATATATTTACATGTATATATTTTGTAAGTGTATGCATAATTTTTTCTAATAAATTAGCTTAAGCTTCATAGTAAACATTCTATTTTCTAATAAATGCTGAGGTTTTTAATTCTGATAACTTAGATTTTATATTTATACTCCTGGTACATGTGTTGACTTAATTCTTGAGGATGACCCATACAAAAGTAGTATTAAATTAACATAAACAAACAAAACAACTTCACATTAAGTTGCAAATTGAATCAACTATGATTTCAAAAAGGGTGCTGTCAATACTGTATGGGCACTGGAAGGCTTAAGTATTTCAAATCACCTGGCACATGGTAAGTTTAATATATTATCATTCTATCTCTGTTATTACAAGATTATTATTGATTTAGAGAAAATAAAAAAGAAAGTGGAAATGAGTTATAAGAAAGTGATGAATGTACTTGCTTTTAAATAGTGGGTATTACATGGTAGTTATTCAAGGAGATTTAAGGAAAATGGCATGATTATACTTTTTCCCTCATCTTTCTTTTGCTCTCATCCTGGAATATTCCTTATTCTTCCTATTGATAAAAACATTTTTGACATAACTTGCAGATAAAAATAAACTTTCATCACAAATATGATGAAGCAACTGTGACCATTATTTTGAAGTTCCATTGGTTTTCTACTATCCCTTGAACTCAGAAATTAACCATTACAGACAGATCTCACCTCGACTCCTGCAGTCCAGAAAAATGGGCAGTATGCACAAAATAACAAAACATGAAGTTTTCTGGATTCCATATCTGTCATTCACAAGGGAATGCATGAAACAGTAAGTACTAAAGAACATTTATCAAATTGAATAATTCTGATTCAGATCTTCTAACATTTTAATTGAAACCTATGTACCACTAGCCAAATCCTTCACAGACTAAATACAGTAGAAAAGTGCCTTGGCTATGTAAACTGGTAAGTAATAAGCAATAATAAGTACAACCAACTTGCCTATTTATTTAAGAACATAAGCTCTGTGAACTTGGACATCAAGTCTTTATTTTTTTATTTTTTTTTTTTTTTTTTTGCCACAGTAACAGGAGTCAAGCATCAATACTCCCTGCATATAACACTATCTCTTTATTTCTGAACACTTAATTAAGAATATTGTGACTGTACTGTGAAGTCGTAATCTGGTACCAAATATCAGAATCTAAAGTGTCATTAATCATCATAATCCTAGGAAAAAATAAGAGAAAATGCAAAATCCTAATTATACTTGTGAGTTTAAAAAAGATCCTCAGGGCTGGGGAGATAGCTCAGTCAGTAGAGTGCTTGCCTTGTAAGCACAAGGCCCTGGGTTTGATCCCCAGCACGCAAAAAAGAAAAAAAGATCCTCATTCTGACATAACCATCTAACCACAATAAGCTTGCTGTCTAAATTCAATGATGTCTTGCCATGAAGTTGAAGGAAAACAGATTCAATAACTGCTGGAAGTCATTATTCTTGTCCAGCAAGAAAAATCAACAGAAGGAAGGGTGATTTAGCTCTACTTTTAAATTATTATAATTATTATTATTATATAGATTTTACAGATTATCTGGCATAATTATAGAGCTAAACTTTCTAAATCAGTATAATTAAGGGATTTCAATGTAAATGACACGAAACTAAGGGAAAAAAAACATTGTGTTCAAGAAATTGTCTTGCTAATTGTTCTGGTAAGTCCCTAACCACTCCCTCCTAGGCTCCTTTGCTTGATCACTCATTCTTCCTGTCATATAATGTTTGATACCTGGGCTGTGGCCTCAACTCTTGCCTAACTACTCTATCAGTCCCTACCACCCACATTGGCTAAATAACAGCTACTGTGGATAACTCCCACAGTTCCATTTCCAAGGTGTAAACACTTCACTTAATTCCAAACTTGCACACTCGACTGCCTGCTGCTCACAAGCCTCACTTTGCCATTAGGCATCTGCAAGTCACCCCTGGTCGACTACCCCAAACTTACTAATATGCTACCTCCATTCTTCAAGTCTTCATTATCTCAGAAAAATAGCACCATATTCATGCAAACGATTAGGCTAAAAATGTGGGACTCTTACACTGATCTAATATACCCTCAGGTCCCGACACCTCTTCTTTAATAATACATCCAGTCGCTGCTCAACACCCAGTTCTCAGGTACCCCATCTTCTCTTGGCCTCTGCAGTAGCACATTAACTAGATAACCAGGTTGACTCTTATCACAAAGTCTCATTCCTCTGGAGTCAAAGTAAAGCAGTCCTTTAAAAACATAAATGAGAGCATTCTATTCCTAGCTCTCAGACTGAGCAGCTTCCCATACACTTAAAACAAAATTCAAATCTCTACACATGACCTGTAAGGCCCAGTATCAACTTGCCTGGGGATACTTCTGAAATCCTTTCTTCCCATTCTCTCACTCATCCCAACCTGAATCTGGCCAGTCACAGCAGCTTCCTGGCAGACCGTGATCATGCTGAGCACAACACTCTTAGGATCTTCAAATATTCCTCACCCTATGCCTGCAGCAGTCTGGACTGCTGCATGGTTTGCTTCTTCACTTTATTCAGGTGTCTTATCAAAGACACCTCTCTTGTCACTCTAGCTACAGACCAGCAGCTCTTCACCTTGCCTTTTTTTTTTTTTTTAAGCTCGAGCAGAGATTTATTTAGTGAAGCCAGGATTACACATTTGGCTATCCTGAGAGAGAGAAGCCCTGATTTTTCTTCAGAGAATTTACAAATGATAAATGTAATATAACAATTTTTTCAGAGGGAATGCTACTGCCTCCCAGTGTACAGGCTGCCTGAGGGGTGGGGGGTGAACTTAACCTTTTTTTTTTTCATCACTGTATCCCCAATACCTATAACAGTCCTAAAGCACAGTAGTTGCTTTAAAAGTTCATAAGGAAACTGAAGAAATTCAAGAAATCATGTTCTAGTTTTGCCTGAACCACATGCACAGATAATTCAAGATATTATATTTTCATGGATCTACACTGAAAACCTATTTATAATTATCAAACTGCTTTCCAAATACTTAAATGTGAATGTCCCAAAGGAATCTAGGTCTACAGAAAACTATAATAATTGATCATAATGAGTTTGTCATAAAAAATGCAAAAATATGTAACCTTCCTAGGTGTACTCTATAAAGAAGCTTCATATATACTTAAAAGTATAATTTGGAAACTTTCCCAAAAAGTTTCAAAATATAATGGTCTCTCCCCCAGGAGGATAACCATAATATCCCACTTCCCAGAGTTTTTGAGATAAAGCGTAAAAAGCAAAAGAGCACTTACCTCCCTTTTTCTACCAAGAGTAAGACATCCAATTTTTCCCCATTTTGAACCATTGTGCTGATTGCTGGAGGGATAAGAGAAAAGCGTACACACGTTGTTTTAAATGTTACACAAGGTATCCACAAAGACACAATTATTAATATTACTTAGCTCTAAGTTTGGGAGTAAACTACTTGATTTAAAGCTATCATTGGATGCAATAATTGCATCCCGAAGATAGGAAGAAACACACATCTTACTTAGCTCTTGCAGTCTTCTTAAGTGCATCCTATCTTCCTGAGCTTCTTGCATTTGGAGGCAAAAACGTAAACTAGATTTGTCCATAGCAAACCAGCCTTTCCTCCACTGATCCAGGGCATGGCAGTCTTTGTAGAAGAGTTGACCAATCAAATCATAGTCGGCTTCTGTTAAGTTTTCAGCAACAAAGGGAACAAAATGCTGTTAAAACAAATACAGAAGAGTAATAAAGACAGTGAAAATAGGAAATTCCCTATCTACAGATGAGGGAAGTTGGAAAAATTATTTTAACTTTTTCTATTTTAAAGATTCATAAGCAACTCAAAAGTCAAAACAATTACTTAAACTTGCTATCAGTCTCAAAACTGAACAGCTAAAATGCATTTTCAAAGAGTAGATCTTAAGCCATTTTTTTTCCTTGCTATATATAGAGTTGAAATAGGAAGACATTCTCTTTGTTGGTTTGTGGCATTTTTCAAAATGTCAACCTTCCATGTTTTTCCCCACTTATATCTTTCACTGAATCTATTCCTCTCCCCTTTGCATACATCATGAATAAGATGTCTACCTATAAAAAGACATAAAGAAATGACTGTACAATATTAAAACTATCTTTATTTTTTTTTTTAAATCAAGGACTTAGTTTGTAAAAATGAGTTCTCCAAGGTCCTACACTAGTTACCTGTCTGTTTCAGGAGTTAGGAAGGCAGTTTTTAACCTTTTTTGACTAAAATCTTTGAAAACCTAATCAGGTATATTCCTTCCTCCCAAAAACTTACATAAAATTTTCATGGACCCCTAAAGCCCAACTACAGACTCCAAGCGAAGAATGTTGTCTGGGGGAACATAATATTTCACTACCTTGGCTATGGTCTCTGTCCATTTTCTTTGAGCTTGAGATGTTTCAGCTCCAAATAAAAACACACGTTCTGAGGGCAAGTAGATCTCAAAGATAAATATAGGCCTACAATAGGCAGGAATAAAAAGATACGGGTTATACTTGGTTCCTATGAAAATAAAATAACACAAACGTCAAGTTTTTAATTAGATTCTTTTTAAAGTGGAATAATGCTGAGAAGTCAACTTGTTTATATATATTATTCTGTTGATGGTTTATATTTTATTCAAATGAGCTAAATGCAACACATAGGATCAGACAGAAAGAATAGGCTTCTGATCAATCACTGGACAGCATGACTATATTGAAGCCCTGGACAATGGTCAGCTGACAAATGTGACAGAGTCCTTGGTCTCAGCTTCCCTCAGAGAGCACTCTTTCCTGATTTACTTCAACCTAATATTCAAGAAGAACATCTCCCAGAAGTTCCTGGCCCTTTGCTTACCTTACTTCTCAAGTTTTCCTTCTATCATCTCATCTCACACCAACATTTCATTTTTGATGATAATATGACAGCAATGCTCCATGTCCTGAACCCTTTGAGTCCCTCATGGATAGCTCTCTTTCCTAGAACTTGCTAAAGTATTTACTACAAGTCTTAAGTATAGTATTTCATCTTCTCCCTTTTCACCCCAAACCTGTTTTAGCTCCTTCATGTCCCAACATAAAGCCATCTCCACCCACCGCATCAACAAGCTCAAAACCTTGGAATTTTGATTCATTCTTCCCCTTGACATCAACTTGTATAATCTCATCAGTTCAACTGTAAGATTTCTCTCTTCAATTCCCTCTTTTAGTTATACTCTTGGCAGTTATGATCTTTCTTCCTATAGTCTCTTTCTTACCACTTCTTCTATCAGCTCTCTCCTAAAATACAAATCTGCATAATTCCCTAGTGCCTGCATTTACAGCACTGAGTTCAAATTCCACAAGAGACTATTTAAGACAATTCAGAATCCAGTTCTAATGATTATTTTGCAACTTCATCTCATTGCATATATATAAATGCTAATATCAACAGTTTATCAAGAATGTTTCATTTTTAATATGTTTATATGTGGACATAATATCAATTCTTTTAACGTGTACCTGATTTATTCATAGGTAGAGTACACTTATTGCAACATTCCATGGTATGTCATATTATATTTGATATTCATTTAGAATACAAGCACTATTAAGATTACAACAAAAAAATCAGCTAATATTCAGTTTTGTTAACATCAAAATCAAATCAGGTTTACAAAAATGCTGTAGTCATTTCAACCAGTACATATTGATCATTACATGTTAATGACAACACATACCAGCAAATTTCATATAAATAACATTTATAATTTTTTTCTCATAAAAATATTAAAATACGCTGCTATCACACTGATTTATTTAGATTTTAATATTAATATCTCATTAATTACATCACAAAATAAACTTTCCAATTAAAAATTTTACGTAGTCTATTTCTAAAAGTCCTCACAGATTCATCTAAACTATTAAATGACTCAAATATATTACGTAAATAGTACCTAATCTTTAACTGCAACTTTACCAGACCTTGAAATGCCAAAATAGAACTTAAAGAAATTTAGCTTTGAATATGCCATTTAATGCAGTTGACATTTTGTTTAAGGTAAGCAAATAATCACTAAATATTCATTTTCTCATGTTTAACCTTAATACCCATTAAACTAATAACATAAATACTGCCATTAGTTCACTATATAAAGTAATGCATAAATCATAAATGCTGAGGTACCACAATGATCATTAATGGAATGCCATAAATTGACTTAAGATTACATGCAAACATGGCGGCCTTTCATAATAGCTAGTGTATTTGAATTCACTACTTTTAAGGGAATTCTCTAAGGAACTTTCAGACAGATGAACAGGCTTTAAGACACCTTTAGATCCTGCGCCAGAAAACAACCGAAGAACAGAAGTACAAAATCCTCATTACCTGGTATGATAATTGTCTGTAAATACTTTTCCCTTCTAGCTGTTTAACAGTAGACCTACCCAGTATTTAAATAGAAGTCTTCTTTGTGTACAGCCAGGCAGATAACTTCATTGATATTAATGGTCCCATTAGGTGTGGTAGACTTATCGTTTTCATAGTAACTCAAGAAGCCACCTTCCAAAACACACCACTTTTTATTTGTCTCTAATAATGTAAAACAAAATAAAAATAAATTGAACTATATCATAATTCTTTTAAATGCACGGTTTTAAATCATGACTGGATTCAAATTAAAAGAAAAGATTAATTTCCTCTTTCAGGTAAGAGTATGCTATGGCTGCAGAAAATATAAAGCTGTTAGACGTTCTGCTTTCAAAAAATTTGCACTCTAATAGCAAAGAATGTACCAAAGGTGAATGCTGATGACCAGCGAAGATGGCAGATCCATGAAGTGGCTGCTGCAAACCAACTGTAAAACCACAAAGACTGAGGTCTGTACAGAGTTATAAGGAGGAAAACAAGTGGCACAGAAAGTGAAGAAGGGGTCAGAGACAGCAGCGTCCTTATAGTCTCGCTTAGTGGATCTGAAATTCATCTTGTACAGGGCCAGCACACTGTGGCACGAATGGCAAATCAGACTACCATCCAGTTTTGTAAATAAAGTTTTATTAGAACACAGCCACGTCCAATCATTTATGGAGAATTTGTAGCTACTTTGCCACTACAATTCCAGATATGAGATGGGGCAGAGACCATCTGGCCTACAAAACCTAAAATTTAACCATCATCAGGCCCTTTTAAGAAAAGTTTGTTGATTCTTGACTGCGTAGATACAGTGAGACACTGAAATGGTTTTAACAATAGAATATAATCAGATTTGAATTTTACAAATTCTACTTGCTCAGAAAGATTGAATTTGAAAAGGTGAGGCCAGAGGTAAGGAAAGATTTTAGACACTGAAGTGCTGGGGATGGAACCACACGTGCCAGGTAAGCTCTCCAACACCCCTAAGCCCCAGGACAGTGTTGAAAGAAGTTTAAGTGAGGGACAAAGAGAGCCAAAAGGAGGTCATTATGGTCATAGGGGTAAAGATTAGAGTGAAGAAAGAAATGCCTGCACATGGATTTTAAGAAAATAAAAGCTACTGGATACAGGAAGTAAGGAGAACTTACTAAGGGCTGTATCATTTTTAGCTGTGAACAAGGAAAATTGTGATTGCCAAATCGTATTTAAAAAGAAAAAGTAAAAGAAACAGTATCAGTGTGCATAGTATGGGTTTCCTTTTAGAAACAGTGAAGGAGATATGCCTACTACTAAAATCCAGGCTGAAGTACCTATCAGACAGAGTGGCCTTGTATTTGCACCTTGGGGGTAAGGAAAGCACTCGGTAACTATAAATCTTTAGGATATACTTGGTAGTCAAAAATATAAAATAATCTTGTACAAAATCTTAGGGAACGTAAAATTATAAAGAGCAGTAGACAGAAAGGATACCACCCTAATAATGAAGCAGATGAGAAGAGACCACATATAAAACAGAAAAGGAGGGGAGACCTTTCAAAAAGGAATGCTCAGCAATATTACATTCAGCAAAGAAATCCAATAAACAGGGGCTAAGGAAAAACAAATGTTGGTCTTAATAATAGGGAAGAAACTGCCTAATTGGCTGAAAGTGCTGTGGAAGCAGCCACGCTGCAGTATATGGACGTCTTCATGGAAATAAAAAAGCGGAATCAGTCAGGACAGATCAATAACCTATAATAAAGGAAAAGATATCACATGCTCAAACAAAGGCATGAGTTAAAATAAGACAAACGAAGACAATCAAAAGTTGTTTATCTGGCTGAGCCAAGGATGGGCATTTGTTTCTCAAAAATAGAAGGAAATAAAGAGAACTGGAAGGTACAGATAGATCTTGAGGGCAGAATAAACTATAAAGGCAGGTGACTCAAATACCCCATTTCTCCTTCAAAAATGGGTTCAGGCCCAACCTCTGCTGAAACGCTTCTCCAGTCTTCCATTTGTCTCCCCAGGCCCAGATATCTTCTGGCAGCATCCTTAGCACTACATGGAACCTCAGATGGTAGGACTAGAAGTCAGCCTCTGTCACTGACTGGGAACCCTCAGGGAGGAAAAAACAACAACAACAACAAAACAAAAACAAACAAACAAAAACATTGCCATTCTGTGCCTCAGATTCTTCATCTGTAAAATGAGGACAAGAAAAGCATCCCACTCTCAGGACGACTGTGATTATTAAATGACGCAAGGCATGTGAAGCACACAGAAGTGCAAACTGGTATGTGGCTGCTCAGGTGCCTGCTGGCACTTCAGATGATGCAACCATTTTCATTTAATGTAACAATTTAAAATGCTACTTTCACATATAGCTGTAGTTTCTGAGCTAAATAAAATTTAGATATGTTTGTGTATCCAGCAATGCTGTAAGCGACTTGAGAATAAGAACTGTGTTTTCCATTCTCGAAAATTACCATATTGCTTTGCCTAGGGGAAGTTTGTTAAAATTATTATTTTCATAAGTAAGGAAGTAAAGCTATTAGTTAAGGCAATAGCTCAGAAGAGGCTGCAAACTTAAAGAGAAGTGTGAAGATAAGAAATATGTTAAAGAATCAACAAGGGGACTATAAACGGAATTACTTTCAAATACAGAAAGATAAATCTATGTATCCTTCTCCATTCCCCACCACCACCTCAAGACAATGACATTGAAAGGATACAAGCAGAAACTCAAAGAGGAGAGAGAACCAGAGAGACCACAGTTCATAGGGGGGCGGGAAAAAAAACAAACCGCGGATCTTGCTCAGAGGCAAAAAGTGATACACTTAGGCATGCAAAAAGACAACAGTAACTAAATAATGTTCTACAAAGTTCCGGAAAGGGTTGGAGGTGCACAATAAGAGCTAAGATAAAGTTTACATACGGGCAGGTAGGCACATTTTCTCCAATGCACTAAGCAACTAAGCCTCCCCTCAGCACTCCTCACTCCAACCCTGCCCCACTATACACACCAATGTTCAGGAAAAGGTGGAGGCCTTTCCCTGGAGAAACCAGACCTGGCAGATTCTAAACTGGAGCTCCAGGGCTGCCTGCAGAGAGAGTACCATACAAGCCAGGAAACAGTGATTGCAAGAAGTCCTGTATACTAAAGAAACAGTGAGACCCCAATTCTCTCCCCACGTTTATAAACTGTTAGAACCAGGATTATCCAAGACTCCTACACCAACACTCTCAGCAAGAGATTGGTGGAGTCTTCTAACTGACCACAACCACTTAAAGGAAGTTCCCAGAAATAATTCTCTCCTAGAGCCTCCTGAAGGAGTGCAGCCAGATCAATACCCTGATTTCAACTCAGTGGTACTTATATTGAACCTCTGGCTGAAGAACTGAGAGAGAATATATCTCTGCTGTGTTAGATCACCACATCTGTGGTAAATTGTTATATCAACCATAGTAAATTAATATAGCTGGGAAGATACTTATAAAGAGGGTATAAGAATTCACTGTTTTCTACACAAAGTTCAAAGTGTAGTGATGATTTCATAATCAATAAATGCTATTATTATTGAAAAAGTTTTTCTCAAGAAAGCTTCCAACTTGAAAGACAGACCAAATACAGGATAATAATTTTTAAAATAATGATTAATATCATATTGCTAAGGGAAGATGCCTCATTACACAAGAATAGTATGATTCAAAGAAAAGAATGATAACAAAGAAATAATTAATGATAACTAAAAATATATAATACATTTTTTAAATAAAAAGGGCTTTCTCTGAAATTAAAACAAGAGATGGGAAAGAATACCAGGTGATCAATTTTTAAAGGTCCAACATCTTACTACCATTACCTCCAAAAAAAGAGATAAGAGAAAAGAAGGGAAAATTTATCAGAATAATGAATAAGGTCTAAAAATAAAAATAGAACAAATTCATTTTCCATTAAAATGATGTGCAGGTATTGCCTTGGTAAAATGAAAACATAAAACTTTGGACCTAACTATCACCAACTAGAGCATTACATGTAGATTTGGTAAAACTAGGCAAACAAAAGGACACCCAGACTCTGTGACTGGCCCTCACTGACAATTCTCAGTCATCCCAAAAATATGGAAGTAGAAGTTGTGAAAATGGACAAAGGAGATTTGTCAATAAGGTTGTCAATAACCTGGTCAGAAGAGAAATTTCAAAAGAAAAAAGCAACCCTGAGCAGGTGAGGCAGGAAGAATGCTTCTAAAATCACAATGGGAATACATAAAGTTAGAAAACAGTTGATACACCAGACTTAAAAATGATTCAGGGTTAATGTAGAAGAATAACAGAAAATGGGAAAGAACTATATGTAAAAGTAAAGCCCACACATAAAAAAAATGTAATTAAGAGACTGACATTACCTTATATGTATACACCGAGCCAAATTGTTACTACATGAACTATAATGAATATCATTTTGCAAAGCACACTGAATTATTATTTATATGAACATGATCAGATGTCACTTTGAACAAAACAATGATTCATGCACATGAAAAAAAATTAATGATTAAATAGAAGTAGGCTAAAGATCATTGTTACCAACCACAGAAACAACAAAGGGACAAAAAATTGTTATAATTTAGTTGATTTAATTGGGTACTTAACAATAATAGCAACTATTTCCTAAAGACTGTGTATGCTTTATCTCATTTTTTTGGGGGGGAGGGTGCTGGGGATTGAACCCAGGACCTTGTGCTTACAAGGCAAGCACTCTACCAACTGAGCTATCTCTCCAGCCCCTCATTTAATTAAAGTAACATTTCCAGAAGTGTCTAAAAAGATACAATGTGTCTATTCTATATGAGTGACTAAGGAAAGGCAGCAAGCTGGGAAGGAGGGGCCATTCTGGACATGAGTTCATTCAGGCTTGTTTTCCTACTACTGAATTTTGAAAATTACTTGCAAATATAAAGTGTGTATTTGCTATTTACTTAAAGTAAAGGGCGTTACATTATTTTGTGTTCCAAAAATACCTTGTACCAATCATGGTGGTGCATTCCTATCATATCAGAGCCTCTCAGGGCTGAGGAGGTTCCCAAGTTCAAAGCCAGTCTCAGCAATTTAGCTCCGCTAAAGACCCTACCTCAAAATAAAAAGGGCTGAGGATATGGTTCAGTGGTTAAGTGCCCCTAGGTTTAATCCCAATTCCCACCAGACCAAAAAAAAAGTACTTGCATGTTACTCTTTGCATTTTAGTTTATTTTTTGACTGAACCATGGGAATTGAAAATATAAATGCAAAAAAAAAAAAAGTTTAAAACAATGAATACCAAAAAGAGAGAATGACTTTTTATAAACTGTCAAATTTGCCGATTTGTCATTACCAAAATTTACTAATCTCCATTACTCCCTTTAATTTCTTCTTTTGAAAAACTAAAACAAAGAACTTACTAAATGAGCAACAAAAATACCAAATCAGTCCTTATATTATAATTTCCTATTAAAAGACATGGACATAAAAATTAAATCCTCGAAGATTATATAATTAGAAGTCTATAGTTTGCCAAATAGCTCTTTGAAATAAGGTAAAACATTAAACTAAAATTTTTCAAAAAAGTAAAACTATGAGAAAGAAAACTTTGAAATTTCTGGTTTCCCTAAATAAAAGGAATTATTTTTTAATTATCACCTCACCATCCTGTTTTAGGGCTCTAAAAATTGTACAACTTCTCAAAATGTGAGTTACTGCCAAGAATAAAACTATATAAGCAACAATTCTGGATTTAAAATATACATGAGATCTACAGACATTAAGGCTAAGAAGGTCTGTAGATCAGATACATGAGTAAAGCCCAAAGACAATTCCCCAAATTTGATCGATGTACTGTGGTTATTTTAGGGCATTATTTATAAATGTCCTTCTTTGTAAGAAAAGCACAGCAAGGTACTAGAGGTAAAGAGAAGCACGTCTTCAACTTATTTGCAAGTGACTCTAAAAATAAATATGCAGATTAAGCATGAGAGAAATATATACACACATATATACAAATACAGATGTGTGTATCAGTAATATGTGCATAATATACACACATATGCAAAAACAATGAGGATGAACAAAAGTGAAATGTTACTATTTCAGTATCTAAATTAAAAGTATATGGAAATTCTTTGTACTATTATTCCAACTTTTCTGGAAGTCTCAAATTAGATCAGAACAGGTAAAAATAAAAAAGTTAAAAGAAAAATATCTTAAATTCATCCTTGAATTTTCTTTTATCATAGCATCTCTGGTTAGAGTGGTGATGAGAAATAGAAGAAAACAAGACAACGCGTTATCAGCAGAAACACTCATGAGGTAGAAACCTGAGAACTGCATGACATTCTGGAAAAAAAAAAAAAATCTTCAAATGAAAAGAAGAATCCTAACTAGCAGAAACAATGAGCACAGAAATTCTTTATGGTTCTTGGAAAAGAAGGCAAACAGAGGCCCAATCCATTCCAGTGGAAGGCGATATATTATTCCAAGGCCCTCTAATCTTGAGTCACAGTATATACTTTACCATTTTATGAAAAAGATCCCGAAAGGCAATACTTTTCAAATGAATAATCATTGCTCATTTCTAAAACGTACAAAAAGCACAAACCAATGTACTAATCATAGGAGGTTATGAAATAATTTTAAAACAAGACGCCCTGATGACTGGAAAAATCTTTATAAAATCGTAAAACAAAAAAGTGCACACAATTCAACACAATCACTGGCTCAGATGAGGAATTCCACCTCATGTCCTCACTGGCAGTCTGCAATTCCATGAAAGAAGAAAGGTGCTGAGAATAATAACCATCAGGTGGTCCCTTTAGAGGGTGACAACATTCAAGGAGGAAGCCACCCTCAGACTAAAGTGACAAGCACTAACTTCACTGAAAACAAAACAAAACATAAAGACAGCCTTCGGAATAGTCCTTGAGGACAGAAGATCCATGTTTCTAAACCAGCAAAAAATGCATTCTCTGAGGAAAATCACAGAAAGAGGAAAGAACTGAAATCCTATTTGGACAGAGAAAGAGATTACACACGAAGGTAGGAATTAGAAAGGGAGACTGCAGGCTGCAGGTTCACGCTGAGGCCAGGCCCCGAGAGCCTTCCATGACAGGTGTTCGGGAGTCTGTGGCTCTCTCAGTAGACAAGTGGGAGCCATTCAAAGGTCTTAAACAAACAGTGCCAAATGAATGATGCATAAAATAAATGTGAATGCAGAACCTAATTATGTAAAATCTAATGGGAAACAAATGACAGATCTCTTTTCAAAAGGTGCAAAATCATTTTAAGATAGAATAGCTTGAGGAGATTTAGTCCTGTAGCATTATCATTTCTGTAACCATTTATTAGCTTTATTTTTTTAAGTAAAATGGGCCTGAGGTCAGACAAGGTAGGCACAGGTATTATCTTTGAGGACTTAGAATAAAATAACTGTAACAGGAAATCTTGACATTCCTATTGATTTGAGAAGTAATGAAAATTCTTGGCAAAATTACACTAGTAGGTCAATTTAGACATGTACTCTTAACCTTGAGCCAATGTCAATACCCTCCAGAAAACCCTCTTGCAGCAGAATTCTTCCTGCTAATCAGTTACTAGAAGACCACCACCAACATAAAATTGGGGCCACAGAATGAATAACTCTCAGGACTCAGCTGTTAAACATCTAGAGCTTGTGTGAGGCATCTAAGTGGGTGTTGTTCATTATGTCTATTCAATGGCAATGTTCACATTAGAACATGAATGCAAAACATTAATGTAGGATTTACCCAAACACGCATAAAGGACTCCGGAAGTGACCTATTTAAGTTTTACTATGGCATGATATGATGCGTATTTAGATGGGCACTGTGGCTGTCAGCTGTGGTCGTAGGACAACACACCTAAATTAAAGCTAACTGGAAGCCAGAAGCAGTTGTTTACATGTGAGCCTTCCTAGCTCCTCCTCCTTCTATCATCATCCACTGATCTACTCATTTTGCACACAATGACTCACTGCAGCTGCAGAAGAACCCTATTAGGTCCTTCCTATTACTATTAGCCTTCCCACAGGCACCTAAAAGAGTTAATTTGCTTTCCCAAGGTCACACAAATACTTAGTTATCAGAGTCCCTGCATCTGGGTCCAGGAAGCTGCACTCTTGACCACTGTCCAAAATGCCTCTCTGTGCCTGTTATATATTTGAACCATATATGACCATTTAAAAAATGTATTAAGGGAGAGAAGAAGCCAAGCCTTCTAATACAGATGTACACAATAAATCTGAAGTAATTCAGGCAAAATGATGATTTTCCAAAACTATGAAGTTGTTTCCTGATGATGAATTTCCTAGACTGACAGCATGCGGAATTCATTAAAACCAAAAAGACACTATAGGAATCCTTTCCATTTAAATAAATATCTTTTGGCCTTGGAAAACCATTTTTAAATTACATGGCCTAACTTGTTCATAGAATAAAATATCTTAAAAACTCCTCAATGTTAATCTACAAAATCACATATAAACAGACTAAAATACAGTTTCCGGTAAACCACACCAACCACTTTATTTTTTTAATCACAAAATTTTAGATTAGAAACTCGTCAACGATTATCTTCTGGGTTAGAACCTAGCCACATCAACAAAAAGTGCCCACAAAAGACTTCTTAAGTACAGAGTGCTCCACCTGCTAGAAATCCCTTCTTCACATTCTGTCCATTCTTGGGAAAGAAGAAGGGAGGAATTAAGAGGAGCGTGAGAAAGAACACCTGTTCAGTATTAACTGAACAACTTGTAGGAAGTCCAAACTACAGAAGGAGACAAGGCATGGTGATGATGAAAACATATAAGGACTCAGTCTTTATCTTAAGGAAGATGAGAAGTCACGAAAGAAGGAGGGTTAAGCCAGGAGGCAGCAACTACAATTTTGCTCTCCATTAAAGTCACTCTGAGTGCAGAATCCTGTATTCAACATTTCCCACGTGATATGGAAGTTATTTGTAGTTAAGAAATGTCAACCACTTTGTTTGTAAAAGTACACAGAGTGTAAACAAGTCAAGGTAAGTTACCAAGGCTGGGGTGGGGAAATGGTTGAGAGGGGGCGAAATGGAAAATGAAACCAGGATGCTGTCATTCAGCTTTGTAGGTAGGTTTCACAAGAGCTATCCATCTCTTTTCATGAACATCAGACTAAGAAGGAAGCAGAAGGACAATACAGATCTGTCTTTGCACCCAGGAGCTAGAACTTCAAATCCTGCAAACCTGAACTGACAATCTGAAGCCCCTGCAGTTCCCGAAGGACTGCATGCGTTCTAATCACTTTGCTTTACGGCTGTTCTGACAGGTACTGATGGAGTGGCATCGTCCAGGTGCTTGCTGTTCAGAGGCAAAGGTGCCAACCACACTTTAATCTCTAAATCTTTCCAAATAATTCATTTTTTTTTCCATAAAGCTGGTGTTCGATAGCAGTGCCACCCGTGCAGAATCTTGAGAGACAAAAAGAAACTGGGAACTCTCATATTTCTTGATAGTTCATCTTTTTCTTATTCACCTTTAAGTAAGATCTTTCTGAACAAAATATGTTTTGTGCCAGCAACTTGTATGTTTTTATTCAGTTGTAGATTCTTATCCATGAGAAGTGGAGATATAATCCAAGACCCTCAGTGGTTACCTGAAACTGCAGCTAGCACTGAACTCTCTCAATATTTGTTTTTTTACCTACCTATGATAAAGTTTAAGTTTAAATTAGGTACAGTAAAAAATTAACAATGACTATTAATGTAACAGAGCCATTATCATGATATACTAGAATAAAAATTGAAAACATGTATTGTTTATTTCTGGAATCTATTTATTATTGTTGGATCATAGTAGACTTCAGGTAACTGAAACCCCTGTGAAACCACAGTTACTATGAAAAACAAAATATTAACACCTACTTGCCCTTTTACACAGCTAGTGACTTGCTTAAAGAAATGGTCATTCATTCAACAAATATTTATCACATGGCTATGTGTCAGCATTGTTTTAGAACATTTCATAATCCTGAGCAAGTCAGCAAACACCAATGCCTCACCAAGGCTTCACTGCAGAGTGTGCAGAAACAAAGAAATGAAGACAGGATTATCTTCAAGGGATAAGAGCCATGAAGGAAATGTGCGGCACCCCATGAAAGACAAGGGCTGGCAATGGGAGGACACTTCAGAGTGACAGGAGACCTCACTGCATAGGCGGCATTGCACTGATTCCTGACAGGCGAGGAGCCATGTGGTGGAAGTGCCCTCCTTGCAGAATAAATGAAAACTGCAAAGCTGCAGCTGGGACAGAAATGGAAGTGGCCTCTCCAGGAATAGAGAGGAAATCATTGTGGCCAGGCACGGGAGCACAGAGCCCTATGCCAGGAGATGGGACATGAGAAGGTCTGCCAGGTCACAGCAGGGACCAGGGTTAGTCTGAGATGGGAACTGCTGAACATCCATGAGCAATGGAACTACAGGATGTGACATCCATTCTGGGAGACATTAAGCTGTTTCTTGAGGAAAGATTTGAAGGGAACCTAGGGCAGACAGAGGGGACACAAAGGAGGGTGCTGCAGTGTAGACAGGACAGGATGGTGACAAGCTACAGTGATGTCAATGGAGCGTCAATTTTGACTTTGAAAATATAGAGCTGACTGATAAATTGAAGAAAAGAAGACAATCAAAGAATACCTCTCCAGGAAATCATTTTCAAGTGAACCCATTTCTGACGTGATGCATAGCTAAAATACAGGAGCTCATTTTGATATTACATTTAGAAAAATGTTCAAATGGGAAAACATCTATAATTAAATTACATATATAGTCAGCCATCCATATACATGCTTGCAAAATCCATGTATTCAACCAACTATGGACCAAAAATATTTAAATAGACAACTGCATTTGTACTCAATGTGTACAAACTATCTTCCTTGCCATTATTCCTTAAACAATAAAGTATAGCAATTATTTACATATCATTTCTATGTATTAGGAACTGTAAGAAATCCAGAGATAATTTAAAATATATGGGAAGAGGTAAATAAGTTATATACAAATACTCTCTTTATGTAGGGGCTTTGAACATCTACAGTCCTAGTATCCATGAAGGTCCTGGAACCAATCCCCCACAGATACTGAGGTACCCACTGTACAGAGAATATATCCCTTCCCATTTTTTGAAATAAACTTTAATAAAAATTCAATAATTTATTAAATATGAAAGGAAAGATTGAGTTATAACTGTTTAAAAATGTAGAACTCGTCAATTAAAAAATGTTTTGAGAAAGTAATAAACTTATAAGTTTATAAATATATTTAAACATGCATAAAACATGATATATGCTTATGATATGTTATAAAGTTTTAAGAAAATATATTTCAAATTCCCTCTTTGATTTTTTATTTGCTTTAGTCAATCTTTTAATAATTGTTATGGTCACGTCACAGCTCATCCAGGTACTTTAACCTTTAGGGGTGGTTTTTGACTATGTAATCATTAAATACTGACAGGAGCAATAGCAGATTTTTTAAAACTGTAAAATTTGTCACTTATTATTGGTTAGGTTGAGTAAAGGAAAGCAATAAAAAAATCAATTGCTGAAAGAACCAAAAACATCTAAATTCAAACGATAAAAATGCTCTTCCATCTGACTACCCCGTCACACTGTGTGTGATCAAGGCTAAAATGTTACAATAATAATTAGACACAAGTCAGGTGTAAAATTTTGCTTCATGCTGAGCTCCTTGGTTTTCATGTGAAGATTGGCATAACATCAACCATCTCGCAGACTTTCTATGAATATGACCTTTAATGAATGCAAAGTACCCACAGCAGTGTCTTAGATACCATGCATGCTCATACAGGACAGGTAATATCTTCAGGAAAATCTGAGTACAGTGAATCCTAATATAATCTGCTTTGGGGTATGATTTCTTTTAAAATAAAATTAAGCATACCTAAAGTAGAATATCAGAAATGCAAAAGCATTCCAAAATCTGAAACATTTGGGTACTAATGTAACACTCAAAAAGTTTAGAATTTTGGAGCATTTCTGAGTTTGAAGATTTGGATTAAGGATGCTCAACCAGGAAAGTCAATGCAAATATTCCCAAGTCTGAGAAAGTCTGAAATCTAAAATCTAAAATACTTCTGGTCTCAAGTACTTCCAAAAGGGAATATTTAACCTGTAAATAATTTATACTGAAATAATAACTTCAAATGAACAAATATCAGGATTAATGCTGTAAAGTGACTTTTCCTTCCTGTTGTTCCCTGAATTGAGTAACAGTTGAACTGTGCCATTTCTGGATAGTTAGTACCTTCAGTTGACCTATTTAGCTTAATCTTCTTGCACTTTCTTTGTTCTAGAAAGACAGGTCTCATATTTTCATAACTATATTTCTCAAATTAGTTCCAATGTATATAACATCAACATGAAGCCAGTGTCTTAGTCATTTTAATATCCCCAATGTCTAGCACAAGCCTAACACAAGGAGTAGCTAGATAAAGGGCAAATGCCCAATAACTCTACTCATAAAATTCCCTAAACTGAGAATATGCTGTTAAATAAAATTGATTCCCATAATTTCTTAGAAACTATGCTAGGTTTCATTTTATTTAAACACACATATATTTCTTTCTTTTTTTTTTTTTTTCTTACAGTGCTGGGGATTGAACCCAGGGCCTTGTGTTTGCGAGGCAAGCACTACCAACTGAGCTATATCCCCAGCCCACACACATATATTACTAATCACAACAAATTTAACTACTCCTGTCACCTAGTACTCTTACTGGACTATATGCCAAGCTAAGCATCCCTATTCTGAAGGTTCAAAACCCAAAACCTTTCAAGCACTGACATGATTCTGCAAGTGGAAAATTCCACTCTATGAAATTTTGTCTCATGCTCAAAATGATCAAATAAATTGTATAACACTACCTTCAGGCTTGGTGTTTAGACTTGGATCCCATCCCCAAATATCTCATTATGTATATGCTCATATTCCAAAATCCAAAAAAATCTGGAATCCAATCCAAAACACTTCTGTTTCCCAAATATTTTAGATAAGGGAGACTCAATGCATAATGACAACTTGCCAGTTCTTCCTATGTGTTTGCATTTATCCATATTACCTCACCAGTTGCGTGTCCATCCCTAAGGGCAAGGTCTGAGTACCTGAAATAGAATTGGTTGGCTCATGAGGTAGAAATCAGTGAATTCTGTAGAGAATTCACTCTGCATTCCAAATCAGTGGTAAGTTCCTGTTGAAGTATGTGAAGTAATATCTGTGCCTGGAAGCATTTATAAATCCTTAAAAAATATCTCTCTACTGCAAGATCAAATCTAACATCTTGAGGGAAAAAAATCAAAATTTAAACCTAATTGTCTTGATAATGGAATAAAATTTTATCCAGTAACAAAATCTAAGAGGAACAGAAAAGATACCTTCAAGCAGTTTTTTCTCTGAAGAGACTTTAGAAGCAGCAGCGGGAGCCTGATACAAGAAGTCACAGAGGAACGTGGACTGGGCAGTCTCTTGACTTAACCCACCTTCGGAATGAATGTCATGTTGAGGGAAATCTAGAAAAATAAAAGAAACAATACCTTGGAAATCCAAAATGTAAACAATTTCCCTTTGTTTATGAATATTTAGGTGAGTTTCGAGCTAGAAGAAAAATGACTGCAAATTTACCACTGAATAAATGCAGAGCAATTTATTTTACTTTGCATAAAATTTACAAATAAGCACTTAAGTCATACTTGTTATTCATATATGAAAAATCGGATTTAATTTCAGTGAAAATGATTATGTGGGATTAACTATTTTCATCTTCCATTTATAAGATTATGGAAATATAAAAGATATTTCCTCAACTTTTTCTTGAAAGGGTATAACAGAGTATTTTGGCAATTTCATTTTCCTTCTTTCCAATTTTTTTCTTTTTTAAGCTGAGAAATAAACAGATTTGTACTTTCATCCTTTTAGGGATGCATCAGAAAAAATGTGGGTTAATTTAGGGTGAGGGACAAACCTGAGAATTTGTTATGGTAGAGAAATTCCATTTGCAGACTCTGCCCAGCCTTCTTGGCCAGGAGATAGGGGGTGCTATGCACGGGGTCTCCAGTTGCACACATGACATCGGCTCCACTGAACAGTAAAGCCATCGTTTCCAGCACGTCTGGTTTCACCACAGCAGCACACAGAGCCTAGCCATGAAAAGAAAATAAAGCTTTTAAGGAAAGTAAATATGATGCCAGCTATTACAATGAATGGAAGTCTTGCCATTCATTTATAAGATGAAGTTTTTATTCAGTTTTTCCTGAGGCAGCTAATAATACTAAGCTCTGAATTAGGCAATAAGCACAAAATGCCTGCTTTGTATGGATTTAAATTACAACCAAGACCTCTGCGCCTCATTCGCTCCTTTGTTGCTGTGATGTTCTCCTTCCAAATCTTCCCATCCATCATAGCTGCTTTGGAAGACATTTTTATGCTACCTATTCTATAGTGGTTGACACTAAGAAAATTCAAAACCTTTCAAATGTAATAATGAAGTAGCCACTAAATGTTCCATCATATGAACACTATTAATATGTTTTTCCCTAGCCTAATTAGAAGCTGTAGAATATTTAAATTATTATTGTGCTTTGGGAATTAGAAAGATAAGGGCAAAACAAATGCAGTATCTTTTTGTGGAAGGGCAAAGGATAGAAGGAGAGAGAAGAGACAACAACAACAACAAAAAAACATTATTGGTACATGTTATACATCACCTTGTGTAAACAATGGGGGGGTGGGAAATGCTAGAATTGCTGGCTTATTCTGTCTGTATACCTTAAGTAAGCTGCCTCTCCACGCATCTCTTCTCTCTTTTATATTTTATGTCAATCCTCAGATCTTACTTTATTGGCTTCCTATTTGCAGTCAAATATCCATACATGGCACCCTGATTCCACCTGAACTTGCAGTTTCGCACCACAGTTTCACCTCCTCCCTGATAGACTCATCCAGAGGGATCGCTGATAGATATACCCTCGGTGATGCAGGCTCAGGACAATGGCACAGCAGCTGTTCCATGTGGAGGCACGTGCACGGCCATGAAGTCCCAGACACCTTCACAGCTGCTGGCCCAAAGGGGTGACTGCTTAAAAAGTACTTAGTTTTCTAAACCTGATCCAGTTGACCTCTAGAATTCCCTTCCCCTCAGAATCAGAAAGCCAGCACTCTCACACTCAACTTTGTACTAATGTGCTAGGAGTCCTTAAGCAAATCCTTAAGCAAATCTCGCTGGGTCTTAACTTCTCCTCACCTGTAAACAGGCACTGACTGGAAATGGCTACCATCCCTTCCCCTCTGAGAATCCCTGGTGCCTCCCCCACTTAGTCACTTCCTCTCCTCCTCCTGCAGTCTTTGCCTCACAGCACACTGTGTTTACTGTCATGTATTTATCGGAATCTAGACGTTTATGGTCACTCTCCCCTACTCAACCATCATTCCCATAAATAAAAGCAACACACCCCACTTGTTGATACAACTGTATCCCCAGCACCAAAAAGAGGACTCACCAATTTGCAAGTGCACTAAATAACCAGTAACATAACTGTTTGAAAATTATTCACTGACACTAAGATGCTACTCATTAAGAGGACAACAAAGAGGTAAGCCCCAATAAGGTAAACTTCCCTAAAATATTTGAGAGGAATACAGTGGCTAGCCCTTACTCAAAAAACCATCTACTTATTAACTCAAGGCAACTGCTTAGTGTGATAGGACCTCACTTGAGGACATCAACTACCATTGATGAGATTCACATTATCATTCAAGGGGAGAAAAAAATTGGGGGAAGGGTTGGCTTTGTTCTCCAAGTTCACCAATTACCTTACAAAGTCCATAATTTACTCTTTATGTTGTAGAACTCTGGTGTAAGGAATTAGATTAAATACAATAGGGTTATGATAGTTTCTGATTATTCCATGAATGTCCAGTGTAATTGTTCAGTTATTGCAATAGTATAATTAGCATCCATGAAAGCACTATGCAAACCAATATCAAATCATCATAAAAACCTACATCCAACTATTCAGTTCCAACACTCTTGTCCAGTCTCCCAGGTTTGGGCCCACCTTAGGAAACTATGTTGAATCTTTCATTCTTAGTGGGTTCTTTTGGTTTTTGTTTGTTTTTTTGGTTTTGGTATCAGGAATTGAACCCAGGGTCTCTTAACCACTGAGCCACATCTCCAGCCCGTTTTAAAATGTTTTACTTTGAGACAGGGTCTAATTAAGTCCTTAGGGCCTGGCTAAGTTGCTGAGATTGTTCTCAGACTTGCTATCCTCCTGCTTCAGCCTCCTGAATTGCTGGGATTATAGGTGTGCACCACCACCCCAGGAAAATCTTTTACTCTTCATGAGCTATGACTTTAAAATTAGTAGGTGACCTCGGTTTATAGATACCAAAGGTACACACACACAAAAAAACATTTTAGGAAGACCGAATCAACAGAATAATAGCATAAGTCAATCGTATAGCTAACCTTTCATATGTAAACAATGGTGTACATTTTTTAAAATGTACAGCATGATGCTACTTACCCTAAGATCCTTACCCAACGAGGATTACCATTAAAAATATTAGAGAAGTGAGTACCATGTCATGATCACCTGAACATTTATGAAAACAGGTATATCCTTTAAATGCCTATGCACAGAACAAACTGCTACCACACAAGAGATGAAGCAGTAATTTAGAACTAGAAGGAGTGGGAGGTACTTAAAACCCTCTACCCTAATATCTTCACCAAAAGACCAAATGGGTGGCATAAAAGGATACAGAATCCCTCAGTCAAAAGCAAACAAGACTTCAAATCAATGGCACTGAGCAAATCAGAGTTGGAAACAAAAAGTGGAGTGATGGGTGATACCATCAGCAACATAAAAAGCATATCACAGCTGGACACAAGGCGCATGTTCCTACATCCCAGCAACCCAAGAAACTAAGGCATGAGGATCACAAGATCGAGGCCAGCCATGGCAACTAAGTGAGACCCTGCTTCAAAATAAAAACATAAAAACGGGCTGAAAATGTAGCTCAATGATCTAGCGGCCCTGGGTTCAAAACCCAGCACGCCCGCCATAAAAGTACGGCATAATGTCTGTCTGAAAACCAGAAAGGGCTGTCAAAGTTTAAAGGCCATTGGTGTTGGTTTGAGTGAGGTGGAAACTCAGGAATGAATCTTGAAGTAAAACAGTGGAGAAACGTTCTCATAAAATAACATAAATAAAACCATAATTGCATCAAAAGGTACAAGATTTTTACTTATCAAGAAGCTTGTCATGTGTTCAAGAAAGCACTGAAGTTTATGTTCGTTATTAAGATTTACTGAATACCTTATTTAATTCTTCTTTGGTTAGAGAAGCCAAAAGGGTCTTTCTGAATTTCCCTTCTTTGTATTTCTGAGTAATGAAGTTTTTTCTCTTTTCTACTGGTGAGTCCATGTGCAATTCTTCATCCCTTTGAAGGTTACCAGCCCAAAAGTCATTTGCTCTTTTGTTTCCAATGACAATAAAAAGCTAAAATGGTCAAAAAATAAATAAATAAAACATCAATTCATAAAATGCATTTAAATCTGCAAAAAAACTTTTGACTGAGATTATAAATTAAAGCACAACTTAGTACAAAATACAAGGGAACACATGCAAGACTCAACTCTTTCAAGAAGATGAAGTGTGAGGGCAGATCCTCTTTTTTTTTTTTTTAACACTGCCTTACTTCTCTGAATAATGGCAAAACGTCAGCTTGAAAAGAAACCACAGGCAATACAAACTGCAGCAAAAGTCGTTTTAGTCTTTGAAATTCACACCTTGGACAGAGCAGGTGGGCTAATGCTGTCCACTGTGAGCAGTTGCAGAGGAGGAGCAGAAAGCAGAGAGAAGGGACAGCAGGTTTGACTGCACCAGTCAGTGGTAGAACCCAGCCAAGGTGAAGACATTTGGCCCAATGTCTTTATTCACTTTTCTCATATTTTACCATGCTGATATAAAAGAGATCTTTCTCTTTCATTACCATTAAAGCTCTTCCTATTTTTTATTTTAAAATACCTATCTCATTTAGGAAGATTTCTGAAAGTCTTACAACTATCAAATAGGCTATAAGCATATGCCATTTTTTTATAGAGGAAGAACTTAATCAAAGAGGCTCTAAAGAAATTCACCCCAGGCACTGTACACCTCCTGCCCAGTCTCTGCTCACCACCACCAGTTATGCAGGACTCACCTCAATGAGCTCGTTGCTCCAAATACTGGCATCCATTTTTAGACTTCTAACCTTGGAGTCTTTTGGTCCCAAAGATCTATGTTGTCCTGAAGTCAACAACAATTCAATTTTTACTGTAGTTTACATATGAATTTATTTTATTTTCAAAAATGAGTATAGGTATGTGCACATAAATGTGCATGTACATGTTAAAACACACCAACACGTACTTTCTTAAATGCCAATAGCACTAAGAGTAGTCATGGTAATTATATACAGATCATAACCAAATACAATGAAGATAACAGTGATCATCTTCATCACTGCCTGGCATTAGTATAAGACTACACTTTAAAAAAAATATGTATGCGCCAGGCACGGTGGTACACAAATGTAATCCCAGCAGCTTGGGAGGCTGAGACAGGAGGATTGCTGCTAAGCAACTCAGTGAGACCCTGTCTCTAAATAAAATACAAAATAGGATTGGGGATGTGGCTCAGTGGCTAAGTGTCCAAGAGTTTAATCCCCGGTACCCGACCCTCAACTCCCGAAAAAAAAAGAGTATGTATACACGCATGGACATATCTTTTTTATATATGTGTGTGTGTGTATGTATATATATGTGCATGTATACACACATACTTGGTAATTAGCCAGAAATCACTGAAGACCTGTTTTCATGAGGCTGTTTGAATCCTATGTATAGGAATACAGATATTATTCCTATTACTATTTTAAAAAGCTACATCTCTAATAATAAAGTACTTAGAAATATGATGTGTATTCTCTATTCTATGGTTACATCTGGAAGAGTGTAAGAGCCCAGTACTCTATTATCATCAATTCAATTCTTTGTAGTCTTAACTAGTGTCCAAGCGTACATCAGATGCTGAGCTGAAAAGGAAAAAAGTTACACGACCTTGAGCTTGATCTTAAGGACTTCTTGCCTTATGAGCATTGAAAGTTTATTCCTCTCTCTACATTAAGTAAGAGTTTCTTTTCCTCCTTTCTTGAAGGTGAACCCTTTTCAGAGCATAAAGACCTAGAACTCCCATGATAGACATCAGCATTGGTTTGCATTTTTAAAAACTACCTAAAGGCAGTACTGAAAAGAAGAAAATGCAGAGTTAAAAGGGACTGTTAGAAAAGCTGAGCCAAGGAAGGATAAGATCTGAATTGAGGCAGCAGGAGAAGAAACAAAATGGACAGAAAAGATGTAGAGATACTGTGAAGATAAAACTGGGGGGACATGGTGAGTTTTAAGAAAAGCAGAAGAGTCAAGAGGGCATCTTAGATCTGAGGTTTGAGTGCAGGCAGACAGTATTGCTCCTAACCCATATGGGCAATATATGAAAATGTGCAGCTTTATGCAAGGGGCTGGAGCGGCAATAAGGGCTCCAATTTTGACGTGTTATTGCTGAGGTATTTTTGGCAAGTCCAAGTAGAGATTCACACAGGCAAATAAGCATGAGTTTGGTGTCCAACAGAAAGAGAACCATCTGCTTAAAGGTGAGTATTGAATTCAAGTGATAAAAAACATCATGCAAAAACTCCCAAGTGGAGGAAAATTGAGGATGTAGCCAAAGAGAATAAACATACTACAGGCGTGTGAAGAGGAAAAGCAGCTTGAGAAAAGATGACCAGTAGGCAGTACACGCACACAGAGAGACTGTATCGTGCAAGCTGGGGGAGGATGGAGATCAGAAAGGCATGTTGGATGGATCAGAAAAGCATGTTGGGCAAAGGTCTGGAATACTGCAGAGAAGACAATGAAGTTAGCGGGGCCACACAGAAACTGAGGAGGAAAATACACTGGAATATATGGCGGAAATATAAATATATATATATTGGAATATATGGCGGAAAATAAAGGCTAACTACAGGATGCTGAAGGAAATTAAAAGACACTAAAGTAATAAAGAAAATGTGTGCAGTTACTGTGTGGTCTGGAAAGTACCTCGTTTTTGAAAAGAAAGGACAGAGAATGGCATACACAGAGGAACAGATTGAGCGTTTTCAGAAAGCTTGGTGGCATTAACAAGACAGACTTACGCATGTTTCCATGATGGAGCAGAAGAAACCATGGCTAAATACTTACTTAAGAGAATGAATCAGGAGGAGTTGAAGATCCTAATGAGGGAGGAAAGAGAGGTAGTGTGGGCAGAGCAGTGTGGGAGAACACAAAGCCATTTCTTCTAATGAGACTGGAGAGGAGAAAAGGATAGGAACAGTACAGCACAGGGCCAATTGGTTGATGTTTTTCAGTGTTGTGATTCAGGTCGTTAATTAGCTGGTGAGGAAAGCTATCTGAGTATGATATGGAAGGTACCAGAATAGAGTTCTAGAAAAGAATAAGCATTCCAGGCAACTGATATGGTTTTCCCTGCTCACTGTCCCGGCTACAGCTAGGTCAGGACACCTCTCCTGTATTCTGTCATTGAACCTGCACTCAAGTCTCCTTCTGTGCTTACTGTATTCCGTTACAGTTACTACTCATATATTCATGGTGGAAATGTCACATCTTCTATAAAATCCTTTTAATTCCCCAGACCAGTGTGGTAGTGAGTATGCTAGGTGAATTGTGTGTATAGGGTGGAGAGCAGGGGGACACAGTCCTAGAACACTGAAGAGAAGTTTAGATTATGGCTTATTTCTCTAAGACACACTGGAGTCCATTTCTCTTTGCTCACTTGCATAACTGAGCTCCCAAATACATGGAGATGCCAGTCAGTCAGCTGTAAGGTCTCAATAAGAAATAAGTCATAGAATTTGTTATTTTTCATTCATATCTATATATAAAATTCTACATAAATATCTTGTTTTAACAGATACCAGATCCAGGATACAAAGCTTAGAGCATAGAACAAACTCAATATGAAAAATACATCTTAAAAATTAGGGAAAAATGGAAAAATCTTCATGTGAACATGCAAATTTGCTCTAGGTATGTTCTAAAATCCAGAAATTTCAACATTGTGTTTTTAAAATCTCTACATGGACCAGTAGACACAAAATAGGATTACATGCTTAAAAATCAATTTTTACATCAATCTGTTCCTCTGTGTATGCCATTCTCTGTCCTTTCTTTTCAAAAACGAGGTACTTTCCAGACCACACAGTAACTGCACACATTTTCTTTATTACTTTAGTGTCTTTTAATTTCCTTCAGCATCCTGTAGTTAGTCATGCATAAGAGAAGTTTAGAATTCTATGATATTTCTGAATTGGACTTAAACTCAACAAGCTTTCTCTGGTTTTACTTTTCACCACCTTCAGCTAGAACACATTATATATGAAAACACAGCAGTCAGTGCCAATCTGCCATAGAGCAGTGATAAGCATAACTTATCACTAATTACCTGCACACTTCTTACAGATGACAACACACAGGTTGATGGACGCCCAGTCAGGATCTGGGGCTTTACAATCCGCACAGCTCCTGTTGGACTCGTTGAACCAAATCTTCTCAGCTACTTCATAATCAGAGAGAGTTTCTGCTATCGATTGCTGCACAGCTTCAATCCAGTCTTGTTTCTCTTTTTCAGATTCGGCTGTAAAGCTGAAACAATTAACATTTCTATATTATCCATTTCCTTGTAAAGGCCAATTAAGCAGTATGTTCAGTTTGCATATTCGTTTCACTTACAAATTAAACAGCAGCTTAAAATTATGCCTGCCAGGCAGCTCTGGATTGTCTTTTCTGTTAAAAATCATCTAATTTAACAAACCGGTTTCTTTTTAATTTTCCATGTTGTTTATGACTTTGTTTACATATCTTAAACTAAAACTAACATACACATTTTTCTGACCACAATATAAAAAATTGCTTTGTTAAGTCAAAAGCTTAAATGAGAGGGCACAATTCCTATACAATGATTACATAAAAATCCATAAGAGACTGGCAGTTTCAGGACTATTGGAATATTTTACCAAATAAGTATGCCATGACAGTCCAGAGCTAAAATTATCAAAAACATCCACCAGAAATTGTGATTTTTTTCATAATTAAAAAATAATCATTTTTTAATTAGAAGAATATCCAGATGGTTTAAAGAGACTGAGAAATCAGGGAAGTTTTAAGTGGTGCTATTCTAATGGATTTCTAACTCATTTTGAGCTGCATTCTGACTTATTCTGGTTTGTGGTATTTATTATGCATTTGACTAAAGGAATAAAACATTAAATAGTAGTTCAATCCTTCAGGAAAGAAAAAAAAAAAAGATATACTGGGTCCCTTCAGTGTTCCAAGGAATGTGCTATATACACAACCAATAACCAACAAAATAATTCATCACATTAAAATTTTGCTCTAAAAATTAAAATGCTTTGAATTACAATGAAAATAATAGATAATTAACATATTTTAAATACTCCATAAAAATAATCAGTGACCTACATGGGCTATATTTTTAGAAGCATTCCATGATTCGATCGTAACTATAATATTTAACGAAATTCCTAGCACACATGTTCTACTAGAGATTGGTCACAACCAGTATCTGGATTTTCATTTGAGGCTAAAATCTGCAGTCATGGGGTGGGAGGGGTGATTGAACCCAAATCACTTCTTGATCTTTTGGCTAAGACCAAGTGAGGACAGATACAGGGCCTCACATATGCTGGGCAAGTGCTCTATCACTGAGCTATGTACCCAGTCCCAGAATCTGCATGTATGAAAATAAAGCTTGCTGTTCTTTCTCCAATTTTAAGTCAGTGGACAAATTTTGACAAAGTAAAACAGATTTAGTGGCATATTTGAAATTGTTAAGTAATTGTTAGTTCTTCAAAGTCCTAGAACAATTGTCTCTGATTGGCACATTATCCTGGAGTGTGTGGATTATTTTTGACAAAATGAATGAATATAGTTGAACACAACAGATATTGACTTGAGTCTACTTCATATACATACTAAAGCTATGGAATCATTATATATTATTAAAACTTACTATATAGTATACTAATATATATATATATATTTTATATATATATATACACAACATATATATGTATACACGCTAAGATATTTGGATCAATAAGGGGATGTGATCCATTAAAATCAGTATCCTCTTGAGCTGTCCCTGGGGAAGAGTACCTAGAACACCTGTATTTTTACTCAGGGACCAATCTTAAAAGAGGAATTGTGTCTGATTAGGCAAAAGGAAGGTAAGCAATATAATTTAAAGAAATGTAATGTGCTCTTATTTTATTCCATCCAAAATGTGAAGAAATTTATAAAATATTTATTGATTAAAAAATTAACATATTCACCATGACTACCAAGAAAAAAAGATATTAAGGAAGGAAACTACTCAAATTTCATGAAATAAATATCTTTGCAGGTTGCATGATTATTTAGGTCACTTGTAAATAGTGTTTACAGTATGCTGGTTAGTAAGTCAGGCAACATGGAAACATTAGAAGACAATTTTAGTGTTCTATGTGGGATAAAATCACCAGTAACATTATAAAGATGTATTGTCCAAACTTTCTTTTGGTAGTATAACAACAAAAAAATGTTTAAAGGCAGCTTACCTGAAACTCCTATAGGGGGTGATTATCTCAAAAGACTGTTTCACAGTTCGGTCTACTTGCTTCACATTTGCTACGTTCATAGGAATTATGGTAATACCAAGTCCACTCTTAAAATCCTAGTGTGAAGAAAAATGTAAAAAAACTATAAACACACACACACACACACACACACACACACACACACACCCTGGATTCTGAAAATACAATCATTTTTTTCTGAGATTCAATAACTTCTACAAGTTTTACTACATGTATATGGAATTAAATAGATCCAACTAGAAAACGGATTGAGGTTTTTTTTTTTTTTTTTTTTCCATTTCTAGTAGTCATTTTCAGAACATAACATTCTAAGCTTGGCATTTGGGCTATTGATAAAGTACAGGTTTCCTTCACACGAAAGGTAAGTTGAGACTAGGCCACAGACACATATACCTTGCTTTTGAAAACAGTCATTACATTTACCTTTGTCCATTCTGTAAAGGAAACTAATACTTAATATCCCTTACTGTATTTCAAGCATTTTTCTAGGTGGGAAGACCAAATGACAGTGTGAAATTAGCACAATTACTATTTCAATGAAAAGATGGGGAAACTGAGGCTCAAAGAGAGAAGGTGGAAAGTGCAGCTGGTTGCACACGGTGGAAAGGCACTGAAACCCCAGCTGCCTGTCTGCCCTCTGCTTTACGATACTGGATTACCTCTGCTGCATCACATTATTTTTCTCCTCATTTACTCCCAAACAAATGCATTACCTGTTTTATGAAGTATACAGTTTTATCTCACATTCAATATTTTATTGCTTTCTTCCCCCCTTCAATCAAATTCTTAAAAAGCTTGTCTAATGCTACTTTGGTATGAAATTACCATTTTTCAACATCTATATCCACTGTATTCAGCGAGTCTCACAAAAATTACAAAATTGTTCAAAAGGTTACAAAGAGACTGCATTTTAAAAGCACTAAAGTTTGCAATATATTATCTGCTCATATGGGTTTTAGAATTTGACTTATCAAATAAATAATCTCAACACTTTATAAAGTATAATCTGTGCCTCAAAGGAGGAATTATCTATGTGAACAGATTCAGATTAAATGTGCTCTGAAAGATATTGGTTCATATTCAGTAAGGACACTTAGCAAAGACTATTTAGAAAGATTAATAGAATGAAGCAATTCAAAGGCCTCTTTGTCGCACTTGCTATGTGAAAGAAAAGTAAAAAACTATTTTCCCATCTCTCTTACATCTATGACAGGTCATGTGTCCTAGTTTTGATCAATGCAATAACTGCTGGGGGGGGTGGGGCAGGCAGACACATTAAAAGATGAAAGCCTTTCACCCCTCACATACCTGTCCTCTTGGGAAATGACACCTGAAAGCATAAAGCCATGTTAGAATTTCAGGTTTCTGGTAGGTGAAACCCCAGGACAAATTCTTGTGCCAGGAGGATGCCAGAATGTGGAAAAACCAGGAGAACCCTGTCCCTCTCCCCGGGTAGCATTAAAACTCTTCTGGCATGCATCAAGAAACCGGTTAACAGGCTGGGTGTAACTCAGTGTTAGAGCACTTGCCTAGCATGCCGGAGGCCCAGAATTCAAAGCCCAGCAACATTCTCCCAAAAGGAAGATTGGTTAAAACAAATCCCCATCTTTTCAAGTTGTCTGTTAGGATTTGTGTTTAATACTAAAACATCCTTTTTTTTTGGTGCTGGGGATTGAACCCACGGCCTTGTGCTTGCAAGGCAAGCACTCTTCCAACTGAGCTATCTCCCCAGCCCCTAATACTAACACATTCTTGAATGATAAGCAAAAAAAAAAAAAAAAAAAAAAAAAAAAGTTACTTTAAATCTAATTTTCCCCTACATGTAAAGGAATTCAGAGTTTTTAAACAAACTGTAGAAAGGCTTTAGTTTATTATTTTTTTAACCTGCGGTTTTTTAGTTAGAATAAGGATAGAATAAGGAAATATTTTATTTAGAAATCATCAATTAAATCTTTTTAACAAAAGAACAAAAGGCTCATTTTATTAAGGGAAAAAAGGCAGAAACTGAGAATCAGTAATAAAAAAGCAAAGATGCAGAGAAATGTTAAGTGTTGTAAAATAATTAGAATGGGAGTGACATACTTCTATTTGTATATTTAGCCCACTGAATAAAAGTACGCATATATGGAGGGAAAAGAAGTGAAGTTTTTCCAATCAGCCTTATTTTAATAAGTTTCAGTATTATCAGCACAGGGCTTTACTTATTAAATTGAAAACACACACACACACACACACACACAAATTCCATATCACCCATACCAATGTTCCTGTTGCATAATGCAACTACTAGATAAACTCACAATGCTTGTGCCTGGGAATTGAAGCCCTCTTTTACAAATGAAGAAAGAAAGGAGTACCAAAATGAGAGTTTTTAAAGCAGCTTTCTGAGGGCTCACCTTGATACAGGAATAAACTCTAGAATAAAACAGTATACTCTTACTGTATATGCTTCAAACAATTCTCCATAATGAGGCTCTTGACAAGAGCTGGATATCAGACAGCTCCAGATTACTCTTGAATGGGGCCCTGACCTGCAACTACTATATGTTACTAAGGGCAGAAGCACATAGTAATCTGACCATTAGACAAGCAGATGGTGAGAATGACAACCTTTTATGGAAAGTGATGAGCCTCATCAAGGCTGAATAGATGGCCCTGCACCTCTACAAACAAGTCATGAAATGTCTACATCTAAAACTGTATTTCTGTTGAAGTAAGAGAGGGCAGGCTCTTTGCTCCAAATTTCTCCCAAGCAAGGCAAAGTTGATTTTCTTTTGAGCTTAGAAAATTGTTGCCCATTTATCAGCTGCTTGCCATGGCCATATGGTTTTGAGTAATTAGAGTATCCATGAAGCTCACCAGCACAAATTGACTATAAAATATACTCCAGAGTAACAAAATAAATGTCAGTGCTTCTGAAAGCTATTAAATATGAAACAACTGCATTTCCCATTAAAAATATTTTTGGTGACATTAAGCCATTTTTCTCAAACAGTATTTCAAACATATTGAGAATATTTCTCATTACTAAATGCTCATCAAAACTATCTGTGCTGATCTCTCCCTCCTTGAAATATGACTCTATGTACCCAAAGGCAGAACTTAAGAATCATTAATTTACAAAACAAAAATTACAATCCAAGATCCTCATATGTGGCCAATACTGAGAAACATTGAATTAGATGGCAGACCTAGCTATAGAATCTAGACCATATGATTCTGCAATACTTAAATATCAAGACATAAAACATTTCTCTCATGTCTTATATTGAATGAAAAAATCATGCCATCAGTGTATACAAAAGCTATGTTAAGTCATTAAGACTACTGGTTAAGAATTAACACACCAGAATACAATGACATGCTAGACCATCAGGATCCTAATTGTTCTGGATACCAAATCCTGTACTAATATTCAGAGATTTTAAAAGCATCTTCACTGCACTGTATAATTGCTTTAATATCTATTTGGGTAGCACTCTGAAGTTTATAAACAGCCATGAGCTCTCATTTGATTTTTCTGAATTAATGAATGAAGTATGCAGAGACGATACTGCCATTTTTTAAATGGGAAAATTCTTGTGGCAAAGCAGTGTTTATTAAGTACCTACAGTGTGCCAGATATTTTGCTAAGTCCTACATCTGTACAAAAGTAGAAGCAAGGTACTTGCCTTGGGGAAGCTTAGAGTCTGAGAGGGATTGAGAGGGAGTTGTAATATGTGCAATGAAAGAAAACTGCCTGTTGTAGTGTAAGCACTGAATCCAACCCTAAAAAGAGAGTTGTGTCATAAAAAAGGCTTCCCAAAGGAGGTGACACTGACTGGTCAAAGAACAAATCCCAGGCCAGATTATGTTCAGGTGTCTCTCTTTCAGTTCACTTGTTCAAAAATAGGGATGATAACAATACCTGCAGCACCCCTTCAGTGAGGATTAAGTTAATGCAGTAAATATACTTAGAAGAATAAAGGTACATGGTGCATGTCACATATGTCTAGTTTATTACCATCACTGTTATTTTCTATGTCTTAAACTTAAAGCAAATGCAATGTGTTACCTATTAAAAAGTTCATTACAAGAAAACACAGGGTCAGTGATAACTACCTGACAAATATATATATTTTTTAAAAAATGGAATGAAATGTGAATGTTCAAGAAAATTAAAAATAAATTACCCATTTGTTAGGATCAGATTGTGAGCGATACTCTCATTTTGAAAAATGAGCACAAGTCAAGAATGAGCCAAACTTTCAATCCTTAAAATAATATGAACTGGAATGAAAATATAGCAACACAGAAATTTAGCAGGTAAAATTATATTACTGTAGAAAATAAGAACTAAAAACACATTGTAGAGTCAGCATTAGTTTACATGTCTTTTTCTGTGATAGAATGATCTCAAAAAGCACGAATCCCACCACCAGCAACGACAACCACATGTGGCTTAGCAGATCTGGGCACTGCAATGGTGGCAATGACCAGGTGGGCATTGAGGGAAAGACCTAATTGCAAATCTGGGCTGAGCCCTCAAGAACAAAACACCACTGAGAAGTTATGTAGGTTATCTAGACCTCACTTCTGAAAATGGAGCAATATCTACCTTATAGAGCATTGTTATAAAAAATAAATGAGGGCTGGGATGTAGTGCAGTGGTTAAGTGCTTGCCTACAATGGATGAGGACATGGGTTCAATCCCCAACACTGTATAAAAAAAGAAAAAAAAAAGAAGCAATATAAAGTGAAAACTTAAAACATCTAGACAATCCTTTAATTTTAAGGTTCTAAATGTTGAATTTGTCTATAATAAAAATATTTATATGTACTTATAATGACTGAAAGTATCCACAGTGATCATTCCATACTAAATATTCACACAGAATTAATAGTAAATATTTACCAAGGTACTCAGATGAGTTATTTACATAAATCTGTGGCAATACAACATGGTTAAAATTACACTTTAAAACTACATAACGCAAGGACAAAATGAAGGTTTGATTACTAAACAGAAAAATTTAGGAAGCATTTGTTAACCCCAAATTTGCTGAAATCTCAAATCTATTTTTGGAAATACTGGATGCTAGGTTTCCCTGCCAGGAATTTAAGAACTCGGTGCTTAAACATTTGTTGAAAACAGATGTGGCATTGTATGACATTGGCACCAGACTTCCTGGGAAACACCAGATGCAGAGTTTGGCCAGATACAGAACCCAGAGAATGTGAGGCCACCACCTACATCCTGCAGCTTCTTTCTGTGCCACACAACCCGGAGCCCTGTGAGGCCTATTTAAATTCTATTAGCGTTTCCTTCCTATGCCAGAACACCAGGGGACATTATGTTGGGGGGGGAACGCAGGGGGATGAGTTTCTTGTTATACCCTGATTTGAGAATGCTTAATCAAATGAGTTTATGCAGTTAAGGCCTCAATGCCACAATTATCATCAAACAGATACCCAAACCCACCAACCTAGACATCTGGTTGTAATGAACTCACTAATATTAACACGATATTTAAAAAACTCATCAGGAAAAGATGGGAGACTGGTTGTTAGGGAAAAATAACAAAAGGAAATCCAAGCCAATTCTCTTAAATTTGCTCACGTCCACTGGCAGAAATTCCATCCAACTAGCAATACCATATACATAACAATGCATATATTTCCATGTATGTGCATATTTGATTATCTTGTTTAAAATTTCTGTAAATCCTGGTTGGTACTATACATCCATATCAAGATAAATAATTTGGAAAATAATAATTGTTCCACAGTACAGAAAATCTATAAACTTTGAGATAATTTTTTTAAATGAATTATATTAACAAAACTTCTGCATGACAAAAACTGGAAAATAAAATAGTAAATAAAATAACTCCAAAAAACTGTAAAATACATAACATGCAAATTAATGCCTTAATTGTAAAAAGAGTTTAAAGAAAATGGCAAACAAGAAAATAAACTCCCAATGAATAAATAGAGACATAAAATGAAAAGATACTTCATAGTGAAAAAAGTAATTGAAAGTGAAGAAAAAAAAAAAAAAAAAAAACTTTTTAAACTGTCCAGTTGGGAAAATATCTGTAAATGATCATTAATTCAAGTACAATTCACATATGTTTATAGAGTACCAGCTTCTTGCCTGGAACTCTTAAGCATACAACAATGAATAAAATAAATATTCATGCTATTAATTTGAGAATGTAAAAATTAAAATTCTCTTTTAAGACTAAAATGTAACTGACACCCAGTCACATAGCTATCTGTATTTTAAAAATAAATAACTCTTTAGAAAAGGTCACAGGAATTCTTGCCAAAAAAAAAAAAAAAAAAAAAGGACAGGGCTACATGCAGAAAACTACCAGAAGTCTCAACCCTTACCACAATGTTCAGTGTTGCTCCCATCAGAAAGTAAGGTTCCAGAGAGCACAGATCTTGTGGACTACCACTGTCCTATTGCCTAAAGCATCGCTCTGAAATGAGCAGGTGCCTACATTAGCTAAATGGATGGATGGATCTACAAAAACAACACTGTCATGTAGCCCATACAACCATTTTCTACAAAGTAGACACGATAATGTGGAAAAACTGCCTTAATCATAACACACTGCAAGCATATAAAGTACCAGCAGAGATGAGAAATAGAAGAAAATGTGTAAAAATTAAAACAGGGTGGGGTTGTCAGACTGCTAAATATGTAAGGCATGACATTTAATTTATGTGATAAGGGCAATGCAGTGTTTTGCAACAGGGTCATTAGGTAAAGATTTTTAGTGTCAGTTTTGACTATGCCATTTTCCTCCCTAACACAAGTTTTTACATATGTCCTCATAATTTGTCCTGCTTCTTGTTAAAGCCTATCTGAAAAAATATGAAAACAAAAAGGTGCAGGCAACACCTAACAAAACATTCCCTAAGGTTCTTTTCCTATGCAGCCCAAGAGCTACTGCAGACTTCGGTTCCTAGAATGCACTAATGAATGAAAGGGAGTGAAAGGGGTAAAATTAAGTAAACCTTTGCACTTGGTAAAAACCAAAGCCTGTGTTAAATCCATGCTGATGCACATTATTCATAGAGTAATCAGTGAACTGTGAATGAGAACAAGCAAACAGGAAACCCCCTTACTGCCCTCATGCCACTTCTGGAGAAGAGAGAGGGAATCTCAAAAGTAATGTCTTTAATAGTTATTGTAACTTGGAAAAATGTACATTTTTGATTTAGTATAAAAGACAGATTCAACCTCCCACCTTTGCTGTAAATGAGCCTCCTCCTTCGTAACTCTTCAGCACATGCTGAAAGGCCCACTCCTCCACCTCTCCCCACTGTCTTTACTCTTTGGAGTGACCACCAAAGTCAATTACTAAAAACCATGTATACATTAAAGGACAGAAAACAGGTAATTATTCCTGTGTCACGGGTCAATTTCTTTATTTTTTTATTCTTTTCATGCAATTAAGTTATATGGGCAATAAATTCACAGCTTTAAAACAACGAAAATAATTAAACCTTATTGCCTGGCACTATATTAGATGCAACACAAATTAAGATACACGAGTTCAATCCTCACACTATCTGTAGTCTTCTACTGAATACATTTTTTCCATCACCTTTGAAAAATATATAAGATAATTCTGTGTGTGTGTGTGTGCGTGTGTGTGTTTGTGTAAAACTTTCAGGAGATGCATCAAAATACTTCATTGTCTGTTATGGTTTGAGAGGTGTCTCCCAAAAATTCATGTGTGAGACAACACAGAAATGCTCAGAGGAGATAGAATTAGATTATGAGAGCTATAACTTAATCATGGGTTAATCTGTTCAATAGATTAGTAATTTTAAAACACTACCATGCTGTGTCACTGGGGGCATGCCTTTTGGGTTTATACTTTGTCCCTGGTGAGTTGAGCTCTCTCCTTCCTGGCTGTCATGAACTGAACTACTTCCCTCCACCATGCATTTCTGCCATGGTACTGCCTCAACTCAGACCCAGAGCTAGAGATAACCAACTACAATCTCTGAAACTATAAGCAAAAATAAACTTTTCCTCCTCTAATCTGTTCTTGTCAGACCTTTTGGTTACAGAGATGGAAAGTAATTTTGTCTAAGGATTAAAATTTACCATATAATATTTAATATAAAATCTTTATAACTCTAAGCTTGGCTTCTTAACAGTTAAACCAAGTTGTCTTTTTAAAGTTTAGGTTGAAAGGAAATTTCAACATCATTTAGCACTGTTCCTAAAACAGTTGGCCCACACTGGTATAAAGCCAACTGCACTCAGAAGAAAGACACCTTCCTTCCTGAGTAGCCAACCATATACTTGATGTAAGTTCCTTTATCATGTGCGATAACCAATAAGACACTTTCCTTTGGAGAAGAAGTCATATAGCAGAACATGAAGACAGATGAGACTAGAATGATGTGTCAGGACCTGAACATGTATGGCCTTCCTTAACTTCTTCACTTGGGCTTGAGCCCACTCATTCCTTAAGTATTCACTCAAGCACAAGAGCTTTAAGAACTGACTTCATATAAGATGCAATCATAAAATAAAAAAACAAAAGTGCATCCACAAACAATAATGTAATTTTTAAAGGTACATATACAGACATGTCAATGCATAGAAAGACTTGAAATGTATCCATATCAAAAAATGTATTTACTTGTCAAAGATAGAGAGGAGTTCAGTTTCAGTGCTTCATTTTTTAAGGGAAATACATTCATAACTTATGTACATGGAAGTGTGTATAATTACCACAGTTCTCTGTTGTACCTCTCTGTAACTCCAGCACAACCTAATAGAGCACTAAGCTCATCACCCATGACTGGTCTTATGCAGCTTTTTCTACTTCCAAGTAAGAAGAGTGCCCAACCTGGCACACCATGTTTATTGAATGAATACACCCCAACTCCTAGACAATGAAATGATTAACAAAAAGAATCTTTGGGCTATTTCTAAAAGGTCAAAAGTCAGAAAATTTCTTTTCAACCTAGACTTCAAAAAGACAGCTTGGTATGACTGTTAAGGAGCCAAGCTAAGGGTTATAAAGCCTAGGTTTTAAATTAAACTTTGCATAGTAAGCTGTAATCCCAAGATAAATTACTTAATCCTTGCTTTCCTCATCTATAAAACACAGATGAGAGTATCTTTTCCCTATATTAGTAAGATTAAAAGAGAATACTTATAAATAAGCATAGTCCTGATACTCAATGAATGGGAATCATTATTGTGCCTTTCATCTCAATCACTAAAGTAATAATTTCAATTTTTTGCTAATCAAAAAGTGTTAATAAAACTTCTAAAATATCTCTCTTCTAGAAAATAACAAACTGACAATCTTACTAATATGAGCAATGAAACACATCAAGTCCATCAGGTCTGTAAAAGTGGGAAAAAAAAAAAAAAAAAAAAAAGAACAATTCTGCAGAGTAACTTCCATACAGATATAAGCAAATCATGCATTTTTAACCTTGGTTCCAGTAAGAAAAGTTTTAATCATCCAAATTCACAGACTGAAAATGCTCCTACTTGGTTCACACACATTATTAAGTTGTACATCACTGTTCTTCTTGAGGAATTTGCTAACTATCTAAGTTATTAGTATGCCGACAGTGCTCAATGATGCCTTCCACAGTTAATTGGCTAAGAAATCTTATCCAAAAAATTTAATGAATAAGTTCACATTGAGGTTCAGAGGATGCTTTGGATAAAGATCTATAGTTATTTTTTAGAAAAAAAATTACTGCTTGTTTTCAGTGGCTATCTCTATTTTTAGTTATGAAAACAACATTTATACTTCACCTTACCATAACCCATTATAATTATCATAAAATGAGTTCATCTTAGATCAGATATCCCAAGCACATGTTTAATTACACAAATAATTACTAAGCACCTAATATATTCTAGGATAAAGATTAAAAAAAAAAGAGGTATTTCCCAAAAAGGAACAAAAAGAATTTTCTTTTACATATTAAAACCCAGCCAGAAATAACTACAGAAAAGATAGTCTACAAAATCAAATAAAGCTAACAAGACTCAGTAATACCTTATTTCACCATCAGTCTCCTCAAAAATTTCTTTAATCAGTCTTTTCATATTAACCAAATTCAATAACCCAACAATCCAAATCTGTTTTATTTATGCACATGTGACATTTGTGTACAGACAAGATATGGATATGTTTGTACTCATATATATACATATATGTAAATATTTTAAATACACACATATATCTCACTTATCTCAAGTAAACAGGTTTCCATTGGTAAAAAAAAAATCTGCTGAAAAACACATAAAAACAAACAAAAACAATAAAATCCTGTAAACTCAAGTGACTATGTTACCTGTTTTTTATAATATTTTTAGCAGAAAAGTAAAAGCAGCATAACAGGTGCAGAACTGGGCCTATTTCATCAACAGCCATAATGGTTAATTGGTTCTTAATTATTCTCTCTTTTAGTTTTATGTTACTTCAACTAAGGAATATGTAATGTTTTAAAACTTATTTAACAATTCTATTTTCTTAGTCCTTTAAAAAAGATGATGTCAGGTCTCAAGTATTTAGACACATTTTCTGAAACAGAAAATTCAACCATTCTCTTTGTTTTAGTTAGTATAGAAATCACTGCAAAAGAAAAACACACTAATAACTCTGACAAACCACAATTGTTACTATAATCAAAGAACAGCAATTGGCAATTAATATAACACTGCTCACCTGTTCATTTTTGCAAAGCCACACGCTGTTTCCCTTTAACACAGTGAAAATTTTGGCTTTATACCCTCTCAGTTCCAGATATCCACATTTCTCAGGTGCAATAGCTGCTTGAGACTGTGAAGTAAAGGACTGTGATTTCAGTGCATTTAATAGTATGCTGATCCAGTCATTTCTCTCCTCTGAAAATAGACAGGCGAAAATATTTAAGTCTATATGTAAGTCACATAGACACAGAAATGTCAGCAAGGAATCTGCTTCCTTTGAAAAAATAGATAATTCATATTTTTCCCCCCACAACCATAATCTAAACACTGTTGTGGGAAGGGACAAGGGCCCAACTCTTCAAGGGAAAAGAAAAAAATACTACTCAGTTGTTACTGAACCAGTATCACCAGCTTCTGGTTGCTTATCAGAAATACAAAATCTCAACCAGGTGCCATGGTGCACACCTGCAATCCCAGCTGAGGTTTAGGTAGGAGGACCTTGAGTTCAAAGCCAGTCTCATCAACTTAGCAAGGCCCTAAGTAACTCAGGGAGACCTTGTCTCTAAATAAAATATAAAAAAGGGGCTGGGGATGTGGCTCATTGGTTAAGCGATCCTGAGTTCAATCCCCAGTACCAAAAAAAAAAAAAGGGAAAAGAAAAAAAAAAAAAAGAAATACAAAATCTCAGGTCTCACTACAGACCTTATGAATCAGAATCTGCATTTTAAAAAGAACTCCAGGCAACCTAAGTTCTTTTCAATGTATGAGGAACACTCCTTCAGATGATTCATAGATTGGATATTTTTCTTTCAGTAAAAGACAGTAATATTGCAACCCAACAATTAATAACTGAATATGACAATTCCATCTCCAAAATACCCAGAAAACCCTGTGTCCTAAACCTGCCCTAAAATTCATCCTTCCATTCCACTCCCAGAAAGAGCAACAGCTCAGCAGACGAATTAACACTTGGTCCTTCTACTCCCTCCACAAAAGTTAAGTGACCTTCAACTATGCACCACACACTGTGTTAGGAGCACAGGAATTCGATTTGGTCCCCATAGACCAATCGAAGCTGTAAGTCAAGTTAGATATGAACATATAATGGAACACAGAATAGTATAAATGTCATATGAATGGTATTAAATAATATATGAGTCAATTCAGATGAGGTAAGTGATTTGCTGAAGGTCAAACAGCAAGTTAGTATTAAAATTAGGACAATTAAATGTTTTAACTCTCATACAACTGTTTTTGGCACCAACATGTATAAAGGGTTATTTGTGCTAGGTCTTGATGATGAGGAGCAATTCAAAACGGGCTTGAGAGAGGGAAGAGCAGAACAGAATTTTGAGCAAGGACAACACAAGAACACAGGCAGGAAGAACCAACATCTGTTAGGGACTAACTTAAGTAGGTTTATAATTTTGAACTCAATAATGGGAAATACGGCTAGAAAATCTGCACTGCCTATCTGAAGAATTTTGGTTTTATTATAGAGGCGAAAGATAACCATGTTGGGATTCTTAGCAAGCAAAGAACACAATTAATGTCATTAGGATGATGACAGGTGGGCCAAACCGGAAGCTTCGGGAACAAGAGAGAGACAGTGGAGACTTTGCAGTACAAGAAAATGGAAGCAGAAGAACAAACGTATGGAGGACGAAGACATTAGGGGATAAAACCTGGCTGAGGCTTCGAGTATGTCTGATGGATATTCTAGAAAATAAGTAACCACTACCAGGTAGCTTGACGTCATGAGCTGGCAGGCAAAGGTGGAAGGATTCAAGGGGACACCTCGGGTTCAGTGCCCTAGCATGAGCACCTGGCAGCTGACAGTAACATGCAAGCACAGGAAGCTACTCCATAGGAGACCCAGGGACACGGAGAAGTGGCAAATTCTGAGGTACCACCACATCTACGAGACTGGAAAATGGGCCACCAAACAAATGGGGAAGTGCTTAACAAGGCAAAAGAGAAAAACGAAAACGAAAAACAAAAACAGGAACAAAACAAAACAGAGTGAATCCCAGGTAGGAAAGATTTTCATGGAAAGAATAAGCAGGACCCGAATTCGAGAACTGGGAGAGTTTCTCAGATCCTTCTAAGAAAGTTCTGCCCATAGCAACTTCACTGGGGATTAAAATTAAGTCTCTATATTAGACTGACTCACATTCAAATCTAGTCATTTCATAATGAGCCTTAATTTTTAAATTATCTTCATTCCTGCTCACCTATTAAAAAACAAAAGTAAAAGCAGCTACATCAACGACTGGAAGCCAAAGTGTTTATTAAAAACCGATTCAACAATACTTTTTTACAGGGGTTATGAAATCCCCAACTGGGGCTTTCAGGATAAAATATTTTTACCAAAATGTCCCCAGCACTGTTATGTGTCCTAAACTAAAGATGGCAGAGTACTCTGGTAGCTAAGTGAATTAACAGGCAGTGACTCCCTGCAGTTTTACAACTACATAAATAGATCCAGATTGCACTATGTTGATATTCTACATTTTTAGGAACAGCTACAGAGCTTCCACGTAACTCAGGTATTACTTAAGATCATTAGTTTCACACAATATGTCTCTGCCAAGTAAATGGATATCATAGCTTTTATTTGTTTGCTTGTTTGTGTTAATCTACAAAAATCAGTTTGAAATGTAGGCCATAATTTCATGAACTGGTCAAAGTGAGGCCTTTTAGATCACTGATATTATTTGCCTCAAATTCTCAGGAATTCATTTGAAACTGGCAATTGCATATTTTATTCTTATGTATATCATGGCAGCATCACAACACACGATTCCCTAAAATTCTCTCACCTCTGGGGACCTCCATTACTAATAGGAAGCAAACAATTATGAAGATCAATAAGAACAAGAATTAATAGTAGATTCAGTCTTAATTCTCCATGTTGTAACCGAGTCTCTTTCATGCAGTGGGGTCCACTTCATCTTTGAATATAATCCCTGGTGCTTTGCCACTACCGACTTACTTCATAACTGACTTTATCCCCCTTATTCTTCTCCCTTTTGCCATCCCCAGCCTTGAGGGATTAATATTCTCCTGTACTAAGCAGAGTTCTCTGCCCTTCCTCTCAATGTACACAAGAAAAAAGAAACTCTGAACCTGGAACAACAGCTCTTTCAAGAATATAAGTTAAATATTAATTAAATCTACTCATAATAATACTTGGGAAACAGGTCTTTATCCTCCTTTAAAGCTCTAGTTCCCCCAGAAATTAGAAAGGTAACCTCTATGATGTAAGTTCACCAATTTTATCCTTTGCTAGCTAAACAATAAAACTTCTTTTTCCTTTTTCTTAAAATTTCCTTCTATAATTGGATCAGCATCAGGGATAAGACCACCAGGCTTTTGGAATCAACGCTGAGAAAGAGTGAACAGATAATGCAAACACAGTAAATTGGACAGCAAGCATCATTTGTATTTGGCTTTGAGAAACATGTCTCCTTACACATGGGTGAATGTGCTTTGATAACTCACAATATTCCAAACCAAATTATAATTTTGCCTTGGAAAAGTGTCTTGGGCAAAGCTAGAGACTGGGCTAGTAGCTTCTGTCTGCTCTTCACACTAAGATACAGTAGTAGTCCTTACCATGGTTTCACTTTTGCAGTTTCAATGACCTGAGGTTAACTACAATCCAAAAATATTAAATGGAAAATTCCAGAAATAAATAATTCATGAGTTTTAAATTGCACACTATTCTAAGAAGTGATAAAATCTTGCTCTGTTCCACCATCCCACCCCAGGACATTAGTCACCCCATAGTCCAGCATATCCACACTGTTCTGTGTATGATACTCATCCATTAGTCACTCAGTAACCCTGTTAGCTGTCACAGTATCATAGTATGTATGTTCAAGTAATTCTTAGCTTGCAAAATAACAGCTCCAAAGCACAATAGTGGTGAAACTGGCAATTTGGATATGCCAAAGACAAGCTGGGGGTGTTTCAAGTGAAAAGGTAAAAGTACAATAAGATATGGGGGGTGGGGGAAGGAGAGAGCACATGCAACCACATTCACATAAATTTTATTACCGTACATATTGCTGTAACTTTTCCACTTTACTATTAGTTATGGCTGTTAATTTCTTACTGTGCATAATTTATGAATTGAACTTTATCATGGGTATGTACATATAAGAAAGAACATAGTATGTACAGAAACTATGACTCAGTCATACACTGGGATCAGAGTATATATTACTATTGTTCTTTTGTTCCTTCCAATAACAAATATCTATTAATTGTCTATCTTTATCTTAGCACTATACTAAGCACTCTTTCTTCTACCTTAACTATGGCTTTGCTTTAAGTATAACATTCCAGTTAGGAAGAAAAGGAGTAACAGGAAAAAAGAATAAGTGATTTTGCTAGAATATAAATCAAAGACAACAGCAATTTCTTCAACCTGAAATTAGTTCTTGAGGTTTTCAGAAAGGTCAACTTATAAGAATCAAATAAAGGAGTTAAACAAAAATTAACAGAAAAGATTAAATGTTCTCAGACTACCAGACTTAGTAGTAGGTATACTCATCAGTTAAAAACTGATTGATTATACCAGAGAAAACTATGAACACGCAAATAAACAATGATGTAATTTTGCCACGAATTGTGGCACCTACCTATAATCCCAGCAACTCAGGCAGAGGAGTTGGGGGACTTCAAGCTCAGGTCTAGCCTGGACAATTTAGCAAGACCCAAATATAGCAAGAAACAAATTTTTAAAGGGCCTGGGATATAACCCAGTGGTAGAAATCTTGCCTAGCATGTGTGAAGCCAAGTTCAGTCTCCAGTATCAAAAATCATCAATACCATCATCAACATCATCATCAAACAAGGTTTAATCGGCTCTTTGGACCTTTACTATTGATATAATCTGATCTATCTGACAAAGATCTCTCAACGTCATTCATGATTGACATTAGGGAAGGAAATACTGCACACCACACATCATACAAACATTTACTGAGCACCTACTACACCCCAAGAATTACTCTGAATACCAGGAGTGGAGCATGAACAAGGCAGACCAAGGCCTTACTCTCCAGTAGTTTATGCTCTAGTAGGAGGAGAATGGCCGTAAGAGCTTAGATATTGGGTACCATATGTTACAAGTCACAAAGCACAGGATGAGGGGCACAGGGAGTGCTATTTTATATAGGGTAATAGAAAACACCTCAGAAAAATAGGAATGGTAAAGCAAAAGTCTAATGGCCTTGGAAGCAATGGAGTCAGCCAGGAGGGTCTTTGGAGGACAGCATGCCAGGATAAGAGAGCAGCACCTGGCAGGGCCCCAGGAAACAACAGGTGTGCATGTTAAGCAACAAGAGATCCCTGTAGTTGAAATATAGTGGGGGATGGGGACATGGAAGGAAATAGGACAGAGAGACCAAGGTTCCACCATGGAGGGGCTTTGGGACATTAGAAGTACTTTACTCTCAGTAAGATAGAAACACAAGGTAACGCTGAAGGGGACTACATGATCTGACTTTCATGTTGAATGATTCTCTCACAACTGTACTGACAATATGACTGTCTTCAATCAGGGAAAGTGATCAATATAACACAGACAGAAGTGGTGGCTTGGAGTACAGAGGTAAAGGTGGAAGTGTTGAGAACTGGTCAGTATCTGGGCATATTTCCAACATCAAACTGACAAGATTTGATAATGGACTGGATGTGAGATATAAAAGAAGGACTTAAGAATGAAAACCACAATTCAAGGCCTAGGTCTGTGAGTCTCCCTCTTACTGTGATGAGGAAGGTCACAGAGGAAGGTTCAGTGGAGAGGGTGAAAGCGGGAATTTGGACATTTGAAGTCTGAGATGCCATTAAACATCCATGTTGAGCGGTCAGGTAGGCAGCTGAATATACAGATCAGGAGTACAGAAGTAGATCAGAAATGGAGGTACTTATTTGAGATTAGTCACTTTAAAACCATAAGAACTTCTTCAAAACCAAATTTGTGGCCCTACAATACAATATTTTAAAAGGAACTAGGAATCCTATCAAAATCATGAACCATGTCAGAAAATTCCAGAACACCATAAATTAAGTCTATAAAGAAGATCCTTGGCCACCATTGTTAATAGCATTAAGTGGGGTAAGAGAGTAAAGGGACAATATGTATTTCTTGTCTTGCTTCTAAAAACATTGAAGATTTCAAAGAAGGGATGACTGCACAAAACAACTAAGGAGAATTTATCAAGGATATTTAAAAAAAAAAATTTTTCCAGTATCATCAGTATCACAGCCACCACTGGAAGGCTTATAATGTTGCCCCAAAACAACTGAGAGCATGACCCCCTTGCCTGTCTCTCAGGGGTCTTGAGCACACTAAGTTAAACAGAAATCCACAGCTGAGAGCCAGTCAGAAAATGTCCCAAATGGAAAAGCTACTCAGAATTCTTCAGCTCTCTTCTAACCATGAGAAGTGCCCACTCAAAATATCACCTGTTACAGGTGCCACTGGAACAGACTGACCAGACAGATCGTGAACTGATAACATTCTTCACTCCAACTTTCACCGTTCATCCCAATTGTTCTGCTTGAGAACAAGAGGAGTTAGACTAAACTTCCCACTTGAGGAAAAGTATTTTTAAAATGTTATTTCAATATAATTCTCTTTCACTAATAGAGTAATAATATTTATCAGGAAACTTAAAGGAATTTAAGTCTTAGTGACTTGTATAGAAAAGATGTCAAATTCCAGTCCTGTCTTAGCCATGCTGCTGGGTGGTGAGCAGTTCAGAAACAGTGACACTGGTTTCAGGGAAGATTTGATAATGGACTGGATGTGAGATATAAAAGAAGGACTTAAGAATGAAGACCACAACTCAAGGCCTAGGCCTGTGAGTCTAGGCCTAAGTTGTACATAAGTCATTCAAAACCTCTTCAACCAAAGTGAAGAAAGTCATCTGTTAAGTTATCAAATCATTCCCCTCTCTGTCCTAAATTTGATTTTGCTTCATTATACTCAAACAAACTTTAATTTAGAATTCAACCTAGTAAGCCAATTTTTTTCATAAGACATTATAGTTGATTTCTCACTTCCCAAAAAATAAAAATCAACCATTTATACATGTGGGAGGATGATCATTTTATAATACAAATTGAGTATCTTCTTAAAGGCGCCATTCTAAAAACACAAACACACATGTATCACTTACAATAAGGACATACACATCCTTCTACATAAAAATTTTAAAGTGTAAGTTGTCACTATGTAAAAACTTCCAGTAAAAATAACTTATTCAGTAACTCCATGTAGAAAAAGCCTCAGTCTTTACTAAAGCAATGTTTCCATGGTTTCAAAAATTAAAGACCTATGATTTACTTAAACAAAAGAACTTACACCAAAGATAATGAAATCTTACACTAAGTTCATATAAAAAAAAAAGATCTACATACCACATAAGAATTTATTGGCTAATTGTAAACGTGTAACTTTTAAATTTGTGTGAGTTGATACATTCTACTTAAATAAAATGTGTCTGCTTAACTTTTAAGGCAGAATGTAAATATGGCTATAGAGATTTTTTACAGAGGTCTGTTTTAAAATGCAGAATGCACCGCATATGTGACATTCACTTCAAGAGGCCCAGGGGAGGTGACAAGCTCCTCAAAGAAACAGGCAGCCACCTCTAAGGGCAGTGGAAACCAAACCATAAGGAAAGAGTGTCACAGTGGCCAATCGAGAGGAGCAATACTGTGTTTTTCAAGAAATACAGGATGAGTACAAATATGATTTCAAATGAAAACCCATATTGAGCATCACAACTGTGGGTAAGTTTCTGAATTTTAGGCAATGATTCACAAAAGTGGCTCCTCAGATAGGCAATTCTTGATAAAATTCTCCAGGAAAAGGATTAGCAAACTGAAACTATTTTGTGAAAACAATGACCAGATTTAGGCTGCAGGCCATACAATTTGCTGACCTTGGCTTTAGGGACACAGTTTCTGGCTTTTTTTTTTTTTTTTTTTAAATATTAAGTAAGAAACATTTTTACATTAAATCCATGCAATATATGTAGATATGTTTCACAATATAATATTTACTATAAGCAATGCACGTTATCATTTTATTTTTTAACAAAGAGTGCTTTTGTTTTTGGTACCATCATAAAGACAGATCACTAAGCTGTTCTCACAAATCAGCAGAAATTCATAGTTTGGAAAAGATTTCACCAGTGTGAAAGTTAGCTAGGATGCATTCATTACTGATTATTCCGAGCAATACAGGAAACTTTCTAGTAATATATAATATTTATTGAACTCTTTCTTTGTGTCATACACTGCCTATATTCTAGCAATCTAACATTTTTAAAAAGAGACGGGGTTACCCAATAATAACTAACACAGTGGTAGTTTCCAACTCCTGGTGATTATTTTCATCTTGTAAAATGGGATAATAATTATAATACACATCTCATAAGATGCTGTGAAAATGAAGATTTTAGCATAATGTCTGGCACATTTCAAGTATTTACCCAGTTTTCCATACCATTATTATTCAAATAAAGCCCTAGAAAAATCAAGTTTAATCATATATCTATACTTCAATAAAAGAAAGCAGTCCTTAAAATAAGTTAAAATTTCAATTCTTTAATTAAGGAAATGACCTTACCTATGTTATTTCAAATTGAGGAAATGACTTTACCTATGATATTTCAAATTGGTGAGGTTTATAATAATGACATTTTAGATAGTCAAAAAAATATACAACACAGAATTTTGAACTCCCCTGGCTTCTCGTTCCCCAACTAAACAAAATTCAGGAAAGATTCCTCTGTACATGTTTAGATACAATCCAGAAAACACTTGCCATCTTTAGATCAATTTTTACCATCAAGTGATCCATAATAGATGACAAACTTGGAAAAAAAAATTCAAGAAATAAAATCAATGCTTCACAAAATGTAAAAAAAATGATTGGTGTGCCTGTGCACTAAGCTTAAGCTAAAAATCTGTCCTACATAAACTTCCTCATAAATTCGACTTCCTAATAGGAAAACTGTTTTGCATATTAAATAGCTATTTTGCATTACCCAAAGAAGAGCTTAAAGTGACTTCTTGAAAGCCCATTCCTGCTACTTTTTCACTGCTGTATCTCTGAGTTAGAAGAGTGCCTGGCACTTGAGAGCTCCTCACTAAATATTTGCTGCAAAAAAGGACATTGAGCAAACCACAAATAACTTCTCCACTTATTTAGGTTTCACGTTGTGCATTTTTTAAATAGTTTTGACACCTAAATCATTTAAAACTAACATTTTAAAATTTCTTCGCATTTCTCTTTTAGCTGGTTTGTTAAGCCTGGTCGAAAATTAATGTCCACATTTTTGAAGGGATAAAGAAATAATCTTACCTTCTTTTTCTACTCTAAACACAAAAGTCCTTTGTGTTGTAACAACTTCAAATTTGTTGTCTCCTTGAACTCGTACTGTAGATACAGCAGAAAGGGGAATTATTCCTTTTGAATACATCTCCTGTATTGGTTGAAGAAAAAGACACATTAGAATGAAATTTTCTTGATCTTATCAGAAAAAGAATGACATAGCATATACAACCCTTCTACAATTTCAATCAAATTTTTTAAATGACATACAAATCTACTGATTTAATTCCCCAGAAAGGAATTTATTAATGCCCCTTTCTTTTAAGGGAGATGTCTTTTCACTTTTCTCTTCATCTGGAATTAAAAGACAAAGAATTGAATGTAAATAAACCTACTAGACTAGCAAAATATAGGTCTAAAAAACAGTAGCATGTGCTTTAAAATTAATCTGGTCAAAATGATTTTATGGTGTTTGCAGGCATCTGCTGGTCACAACAGGTACTGTAACTGAACCATTTCAAACTGCTGCTATTACACATTGTGAACAAAAAGTACCTAAGAAACTCCTTGGATTTTATGAATTAACCATGCTACTCAATGCTTTGATAATGAGGTGCTTATGTATCACTTTTCTTTGTTCCCCAATGACTAAAGAGTAAAAACAAATGGATTTGGCTGCTTGCAATAGGCATATACATATCATGACTTTGCTTAAAAAGGTAATTCGTAAGACTCTGAAAACTTTTTCCTCAATCTTCATTTTCCTGGACCCTCCCAAATCATTTGGAATGACCATGAAATGTCAACTATTTACTAATGGTGTACTATTTCTGTGTCTTGTGCTAGAAAGAAAATTAAGAGAGTCCTTATACATTCAAGGAGTCTCAAAATGAAAAAGCAGATGACATGATAAAAGAAAGTTAAAAACAGAATACAAAGTAAAAAAATAAGTACAAAGATGGAAATTTTCAATTCTGCTTTTTTAAAAGGGGTAAGGAGTGTTTTTACAAACGTGGTGACATTTGAGCCTGACTTTAACAAACCTTAATATTAACCAAATTGATAAGTGTGTGGAGAACATTCTGATCAGAAACCCCGAATAACCAAGGTGTAAAGAGGAGAAACAGGATAACACAGCAACATAAATAAGCAACACAGTCATAAGAGATGGCTGATATCAAATATCAAGGTCACATTGAGGAAGGTCTTAAATGTCAAAAGAGTTTGAACCCAACCCTTCTTCCATCCCCCTCCACAGCATTATCTGGGGAACTCTCAGTTTGGAGCGGGTCTCCAATAACTAGTGAGAAGAAGAATATACTAACCTATTTCATGCAGAGAGTAAGTACCAAGCTCATATCCCCCCCTGCTGTAAACAGCTGCCATGGCAGACAGGTAAGGGGCACCTGTCAGCGACCTGCTGTTCCACTGAAAGAACGGTTCTCTGCTAGCTGAGGATCTGCCCTATACCACCATGGCATTCTCTTCTAGTTCTTTAACAATTTCTTCTCCTTTATTGACTTTGCTCCAGTTTCCCATCCCAGACTTAACGTGTCAATCAAAATCCCATCCATTCTTTTTTTTTAAGTATGCAAAATAAAGGTTTATTCATTAGAGGGATATGCATAATAAAAATGTAAAGAAATACATGAAAATGAAAAAAAAAACTGTTAATTTCAACATACTAGTTAGTTACTTTAAGAGTAGGAGGAGAGGAAGCCATTTGGGTGGGAAACAGATACATTTAATAGTATTAGTAATATTTCGCTTTTTAAACACGAAGGTCACTTATAAAGATAACCACTGAATAATTTGTACTTTTTGTGATCCAAATACAGCATAAGGTATTCTAAATGAAGAGAAAGACAACAATGTAACCATTGAGTTTGTCCGTGTGGACGTCAGTATGGAAATAACATTGCCAAAAGCAGTTTCAGTGAAATACATGCCAGGAAAGGATACTGCGGGCTGGAGAGAGAAGAGGATGAAAGTGAAAATGATGAATAAAGACCACCCATTCTTTAATACCATATTAAATACCAATGCCATGTAGGCTTTCTGTCCTGTCTCCTTCCATGCAGCCCAATCTGAACATGACATTTAAAGTGTGATTCAGGAAGATGAATGGGCGACCTCACATACAAAAGGAAGAAGAAGGGTGTCAGGAAATAACCACTCACAAAACAACTGATTTCTTTTCTCTCTCTCTCTCTCTCTCTCTCTCTCTCTCTCTCTCTCTCTCTCTCTCTCTCTCTCTTTTGGTAAGTCTTCTCTAAAAAGGAAAATCCCCTCTTCCTAATTCAACCATGAACCTCATGTGAAAAGACCTCTCTCATGCCTTCCTGTCTCCTCTCCCTTCCTTCTTTATGCATCCATCTCACCATACTTCATGCTCATATTTTGAGTCATCGATAGCATGTTACTGTCCTGTAAGTACCCTGAATTTTAAAACCTAAAGTCATCAACACCTAAACACTTACCATCGATTTCTAACTGCCCATTAAGACATCACTCTGTGAGTCAGTGTGAAACAACGAACAGTCTGGACATTTGCTGTTCTTCTGCACCCACATCACCTGGACTTTCCCCACACCCAGGCGCAGCTTGCTCCCCAGCACTTGGCAACTCTGAACTCTAGCCACAGTGGCCTTCCTGAGGGTCTCTGAACGTGGATCTCTGCCCCCACCAGCAGCTCTGCATACACTGCCTGCTCCGAAAAGAACGTTCTTCACCATCCTTGCAGACTCCGTCCTCGCTCTCCTCCATGCTTCAGTATAAAAACCCTCCTAACGAATATCTTTTTGACCAGCCTGTACTCTCAGGCCCCTTATCCTAACCTGGGCAGATAACCCTAATTTAAGTCAACAGCAACCTGAACTCTTACTTTATAGTAATTATTCACTGTAACTTAAACAGCGACCACCTATACTTGATGTAATCAAACGTGATCCTTTGATTAACAGTCATGCCAAATAGACGCTGGATCATTTCTCTCTTTTCCTCACCACCTCTCTGGTAGTCAGAGCTATAGAAATATTTTCTGAATGCTCAAATCCTAGGTTCAATCAATCACAATTATACCCAAGTCTGTCAGGTCATCTTTATTATTTTTTGAAATTCATTTTTTATCATTCCTACTGAACCTATATGTTAGTCTACAACCTGATAAATTAATGCCTCGTTTGCCTCTTGACTTTCAGCTTCTTTTCCTTCTGAGAGTGCCAGCATATTATTGTTCAAAAGTCATACAGATAGAGAAAATAAAGGAAGGGTTCCTGGAGGAGGAGAGTAAGATGGGTCCTGAAGTTCGCACTGGATTTTAATGGGTGGCAATGGTTACGGAGATGCAGACAGAAGAGCATACAGGACCTACGAAGAGGGGAAATCTGGAGGAGAAAACAAGGAAGGAGATGTGTTCAAGTCCACCCCCCATCCTCCCACAGTGTAGCCAGCTCTTACAGAGAAGTCACTACAAAGAAATGCATGACATGATTAGCTCCCTAAAAGAAATCCTAAAAATGTAATTAGGTTAAGATGGCAGTATGAGGCCAAAACTTAACTACCAAGCACTCTAAAAACTGAACGGAGAGGGAGAATATCTCTCCATTGTCAAGAACCTAAAGAGGTAAGAAGGAAATGAGCATCTTTATGGAGTTTAAGGGTTACTCTGTTTCACTTGTAGTGGTCAATACCAAAGTGTGGGAGAATTAAAATGTCCAAAAACTTTATAATATATCCCTCCAATGATCTATTCCCAAACTTTAACTTGCATGAGAAATTAAAGCAGCTTATAAAAAATGTCTCTAATGGAATAGATTAACTATTTGTCTAACGTTACCTTTAAACTGTTTTTCAGTAAAGAAAAATCAAGCAGCAGTGTAGAAAAACAGGAATAAAAGGAGATTCTATCAGATCTCTTCAAAGAGATTAAAAAGCAATTCCTTAAAAATGTAATAACCTATATGCCCACAACACTGGTATTGTGTTTAACAGGTATATACTTCTAATAGAGTAATAGGAAAAGAAAAGTTCCCCAGAGGTGATCAAAACATGCTTAGGCTAAATTCTATGTCAATGAACCTCAGGAAGTTGTAGTTTCTCTAACTGCTCATTTATAATCTATGAAATCCCAAGGTAAGTCTTCTAACTTTTTTTAAACACTGTAGAGTTGTTTTTGTATTTCTCCTGTAACATCACAAGAAAAAGACAGCATAGAAACAAAAGCACTCAAAGGACAACAGGCTCCAAGTGCCTGCATTTTTCAGAGTGTAAAATTTTCTTTTAGGAAAGAAATTTTAAAGCATCCTATGAGCCTGTAACACACACTTATGTAGGTCAACTTTGTCCTTTATCTACCACATTGAGACAATGAAAAGGCCACAGGGTAATTCTGCCCTCACCACAGTAAGAATGAGGGTGAGTTAGAGTTCTTGGCAGGGGATAAGATACCACGGCTGTGGGGATGAGGCCTCATTCTAAAATAAAATGGACGAGTTCTTGTGGAAGCTTGATTGGGCAACGCTGAGAAAAGGGAAAGAAAACTAGAGAAACAGGCAACTCTGGACAGTGCCTCCTCAACACCCAGCCACTTGCTCTGCCAGTGCACATTCAGACTTAACAGACCAAAACGCTCTGTTCACATAGCTGCTAAAAGTGTGAAGACAACCAGGAGTGGGGATGGGCCACACCTACACTTCCCTTCTGCCAGGAGGGGCACAGCACAAACTGTGCCTCCTTTCCCAAAACACCCACCCCAGGGTGTCTGTACTTTGCCTAATTGAAATCAATCATCTGGACAGTACATGGGTCAAATCCCAAAGCAAACAACTGGATTCCTTTAAAAATTGGTATTAAGTGAAAAGATTTGCAATAATCTATTTTAACAAATATTTATCTCAATTTCAAACCAAGACTATCATTTTTATTGCATCAGTATCTAAAAATATGACAGACCCTCCTCCTTTCAACTGAAGCTGAGATGGACTCTGAAAAGAGAGCAGAGAGAGAAAAACTGTCCAGTTGGACACAGTTACCAGAAATTCTCTCTCAAATGGGAATAAGAATACCACCACCAACAGAGCCTCACGGCAAGAAGCCTGTCTCATTCTTGAAGAGTTTTCCTTCAATCAAACCAGAAAAGGCCACAAGTGCCAAAGAAACCAGAAGTCAGACTCCATCAGATGTAGAGTCTACACTGCACCCACCATAGCACAGAAACTGGGACAGCATTCCACTGTACTAACAAGCTAGAAATAGTAGCTAAAGCAGACATTCAGTTTTCAAAAAAAAAAAAAAAATCCCACCATCTTGCAAACCTCCAGAGGTGTGTTTGAACCTGTTACTACTCTATCTGCATCACTGAAAGTGAAGCAAAACAACTGATGCCTCTCTAAACCTTCCATTAGTGTCAGTATTACAGCATGCGGTATGCTCTAATGTCGCAGCACATGCCACATTCTGTCAAAAAAAAAAAAAAAAAAAAAAAAAAAATGTACTCCTCTACCTTGCAGCACTAAAAAAGCAATATGTGAAGTCTCTATTCATGCCACTAGTATCACCAATGCTGGGCAGTGGAAATCTCTAAATCATCAGAAAACTGTGCCAGATTATAAGCTCTAAATTAGAGAATGTGGCTGCCTTAAAAATAAAATTTTAAAAAGAAAGGATATAGTTAAGAAGAAAAATCATGTGGTTTTAATCAATTAAAAATATGACTTATTAGCTCCAAACTTTTTATTAAGGAAATTTCCAAACACAGAGAAGCTAAAAGGGAAATACCATGGGTACCCAAGTATCCTCTATATAGATTTAACAATATTTGCTCCTCGGTATCTGAGGGAAACTCATTCCAGGAATCCCTGAGACACCAAAATCTGCAGATGCTTAAGTTTCCTAAATAAAATGGTATGGAATTTGCATAGAACTTATGCACATCCTCTAGTACATTTTAAATCATCTATAGGTTACTTATAATACCTCATACAGCATAAATGCTACTAAACAGTTATTAAACTATCATTTAGGGAATTTTTAAAAAGTCTATACATGGTGAGTACAGATGCAATTTTTAAAAATATTTTTGATCCACAGGTGATTGAATCCACTGATATTCAACCCAACGTGAGAGAGGGCTGACTGTATACCTCCAGAATGTTTTAACTATATGTGTGCAAATAAATGCACATATTTACAAATATAAATGAATAGGTAACATTTGAAAAAATGTAGACATGACACTAACCCCCAACATCTCCTAAGGATAGTTCTCATACCTAAGAAGACATGCATGTCATTAATACTCAACTGCCAAAAGAAAACATTGTAACCACTTTCACCTCAGAGTCAAAAGTTTCAAAGAGCTCTACCTCTAAACAACTATTCCAGCTTCCTCTCCCACAAGCCTCCTTTGCATATTCAAATCAGGGAAAAACCACTTGCTCAGTGCTATGGTCCACACTTTTCCATCTGAGCATCTTAATATTCTCTCTGCAGATAAATCTCCTTCTTTCTAATTTCTGTATGTACAAACATTCACCATTCTCCAAGACTTGACAAAGGAAAACTCATGCAAACCTCTCCCACTCCCACAGCATGAAGCAACTGCTCCTTGCTTTTCCATTTCTACTTAAAAGTGTGGTTTGTCAACATTCCTTGGTGCTGTCTAGGAAAAAGGCAATTTCTTCTCTATCTTTTCATTGCTGACAGTATTTCTTATGGTTCATAGAAAATACTCTGCAAACAACTTTTAAATACATTAATTTTAAAAAATTGTCAATTTTATGTGTCAACAAAAAAAGTATGAAAGGAGATGTGTTTGATCTTATTCCAGTTCTTTTAATGTAGAAAATTCATCTCCAATTCTTAAAAATCAAACCACTTGCTTATTGTATGACAAACAGTATGCATAAAATAATCTTTGGAAAAAAAAAATGTAAAATGTACTTACTCTTTCATTATTGTAGTAAGAAATGCTAAGGCCATCAAATTTCACCCATCTCTTCTGAAACATGCGTTTTCTGTAACACACATGAAATTGTTATTTTTACATTCAAGTACCATGAACTTGGATTTTAAATGCATTTGTAGTGTAGCTATGCTGAGTGCATTCGGTCTGCTGTTGAGCAGTGTAGACAACAATAGGTTAAGACGGTGCAGTTTTGGGCAATGGAACATAGGATCGACAATATGCGTAACAACACTTTCTAATCAGCTAAACTAGGTTTTGTTTTGTTTTGTTTTGTTTTGTTTTAAGGATAATCTTAATGTTAAGTGCAAAACCAAGTATAGTCACAAACACTATCATTAAACCCATTTCCATTAATGAAGATAATCTTTAAATGAAGATAATACATAAAGCTTTCATCCCTCATAAAGTTTCTACACTTACTTTGCCTTGATTTTTGCTTTGGTAGAAAATATTTTGCAAAACTAACAAAGCTCTATTACTTGAATTTACCTAAATTATTATATTTTGACTAAATGGGCAGGGGAAAGCCCTGTTGAAAAATAATCATTTACAGTCACTCAAAATCCAGTGAAACATCTGTATTTTTTGAAAGAAGATCACATAAAAGGAAAATGCAATTTTAAAATGGTTATTGATGTAAAAAAACAAAAGCAAAATAATATAATAACATTTCCTATTTAGGCTCATTATTTTACATGAGGGGAGTAAAGAACTACTTCTACTTAGGTTTGTTGTTTTGTTTTGCTTATTTCCCTTCCCTTAAGTCAGACAATCCAGAGATTCTGAATATCCTGTTCTCTACAGGGCTTTCAGTCTAGACTAATACCATACAGATACTTTCAGCTTTTAACACAGATACCATATGGAAACGAACTTCCTGTTTTTTTTAAAAAAAAAAAAAAAGGCATTTCTATGTGAATAGGTAAACATGGACCACGTCTACTGTCCCTCCTTTTTGCTCTTTTCTAACACATTTAAGATAGTTGATATAATTTCCTGTGGCTTTCAGAAGATTTAAATATAGAAAAAGAACTTCCGGGCATCTGGAGAGTTTGTCTTCCGGCTGCGTGCCTGCCACACGTCCATTACTCAAGTGAATGAAGTACAGCAAGCCTCCCACGTTAATCATTAGTTAGCAGATGTGTGCTGCCTCAGATCAGATTAGAACAACTCTGATCAAATGGAGAAAATGTCTGAAGTTCATCAGTGCAGATGAATTTCACATATATGCCCTGAATCATGAAGTAATAAGAACACACAAGGACCTTCACATCAGACAACCACACTGCCCACCCAGTCCACTCTCCACCTTATTCCCTCATCTTCCTGCTTCTTAACTTCTCTTGGCCTGTCATGTGTTTTCTTCACATTGCAACATCCAACTGTGTTACAGACATCTGGTTTTTACTTCTGCCAGCAACCCAAGAGTTCTTCAAATTCCCAGCATTAAAAGTTAAAAGGTTAAAGTTAAAACATTAAGCAAACACACAATTATACATTGCATAATTAATCACTCTGCATTCATTTCTTCTTTCTCTCTGCTATACTTAAAAGGCAGGCAAATATACACCTCCCTACACAATCCCAACAGTAACTAGGTAAATCAAGATTTTGTTTTGGGCCTCCGCCCACCTTACATTGCAAATGGTGGTTAAGTTACGACTCAGCAGCATATATCATCTTTCACTGGAACATAAAAATAAAAATAGTTGCCATCTGTTGGGGAGATAAGACCTTAGGGTCTTTTATTACCCCTTCCCTTCCTCTTGCTAATTTTTTATGTTTCTGAATACATCTAAACTACCCACACAGAAATTCCTTCCCTGGTGATCCAATCCAAAGCAGATGTCAAAGCTATTCTCTTAAAGCATCTTCTACCTTCCCCCTAGCAATTAACACAAACTTGATTATACATTTAGATCATCTGCTTAATGTCAGTCTCGACACTTGCCCTTATGCCTTGCAAGGATTCAGTTCAAGAAGGTTTTCATTCTCTACAATCAACAACACAGAGACAAATATGGCACTCAAGGAGTATTTACTGAATGAATAAGCAACATGATTAAAGCATAGTCCTTTAAGATACATGGGCAGGATGATATTAAAAAAAAAAAAAAAAAAAAAAAAACGCCTAAATACCCAGCACTCATAAATAATCAGCATCTTTTAAAACAACATTTGAGGAAAGGCAGGGAAACTTCTGAAACCTCAGAATAAAATTAAACCTGCAAAAGTATCAAGCAAAAAAGTTTAGAAACATGTTTTACTTAACAATGTTGTTTTGATTTTTTTTTTTAATAAAATCTTGGAGGGGAGAGTGAGATCTTTATTTCTTATTTTTTATGTGGTGCTGAGGATCAAATGAGTGCCTCACACATAAGAGGAAAGTGCTCTACCACTGAGCTACAGTCCCAGCCCTGTAGCAATGTTTTAATTGGACTCATAAACTTTTCTTAGAATCCAGAGAGACAGCTTGAGGTCTGAGGTACCAGTTAAGAGTCTAATATCTATGCCCACAGAAAAATGAGGAAAGTAAAAGGGAAGACGGGTCAGTATTTCTTGGATTTAGGAGTCAAAGATGCTATCACTATCCATGGGCTACATCTCCTTCTCAGGCACTACACTGCAAAGGACACATTCTACCTTGGCTCTTGACACTGTTTTTGGTTTGTATGTTTTGAGATAAGATCTTGCTGTTTGTGCAGGGTGGCCTGAAACTCTCGTCCTCCTGTCTCAGCCTCTTGAGTAGCTGGGATTGTAGATATGTACCACTTTGTCCAGCTACCCGTGGCTCTTTGAGCAAGGTCCAAGAAAACTTCAGCCTAAAAAAATGTCAGCTTCTAAAACACTCTTCCAACATTTTAATTTTTGCAACTGCCAGGTAACCAGTTGTTATGGTTTGTATGTGAGGTGTCCCCCAAAAGCTTGCATGTGAGACAATGCAGGAAACTTCAGAAGAGAAATGATTGGGTTGTAAGTGTCTTAACCCAATCAGTGAATTGATCTCTGATGCTAGGGTGCAGCTGGAGGATATTGGAATTGCGGTGTGGCTTTGGGGGATATATTTGTATCCATTAAGTGGAGACTCACTCTCTCTGCTTCCTGATGATGCAAGCTGCTTCCCTCTGCCATGTTCTTCCCCCACGATGTTCTGTCTCACCTAGAGCCCCAAGGAATGGAACCAGCCTTCTAAGGACTCAGACCTCTGAAACCATGAGACCTCAAATAAACCTTTCTTCCTCTATAATTGTGCTGATCAGATCATTTGGTCACTGCAGCACAAAAGTTGACTAAAACACTATTTGATGTGTCAGTCCATTTTAAACTCAATATTTTTACAGGTTATTAAATCCCTCTAGTAACCTGTGGTGGGATAGGTAAATAAGACAAATCCTAGCCCATAAAGAAATGGAATGAGATGCACATGGAAAACAGTTCTAAGAACCACCATTCTGTAGTTGGAAGGAGTTATTTTGCAATTCTACCATCAAACTATTTCTTCTGTCATTCACTCACCCAGTCACACATCAAAATCTGGCATTTTCTCTGTGGGTGGTATCTGCTCACATGGTCTCTATGTCTAGACCCTTTCTTGCCTGATGAACTTCCCATAAACCAGTTTCTCTGCTTAAAGTTTCCCTCTAACTATGGAGATGGGAGGCACCTTCTAACCCTCGAGTTCTCAGATTAAAAGTTATTCATTCCAAATGACCAACCCACAGTTCCTTCAGGTCCTGTTTTTTCTTCTCCATTTCTTTACTTAATGACACCATTAAAATTTTAATTGAATGCAAAAACGACTTCTATTTTGTTTATCAATGTAAAACCTGTGACTACCATAGTTCCTGATATAAAATATGCTTAATATTTATTATAATGGATATAAAGTACATAATACATTTTTCACTGAAAAAATGGATACTCAAAATTGCATTTTGTAAATACAGAATAAAAAAGGTACTAAAATGCCTTTTTTCCCCCAAATTCTAAAGATCAAGATTTTCAATGACAAAATAAAAATTTGCTAAACCTACTTTGTTATTAATGAAAAGAGTGAAAGCCTGTAGGAAGGTTAAAGTTTGACATTAGTTTTGAAGTAATTTTAAAATACATTTTAGAGTTTAAAAAAAAAAAAAAAGTTTTAAGCAAAATCTCCCGAATACATCTATTCCTCAGTCCCTGAAACTATTCTACTCTCTATTTTTATGAGTTCAACTATTTAGGATATAAATATAGTGATATTGGTTAATACATATACTATGACTCATAAAGTGTTTTAAGAGTTTTCTCTGAACTAAGTCATGCCTTTCCCTTAAATTTTATTAGCTTAATTTGTTTCACTATTTAAAAAAAAAAAGATAATGTATGAAGACAATACCACCTCAGTCTAAGTTCCTACTATTATACAAACTAGATCTGAAATAATGATGCCTTAGTACAGAGAAGAGATTTTAAATTTTCAATTGTAAGTTCTGAGGATTTAATGTACATTATGATGACTATAGATAATAACATTTCTTATACACAAAATTTGCTAACAGAATATATCTTAGGTGGGGGTGGGGGTGGGGGTGCATGCCTGTAATCCCAGCAACTCAGAAGGCTAAGGTAGGCGGATTCCAAGTTTGAGACCAACTCAGAAAAGGCTCTAAGGACTTAGCAAGACCCTGTCTCAAAAGAAAATACACACACAAAAAAGTTGGGGATGTGGTTTAGTGGGTAAACAACCTTAGGTTCAATCCCTGGTACAAAAAAAAAAAAAAAAAAAAAAAAGATCTTAAGTGGTCTCACTTCAAAAAAATGAAGAATAACTAAACATGTTAATTGTGTGGTAATCATTTCACCATGTATATGTACATCAAATCCTTTCACTGCACTTTTCAAATATACACAATCTTTGTCAATCATACTTCCATAAATCTGGGAAAAAAATTTTAAATGTATTGTTCTCTATAACATATACATTGATACTTTCCTACTTTAAAATACATTATAACCCAGTTAAGATTTATCTAAATTAATCTATATAAAATTAAATAATCTATATTGCTCATTAAATGTGTCAACTTTTAAACTACTATTTTCTACAAATTAACGTCAATACTGAATTCTAATAATTGGTGAATTAAAGCTAAGAGCTTATACTTACATTCTTTCTCAAAGTATTATCCCCCTTTGTAGCAAATGGAAACTTGGCTTTAATGTTGGTAAATTAACCAAAACTTCAACTAAGCAATAAAAAGAAGAGTTTGAGAAGTCCTATACTTGTAAGTTCCAAACTACAATTTTTATTTTCAAAAATATTAGTGAACACAAAATTTTTACGAATCATCATTTCTGTTAACTATTTCTCTCATGTATTTATGAAAGTCTACTTATTAGTAGTCAATCAACTCCATGGGAAATTATCTATGATTTAATAAGAAAACTGTGAGGTGTTGTTCAAGTATTTTAAAGGATTTCTCTGAAGTTGTACCTTTTCATTAAATTCTATTTAACAGCTTAATTTATTTCATTTTTTTTAAAAAGAAAGTATAAAGACAATGCCATCTTAGTATATGTTTCTACTACCACACAATACAAACTAAATCTGAAATGATGACGATTATAGGGGTTTCAAAGTCTCAGTAAGAAACTATACTTGGTAACAAAAATAGTGAACACTTATGGTTCCAGGCACGGTGTCCAGTCATACACAAATATTAACTCATTTATTCCTCCAAATAGTCATAGGAGACAAGTGATATTTCCCCCACTTTACACAGGAAGGCACAGAGCCCCTGGCTGATTAAGTAATTTGTCCACCTCACTAGTAAAAAGTATACATGGGAATCAAATCCAGGCAGGCTCTTTTCAAAGACTCTAAACCACTATACAAAACAGACTCCAGTACATTTAAGGCAAAGCATCCTCAATATCCCTTTAGATAGTAGTAATATTTGACCTCTACACATTTTATATGTGAGCTCAATTTTGAAAAGTGCTTCCGAATTCCTTCAGGAGAAAAAGGTAAAAAGAAACAGGAAGCACATTAGCCCAGGTTTTATCTTGTTTTGTTTTTAGGGTTCTGAAGGGAAACATTTCTTCAAGAAGCTTTTTTAAGAATAATTTATGAAGCTTGTGCAGTATTATTGAACAGATTTCTATAAACTCTTCCCTTGAGCTGTGGTAGGGCAGGTGGTATAAAGTTTCAACTGCTTTCATAAAAACAGCTTCACCACCTGGTGTCAGTTTTTGTTGTCTCAAAATGTATATTTTAAAAATTCTTTTTTAACAATGATGTATAACACACCCAATTAAATCTCTATTTATGAAGTACTCACACAGAGCCACTCCTGTTAATTTCAATGCTAAATGCCAACAGGAGTTTTTTTTTTTTTTTAATTACATATTTATTTATTTATTTTTTATTATAAAATTGTAAACAAATGGGATACATGTTGTTTCTCTGTCTGTACATGGCGTAAAGGCATACCATTTGTGTAATCATAAATCTACATTAATTACATATTTAAACTTAACAAAAATACTTCAAATCTAACAGAAGGCTGAAGAATATAAAGTTGTCACCTCTAAAAATACCACAACTGCAATGAACCTCAATGGCAATGTCAAATTTATAGCCTTTATTAATCATGGTATTTAAGTCATCAGAAATATACTTCTCAATTTTATTCTAAATAATCCTGAAGAAAAAAAGAGCTATCAGAACATGTCACTTCAAATTCATTTGCCTTTTTTTTTGTAATCCTGAAGAACTATTGCATATATTTTTACTTCCCTATTCTCTCTTCTGACCCTAAAAAAACCCCAAATTTTTTAAAACTACTACAATCTCCACAGTACAGATTTTTGCTTACCTAATTACACTTATTTTTAATTCTCTTATTTATTTTGTCTACTCTTTCAAGTAGATACTTAAAAGATACTTAGTTATCTTTTTAAGAATAAGTATTTTAAATTATGCAGTATGAGTGATTAAGTACTTTATGTGGAGGCAAGAAAACACTCCAACATCTCTGTAAATGTCAATGCTTTTCTATTCTAATAACATTTCCTCACTATTCAGCAACCCTAAGTAATAGTTCCCAAGGGTATATGAATCCAAGGAATTGGGGAACAAAACAAACACAAAAGGAATACTTTCTTCAATTCCAACTTCCATCTCTGCAAGGCCTAAACCTTTATGTGAGAAGAGAAAGCATTTAGCAAAAAATTCCCAGGGCTAAAAAGACTTTTGGAAGTCAATTATAAACCAAGAATTTTATTAACTTTCATATTTTTTAATTTTCTTTTTGATTGAACATGCTATTTGTACATGTTTATGAAGTACAATGTGATGTTCTGATTCATAGATATATATTAGATAAATCAACTCAGAGCAATAAGCATATCTATCACCTGAAATAAATAATTTCTTTATACTGGGCATTCAAATTCCTCTCTTCTATTTTCAGATATACATTATTATTAATTTATTATTAATTGTCTTCACCCTCTGGGCCACAGACCACCAAAGCTTGTTCCTTCTATTTAACTGTAACACTGTGCCCCTTGGTCAACCCCCTACTCTCCAGTCAGTGGTAACCTCTATTCTACTCTCAACATCTATGTTAGATTCCATATATGAGTGAATCATGCAAGGTTTATCTTTCTGTCTGGTTTATTTCATTTAACATAGTATCCTCTGAGTCTTTCTATGTTATTGCAAGACAAAATTCCATTATAAGCCTGAATTTTAATGTGTGACTTCAAATTTTTGAAATACAGAGATCTTAGTGCTTATTTGATATAGCTTGTGAAAATACAGGCTAAAAGATTCACTTGTCCTTATTTTATGGAGTCACCCTCTAAAAGATCCAACATGAACCAGCTTCCACTTAAGATGATCATTTAAAACTTGCATTTACTTCTACTTCCCCAAACCTCTCTAAAAGACATCAAAGGATTAGAAAAATAAATAAAAATTTAAAAACATCTTCAAATCAACTTGACCAGAGAAGATAGTAACACTATTTAGAAATAAGGAAAGTGATGAAAAATAAGCTCTGACTTTGAAAACTTCAAAGAGCTAACTACTAGATAGAATGAGGTCAAACTAAGAGGAAAACCATAGAATCTCAGGAAATAGACGTAACAAATACAGTATTCCTCGCTTATCCTGGCCTTTGCTTTCCACAGATTTAGTTATGTGCAGTCAAACATAGTTCAAAAACATCAAATTGAAAATTGCAGAAATAAGCAATTGATAAAGTTTCAAATAACTTTTATTATAGTACATCATTTATAATGTTTTACTTCATCATTACTGAACATCCCACAATTAACAAAAAATTGGAGAAAAGAATCTCTACCATAAGATGGGAAAAGTCACCCTTCCAGAAAAATTAAAGGTAACAGTCTCTACAGGAAGAAAAAAAAAAAAAAGGATTCAAAAAAGTACTGATATCCTAAGAGATGAAGAGAATATATTAAATCCATGAAATAATAACAGTAGGCTATAAAAAGAATAGTCAAAAGAAAGTACTTTGAATATTAAATGTGGAATATTAAATAAAATATACAACCAGGTTAGGAAATACAACTGAAAAGACATCTCAGCCAGTAGAAATGGAGACTGTTATCGGTGTTTCAGGACAAGAGGCCCAATACCAAACTACCAGAATATTCACGAAAGAAAGAAAAGTTATAGAAATAAGTAAATAAATAAACTGGTAAAATCTCCTGGGACTTAACAGTACACTACAGTTAAAGGTTTAAGACTCAGATTGCTCAGTAAAAATTTAAAAGGATTTCCTATTGCAGACATTCTTGGAGATTCCAATCTACACATCTCCTGGAAGAAGTACTACATAATCCTGTCTTCTTTTCTTTACAACTCTTGGCATTTCTCCTCTGAGTTAGATGTTTGGGTAATGTTAGAATAAATTATACAGCGTCTTTCATTTATACATCTATACAGATCTGCAAGGTTTAAGCTTATTAATTATAGCTTGAGATTATTAATTCCAGGAAGGTGCAGATAAGCCCCAAAATCCAGTGAGAAATTTTTAAAAACAAGTATCATTTATTAAGTTTTTCATCTGCTCTGACCTATTTCAACCACTGGTTAAAAAAAAAAAAAAAATCGTAACTTCAACATTTACCAAGTTTCTTTCATACAATTTTTTAAAACAAACCTCTTGAGACATACTATAATTAGGTCATTCAAATATTAAAATAATTTCTCACACTTAAAACTCAACTGGAAGTGTTTCAGTATTTCTTTTGTTGCATAATGTGATACAATTATTTTTTAACTAACTGTTGGCAGTTATCACATGCTGAGTATTAATTCAGAACTGGCACTTCCATTTCAAAAGCAAATAGTCAATCATGTAAAAAGTTAAGTCCAGGTTATGCGCTTCACTATTGTTTAATGAAACTCATGACTGAGAACAGTTTCAAACACTATTTAGAAAAGTATAAACTGGAGTGTTGTTGAGACTAATGACACATTAACTAACTCAGGCTGACTCCTTACTCCCTGGCGAGTGAGCAAGATCAAGGCCTCAAAGGCGGTTTCAATAGTTAATGACGATAAATCAACCACCATCAGGGATTGGTTAACAACAGTTATGCAAACGTGATCAGCTCGTGCTTGCCATATAGTCCTATGGGACCCTCACCTGGTGAATCCCCGAGCCCTGCTGACCTTTAAGCTGATTGGTTCCCGCCTAGCCCCCACCCTACATAAAAGCTGTGTGATTTCCTCAATAAACGAGATTCCTGCTGTGCCTCGTGCGCTGACAGACCTCCCGGCTCTGGTGTGTTTCCTTTGCCTCCGACACTCATCATCCTGCTCGCCCAGTATTCTCCTCAGGCGGGCCCTGAGGAGGTACATTGGACCTTGTTGCCCAACAAGGAGCAACAGAGTGTGGCTATTTTGTAAAAAACTATAGTTTGATCAGTCATGCACATGTCTTTAAGGGAGAAACATAATTATTAAAAAAAAAAAAAAAAAAAAAAAAAAAAACGCACATCAAGAGTTTCCTGCTCTGTTAATGTCTACTAGTAGTCTTAATGGCACCTAATGATTCCCACTAATAGTTTTGAATGTAGCAGTTTACATTACAAAAATCCCTACAAAATAAAAATAATTTTTAGAAAAATTCCAAGAATAAAAAGAATATTTTATGATGTTTTTCAATGATTCATTCAATAAAAAACACTAAGCATCTACCAAAGCATCTACCAAGTGCTAGGTAATTTTCTGCTAAGGAAAGGGCTGTAAACAAAAGCAATGTAGATGACTGTCCCTATGAAATGTACATGAAATAAATACATCTTCTAGCACAAGAGCCCTACAGAACAACATAGTGTCCAAGGGGCACGGGGGGGAAAGGAGAGTTGTGATTTTCTTTTTCTGCATAAATACAAAGGAGACATTATACAAGAACTTGAGAGGGTTGAGATCCAAGCCATGATGCTCTCTGGGGTAAGAGCATTTCAGCTAGAAAGAAGAGCAAGCACAGAGGACATCAAGGAAGACTCCTGCTTCATTACTTCTATACTTAATAGGAAAATAAAGAGGCTTCCCTATTTTGAGATCCATCAGGTTACATTTCTCTATTTGGACCCCAGGAAAGATGAATACAGTGGTTATCATATGAGATTTTAGACAAACATATAATCTGGCTTATGGTTTATGGGCCAAATCTGGTCTACCATATGTGTTAATAAAGTTTTATTGAAACACTGCCTCATTCACTGGTTTATATATTATATCTACTTTGACTATAATTATAGTAGTTTCAACAAAAAACATATACTTACAAAGCTTAACATACTATTTGATCCTTTATAGGAAAAGTTTGTTGGTACCTCTTCTATAGTATTTAGAATGTCATCTCAATCAGTGTCACCAGCACTAAAGAGTCATGTGGCCATGAGTCAAACAAAACTCAGCAACTTCTACCAAGGAATGGGTTGTCATCACTTTAAGGAGCACTTTAAACACCTCAAAATAGCCCACTGAGACAATTTCAAAAGGGCAAATTTTGGTTTCTACTTAGAATCTAAAGATTACATGCTTGGAGGCCAACAACATGTATTTCTTTCAAGTCAGAGCAACATAATCATGTACAAGAGCTTTTAAAGTTCTTGGTGAAAAATTTTTTTTCTTCATTTTCTTTCCTATCTCCATTCACACTAGTATCCAGGAGAATACATTTAAGCAAGAAAACTCAATTACTTCCTATAAAATAGAAACATAGATATAAAAAACTTACAGCATCTAACCTCAGGCAGGTTCAGAATAGAAGACATAGAAAATCGATGTCCTGATAAAAAGGAAAATGTTCTAATTTGTCCCAAAAGTGACCAAATCTGTTCAAACTTTCTCAGTGTGCCTGGAGCATAAACAGCCCAAGCCAATCAGTGTGCCGATTCTTCCCTGGATACTCTGGACAGCCCTAGGATCTTCCTAAACACTTAAATTTTACAGAAATGGAAGATCTGACCATGTCCGAGTTTACTATTTTATTCCCCCAAGGTGTATGCCTGAGAACTGACTCATGCTTTTGGTGTTTAAATATGTACTTACTGATTATATTGATGACTGATAAAAGTAGAAAATATATCAGACTACTTCACTATTATAATGTGATCAGAAAGAAGTGGTACAAAATAACTGATTCTAAGAAGTGCACTATTCAATGTATTCAAAATGTATTTTTTAAAAGGATGCAACTGTACAAAGTAGTAACCATATTATTACTAACCTCAGGTTGTGGGGGTCTACTAAGATTTTAAGAAACATAATCCCTGTTCCTACTAGTTGTCATCTGCTTATTCTAATAATTTTTTTTGCTAGTAGAACTATTTTCAATCAAACCAAGTCCATATGAAGTACAATTTCAGGGAAATAGTAGAGAAAGCCAATACTGTATGAACTTACCACATTAGCTACTTCAACATAAGAGGTTCCACCCCAAACTAATAATTCATGAGGAATATTTCAAGTAAATATTTCCAAAATAAAATCCCACAATTCAAGTTGCCATAAAACAATTCTGATTAAATGTAATCCCTCTCCCAATATTGCTCAGCACTGTAAAGTGCTTACGGGACAGACGTTTCTTTGTAAACACCTGAAATGATAAATGTTTTAAAAGTATAACATTCAAAACACTCTGACTTCCTGAGCAACATACAAATATCAGAACAATATATCAGTAACAGTGAAGAGCAAAATCTAACAATGACATACTTTTCCCTAACCACAATAAGCTTTGTATTCTCAAACAGAACACTGTTATGATATGAGCAAAATCCAAACAGTGTGGGCTGAGTAATGCTAACTCAGCCTGTGCTGTTTTTCTTTGCTACAAAGAGAGACACAGGATAGTACTTTTTGGTGTGAAGTTGGAAGCTCACATTAAAAATCTAGATGTGAGGGGCTGGGTTTGTGGCTCAGTGGTAGAGCACTTGCCTAGCATGTGTGACCACTGTCTTTGATTCTCAGCACCTCATATAAATAAACAAAATAAAGGTCCATTAACAATGAAAAAAATATATATTTTTTAAAAGATCTAAATATAGGTCATAACTTTCTATTTTAATTTGCTTTTCAGAATTTAATGCAGTGTTGCACTGTACATATCCCCTCCCCCATATCTAAAGAATGCCCTTTGCAAAACTATTCTGAAAGGTTCTAAACAGCATGAGAAGGGGTGAGGCAGGAGTGGTAACTACAAAAAGCTGGCCGATTTATAACTGGATTATTCAAAATATGCTAGTTATGAAATAAAACTAATGAATAGATGCATACCCTTGAGGAGAGAGTTTGTCTAGCCACCCTGACTTAACTCTCGTAGCAGAAGATCCATAAAAACAGGCATAGGGAGAGATGGCACCTGAGGAGAGCGCTGAATCAGCATTTCCACTTGTTGAACTTAGAGGATAACTGTGCCTATTAACAGGGTCCGGATTTAATGGTTTTTGAGTCCTCGACTTGGATGCCTTTGAATTTTTTCTTCTTAAACTCTGAAAGCACTCTTCTACTGTAGAATACTCTGATTCAGAAGCAGAATCCCTTGGAAGATTGTTTTTGTCCTCTCGAGGTATCCAAATATCTTCTACTTTGTCTTCACTTAATTTCTCCTGCCTGTTATCATATATGCTAAATAGAAAGGAATGGCATTAACATTTCAAAGTGCTGTGTTTTTATCTTTTTAATTTATAAACAACCAAACACAGAAATTTAAGGCTGGGAAAAATCTTAGAGTTAAATTATACCATCTGATTATTTTAAAACTTCTCCACAAAAATTATATAGAAATTTCAACACTATCTAAAGTTTTTTTTTTTTTTTTCCCTTATGTATAGTTCAATCTGATTCCTTGTGTTATGGGAGACTGGCTACAGGCATAGGATGGAGACTGACCATATTCTTTGCATCCCAATTTAATCATCAACAATACAATTAAATGATCAACCCAACTTCAATTCTCTGGGTACTGTCATGAACTACTAATTCATCTATTTGGAGATCTTATTTCCAACTTGTTGCCCCTCTACTTTCCTCTAATCAACTCCAAGGATGCCATATTCCACCAAAATGTAATAAAACAGAAAGTGCTTCCGACTGCTCAGGGCTTTGAGAATATGTTGCAAAAGCAAAACACTGCACCACACTGTCAGCCAACAAAACAAGAAAGGTCAGTGTATATTCAGAAGGTAAAAGTTGCATTAGATAAAATATTTGCTGAAATGCATTCGTAAAAGCTAAGCATACTCCTACAACTTTAAGAAATGACACAATAGATTCACTCAATCGTTTATGTAAAATCAAACTCACTATAAGAAAGTTTTTGCTTATCAATGAAAAAGATATGCCTAGGGGTCAAATGACATCCTTACAGTACTATAAAGGGCATTACTTTCTTAAAAGAATGATTTAGACTAACCCTTCCACATTTTGCATTAAACAGATTCATATCAAATGCTTACTAAAGATACTCATTAGTTTTAAGTAAAGGAAACCCACAAAGTTTTAGTTTTGTAAAATGAAGGCTTAATAAAAAACATAATGAATGGTAGGTAATGATCCAGCATCTCAAGTTCCAATAAAACTGAGAGAAAATTTTAACTTGGTGCATTAAAATTCTGTTTTAACTTCTGTGTGACCCAAATAGCTGAGTAGCTATCGCACTTCTTGTCTTCGATGAACCCCTCCATAGAAAGGACGCTTTAATTCTATGAACTCTGCAGCTCCCTGTTCTTTTGTGCTGCCCCTTCATTCTTCATTTTAACATGATTTCCTACCGTTGAGGTACAATCAGGGACACCACATATTTGCCACTTGGGGTAGTGGGCACGGTTGCAGTTAGGATCAGACAAAAATAGTATGCTACAGAGTATCACCATTTACTGTACAGGCTATAATTCAGCTATTAAAATAGGTACTGTTATGGAGACATTTAGAAAGGAAAGTTTTTAACTTACCCAGTAAGCTACAGTATTGTACTATGAACAAGATGTTTACATTTTACCACATTTTATTCTAAAGAATTAATCCTCATCAATCATGAACTCATACCTTGATTTGATCAAAAATGAGTTCCTTGCAGTAGTTGCTTCTCCTTTAACTGTTTCCTCATGAGTCCAAAATTCATTCTTTATACATCTCTTCTAGAAAAAAAAAAAAGAAAAAATATATATATAGATAGATAGATAGATACACACATTATTTTGCTTTCTTGGTTTGAAGACATTTTATTTTTTTGCAGTACTGGAACTGACCCCAGGGCCTTTGCACATACTATAGACAAGGGCTCTACCACAGAGCTACATATATACTCAGCTCTTTTTAACCTTGAGATAGGGTGTTGCTTGGATCAAGTTAGCCTTAAACTTGAAATTCTCCTGCCTCAGGTTCCCATCAGCATGCACCACCACTCCTGGCCCAGGATGTTTTTTAGTGTAGCAATATTTCAAAAAGATCCACAATATCAGCCACACCCAGTGGTGCACACTTTTAATCCCAGTTCCTCAAGACACAGAAGCAAGAGATCACAAGTTTGAATCCAGCTTCAGCAAATTAGCAATACCATCTCAAAAAACAAACAAACAAAAAAAAAAGAAAACAAGGCTGGGGATGTAGCTCAGAGGTAAAGTGCTGCTGAGTTCAATTACCAGTACCAAAAAAAATTTTTTTAAAGCACACAGTATCAGTCTAGTATTATTAAACAAATGTCTAAATGCTTAGATCACTTTTCAGCAAAATAAAGATTTCATTAGGGAGCCTACATTACAACATTTTGAAGCCTTTTTCACTCTCTTATTTAAATCATTAGCTAATTATTTCAACTTAGAAGAAAAAATGTCAACCAAAAACAAAATTCATGTACTTTTAATCCCATGTTATATATTGTTTCTCAAACTCTTCTTTATCAAGGCTTCTGCTATCAATAAGATAGCAAAAAACTACAAGGTTTAGAAAGGAAAGCTTGACTAATAAACTGATTTATTAAAATACATAAATAATTATAAGTCTGAACAATTAGGAAGTCTGCATTTGGGTATAAGCAATGCAAAATCTGGGGAGTTCCTGCATTGCTATTGTTGTTTTATTAAAATAAATTTATCTGTGGAAAATATTTAAAACTCACTGTTTTGTATTCCTAAAATAAAAATGTGCCTTCATGATATAGATTTACCATAATTTTACTGAAAGGAAATATTACTCTCTGGAAATTAATTCTTCAATACAATGCATTCTTCAAACAGCTTACAGGAAAAGACAAATACAGGCGGTAGATCGAAGAACTGATTGTGAAAAAAAAAATAAATGTATGGAACTAACCTTGGAATTTTCTAGTCTCTGGAAGAGAAAAGTCTCTCCATAAGGAAAGATGGATGATGAATTCTCCTCACTTGAATCTTTTTGGGAAATTACAGGATGAGAATGGGAAAGATGAATAATGTCAAATAGTACCCAAAAAAAATCATGTGTTTAATTACTCAATAGCAATATCACAACTGCAGCTAAATTACAAGCCCTTCAACCCTCCCCTGGACTTCCCAACCCTCACTATACACACACTTCAAAACCAGGACACTCATTCTTAAATCATCATCTCTAATATGTGTTCCTGCTGACGTGGACCTCTAAGATCCACATTAATATAACCAAATACTACCTACATACAACAGAGATTTTCACTATGCCAACTGTAAGGCTAATTCCTAAGAATATATTCTAAAAGGATCTTCATTATAATGTTTAGCAAACATAAACATTCACTAATATAATAGCTAGATATCATTCAAGATCTCAGAATCCACCTAATTCCTCTAGTACCATGGCAACTAAAAACCACCTGTAAATAAGTTATTTCAAGAGGATTTCCACCATCCTTGAATTACATTTGTCTACAAGAAAAATTCTCAGGACTTGTAATTCTGCTAGGGCAAAACAAAATGTTTTTAAAGGGTAACCAAGTGTTTGCCATTTAATCGTCAAGAAGAACGTTCCTGAACTTGTATAAGCAGAATTTTCAAAAAGAAAGAAAAGGCTCTGCCAAAGGTTGATTTACCAAAGTAACAATGTCAGTCCTTTCTTGTTACCATGGCAAAACCACTTTTCATACATCTTTGGCCTGTAGCTTGGGCTGCCAGAAACTATTTAATTTAGTTAAATTTCTTCGACTGAGGCAAAACGATAAATGAAACTGGAATAAAAAAACCTTTTTACATAAGCATTTTCAAATTTCTAGGAGTCCAAGTGTATATTATTTTCTTTCATTCACTCTTCTTTTAGGGTATGTGAAGTAACATGAACACCAGCAGAGAGTTAATCCCATTATTCCCTTTACCGCAGGTGGCCTGCCTTCTCAATCAGAATTTTAACACATTTTTAAGAGTATCAAGTGAGCAAACCCAATTTACAGACTTTAAACACATAGACTCACTTTGCAGTGTCACAGATTTTCCAGGTGAGGTAGTAACATTTCTTCTCTCACGGAAATAGCTTAAAGCAAAGGAGAAAAATTATGAGCTACTATTTAATCCCTTGAATAAAAGATGTATTCAGAGATATATATGCTTCTAAGGAAGAGACACCAATATTCAAAAGTAAGTCTGAATAAACAGAATGACCCAATTCCAACAATATGTTTTTCTACATAGCCTTAAATGAAGAGATTTCATTGAATTTTATGAGTATTTACATTTCACATCTGTAATTAACAAAAGTAAATTTGTCCAATGTTATTATATACATAATTGCAAAACTGACAGCCATATGTCTCAGAGAATAAATTTATTAACTATATTTCTTTACTTAGTTTTTTTGTCATTAACCTTATAACATTAAAGTCCAAAACTGTGTCTACTTCTATGAACATAATATGAAAATATACCAAAAACCTTCTTTCAAAAATCTTACAGTCTCAGAAGAGATATTAAAGGTAAATAATAACATTTTGACTTGGTAACAGCAATGACAGAAATACGCACTGTAGAAAAAAGAGGGTACAGAACACCTACTACAGTATGACAGTTTTACTTATTTTTCCATCTAAAGGGAAGATCAGGATATCCTTAACTTCTCTTAGATATATATCTGCCCAAATATTTAGAAGCCTAGAAATAACAAGAGCAAATATCAATGAAACAGAATAAGGACAAAATTTATAACTCACTGTAACCCAAACCCGGCTCCTTAAAGTATCAACACAACTGACAAACTTCAGTAGAGAAAAATATGAAAGAGATAGGATATCACTACAAAGCCTATAAACATTAAAGGGATAATTAGGGATTATGCCAATAAAGTAAAAAACCTAGGTGAAATGGCAAATTCCTTAAGAGACTCGAAGTATCAAATCTGACAAGGTTTAATCAAAATCTTAACATTCCTAGACTGATCAGAGAAACTGAATTTAGTAATTAATCATCTTACCCACAAAAAACTCCAGGCCCAGATACTGGTAAATTCGAAGAAATACTCAAATAAGAAATAATAGCAATCCTATGCAAATATTTTTGGTAGATAGGGTGGAGGGATTATTTCCCAACTCATTCTGCAAAGACAGTATAACTGAAAACCAAACCAGTCAAAAACGTAACTATACATATATATTCCTCATGACACAGCTACAAAAATTAGTAACAAAATATGAGCAAATCCAATCTAGCAATACATATGTTGGATAATATATTATGATCAGGTAAGATTTACCACAAGAAATCAATGTTGGTTTACTCCAGAAAAATCAAGATCCAGAAAAATAAATCAGCCATTCATCAGCCATTCATGATAAAGATTCTCAACGAGGAATAGAAGGAAGCATCCTTAACCTGATAAAAAGCATTTGTGGAAAAAACTACATTATAACTAATAAAGACTAAATGTTTCCCCCCAAGGATTTGGAGCAAGAAGATCTACTCTCACCATTTGTGTTCATAAAACAAACAATAACAATAGGTCATAAAACAATGAAACAAATAAATGAAAGGAAGGCACGCAGATTACAAAAAAGTTATCTTGAAAGGAGAGCATATCTTGTAAGTAAAAATTTTTTTTAAAACCTATCAAAAGCTTCTCCAATATTTCAGTAAGCTTTTGTAAGACAAGTTAACAAGGACCTTTTCATAATAAATTCACCTTTTTGTTAGGGTTTGGATATGAAGTGTCCCCCAAGACTCATGTGAAGGCTTGTTCACAAGGTATCAATGTTCAGAGGGGGTTCTTTTAAAAATGACTGAACCATGAAGACTGATCTCATGAGTAGATTAATCCACTGATGAGTTAATACCCTGGTAGAATTAAGGGCAAGTGGTAGATATTTTAGAAGCTGGGGGCTAGTTAGAGTAAGCGGGTCACTGGGGGCATGCCCCAGAAGGGTATCTCTTGTCCCTGCCCTTTACCCATCTCCCTCCCTCCCTACACCTTCCTTCCCGGCTGCCATGAGCTCAGCAGATTTCCTCCATAATGCCCTTCTGCCATGATGTTCTACCTCACCTTAGAATCAAGCAATGGAACTGTCCAACCATGAACTCAAACCTCTGAAATCATGAGCCAATGTAAATCTTCCCTCCACTAAGTTGATTTTTCTCAGGTATTTGTTACAGCAATAAAATACTGAATAATACAACTTCTAAATACTATAATGAACTGAGAAAAAACAATTTAATATACAACATAAGAAAGTATGAAATACTAATTGGCAAATTTATTAAAATGTGAACAAAACCTGTACACTGGAAAATAGATATGCTTATTGAGAAAAAGTTAAAGGAGTCCTAAACAAATGGACAGATATACCATGTTCATGGATTGAATGATTCAATACTGCTAAGATTCTAATTCTCCCCATATTCATACATGGATTCTACATATCCTCAAACAATATTTCAGTAAGCTTTGTAATACAGTTAACAAGATGATTCTAAAATTTACATGCAAATACAAATGACCTAGAATAGTCAAATAGCTTTTAAAAAGAAAAACAAAATTGGAAGACTTATAGTATATAATTTCAATATTAGTCCAAATCTACATTAAATCAAATAAGTTTTCCCTTGATGAAGGGCAGACATATAAATCAAGGGGATGAAATGGAGTCCATCTATCATCCCACACATCCACAATCCATTGATTTTTGAAATGTTCCAAAGCAGTTCAGTGGAGAAGTCTTTTAATCAAATGTGACCAGAAGTTGAATACATCAGTGTAGTAAAAGAAGTGAATGTCAACCCTTACTTCAAATCATATGTAAAACTAAATCAAATGAGAGTTTAGACCTAAGTATTATTGTGAAAATGAAATTCTGGAAAAAAAGGGAGAAAAATCATTGTACTCTCTGAGCAGGCCAAGATTTGTTCAGTGATATAGAAAACCAAAACCCATAAAAGAAAAAAAATTGAAAAGTTGGACCTTGTTAAATTTAAAATAATGCCATATATTTCTGACATGTCTTGCCCAAACCAAAATCAACAACAAAAAAACTTATAATCTATTAGTAAGAAATATTATTCAATTTTATAATGAATAAAAATCTAATGGTACTTCCAAAAGAAGATGCATGAATGTGATATTCATATTGAACAGAATGGCTAAAATTAATGTTATTAAAAGTAAGTGCCAAGAAATAAGTATAAAGATGAGAATACTTAAATACGTTGACAGAAATACAAAGGTGTATTTTTGCTTTAGATAGCTGCTTGGCAGTTTCAAATAAAGATAAACAATACTTAAGTTCCCAGCTATTCCAATCCTAGAAACCAAACAGAATTAAAAACGTTATGTCCACAGAAAAAAATACCTGTATATAAATCCTCACAGTAACTTTTTTTTTCAATAATCAATAACTTGAGAAAACCTATATGTTCATCAAGAAGTGAATGACCAATGAATGGACATAAATAGATCCAAGAGAAAAATACTACACAGCTTTCAAAAAAAAAAAAAAAAAACAGTAAATCAATAATAAACATAATGAGTCTTAAAATTGACATACTAAGCAAAAGAAGTCACATGCAGAGAAGTACATCCCATATGCTTCTACATGGAGACCATTTGAAAGAGGTATAGAACAGCAAAGAGACACTAGGAAACAGGTCTAATACAACTGTTCTGATTCTTAATTACAGAAAAAAGGTGACTTTCCTATTTCTTTCAAAACTCATCAAATTACATATATAATGGTTATAATTTATTGTACATATATTAAACCTCAAACGGATTAGAAATGGATTTAACAAATTTATTGTTTATATAGTTGTCATGTAAAAATATCAACTCCTTTCCTACACATCAGCAAGCAAAAGGGAACATTAAAAGTCATGTCATAGATAAGAGCATCAAAAAAATTACCAAAACCACTGAGCACAAGAGAGCATGCGGTTAATCTCAGCTCCCTGGGAGGCTGAAGTAAAAGGTCACAAGTTCAAGGCCAGCTGGGGCAACATAGCAAGAACAAAGGGCTGGGGATGTAGCTCAGAGGTAGAGTACTTTTGGGTTAAAAACCCAGTACCACAAAAACAAAACAAAATACCAAAACTAGGAATAAATGTAAGAAAAGATCTTCAAGAACTCAACTAGAAAAGTATAAAACGTTAATGTAACTATCGTCTGTAGTAAGATTTTAGAAAATCTAATTAGAGGAGCATACAAAAGAGTATTCTGACGCCTCCTGTATTAATCTACAGGGTTGATGCAATCCCAAGCAATCCCAAGCAAGAGAAGTGAAGGGGAGGGGGTGTGATATAACAAGTATGTGAAAAACAAAGGGCCAAGAACAAGGAAGAGATTTTAAGATATACTCTTATAGGTATTAGGATTCATTATAAAGTCACAATAATTAGGACACTACACTACTGATAAAATGGGTAAACAATAGACTACTAAGTAGTAAAGAGTCCCATAAAAAGAACCTCTGGTCACTTAGAAGACAATATGTCACACAGCCAAGAGAAAAGTAGTCTCTGCAGTAAGAGATTTTTCTCTATATAGAAGAAAATGCAATTTTGCTCCTACCTCAGACCATGCATAAGTCAATTCAAGGTGGATCATAATTTCCTGTGTAACAAGTCAACTGATAAAAATAAACTACTTTCATGAGTCTGAAACACAAATAGTTTTAACTCAAAATGAAAGAACTGGTAATTTTGACCAAATTATTAAAATAAGAACTTCATGCATAAGAAGCCACTCCTACCCTAAGGGGGGAAAAAAAACAGTATTCAGACCAGGAGAAGATATATTTGACAAAGAGCTCATACCCATGGTATATGGATAACTCTTTAAAACCATTAGGAAAGATAACCTGCAATTCAAAACCACCACAAAGAAACCCAACGGGTGAAGATGTGCAAAGGCATTATGCCAAAGACGACAAAAATGTGGCCAACTGCCAATAAAAATATTAAAAGTTATTCAATCACATTAGTCATTTGAAAATGCAAATTAAAACCACAATAAAATATCATTATACATTTATTTTCATGACTAAAATTTTTCAAATTAAAAAAATGTTGTTGAGGGTATGCAACAAGAGGAATATACATATACTGCTGTTGGAAATACAAATTAGTACAACTACTTTAAAAGAACCATTCTGAATTATCCACCAAAGAAGATATGCATGTCTTACACCACAGCAATCCCCCTTCTTTGGATGTATATACCCTCCAAAAATAACCACCCAAATGCATGTAAAAAGCCAAATGGATAAACAAGTTGTGGGAGATCCACACAAACCAACACTATTCAACCACAAAAAGCACCATAAAAAGAACACAGGTTCAAATGAAAAACATGTGGAGTAAAGATACCTAACATAAAACACTACCCATTGTGTAATTCCTTTTGTATGAACCTCTTGAATCAGCAAAACTAACAAATACCGAATCGATGTCTGCCTGATGCAGAGGGTTAGGGGAATTTACTGGAAATCATCACAAAAGAATTTATTTAGAGTGGTAGCTGATGGGAAGGTCCTCTATAGTTTGATTGTGATCAGAGTCACATGGTTATATACACTGATCAAAACTAAACCATCTATATACTTAAATTGAAACTACTTTATGTAAATTACATCTAATGATGTTGATTTGTATATAGGTTCATATATATCTGTGTAAATACACATAAATGTACATTAAATACTAAAACATGTTGAAAATATCAATCATATGCCAACAATAAGGAATGGATATCATGGTGTATTTACACAATAAAATACAGCAGTAAAAATGAACAAACTATAACCATAGGCAACAATATAAATGAGTATCAAAGTTAGGCAAAATAAGCTGGATAAAAAAAATACTTACATGAGTGCATTCTTATTTAAGTTCACAAAATAGCATAACTCTTCCATTTGGACATGTTTTAAGATGCAATCCTTTCTTAAAAAGCAAGAATGTTATTGCCATTTAAAATCAGGATAGAAACTGCCTTTGGCAAGGGAAAGGTACAGAATTTTACCAAAGGGTTAAAGAAATAACTCATTATTTAATATCTCCAGATTTGCTACTTCTATACAGCTATTGATTGTTTCCATGCTTTTATATGTCACTAACTCAAGTACTATGTTAATACTTTGTAATGATTTGAACCTTTGAGTGGAGCAGTACTTAAATTTCTTACATCTTTGGTAACTTACAATAAATATTGCTAATTCTTTCTGAGCATTTACAACATACCAGGCACAATTCTCAGAATTTTACTGAGACACACACACAATACACACACACACACACACACACACACAGATCTTCCCTCAGTATCTTTGGGAGATTAGTTCCAGGATCCACACAGATGCCAAAATCTGCAAGATGCTCAACTCCCTTATACAATATAGTGTAGTACGTGCACACTATACGTACAATAGTACGTAGTACAATAGTACTACAATATAGTGTAGTACGTGTCCTATGTATATCCATTACTTCAAATCATCTCTATATTACTTATATTTAATACAATGTAATTGCTATGCAATTAGTAGTCATACTCTATTGTTTAGGAGAAAATGAAAAAAGTATATACATGCTCATATAATTTTCTTTACAAATATTTTGTATTCATAGTTGGTTAAATTTATGGTTGTAGAACCCATAGACTCTATATGAAGTTATAATACCACTCATAAATACCTGATCAGGAATTCACCCCAGGTATATATAAAATATACACACACACATATATGTATATACAAATTAAAAATGTTTTGAACTATTTAAATATAAAATTATTGGTATTTATAAGGATTTCTTTTTTGTTTTAGCTCTCCATAAGAAATGTAAAAAAAAAACAAATTATGATGATTTTTATTCACTTTCCAATATCCATCAACTCCCAAATCAAGCAATCAAATTCATTTGAACTACTGTAGATGAAAAATTAGCTCTAGAGAGGAAAAAAAATTGTTTGGAAACACTAAGATGAATTTATATTTCATCTATGAACAAATTGTGCCCAAAGCATTTTGTTAGTAGCTTTAAACATCCACATCTCATATAATTCGCTTGTAACAGTTCTACAAGCTGGACTAGGTGGTCTTGATCCTACCAGCAGAGAAGAGAAGCTCTCCCAGGCCAAGTCTCACAGCTAACAGTAGCCAAAGCCAGCATTCAATTTTACACCTGTCTTTTCCTGTCCTATTTTCCCACCGCTACCCTGAAAAGCTTTTAAATTAATCAAGAAGCATGGTTTGAATAGCAAAAATTTAAAACCCAGCATCCCTTCTCATATTATGCTTTTGTGATCTTGATCAAGTTCAAAGCACACATAAGCAGCCTCCTACCCCAATCAAGACCCCATTTCTCAGAGTTTATCTCTGTGTCCTATGTCTTATAGATTAACTGCACACTAAAGTTAGCTAGAAATGCACAAATCCCCCCACTTGGTCAGCGCTACCCAGTCCTGTGTTACAGGGAAGGTCACGCCTGAAGGGTGCTTGCCAGAAATGCTGACCACAACAAAATCCAGACACAAGCCACCCTAACCAACACAGAAACCAGGGTCACTGAGGTTTTCTTTAGAGTCACTGAAACTGCAATTCTCTCCAGCCTACATGAAGGAGACAGGGTACACACAGTCCATACTCTAGAGGACACAGCTAAACACTGGACAACTGAGGCTCCACCTGAAAAATTCACCTTTAGGGGAAAGGATAAGATAACTACCAAAAGGCAAGAGCCAATCATCTTCTAAGATGCTGGCTTGTCTCTGAAAAGATCTTGCTTTCTCCATTACACCGCCTCTAGATTCACTGATTCTCCTGGGCCACAGGAAAACACACCTTATATGGTACAAAGTCATCTAACGACTGTGAACCTAATTTCCACATTTATCAAAGGGGGGAAAACACAAGGTCTTGCTGCCTAGTAATATAAAGATGATGAATAAGATAATCCTTGTAATGAGCATAGACAGTGTGTGCCCAAGGTAATTGTTACCTGACAGGCAGAAATTCTTAGCAGCTGTTGCCCCTTTAAATGACTAACAGTGGTTCAAGTATTTTTTTGTTAAGATGAGGCCCTCCAGGAATCAGACAAAATCATGGAGTCATACTGAGTCACTCTTCTAGGCAATTCGGAGTGAACTTTGCTTATTATAATGCAGAATTATTCCCCCAGGAAGTGCTTCCCTCCACCAGTTTTGACATGTGATATACGAAGGAGCATGATCTTAAACTGGGCATGCTTAAGAAGGTACCAGGTTCAACAGGTGGTAAGTCTTTGCAATATGAATGCATTAGTTCCCTAATAAATACACCTTGCTGTCTTTATGTTTAAAGAGACACTTCTTTGGGAGTTACTCTCAAGGCTCTCCTTGCTCATACAAGCAATAAATCTTCCCTTATTCATTTTAACTCCTTGTTGCGCTTACTGGCTCTACACTCACCAAGGAGTGAGCCCATTATGTTTGGCTACCTAAGCAGTCAGCAAAAACAAATCAACCATTATTTTCATTAGAGAAAAGAATGGTTGGTCCTCTTGGTGAATAAGATAGGACAGATAGTAAAATGGTCAGACTTGGTAATGGACCCAATTAAATTTTTTTTCCAAATGTACAGACCAAATGTACAATGATCTGTAGAAACATTCCAGGCAAGTCTGTCCCTGAGGGGTGGAAAAATGCAGGGGAGGGGGTTCCAAATGGAGATTGTAGGAAAGTTCAAACAGACAATTAGGTGGTCATAGGAGGAGCCAAGGAAGGGTCTTGGTACTTTTCCAATACTTGTTTAACATAGATTTTGATCAATGACCTTAACATGGTAATGATATTAAACCAGTAGTGATATTGACCCCTATACTAGGACACAGAAATGGTAATGTGCTATTAGGTCCCATGTTGTCTACCACGAGCTCTACTTCTTTTGTCTCACTTAAAATAAATCCTATTCCTTTTACTCTTGCCTTCTGTTACTGTCCACAGATTTCATTCTTCAAATTTGCAAGAGAAGGACCTGGAAGGAAATCGGCAGTGAGGTTCTGGGGTCTGCTGTGCCACTGGAGGGCAGAACCCACCATTAAGAGCTGCACCATGCCACTGGATAATAGTGGAGAAGAATCCAGTTTTGCTTGTTGAGAACCTCAGAGCTAACCCCAGCAAACATTCCCAGCTGTGATTAGCTCCTAACACTACAATGGGCTTTCTGCACTGCAGAAGCATGAAGCTTACTTACACAGAACCCACCAGCCAGCAAAAGCAGAAGAGCTAGTTTCATCTCAAACTCTAGTTTCACAGGTAAATCTAATGTGTGCATTTGTTTCTCCAAACTTTCAAAATGTACACTCTTCAATGGTAATAGTGAAAATTTTTCATGTATAGGAGGAGCATAATCTTTTTTTCTTTTAATAAAACACTGTATAAAATACATGCATTGACATTAAGAAATCTCAAAAATAATATTAAGTGAAACACTAGGTTGCAAAAGAATATCACTTTCATAAATCAAAAACATTCAGAGCAATGTTATTGCATCTGCAGCAACAAAAATACACGAACTTCAGAATACTGGTCACTTCTGGACACAGAGGAGGAAAAACAGTTGGCTGAATTTATATTTTGCAATCAACTAAAGTCTGGGCCTACTATGGCAAGACTATTTTTTATATCTAGATGCTATTTTATGGTAACGATTGTGCATACTCTTCTATATGTCTGATATTTTTCATGTTATAAATAATTCTATCTAAATATTTTTTATGTGACTTTCAAACTATTACTTAAAGATGACTCATACTACAATCCCTGACCAGGAGATCAGTTAGGAGCCTAACTGCGTGAACTGAGATGGTGCTGCTCTTCTCCACAACTGAGATGGTGCTGCTCATCTTCACCCTATGACACACACTTTTTCCCTCTCCGTGGCGCTTTAGACCATGAGCTAAAACTTGAGGACGCGTTCCAAACATCGCAGACATATCACAGTTCATGTCCTTGGTGAAAGGCTCAGAAATCATCTAAAATACAATGATTTGGGGAAATAAAGTACTTACGTATAGACAGAAACTGATTTGCAGATTATCAGAAAAGGGGAAATTAAAAGTGAAAAATTAAGTTTCCTCAATAAACTAAGATGTTCAAATACAAATAATGTTTAAAAACCCAAATAATAATAAAATATAAAAAAACAAAACGATTGTGGGTAATATTAATGTTGATAAATGTTTGGTTAATATTTTCCCCATGTTACTTTCATTGGTTTTGAATGCCTAAATCAAACTTTTTCTCCTGAAAATGTTCCTATGCCTTCAATACAGAATTAACAAGTTTCTATACAAAGAAAGAAAAACTATTATTATTGACAGAATTGTGTATTCTTAAAATGCAAATGCTAATGACCTAACCCCAATATAACTGTATTTTGAGACAGGGTATATATGAATTAAGGTTAAAGGAGGTCATAAGTGCAGGGCCCAATTCCAGTAAGACTGGTGGCCTTCCTTGTATAAAGAGACCTGAGAGAGGATCCCCTCTCTGAGCCCATTCACTGACTGATGAGCAGACATCGATCAACAAGGCCACCCTCTGAAAGCCAGGAGAGAAACCAATAGTCAGAACCAACCATGTTAGCACCTTGATTTCGGAAATGTAAGAAAACAAATGTCTATTGTATAACTACCCAGTTTTTTCAGAGCAGGCAAAAACAACTTTTTGATATCAGTATTAAAATGGTTTAAAGAACTTAAATAAAAAAGAAGGAAGAGTAATGAAAAACTGCTTTTATCCAGCATACCTACAGATTTTTTTTTTTTGCATATTTTTTAATCACTAAAATTGTCAAGAAAGAAAAGCAGTGGCATAAAGGTTAATATCAAAGATCTTCCTTTATGATCTATCGTCACATATTACCTATGCAAGGAAATCTCTCTTTTTCTCTCTCTCTCACACACACAATCAGCTACACACCATAATGAACCATCATTTCACAGACTGTTTAATAAATGCAGTCATCACAATTAAAACATACCACAAGTCATTATAGAGTTGAATTTAAAAAAAAAAAATCTTTAGATGGCAGTTTAAAACTGTCCTGAGGTTTTATAGTATCTATCTAACATACTCAAACCTGAATTAAGAAACCTGAGAGTAGGTTAACTGCAGCATAGATCAATAGTGTGAAATTCACCAGGCAAAGATAGTGTTTAATCTGTGAGATTCCAAAAAATGTCCTTAGGATGAGAACAAATTATCATTACAGAAAGATTACAACATATAAGTTTACAAGAGTATGACATTTTTTTAATCTACTAGCAAATGTTGCAACTTAATACTTTTTTCAATTAAAGTAGAACTTTTTATTTATGAAAAATAATGTATAAATCAATGGCTTTTTAACTTACAAAGTTTATCAAGCATAGATACTTACCCTTTAATAATAAATCTACTGTTTCAATTTTAATTATCTAGATATTCAAGTCAAAATTTTGCAAAATTTTCCTTATCGCCAAGTAAAGGTGATAAGGAAGGAGCTGATGCCTCAGGCAGGGTTCTGTTCTGGCCCAAGAGATGTGAGTTGAAAGATTTCCTGAGGTTCACTGTCCCCGGTAGTTCCCATCTGGCCCAGCCCCAGGGAGAAAAAGAGCAGCCAGGAATTCAGCAACAAGTCAAGGCAAGTACAAGACAACGCAGTAAACCACAATGTCAGACAAGTTAGGAAACCATGTCAGGGAAGTTAAGAGAGAGGGGGCAGAGAGGGGAGATGTCAGGTAAGTGGCAGGAAGGAGCAGTGACCAGGGAGAGAGAAGGAAGGGCTTCACACAAGGAAGACACTTCCAGCATCCTTTAAAGAACTGCGAGAAGTTTTTCATTAGTAATTGAAAGTATGGGCCACAAAGAAATATTCTTGTTTAGTATACCAAGGAATATACTAAATGTCATTTGTACACGTTATTATCTGACTAAAAAGCTCAGATTCCATGATCAACCATTTTTATTTAGAGTCACAACACTAAATGGTGCCATTGCTATTTATAATACAGGGGAAGTCCACAGGAAAAATAGTGGAGTCTGAAAACCTTTTAATATTCTTGCTTATTTTATGATGTGAGCACCCCGACAGTGTAGTTTCTATTTACTACAATAATCAAGGAAAAGAAAGGTTACAGCAGGTCATCTGGCCTAAAATCATACTGAAAATGGTGCTGTGATATCGTTAGTACAAATTAGTGACTCCTAATCTTAATGCTACTTTGATTCTAATTTTTAAAGACTCACAGTCATGATATGAATAACCTTTCACATGATGCAAAGACTACCTGTATAAGTGAAGGAGTTAAAGATATACCACTCTGGCATATTCACTATTTTGAATTAAAGACATTTCATTCAAGTGTTGAAAAACAGCAGGTGCAAAACATCACTCTGACCTTGGTACTGTTCCTTAAAAGCAGATGAAATTCCCCCTGGGAAAGGAGTAACTCATCCTCAGGGACAGAAGTGGAGATGACAGAGCCCCACAGAAACCTGTTCAGACCTTGTTAAAATCTCTTCTACCCTTTGAATCTCCCAGGTAACATGTAGCTGCTTGGTATTCTTTGCCCAATTCAGGGTTTCACCAACTGCTTCTTCATGTCTTCATCTCCTTATGATGGTTCCTGTCCTAGGTAAAATTTGTGTTTACTTGTGATAATAAGTCTGTATGCTTTTTTTCCTGTCAATCTGTTTTATGTTGATTTAATTCTCAGCCTTGCCTGGAACCTCAAAAGATGCAGGTACAGTTTTGCTTCCCCTCTACCACTTAAATGAGTATCAAAAGATTCTCTGTAAAATTCACAGAAAGCATTACTCAATGTCTAAAACTTACACTAATTGCTTCTTATCTGATGTTCCCCATCTGGTTCCCACAAAGATTTTGGTGGGGCAAAGATGCAGTTTTCTTTTATATACTCATATCAGACTTTCTCATGTAGAATGCTTTTGACATTTGAAGACTTGTGATTTTCATTTAGTTTCCATTAATTGCTAAAACTTAGCAAAATATGTTAATGCTAAAAGCTTGTACAAAAATTCATGACTTTCTACAACACTAAGAAATAATCTAATTCTTATATATGCAGTCAAAATTTTTAAAAATATTTACTAAAAAGGTAGAAGTCAGAATGTAGTGAAATGAAACTCCATTTAACTGCCCTAGAGAGACTGGGAAAATTAGTCTCCCACAATCTGTTACTCATGGGTAGAACATACAGATCACCAACCACCTTCAGGGCCATGAGGCTAACCTGTCAAAAATTACAAACCAAACCAGCACCTAGGTGTTTAATAAACGGCACTGTAACTATTGTGTTCCTAGTATATATCAGGCTTTACTAATATTAAGGATGTCAAGGTAGAAAAATTAATTAGGAACTCTGCTCTAGGAGTTGGTGTTCTAACCAGAGACACTTAAATTTAACAGAGTTGGGCTGGGGAGATAGCTTGCCTTGCAAGCACAAGGCCCTGAGTTCCATCCCCAGTACTACAAAAACAAAACAAGCGAAACGGAAATTTAACAGAGTTGTAAACTGCCATGTTTTCTCTTGCAAATGATAAATTGCTACCTTTTCTATTGCAAATACAACTTGCACTTCACTTGCCAAAGGTACCTAAGGGCAAGATAATCAGTAGCAGTCACAGATTCCAGATGGGAAGGGGAATCTTACAGAAATGCCAGCCCAGGGCCTGTGCCTGAAGTTTGTCAAGCCCTGTAGGAACCATCAAACTTGAATAGCTTCATAACTCCCAGCCAAGAGAGAAGTGTTGGCTCTTAGTGGAAAAAGAGCCCACCCCAACCCTGGAGAAAACCACAAATATTTAAAGTGCAACTTTGAGAAACAGATGAAGGTTCTCTCTGCTCTAAATCAGCTTATCTCAAACTATTCAGTTACTAAGATGGATACTGGTGACCTGAGGCTCCTCTCTGGGGTTCCAGAGATGTGCTCTCCAGAGACCTGGTTTCATACAGTACTGTTATCATCTTATTACATCTACCTTCCATGCGAGACCACAAGCTCTTTCATTCCTCTTCACTTTCTTTCCACCTGGCACAATGACTCCTACCAAGTTCAGTAAGTGTGTCCTGAATTATTAATTGGTGCCAAGCAGTGTGCCAGGCTATAGATATACAAACATTAAAAGATATGCTCCCTGCCAAAGAACAAATAACCTGGTGGGGAGATAGAGTCAGCAATTCAAATATGAGAATTGTACTAAGAGAACACTAAAATGGAGGGAAGGTAGGGGAAAAAGATCAAGATAGAATTAGGGGATGCAGTGTTCCCCCAATTAAACGGGAGAAAGCTAAGGAATCCCAGGTAGTTATAAGTTGGAAACAGACAACAGTTATAAGTTGGAAAATACAAGTGGTGAGGGGAAAATATTTGAAAGGACCACAAAATAGAGGTTGTATGAATATGTAATATTCATGTGAGTAAGTCAAATTCAGAAAGGAACACTGAAAATATCACTGTTAAAATTACTAAATTTCCCTACATTAAATACTTATGGCTTATTTAAAAAAAAAAAAAAAAAAAAAAAGTCTTACCTTCCTGAAATTCCTTTTGTTGGCCCTGGGATCTCTGGTACAGGCCGATGTCTTAGCAGAAAAGAACGGGATGGTCTTGAAACCAACTTACTACGACTTCTCATGGGTTCTGAGATTGGAGATGATGGAACATACAAATCATTCACAATCATTTCTCCCTGAAACTCAAAGAATGGTGATGGTGGCAAGCTTTCTAATACACCATTAGCTCCATTTCCAGAATTTGCTTCTGAGGTTGAACAATTGAGGGAAGAAAGACACTCAGGTTTTGTATTGGGAAGGTTGCTGAAGTTTTCTGATACCAAATCAACTTTTTCTGTTTGTTGTTCTTCAACTGTATGACCAACTGCCTTCTCTGCAGTCAAAGATTCTATTTTAATATTTTCACTACCAAGTAAAGACTCATGAGAGGAACTCAGGTATTGTTCTTCTTCTGGAATGGGGAGGTCCTGTTTGGATAGAGATAGCTTATCATCTGATTCAATGGACTGGTTATTTTCCATTCTAGCATCATTTTGATCAAGATTTTTTATAAAGGTCTCCAACTGTGTTGAGTTAGGTGTCTGAATACAACCAGAATTTGAAAGTTCTTTGCAGGTGTTCTGATGAGAAGAGGGAGCATGGTGATCTTTTGAAGTGTTCCCATTCTTCGTTTTATGAACATTTGCATATATTGGGATTTCTTGCATTTTTGACAATATTATCTGTAACTGTTTAAGTATCCTCCTACGGTGCCCTGTAGGTGATATTCCAATTTTGTGTAGTATACTATCATTTATTGCTGCACAGTCCTTCACAGTATAAAAACCAAACTCTTGGAAATGTAAGAGATATTGCTCCAAATTAATGCTCATTAGGAAATCCTTGATATCAACATTTACTTCATTGACTGAGGACATAATGGTGACTTCATTACTAAGCTGATTCTTAAAACAGTACAATGAGATACTCGCAAAAGAGGATATTCTTCTCTATCGGTTAATCTTCTCACTTGTGACAGAAAAGTTTCTCAAAATGTTGTTTTCTTCACAATGACCATTTCATGTGCTTCAGCCTAGGTGGGGGAAACAATAATTTATTAGGTTATCTTAATATACAGTTGGTGGTGCTAGGGATCAAACCCAGGGTTTCATATATGCTAAGCACACACACTACCACTGAACTACAGTACTTTACTGAGTAAAATCTAGTCTTACATTATAAACTTCCCTGAAAACACAAAAGAAAGTAAGACAACTAAGTTTGGAATCTCTGCATATTGCTTTATGCATCCTAGAATGTTAATTCCTAGTACTATGTGAAGGTAGAGGACAGAAATGTCATGATAGTGTCAAACTATGATTTTCAAACAGATTTAAAAAAAAAAGACTCACAAATATAAAAGGAATATTTGTAAAATATTTTATTCATCTCATTAATTGATGAAGGATCCTGCCAGTTCTGCAAGGCAGGAAAATAATAACATGTAAGGAATTACAATTAAAATTAAATATCCACAGGCTATAGCTGTTAAATGAAAGTCACTGATAAACATTCTTTTGATTTCCAAGTTTTAGATAATTTTTCTTAATAGTAGCTAAACAATGATCCCTTTCACTATACTTTCTTTCAGACCCTTAAAAAGTAGGTAGAACATATATCTCAGATATATGTTCTCAGATATAGTTTCCATTTCAAAAAAGGAGATAGCATTATTTGCAAACAATTAATATTAATATGCAAGATAAGACTAGTGAATAATTAGCCAATTCTTAAATACATTAGATAACAAGAAGTATGTTAATTCAAAATTTTAAAAAGATCAAAGTTTAAAGGTCACATTTTCCTCTGACACACACACAGCAGATTCAGAAGGTTCATTTTTCTTCCAAAGAACACAAACTTTTACGAAGTCAGTCTGCTGTTATGTGGGTGTATTCAGTTTATGAAAATGAATCTGTGCAAATTTCTGTGTAGTATGCTTCAAAAAAAAAAGGAAAAAGTACAGAATTGACATAAAACCCATACTCAAGTAAAAAGACACGACAAAGTAAATTTCTCTGAGCAAGCTCTGATGCAATGTTTCTGGAAACCACATCTTGAAACAACTCTCCAAAAGGCACTACTCAGACTCTACATGTATTACATGCTGATTGCTCATATGGTATTGCCCTATTTTGAAATATCAGCAAACATTGACCAACAGATACAGAGTGCATAGAGGGAAAGCAACTCTTTTCCAGGTCTTCCTTCAAGAGCAGGGAAGTAAAAACACAAACAAGAGAGAGAAGTTAGGAAATGCCTTTGACAATAAGGTACTGCTTTGTCATACCTAAAAAAAATGTAAATGAATAAATAAATGCAGACATAAGACAAGAGAAAGCTAAACCTCATCATCAAATGCAAAATCACCTTGTTTTGTACATAAAGGTGTTGCTCATGTTTTCCTTGGCACATCACAAAATGGAAGTAGCAATCGCAAACAGTACAATAAGTGGGTATAATTCACCACCACCTTTAGAAATTATAAGGATGATGAACTGGTCAATAATTCACAAAACTTAGAACAAGAACAATTTCAAAGGGACACACACACCAAAAAACCTCTGGATTCTCCTCTGCTGCAACAGTGGTTCCAGCACCTAGTCAACCACCCAAACCTAAAGCTCAGCGGGATCACTTTGCCCACCCTTGTCTCCCCACCACATTCAAGAATGCAGGTGAGCTACTGGTTTTTTTCCTTGCTATGGACAGAACTGTGACCCTACCCCATTCCCCCCCCTCCAAAAAAAAAAAAAAAAAAAAAATATGTTGAAGCCCTAACCTTCAATGTGACTGTATTTAGAGATAGGGCTTCCCATGAAGTAATTAAGGTTGAATGAAGTCACAGGAAATGATAGGAGGACACCAGAGAGCTCCCTCTTTCACTCCATGCCCCACCCGAACCCCACCCCCACCGTGAGGACACAGGAAGAAGGCAGACTTCTACCAGCCAGGAAGAGGACCTCACAGGAAACAGTCAGCCAGCCAGCAACTTCGTCTTCTATTACCAGCCTTCGGAACCTCGAGAAATTTCTGTTGTTTACATCAGGCAGTCTGTGGTATTTTGCTCTGGGCTAATCTGACCAATACACTCCTCTATCTTCACTGCCTTAACCATGTTCCAGATCCTCATTATATCTCTTGATCAGATTACTACAACAGTCTCTGACTAAATCTCTGCCCATGCTCCATGTACCAATGAACACCAAAATCCAAATTCAGCATGTCATTCCACATTCTCAAAAGAGTGAAGTCTCAAAAAGATAAAGCTCCGGACAGTGTCATGCCATAATCTGATCTCTAATAATAATAATAGCAGTAAAGAGTTATCGTGTGCCAGGCCCCTTACCTCTTGTTTCCTGCAAGGTGGAGTTCCTAGTACTAACTCCAGGCAAATCTTCAACCTGTGTCAAACATTCTACCAACATCCTCCACTCGCTTTAGTTTTTTTTTCCCAGAGACAAATTATTCAATACCTCCATTCCTTCTCTATATGCTGAATCTGCTTTCCTATGCTACATTTAAAATTCTGAAGGGGACTCAGTGAAGGCATCATGTTGACCCCTAAAGACAGAAAGAAACATTGCTTTCTCTATGTACATAAATAACTAGTACCCTAGGGCCCTGCAAAGTGCTTGGAGGGTGTTTGAGGGATGGTAGAAGTGATCAAGAGGTCCACATCATTAGGTTTTTGGAGTTGTGTGCATTTGAGATTTAGTACAGTCCTTTCCTTTGTTTGGAGTATACACATATACTTCCCAGGCAGCTGAATCGAAGATAGATAAACCAAGGGCTCTACTCAAAACCATCTCCTTGCTACCACATGACATGCTGAACATGGCTAATGAACCTGATTTCTTTTCGTGACATCAAAGAGGCTCCCCTCCCACATTCCCTCTGCCAGTTCTGTCCTCCAATCACCAAATTAACTGTCTAACCCCCAAGGGCCGAATGCCCAAGGTTTTTTACAGCTCTTTCCTTAAAGGTCCTAGCTCCCAAGGACATAATTAGATACACAGAACACCATAAGGCAACTCCTAGCTCTCCATACTTTGACCCGTAATGTGGGCTCACTGACATGTAAGCCCATGTTCTAGGGCAGTGGCTCTCCAGATACTGCTCTGCGGATCTGCTTGCTGTACAGGAAAGCAACTATGGACACCTGGGGCAGGAATCCTGTCATTGGAACACCCTCCAAAGATGGGAGTGTGCAACAAAATGTGGTTATTACAGCTTTTGATCTTTACATTCCCAAAGTGTGCTTTACATCAGCCCCCCTGAGCCTAAGCTCATCACTCTCCTCCCCTAATGTAAAGTTCTTCCCAGAGTATTGCAGAGAAGTCTGGAGTCATAAAAGGTTCAAATCCCACCTCCTTCATTTTCTGACAGTGTGAACACTGGAACCTATCCAAGTCGATGTTTCCATTTTCTTTTCAATAAAATGGAAGCACTCAAAGGTACTTAAGCACTGGTACAGATTAAATGAGAAAATCCATCTAACTGTTAACATAGTGCTCAGCACACAGTGCTGCTTAGTAAATATTCGCTCCCATCACTATATTTATTTTTGGCACTTACATGTTCCCACTACTGAAATTTTTTTTCATTCTCTGCGATCTAACACAAACCCTATTTGCTTCTCAAGGTCTTCATCGAACAATACTCTCTTCTCCATATCCCTACAACACTGATCTCTTAGAGTGTTGTCTTAGTCCATTCAGGCTGCTATAACAAAATACCTGAGACTAGATAATTTACAAACTTTAGAAATATATCACTCACAGTTCTGGAGGCTAGGAAATTCAAGATCAAGGCACTAGAAGATCTGGTGTCTGGTGAGGGTGCATTCCTCATAGATGGCACCTTCTGGTGTGTTATACCTTAGTCCTTCGTATAAAGTCAATCATCTCATTTTTGAGAGTACCGACCTAGCGAGCTCATCACCTCCCAAAGGTCTGACCTCTTAACACATTATCCTGTGGCTCAGCTCTCAACATGTGGCTCTGAGAGGGACACATACATTCTGACCATAGCAAGGATTTGATCACGTTCTGCACATTCAATATGGCGGTGTGGTGTAAAAGCCAAGACTCCAAAGCCCAACACCCTGAATCTAATCCCAGTTCCTTCACTTACTAGCTTTGCATACTTGAGTATTTAACCTCTCTGCACTTCAGTTTCCTCATCAGGAAAAAGGAATAATAATAGTGCCTGTCCTCACGGGGCTGTGAGAATGATCAGAGGCAAAGCACTTAGAACATCTGTTAAGCTGTGCATAACAAAGGCCACGCCAGCGTTGGCCACTATTATTTTATTATCATCCCATAAAGGTGATCAGCCCACATAAGCTTCCCAATAAATGTCAAATTATCTGATTATAAACACAGTGCAGCACCTATTTAGAGAATGCACAACCACCATTACAGAACTGGTTCTGAATGGGCCCATCCTACCATGACCCATTTCCTCATGGAAGCATAAAGGAGTAATGCTGAGAAGCATCCGCAGCATGGGTGGCTTGCCTTGCCACACAATAAGCCCTACCTAATTGTCTTACCGAGCTCTACCTTGAAACTATTCCCTAAATCCAACGGCATCTTGCCACCTCCCCTGCTCACATTCTACTCTAGGTCACCACCTTCTCCATCTTAGACCACTGAGGAACCCTCCTGGACTGATACCTCTCCTCCTCCTTGACTGTCTGCCCCCACAGCAGATTCTAAATACCGGAGTCAGATGCATTTTAGAGCACAAGTTATCCCACTCCCTGCAACTTCCCAAGTTGGTTTTTCTGGCTGTCCCTCCTCACTGACAGACATCCTGACAGGCTCCATCCTGTTTCTTTTTGGTACTGGAAACTGAACCCAAGGGTGCTTTACCACTGAGCTATATCCCCAGCCCTTTATGTTTTTGTTTTTTGATTTTTTGTAGGGGTACTAGGGATTGAACTGAGCCACATCTCCAGCCCTATTTTGTATTTTATTTAGAGACAGTGCCTCGCTTTTGCTGAGGCTGGCTTTGAACTTGCAATCCTTCTGTCTCAGCCTCCTGAGTTTTTGGGATCACAGGTGTGCGCCACCGCACCCAGCCCTTTTTGTTTTTTTGATACAAGGTCTCAGTATGTTGTTTAGGGTCCCCACCAAGTTGCTGAGTCTGGCCTTAAACCTGAGATCCTCATACGTCATCCTCCCAAGTTGTGGGAATTACAGGCATGCACTAGGGCACCCAGCTCTCAGCCTGTTTCTACAACCTGACCTATCTTCTATCTTCTTCAATCTTCATTCCAAAATGTAACTATGGCCATGGCTCACTCCATCAATTTAGTAAATCTCTGATCACCTGTGCCCAAGAGGTTTTCCTTAAACCCCCAAAGCACATGAGCATGCCTTGTGACTCACTGCTCCTTACCTTTGCATTAATGGTCTTCAAGGCATTTGTTACAACCTGACATCTGTTCATTGCTTCAAGGGAGCAGATCTTGTCTACTGTCCAGTGCTCCAACCCTTCAGGTTGAACTCTGTCAGGTATAAATAGCAAGTGCTCAGTAAATTTTTGCTGAATGTCTTCTTCCCGGTTTGGAGATGATTTAATAGAAGTAGAAACTGTATCTAGTTCTAAAAAGTCAGCAATCTAGTAAGAGCAGCCAGAATTCAAGCAGATTTCTCCAATTCATTTAACTACTACAAGAGATCCTCAAAGCAGGAGCTGAGTGTGGCAGAAGGTCATTCGAAACCATTATAGGGCATTTAAAAACTCAAGGGTTGGGACAGTCTTCCTGTGCTAATGCCTTGAGAAAGGAAAACCATTACAGTGAGCCCCTCCCTACTTCTCACCCTCCAGTCCCTCCCTCACCAGTGGAGTTTTGCATATCCCTTTGGTTGAGCTAGGAAAGAAACAATTGAAAACCTTGACTTTCAATTGAAACACTTCCCTGAGCCATAGGGTCATTTAGTTTTCAATGCTGACAACAGCATGAATCACCTTTGCTAGACTATACTACCTTATAGAAGAAAATGCAATAATCTAATTGAATTCCATTATATGTTTAATCCATTAAAAAAAACAGCCTCATAAAATCAGAAACATAACCTTGGCATGGATCAAAACTGAAAATATGATGAAATAATAGACTGAAATAATCATAGGATCATAGGACTGAAGTGAATCTCAGAAAATAGCTTTAAATATTACACTGTTAAGTGAATAATGAAACTTTTCAACGTCTTACAATACAAGGCTTTCATAGTCTAATAACAATGAAAGTTGATTGTATTCCAGAAGAGTAGTTACCAATGGAGTGGAACTACCTCCCCAGTTTAAATCCAGAAGACATGGGAAAATGTTGGAAACAATGACTAAGTGGCACCAACAAACAGAAAAGGTAACTATGACACCTTATAATGGTACCCAAAGTAGAAACCTCAGGTACAATTTTTATTCCTCCAGCTCTACAAAATGGCACCAGGCATTATAGATAATCAAAGAAAAAAGTGTCCCTGCCTTCAATATGCTAATAAACTTATTGTAGAAAAAGTAGCTAATTCCTTGGAAAATCAGAGGTCTTCATAAGGATAACCTCCTAAAATAACTAGTTCAGAACAAAACCTTACAGAAATCCAGAACATAATCCTAAGAAACAGGCATCATGTTATTACTATATCAAGTAAACTCACAGTTTAATATTGAGAAATTAACTCCAAATATTCATAAAGACAACAGGTTCAAGTTTGTTTCCCACAATTGTAATGAGACAAGGAAATGATAGGAAGTGCTATAGTTGTATGTTGTAGTAGTAATAAGCTGTATTTGGTATTTGCCTGGACTTGTAAAACTAAAATCACAAAAGGCGCCTGGTGACAAACTTGCTGTGTGGCAGGATGACACTCTGAACAATGCCGAGATGAACCTTTATATATGATTTGAGTGGTGGCTCCCTGTATAGTCGTGTTCTGGTCTTTATCAATGAAGACTGGAGCCTGACTGGGCTGAAAATCACTACTTAAACCCCTGGGCTTTTGGAGCAAACCGTCAGTAGCACCATGAGGACTCCACGTCGCTCTGCCTCTTGACAGCCCTGGCTGCTGTCCACTCCATTGCTGATTGCTGATCAACCGTTGTCACCGAGTCCAGATGACTGACCACCTCTCCCGCAATGACGACTGCCATCCAGCCTCCAGCTTATCCAACACCCAAGGCCAACCAAAGATATCCGAGGAGCTGATAGAGGTTACAGCTGAGAAGAATCCCCTCAGTCTTGTTGACTGACTTCTTGGCTAAGAGACGTTGCATTGAGTAAGTCCATGGGGACTGGACTCTAGGTGAACAAGGGAGTGAACCTTCAATGTATTTGTGACTTGCTATTATTAGGAATGTTGAGTGTGCATTGCATGAATAAAATCCACTTGTTGGAACCAAACTTGATTCCTCTCTTACTCCTGCTCGTGACAGTAATCAAGCAAAAGAGAAAGTGGTTAAGAGACAATGTACTTGTTGTACTGCTCTGTCCCATAATATAGAGAATATTATAGAGGGTGAAGGTCAGAACTTCTAACTTAGTGTTATAGCATGAGTGCTTAGCCCTGGAAAAGTACAAAATTGGTCATTTGGCATCCCTCTCCACTAGCATTCATTCACCTACCTTATTGTGTGGCACAATGAAAACCCTTACAGGAAACCAAGTTCCCTCAACCTGGTCTTCTCTCTTACATGTGGTCACCCACAGGCTCTGACCTCCTCTGACTTGTCCTCTACCTTGACCACTATTCCTCCACTACCTGACAAGGTACATTCATTTGCTTTATTTTTCCTTAGGCTTATATTGCTTATAATAGCCAATAATTTGTAAAGTGTTTGCAAACCATCTGTGTAGGGTCTTATGTATTCTCATGGCTACTTTAGGAGGAAACTCCCATGCTCAGCCTGATGTCGCACAACAGAGAAAGAGTGCAGCCCAAATTCTGACAGTTGGGGACTCCACAACCTGTGCTATTAACTCTGATGCCTCGTCATAGTTAGAAAATTGATCTAACAATAGGGAGATTATCAAAGACTTCCTAGTTTCCCTCTGCTATATCTTCTATGCAAAAGCACTTATCTTCACTAGGAAAATGCTGCTTAAATATACCACACCTTGCAAATTCAAGTGTTACTTGACAGTGGGTGTGTCTGTGTAAGTAGTTAAATGTGGAAGCCTATATCCATTTACATGTGACTGCTGCAATTTAAAAACCAGTAACAAATTAATGGATAACATCTTTAACACTTCTGTATAAGACAAGGGTAAGTCAGAATTTAGCTTATTAAAATTAATGTTTATCTAGCACTACAAAAAGACAGTCAACGCAGGACCAGAGTACAACTGCAGTACAACAACATGAAGCCAAAATCAAATAATCAAACAAGACCAAAATAAATGTTCACCAACCACATGAGCATCCAACAGGGGTGGTGAACAACTGCTGGACGAGCAGAGAAGTTATTAATATTAAACATACCTGACCACAGTCTGAAAGAACTGACTTTAAATGAAAGACAAAAGGAACAGTGCATCCTGCATAGGCAGGTGAATGGATAAATGAAAGTGTACTCGATGCACACACTAGAATAACAAGAAGCCTTAAAAACTAAACTGAACAGAAATCCTGTCACATGCTATAAGATGTCTGAGTCTTGAGGACATCATGCAAAGTGAAACAAGCAGGGCACAGAAAGGATGAATACTATATTATTCTACTCACATGAATTATCTTAACTAGTCAAATTCTTAGAAATCGAAAGCAGAATGGTGGTTACCAGGGACAAAGAGAGGTAAGGCGCTGTTGTTTAAAGAGCATAAGAGTTTCAGTTTTGCAAGATGAAAAAGTTCTGAAAATGTTTCCCAACAGTGTAAATACTCTTACCATGACTGAACTGCACACTTAAAAAACTGGTTAAGATGCCAAACCTTGTGCTTTCTACCACAATAAAAAGAGGATGGGAAAATAAACTCCCTGTACACACCGGGAATTTTTTCTCTCCTTTGAGAGCCAAATCCTAAAAGTGTAGTACCATCACTCCATGAGGTTTCCCCACCTACTCCATTCCTCCTTGATCCCTCATTAATTTCACCCACACGGTAACACAGATATCACACTTTTTAAACTATGTGCCTTGATTAAGTTAAGCTTTCCTGAAGGTCTGACTCCTCATTTGTAAGATGAGGATAATATACCTCAGACCTTATAGAATTTCTGATGGATTAAACAAGTTTTAAATATGCAGGGTCTATATAACAGTACCCAACATAAAAAACAAGTGTACAATAAATAATTCATCTGTTATATACAATCTTGTACTTGATCAAATTCATACGCTATTAATGCTCTTGGTTTGAGTGGCATTCTTCAGATGCACAGTAATGTTCCTTTAAATGAGCACTGTAAACTATTCTAATAAACCCACAAAGCACTTAACATAGCAGTAAGCATAGTTTTCTTAATTTTGTGAAATATAGATATGGTTAGCATTTTGAAATTGATGGATTTACCTAAACATTTTAGACCTGGGATACAGATTTAAGTGCTCACCTAAGACTGCAGTCCTGCCACATGCAACCAGTGTGGCCTTGGGGAATTCCTTTCTTTTCTGAGCCTCACTATTGTCTCCTGAAGGCAGGGATGATAATACCTACCTAACAGGCTGTTTTGAGGGTGATACAGTGAATATGCATATGGATCTTGGAATGATGTCTGGAGATTAACGAATATTTTGTTAGTGGCTGCTAGATGGAGAATAACTGAGGTTTGATTTTAAAATAGCCAGGTACTAGGGACCATCAGTTTAGGCACGATCAACGAGAGGGGATTATTCTGAGTTATGCTTCTATTATTTTTCTTATTGTGCATCTGAAAAACAACTCTCAAAACCTGGAATTAATATCCATTTCCATATCCTATGACAGCCAAGAGTGTTAATTCCTTTAGTTGGTGTGAGAAATTATTAGTAGCAGAGTTAATACCTAGGTTTCAGTGTTTTAGATAATATCTTAATAGTTAAGTGCTTGATTATCTCCTGACCTTCAGTAGATCTTTCCCCTTTCAAGTTGCCCATCTAGATTTTAAGCTAATTAGCTGAGGTTTGGGACTTCTTTTAAATTCTAATGGAGAGATCCTTAAAGGAGAGCCAGGATTCTGGGAACCAAAGGAAGATTTCATCTTCTGGAGTTCCTCCAGGGACATAAGAAGGGATGATGAAGACGAAAGATAAGCTGAGGCATGTGTCACTGCAGAGGACTCCCACCTGTGTGCCCCAATGCCTGGGCACCTGCTTCTGGGTACTGGCCCTCTCCTACCTCTCCACAGCCACATCTGTATCCTGACAGCTAAAAGGAGGAGAATCAGATGACTTTGACCTCTTGAACTGGGCATGCCCACAAGTCCTTCAAGATTCTGTTCTACTGCATGATATACTAGAGAGAGCTTTAATGTTTAATTTACTCAGCTGAAAAGTGGCATGATATTATACTTCAACACATTGTTAATTCTACATTCATATATACTATGTAACATTTGTGTATGTATACTATATTCTACTTTCAACGTTTTAGTACAAATGTACACTCACCATCTTTCTGACTTTGAGTCACATTTTTAGACCAACAACCAGATGTTTCAAAATAGCCTACTGTGAACATTTCCTCTCTTTGCATTTATAAATAGCACCCTGACCTCTTTTCCAACCGAATTTAAGGCCTTCCTATTGATTCAATAGTTATTAAAGTCTCTTTTTCTTATGAAAATACCCCAAAAAATGTCTCCTAACTTGTTGTTCATTTATTTAGGATTTATTCACTCAATAAATATTTAAGGAACACTACTCACTCCAAGATAATAGTGGGAAACATTTGCAGTTCAAGATAACAGTATCTATTATATCACTTGGGAACAGTGCTAAGGGCTAAAAGAAAGTGAAGATACAATGTCTTCTCTGGAAGAGTTTAAAAGAAAGGAATAGATTAGACATGACAATGAGCAAAAGAAAATGACATGCAAATGAACAATCAGTCCTTGACTGCTTAGCACCAGAGGAGGAAAATCAAAACAAAACTTTTTGGAAGAATCTGATGGATCACCCCAAAAGCACTTAAATCATAGTAATGTGAAAGATCAAATTTTGTGACCTTGACCTTCTTGTGGTTTATGTTTTAGTAGTGTTTTCAAGCACCCAGGAGTGCTTAACGAACGCTAAAAATCTCAAATCAATCCCACGAATACTGCAAAACATTGAGGCATTTCAGAGTTTTACCAACAGGGTACTTGGTGTACCAGCAAGCGAAGAGGGTTTCAAGATGAGTAGGAAAGCAAGATACAGAAGGAGATACCACATCTGAAAGTAGAACCAATGGCATCAAGGAGGCACAGAAGGAGAAGATAAACAAACACTGACCAAAGAAAGGAAGTTCAATGGCTGGGATGGACTCAGGTTCCACAAGTAAACAAAGGTGAAGCCAGAATGGCAGGCTACAGTCAGCCCTGGAGAGCCTAGACCAACAGCAGAAGGAATGTGCACTTTTGAAGATGCAGTGACAGAATCTGTGTAGCCCCTCCCACAATCACTACCCCAGGAGCCCAGGTCACCTGACAATCAGAATGGAGACCACACTATTCTTCCATTCTTCTAAAGATCAAACCTCAGCCTAAAACTATGCAAAGGAACCAGCTGTGTTCTTGTTTGCATTCTTTTTTGTGACAACCACCAGGACTGACAAATTATCAACCCCTCCCTGGGTATTCCCTCACTTACCCATCACCATGTATACATGTGGTATAAGAGGGAAAAATAACTGTCTCCACCTCTCACAAGTGCTTTTTAATTCCAAAGCTACCTAACACAATGACCAGATCAGGACCTCTGCTGCCTCCCAAGCAAGGGTAAAGAAATCAGCTTATGCTAAAACCATAATGAAATTTCACAGGTCAAATTTCTAACTAGAGAGAATCATAACAAGAGACTAACATTGAGTATTGTTTCAATTAAAGAAAAAAAGTAACTACTATTATATATATAATCAGGCCAACAGTTTTTAAAAATGACTAAAATAATAAACAATATGGCAGAAAAAATTAAGATGATGCATCCATAGCCTCTAATTCCACATCCATCACATGTAGTCAAAGTATTATAGTTCTGCACCTAATTAATATTTTACAAGGCATTCCAAAAATTTCTATAGTATACAGAAAAGTTAGGCCCAATAAATGAGTCAATGAATAAATAAATGTGGAAACAATAAATAAATGGGGGAACATGTTAAAAGAAACTATTAAAGCAATTACTATCATTGACACTAGCATTTTTATAGTCACTTTCACCAAACTTTCTAAGTTGGAAGGAAGTGGGTTAGAAAGTTAAAAAAAAAAAAAAAAAAAAAAAAAAAAAAAATCCCTTCTTGGATATCGCAAAGTCTACAACCCTGAGTCTGAATCAGGTTTCAAAAACTTGAATTTCAATATGCTAATGTAAAAAATTCCTCAGCAAAGTGCAATTTATTATAATCTAGGTTCTGCAAATAACCACAGTAATTGTAATTAAATCTGAAAAGTATCCATTGACTATCTCTGAGTCCCACTGCAAGAAACTGTGATATTAGAAAAACATGTTTGTTTTTAAATGTACTACCAGCTTCTCCTTTCACAGACAACCCATATAAAATTGACAGGATTACCCAGGAAGAAAAAAATACAAACACATGCACACCCACATAAATAAGTTTTAACGAGCCATTGGACTTACCCTCTGGGTACATTTTAATTTAAATAAATCTTTGAGTACTGACAAATCAGTCTATATAAAATCCTCTTGGTGTTAATACCCACCGTAAATGTGTGCATTAAATATCTGTTTAGGAAAAAGCCAGAGAAATATTTCCATTTTAGCTCTAACCTATTTCCATGACCCACTTTTTTTTCTTTTTCAAACATTGTTAACAGTGGAATGTCAAGAGACTTTTTCCTTCATACTTCTTTTCTAAGTGTATGCAAGTCATAAATGAGAGTTCAGAAGTATTTTTTTCCTTAAAAAAGTTAGCTTCCTTTTAAAAACACCCATAACTTCACCTTCCAATTACTTATGGGCAACATTCCATAGATTTGAGATGGTGTAGAGTGCTTAAGTGCAGGGAAATCAATACTGAGCTTGTAAGTACAATACTATTATTGGTAATAACAATGACATCCAATTAAAGGTACTTTTAAAAATAGCTTATTTTCAATACACTTAAAAAAAAAAAAAACAAAACCCAAAGGATATATTCCACTGAGCAGCCTACTTCAAGGGCAAGCTTACAAAAAGTAAAAAATAAAAAAAATTTTAAAAGGCTGCCATCACTATGCAAATCTGCAATAACCTAAGATATCATTATTCCACACTAACTTAAGTTTCTCTTGTATTTTTCTCTATGAAAGGCTTTAGTTCACAGCATAATTCACTAAGTCTTCCCCAAAATCAAAATAACTCCAGATCGCCACAAGGAGGTGGGAGAAGCGTTCAAGAAAACAAACCAAAACGAAATAAAATAAAACTTACTTTAATAAATAGGATGGATACCAATTCTCCCAAGAGAACTGTCTCCAAAAGTAAACGAGAAATATCAATCTAGTAAACTCACTCCCTACAGGTTCCCTGAATGGTGTTGGGTTCAGGCAGGTGGAGGCCAAACGGTTGTAATTAAATTAATTAACAGGCCTGTCGTTTTAAAGTGTGTAACAAGCAGGGTGCGGGGGAGCACGGAGACCCGGGCAAAGTCATTATCTACACGGAGAAAATAACTTGGTGCCTGAAACTCGCTACAGCTCCCTTTTATAGGGGGAAGGGGGAGAATGGAGGGGCAGTCCAGTTGCCTATCTGGATTGTCACCCGGCCGGGTCAAATCCCAGAAGTAAGTGGAGTTTTTGTATCACTTACCGGCTTCTGGTTTCCTTTTAGACTCCCACTCGCAGGAGCGAAATCCAAGGAGCAGAAACCAGAACTAAGCACTTTGCGCTCTGGAAATTTACCCCGAGAAGTGCCTAAAAGCCTCGGCCCATCTTAAGACTGTCCCCCGACCCCGGGTCCGGGCCACACCAGCCCGGCCCAACCGTGGTCCCCGGATACTTGCCTTGCGCGTGGCCGCCCAGCTCCGAAAGCGCGGCGAGGCGGAGCTGGGGAACCCCAACGCGGGCGTCTGTCCCTGCCCGGGGCGCTCGGTCCTCGCCCCTCTGCCCCAGGCGCGGGGCTTCCTCCTTCGCAGTCCCCGCTGGCTGCCCGCAGCCGCGTCTGCTGCCGGGCGGCGGCCGCGCGGGCGGCGCTGTTTCTCTGGCCAGCTCGCCGCGGCCGCCGCACCTGGAGGCGGGGAGCGCAGCGAGCGCGGGCCGCGGAACTGCGCGCAGCTCCGGAAGCGCCGCGCCCGCCGCCGGCACCCTGCCCAGGTGCTCCCGCGCCGCTCCTCGGCGGCTTCCTCCCGGATCGCGGGGGCAGCCCGAACTCAGCGGCGGGGGCGGCCGAGCCGGCAGCCCTGGTTCCGCAGCATAGTTGGGCGACTGACTCAGTCTGCCGCGACTTGGCCGCGCCTGACACCCTCGCCACCTGGCGCACCTCGGCCTGGAGGCGCCCAGCCCCGCCGGGATGGCGATGCTGCTAGCTTGCGTCCCTGAGCGCAAAGCGACGAGGGCATTACCGCCCTCCCGGGAGGGAGAGGCTGCGACCCTTTCCTGGCTCCAGCGGGCCAGTTGGTTTGTCTGTGCGCAGTAATGGGGGATTAATTGTCAAATGGGCGGAACCTCGCGGCGACTGATTGTTAGTATTACTCCACTTACTAAGTACTTTCCCAGGTACCTCAGCATTTCCCAAACTTAAGACTCATCTGGGCGCTAATTTCCCCAGGCTGCTGCTTGGTGAATTTGCATTTAGTTGGCCCAGGAATCAGTATATTTAGGAAGACCGCGGTGTATTTAGGCTAAGTCTATTATATAAGATTCTCCCTCACGTCATCCCTGTTGGGAAGAGATTGATATTCCCATTTTCTAGTTGAGAAGCTGAGCAACTTGCCCAAGTAACCACAGTTTTAAGGAGATAACAGTGAGGTTCAATGTAGATCTGAATTCCTTTTCCTGAGGAATCCAGGCTCACCACTGATTTTTGAAATTCGACTTTCCTTTCTTTTTTCCCTGGAGGAAAGGGATGGCCAGGCAACTGAGAATATTAGATCCCATCCCAGAGGGCTTTGCCTCTCTGAGTCCCACATTGACACTCTCCTCTTTGATGTGATGTGAAGGAAGGAGGAAAAAATAATCTCAGAAAACCCTTGTGGATTCCGAATATTTAGGAGTGTGTAAAATCGAGTTGTTTGCAAAAGCGCTCATAGAACAATTCCTTATCTTTAGTTTTAGTTTTTTGTTTTTAGTAAGCATCTCTCCACAGAGTGTACCTAAAATTCTCCCTTAAAAGGCAGAATCTTTTCTTCCCCCACCCCCCACCTGTTGATGGAAGTGAAGCAATTAGGGAAAGTGCAGACCTTATTATGAAAATGAGATAATTGAAGTTCAGAGTGTGGGAGGCTTCCCAGGAGGCCAGGCCCTCAGGAGATTTCATGTCATTATCTTCATCTTTACTGTCCACCAAACCTGCTGTCCTTCCCTGGGGAGACTCTGGCAGCTATGGCATGCTAGGGAACTACCAAATCTCCTGTTTCCTTTGAACCAAACACTTCATAGCAAGCCCCATTTCCGTAAAGCAAGATTTCTTGACATTTTCCAAACCTCAACAATTGTCTTTTTCTTTGGATTCCTGTAGCATTTATAATAGGCATTTCACTTATGCTATTCCTTCCTGGCTTCATCTTAGGTTCACAATCTTGGTTTTGTTTGTTTTGTTGTTGTTTTCTCTTTCTCCCTAAGAGTTCTCACATACTTCTCATTTCTTTTTATCTTTGTAAACCATCTTAAATCCTCTTTGAACAAGGTAGGCTATAAATAAACAAAAATTCTTACATCAGGTATGGTGTCTCAGAGGTCATGCACTGCTGTGGCCTCCAGTTACTTTTCTTGGTAAATTTTATAAACTAATTGGGACTTTGTGCCTCTTTGTAATAATATCTTCATCACTTGATTAGCATTTATTCATTATTTAAAAAGTTACTGATCACTAATTATTTGAAGATACGATGGATAGCAGATAAATACACACTGAATTTAGTGTTCTAATGGGAAATGAAGCTAGGAGTTTTAAGGCACAGCAATGATTTAATAACAACTCTGGGAAATAAAAGAAAAACAGTATTCCCCCTTTGTATAAATTGTTTATAAGTTGATGAGTCTCAATATATGAAGAAAAATAAAAGATGTCAGAGTAAAGATGATGAGAAGCTACCTCTTACTAACTGCTTATTAGTAATCACCAGTCTGTAGCCAAATAGCTAAATTCCATACATATGCAACAACTGTATGAATTGAAATCTTTTCCTAATTTTATAAATACAGGCTCAATTGAAATTTAAAGAGGTAAAGTAGTTAATAGCGGGTAAATGGAATACATTTAGGCTGTATAAATTATTTAGCAGCCCTCACAGTGAGACATTCAGGATATAATGTAGACAAGGAAAGGAAATTTATATAAGAAATAAGATATGAAGATCTGTTCACGGCCAACTCATTGGGGTGTATGTTCCCAGTAATTTTCATCTAGACTGGAATTATTCCAGACTGAGCTGCTCTTAACCCTGGTTCCTCGATTTTTAGTAAGAGAGCAGATAAATCTGCCTTGCCTGCTTTTATGACTTTGCTGCTCCCTTCCCTGTACCCAGAATGCACCCTGCCAATGAAAGAGGCTATCAAAGAGTAGAAACCACCCCTCCTCCTCCTCACTCTCTTCTCCCTCCCTCCATCTGTCCTTCCCCTTTTCCTTAACCTCATAGGGCTGACACCCATTGGACACTTATGTGTCAGCTGCCATTCTAAACTTGTTTGCTTCTAAGAGTTCATTTAATGATCTCAACAGCTTCTTGTTATCCCCTGTTGGGAAAACTTGAGGGAAAGAGAAATTAATTCTTACCAGTCAACCACTTAGGACCGGGATTCTGAGGAGGGAGAATTCCAACCCAGTCTCCCCCAGGATGTGTCCTCTGCACTGCATTTTCTCAGGGAAAGCAAATAGTGCTGGGCTTTGGAAATGCCTATGCTCAGAATGGAGCCTCATCCTTAGTAGTCTGTGACATTTGGGTAAACTCATTAATTTATCTAGTCCTCAATTTTCCAATCTATAATCAGGCCACACTAATACTTATGAGAACTTACTGTGATCATACATCTAAAGCACTAGGAAAAAAAGGAACCTCCCTAGCATTAGTTCTATTCTCTTTTCTTCAAGACTACAAATTCCATGTCCTTCCTGAATATTTCCATATCTTTGATACCTGAAATCATTCACACAACAGAATTCAAAGTAACCTCTTCATTTTCTCTGAAAGAAAATGCATATTTTGCCAGATATAAAATATTGGAGCTGTAGATGAAAGACAAATGTCTCTTTAATGCATCAGTATATGCTTATTTAGAAATAATATGTTTTCCACTCATACCTTATAAGATAATTTTATTCAAATTTGAATCTTTGAACATACAACTTTAACATCAATGACTTCATCACTAGGATTAGATTTTGAATCATCTTCTCCTTTTTTTATATGCTTGTTTTTCCCCCCTTATTCTATCTATCCCATATTCGTCAATCCTATTCCCTGGGATCAACCTCCCCAGTAAAGTGCTCACATATAAGTTTTCTATCTTGGACTCTACTGTCTGGAGACTTTGGGTAAGATACATTTTCTTCATGTTTTCTAGTATTTATTCACTCATTAACTCATTCTCTATATTAGATTCAAGTCCCTTTTTATCTATTTAGCCTAGAAGAAGTACATCCTTTTTTTACTTTTTTAATTTTAAATTGACAAAAACCATACATATTTATCATATAGGGCATGCTATTTTGAAATATGAGCACATTGTGGAATGGCTAATCAAGTTAATTAACATATACATTACCTCATATTCTTTTTGTGTGTGAAGAAAACATTCTTTTACCAATTTTCAAGAATACAATACACATCCCTATTTGTTGTGGTCACTATGTTGCACAACAGATGTTTAGAATTTACTCATTCTAACTTGCATCTGGTATCCTATGACTATTATCTCCCCAAACCTCAGGTAACCACTCTCCTACTCAGTCCTTCTGAGTTCAGCATTTTTAGATTCCACACATAAGATCATGTATTATTTGTTTTTCTCTTCCTGGTTTATTTCACTTACTACTATCTTGCAGGTTAGTCCTTTCTTTAAAGGTAGAATAGAATTCCATTGTGTCCATTTAGCACATTTTCTTTATCCATTTATTGACAATTTGGTTCTATATCTTGGCTATGGTGAACAGTGTTGCAGTGAGCCTGGGGGTACAGATATCTCTTTAACATACCAACTTCATCTCCTTTGGATATTTACCCAGTGGTATTGCTGGATCAGATGGTACTTCTATTTTTCATTTTCTGAGGACCTTCCATTCTGTTTTCCATAATGGCTGTACTAATTGACATTTCCACACACAGGGTATGTAGGTTCCGTTTCTGTACATCCTTCTCCAACTCTTCTGTCATTTTGATAATGGCCATTCTTTTTTTTTTTAATTTACAATTCTCTGATGATTAGCGATGTTGAGCATTTTTTCATATGCCTGTTGGTCATTTATGTGTCTTCATTTGAGAAATACCTATTCCAATCCTTAACTCAATTGGATTATTCATTGTCATATGATTGAGTTGTTTCAGCTCCTTATATATTTTTGATAGTAGACCATTATCAGATAAATGGTTTGTAAATTATTTTTTCCATTCTGTAGGTTGTACCTTCACTCTGTTGATTGTGTTCTTGCCTACTTTGTCAAAAGCAGTTGACTCAACCTGTGTGGGTTTATTTCTGTGTTCTTTATTCTATGCTTTGTTCTGTACGTCTGTCTTTATGCCAGTTCCATGCTGCTTTGATGACTATAATTCTGTAGTTTGTTTTCAGGCCAGGTAACATGATGCATCCAGCTGTGTTCCTTCTGCTTTCACTTGGTTTTTGATTTTGTTGTTTTCCCTTTTTTCAGGACTTCATTTCAGATCCACCTAATTTTCTATACCCTTTTATGATTCTGCTACTAAGAATTTTATTACAAACCACAAGTTCCTCCTTGTTTTATATTAAGAAACTGTTTTTTATTATTCATTCTAAAAATGTACATTAATGGCCAGGTGCAGTGACACATACCTATAATCCCAACAACTTAGGAGACAGAGGTAGGAGGATGGAGAGTTCAAACTCAGCCTCAGCAAATTAGCAAGACCCTAAGCAATTCAGCGAGACCCTGTTTCTAATAAAATATAAAAAAGGACTGGAGATATGGCTCAGTGGTTAAGTGCCCCTGGGTTCAATCCCTGATACTCCCCAAATGTACATTAATGATATTTACCAGTTTTTATGTTTTTCCCCCCTAAAAAAATCTTGAGAATTGAAACCAAAGGTCACACACCATTGAGCTACACATCCAGTCATCTTTCTTTCTTTCTTTCTTTCTTTTTTTTTTTTTTTTTTTTTTTTTTGAGAAAGGTCCTCAATAAGTTTCCTAGTCCCCAAACTTACAATCCTCCTGCCTCAGCCTCACGAGTAGCTGGGGTTATAGGCATGGGCCACCACCCTTGTCTTTGAGTGGTTTTTAGAAGCATTTTTGTACTAACATACAACACCTTAAATTTTGAGCTCATACCCACATAATTTCTTAATCTGTTATAAACATCTTTGCCTCCTTGTTTATTAAGTCAATTCTGTCAGATGACTTATGTGTGTATCCCAAACTAGATTTGACTAGAATATTTCAGGCTACAACCACCCACCCCAGTAGTTCAGTAGTTTTCAGTTCAGGTTAATGTAAAGTAATCAAAGGAAATAAAGAGATCGCGAGACACATATATTCTTGCAACAGGCATTTGGCACATTACTAACACATTTAGTCCTCTCAACAGGGCTGGGAAGTAACTACTATCATTATCCCCTTTTTAGTCAATGAAGGGACCCAAATGTTGTCTAAGAACTTAGAAGCAGTAAATAAAGGAGGCAGGATTCGAAGACTGTTCCATAAGCATCGAGCTGTGATGTGGTAGAGAGTTCTTTAAAAGTTCTGACCTGAAGGACTTGTTTTCGGAGGCCTACTTTTGGGGGACATTCCGACCTATGTGTTGCTCTTTCTTAGGTGTACAATTGCCCTTGGTCTTCACTGTTGGTGGAGGACCCTTGTCAGTAGACTGGCATGTTTGCTACAGAGAAGTTCTTTTTATTACTGTTTGTATTCCCTCAAGTACCCAGCAGAGAGCCTTGGGTAAGTGTTTGTTTTATGAAGTAAAATACTTATATTCATTAGCTTGGTTCCTTGTGGTACTTTGCTACAAGTTATAACAGTTGCTTGGAAAGTTTTATTAACTTTTTCTCACCACAATAAAACCAGGGACTGGATTTCCGTAGGTTTTTCCAGGTTACTATAGATGTAAGAACAGTGTAGAATAGTCAATACATTAATAAACCTTAAGATGATGGTATTATGGAAATAATTTACTTTAAAATACAACTTTTCAAAAATCATCAAGTGATGTCAAGAAAAATATAAACACATTTTCCTATAAAACTGAGATTTCAGAAACTCAGGCATGAGAAAGTATTTAATTGATACCAAGATATGAATTTTTATACTTTCCTACTTCTGAAGTGGGGATTCATCCTAAATTGGATTTCCAAGGGCAGCAGTCCTGGGTGATCACCATGTTAACATTGTCCTGAACTCCGTCAGAGCCTTATGTTGTCATCACTTCACTCGAGTTCTTGCATTGACAGTGCTACATATATTGAGCCTCATTGTTTCCTAAATCTCTTCAAAAGTATTACATTAGGTTGCTGTTGAATTACCATTAACAGCAGCAGAGCAGTGTGATAGCTGATAGACATCGATGTCCAAGACAGTCTCAAAGAACATTTTCATATATACACATAATAAAAATACCAAGTGATTGCTGAATACTGTGTCAAAGTTGAAGATACAGTGTTTTTCCTTCTCAGTGGATTGAAAATCATCCTTGTAAAAAATGGAGAAAAATTGCCTTTGGGAATTAACATCCTGTCATTTCTGCTATATAAACATCTAATTTTATTGCTCTTTGGAAAAAAGTTCCTTAAGGAAAAATCATTGCTAAGAGAAATCCCAGAAAACCTAACACACATACTGCTCGATGGATTTGCAGATGAAATACATTCACTGGGTGTGAAATCACTGCTTCCACGTTGATGTGTCAATTCTTCTCATATGTAGTTGAGTTTGCAAAACATCTCAAAAATTCTTTTTCTGTATGCTGCAGCTTAAAAATATCATGTGGCTCCATCTTTCTTTTTCTATAAATGCTATACTTATAATTAATAACTAACTTTGAAAGCTCTTCTAATATCAAGAAAAAAATCAGGAGGAATTTAGAGAAGCAAAACAGGGAAGCAATACAAAAGAAAGCTATACAAAAGCAATAGCTGGAAATAGATTTCTTGTGAACCAACGAAACTAAACTGTGAAAATGCACTTGAAAAGCACATAATATTATTAATATAAAAGGTACATTTAATATAAGACAATGATTGACAACTGGTACCACGAGACACTTGTCATAAAAACAGAGTTCACGAAATAGCTGTCTGTAAGTAACAGAAAGGCAGGAAGTCCACAGTATGTTTTAGATCACCTAGAATTCTATAATTTTTAGTTGGTTTCTTGAATTTAGATCTTACATTAAAATATGGATTTTTAACTTTTCTTTAAAAAGCCAAAAGTTCTGATAGCACTGAACCCACATCCACATGAATCTCAATGGATTGGAAAACTTTTGGACAGGACACATCCTCTTTGTTCTGTTATAGTCCCTACAAACCCTCTTTCTCCTTGAGGTTTTGACTTAGAAGCTGCAGAAGTTTTGCAACTCTTAGTCTCTGAAACTATTATCAGTTAAAGACAACCTTGCCTTGAGCAAACTTCTGGATTTCTAAAATGGAAATGTTAGAATTGTATAGCCCAGATAATAATTTAACACCCACAATATTAAGACCTTAATCAGAGGAAGCAGCAGCAATACAATTATCACAAGTTCTTAAAATAAGTAGCTACTGTATTCTCAGAGTCAAATAACATATTAAACACTTCACAGCTGTAATTCATTCAATAAATTTTATAGATATTTTAAGACACGATGAGTCACAGAGACTTTATCAGAGTAAATCTACTTCACTATTTTCTTGAAACTTACATTATTACATTAGCTCCCAAATAATAACACACCCAAATAATAACACTAACATAAACGTGTGTGCATGATATGTGTATGTCTTATGTATATGTACATTTATAGAGAATATATTATAGATAAATATATATACTCCATAGTATATGCATGCATAAGTGTATATATATTCATATGTTTATAGCATATACATGTATAATTATGTTTAAATCACATGAATTTGCTGGTATTTATTTCTATTCTTAAAAATAGTCTTTGTATATGCTTTAAATTAATAAATTTCAACTGGGAATATAGAAAATACTTTTTTCCTACTCCCAGTCTTTTGTTCACATGAAGGGGGTTTTAACTCCTAGTCTCTCTTTGCCCTGCTCACACCCACCCCACGCATTGTGCCCCATGGTAATGGAGGAGACTATTTATTTGGTATATTTGGAAGGGGCAATGGTCACGTGAGCCCTCCTCCTTCATCCCCACTTTCTCACTGTGTGTCAGGAAGCAAGAATTCTGTGTTGCTTTTCCCAGCTATAAGACCTATGGGATCTCCAAATTTTTCCACAGCTTCCACAATCTGACATATTGTCTAAAATAACAAAAGTAGTATATTAGTCCTCATCTGTCTATTTCCTGTCCATCCTTCCATTCATTTCAAACCAAGTACCACATTGGTGGTATCAGGAACAAACATCATTCCATGCTACGGGAAAGTAAGCAAAAGAAATAGTTTTCAATTGGTGAAGGAGAGAAGTCTTTTTTTAAATAAGTGACATTTAAACTGAGAAGTAAAAATGGGTAGGAGTAAGCTATGTGTTGCTGTGCATGCATGGGGGAGGGCAGTGATTTGTTCCAAGCAAAGAAGAGCATTTGTAAAGTCTCAGAAGCAGCAAAAACCAGGAACTCTGGAGGAACTGAAAAAAGATTTTCAGCTACACTGTGGGAAAGTAGAGCAGAACAAGATGAAGTCAGAGAGAAATGTTGCCACAATATGTAGGGCCTTACTGGTCACATCCAAGGTTTGGAATTTTATCAGAAAGGCAATAGAGAATTATCGAAGGCATTAAAGTGGGAAGAACAAAATTTTATGTTCTTATATTATATAATATTCAAATCATCCCTTGATTGAAAGTATTATTATTATAACCATATTTCAACTGAATAAATTGACATGCAGAGAAGTTAGGTTGCAAACTTATGATTACAGGGACCATCTTGTTAACCACTCTACCATTCCGTCTGACAAAAGGAGTTTCACAGTCTAATATGCAGAAATTTCATTGTATATGTGCATTTATAGACAAAGACTTACAAATAATACATGCAGACAATTCACCAGCTTTTTGAAGTGTATATTAGATTTGTATTTGTAATTCAATAACTGTAGAAAATCCAGCCAATTCATACTTCCAGTTTCTATAGTAAAATTCTAAAGGGAAAATTTGTAGATTTTTCTTTTATTTGATGTGAGGTACCTCTTTTGTGTTATTATATAAACAAATTCAGTATTTGTCCCCAAATCAAGTAGTTAAAAATAGATTGGAGGAAAGGGAACAGATGATAAGAAAGTCTCAGTACTTCATGAAAAAGTTTTGGCAGATTTGAGAATAGAGATGCTTACCCAGTTACTTTCTTTGTACCTAAGAGTGCCAGAAGTTGACATGTGGTTTAAAATTTCATTGGTCATTGATTTCATGTTCAGTTTGTACATTGGCTACTAGTAACTTGTATGCCAGCTATGACTTTTATTCTTACTTTAGACAACAAAGATCCAGGTATCTTGTTTCTCTGTCTGAAAGGTAATGTTCCCAGTTTTTTAAAAACACATTTTTTAGAAAAGAGACCTTTCTGCCATTTGATCATTTTTCTGTGCGTGAAAGATGACATGCCATTTCAGTTCTGCCAAACAGCAGGTGCAGAGCTTCAAAGACCCATCTCACAAGTTTGCATTTCCTTTACTCCACATGGCTTCCGTAGCATACTGTGTCACAGTTCTGTATTTTTTCCTGTGGAAACTCTCATACCCACACTGCTGCAAGATCAGTCTGGTTTAGCAATCAGAAAACAGTATCTGCCCAGTAGGTTTGCAAGTATTTTAAGAAATGATGGTAGTCATGCCTGACTGAACTGTTCTTTCTTTTCACTCATTAAGGAACTACGGCTCTTGCATTCATTCAGCCACAAATACTTGGCTTTTTCAATACAGTTTCTAGGACACTAAAAAAAGGGGATTTTTGGTTTTCATTCATGTCCAGAAAAGCAAGAAAATAAAACAGCACTGGAATCAGTCATTTGTCTTAATGCTCTGGGTGGAGGTGATTTTTACTGAAGCAATAATATTTTTAGAAAAGACATTAATTTAATTCCTTAGATTATCTTCATAAAGTACAGAGCACACTTCCAATATAAACCAAAACATTTCAACATTTATCAGATGAGTACATATTGAAACAGCAGAATTCAGTTGGGGACTATTAAATATAAAAAGTCTTTTTGTCTTTCTTTCATTTTCTTTTCAAAATTCTTTTGAACTTATTCTTCTCCTGACCCTGAATGACATGTAGGTCAGGTGCCCTAGATTTTTCTGAACAGTGCCAATGACATAACCAGTCTAATTGATGTGATAAAAATGCACAGTGTGATCTACCATACAAGACTAATCCTAATACAGTCATTCAGTATAAAGTCTTCTGTGCTCCATCAGCCCCAGCTCCTATAAGCCTGCTTCAGATCTGAAACCTCCCTTTGGATGATGAGTGAGTGGGAAGGGGAAGGCTAAACATTTTCTTTTCAGGTACTCAGTTCCTCCTTATCCACTGGTTGCTGCATCAGATTCTTCAAGTGTCAGATCAGGGAGAAAAGGAGATGGAGAGGAAGGGCAGCCTCTGAAGTGGTGGGTGAGTTGTAATTTCCTGGCTCTTGCTCTCCTAGTTCTCAGCTCCCCAATCCCTATTGTGGTCTGGAGTCTAAATGCTGCTCCTGAGATGCTGCCAATACTTCCTCTCAGGCAGCAGCTTTGACACCCCTTTTGGGCCCTTTTTAACTTTTTCCATTTAATAAGCTAAGTGCTTCCAGAGGCCTATGTCGGACTTTACTCACACTCTCTGTGGCTTCCAGCAAAGTTCAAGATACACAACTAATGTTAACTTCAGATGGGTGATCTGTTGTCCTGCCTTCTTCAAAACTGAACCTCAAAACTGCTTTAAACACCACATCTGACATGGCTAACAATAATAGATAAGATTCTCTGGCCTAGTATATCATTTTGTAGGCATGAATTAGAAAAAGACAGGATGCTACACCAACAGGATGGGAGTCTTTCATTATCACAGGTATGAGTGCATGTATGTTCCCTTGAGTAGTCATATTTATAAAACACTACCCATATCCATAAGCACTGGTTTATATTTATTAAATACTCCCCACATGCAAACCCAGTATGCAATTTTTTCTTTTAATCCTCAATATAACTATATGAGTTAGATTTTATAATTGGCCTCTTTTGATAGGTGAGTACTCTGAAAGGTCTAAGAGTTTAAGTAACTTGTCCTTGATCACCTACTTTGTAAATAGTAGGGCTGGAACTCAAGCCTAATACCACAAACTGTTGGATGCAGAGGTCTAGCTCACTGTAATTACTACATCAGCCCATCTCCCTGCAGGACAGAGTGTTATTAGCTTAAGTGGTGACTTGCATCCATAGCCGATGTTTGTCCAGATAACAGACTTTAACGGTGTCTTTCATCTCTGTGTTACTGATAGAAATCTTCCACTGAAGTAGGTGTGTCCTGGGTACAGGCCTATACATGATTATAATCTTCTCATTAAATAATATGAAATAACCACAAAAGTCAAGGTGTCCAAGTATTACATCCACTCCCTCACTCATAATAGTCAACAATATCTAATTCAAATTTCTGTTAACAGTTAACGAAATTTATGGTTTATTTAGTTATTATTTCTAGGAGTCTATGCATTTCAAATTCAAATTTATAGATTCCTGTGGCATCTTTGAGAATTAAAAATAATTTTATTCTTCATAATAACTCACAAGGGGAAAAAATGGAGTTAGTCAGTTACATTACCAAACTGGTCATCCACAAACCAGGTTAGTAAAATGGTAAATTCAAAGAAAGTGGTTCGCTAAATAGACAAGATACCATGTCAAAACCTTGAAAAATTTAAGGTTCTTGACTCTTATACTTACAGGGAGCTTCGTAACAAGGTAGAGTGTAGAAATAAGCAGAATTGGACCTGAGAACGCCTTGGTAATGGTCATTATTTAATGCATAGTGTCTAAGTAGGTTTAAGGAAGCCAGACCTGCTGTCAAATGCCTATAGTTCCAGCTATTCAGGAGGCTGAGGCAGGAGAATCCCAAGTTCAAGGCCAACCTGGGCAACGCAGGTTGCCTGTCTCAAAATAAAATAAAATAAATCTTAAGAGGGCTGGGGATATAGCTCAGTGGTACTTGCCTACCATGTACAACACCCTGGGTTCAATCCCCAGTACCAACAAATAATGTTATAAATAAAGAACTTTAAGGAAGAGAGATAGAGTCAAGAAAACATTTGACTAATGGTTCAATCCGTTGTAATAGTTATGTTAGCAGAAATCCATACATTTCTCCAATTATCCTGTTTAAAATGATGATAAAATCTGCCTTCTAAAATGATAGTTTCATTTTAGGTCTATGTAAACATAGGAAAATAAGAACTACTTGATCAAATAAGCACTGGAAAATGCTTGAATCAATACTCTGTTCTGGAGACTTGATGACAGACATCTACCACATTAAAGTCTTCAAGGGAATCCTGCAGGAAAGAAGCATGTTTAATATTACTTAATTTAGTGGTTCCTAGATTAATTTCATCAGGAAACCAAACTTTAAATTTACCAAACTAAACTTTGAAAAGTGATTCTGTGTAACTAAGGAATTCTGTATCCTATGTATCCTACAGGTAGTGCACCCAGAAAATTATTGAACATTCTTCCAGCAAAGCTATTGACATTTTTTTTTTTTTTTTTTTTTTTTTTTTGGTGATGGTCATAAGTTAAAAAGAAATGATCTTTAAAATGTTACAGTGCACCAATACCTTTTCAGGCCCCATAGACTGGTAATAGGGCTCAATTCGGCTTATGGGCCTGAAGGGATCAATCCACCTCTTCATGGAAATGAAACAAGGGAATCCCTAAATATAAATTAAAGATTTTTACTTAATTTTTTTTCTGAATCCAATCCATTGACAAACAAAATGTAATCGCAATTATAAAATTATATACTACAGAAAAATTTAACCTAGAATGTTTGTAAGTGGATGGTAATAAATGTGATGGTAATAAAAGTTCCCACTTTAGGACTTCAGGCCATGGTTTCCTGACCAAATATAACTTCCCAAGAAATTCTGGAGATGGCAATTTGCCAAAAATATATTTATGTAGCAGACTGGGTTGACATACCACTCTATTAATGATATCAACTAATATTTTTGAAAACTCATTTTGTCTTCAAAATAAGATAAAAGTCCTTATGTGGGTTAATTATCTTAAACCTTTGCAGCAAACCACTTTTTATTTGTGGGGAAGGGAAACTAAGACTAGGAGACTTTAATTAATTTAGTCACATATAGTTGGAATTATCTGCTCACAGTCCAGTGTGGGATTTTTATGTATATGGGTTTTAGGATACTTTGGGGTTATAAGAGAAAAGATCAAAATAGTCATCACCTAAATAAGAGAAGATCATTACTCTCTTAGTTCAGGTGTAAATAGTCCAGGACTGCTGGACACTTCTCTCATCTACTATAGATTAAATGTGTCCCCATACTCACATCCTTGTATCTGTTGGGCTGATATTAGATGGAATTCGGAAAGTGATTAAGTTATGAGATTATTGTCTCAATAAAAGTGACCCCAAAGAGCACACTTTTCCTTTTTCTACCATGTGAACATTCTGCAACATAAAAGAGATTCCTCTCATCAGAAAGCAACCATGCTGGCATCTTTATCACTGACTTCCAACTCTGAGAACTGTGAGACATAAATTTCTGTGGTTTAAGCCAAGCAGTTTATGGTAATTTGTTATAATAGCCTGAACTGACTACTGCATCATCTGTGGCCAAATGTGGCTGCTTTAACTCTACCATCACATTCACATTCCAGATGGTAGGAAGGAAAGGAGAGAGAGGGGCAGTGTACATCTTTGTAGGCCAGACCTAAAAGCCACCTATTAGTTTTACCTATATGCTATGGTCTAGAACTCAATCAATAGTACATCTAACTTCAAAAGAGGCTAAAAAAATGAGATTTTTATACTGAGCTTCCATGAGCTCTGCTAAAATTTCAGGGTTTTATTACTAAAAAAAATAAGGACCAACTAGCAGTTTTGATCCCAGAATTATCAACTATAGGCTATGTTCATTATAGAAATCCCTACCAAATATTTTGATTTAGCTTTAAAGTAGTTTTTACTCTTTACTGCTAGAAATTTTTAAACAAAGTCAGTTGACTAAGTAGCATGAAGTTTGAGTAAACAAAACTTCTTTTTAAGGATGATAGAACATTGATTTTTCTACTATCATGATGGAAGTTACTCTGAATATTTTTGAAAGTTATCATAAAGTCTTAGAGATGATAGTCTGATCCATCTAGAGATCACAAATGCTCACTATCCCTACAGTGCTATTGACATACATGTTATTGAAGCACAAGGGAATTACCTTGAACTCCTGCAGATGAGTCCATGGATGATATAGGTCTATAAGGGTCAAGGAATAGTCATTAAAACTATTGACACTCTCATTTATTCCTAATGGATAAATGAATCATCACTTAGAAATGTAAGTAAGGTGTTATTCATTAAGACAGTCGCATCTGTAGATGTTATGGTTGTGTCCCCCAAAGATTCATGTTGAAGGCCTGGTCCTCAATGTAGCAATGTTCAGAGATGAAACCTTTTAGAAGTGATTAAATCATACAGGTTCTGACCTCATCCATGAATTAATCTATTGATGGAGTCATAATTTGATGGAATTATTGGGAGCTGGTAGAAACTGAAGAAGGTGCGACCTACTTGAAGGGAGTGAGTCCTTGGGGGATTGCCCTTGGGGACTGTGTAGAAAAGTCTACATATAAGAGCAATTCATCTCAAAACCCACAAGACTGGAACACATCAAAAAGTTTCTGTAGAATCTTCTATTGAACAATTTACTTTCAAAAAATTTATATGAAAAATCTTTGGAACTGGGAAGTTATTACAAATATAATATTATAATTAAATGACTCAATGTTTAAAGACTAACTGACATTTTGCCTATTTTAACTAATAAACTAAACATTTTGGCTAATAAACATTTGTGAATGTACTACTTCAAGAGAAATAGCTTAACTGAAAAGAATCCTGTTTTTATGTAGCTTATACTTAGAGTTCTGATTTCAATTTTTCATATTTTCATTCCCTTCCTTTTATTTTTTTACCTTTTTGAATATTTTACTAAGTTTTCACTTTTCTTGAGAAGAGCAACTATAAATATCCACACCTTATTTTTGTTGTACCTATAGATTTCCAATGTCTTCATATTTCATTTTTATTTACTTCTCAGAACTAATGCATATTAATGCAAAGTATGATATCTTAGAATCTCTGAAGTTCAAAAAGTTTCTTGATTTTTTTTGTTTAGTAAAATACAGGGATTTAAATTTACGGGTTTTAAAAAAAAATTTTCACTATTGCAAGTTTTTATATTCTGGAATCTCTCAGAAGCACTGAATGCAGCTATCACAACTTTTCTAATAAGTTCTTTGGACCCCAAAATACAATTTTAGGGAATGTAGGTGTTGAGTTTCCCTGGAATTCATATACACATAGCAATGCTTTTCACCTAATAAACAGATTTCTTTTTTCTTTTCTAAATGTTAAGAGAAATTTTATACCAAATCTTAAGAGTAATGAGTTATATGAACAGTTTTTTGCATTTGTAGTGATGGTCTCAGCTTGAAATGTAAACATCTTAATCTGCGATTTAGATAAGCCTGGGCACATGTAGAGGATCTATGCTAATAGTTTTGAATATACTTTTGTATCAGAAGACTCCTTTGTTCACATGAAATCCTCAGAAGAAATGAAAATCAAATAAAACATAAAATTAATGATCTGGGTTAAGTAGGCAGCACAGGAGTGGGATGTGTCCCCCTCTGTGTGGGTTTAAAGCACCCCAGGGTCAGCAACACAGACTGCCCTTCAGTACAGCCTCATGACTCAGGCCTATGCCATCAGGTAGGACTTGTTATAAAACACTCTAAAAGGGAAAGCTGTGCCTTACATGTCCAGAAGATACCAAGAGCCCAGAACAAAGGTGGTTTGCAAGGGAAATCAAAGAAACCAGCCCCTGGAGAATGGAGATGCTATCCTGATGGCAAGGAGCAGGAGCTGGAGACTGAAGAGCAGAATCAGCATCAGGCCCTTTTGAACCACCTTTGGGGCCTGTCCACAGGAAGCAGGAGGAAGCTCCATGGCTCCTCCCTAACTTTTACAGCTTTCAAGGCTTCAGGGTGACATCTCAAGGAACTAGAAAGAAGAAGAAAACTGCGGATCCTCCAACGTAGCTGCTAGAACATTTCTTGAGGACAATTAAAACATAGTTGGGGGTGGGGAAAAGATAAGGAAGGGGATCCAGGTCTCTTTTATCTGCTAGAAGTCACAAAACAGTGAGAGTATCAGGGTCTAGTAAGGAAGACAGAATTCCTACTGAGTGCTCTGACAGAAAGGAATAAAAACAAGAAATGACTCAGATGTTGGAGACTCTGAGAGCAAACAGAGGACACTCAGGTAAACCCAGAGTAGGAAACCTCTACCACAGGGCTGTGAGAGCAAGAGGGAGAAAACGGGGTTACTAGATGGCAGCTTGGAGGAGAGGCCTCACCCACCATGCTGGTGTCACCACACTCGTTCTAGTCAAATTTTCTCCTCATCTTGGATATTTGAAACAGATGAATTGTACTTGCTTTTATCCAAAATACAGGGTCTTAGACTTTGAAGCCAAAATATACAGATCTCAGTCACTGGGTTGGGCCTAAATTATCCATTCATTCAACAGATTTCCACTTTATTGATACCTTATCAGTTCAGAGAGTAAGCAGAGGAGAAAAAGGAAATTTTATGAGACATTTCCTTCTACAATCATGGAAGAAGCTGGACAGTCAAGAGGAGAGTTAGAGAATCAAAGGAGAAGTTAGAAAGTAGCCAATCTGAGAAACCAAGTTGCCAAATTAGAACCATAAAGGGGAGGCACTGGGAAGTTCTTCTCTCTGTCTGAGTCCACAGATGAGTCTGGGATATGCCTGAGGTTTCTGGTAATGATCAGGGCCCAGAGACTGAAAGAAGACCTTCAAGCAGAACACAGGAGAGTGAAGACAGGCTGGAACCCACTGAGCACCCTTCACCTCAGGTGACTTCAAATTCCTCTCAGAGATTAACATCTGCTGCATCATCTCCAGTTTTCAAATCCCTTGCGAGTTCTTTTGGCTTGGTAAGGGGACCATTCAGGAGAGGGGATTCTGAGAAACATCACTCTCAGTTAAATGAATGAAGATGACCTCATTGTCCATCACAGTCTGTTTGTGCTAAAAAAATGGTAATGGTACCAAGTAATCTTCTTTGAAATGGGAATGATAACAGGGCATATGGGAGGAGGAAATGACATGCATGTTAAACTTTTACAGTGCCTGACACTGGGTGAATACTTAAAAAGAGACTTTTATTATTATATGTACAACAGATAAGCAATGGAATGTTGTGTGATTACCTCTGCTTAAGGTAGACTGAGGCCATATTAGGTACACAGTTGTGAAAGTCGTGAAAATGCGCCTCTCAGATCTCTGCTGAGAGTGAAACTAAGGCCCCACCTGCAAAACTCTGGAATCCATTCCTTCAGTTGTGCTAGGACCTCGCCTTATCCTAGCCCCCTAGTCAACATCTGTGTGGGACAGTGATACTAAGGTAGGCATGTCTCTAGTCCAGTCCTTCCAGATGGCCATGCTGAAATTTCCTAGGAATGCGAGGTTAATTTCTAATGCTTCTATCAAACTTCTTCTTCCCATCATCCCTTCCTTCCCTCCTTCCTTCCCTTTCTTTGTCCTTCAATCAAGATCAGACCAAGCCTCTCCAAGGTCACTCCTCTTTTCTCCTACTGATAATTCCCCTAATAAATTTCTAGCACATTCAATTTGGTACAAGTGTTTGCTTCTTGGAAGATATCCCTGAACACAACTGCAAAAGAAAAATATCACTGCACTGAGACAGTGAGGTTTAGTACCAAAAAGTAAACACAAACAGAAAGCAAAGGCAGGGGTTTAATACACAGATGATTAATTTAGAAAACTTGACCTACATGATTTGATTGGATCAACCAATAATGAAAACTGTGCAGGTATGCTGATTCCAGATTTCTTTCTTTCCATGGAGTTATGAGTTAGGAGTTTCTTTAAATAGAGTTCACACAAGTGGTTCACATACTCTCCCTCCTTCACAGATGCCAGACTATGACTAGGGAGATCTATGGTTAGATGGGAAAATCCTGTTGTCCTGAGACCACACAAATGAAGGCCCATGGGAGTCACAACCCTTCCTTGATTCCCTACCACCTTGCCTTCTTCTGCTGGGACTTGGGGTGGTGAAATTGTCACATGAGTATCCAGGAAGGTAGTACCTTTCCCCACAATTCAGGAAATTCAAGTAGGTAGAGATACACTTCATTGTCTCACCTCACTGACCAAGAACATTGAATGTGCTAGCATCTGTTATACCCCAAAGCACAGTCAATCTAGTATTTGAAGAAAACTATCAGGGATAAGTTAATCTTTATTTTTAAAATTACTTTAACTCTATTCCTGCTTCTATTGAGATGACCAGTAATAAGCATATCAAAATGAATATTGGCTTTGAAAAAAAAGTATTTCTAGGAATATACTTTAGTGTTGAAATGCTTTCTCTAAATTCAATATAAGAACCATGAAGAAATTTTGATAATTTTTCAAAACCACTATTGGAGACATTCTTCTTCATATCAGTATCTTCTACATAAAGATCTAGATGTGGGGGGTGGGGGTATGAAAGATGGTGGAATGAGACAGACATCATTACCCTATGTCCATGTATGATTACATGAATAGTATGACTACATCGTGTACAACCATAGAAATGAAAAGTTGTACTCCATTTGTATACAATGAATCAAAATGCAGTCTGTAAAAATTTTTAAAACAGTAAAAAAAAGATCTAGATGCAAAATTATCTAGAATTCAACATCAGAAATATTTTATACCTCCTTTCACCTAAAAATGGGACTAAGACGGTTCTACCAATGCCTTGATAGTAAGAAGGTGATAAGTAAATTCAGTGTTAAGATCAGTGCTTAAAAATGATCTTATCCCTATTCTAGTAATATTTTCACTTTGTATGATTTCTGATCTTTCTGATTTTATTACAAATGATCACATGGGCTTGTGAATTTAAGCATTCTTAAATATTTGGATGTTTTTGGAGAGGAAGGGAACAAGTAGACTATACAATTTTAAATAAATTATGTGTGTACATATGTAAAGTTTACTCAGTCAAAACCATGAATTTAAATCATTGTTAAAGTTTTAGTTTTTTTTTTTTTTTTTTAATATATATCTTTTTTTTCTTTCTTTTTTTTTTGGGGGGGGTGCTGGGGATCAAACCCAGGGCCTTGTGCTTACAAGGCAAGCACTCTACTGACTGAGCTATCTCCCCAGGCCCCTAAAGTTTAGTTTTAAGGGAATTGTGAATAATTTAGCAGTGTAAGTTTAAGCAATGGGTGCTTTCATCTACACTTTTTGATGTAAAAGAATGAACTTTTCCCTTTAATCTGGGCCAGTTACTGGAACCAGAAGATGGAATTGATGATTGACAGACTCATCTTGATAGTGAGATCTCAGGCAATGTGGCTAGTTTATCCCTCACTATCTTCATTCACAAATTAAGGGAGTTGGACTAGGGAGGTTTAAGGGATTATTTCCTGCTCCAGAGTTATATGGTTCCAAATTTAAGTGTGTTTGATCTTGATATTTAAACTCCTAATTATCATAGGAGAACACATTCATAAATGACAACAAGAGGTGGCCTCATCAAGAGGAAGTGTACACACTTGCATCTATTTACAAAGACACCCCCAGGAAATGGACTGTAATGAAGCATTTCATTCCAAAATAGATTTGAATGTTATCACATAATGAGGCTTTTGAAGTTCCAAGAACTCAAAATTTGTTCAGTGATCTGGCATCTTGAAAGTGGATCCTTAACCAGACAAAAGAGCTAATTCATTATGGGGAAAAATGATGATACTAAAAATATCTACAATTTCTTATTCATTCTAGTTAGTTTCGTGAAATTATTATGAATGTAAAAACATGTTTTTTAGTATGTATCATCAAAACAGGAAGAGATAGGGAATAGTTTCAGTATTTGGATTTGCTTTATTTCAAGTGTAATAGCTAATAATTACTTTATGCTCACAGTCAAGATAAACAAAACAATCAGCTGTGAAAGAATTTGGTATTAACTTTGTTGTGAAATACAAGGTAATCTTTACATGCCACAGCAAGTTAAGAACTGCTCATTTACCTGTAATACTAGGGTGAACTCCAAACAAAAAGATATGATACCGTATATTACACAGCATTAGAAATGTGTTTAAGTCTGTCTTACATAGTCTACGAGCTAGCTGGTCCGGGTAGGTCACACTACACAATCAGGTTATAAGACGCCCCTTTCATATCAGATACATGAAGATGGAACTTTAGCACCTGTGCCTAAAAGAGCAGGCCAACAAAAGTAAAGAAACATGGTAGATGCGTAGTAGACATTTGCCAAATGAATGAGCATGTATTTTTGTTATCTTGATCAATCTAGTGTCTAAAATGGAAGTTATTACCTTCATCAAAATGGGTCAACTTTCTCTACTACACATGGAACATGTTAAAGATATGTGTAAATATGTATGTACATTTAGATACCACCAATATGAATTACATTTCTGGTGTAGCATATATCTGTTTGAGGTGGTTGATGTAGTTTTCTTCTGAAATATTGAAACAGAATTCTCTACTTGTAAGTAATCCCTTGAGCCTAAGCTTACGAAGTGCTATAACTAATATTTTATCTTGGTACTAAGGTTTTCCAAAGGATTTATCTTTCAAAACCTCAAAGGAAACTACATTTTATATAGCCAATGCAATCAACCACAGTATAAAAACAACACTTTTCAGAAGGCTTATAAGAAAGAAAGCCACATACTCTGAATCTCAAGATTTGACTGTAAAGGGCTAAAAGTAATTATCTAATAATATACATTTCTATCGGTTTTCCATTTTTGTATCCCTGAAAATCACTTCAGAGTAAACATGGGGAGGAAAAAGGTCATATCAACAACTAACATAGGGCAGAATAGAGATTCCAGAACCCCCTAGAGACAGAGTGGGTGTGGGTAAAACTGTTTTTTTCAAGGTCTTACACACTGTGGGTCAGGAAAAAAAGGTTAAATTATCATTCAAACTCACATCCAAAAATGTTTCACTGGACCAACCCAATTAATTTAGGTCCACTAGTCTGAGAGACTCAGGATTGAGCAGAAGAATGTTGTCATTCTTAAGAAGTTGGTAAGTAAACTGGAGGACTCTCTTATTCCTCCTCCTTTTTCTTTTTTCTTTCCCTCCCTACCTCCCTCCCTCTTTCCTTCCTTCCTTCCTTCCCTCTTTCCTTCCTTCCTTCCTTCCCTCTTTCCTTCCTTCCTTCCTTCCTTCCTTCCTCGTCCTCCTCCTCCTCCTCCTCCTCCTCCTCCTTCTCCTCCTCCTCCTCCTCTCTCAGTCTCCCTCTCTCTCTCTGTCTCTGTCTCTTCCTCCTGTGTTTAAATTAAAGATGTGGCTTCCTCACAGTTCTTGTTCCCACGGAAACAGGATGTGCAGGTATAGCTACAATAGATGGAGGGAAATAGCAACTTCACTGCTGTGGCTGCAGCTTGGGTGGGAGTCTGCTTTACTGTATAGCTCCGATTGCTGCACTATTCATTCATCTGTGGTCCCACTGTTCTTTTCACAAACTGGGACTCTGTAACATTTCTGAATTTGCATCTGAGGATGTCTCAGTTATTTATATATGACGTTTACCACTCTACTTGTCTGTCTGTGCTATTTGCTGTGCTTCTTTCCTCTGCTGTCCTTGTCTGATCTATTTCATTCATTTTTTTAAAATGTCCTGTTTAACACAGGGTTAATTTGCTATTTTGAATACAAATTTTTAGTTTCCCTTGGTCTTATCAAAAGCAATTTTAGCCACTCTAACTAAAGTTTTAAGATCCACAGGGACACGAACTAATTCTTTTAAGCTAACTTCAGAATTAGGACAATGCTCAGGACATAATAAACCTACAATAATATTGACTGGTGGGCAAATGTCCCACTTACAGGCCCTTGTTCTCTGTAAATTTGCAAGTGTACAGACCAGTTGTCCTTATTTTTAGACAGCAGAGATGTGGTGACAAACACCTGGTTTCTCTGGAGTACATTGTTGTTGATGATCTTTTGCTGTTGGTGCTATTCATGACTCACAGGTGATAGTGATTAATGTTGTCCCCAAATTGGTCATAATGTCCATTATTGGTCCAGACTTCCCAACTAGCTATCACCACTTTTGCATCGAAGCATTGCGTGGGGATGGAAGCTGACACACATTGCCACATGGAATTCATTTGCCTGATTATATTCTGCTTCTTTATTTTTGGATCATACAAAAGGGCATTGCCATAGCTGCTGGATTAAGTAATGACTCAGTATCTGTATTCAAGGTCATGTAAACTTGCTATCTCTTGGGACAAGGGTAAGAATTTCAACTCCAATAAAAATCCTCAAAACAACCCTATTTATTTGTGAATTGCCCTCCCATGAATCACCTCTTCCTCTCAAGAAACATACTGCAGATTCTGTGTGTGTGTGTGTGTGTGTGTGTGTGTGTGTTTTAAATTTCTGGCATTTCCCTTGCTATCTTTCCTTGAAGTGCTCCACTTTCAGAATCCCTAAGAATGTTGAGATTGGTTTCCAGGTGTCAGCTTTAGAGCTTGTTCCTGAAATGAGAGCAAGAACCTTAAAATAATTGGGAGTCTGTTTGTTTTATTTTGTTTTGTTTTTAATCTAGATTTTCCTAATGAGAATGTGTTGGAAATGCATATCTTAAAATCTTATAGCTCTCTCTCAGTTATTGAATTCATAATTGTCCATTATTTTTTACTATGTTAAGCTTTATCACTAACATTTTGAAGACTTGATGAATGAAATTGTTGCTTTTAAAGTACTCAAGGAGAGGAGTCAGTTCTTGCCATGGATGAATATTATTCATCCTGTTCATTTGAAAACAGAGAAGTCCTCTAGTAGTGAACATTCTGGTAATAAACACCAGCACCATCAGTCCCTCTTAGGACATAAATGAGATGTAGAGGAATTAACTCCTTCAAGACACAAGGAAGCAGCTCCCCATACAGAGGTACTCACTTACTGTACCATCTTGTATAGGCCAATGAATTCATTTGACATTATTGCAGAAATACAATTAAATTATTAATCCCTAAGCACTTTGTTTTCCAGGTGTTATTCTAGACTTTAAAAAAGTACAAATTTAAGAGAAAGAAGGGATTAAACACATGTGTATGGTGGCACACACCTGTAATCCCAGGTACTCAGGAGCATGAGGTGGGAAGATCACAAGTTCAAGGCCTGTCTGGGCGATTTAGCAAGACCCTGCATTCCCAAAAGAAAAGAAAAACAACTGGGATGTAGTTCAGTGGCAGAGAGCTTACCTAGTATCATGCACAAGGCCATGGGTTTCATTGCCAGCACTGGAAAAAAAAAAATTAGAATTTCTTACTCCCATCCCCATCTGGACAGACTAGTTCTCATAACACTCATTGTCCATTAGAATGTTTACTTTTAAAGCAAAATTAACATTTGCTAGAAATGACAATTTTAAAGTAATGAATGGTTTCTCCATCCAAAATATTCATCTGATTTTAAGAGCTGAATTTCAAATTTCTTTCTTTTGTAAGTAGCAGATAAGAATTAAAAACAACCCTCATCTTCTGTTGTTAGATAATACCACAGAGAGTATTTCCAACCTCAGCTTCGGCTCCTGTCTGCTGGCTAGACCTATTTAAATTACCTAACCTGTTTAATGAGCTCCAAAAATAAATATATTTTATAGAGAAAACTAAAACACACCCACTATTTACAGAGAAATGATACAGAGAGGGCAGTTCTTCAGTATATGACCCAAATAACCCAGATCAGATTTAATTCAGTATGGGAACCTGGGATTACACTGGAGTTGTTATCTGGGTCTAACATAACTGCAAAAGCATCTTTAAAAGGTATTGCAATCTTGAATCATCTGTGTCCTCACAAAGATTGAGATCTTCCTGAGAAGAAAATTAATGCATTCTTGTTCTCACTTACATCATGACAAGTTAAAAAGAAATTATTTAAATTAAATGCAGTTTCCTTGGAATTTCATAGCTAATTCTGAAATGAGAATATGAGCCAGTAAGTAATCCTGTTATTTCTGACAGTGCTCAAAATAACAGGGGAAAAAATTTCTCCCACTTCACTGTGCAGACCTAGCACACAGACTGAGAGATACCTAGAGAGGCATTTCACAGAGGCAGCAGGTTTCACCATTGAGGAGTCATTCTTAAAACATTTCTATGATGATGGTGAGGAAATTGAGACCTGCCAAGACTCTAGTGCAAATGGGTTTATCCAGGTGATTTTTGGCAGGTGATGCAAGGCAGCAAAGGAAAAAGAACAACATGGAAAGTGCTGAAAGGGAGCAGTGGGTGGGAAACGGCAAGAAAGGAGATGCCAATAATTTCATACTCTAGAGCTTGCCTGGGGCCATCCGTGGCTGTTCCTCCCACCCATCGCCACTCACTGAGATCCTGAAATGGCTCTGAACCTGGCCATAAGACCTATGGGTGGGGTAGGGGTGGAGAAGCAAATAATAATAAACAACAACATGTTTTTTGATATTGTATATTATCTATAGTGAATATAAGTAATATAAGATAGTAGATAGATCAAATGTGTCAACACTCCAAGGGAGGAGAAAATTGTAGTTCTAATTAATTTATAATGAATTTAATTTCTGAGAAAGACAATTGAAATTTCAATATGTGCAGTGTTATCCTCTTCATTATCAAGATTATCACAGGGTTCTGAAGTCTCAGCTCATCCAAATTTAGTAGAAAGAGGTCAAATATTTCGGAAAAGCAGAAAATTTGGTATCCTTTCCCCGTTTCAAGAAAGCATTTTCATGATATCAAGGGTGCAATTCATGCTGAAGAACTTCTTTGTCGCAAACTTATTTTTGCAGTGTGAGGAATAAGATTTCTGGTGACACTTCATCTTTCCAAGGACTAGGTCTTTGCAAGATATGTCTAGGGATAACATCTCTAAGAGATGTAATAGAGGAGACAGAAGAAACCTTTTGTGAAGGGGAGATTTAGAATAGATTCAGAGGAAAAGAAGGGAACGTGGAGGTGAACTTGGGGGAATATTTTAATGTGGAAACATGATGATTAGCCCTTTCTTCATCTCCTTTTTCAAAAGTTCATTCCTTCCCTTCTGTATTTCTTTCTCTGTCAGATCTAATCTCCAGCAGTCAAGCAGTGGGGAAGGCAGAGTGACACTTTCTGAGTTCTAGCGCCACAAAGTACTAGCAAGGAATTTGGCATGCCCTCTTGAAAATTTGTCACACAATATTTGGCAGAGAAGAAAACTGTCTAGTTTTCATTTCATATGAAAATTTATTTCATTGGTTTCATGTCACAGTCCCACAACTGTATAGTCATAATCTTCTCAAACACAGCAATGGCTCAATAGCAATATGCTGCAAAGCTGTAATCCAAAGCACTGGTAATTAACTTGTGAGGCCATTACTACTGATAAAAGGAGATTTTGCTAACTGAACAATCAAATACCCGTCATTACCTGTCAATTTCAGTACCGCTGCCGTCACCCTGAATAAACTATTTTCTTTATGTTGTGAATGCCAAACTTGCCAATAAGAACTTTCAATACTAAAGTTTCCATGTAGAACAAAACATCTCAGAATCAGTAACAGGTGTAGCTGGAAGGTAATGTCTCAGAAATTTGCTTAAATGCAGAGAAATAAAAACATCTTTGTCAGTAGGTCAAACCTGGTGACTTAGTTTGAGTCAATTCATTTATTTCTATACCTCATAAACATGAAAAATGAAAAACAAAGTTCAAATCTCATTCATTAAACTACTCCATTACAATTTTTATTGGTCTATAACAGTTTATAAAAAATGAGTTTTTAGCACTTCTAATTTGCATGAAAATTTTATTATTATTATTGGTGCCAGATGTTGAACCTAGGGGAGCTTAACCAATGAGCCACATCCCCAGCCCATGTTGTTTTTTTTTTTCTTCCTTCCTTCCTTCCTTTCTTTCTTTCTTTCTTTTTTTTGGGGGGCGGGGGGAGTCTTGTTAACTTGTATAGGGCCTCAATAAGTTGCTGAGGCTGGCTTTGAACTTGTAATCCTCTTGCCTCAGACTCCTGAGTCATTGGGATTACAGTTGCATGCCATCATGCTCTGCCTTGTTTTTATTATTATTATCATGATGCTAGAGATAGAACCTTGGCCTTGGATACATTAGCCAAGTACCCTACCACTGAGCTATAGCCCTAGCCCTTGTATGAAAATTATTAAGAAGGTGTTAATTGTTAGTTGCCTTTGGAGAACATATTTGGAGTCTGATTTTAATAATTGTGCCAAAAAATTGGGACTTTCATGAAACAATTGAAAATTTGAACCATGATCATGTATTTGACAATGTCAAGGAATTTTAATTTTTTTAGGGTGGGAGAATGAATTTATTTTGTTGTTGTTAAAATACGTGGATTGTTTATTTTGCTTTGCCATTGACTTCATCCCTGAAGAGTTGTTGACCTTCTGTATCTAGAACTCTGTGCTTCAGATGAGGTATTTGACACTGGGCTATTACCAGGTGGTAATTACTCTGCCTCTGTTTGAAGGTCTTGCCCAGACTACTTAGCTATTTTAAGTCTTAGTTCACTCTTGAGCACTTGCCACTGAATTCCAAGCATTTCAAAATGATAAATTATTCTTTATGAAGTCAAAGAAGTCTGTGTTAGCTGTTCTGAAGTAGCTCACTGAATGTGATATGTTATATTAACTTGAATATTGTTGCCAAAGGATCTGTAGTGAATACAACACTTGGCTCTTTCTTAATATGTGAATTCAGTTTGTACAAAAGTAGTATGTCGACATATTTTTTTAAAAAATCATCTAGTGTGTGACAACAACTTTGAAGAAAAGCAATAGATTTTTGTACCTTGACCTCCTCTCACCCCAAATACCCAAGCCTGGGTCAATGTCTTCCAAACAAAGTCCACAAGGTCCCACCCCTAATTGAGCAAATGGGAGTGACTCATTGATCTTCTCAGTTAGGGAAAACTCAGGTGGTGGGGAGCCACAGGGTTTCTGATTCAAGGGGATCTAGACTTCCTTTGGGCAATTTCGTTTCAGGGTTAATTTCCTGTTTGGAATTGGATGCTGTGTAAAAGTGAGGACAATCCTATGATTCAGTTATCTAAAGAAATCTCTATTTTCCAGTAGTGCAGAGGATTGAACCCAAGGCCTTATGCATGCTAGGCAAGTACTCTACCAGTGAACTTCTTACCCAGCCCCTCAATAAATTTTATTCATAGCAAGAGAAGACTAGAGAGAAACTCAGGATGACCTTGTTAGTCAGCAATCCTTTCAGCAGCTGGGAGAAGGGTCTGTGTGGTATTCTGGGGGCTTGGTCAATGTTCATTTGTTATCCTCATTTAGGCATGATTACAGTAGTCTTTACATTACATTGATCCATCAGGATGTTCTGTGACATCTTTATGTTCAGAAGAAGAATGTCAACACTCAAATGAAAGTGCCAGTTGGTTCCATAAGAACACCTAGGCCCAGCTGGTGTTCCTGGGGTAGTTCCTATAGATCAGGGGAGACTTTTCTCTTTTCCAGAGGTAGTTATATATTCAATTCTTTCAGTACTTACCTCCACATTCCTAAATATTAGTTTCTCTTTGTTTTTCAAATATTTGATTTGATTTTTAAAACACATGACTTCCTTCTATAAAGCAACCCTTTTAACTCTCTTATATCTACCCTACTATATATATCTCCCACATACACACCTCCTGGACCCATCCTGGTAATATATTTACATTGTAATTTTTTAAATTTTTATATATACTTTAAGTTGTTAATGGGTCTTTATTTTATTCATTTATTTATTTGCAGTGCTGAGAATCAAACACAGTGGCTCACACATGCTAGGCAAGTGCTTTACCACTAAGCTACAACCCCAACCCTTTCATTGTAATTTTTATTTTAACTAACTACAGAAACATTTTCTTTATTATGGTTATGTAAATATTATTCATAACAGAACCATACAGTATACTACAAATATATCCTTTCCTTGCAATTTAGTTTCAGCCTAGTTTGAATAAATTCTTTCATTTCAATGACTCAGTTATCAATAATCTTTCCCCCAAATTCTCTAAGGAAACAGCAAAGCTTCTCTTCAAATATTTAAGACCAATTGTTATTCCTTTCTGTATATATCTTTCTGGGCCCTACCAGTCTGGAATATCATAACCTTTAATTCTGAGAAATATGTTATTTGTTTGACAAGTTCCTTCTGTTTTCTCTTTCTATAACTCATATTAGTCAGATCATCTGACTTTGACTTTTAATTTCCTTTTTTCCCTCTGTTGTTCTGTCTCTTAATCTTTTTGTTTGACCTTTTGACAGATTTTTTAACTGCTTCTTTCTGCCCATTTACTAGTTTAAATTTTCCTGTGATAGACTGGGTGTGGTGGTGCACACCTGTAATCCCAGTATCTTGGGAGGCAGAGGAAGGAGGATCAAAAGTTCAAGGCCAGCCTCAGCAATTTAGTGCGGTTCTAAGCAACTTAGTGAGACCCTGTCTCAAAAAAGAAAATAAGTAAAGGACAGGGGACTTAGCTGAGTGGCAAAGCACCCCTGAAATCAATCCTCAGTGTAAAAAAATCTTTTTTTATGTGAATATATTTGAATTTCTGAGAGTTATTTCTCTTTGGTTGAATATTCCCTTTTTAAGAAAAGTTCTTGTTTTATGGGTACATTTCCTGGTCTTATCCTAGATTCTGAAAGAAGTAATTATAAATGTGTTTGGTGTTTTCTTCTCTTCCTTGTGTGGGCTTTTTTAAAAAAATATATTATTATTGTTGTTTTTTGTTTTGTTTTGTTTTGTTTTGGTTTGGTTTGGTTTTGGTTTTTCCCAAGTATTTTATTTGGGTTTGTTAGCTTTGGTCTTTAGCTTTTTGCTGGAGGCATTTTCAAACGTCTGGCCTCTTGGGCTGTTACTCCATACTTAAAGGTGAGACATGATGAACATTGTTTAGAAACTTTGTGCATACATGGGGGTTCATGAGTAGGAGTTTCATTGTGGAGCAGTTGGCAGGGGCAGGGCAGGCTGTGAGGGACCGGGAATCAGAGGAGGGACACTAAATGACTCACTACCAGTTAGTTACAGTGTTTGGTTTCTCCAGAGAGGAAGTCACCAATTTTATGCCGAGGATGTTATGCTTGTCAGCCTGTGTTCTTAGAGCTAAGCTGAAGAGCAGAGGGAAATCTCATTGGACTTAGGAGGCTACAACAAGAGGACCACCAAGTTCAAGGCCAACCTGGGCAACTTAGCAAGACCTTGTGCGAAATTAAAAAAAAAAAGAAAAGAAAGAAAGGACTAAAGATATGGCTCATTGGTTAAGTACCCCTGGGTTCAAGTTCTAGTACCAGTAAAACAAATAAATATATAGATAAATAAATAAATAGTGAAAAATAAAATTGTAGATACAATGCTTAGAGTTAACATGGTCCTTCTGTTCCTTTCTCCATTCAGCTTAAGTCATGGACCTTTCTGCTTCGATTTCCTCATAGAGAAAAATCTCAAAGCTTCAGTGCATGGGAGAGAGAATTGCCTAGCTATTTGGGGCAAAGGACAGGGACATAGAAATCTACTGCTCCTCATGGTTTAGATGTGAAGTGTCCCCAAAAGGTCACATGTGAGACAATGGAGGAAGGTTCAGAGGAAAAATGATTGGGTTGTAAGAGTCTTAACCTAATCAGTGAATTAATCCCTTATGGGATTCACTGAAGTGGTAAGGTGTGGCTGGAGGAGGTGGGAATGGGGTATGGCTTTGGAGTATATAATTTGTATCTGAAGAGCAGAGTCTCTGCTTCCTGATGATGTGAGCCCTTCCCTCTATCACATTCTTCAGGCATGATGTTCTGCTTCACCTCAAGCCAAGGAATGGAACCAGCCTTCCATGGACCAAGACCTCAGAAACCATGAGCCCTCAAATAAACTTTCCTCCTTTTAAATTGTTCTGGTCAGATCTTTTAGTTGCAGCAACGAAACAGCTGACTAAAACAGCTCCCAAAACAGTCACAAGGAAAACTTCCTTTTATAGCTTCACGTTCACTCTCGCACTCAGAGTTGGTGGGTATTTCCAAGTGCTGGAATCGTCTGAGGTTCTGATAAGAACTGTCTCTCCGCCCCCCCATCATTTATATGCTTAGCCATCAACTGTCCTTGTCGATCAACTCATTTACCATTTGTCCATGTAATTTTGATCTTCTAGGAGTCTGTTGACATCTTTGGTCTGTCATCACCCATTCTCTTTGTCATTTGGAGTTTACATATTGTTTTATAGATTGTTTACATATTTTTCACTGGTGTCTTAGGAGGAAGCAGATAAAATACATATAGAGCCTACATTTGAACCAGAAATGTTAGCTTTGATTTTTACCATTGGCTCCTTTAAAACACTTAATAACTGGTAAGCACTTTGAAAATTCTTATATTTCATTTGCATTTTTCTGGTGCACTAAGTTATTGGGGGGAAAACGAAAGCAAGACAAAAAAAAAAATTCCTTTTCCTTCTTCTTCTACCCTTCTTCCAGTTGTATGAGACTGTATTCAGACAACAGATAGACATTCACTAAGAATTTTAAAATGAGGCAAAATTATTCTGGGCTTCCTACAGAAAATCTTTGATGTAACCAACTACAGAAGAAAATGGCAAACATCAGATAAGAGAATAAATACCGTAGACTCATAGTCACAGTACCTCAAGCATGCATAACTCTCTTGATTATGTTGGATCTATCCACCAGTATCTGCCACAAAATCCATGAAAACAGCACACTTTAGTAGGCCCAAAACTTTATTATCTTCATCACCTGTCTAGCATCAATAGGTGGTCCAGTCTACTGCACAGTTGCATTTCCTCAGACAGTAAAGTAGTGACTACCCTGCCTACCTAAATTTTATCTTCAGCACATTTTGATGCTTTTGATGTAAAGAAATACTATTGTCTTTTCAACAACATAATATTTGGTATGAGTTCAAGACTGTTTTCTAACATCTTTAACGTCAGTGGAAACACAGAATTTTCAGTAAGAAAGTAAAAGGAATCATGACTGGCAGCCACAGTGAAGATGCTAATCAAATATTAAAACCATCCAGATGAACTTGTGCAGTTAACTCGCAAGTGTCAGTTCTTCCTGTGGTTAGTGACATCAATTAATTGAAAATGAGATGCAGGAACATGCGGATGCTTGTTTTAACAAGTCAAAGCAGTGTGACTTGTGGTAGGTCTCACTTTGCAAATATTACATGTTCTTAAGCTAGACAGAACAAGTTGAGGCTTGTGCACAGCAAACATTATTGAGGCTGAGAAGAAAGGTCATGGGTTTTTGTTCACTCTTTTTTTTTTTTCCTCTCTGGGAAAGGATTTTCCCCCATGTCTATGAGGAAATGAATGTAGATTTGTCCAGTGATCTGGCATTTCTTTATCAGTTTCATTCAACACTTAAAAATAGACATGGCATAAATTCTTTGATCTTCTCTACTTCCAGGAATTCATTCACCACCTATTTACTGAAGATATTCAAATATGGCAATATTCTGACTTTTCATCTAAAAGCACATTGTAAAGGATTGTTCTGGACTATCTGAATCTCGACAAATCCAAAGTTAATCATATTATCTGCCCATTAATCCCAATGTTCCTCCTAAATCCCTGAATGGATTTACCATCTACAGAGTTCCCTAAACTAAAAATTTTAGTTATATGCCACCACCAAGCAAATTCTTTTACCAGTGATCAAGAAATATTTCTAAAATAAGTGAATGAATGGGTTCTCAATGCTTTCTATTCCTCTCCTTCTACCTGACAGTTGGAAATTCTGTCCACTCCACTTCAACTCACTGGTAAGGCATCTCCTTGCCTGTCTAGAGGTCCTCCCCATTCTTCTGCCTCTGATATCTAAGCCATGGGCTTCCCTGCATCACAGATTTAGTCATAGTGTAGCCTTGTTTGAAACTATTTCCTCTCTTCCATCTGCAAAATAAAATCCTAACTTCTCTCCCTGACTCTCTGTCCTTCTTCTTGCTACTTCACCTGACTCACAAACCAAACCTTCCTCTGAAGCCACTCTTTGCCTTCTGTGATCCCGCTGTGCAATTTTCTGCACCGGAGCCTTGATCACATTGTCTCCTGTACTGCAGTGTCCCCTCCCTGTGTTCTCTCGCCTGCTCAAATCCTTCAAACATCTAAGTCTCTAATCAAAATTAATATTTTACTCCTAAAATTTTTTTATACTTTTTGTTCATACTTCTGCTCTAGCTCTCAACAATCTAAGCTGTATTGTAATAATCTGTTCATAAAGCTATTTCTCTCTGAAGTTCCCCTACCCCAGCACTTAAATAGTGCTTGGCCCAGTGTAAATGCAATGGAAGGTTTTCAGAATTGGCACTGAATTAAAGCCATATGTATATTATTTTGGGAATTACACATATGTTTCAGGAGTTAGAGAAAATAAACTAAAATGGAACCAGAAAGTCTTTAATATTGAGAAGAGCCTGAAAATATTTTAAAAATGTGATCCATGATGTGATATGGATTCATATTTCAAAAAAGCTTCCTTTCTCCGTGAACAGAAGGTCATATTTCCAAAAAGGTTCCTTTCTCAGTGAAGAGAAGGTCACTGCAAAGCAAGATGGTCAGAAGAGACTCTTTTCTGAAGCCACAAGTCCCCGTCCTGCTCCTCGACTCCCCCGTTAGATTCTTGGGCCCAGGTCTGTGGCTTTTATTCTTGTCTTTTTCCCTCAGCTTGTTTTTCCCATCTCGTCTTGCAGGTGTCATGGGTGTGACTTTAAGAGCCCCAGTGCTTAAGATGAGATAATGTGCTGCCCCCGGGAGGGAAACATTCCAGGTCCCCTTTGGAAAGTTTTCATTTCACCCCAGTACAACAGTGGGAACAGAAGCCTCGCTGGAATGTACCACTCTGTCCCTTTGGTGTATGTTCTCCCTTCTTCAGGGAGAGGGCTGGAGAGCCAGAAGCAGGTTGTTCTGGTGCACACTCTCTGGGGGTCCCTTCATTGGAGTCCTGTACCGCAGTGGCCCCGCGTGCAATATGCCCATTGATCGGGCAGCAGTGATGAGAGCTTGCAGAAGCTGTATTTTAATTATATATGGCAAAGACTCCTTGCTCATTCAGAGAAAGCCACTCTTCAGGTTCGCCTTCTTTTAGTGAGGAGGTATTTCCCAATTAAAGGAAAATTATCAAGGAGTAAAAAGGCTAAGTTCCTATCTCAATCTCGCTACCAACTTACCATATAAGAGAAAACTAATTATACTTACCTAAACAATGGCAGTAGAATCTGCTTCAGCAGAATTTTTTTTTCTTTGAACTCTTTACTATAAAATACTATACAAATATACTAATTGTAAACTGTAAGGACCCATATGTAACCATATCCAGTTTTGACAACCATCAATTTTTATAACTGATCTTATTTTATCTATATTCCATTTCTATACTTTGTTTTGAAGCAAACCAAACATCATATTTCTTTCATTCACAAGTATTTTTAAGGATGTATACATGAATTTTGTTAGCAATATTATTGCTAATAAAATTGTTTACCTTTGTTTGACAAATTTCTCCTTTTATCTGGAATCCATATTTTGTTGTCTCGAGATCTGATAAGAATTGGGACTTCAATAGTATGTTGAATTTGCAAAACTGAGCTGGAGAGTTGGATTGTGTGAACTAGTTCTATCCCTGTGATTAATCTATTCTGTACATAATAGCACCAGGGTTCAGGAACGCCTCTCCTGTGGTCACCTAGTAACTTCTCACTGGTCAACAACAAGCTGAATAAACTATTATGTTGCAGGAAAGTGCTTGGCTAGCTGACTTGGATCCTCTCCTAGATTTTAGGAGAAATAACCATCACCAAGTTTGAATTAGCTAAACCTTTAGGCTTTGCTGGCAGGAAAGAGGCAATATTATTTTTGGAGCACAAAATGGATACAGAAGACTTGGGCTCAGGTAAACTAGGCCAAATATTGAAGCAGATTTGGAGACAAAACCAAATGCTAAAGCAGGCGCTCTTGGGTGATAACTTTTGCGAAGGGGCTGGGGCGGCCACCTGGATGGCCACAGTGGTCTTTCTGGGTCAGGAGCTCAGTGGTGCTCTTCATCAACTATTGGAGCACACTGCAGGGACCCTGCATTCCACCTCCCAGCAGCTGTATGTGCTGCTTGACAAGGAGAACCCATGTATCTGGAGGCAAGGTAAGTATCTTTTTGGTGTATTCCTTTCTCCAAGAAATATTGTCAGGGCAATATCTAAAAGATGCTACAGGCAGACTAACAAGCCTATGGTGGAGTCTCTGTTTATAAGAAACTGGTAATATAATAGGGGCAATATGGTAAGACAAATGTACAATAATGCAAGGGACTGGGAAGCTGGTCCCACTAGGGAAAGAGGACTGACGTCTTATATCTTCAGAATCAGACAGGATCCTATTTTTAGAGTGGGGATTTAAAATTTAGAATTTTGCCAGAAAATTCTATTTGAATTGATACTTAAGTAATGGATTTAGGCAGTTAGAAATTTGAGAGTCTTGAGGTATTATTAGCAGGACATTAGAGGTAGGGAACTATAGGCCTAGTTTGTGGCAGAGAAAGCATTTTTTCTATATTGGAATATGACATTCTATTTCTAGAGTCATTTGAGCCAGGATCACTAACTATAAATGCACTTGGAGGATTGGGGTAACCTAGAATAGGAAACAGGATCCTCCACACCTATGGGGCAAGTTCTTGGGAAAAGGCCCAATTATAGATGCTGAAACATGCAGTGAGGCATGAATAATGTGGCATGTGATGAATAAGGTCTTAGACAACGACAGTTTCTCTACCTAAGAATATAGGTGGCATCCTGAAGTCCAGCTCTAAATAATAGTGCAAAGGTAAGGGCTCAAGCTCGATCCACCAGGAATGCAGGGTAAATATTACTAAACTCAACCTAGAGGATAAATAGTGGGCATCAAAGAAATCTGCCAAAGGCAGCAGGACCCAGGAGCTGTCAGTTGAAGCTCATGACAAGGTCTCCACTGTCTCTGGAGAACATCAAACGTGGTCTTGGGCAATGTCAAGACAAGTCCTCAGCTACCAGAAAACAGGGAGTCCAAAATAAAGACAGGGTCTCAGGCAAAAGACAAAGAATAAGTTGTCATAACTGGAACCCAAAGTTAAGCCTAGACTAGTGAAGGGATGATTTGGTGATGATCCTGAAAACACTGAACTGTGGGCCCTTAAATCACAAATCCCTTAGCTCAAAATTGAATTCTAAAGACCAGTGAGATGCTAAGTATGCTAGCAATCATCAGGTGACCCTTGTCTGTTGCAAGAAGAGGGATACACAGATAGGAGAATGGTATGAAAGGGGAGTGGAGTGACAGATAGCATCCGATCAGGTCCTAACAAGGGTTTACACTGAAGTGAAGAGGCCGGACTTAATTGAGCAGCCCTTGATCAGACACCATAGGTTCCTATCAGAGAACTGGTATGAATAGAGGTGTTCTTTGAAAGACCAGTTTGAAAATTTCTAATGATCACAGATCCAGAAGGAGGAATAGTATAAACGTAATCCAATTCTCATAGGAGAAAACAGCCTCCCCCCCCCCCCACTCTATCAGCAGAGATAACATAGCTTTAGCATTTCTGCTCTCCAGGCTTCATCCAAAACTAGCTTCAACTAGTTTTAGGCTCAGCATTTTATATGAATAATTGATTAACTGTAGTACCTTTAGAGGCAAAGGAACAAATCTCAAAATCATACCAAAACAGGAATGATTGAGGGAAATGACGACTTCAATTCTTATCTGGGAGAAGGAGATCACGATAATTGTTTTCAAAATTCAAAGCATTTTATTGAGCAAGAGGGATTAGATGTACTCTTTTGTACTATGTTCAAAAGTAGTTCATTTCTAGTTCCTATAAGTGTTTAAAGTGTCACTTGTGTAAATCATCCTTTCTTCAGGAGGTTGGCTTAAGTACCCAGTGAGGGTCTTGGTAGGTTTCTAAGATTTTCTCACCATATCTCATTGGAGAAGCATAATTTGGTTTAGTTTTGTATTTATTCTTGTGTGTGTGTCTGTGCAGAAATTATTACTTTCATAGAATGCCTCATGAAAATGAAGGAACATTTGGGGAACACTGCTATGCTTCTAAAGAAAGAAGAAAAGGAGATGTGTAATTTATGCAGGATGCATGATGAACATACTCCACAGCGGACAATGACCACCATTCACAACACCAAAGCAACAGACATTGCTGCAGGAGGGGAACTAAATGTCATAGAAACAGCTACTGTTTCCCCTACAAATGGGGAGGAAAGCCATTACACAAATCAGGTCCAGTTAAAAGAAAATAAAACACATGTAAATTCTGAATTAGTGGAAAGAGAAAACAATGTGTCATTGAATGGAAATGTAACAGGGCAAGAAGAGTCACAGAACACCATGTTCCCAGATAATGTAGAAAATGAAGATGATAAACAAATAGAACACGTGACTGCTGAGAACATAAATGGAAACAAGGAGGAGATTCATGACATAATCCAGATAACAAAAAGAGAAATTCAAGGGACCTCAGAAAGCCAAAGAGAAGAGATTACCACATCCTCAACAACATGGGATATCTCCAATAAAGTTGTGAATAATCTTCCCAGTGATTCAGAGAGTCTAAAGCAAAAGAGTAGCATAATGGAAAAGGAGTAAGTAAATACAATGAGAGATGTGCCCATATATGTCTACTAGTTTGTGTGTTTCTGTAGTTAGGGAATGTCTTCGTCCATTTGGGTTGCTATAACAAAATGCCATGAAGTGGTACCTTTTAAACAACATAAATTGATTTCACACAGTTCTGAAGGCTGAGAGGAGAGAGAAGGTTGGCAGATTCAGTGTCTAGTGAGGGCTTTCTGGTTCATAGTTGGTGCCTTCTTGCTGTGTCTGCACATGGTGGAAGGGGTGGAAATGCTTTCTTGGGCCTGTTTTATTAAGGCACAAATTCCATTCATCAGGACTCTACTTTCAGGACCTAAGCATTTTTCAAAAGGCCCACCATCTGACACCATCGCCTTGGTTGTTAGGATTTAAACATATGAATTTTGGGAGAACACAAGCATTGGGACCATACCAACATGTGATATTTATGGATGAGTATTTTATATTTCCATGTCATTTCTCTGACAGATATCGTAAGTCAGTAATTCAGGTTAAATTACCCGCTTAGAAATCTGTGTGGCTGCCATTACTTACATTATTTGTTTCTTATAGTTTTAGAAAACAAATGTATTAACTGTTTCTTTAAAGTAAAAACGGATGAACTAGATGAGAAAGTAGTAAAAAACAATTGTTCAAATCACTACTTCTTGAATTATAAGAAAAAAAGTAGAAGATTGCAGAATGTTAAAAAAAAAAAAAGAGGACATTTTCTATCTTCAAAATCACCATGAGTTTCTAACCTGTGTCTTCTGAGATCTGGAGACTCATGGATAAGCCTTGGGAGGTTCTTAAGTTTGATTGTGTATGTTCATGCCAATTTCATCCCCTTGGAAATTTTTAAAGAGTTCTCATCATACTCTCTAAATGTCCATGACTTAAGAAAAAGGGAGAAAGAGTTATGAATCCAATGGACTTCATGAATTATAGCCCCTGCATATGATTATAATAATCCTGTATTTGTCTAGATAGAATAAAATATCCACAAACCATATTTTCCCAGATACACATAACCCCTAGAAGCAATGGGGGGACCACTTGTTTTGGGAATTGGATAGACTTAATTTTTATTTATTTATTTATTTTTATGCACTATTTCTGTGACCCTGAGCGATTTGCTTCATTCTTGGTCTCATTTTTCTTGTTTGTAGAAATAATATACACTTCCTGGGTATATTTGGTAAGGTCAGAGGAGAAAATCATGGAAAGGGCCCAGCACTGTACCACTCTACAGGTGTTTGTGCCCAGCTACCTCACTTTCCCTACCTCCTCTTCCTCACCACCACTCCTCACCTACCCCTCCACATCACTGCCATGATATGTTGATGCTTTTTCAGATAAATTTACAGTGCCATTTCCAGGACAACATCACTAACAGAGTTGGGAATCTTTGCAAGTCCATTTGCTCATGTTGTGACCTTAGTTATCTATGAAACGAAGAAGTTGGGCTAGTTTTGCTGTGATGTCTCCACAGTAAGTCTCTAATGAATTGTATGGATGACTCTTTCAATGCATGAAGGCCCTCCACAGTGTGTAAGAATGACTGCCCCTGCAAACCAACTGCTAAATTTTCAGTATGTGGTTACCCATCTCTGTTGAGAAAAACATCGACACTTCATATCCTCACATTCAGAAATGATTCAAAACATCGGTTAGTGAGTCATAGGCCTGAACCACTCCCTCTCCTTTAGGTGTTTCTGGGTTAGCGATTTCCTCTTTGTGGCATCCAAATCATTTGTGCTTGACTTGCATGTTTAAGAAGATGACTATTCATCCCAGTTCCCCAGGCTAGGAAGCCATCATGCCACATAAAAGACAAATGTCATAAACAAAACCTTGCTCAGAATCTGCTGTGGTTTCCCTATGGTTAGCTTTCCAGAAGAACCCTGTTTCCTTCAGTGTAGCTGTCCTGGTGTGTACCCAAAAGAGAAATAAGACTGGAATAAACCAACATGATTATTTTAGTGAGTAGACTAGATAATATTTTATTTGGGTTGAGGAGAATAGAAGCATTTATAAGTCTCCTCATCCTCCTCCATCTGTCAATTGGAAACTATAGCTCCTGGAAGAACAGTGCATTGAGATAGTTTCCAGACACAGAGGCGGGTCAATCCTGAAGTTACAGGAAGCTGGGGTCACTGTATCCTCAGTTGGATGACGTTCATTTTCTGAATTACCATCATCACTATTACTAGAGAATACTCTAGCAGACCAATGTTCTGTGTGATTTTCTTTGTTCCTTCTCACTTTGAGTTCAGAATATAAATAAATGACCCTCTCTGCAATATCAGCATCAGATTTCTGTGTTAAAGTGCCCTTTAAAATTCTATATACCAGGGGCTGGGGAGATAGCTCAGTTGGTAGAGAGCTTGCCTTGTAAGCACAAGGCCCTAAGTTCGATCCCCAGTACCCAAAAAAAAAAAAAAAAAATTCTATATACCAAAAATTGAAAAACAGGTAAAACCAGATTATTTTGTAACTGGAAAATAATGCTGTGCTATATATAGATCCTATTATTTCTCTCTACTGTTATTGTGTTTCAATAATTTCCTTCGTATGAAATGAGAAATAGAAGAAGAAGAGAAACTCAAGTTGGTAGTTTTAATAGAGACCTAACAGTTACTGAGCATCCAGCTTATGCTAACTCATTACTATAAGAAGTTTAGATGTTTTATCTTAGTCAGTCTTCATAACACATGATTATGGATGAAGTAATCAGTACTTTGGAATCTGAGTTTGAGTTTTTGTGTTAAAGATGGATGGAGTCAATTACTGGTTCTAAAATTTACAACTTGTGAGATTTGTAGCAAGGTAAATTTTCTTTCTTTTCTTCCTTTCTTCTCCCTCTCCCCTTTCTTCCTTTCTTTTTTTTCTTCCCACTTCCATCTCTCTCTGGCGGTGGTGGGGATGAAACCCAGGGTCTCAGGTACAGGAGGCAAGCACTCTACACTGAACTATATCCCCAGTCCTGTGGTAGGTGTAATAAGCCTGTTTTCTTGTCTGTAAAATGGTGATGATAGTAGTGCCTGCCTGACCCAATAGTTGTGAAGATTGAATGAAATTATGTAGACCTAAAACCTGGTCCACAGAAAACATTAAACTTTAGCTATTTTAATTATAATTACTGATGTCTATGGTCCAACTAATAGAAAGTGACAGATTTCAAATTTGAGTTAGAATCTACAAGGTCTTAAAAATCTTTGGTAATGATAATAGTTAAAATTAAGAAAAAAGTGTCAAATTAAGTTTTTGGAATTTATTTGGGAATTATAAATAATCTGTTCCTAATTACTGTGATTAATTGTGAATTCCATCTTCTGTACCTAAGTCTTTCTTAAAAATACAGTACACATCACTATTTGATCTAGTGTGTTTACACAATTTTAATACCTTGTGTTCAAGTACTCCCTCACCTCATAATGTAGAAAACCATTTAGTAATTAGTTCTTGGTCCATCAAGAAGCATCAGCAATCTTCACATTCTTATTATGGAGTGAACAATACTGAGGAATAAATCAATCAAATAATAATAGTAGTCACATTAATAAATAATAATTATGGCTAACATATAGTATAATGCCTACTTTCAAATTACTTAATATTTAATAGGTCACTTAATCCACAGCTTTCCTATGAGGTAAAAATCATTTAATACTACTTTGTAGTTAAGGAAACTGGAATAGGCAGGTTGAATACCTCTCCCAAGGTTACAGAGTTTATAAGGAGAACTGAGGTTCATGCCAAGGCAATGTATTCTAGAGTTTGTGCCCTTCTGCAGAAAGCTACAAAGTACATAAATAAAATTACTGGAAAAATGACGTTTTGTTGTTTCTGCAGGTACCTTTTGCTGAATGAGGAGTCTGACCCCCAAGTGTCTTGTTACATTACAGCACCATCACCTGTCCTACAGCAGCTAGAGTGCCGGATAGTTAACAGCATGAGTTGCTTAATAGTGAGTGATAATGAAGAGCTGGTCAGCAATGTCATCTCTATTGAATGCTCGGATAAGGAAGAGAGAATTCCATTTCCAATATGCATTGCAATTCCATTTACTGCACGTTACAGGGGAAATTACAGAGACATCATGGTGAAAGTGTCTGACATAAACCTTCAATCAAGTTACCTAACCCCAAATTCACTAGAAGGAATGAGAGGAAGTTACAAGGTCAGTAAATCCTTGGCTACCTTTGCATTTGCTGTGTGGCAGACTAACAGATCTTGTAGTGTAGATATAGTTGCTCCATTGGTAACAAAGTGTGAATAGGTTTGTGCCAGTACATTTATTTATTTATTTTTTTGCAATCTATAAGGATCAGAGAGCAGAAATGACTTGCCAGTGTCAGGAATTGAGAACTTGGGTATAGGACTCAGCAAATATTATTTTTTCACCTGGGAAACAAAAGCAACATCATGGCTTAATTAGCTTCATACTTTAGTCTAGCTTTAGAACAGCATATCTTATGTGTTAGACTCATCTAAATTTAAGAGTGTTAAAATCCTCATGTGATAGTGGCTTTATTTTTATCATTCATAGCTTGGAAAATATGTAAAAAATGAAAAATTGGGTGTGTGTGCTTGTGTGTGTGCATACCTTGACCTAGTAATTAAGTCTATAAATGGAATTTAGCCTGTACATGGAAGATAGTATACGTGGTAATCAGAATTTGTACAGAGAGGGAAGATTGGTGGGGTTTGAAATCTGGTTCCAACACTTTCTGGCAACTTAAACTTGTGTAGATTGAAAAACCTTCCTGTGACTTAGTTTCTTAATCTGAAAAATGAACACAATAATAGTGTTCACCTGACAAGGTTGTAAGTATTAAGTAGATAACACACTTAAAGGATAAGGGGAAACCTATAAACACATGCTACTTGTTAATTATCATTTTTCATTATTGAATTCACTGTAATAACTCTGAAACTCTCTATGGTCCCAAATTCATATGTTGCAAGGAAAGAATATACATAATTATTAAATTTAGTTCCATAGAATTGATAGGGACTAATATTTGAGGTTCTTCTATGGACCATATACTTTTTTTAACCTATTACAATATTTACCTTTTCCACTTTTATGTTAAGTTTTCTTATGGGATGATAGGACAGGGAATACATGTCAAGAATCTTTATAATACTTATCTACCTTTTCTGATTTTGGTCTTTCCAAATGACAAACAAGATTATGCAATTGAATAAGCAAACAAAGTCTATTCTAATCAGTCTTTCCAATTCATTTCAACTAACACACTTTATATTTAGTCTAGCAAGTGATTAAGTATAAAAGTCTGATCCACATTGCCCTTTATTAGACTTTTTAATTTAGCCAGTCTGTGTGACTGTCACAGTAAAGTAAAACCTGTTCCCAGCACGTGTGCTTTCCACAAAATGGGTTTGAAAGGTGTTCAGTATATGAATGATCAAAGCAAAAGAAAAAGAGAATCATTGTCTATCATGAAAAATAAAACCATATACTTTTCTTTTTATAGTATTCTTATGGTAGCTTTCCCTAATTTTAGCCTAAGAAAACTTAAATCCTGGATTCTTTCCAGATTTTTCTGTGGGTCCTATGACATTTAAAGATTCTCATTCCTAAAACCCCTTTTTGTTGCCCAGTATCTGCCAAATGTATTCTCCATGCATGGTGGCCTCCTTTGGTTTCCAGGAGACTTTTCTTTCCTATTTCTCACTATTTTCCCTCTGGCCAGTTGAGAACATTCATGCCTTGAATTTTCCCAACAACAAATTCATGCAGTGATATTGTGAAATCTCTTCCTCAGTCAGCTTTCAAATGATAGATTATTTTCCATTGTGATTGTCCTTGAAATGTTTGTGTGTGTGTGTGTGCATGATTATCCACTCACGCTAGGGCGGAGTCCGGCTGGTGTTTGGGCAAGCATGAATAGACCGAATTACTTCTAAGTCTGCCTCCTCATTTTAAGCTTTGGAGATTATATGAGTAGGTCATTTCGTGTTCATTTATGTACTCAGTTCTTTTTTGTGTGATATAAAAAGCTTGAATATGTGCCTGCATACATGATTACACATTTGAATGTCACTACATAAAAAAGAAAGGCAAATTGTATCTTTCTACAGTCATCTCTTCCCATGCACAGGGAGAAATAGAGAAAATGACTTAATTTTGGCACCCTAAAAGATTGTGAGCTGTCAGAAGGAAGAATTTGATAACAATACAGGTGCTCCAGCATTTGAATAAACTACCCAAATAATGAAATTCTACCCCTCGACAGTGTTGAATGTTCTGGATAATAAAGACCTGTATTTAAAATCCATTCTGGTAAAGGAGACTAGAATTCCAGAAGCAATTAATATTTGTGAGAACACTGAATATGATCACCTCTCATACATCTACATGTGGGAGGATTTAATTTTAAAAATACACGTACCTTCTTTTTTTGTGTGTCGTGCAAACCTGAATCAGAGAAACTTTTAGTTAGTTTTTTGAACTTGATCTCATGAAGGACCCATTTCCAGTTAATGGGGTCATTCCAAATCCTGGTAATCATATTGACAGCGTATGGGTTTTTTGGAGAGTTCACAGCGTATGGACAGCATGTACTTCCCCAGACAGAGCTATAGTTTGTTTTAATGCCTATAATCCACACAGGGAACCTGCGCGGCTGTGAAAGTTTACAAGTTGGGTATCTTTTCAGTTGTGTCTTGTTTAAAGAGAGAGTCCTTTACAGTAACAAAGAAAGGCCTCACTGTGAAGTCAAGCGTGGATTCCCGAATATCCTTCAGTTACCCGCCAGGAGTTTTCAGCTCATCAGTGCTGGTACAATTAAAGGTAAATATTAGAAATTGATTAGCTCCTTCTCCTAGCTCTCCTGGCCCTAAAGAATGAACAAGATGCAAATATTTCATGTAACAATAAATGGATTTTTCTTTTATACTTTTTACGAACTAGCATGAAGTGATGTCAGTGAATTGATGATTTTAAGCATGTCGAATTTCACTCCCAAACAAAACCATGCCATGTTTGAAAGACCTTCCCAGCTGATCTTTTGCTCGGTTTTGTCTTTTATATCAACAAACACAGTGTTGAGTATCTATTAAACAATTGATGACAGATTTGGGGACACTTACATAACTCAAGATTTGATCTGAGAGGTTGGCAAAAAAACAGCTAATCAATCCAAATATTTATTATGACTTTGACTTTATTTAATTATGAAGCATTAGCCTTTTGCAATCAGGATGTAACATACACGAACACTATCTTCAAAAGTGTATAATGATGTATCAGCATAACTTTTAAAAGATTTATTTCTTCAATATTTCCTTTCTAGCCTCAACTCTTCCCCGTTTTTTCTCCCAATTATTATCCTAAGTACTAAGTGAGGCAGAAAGATTGGAGGAAAACATAATATGAATATTTTATTCATATTTTCCACAAATTTTGAAATTATGTTAGCTATTTTTATGATTAACCATTCTTATGTGAGGAAACACTTAAGTAAATATAGTCTTGTTTATCCAGTTTCTAAAGATCACTTGACTTAACAATAGTTATAATTAGAAATTATATAAAATGTCTCTTTTGTTTTCTAGGTCATTTTGTTGCCTACAATTTAGAGTGCTTCTCAGTTATTTATAACACAGTACAGGGAACCCAGATTTCAGAAGGACTTTATAAACAAGGATACAGAGGCAGTTCTCTAATATAAACAGTGTTGTTTCCAGTCCACAATGTACACAGTGAAGCACAAACCTATGTCCTGTCAAATTTTAAGAAAATGGCTTAGGAATTATATTTTGCAATATTTGCTAATATTTTATATCTTTTGCTAATGGTGATTTTCCTTTGTTTAGATCCAACCAGTGGACCCATCTCTGGTGGCATACTTAAAAGCACAGGAAGAGGCTTCCTGCTCAGTTCTGTCCACAAGTCCTCTGCTTCATGTTCAGCACCCATCAACACATCCTTTCCAGAAGCCAATTACTGTACTCCTACCTTGTTCTCTACACCCAGATAAGAAGAATCTTGTGTCTGAGAAAGATTATAAAAGAGCAGTTACTGCCACAACAAACAGGATCCCACCTCTGTATTTCTACCGGTGAGTAAGATTCCACTGCTGCTCACTGATACAGTGGTGAGCAAAGAAACTTAAATGATTAAAAACTGTAATAAAATGTCTTCTAATTAGACATCAGTATTGAAATACTATGAAATATCTTTAATTTAGAGAGAAAATATTATTGATCTACAAAAGGAAATGATTTTAGTTCTAATGAACTCCAAAGTGGGCTATGCAATGATTGATGTTATTGCATAATAATAATACAGTTATATTTATAATAAAATTAGTAAATTGCATAATAAAGGAGGTAGACTGATTCTTCTTTTCAAGAACTTATGATGGATTACAAAGATGTGGCGTAGTGGTTTTAATTAACATATTTAAAAATCTTCTGATAATTTAAGAAAAAAAATGACCTGACTTTTTAAAAGAAGTTAAATTTGAATTAATATTTACCCTATAGATAAATCTACCTATAGGTAGATTCCTTCTCCCAGTTTTTAATGCTTAAACACAATCTTCACCAATAAGTCAAATATACATGTTATTAACCAGAAAGAAAATACTAACAACAATTATAACATAATAGTACTCTTTATTTCCCATCTCTTCATTGAATATTTACCCTTTTTTCCTAATAAAAAAGACAGAAAGGAACTTTTTATTCATTAGTTCTGAAGGGATTTTTTTTTCTTGAAAAACTTGAAGATGCAGAAACTTAATTGAAACAAAAACTACTTTTAATTGAGAGGCTACTATGTGCCAAATTAATTATGTACCTTATGTCATCCAATCTTATTTTATTGGTGAGAAGATTTAAACTCAATGACTTTAAGAACTCATTTAAGTGCCCAAAGCTAACAAGTGGGTAATCTTGACCTGGATTCGCATATCTCTGTTTCCAGACATACCTTTAATGTAGCCATCATCTCTTTGGTTGGGGCTACCAAGGCTAGAAATTGAGAAAGTAGATTGTTCTTTGCTACTATGTGTGCAGCTTAGGAAGCAGGCAGGAGTAAAATGTTGGGATTTGGCTGGAGGAAGCAATCAAGAATACTCTGGTGTAAGATAAGTGAGAGAGAACACAAAAATATAGACATGATCTAGGTATATATCTTTCGTTACCAAAATTATATATATTGTGTCTATACCAAGTGGAAATTTAGTTAGTCCATGCTCCTGTATATTGTGCTAAAGTGACTTTTAATCAGAAGAATTCTGGAGATTCCAGTTTAAAATATAGCAGTCTTAAAGACTGAAATTTATTCTCTCCCAACATAAATATCTAGACCTATATTTTTTAAAAAGATGAGAATTTAAACAACCCTCAAAATGCATTCTAGTTAACTGGTTACTCATTGCCAGAAACTAGTAAGTGTTTCTAGTATGTATAGACTATATAGTAAGAATTAATAAACGTAATTTGTGACTAGCAGGTAGTTTACATTATAAAACAAAGCAACTCCATTGGCCTGAAAGATAATAGGAAAAACCATGCCTATCCATATTTTCTGATCCCATGATTAATATATATTAAGGAGAATACAAATTTACCTCTATAATCCATAGATACCATCATTTTATTCATTAATTATTCTTTTCAAAGCATTCTAGTTATACATAGAACTTAGTTGTGTTTATTTTGCAAAATTATACTTGCTTGGAATTTGATTTAATTCCCTATTCCCCCACCTTTCCAAACCTTCTTCCCTCCTCCTTTCTCCTTCTTCCACACTACTGATCTTCCTTGTGCACATTTATTTATTTATTTTCATTGGTACTTTCTACCTGTAGATAGAGGTGAAATTCCCTGCGATATATTTATAGTTGTATATAACATGATTTTATTAAGTAATTCCATAGTTCCTCCCCTTTCTTGTCCCTCCTCCTCCTACACTCTCAATCTCCTTCTATTCCAATGATTTTCCCTATATCTTGTGGTATCCGATCCCTGTCCCACACTTCCTTTACTTTGTTCTGCTCTAGCTTCCACTTACGAGAGGAAACATTCAACGCTTGATTTTCTGAGTCTGGCTTATTTCTCTTAGCATGTTCTCCAGTTCTATCCATTTACCAGCAAACTCCATAATTTCTTTCTTCATATGGCTGTATATATGCAACGGAGATATATATATTGTTTATATGTGCTATAAAGGTTGATATGACTGTATTGCTATGGTAGGCTGATTTTAGTTCTTTTGGATAAATACCAAGGAGTGGGATAGCGGGGTCCTATGGTGGTTCCATTTTTAGTTTTTTGAAGAGTCGCCATACTACTTTCCATAGTTGTTGTACTAATTTGCAGTCCCACCAACAATGGATGAGTGTACCCTTTTTTCCCACATCATCCCCAACATTTAATATTATTTGTATTCTTGATAATTGTCATTCTGACGGAAGTAAAATGAAATCTTAGTGTTGTTTTGATTTTCATTTGCCTGATTGCTAGATATGTTGAACCTTATTTCATGTATTTGTTGGCCATTTGTGTTTCTTCTTTTGACAAATGTTAGTTCTTTTGCCAAAATATTAATTTTTTAGATGTTCCTTATAGACTGATATTGCTTGTCAAAGATATTTTCCCATTCTGTATGTTCTCTCTTCATCCCCTTAATCGTTTTCTTTGCTGTGATGAAGCTTTTTAATTTGATGGCATCCCATTTATTGATTCTTGGTTTTATTTCTTGAGTTTTAGGGGTCTTATTGAGAAAGTCAGTGCCTGCACCTATATGATGGAGTGTTGATCTTTTGTTTTCTTCTAGCAGTTGCAAGGTTTCTGGTTTAATTCCTAAGTCTTTGATCCATTTTGATTTGACTTATTTGCGGGGTGAGAAATAGTTTCATTCTTCTACATATGAATATCCAGTTTTTTCCAGGACCATTTGTTAAAGAGGCTATCTTTTCTCCAAAATGTACTTTTGACACCTTTGTCATGTATCAAATGACTGTAAGTATGTGAGTTTGTTTTTGTATCTTCCATTCTGTTTCATTGGTCTTCATTTTGATGTCAATACTATGTTGTTTTTTTTACTACAGTATAATTCTGCAGTATAATTTGAGATTGGGTATTGTGATGCCTCCTGCATCACTTTTCTTGCTCAGAATTGTTTTGGCTATTCTGTGTCATTTATTCTTCCAAATGAAAATGAATTTAGGGACTTTCTTTTTTTTTTTTTTTTTTTTTTTTTTTAGTTCTGTGAAGAATGTCATTGATATTTTGATGGGAATTGCATTCAATCTAGAGATTGCTTCTAGTATTATGGCCATTTTGACACTATTAATTTTACCTATCTAAGAACATGAGAGATCTTTCCAATCTTCTTCAATTTCTTTCTTCAGTGTTTTCTAATTTGTGTTGTGGAAATCTTTTACCTCCTTGGTTAGATTAATTCTCCAATTTTTTGGATATTATTGTGAAATGGATGGTTTTTATGATTTCTTCCTCAGCAAAATCACTGTTGAAGAATAGGAAAGCTGCTGATTTATCAGTATTGATTTTGTGTCCTGTTTACTTTGTTGGATTCATTTATCAGCTCTGGAAGCATTCTGGTGGAATTTTTTGGTTCTTCTAGATATAGGATTATGTCATCAGCAAACAGAGATAATTTGACTTCTTTTCCTGTTTATATCCCTTTAATTTTCTTGCCCGATTGCTCTGGCTAGAATTTCAAGAACTATATTGAATAGAAATGGTGAGGTTGGACATTCTCCTCTTGTTCGTGATTTTAAAGGAATTTCTTTCCATTTTTTTTTCTTGGCTTTGATTTTGTCATATATAGCCTTTGTAATGTTGAGATAAGTTTCTTCTATCCCAATTTTCTCCAGATTTTTTTTTATTGAGCTCTACAGTTATACAAAGAAGTTGGGTTCATTCCAGCTTTTTCTATATGAATGAGGGCTGGATTTTATCAAAGGCCTTTTTACATCTATTGAGACAGTCATATGATTCTTGTTCTTAATTCATTTTAAGTGGTGAATTAAATTTATCCACAAATACAACTTTTGAAGTTATTAGATCAGTGCTCATTTGCCCCTCCTTTTCTATAGTTCCATATCCCTCACAAACAACAGGGCAGAATGTGGAGAGAAATTGGAGGCAATATATTGAATCATCCGGAATGAAACTCCCACAAATGTACAGATAGAGGCGGACGCAATAACAGCCTGGTAGAAACGTGTCCTAGAGGTGACACATTTTCATGCACTCATTCTATTGACAGCCTCAGAAACCTAGTCAGCACATGTAGGAGAAGGTCACCATTTAGTCCAGAGGAATCATACTAAGGAAAAATAGCCACACACTAAAAATTGCATGTGAAATTTCCCTCCAAATCTGAGAAAAAGAGTCAAGTGACTACCACTGAAAATAGTGAGTGAACATTTAACCAAGAATAAGAAAAAAAATTCTACATGGAATTTTAGGAAAATAAAAATCAAGATTTCAAGAAGAGCAAAGACAACATAAAAAAACTCAAAAGTATTGAGAGACTGTCATTTTGATATTTTGTAGTCATTGGAAAAAAAATTATAGAGTATTGGAGATTATTATAGAACTCTATTTCGTGAGTTTAATAGTGTCCAGTAAGCATAATGTAAAAAGAAAGAAATAAAGAAAAATCCAGGGGCAGAAAGTTATCAGAATAAACCTGGAAAAGACAAAGGAACATCAGGATGAGGTGGTATAAGATAACAAGCTCAGATGAAAAAGGATCAAGGTATGATAAAGAATCATTACAATGTGGCGTAAGCTAATTATTCATTTGAAGGAGACCAATCATAAAAAAGCAATAATCAAAGGTATAATTGAATTTAATTTTCTGATGTTGATTAAAGCCTTGATTTAGAAAGTGCTGACTGATGACTAGAAAAAAATCATGTCAAGCAATTTACTTCTAGACTCGATGTGGTGGTATGGTTTGGATCCAAAATGTCTCTCCCAAAGCTCAAGTGTTGAAAGCATGGTCCCCCATGCAGCAAGACTTGGAGAAGGGACCGTGAGGCAATGATTGATCATGAGGGCTCTGACCTCATCAGTGGATTGACCCACTGGTGTGTGGACTGCTGGGAGGCAGGACCTCGTCCAAGGTGGGTCACTGGGGATAGGGGGACACTGCTTCCCAGCTGCCACACTGAGCAACTTTCCTCTGCCACACTCTTCTTCCATGGTGTTCTGCCTCACCCCAGGCCCAGGGCTTGGCTGACCATGGACTCAGACCTCTGAAACTGTGAGCCAAAATAAGCCTTTCCTCCTCGAAGTTGTTCATGTCAGGTATTTTGTTTTCATCAATACAAAGTGGACTAACATGCATGGCAAACTCAAATGTAGGTTTAAATAAAACATAATTCCATAAGCCTCCATCAGCAAAAAATAGATTAAGCTAAAAGGAATACAATCAATGCGAGCTCAGTCATATTCTTGGCAGCACTAATATCAGCAGTCAGGGAGGGAGGGGAACAGGGCGGCAGGGAACAGACCCAAACCTCAGAGAACTAAAGGGAAACGTGTGGAAACAGAATTGTCACCCAACCTAAGTAAAGTGTTTTGCTTTTTTTTAAATACAAGGTCTCAAAAAATGTAGTACTTATATGTTCTTAAATAGATAAGTAGATAAAAGCTAAAAGTGATTTAAATAAAATAAAATTCAAGATATGAAGAATGGAAAACTCTTATTTTTTTTTAAATCCAGCATTGAACATAAATAATATGAAAGTTTACAGAAAAGAAAAGAAAAATTAAAAAATGGTTGTTATTTTTCATGTTCATGGCCAGTGCTGCCTTTCCAAGATTCCAGCCTTATGACTGAGTTAGTTCCAGCTCCCTCTTTGAGGCTGTTGATTTAAACTCTGGCTTTCAGTTCCTGGTGCGTGTTTGGGGTCAGAGAGAAGAGGCCAGCAGCAAAAGGGATGTCCATGGACTCAGTTGCTCAAGTTCCCTAGGGAGGGAAGAGAATTCTTGATTTTTGTGATCCTCTATTCTAAATCCAAGGGATTTTTCTCTTCAGCTCTGGAGTTGATATAGTGCCTGTGTGTGTGTTTGTGTGTGTCTGTGTGTGTGTGTATGAGTGTGTAATGGGAAAACAGCTTCTTGTCATCGTTTCATTTGCAAATTTGCTGGCAGTCTCCATTTCTTTGCCTTTGCACATGGTCTCTCTGCTAGGAAATCTTTTTTCTACCACACCTAATTGAAGAACTCTTGCTCACTATGTCAACTTCAGTTCAGCTCTTTCCTTCTTGGTGAAGACACCTGGAGATCTCTAGGAGAGATTCAATGCTCTTCTCTTTGGGCCAGCCCATTCTTTGTTCACAACCTGTATTTTACTGTAATAATAATATGTATTCTCTTTTCCATTTATTATTCCTTAGTACAATTGCAACATGGTGCTTTAAAAACATTAGGTAAATTAAATAAATATGAGTAAATGTGTGTAAATTGCATGACTAATTTGACTATACTTTTTGACAATGTCAAATTATTACTATTAAGAATATTATAATATTCTTTGTTACTATTAGTGCCAGACATACATAAATACATTTTTCTACATCTAGTGGAACACAAAGCAAGCGAGAACCCATTTCAACTTTTTATTTATATTTTTTTCCCAAAGAGTGAAATCTAGTTGAGTATTTTCTGTAGAAACAGAAGCACCATAAAGTAATCCATGCCTCATAAAATAAAAAGGATAAAAATTATTTGAGGCCAAAGCATAGTCTTAATATTAAGAATAAAAGGTCTGTGTTTCATTACATTTTTTCATGTCTGAATAACTTCTGGAAAGAAGATGTGAAATTTCATTATGAGCCAGGGGACTAGGGATGTAGGTCAGTGGTAGAATGCTGTCTAGTATGTGTAAGACCCGGGGTTTCATCTCCAGAATCACCAAAAAATCAAATATGAAAAATAAAATTATGATCTAGGAAAGATTTCACCATGGTAAATGAAAAGGAAAAAAAATCAATTGATTAAATAAAAACATATTCCACATTATGAAAGATGCATTTTAGAGAGGTAGTAAGGAGAATACCTTTTTGCCCATGAAAAATGGCATATTTTATATATTGCTATTGTTTTTAGTATTTTCTTGTTTGAATGCCATATGTAAGTCATACCAAGAGTATTTGTAAAATATACATAAATCGTATCACATAATAAAATGGACAACTGATTAAGCTCCCACATGACTTAAGAAGCTAACCATCATTAATGAAATTGCCCCTCTTTACTCGACCCTTCCTATTTTCCCCAGTGCAGTTGCTCCTCATCCCCACCAAAGTCAAACACTGCTCTGAGATTGTGCCTCAATGTTTGCTTTCATTTTTTGTTTGACCACACGTACTTGCTTTCATCCCAGTATGAGGTCTCATTCCCTCTCTGCAGCACTCTGCAGGCCACAGTTGAGTCACAGAGCTAGCTCTCAGTGTACGGGAGGGTACCAGAGGGACGAGGCATGGATTCTGAGAAAACAGGCCACCAGGCGTCCACTTCGGTGACCACCTCCCATGTGGGCATCAGATTCTAGGGTGACAGGGCTGTGACTGCACTCTCCATGGATTCTGGTATTGATGTTAGGAAGACCACAGTGGGTATGGTAGATATGCTTTTCCATTTTATTCAATCTGCCCAAGTCATATGTATTTTAAGCAGCCTTTTTCTAAATTTTGTATTTCCTTTCTTCTCTTACATTTTCTAGCTCACTGTCTCCTTGCTATAAGCTGAGGGCTTTCTTCACATTCCGGTTCAAAAAGACAATACCAAAAATATTTTACACTTTAAAAATCTACTTTTATATATCATTTGAATTATTGTTTTTGACAACTATTACTCTTATTTCTTAAAATTCTCTTTGGCTCTGGTTCAAATTTCCCCAAACATTTCTGGTAGTCCCTTGATGCCTGCTTTTCTTTGTTACCCTGTCCTTTATTTTATTAGACTGTTCACATATTGTTCTCATTCCATAACTACCAATTCCAGTATCTTCAGTCTTTGGAGTGCTTTGATTGCCTATTCCTTCTGTTGACTGTGCATGGTATCCACCTCCTTATTTGTTTGGGAACTTTTATTTGTGAGTGTGTATTGATGAACTTCTGCTGGCATACAGTGGAGCTACCTTCCTCCAGATAGTATTTGCTCTTTTCTCTGCTGAGAACCACTTTCTACTTCCCTGGAACTACTTCCGCCTCCTTATGAAGGTCTAAGGCTCACCTCTCTGTATGGCCTTGATACCAAGGATTGACAGCTTCATGTTCTGCTCACTTGATTATTGCTTCTAGTTGTTTGCTCTTGTCACTAAATTGCTGGAAAGGAATTTGTCCTTACAGTGATCCCATTGCTTCTTTCTGGTTGCCAATCAATGCAATCCTGATTTTACACATTTTTTGGAGAAGTTTGGGGAATTCTTTTAAGATGCCCCCTCCCTCAAAGCCAAAAAAGTTTATATGTAAAAAGATCAAGTGTGTCAGCATCTAGATGTTCTGCATTATGGAGGGAGGATCCTCAGATTATTCATTCTCAATTTGTCTTTTATAATCCTGTTTTATATGTGAAACTTACAATATTTTAGAGAAGCAACTAAAGAAAGAAACAATAATTTTAAAGATAGTAAAAAAATCAGTTTATAATTCCATGTGGACTCATAAAAAAACATTTAAAGACACCATGTGGAATATAGTGGTCAGCCTCAAGACCACAGAGCTGCTTATGAAATGGAACCACCATTTGACCCAGCTATCCCACTCCTTGGTTTATACCCAAAGGACTTAAAATCAGCATTCTACTGTGACACAGCCACATCAATGTTTATAGCAGCTCAATTCGCAATAGTTAAACTATGGAACCAACCTAGACGTCCTTCAACAGATGAATGGATAAAGAAATGTGGTATATATATACAATGGAATATTACTCAGCCTTAAAGAAGAATGAATTCGATGAAATTTGCAAATAAATGGATGAAACTGGAGGCTATCATGCTAAGTGAAATAATCAAATCCCAAAAAAACCAAAGGCCCAATGTTTTCTCTGATATGTGGATGCTAATTCACAAAAGGTATGGGGGGCCAGGGAAGAATAGAGGTTCTTTGGATTATGCAGAGGGGAGCGAAAGGAGGAGAGAGGCTATGTGGGTAGGAAGGATAGTAGAATGAACTGGACATTATTACCCTATGTACATATGTAACTACAGGACTGGTGTAATTCTATATTATGTACAACCAGAAGAATGAGAAGTTATACTCCATTTATGTATGATGTGTCAAAATGCATTCTACTGTCATGTATAACTAAACAGAACAAATTAAAATGTGCTGTATTTTACCTTGTGCTTACGTACTATGTGGTTAACACAGGCAAATCTCATTTACTAGGATAAAGTAGTTTCAGAAAAACATTGAAACAAATGCTTTCTGAAAAAATAAGATGTTTATTATTTATTAAACTTGAAAATAGAGTCTTTAAAATATTTTTACTTTATTATATACCATTGTACTTAAGAATATAAAGTTGTCTGTGAAGTGAAATGCCAAATGAAGGAAATTTTAATTTTTCTTCAAATTGAAGGGAAACAACCTGTGAAATGTTCTCAGTAATATCTATTTTCACTCATAGAGATAAAATATTGAGATGATTTTGGAGCAAAAAAAATTTTTATCATGGGAAAGATCTTCTGAATGTCCTTTCTAAATTTTTTAATTTTTTAATTTTTTTATTTTTACAGACTGCATTTTGATTCATTGTACACAAATGGGGTACATCATTTCATTTCTATGGTTGTACATGATGTAGATTCACACCATTGGTGTAATTATACATGTACATAGGGTAATGTACATTACCTCATTCTACCATGTTTCATATCCCAGCCCCCTCCTTGCTCTTTATCCTTTGTGTGGCATTAAGGCATTTGTGGAAGGATAGGAAAGGAAAGGTGTAACAGGGAACTCTTGGACTTGAGAAAATGCACTTGGGTTGTATATATATTATTTTGTATACACAACACTTTATTTTTGGAGAATTGTACTATAATTTCTAGAAAATGTCCTTTCTATCCATGTGGGTCCAGTAGTGACTTCCATGTTTATCCATATCTACTTACAACTAAACACTTGACCCCAAATGGGCTGATCACAATTCCCTAATGTTTAGAAGATTGGACATAGGAAGGGTCTTGGACCCAGAAATAACAAGGCCAATTTCTTGGGTAGTCAAATTGCAGGATATAAAACTCTGAAATTTCTACTGTATGAAAAAATTTTCACTAGTAACAGAGGGAAAAAAAAAGGCAAGATGCAGAGGTGAGAAATAAGTAGATAAGGGTGATGTTTGGCCAATGAATGGATAAGAAAATGTGCAATGTATGTAGATATAGACATCTATATAGAATCTATATAGATATGTCTATCTAGGACTCTCTCTCTCTCTCCCTGTGTGTGTGTGTGTGTGTGTGTGTGTGTGTATTTATATATATATATATGTATTTATATATACTTCTATATATTATATATATATATATATATATATATATATACATATATATATTTGGAGACCAAATTTTAAATGAAATAAGTCAGATTCAAGTATCATGTTTGGAAGCTAGGAAAAGGAAACAAAATAAACAAAAAAAGGGAGATTAGTAGGGTAGAAAGGACTTAGGGAGAGGGACAGAAAAGGGTGGAGGTGTTTGAGAAGTGAAATGAATCAAATTATATATTTAATGTATGAATAAATATGCCACAATGAAGTCCACCATTGTGTATAATTAATATGCACCAATAAAAATAATTTAACATACTCATGTAAAAATAAAACAAACCCATTTCAATAAAAAGAAAAAATGATTTTGAAATCCAGATACAACTTTTCTCTAAAGTTTTCCATATTTGTCTATTTGCTCCATTAGCAAACAGTTATTACTTTTATCAATTCATTTTTAAAATTGAGTACAAAGGATTTGGGTTTCTATTACTTCTACCTAAAAGAATCTTAATGACTACACTGACCTTATCCATATATTCCTTGGTGCATGGAACTTATTGTCCCTGGGGATGATGGGTAAATGTGCAGGGTGGAAACAGTTTCCTGATTTAGAAGGGACAGAAGTCATTGCTTCCTTTTTGTCTGTGAGGGGCAGCATTACTGAAACATTTCTGTTGGACTGAGGTGGATATTGAGCTAGCAAGAAAAGATAGCTTAAAGGAGAAGGAAATTTAAGTGTCACCTATGTGTGTCAATAAGGCAGGTTAAACAAAACATGAGGCAGTTCTAGCACTGCGGACACTCCTTTAGAATAAGGTTTGTGTGTATGCAGGTTGGAGACCAGAGTCACTGGGCCAATACTCCTCAAATTATTCCAGGAAATAAAAAAGGAGGGTACCCTTCCAAACTTATTCTATAAGCCTAGTATCGCTCTGATACCAAAACCAGGCAAAGACACATCAAAGAAAGAAAATTACAAGTTGATATCCCTAAGGAACAGAACATAGACACAAAAATTCTCAATAAAATTCTGTCAAATCACATACAAAAACATATTAAAAAGATAGTGCACCACGATCAAGTGTGGTTCATCCCAGGGATGCAAGGTTGGTTCAACATACAGAAATCAATAAACATAATTAATTGTATCAATAGACTTAAAGACAAGAATCATAGGAACTTCTCAATAGATGCAGAAAAAGCATTTGACAAAATACAGCATCTCTTCATGGTCAAAATACTAGAAAAACTGGGGATAGTAGGAACATACCTCAACATTTTAAAAAACTATCTATTCTAAGCCCAAGGCCAACCTCATTCTAAAAGGAGAAAAATTGAAAGCATTCTCTCTAAAAACTGGAACAAGATAGGAGTGCCCTCTTTTACCTCTTCTATTCAGTATAGTCCTTGAAACTCTAGCCAGAACAATCAGACAGACAAAATAAATTAAAGGAATACAAATAAGGAATGAAGAACTCAAACTATTACTATTTGCTGACAACATGATTCTATATTTAGAAGATCCAAAAAATTCCACCAGAAAACTTTTAGAACTAATAAATGAATTCAGCATTCAGGATACAAAATCAATACCCATAAATCAAATGCATTTCTATATATCAGTGAAGAATCCACTGCAAGAGAAATTAGGAAAACTACCACATTCACAATAGCCTTAAAAAATGAAATGCTTGGGAATCAGTCTAACAAAAGGGGTGAAAGACATTTACAATGAAAATAACAGAACACTAAAGAAAGAAACTGAAGGAGACCTTAGAAGATGGAAAGATCTCCCATGTTCTTGGATGGGCAGAATTAATATTGTTAAAATGGCCATACTACCAAAAGTGCTATACAGATTTAATGTAATTCCTATTGAAATCCCAATGACATTCTTCATAGAACTAGAAAAAGCAATCATGAAATTCATATGGAAAACTAAATGACCCAGAATAGCCAAAGCAATCCTTAGCAAGAAGAGTGAAGCAGGAGGTATCACAATACCAGAACTTTAACTAACTGCAGAGCAATAGTAACAAAAATGGCATGGTTTTGGCACCAAAACAGACATGTAGGCCAATGATACAGAATAGAAGACACAGAGGCAAACACACATAAATACAGTTATCTCATATTAGACAAAGTCACTAAAAACATACATTGGAGAAAAGATGGCCTCTTCAATAAATGGTGCTGGGAAAACTGTAAATCCATATGTAGTAAAATGAAATTAAGCCTCTATCTCTCACCCTGCATAAAATTCAACTCAAAGTGGATCAAAGACTGAGGCACTACAGCAGAGAACTTGTAACTAACAGAAGAAAAAGTAGGCCCAAATTTTCATCATGTGGGCTTAGAAAATGATTTCCTTAATAAGACTCCTAAAGCACAAGAAGTAAAATTAAGAATCAATAAATGGGATGGGTTCAAACTAAAAAGTTTCTTCTCAGCAAAGGAAACAATCAATAACGTGAAGAGAGAGCCTACAGATGGAGAAAATATTTACCTAAAATAGAGCACTAATCTCTAGGTTATATAAAGACCTCAAATAACTTAACACTTAAAAAAACCGAATAACCCAATCAAACCTGTCATTAAATGGGCTAAGGAACTGAATAGACACTTCACAGAAGAAGAAATACAATCCATCAACAAACATATGAAAAAATGTTCATCATCTCTAGAAATTAGAGAAATGCAAATCAAAACTACTCTGATTTCATCTCACTCCAGTCAGAATGTCAATTATCAAGAATATAAGCAATAATAAGTGTAGGCAAGGAAAAGGTGCACTCATACATTGCTGGTGGGACTGTAAATTGGTGAAACTGCTCTGGAAAACAGTATGAAGTTTCCTCAGAAAACTTGGAATGGAACCACCATTTGACCCAGCTATCTCACTCCTTGACCTATACCCAAAGGACTTAAAATCAGCGTAATATAGTGACATGGTCACATCAATTTTTATAGCAGTTCAATTCACAGTAACTAAACTATGGAACCAACCTAGATGCCCTTCAACAGAAAATGTGGTACATATACACAATGGAATATTATTCAACCTTAAAGAAGAATGAAATTATGGCATTTGCAGGTAAATGGATGGAGCTGGAGAATATCATGCTTAGTGAAATAAGCCAAACCCAAAAAACCAAAGGTCAAATGTTTTCTCTGACAAGCGGATACTGATTCATAATGGGGCGGGGGAGAATGAAGGAACTTTGGATTGTGCAGAGGGGAGTGAGGGGAGGGGAGTGGTGTCAGGATGGAAGGATGGTGGAATGAGATGGACATTATTACCCTATGTACATGTAGAATTACATGACCAGTGTGATTCTGCACCATGTACAGCCAGAGGAATGAGAAGTTATGCTCCTTTTGTGTACAATGTGTCCAAATGCATTCTGTCTTTTTATATTTTCCCTGATAAGTGGATGATGATATATAATGGAGGTTGGGGGGTGAGAGGGTGAGACAAGAATGGAGGAATTTTAGATTACGTAGGGGGAAATGAGAGGGAGGAGGGGGAGGGGTTAGAAAAATGGTAGAATGAGACGGACATTACCCTATGCACATGTATGATTATGTGAATGGTATGCATCTATGTCATGCACAACCATAGAACTGAAAAGTTGTACCCCATTTGTGTACAATGAATCAAAATGCAGTCTGTAAAAATGAAAAAAAAATTTAAAAAAGCATTCTACTGTCACATATAACTAATTAGAACAATTAAAAAATACAAAAGGTATAGTGGAGGCTTAAGCTCAGGGTATGATAACTGAATTAAACATAAGCATAATCATGAGAAGAGAGTTTTCTTTTATTTCCTTTTTACACCTTGAAAAACTACTGTTAGAGTAGTGGCATAGGCTGGTAAATGCAAGACTGGAGCAGTGCACACCAGATCACAAGAATCCTCTGCTTTCACCAGCTGTGGGCAGCAGCTCAGCAAAGCATAAGAGATGGGGGACCATGCAGAAGATAGCAGCCTGACTAGACAGTGCTGCATGTGTTCTCTGGTGATGACCGTAACCAGGACTAATGGCACCTTGGACCAAAACCCTGAAGGTTCATGTGCCTTAGCCATAAATGATAGTTAAATCGAGAAAGGCCTTTTCTCTCAATGGTGTGATGGGGACTTGTCACTTGAATTGATAACCAAAGGTCATTTTATCAGTTACAAATGTTAAATTTGAGGTGCATGATTTGACACAGAATAGTTTCCATTTTACAAACTAAATTTAAAAAAATGTAGAAAAAGATGATAGATATCCATTAATATATTGTAGTGTTTGACTCTAGGCAATGTAACTATATGTACTTTCTTTTTCCATTTACTTCTCTATTTTAAAATAGTTGTACAATCAACATACATAACCTATAATGGGAAAAAAAATTAATTTTTTGAGTGTAGCATGCCATTTAAAATCAGTACTTTAATGACTAAATTATAGTTTTCTGAGAAAAGTTAATGACATTCACATTTAAATGACTATGCATTATGCATACCACAAAGGAAATATTCTGAAAGTAAAATATGATATGAGAATTTTGATGATATGATTGCTTGCCAAATTATGCATCATATTATTTTTTTCTCGGATGAAGAAGCATGTGCATTTTAATCAGTATCCTCCGTGATCATGGTACTGTCAGCGTACCATTTGGCCAGGGTAAAATTTGGCCATTATTGAATTAACAAATTGTTTTAAGAAAGGCTTGCTATAGTTTATGGAACTCAGATGACATCATAGTTGTCTTTTGTGGATCCTGACAAGTCCCATTCATTGCCAGACAATAATAGCTGTCAAACTTTGCAAATAGTACATATAAAGGGAATAGTTTAAATGGAGAACTGTTAATATGGAAGACATAGGTACACCATGCGATTATTTAATTTGAATATGAGTTGTCTATTATTGTACTAAATTCTAACTCTGTTCTTTTTTAAAAAATATTTTTGGATTGAGTATATAGCTCAGTTGGTAGAGCGCTTACCTCACAAGCCCAAGGCTCTGGGTTCAATCCCCAGCACCGCAGAAAAGAAAAATAATTTAGTTGTAGATGGACACAATACCTTTAATTAATTAATTTATTTATTTTTATGTGGTGCTGAGGATCGAACTCAGTGCCTCACACAAGCTAGGCAAGTGCTCTACCACTGACCTACCGTCCCAGTCCCCTAAGTTTGTTCCTTAATTAATTAAAAACAATTTTTAGTGACAGAAAAGCAAACCAAAAGTGTTAAAGCAAAAAAGGAATTTATTTGTTCTATGTTAATAAAAAGTCTAAGACTACTTTCATCCTTATAATTTTTCTTGAATCAAGAAGATCATATTCTCTTCTTCTTTCTCTTTCTTTTCTCCTCCTCCTCTCCTTCTTTTTCTTCTCCTCCTCCTTCTTCTTTCTTGACTGTGCCAACTTCATTCTCTGACTTGCCTGTCCCTCGTGCTGGCAATGTGACTCTACTACATACTTAGAGCTATAGTTCATGGAAAAGAACAAAGTTCTTTTGCCCATGTATGTGCAGAAAAGCCCATGGCTTAATTCTCATTCCAAATCTGATATCAATCCATCTCTGAATATTTCACTGAAACAAGAAAGAAGATAAGAGTGCAGATTAGCCTAGCTTATGTTATGATAGCAAAACTCTCAAACCCCAAGGGTTCATAACAACAGTCTTTATGTCTCACATACCCTGTGTGGCCGTCAGAGGTAGGCTGCCTCTCAGATGTTCTCACTCTAGGACTTTAGGCAGATGGAGCAACTACTGGTTGATTGCTGTCATGGTTGTAGAAGAAAGATCTTTGGGTGAATCCATTAGCAATAAAATGCATGGAATCAAAGTGACACATCTTTCTTTCACTTACAGTTACTTATCCAGAACTAGAAGTATGACTCCACTAAACCACAGGGTCCAGGACATGTAACCCCATCATATACTATGAACAAGGAGAAATTGGATATTTTGGTGAACAGCACTGATGAATGCCAAATATACTATTTGGCTTAAGTTATAGTCACTCCCGGATCTGGGACTAGGGCCATCTCATCACACTTGGGAACCTATAGTTTCCCACAGAAAATTTAGACTATTGGCAGAAAAAAATAAAAGTGAATAGTTGCTACCAGAAAAAATAAGTCAATATTATATTTAATTAACTCAATTTATGATAAATGACCAAGATTCTGGATTGAGTCTATCTTCCTGTTTGAATAAATTATTAACTTCCAAGGGTTAAAAATTTTACCATCTCTGGGGTTATAATCCAACAACCAAAAATTAAATGTTTTTTCCTTTACTCTTAATTTTAATTTGGCTTATCTCCTGAAATAAGCAATATGGACTAAGGATTTTTAAATGTAGATATTTTAAATTTTCTTCAAATAGTCTCTAGGTCATAGGACAGCTAAATCTGTGAAACTAAGGTGGTTTTAAGTCCATAACTCCAGTTCTCTTCATAAAAGTAGATGTTGAATTCACACTTGTATCTTCATTCTTGTATTTAGCTAGAATGTTTCTGTCCCCTTCTGAGTTGTAGCACATTTTCCCCCTAAAACACTCAGGATCAAGGACTTTCCTTCTCTGGGCTTTGAGGAACAGATAACTGCTTAAATGAATTCAAGTCAAAAGTTTTTAAATGCCACAATCATTAAGTTCTGATTTTTTCATCTTGAGGATTTTCCCATCTTGAGAATCTTCTACTTTCTCCCATATCATCTATTTTTACTTCCTTAAATCTGTTAATTTCCATCTCCAGGGCACTACAGCTGAAGGAGGGTGACAAGTTACATTCTCTGAGCTTCTTACTTAGTTAAATTCCAAAGAAAGAGAATCAAACTCCCTGATGGTTAGAAATAGTTCTACTGTTAATCCAGGTCTGGTTGGTGAGAAGTTATCAGGAGGCACACACAACTGCTCCTTTCAGGATCTTGGATTGGCAGGTTATATGAGATGTAAAATTAAGCAAGAAAGCTAACTGACTGTGCTTGACACAGGAGTTAGGTTGAGGGTATTAATTCTACTTACACTGCAGTTACAAGTGCTTTACAAGAATAAAGTATCACTTAAAGCTAAGATGTAGGCAATACTCTTATTCTCATGTAATAGACAAGAAAACTGGGATATAGGAAAACCAAATAAATTTCCAGGCTCATATATCAATAAAAGGTAAAGCCACTGAGGAGTTGAAACTGGGCAGTTCTGCATCGGAATCTTGCGGTCCTGTGCGTTACACTGTGTGACTTCTCTTGGCTATTCTAAAACATTTGGTTTACATCAGGGAGTTCATTAATTATTTCAAGAGTTCCTTTTACCTCTTCTGCCAGTGGTAAAATGTTTTTTCATTCTCCAAATCTCATTTTTAGTATCATCATTTTCACTTTGCAAGCTTCCCTGAGCATTTACTTCTGCTCCTAAACCACCCTGTACCTTCCTTTAATTACCACAAAGATCACCTTGGAATCAGCTAATCCTATGATGCCATGTGCTTAGGTAGGCAAGGGCTGTATCTTCTTATCTTTGTATTCCTGGTGCCTGGCATAATTACTGGCACATAACATATACTTAGTGAATTATTATTGAATTATCTACTTGATGAAAGAATGAAGGCGTTATGTATGATTTATGCTAAGTAAAATTTACCAATTTCTCTTCTGCTGCCTTTACACAGAACCAAAAGTGCTTCCATAAGAAAACTTGGGAACAATGCCTGTGAATCTCTGAAATTACTGGGATTCAGAAGCCAAGACACCGGTTGGTTTGTGCTTGACGATGTTGTGGTGAGAAGTATCCAGAGTGGCTTGATATCATTTGAATTGCATGAGCATTTAGAAAGGTAATATAGTACTAAACAATTGGAATTGATATTCTCTCCAAATGGTTCATCTTTGATGTTTATGGAAATCCAATCATAGGATTGGATTTTTATCTCTCAAATAAGAATATAAACTCTCTTTTAGGATATGCTTAAAATATAAACTAGAATTGACACAAATATGCTGTTTGTAATTTCTTTCATGATAGTTTAAACAAGTGTTTTTGGAAACCACTCATAACTTAGATTTAGTTTTACAGGTTTCTTCTAACTCCAGAATAGTTTTAAAATAGCATCTTCATTTCTGAAATTCCATGGGGATAGTAATTAACTGTTCATATTATGCTCGTCTCATAACTATGTATATATGAACTGAATTTGTTACTTCAGTGCCCTCATTTTGCTCTCTCATTTCCATGTTTTCTAGACGGTCTCTTATGAGGAGCATTTTAGTCAGTTTTAAGGTTCATGAGGAGTAGACACTCATGAAGAGAGGACAATCACATTGCTAAAGATAGCCTTTATTTCATAATGAGACATTACATCTACAATTAACTTGGATCAAAATTCTGTAGGAAAAAATTCTGAGATGAGGGTGCAAGTGATTTATTGAGGGGGTCTCTTAGGCCAATCATGTAAGGGGTTGAAAGAAGGAGGTAGCGCTAAGGAGGAAGACAGGAAAACTTCGGTTCCAGCAGAAGTCTTTTCCCAGATGATACCTCAGGGGAGCTCTGGAGTACCAGGGAGGTTGGCTCTGTGCCCTCACATCAGTCAGTCCTTGTCTGTGGGAGAAGACTTCTCTGAATGAGGGGTTCCTATAGGGTCACTTCTGGAAACCAACTGAGGAATGACAGTCTAACCCAGGGACATGGGTCTGTATTAGTTTTCCAGTGCTGCTGTAACAAAATACCACATTTGGATGACTTGAAACCCAGAAATTTATTGTTTCACAGTTCTAGAAACTAGGAATCCAAAACCAAAGTGTTGGCAGGGTTTGTTCCTTTGGAGGACTGTGAGAAGAGGGTTGGCTCCAGGGCTTTTATTGGCTTATAGATGGCCATGTTCTTGTTCACATGGTGTTCTTTCTGTATGCTTCCTGTGTTGAAATATCCCCTTTATGTGACACCAGTTATATCAGATTAGGGTCCACCCTAACAATCTCCCCTTAACTTGATTACCTCTGTAAAGACCCTTCCTCCAATTAAGTTCATATTCTAAGCTAACTCTGGGTTTGTATTGCAGCTCACAGATTTGGAGGTGGGGCACGATTCCACCCATAACAGAATCCATCCTAAAAATACTTAACACACAGAGATAGAGATGAATATTTCAACCCCCACTTTGTTATGGTATATATTTTGCATCCTATTAGGAGTAAACAGACTATCTTAAAAGTCTCTCTCTTCTATATTTCAAAGTAATACTTTGATACTTCTAGTTGAAATATAATCATGCTTTTTGTAAAAACAGGCTATGTTCTGAGAGTTGCTTAAGTAGGCAGTTGTATTGTTGTGTGAACATCAGAGTGTACTTAAACAACCTGGGTGGTATGACCTACGTCACACCTAAGGCTGTGTGCTGTAGTCTATTACTCCTAGCCTACAAGCCTGTAAAACATGCTAATGTCCTAAATACTATAGGCATTCTTGACACAAGAATGTTTGTGTATCTAAACATATCTAAACAGAAACCATACAGTAAAAAACAGTATAAAGATAAAAAATGGTAGCCCTGTACAGGGCACTTACCATGCCTAGAGCTTGCAGGACTGGAAGTGGCTGAGTCAGAGAGGGAGTGGTGAGTGAGTGAGAAAGCTGGGGACATTACTGTACATGCTGTTGGATTTATATACACTTTACACTTAGGCTGCACTGAATTTACAAAAACAACTTCACTAACACATTGATTTGCTTACTATAACTTTTTACTTTATAAACTTTTACATTTTTTCTACTTTTGACTCCTTTGTAATAACACTGAAAGCACAAACACAGTGTACAACTTACAAAAATATTTTATTTTATCATATCTTTATTTTTTAAGCTTTTTCCATTTGAAAAAAATTGAATTAAAACTGTTTTTTAACCTTTTAAACTTTTGTTAACAACTAAAATGCAAATACACATATTGTCCTTAATATACACAGGGTCAGGATCATCAGTATCTGACTTCCAACTCGGCATTGTGTCCCACTGGAAGCTCTTTGGGGGCATTAACTCATATGGAGCTGTAATCTCCTATAAGACGATGCCTTCTTGAATACCCCCTAAGGGACCTGACTGAAGCTGGCTTATTGTTAACTTCTTTTATATAAATAGAATAAAATCACTCCCATGTGCCAATAGAAAGTGCATTATAATAAATATATAAACCAGTGACATGCTCATTTATCATCATTGTCAAGTATTATGTACAATTCACATATCATATGCGCTATACTTTCATATGACTGACAGCGTGGTAAGTTTGTCTATACCAGCATCACCACAAACACATAAATTACTGTGTTGCACTATAATGTTAAGATGTCTGTGATATCACTAGGTGATAAAATTTTTTAGGTCCATTATCTTTTGGGACCACAGTCATGTATATGGTTACCATCAATTGAAACATTATGTAACACATCACTCTATAACTTAAGGTATGATGTCATTTTTAGAGCTGAGCTGAGACTGTATGATTTCTTTGTTTAAGATCATGTTTTAGAATTTAGTTAGATCTGAGCTGATGTCTTGACTGCCAAGGGTTTCACTAAAGTCACTCATGACTAACGGAATTATCATCAGAACACCTGCTTTTAAGGAAAGTTTGGATGATAAAGGATATATTTTTAGGTATTGATCTATTTCTAGGTATTGGTGATGTTTGTGAGGCTGCGTTTCCCTCTGTGGTCTTGTCTCTCTTCTGTGCAGGTTCATTGTGCTTCACCTCTCTTCCACTGTGGACAAAAACCATTTGGTTTCTTTTGTGAAGTCTTTGGAGGAAGCCTTGCTCAGCACCTCTGCTTGCGTAGTTCTGTCACAGAAGAAGGACAATCCACACAGAGTGGTTATTTTACTGGTACCTTCTAAAGATTTAAACCAGACACTTAAGAACTTACTCTTAGAAGGGTTCAGAGGACTTCCAGAGTCACATCGCCATTTCCAAGTAAGAGAAGGAGAACAACTGCTTTTAAGGTTTACTGGAAACATATTTGGTTCAAGTAAGTACACAGAATTCTCCTTGTGTCTTCTATCAGCTTCAAGCCACAAACTTCAGAAAGAGTTCCCTAAACTAGAATCACCAAGGAAACCTTCAGAAAACTGAGGGAACTTGTAGGAAGAGAAAAAGACATACTTCTTCCTTTCCAGTCTCCTCTCTCCTCAGAGGATGTCTCTTATTTAGAGCTAAATTCTGACTGACATTCTTTTAGAAAGGGTCTTCTCCACCATGAGTCTCCCAGTCCCAAGGTAGGGTCTTCTCTTTCCTGCAATAATGCAGTAGCCGCCTACATATCCCCTTCTTAACTCTTGCCACATGTCATTTGTTTCCATACAGTAACTGTGATCTGTTAACAAACAAATCTTTTGACAGATGGTCCCTGACTTATGATAGTCTGACTCAAAATTTTAGCCTTTCAGGTGGTACAAAAGCCATAAGCATTCAGTTGAAACTGAACTCTGAGTTTTGAGTGTTGATCTTCTCCTGGGATAGTGATATGTCCTGTGACACTCTCTCCTGGTGCTGGGCAGTGAGCTGCAACTACCCACTGGTCACTGGATCATTGTACTCTGTGATGCACTGTCCCTAAGCCATGGTGTTTGGTAGGTTAAGTGTATTCAATGCATTTTTGACTTAAGATATTTAAACTGATGATGTCTTTATAGGGAAGTAGCCCCATCATAAGTCCAGTAGCATCTGTATATTATTCCTCTGATTAAAACATTATTATTATTATTATTATTAGTAGTAGTAGTAGTAGTAGTAGTAGTGGTAGTAGTGGTTAGCAGGTACTGAACCCAGTGACACTCAACCACTGAACCACATCCCCAAGCCCTTTTTATTTTTTATTTTAAAACAGAGTCTCACTAAGTTGCTTAGGGTCTTGCTAAGTTGTTGAGGCTGGCTTTGAACTTGACAGTCCTCCTGCCTCAGCCCCAAGAGCCTCTGCCATGCCCCATCATCCCTAGCTAAAACCTTATCATTACTCTGTACTGTAACTACGATAAGCTTTGTAACATGTCCTACAAAGAATTAAGTTTGGAGTGGGTGAACTATCAAGAAATGTGCAGATAGAACTACATTCCCGTGTAATTACCTTATTGGTTGTTCCATATATTTTATTTTACTTATTTAAAAGATGACTCTCAGAAGGAATCTATAGGTTTCATTACACTCCAAAAGGATCTGCGCACAAAATAGTTTAAAAACCTCAAATTCAGATAATACAACCTGCTAACCTCCCATCTCCATACTTATATAGTGTTATTTTTAAAAATTTTCTTAGTTGTAAATGGACACAATGCCTTTATTTAATTAATTAATTAATTTATTTTTATGTGGTACTAAGGATCGAACCCAGTGCCTCACACATGCTAGGCAAGCGCTCTACCACTGAGCTACAACCCCAGCCCCTATAGTGTTATTTTTTGTTCCCATTATCAATCTTATCATAATTTGAAATTTCTTATTTACAGGTTTAGTTTTTGTTTATATACCAATGTTGTGTTCTTTGCTGGAACAGAATATCATGAGGCAATGACCATTTCTATCTCACCTTACATCTTCTGAATCTGGTACATGGTGCCTGGTATATCAACAGCTTTCAATAATTGTATAGAGAATGAATTCTCTCTAATTCAGGAAATGACTTTAGTCCCCAATGAGTCTTTGTTGCTTTAAAAAAAAATGAGCTGGGGATGTAGCTCAATGGTAGGACACTTGCCTGTATGCCTGGGACTTATCTCTGAGGCTTTGATAAGACTTAGTGCATGAATGACAAGGATGTCAAAGAAGGGGAAAAGAAAGAAGAGGAGGTGGAGAAAGGAAGTGTGGAAAAGAACCCTTCCTACTCAGATTTCAGAGCAGAAGCCACAGTATCCACCCAGGGAGAACTCTCTCATGAAAGATGGTCAAAAAACAGAAGTGCCCCACCCAAGTAATGATGCAAATGATTTTCCTGTAATACTTGGGACAGCAGCTGTGTTTACATGCTGTTCTAAACAGGAGGGGTTACTGTTGTTCTCACAGGCAGGGGAACTGAGTGTCCTATTGTCTATGGTGGAGACTGGGACACGTGCTAAGTTAAGAGTGTGTGAAGTCAGCAGGCCCATGTACAATTCTTGCACATAAGTGAAGGCAAGGAGCTTATCTTCACTCAAAGTGAGTCAGGCAGGATGCCAAGATCTTTTCTACTTTGCTTTTCTTAGAAATCATGTTTAGACTTGAAACCTTACTGAATTTTTCTCTGCCTAAAAGGAATAAGACCCTCAGTAAAGAATTCATATCTATCCTTCCATCAGAGCCTGGGATAGTCTGGGAATCTCAAAGTGATGAAGCCAGAGGTTCTTCTTCACCAGGACGGTTCACCTCCCAGCCCACTCCCACTTCCTTCACCCCCAATTCTTTGTCACCTCAATGGTCATGTTAAAGATGTCTCCCCATTCTTCCTGATTATATCAGTCCTTATTGCTTTCAGAGTCTTATTTTACTTCTGCAAACCTTCACTTTTTCTTTTATGTCCCTTGTCACAGATGCAATTTTCTATTTACTCTTTTAATTGTTGGGCCAATGTCATTTCCTCCTATTGCAGTCCTATGAGCAGAGGGATTGTTCTGCTGGTGCACACCATTAAGTCCCCAGCACCTAGGATAGTGCCTGGCAGCCAGAAAAGGCCTCAGTGAGTATGTGTTGGAAGAAATAAAAACAAAAGTTTGTGGACAGATTTGATGTTACAAGTGCTAAGAATGGTTTAAAGTATTCAAAACTTTAGTTAACAAATTTAGGTGACTACTCTTTGAGAAATGCCTATATTTCTCTATTCTCTTATATATATAATGCAGATAAATGTTTTGAGTAAGGTTCATTTCTATTCTTCAAGGATAGAAGATAGATGCTTCCCTTGGCCTTGGTATTGGTCTTTGTCATTCCAGAGACACAGCCTACTTTCATTCCCGGGTTGGAGCAGTTGGTTCAACACTTAGACTTTTTGTTGCATTGTACTCAAACTCCAAATGCAAAGAAAACCCAGAAAGTTCCGGGAAGTGCTTTTGCAAGATTTTATGTAACCTTAGCACCTTAGCACCACCCCTAATATCTGGGAATGCCTATGGAGGTCTGTGTGTCTTAAAGTTGCCCTAAATACCTTTTAGGCTAGGAAAATGGTTTTCCTAGATGTGTAGGATGCTTAGATAATCATCTTTTTACTTATTTACCAAGTATTCTCTGCCTGTTTATTTATTCTAGTCTAATGGGGAGAGATAGAGAATAAGTAAGTAAATGAATAAGTACTGCTTAGCATGGGCTGGAAGTGTGTTCCAGAAGAATAAAGTAGGCAAAGAATAAAGGGAGTTCTGGAGAAGTGGCAGTGTTGCAAGTTCAGAGTTATCAGGGAAGACCTTTTGAGGAAGTGACATTTACCCAAGAGTTTGTCCCAGGCACAAGGATGTTAACTGCAGGTGAACTGAAGCAGAAATGTGCCTCGTGTGTTTGAAGCCCATCAGGGCTTGGCATGGCTGGATCAGAGGGAGTGAGGAGAGATTGCAGGAAGTAAGGTGAGGACTGACAGTGCTCTGAAGGCCCTGGAAAGGACTTCGCCTTTTATACTAAGTGAAGTGGGGATCTATCTATCCTTTACAACAAAGGAGCTGCATGATTTGAGTGAGATGGTGACTGTGTAAGGTAAGGATAGTTGCAAAGAGGTCAGTTACTGAACCACTGCAGTAAACTCAGCAAGGGATGGTGGAAGCTGAGAGGTGGAGGTGATAGAGAATGGGTTACAATTATGGAAATAGCCTGAGCTAGGGCTTGTGGCGGGATTTTTTTTTTTTATTTTTTAATTTTTTTTGGTTCTCCATATTGCTAGCCTTTTTGTTGCTGCATCTGACTTTTCTAAGTGAAAGCATATATTTCTATGTTTGCAACTTTCTATGACATTAGTGAAAGGCATTCAATTTCCTTTATTAAGAAGAAAATATATTGCCACAAGAAACATCTAAGTCATGCAAAATAGAAGTGAATTTTGGTTTGCTTAAAATGACAAGTACTTATTGACTGACTGGTACTTCAAGGCCCTACTAAGTACTAAGTACCTTATATGTTGAAAAGGAGAAAAAGATTCTCAAAAAATCACCTAGTAATTGATTTCACACTTTGGTTATGCAACACATACATCTCACTTTTTCTTTAAATATGTTGGTTAAGGAAGAAAAAAATGGAATAGTGAAATTTCCTCATACTATTTGTCCTTTTTTTGCACTGTTATGTCTTAGCAACCATGAAATTTAAACTTTAAAAAATTTCCATGATACCTACTAATACTATTCTATTTATTGCTAGTAAATACTAATAATTTCATCCCTATTACATATGTAAATGTGACTTTTAGAGATGCATTACTGATCTTATTTTTTAAAACTGAAGATTAAAGGTATATAAGTTTTAGATCTGAATTGAAACATTGTATCTATGACCCATCTTCAGTTCTTATATTCTGTATATAAATAACTCTTTATAAATAATTGTGCACCTGGCAAGGAAGATAATGTCTTTTAAAGGAAGGAAGGAAAAACCAACCGAGCAAGATTTTATTAGGATCGAAGTAGTAATATTTTTCTTGATAGTACGTGAGTGGTAGGAAACAGAAGTCAACCAGCTGTTACTCTAGTGATCGGCAAACTTTCATTTGCCTAATTTACAATTTAGATCATATTTTAATCACCAAGATAATTCATCTTCTTTAAAAAAAGCAAAGTGAAACTCCTTAAAGAAACAACTCTAGTTGGTCATTCCTTTTTTAGAAATCTGTTTTGTTTACATAGTCAGTTTGCTTCTCAAATACAGACTTGGGCAAAGCTATCTGCTCCTTTGCTGTCCCTAACCTACAGTTATTCTGGTTCTAGATTTAGTTGTGCTTTAGAAATTCACCAAAATGACATCCAGCAGTTACAGCAGGGAGCAGAGTTGTCTTCTACCTCTCTCACTGAATTCTTCTTTCATTGAGCAAAATGAAAGAAAGGTCTTCTGTGAGAGCTCATGCAATCAACTCTATGATGGCCAACAACAGAAGTTCCAACCTAGATATTAAAGCTTCATCTTGACGTTTCTTTAAAAAAAAAATGTAAGGGTTGATTTTTTTAGCATTCATATGAAGATAAGAGAAAAATCCTGCTTCTTACCATTTGCTATCATTGCTACCGTTTATTCAGCTCTTAGCCCTTTGACAATCCTACGTTTGTATTTTTTTTCTCATTTCACTTCCAGAATTATCCTACAAGGTAAGTTTACTTGTCCTATTTTAAAGAAAAGACAATTAAGACACCAAAAAACTTAGAGGCATAAAAGAACTTGACAAACACTGCAGTGTAGACTAATGGTGGTGGCTGGAATTGACTCTAGATCTTTATGTTCCAAACATGCTCTCTTTTCTGCCACATTATAGCTTCCGATAACATTTTTCGAAAGGTAGTGCAGTTTCCTTGGGAAATAACAATGTCCTTTTGCTGTTGCCATACCAGTGTGAAATATCCAAATGGTCATGGTAAAACTCCCACAAGTGAAGTGTTATGTTCATAAAAATGTCAGTGTTTTTATGGAGGAGTTGAGAAATCTTATATAGGTTAGTGCTTTAGGAGCATCCACCACATTTTTTTTAACAAATTTCTCACAAATTTTTCAATACAAGTCCAAAAATTGTTCCACTTAGAAGTTCTAGAATAGCACTGTCCATTTCTGCAAGTGTAGACATTTTATATCTGTGCTGTTCAGTGGGGTACTCATTTAGACTTGTGTGGCTACTGAGCATTTAAAATGTGGTTAGAGTGACAGAGGAGTTGAATTTTAAATTTTCTTTAACTTTAATATTCCTTTTAACTTGAATAGTCACATGTTATAGGAGAGTGCAGTATTAGAAAGTCTATTATGAGGCGATGATAATGTACAACATGGCATGAATAGGATAAAGGACAAAGGTAATTCTTGAGGTTGAAGTTAATTTTCTAAATATTGAAAGAACTGAATATTTTCAATAGTTTCTTGCTATAACAAAATGGAAAAAAAGAAAAGATTATTAAATCTAGAAACAGCCAGAGAATACCTGGACCACTAACAAATGAAACATTCTTCTAGTAGTATATTCTTAACCTGTCACTGCTTTTCAAAGTTATGTTTTGACAAGGTGCAATAATACACTCACAAACATTAATTATACATAAAAATTGGATGATTATTTGGGTTTTAAAAATTAAGACAAAGTGATATATCTTAATGGTAACAAATGCATTTTACTTCCATTTAGGCAATGGGAAAGATTATGGAAAAGAATACAAACTTATTTTTCACTTGCAAAGAAAACCCAGGCTGGAACTCCAAATCAAAGAGGTGGATGAATTTGGAAACTATAGCTGCCCCCATTATAAGGGTACCATTGTCGTTTATAAAGTACCTAAGGAAAAGATAGTTCCCAACCTGGACCAATCATTCTCACTTAATGAAAATCATTACGAGTTGCCAATTTGCAAATTACCATTGAAATTGCCAAAGGTGAGTTATTGTACTTTCTTAGATGCCATATTTTGTTAATTCTTTTTAATTCCCTACCATGGTCAGTTCTGCAGGCAAATGAATATACAAGTTTGAAAGAAAAGTAGGAATAAATCTCAAACGGAAGGTAGGCCTAATTTTAGAGCGGTAGAATACATACTAGAATTTCTACTGTTTTTCATATCAGTTTTACTAACAAGAGCAATTCAAATTGATCTGTTTCTCACAATATGTTGTTAATGACTATGGAAACAATGTCATTCATTTTCTGTACATCTACATCTGACTAGCTGGGCGATTTATGAAAACATTGAATACATTTGGGGTGTTACCACTTTAAGGAAAAATTACACTGATTGGGAAAACAGAATGAAAATATTTTCACTGAGCCTTACTAAATCCTGTATGTTTATTTTGTGAATTAATTACTCCTATGTAATATTGTTACTCTTATCGAAAGTGGGATTAAATTATTTGTCCAAACACATCAAACACAATTAAATATATTAATTTATTCAAATATCCAACATACAGATAAATGCATTTTATTTATTGCTATACAATGTATTTATGACTTAGTACATCTACACTATATACTTAATGGGAAATATAACTGAAAAATTCATTTTACTACTCCCTACGAAGAATAAAATTTTTTATTCTTTAAAGAAAACTGTTCTTCCAGTTTTTACTTTTTGCATTATAAATAGCTGAAGTATGTTTTCCATAGATTGGATTGATTTACTACTACTTGTAAATGAACCAGTAAAACAAGTAATTAATTAATTAATATTAATTGAGCTTCCAAAATAAGAAACATACTAGAGTAGGCATTGTGATAAATACAGAGCTATGGGAGGTAATATATGGCCTAAAGCTGGTTGTCTCAAAGGTAGCCACTAGCTACATGTGGCTATCATCAAACACTTGAAATATGGTTAGTCTGAAGTGTGATGTGCTCTAGGAGTAAGAAAAACACCAAATTTCAGACTATGGGCACCAGGGAAAAAAACCCTCATTTAAAAATTAGTTTCTATTGATTACATGATAAAATTTATATTATTTTGTTATATCGTTATATGTGTTATTAAAATTGATTTGACTTATTTATCTTTTTATGTGACTCAAATTCTATTTCTTTTCGATGTTAATTTGTAATCCAGCTGAGCATGCAAAATATGTATATGGACTTACCTAATAGTTCCTCATTAGACTATTGGCGTAAGCAATGCACTAGCTGTTGCTCAGAGGTAGAAATGACTGCTCTGGGAGCTGAAAGCTTTGTGGTGATTATGGCATTTTATCTGAACTTTGCAAATTGGTAGAAACAATGGGAAAAAAAAGTAAGTCAGGGTGAAGGGTTGGAATGCAATCGATTGGGGTGGTAGGTGGAGCTTAGCAGAAATTCATAGTTCATGTGAAAACCATTATAATTTCAAATATGCCAAAGGTCTCCCCAAGTGCTTTGCATGCATTGTATCATTATATCCTTAAAAAAAATCCTGTGAGGCATTATCATTGTTCTCATTTCATAGGAAACTGAGGTAGAGAAATTTTAGGCAACTTGTCCAGGACCCTGTAGCTAAGTTAGTGGCAGAGCTACCATCCAAACCCAGGAAATCTGCTTCACCTCGGTTTAGCAACATTACATTGTTGCCTCCTTAGCAGATAAAACTAGTATCCCAGTCAAGATTACAGGACAGAGTTTAGGGATTCTAGATTCATCCTTGAAGTTATATGACAATACAGTATACCACGCTTTGGTTTGGAGATGATGTTAGAAATATTTAGCAAATGATATGACATGGACACTGATCAACCAATTTGAAACCAATTGAAGAAGCAGGCTTCTAGAAACATTAACTCCTTACTTGCTGATTTGAGAGAGATCATGGTGTTCCTGGGAGGACTATGTTTAGGATGGCAGAGTTGATTGGACCATGGGTGCTGAAAATCATATTTTCACAATAGGATAGCCATGAAAGCGTATATACCCATTATAAGTTTTGTTGCCATGAGTTTTCATTTACATGTAGGGCACTATTTACTCTGATAGTCACAATGCTAATCCATTCTCTTTCTTAGATTTTTTATAGATGATGTGTTTATTTATTTTGTTTTTATTTTTAGTTGGCACATAGTAATTGTACATATTGGGTTGGGTATGTAGTTTAGTAGTTGAGAATATTCATAGCGTGTGTAAAACTTTGGCTTCAATTCTCAGCATAAAAGCATATGTATTTTGTGGGTTGTAGGTTAATTAGCATATCCATCATCTCAAATATTTATCATTTCAAAATGGCTCGAAAAGAGGATTTTGAATTCTCTTCTGTAGCTGGTTCTTTATCATTCTGATTTTAGCTCACATGTTGTTATCTTTATTCTGTCTCCTTATCTAAAGTCACTCTTTAACCTGTCAACCTCTTTAGATTTATTTCCTAAAACTGATTCTTAATTGGATTGATTAGATTAATAATTTGTTCATGTATTTTCTATCTGCTTTTGCTCCTTGAGAAAACAAAGTCCATGAGTGAAGGACCTGGTTTATCTTTCTCCACGGTCTCTCTCTCCATCAGTGATGGGAACTGTGGTGGGCACAGTAGGCACTCTGAAAGATCGTGGCTGGGTGAATTAAGGTGGGAGGCAGGTCGATAGCTTCCATTATATTCTAAAAATTTAAGAAATAGTCATTGAAAGGATTATTCCAATTATTTCTGTCAGTGATTTGGAACATAATTGTGTAAACCGTTAAGCTGGCAGCCTAAGGAGTTCACTGGAATAACATAAAGATTTGGAGTGAAGTATCTCAGGGCTGCTCTGTAGGCAGCTCCACTGGGTTCATTTCTTCCAGAAAGGCCTGTGTTCTACTTCCATGGGATGTGTAGAGAGAGATAAGACTGGGGTGGTGGACTGGGATTCTCTGGCAGACAGTGTTCAGGGACTTACTGTGATGATGGCAGACAGTGGCAAGAAAGGCCCCAATGCAAAAGAGGACTGACTCAAAGACCAAAACTGTGACACAAATTCAGCTTTCAGTTATCTGTGTTTTCTCTGTGGCTTATCTGACTTCATGAATTAGCCAAGCTAAAACAAATCAGCTGAATTAGCCAAGCTAGACAATTTAGGGATTTATATAGATTTTCTTCAATGGAAGTCTTTGTGAGTGACGTGTTAGGGAATTTTCACTAGTCTTTGCTCTGCTTTGAGTCTAGCACACCACTCTCCACCGCTTGCCTTGGTAATTCCTACTGGCCCTCCCTTACATCTCTTCTTAAGTGTGACCTTTCCTGGGATTTCCCCTCTTGTACCAGGTTAGGTATTGCTGGTACATACAGCCACAACATTCTCTAATTTCTCTGTCATTTCAATTACCATGTTTCATGATAATTGCATGTTTATTTCCTTCCTAATGGGCTAGAGTTTCTCAACCTTTTATGATTGCCCTCCTTGGGAGTCTTCTTAGACTTTGTATTCCCTAATCACCTCTCCCCATGAAATTTTAATACCAAAGACATACTATGTATACTATTTTATACTTGATGTGTATCAATGCTTAAACATTAAAATATATGGCTTCAGAGAACAATTTGCCTTCATATCTTGTTCTCACCCAGAGCAAAGCGTCTTTCTTTCAAGGTGTCACCTCCCCCATTGAGCAGGCGTGCATGGACAGTGAAGATACACACCCCATCTTGCTCCACTTTGCATAGCGCGTACCTGATGAATATTTGTGAATGATTAGATGAATTAGCTAATTTCTGCAAATCTTCAAATCATCCAACCTTGAAGTTGATAGTCTTGAAACTACATTGGCACATTTAAAAATAGCAGGTTTTCAACATCTGCTACTTCTCATAGATGAATTCACTGCTGATATGCCATCTGTACTTTTCTTTTCTCCCAGATGGGTTTGCACAGGGCTTTCCAGATTCACTCCTTCAGCCCTTTTGTGCCCAGAGTGTTCACAAAAAATTTGTCAGGGTTGAGAAAGAATCTGTGACTGTGGAAACTTTTTTCCCCCATTTTATAACTAGCATACCCAAACAGGAATTGAAACCATGACCTTTATTTTTGTGAGGACAGACTTCTACAAAGTTCTGGATTGAAAATCCCCACCTTGGCTAAGCAGTATTAGAACGCACTATTTTTTAGGAAATAGAGCCAGCCTTATTACAGCACCTCACAAAAAATGAACTCAGCATTATCCATACATTTGTACATGTAGCATAAACTAGGTGAAAGTGTTTGTCAAAACTAAAAGTTCTTCATAACAGAAGAAAACTAGTAAATATTTCTGAAGTATAAATGCTGTTGTTTAACTTTTCCATAAATAGAAAAGGATATCATCAAAGTGGTAAACATTAATTAAAGCAAATTCAATTCAAACACTTTTGTTTTCCTAAATGTTCCAACTTGAAAAAAATCTTGTATATAAACTTTCACCCCCAAACAAAGCAATCTCTCTAACTCTGTAAAGGCCTGGAGAGCTGATGAGATTGTTTACAAAGTTAATATAGGCTTGAGTTATGTCGTATATTTAAGTTTAAAACTTCAAGGAAGCATGAGAAGCAAGCATCTTAAAATATTATTGTAGGTCATTTGGTAATATATTTTTTTCCCGGGATTTTAAGCTTTAATTTATTATCCTATGGCATCCATAAAGGAAGTAAATATGTATATGCACACATATATATACATATACATTTGCACACACATAATTACAAGGTGTGATGTTAATGTACTATGTTTGATTCCCAAAGTAAAGTCACGTTCGTTTTTTACTTCATGCTTATGAGGATCTCTGTGTCTTTTATCATTCAGTTTCCATATTTCATTTATTCAAGTGTTAATTCATTCAATAAACACTATATCCCAGGATCCCAATACTCAGTGCTGTTGCTGTATGTATGACCTTATCCTTCCCTGGCCCCTCTTCTGTAGTCTGACTTCCAGAGGGCAGAGTTACTCTTGAAGCCATGGGTCCAATCATCATCTGCTCTGCTCCAAACCTACAATGACTCCCAGTTTCACTTGGAGTACAGTCCCAGGTAACCATGGGGGATGTGCTCCAAGATCCCCAGTCTTAGAACATATCCTGGGGTGTCTGGCATATTTTAGATGCTCAATAAATTTTTTTTGAATGAATGAATGAGTTTATAAGTAGAACTTGCATTTTAAGTAGCAAAAGTGTGGGGATAAAAGTGAGAAGTGCCAAGGAAGAAAATAAGCTAGCATCAGGGGATGGGCAGAATTAGAGATGTGTGCCTTGCGGTGGCTTGGCCAGGGAAGACCCACCAGTGATGACGACCAGCGACCAGCAGTCCTTCTGCCTATGTGGTTGGGAGAGTTTCTTGCAGAGGGAGGGAAACTGGAGGTACCTAGGCTCTGCAATGGATTGGAGCCCAAAGGACAGACTGCAGGGGCCACCATGGTGCGCGTGCACGTGTGGTGCTGTGAGGAGATGTGAAGGATGGAGAGGGCCTTGGTGAAACTTCATATTCTAGATGCTCTTCTGGAAATGCTCACATCAGCATTATATGTGAAAATATATGGCTTCAGAGAACCATTTGCCTTCATATCTTTTCTAAGTTGTTCCTCAGTCTCTCCTTACAGAAGTGTTCAAGAAAATGCAGTTTATAGTGTGTATATTTATAATTTGACAGAAACAAGGCAAGTTAAAAAAAAAAAAAAAAAAAAAAAA